>NC_090451.1:150047874-151394207 GCF_031143425.1 Pleurodeles waltl | reverse complement strand
AGTCATGTTGGATTTTTGAAGAATGTTGCTCCCTGGGATTTATTTTTGCCACACTTCCCAGGAAGTGGTCATCAAAGGGGGAAGGAGCCTGTCTGTGATTGGACAACCAGGGCCCCCCTGCTTTCCTCCCCAGGAGCAAGGATAAATATGGCTGCGCTGCACCCACACCCTCTAGAAGGAACAAGACAAAGAAGAAGAAGGACTGTCCTCCTGGACCCCTGACCTGCACCTGGAGACTGCACTCTAAAGGACTGCACCTGCTGCACATTTGGGCTTTACCACTAAAAGGACTTTGCCTGTCTTCTACTGCTTCAAGGCGGGACTTCCTGTTTGCTACAGGTACAAAGGAGCTGTCCAGAGTCCCCTGCATCAAGTCATGCAAGAAGCTGCCAGAGTACAGTGGCCATTTGAGAATTCTGATCAGGTGCATTCTGGGAATTGTAGTCCCTATGCCCAAGGAGCAACTCAGAGCTTCTGGAACCTTGGATCAAGTTGTGGACACTTCAAGGACCCAAAAGGGACATCTGGAGGAAGATCCAGAAGTTTGGAGACATTTGGAACAACTGTTGTAAACCGCTCCATAAGTTGTAGTCCCCGAACCAGACCCCAAGAGGCAAATCCGAGCCTCTCAACCCTTCGCTGGTGCTGTTGACCACTTTCCTGTATCAAGAAACACTTTTCAAAGTAAGTGTAACAGTGTTATATTGTGGGTGGCCTGAGCTCTAGACTTTGTCGCTGTCCAGTGTGACCTTTTTTTAACCCTTTTAGTGCTAGTTGCTTCAATGCTCTAAAAAACCTTACTTCTTTAAAAAATCATATCTCCGGTTCTCCTTATCTGATTTTAATCATTTCAGTACCATTTTAAAGATAAAAATATAGTCTATTTTTATAAATTTGTCTTTGATTTTTATTGTGTTTTATATTTTACTTATTTACTGTTTTTTGATTTTTAAATGCTTTGCACACTTGTCTCCTTAGTTAAGCCTTGTTGCTCATTGCCAAGCTACCAAGGGTTGAGCTGGGTGTAATTTATTGAGACCTAACTGGACCTAAGTGGGGGTTAGTGGCCTATTGCTAGGTGTAGGTACTTACCTGTCCTTACCAATGATCCACTTTCCAATGGGAATAATAAATCTATACTTCCCTTTTGCACTTATCTTTTGATATTTTGTTTGTCGATATTCTGTTCTCAATATTCTGTGCCACAATATTCGAGCAGTCGCTATGCAGTTGTAAGGCCTCATTAACTATGCAATTAGCTAAAAATGTCTATCACAATTGTTCAAGAATGTTTGCTCTTTGCCTCTCTGACATATTAAAAGTTAATGAACAATGGACCTGATCTTATGAGGTCGTTGAGGGAGGCTTGGGAGGACGACATTGGGCTAACAGAGGATGATGACTTGTCCGAGGCACCCCAGAGCCCGAGAGAGATCGTTATATGGGCCCGGTTCCATCTGATACAGCTGATTCAGGATACTGCATAAAGCATATTATTCTAGATCACTACTCCATTGTTAGGGGCGCTGTGAATCCAATCTATGTGTCAGGGGCAGCAGTATGGTGGGATACTTCTACCACATTCTCTGGGAGTGCCTTATAATCCAGCAATACTGGGGGAACATAGTGCAGATCATGACCAGGGACACGGGTCTACATATACCGTTGGAGGCCAAATGGCATGTCCTGCACATCACAGGAGTGGAGGTATGGCCCAAATATGGGAGGATCTGGCTGCAGCTGGTGGCATGGGTAGCTAAGCAAAATATTGCCAAAGCATGGGGAGTGGGCAACCCCCCGAGGGTTCTCGATTGGGAAAGTGATCTGGACTGGTGCCAACAGGCTGAACAAGTGATATACCAAAACAGGGGCTGTCCGAAAAAAACATGAGAAAATATGGACTCAATGGAAGACTTAGTGGCAGATGATTGTGATATGATGAGGTGGCTGCGGTGTTTAAGGAAGGTAGGATGTGCATGGCCTTGGTTTTAACTCTAAACAGACAACTATGTGTTTCTTCTTGTAGTTCAAAACTGTCTACATCAGTAATGTTGTTGTTACTCTCATCTGCGATGTCCCATAATTTTATTCAATGTTTGTGTCAACTATTGCATGCTAATCAACTATTGAATAAAAAGATGTTAAAAAAATCTTTTTTGCCCTTTGTGTCAAACCTACAGTTTCAGCAGACACAGCTTGCAGCTCTGATACAGCACTCCTTGAAACCCCCTGAATTTAACGCCTTAAGGTGGCTACACCTCAAACATGAATAGCAATATAAACAAACATACAATAATAAATCACTAAAAGATGGGACACCCTGAGAAGATTAATGTTGCGCTGAAGTTGAGCAAAATTCCCTGAGATGTAGGATGCAGCCTTGAGTTCCTCAGCATGCTCATAGTTTTTTGGGCTGTCAAAGATGCTCTGCTTCTGCGCAATTGTCTTTGTTCTTTCATGAAGCCCTGCATATTTAATGATGGCTAAAGCCCTCCTACGAAGGAGGTAAATATAGATAATATATCTTGAATAGCAATTGTATGAATGAGTGGGATCCACGTATGTCCAGCCCATGACCTACTCTGAGATTTAAGTGTTGCATTTTTATATGCCTCCACCTCAACAGAACTGCTTTCTTGTGCCACATTTTAAAGAACATTTTAGTGAACATTAAGCCCAAAAAATAGTGATGAAATGGCAAAGAATTTCTCACTCATTTTATAATAGAACATACAGTGTCACCAAGTGTATAATTTGTAATGCGATATGTTTATATATTACTGGTGTCATAGAATATGTGCTGTGCTAAATACTGTTATAACAGACTGTGCCAACACTTCTCACTCTTTTGACTTCCCTTTCTCCCACTAGTGGATGAAATACTGGGTCGACCTGCACTGAACAGGAGAATAGAGTCAGCAAGCCTGATTTCTACCAGCAGTGTCTAGAAGATTTTCCCACAAAGAAACATTTGAAAATGGGGCATCTACAGCATTTAACAGGACTATTTCACACAATATTGCTAAAACAAGCAGAAAGTTCTAAAGGACCACCATGGAACACTCATAAGCCAAACAATACTTACAACTACTAACGCCTTTGGCTGTTCACTTACCGCAGTGTCTGTGTGTGCAGTTTTAACCTGCCAACTCGCCCTGGCAAGTGTACCCACTTGCCAGGCCTAAACCTACCTTCCCTTTTTATAAATGTAAGGCACCCCTAAGGTAGGCCCTAGGTAGCCCCATCGGGAGGGTGCAGTGTATGTTAAAGGTGGGGCATGTACTGATGTGTTTTACATGTCCTAACAGTAAAATACTGCTAAATTCGGTTTCACTGTTGCAAGGCCTTTCTCTCTCTTAGGTTAATATGGGGGCTGCCTTTAAATAACTTTAAAGTGCAGATTCCCTTTGGGAGCAGATCGAAATATGGAGTTTGGTGTCTCTGAACTCACAATTAAAAAATACATCTTTTAGTGAAGTTGGTTTTTAGATTGTTAGTTTGAAAATTACACTTTTAGAAAGTGGGCATTTTCTTGCTTAAACCGTTCTGTGACTCTGCCTGTTTGTGGATTCCCTGTCTGGATCAGACTGACAGTTGGGCTGTTTGTGAATCCGCTCTAGACAGTGAGACAAAGGGAGCTGGAGTGTAGTCTGCATATCCTGATGGACCATCTGAGCTAGAGTGGAGGGAGGAGTGGTCATTTACACCTTAATGGGCTGTGCCTTCACTCACACAATGCAGTCTCCAACCCCCTGGAGTGTGTTTGGGGCCAGGCCTGGGCAAGGCAGGATCCTGTGAACAACAGAGACTTTCCTTTGACTTTTGCCAACTTCAACGGTAGAAAGGGATATAAGTAGTGAACCCAAAACCCCAGATTTTTAGATTACTTCTGGGATCAAGAGGAACTGCTGCCAAGGAGAAGAGCTGAGGAGAAGTGCTGCCCCTACCTGTGACTGTGCTTTGTTGGGCTATCCTGCAGTTGCTGTTTCTGCCTGTGAAAGGGGACAAAGACTGGACTTTGTTGTGCATTCCTGCTTGAGAAGAATCTCCAAGGGCTTGAACTGAGCTTGCTTCCTGTTTTGAAGTCTCAGGGCCATCAAAGACTTCCTCTGCCAGCACCTGGACTCTCTGCTGAGACTTCTGCCCTGAAAAGTGGTGTCCTATCCAGTCCCTGGGCCCTTGAGAAGTGAAGCTGGCAGAACAAGGACTGAAATCCACGCACAGAACACGGTGCAGGGAAGTTTTTGACGCACCACCTGCAATGCAGCTGAACAATGACACACCACCCGCTTCACTGCAAAAGTCGACGCTCCACCTGCATTGCGGCTGGGAGATCGATGCATTGACACCTGCTTGTTGCTGCTGATAATGATGCAAACCCCACGCAGCACAGTTTTCTAATACCGTGAGCCCGGATGTCTCCCACATCATCCTTGGGCGTCAAAGTCATCGTGAACCTGCGCGGATCTGAGGTGCTCCACCTGGAAATCTATGCATTGCTCTCTTGCGAGGGAGAAAAATGATGCATCGCTGACCCGTACAGAGAAGAAATGACGCACAGCCCACTTGCGATTAAGGAATCAACGCATTGCTGACTTTTCCGATGCACACTCGCCCGTGCAGCTTTATTTTTGATGCCCCCCTTTTAGTAATTATGAGTCTGAGCCAGCTCTGCTGTCACAGGTTAACTTTAATTCTGGTGCTAATCCAACTACTGCTAAGTCAAAGCATAAGAAAAGTACCTCCACAATCCTCTGGTAAGGTTTCTTCAGAGAACATTAATTCTTTAATCATGGCTGTATAAGCTTTGGACTCCACTATAAAGTCTGAAATTAGGGCTTTGAGTGCGAGAGTGGATCAGGTTAAAAGCTCTGTATATGCATGCTTGGAGCTCTTCAAGAGGGGGCACGCCACAGTTCAGCCATCCGTCACCCGAAATACTGTTGATTCAGCTGGAGGAATCTCTTTACCTCAACCAGTAGTTAACATAACCTGAGGGGAGGACATTAAACCAGGTTCTCCCCAAAACATTTTTTGTGCAACCCAAGGCGGCTTTAGAGCTCCAGATAGTGTTACATCTTTACATAAGGGAGCTAAGACTATTAGTAGTGGGACTTGCTGCCCCTTAGATCCTTCCGTTGCGGTAAACAGACCTTCCAGAAGTAAGAACGTACTGTCCCCTGCGGACCATCTTGATCTTCCACCGGAGCAGACACCCTATGTAATAGTACTAGCCAATGTACCTACTCTCCAACCAAGTAGATAAGAGTCTTAGGACTCCTTAAGAAATAAGTCACTGCGTTGAGTGGGAAAATATACTGGTTTAACATTCACCCTCGTTTCAGATATCAAGATGGTTAGGAGAGTTAAGTGGGTCGGTTGAGGGAGGAAAACCATTGGGGGACTGTGTTGTTTTGTTTTTCAAAACCCCATGATTGGTTGAAATGATTTTGAAGCGGTTAAGTGCGCCAAGGGTATCAGATAATCATATCATGATTTCCTTTTACCAACCTTCCATGTTGCAGGCATTCAATCTGGTTCAGTTTATGCCATACCCCAAATGAATAGAATTAGTGACTTGGCCCCCATAGATGATGTTGTCTGACTGCATGGTAGCCCTGTGCTGGGATCTTTGGATACTCATAGCATTGTTTGAAGTTCCACTAAGGGGGCTGTTTGTAATATGAGCGCAATCCTTCAATCGTGTAGTTTGCAATTGGCTTCACCTTCTAAAGTGGAACATTGAAATCCCTGCACAGCCATTGCGTTCTCGATGACCACAAGAGTACTGGAAGGACTAAGATTGTTTTTTGGAACATAGCTGGTTTAAAAGTAAATTGCAGACTGCTGAATGCTTTGAGTTTATTGCAAGATTCCAACTATTGAGTTGAGTTTTGATTAGACCTGGCAAGTGGAACCTACTCATCTAAATGGCTATAAAATCATGCCTCAGCCATTCCATCTACTTATGGGAGAGCAAAAGGGGATTTGTGTACCTGCGTGTTGATTGATACCCCTTTTGTCGAGGTTTGTTTGGCTGTGTCAAGTGTGTGCTTTCAAATTATTACTGTTAAGTTCTCAGCCAATCGTCTTTTAGCTGTGGTGAATTTTTATAATAATTTGGGTATTTCTGAAGCATGTAATATTCTTAGGCAGTTGGATTTTGAACTGGCTATACTGCTTAGGACACCTAATGTGGATTTGATCATTCTGTGGGGAGGTAATTTTGATGTGAATTTGTGTCAATTTCAATCAGCTAAAATCTGTAGTTTATCTATCTATGAAGGTGGGGCATTATCACACCCCAGGTATGGTGATCTTCTTAACGAATTATCATGCCACTATGACCCAGGTTTTACAATGAATTCTGTTGTCCGCCTGTACCGTTTAAAAGTACTTATAATGGAAAGGGGGGCTAATACAGTTATAGACTATGCACTATTTTCAGGGTGTTACTCTGGGATGAGAAATGAGTTTGTCACTCATAGTAATGCAATGAGTGCTAGTCACCCTCGGAGTCTATCTGTTGAGTGGGGTAACAGAGACATTCAGTTATTGAGTTGTAAACCACACATTGTAAATAATATTAAAATCATTGGCATTAATCGTCATACTTTATGGTGGCCTCAGATTGACTGAGCAAAATTCTTAATACAATTGGTGGTCACCCAGAGAGATGTATTTACCACCTGCCTAGATGAGACAGCTGGCCATGAGGATATTATTATGGCCTTTATTCATACCAACAACCCCATCAATAAAAGAGGAAGTTGGTTCGATTCACTATGCTCGCAGGCCCATAAGAGGCTAAAATCTGCACTGCAAAAAGTTCAGAAGGGAGTACAAAACAGCTTTGATGCTGAGAAAGAGAAATTTGAGAGATGAGGCCTGGGAGTCTCCTTATGAAGCCAGTCTTACAAATGATAATAGGGCGTTCTGGTGTGCAGTATATGCCCCCTTTTTTTTTTTAGAGCTGAGGATTCCCCTAGTCAGGAGATTGCTATTAAGAAATCTGAGTGAGATGATTACTTTTCAGACATTTCTACGAATCCTGTGGGGTCATCCCCTCAAATTGGCTTATTTTCTCTAGTCCACCTCTAAGCTTAAACAGGATTTTATTCACAGTGGAGGAGGTTACTTTGGCATTAGTAGCTAGTAAACGTGGAAAGGCCCCTGGTCTAGATTCTATCCCGGTGGACCTCTTTAAGGCCAATATCCCCCTGTGGGCACTGATGCTAAGTCTAGTTTAGCGAGCATATATGCTGGATTTCTAACTACCTGGTCAGGATGCCTCTTAGTGCTGGCTATAAAAAGAAGGACCATCCTAATCTTGCTTCCTACCACCCAATATCCTTATTGGATTCATGGGTGAAGATGGTGGGGCATGTGATGCTGAACAGAATAGAGGATTGGGCTGATTCAAAGGGGATCCTATCTGACCTTCGGTACCGACTTCATTATGGTATAAACTTGATCGAACAGGGTCTTAATCTGGCATTAATTGTAGGGAAATATACGCAGATTAAAAACAGCAATTCATACCTGGCCTTTGTAGATTTATCATCAGCTTTTGACTGTGTGGTTCACAACAAGTTATAGCATATAATGATTGATATTGGAGTGGATCCCCCTTAGTTGATTCTTTGAGGTACCTGTATGCGGACTGTACAGCCATGGTTAGGTACGGGATTAATGGAGAGTGCATGCGTAAATTCCACATAGAGAGGAGAGGGGTATGGCAAGGCTACTTATTAGCACCATTTTTATTTACATTATATATTAATAACTTAGAGCGGACTTTGACTGAGCATTGTATCAACCTTCCTCATGTTGGGTTCCGCCCAATCCCGGCCCTCCTCTATGCGGACAATACTGTACTAATGGCTCATACCCCTATTGGCTTACAATGCTCGGTGAATACCTTTTTGAATTTTATGCATAATTTGGGGCTTTCTATTAACAAGGGAAAATCTTCTGTCATGAAGTGTGGCAGAAGGCCAGTAAAATGCAGTAACCCATTAATTGAAGGCACCCATTTCGAATTTACAAAAACCTTTGCATACTTACCTATAATGTTTGATCAGAAGGGTAGTTGGAAGCCAGCCACCAAGAAGCTTCGGTACAGTAAATCCATTATGGCATTGTGTACTTTTCAGAAAACTGTGGAGGAAACCTGTGAATGAGCTATTAGCTATTTATAATGCAAAGTGTGTGTCTATATATATTTATGGGGGCATTTATGGGGATGGCGCATGTGGGGACTGTGATTACCAGCAGATACATGTGGTTGAGAACACTTTTTTGTTATTTGTCCTTGCAGTGCCAGACAGCTGCCCTACCTATGCGTGTCACGCTGAACTGGGACTCCTGTTTCTTAGTGATTTAGCAGAAATTCAACCCATTTTATTATGGAACAAGATCTGGACCACTGAGCAAGCCACCTTAAACCGATACATTGTTACGGATTGCTTAAAGCTAGAAGCGACATTCCAGCTTTTTTTGGCTGTAGTATGTCAACTTCCTGACCTGGGGCATCAGGAATATTTTGGCCAGCTCCCAACGTCCATAAGTAGGAAGCCGCTTAGAGCAGATTGCTTGACCTTGGGTGAAGACCAAAAGTTGGCTTGAGAGGTGATCAAGCCCACTGTACGTAAGCATGTAATGACTTTGGTGACATTTGCATTACATTCTTATTTACAATATATATCTAATGACCAACATAGATTCATTCTAACACACTTCAGGCTAAATAGATTTTATAGCCTAATTAGCTTCCCGGTAATTAATGACTCGTCCAGGAATGTAATTGAATGTCCCTGTGTTCACATCTCTGAACAGAGTGCTATCCATTGTGTTTTATTTTGTGATTTCTATAAGGATTTAAGGAAGCTTTGGATTTTACCTTTTTTTAAGTTTTACGTTTTTAAACAGTGTCGACCCACCTACGTATTTGTACAGTTTTTATCAAATGCTTCTATCTGCTATTGTATGCGAAGTTTTTGTGGGCAGTGCTTAAACGTAGGAACTCCTTGATGATTTTTTAACATGTATCATGTTTCTATTTTCTTTTGCACTGATGTTTAATGTATGTTTAATTTGTACTGAACTGTGTCTGTGTGATCGTTGGCTTTTATGATTTTAAAATGAAATTGAATAAAGGTTTCGATTGATTGATTGGTTGGTTATTTTGAAAAGCAAACGCCTCTTGCAGGATAATAGAAAATGCAAGAATTCCCATATTATACTTGTTGAACTTTCACTGAACTCTGTGATATATTATGAACCAGACGAATACATATATGAATAATTGTTGTGCTACCAAACTATTGAAAAGATAATGTTATATGTAATACATGTGCAATCACATGCTAACTGGAGCACGTTTGGAAATGAAAATACAGACTCAAATTAATGAAAATAAGAACATATGAAATGCAATGGGGTACATAAACAGGAAAGGTCATATTCCTACCTACATCCTGCTCTGGTTACTCCCCCCTCCTCGCCTGCTTGCCTCCCAATTCTTCTTGCCCATTTCTACTCTATCCCATTACTCAGAGCAACGCTTTTGGATGGAATCCCCACCAAGCTAAAAGCCATTATGAGTTATGGACCAGACATTAGGGAAACATGCAAGACCCTGATTAACATGGTTCAAATCTGCATCTTTCCACAATTATGGGCCCGTTTCTGTGTTTATTTTCATCATAATGTTTCATCCGGGGCAAAAGTTGCTTGAAAACCAAATGCATTCCATCACTGGATAAAACGTGTTGCATTGCATGGTGGTGCTGCCATCCCGGGCGAAACGATATTGCTCTGCTTGACTTAAAATGGGTCCTTTCGTGTGACTGAGATCAGTGCCTGATTGAAGTCCCAGCACTTTAAGTCACACTGTAAGTGCAACATAGCATTGCCATTCGTTTCTGAACACTAACGTGTTATCGCTTGCAGGAAACCTTTGTGGGATGATTTCAGGCCCCATCTATGTAAAAAAAAACTGTTCATAGGTGCTCTGAACAACATACTGAATGCTTGAGGGGCGAGCATGGACCTGCAGCCCATCAGACACATCCTTTGTGTTTATTTCTCCTTCGACTCCAAGAATCTGAAGCTGCCCTGAAGAGGTGGAGCTACAACTTCAGACCTTGAGTGGCAACAAGGGAAAAAAAGGTGGATTGATGCCCAGCCATATTTTTTCACCTAGTCAACATTTCTTTTCACATCTATCCAAAACTTCATTCCTTGCATCTCCCCTGCCTTAATCATTTCCCTGGTTCTGGCCTTTATTTAATCTCTCTACATTCTCTCTTCCTCTCTACTGCCATTTTCTGTAGGTTTGAGTGAATTTCACCTGATTAGCATTTGTGTATTATGTAAAATTTCAAAACAATTACGCAAAATTATGCATAATTACAGAAAATGCAAAACCATATTCGGTGTTATATTTTGGGGTGAAGTGCGTCCTTATGTGCATGTTGACTATAAGTACACCTTCTGTAAAAAAGCACAGAAAATTCATACTAACACTTTACCGCAAACAGCATGAAATTATGCTGTATTAGGGTTATTTCAGGAAATTTGCATAACAAGCATTATACAAAATTACCAAAATTATGCCAGAATACTCTGCCGTAATGGAAGTTACACCTGTGTCTACTTTCTTCTGTCTTTTCTGCCTTCTATTTCTGGTTGTCCTTCTTCTTTCCCTTTTCTATTTGGCCTGTCTCTTTATCTCTCTTTCTCACCTCTGTGTCTAATGTCTGTCTACATCTTTCTCTCTCACACACATGCCCAGGGTCGGTTTCAAGGCCGGTGGCGCCCAGTGAAGCAATTTTTGTTTGCACCCCCACAATGATCTCCTTTTCCATGGATTTCCTCACTGCCACCCACCAACTGTGCCCCTCACCTCTTCATAGCCACCCTCTCATATCTGTTACATTTTTAGTGCTATTCCCACCAGTGTCGTTTGTTAGAGCACTTTCAATCATCCACAAGCATATCCTAAAAAGACAATGATTCATGCAAGTGTGGAAATCAGTGGCTACAAGGTGTATGAGTTCCATATCATCCGTACTGTTAAACATTGAATGTTAAGCGTGTCTGGCCTAGAGAAAGAAACAAAGTTGAGGTTGTCATCACTAATAAGAATTTATTAACCCACTGGGCTACCTACATGTAATATACATCTGTGATCTGCATATTAAACATTGTGCTTTGCAGCAGGTACATTAAACTTATTTGCTTGTGATGAGTCAAAAATGTCACTGAACAAAACTCAGATCTCTCTGGTAAGTATATTAACAAAGGATTCTTATTGGTTAATATTGTTATCTATTGGACTTTGGTGAGAGATAATGCACGTTTGGCTTACTCGCCTTTCCTGTTTGGCTTTGAAAAGAAAGATGTTTTCATCTGATTCAGATGAACAGCCAGGGGCTTCTGCACCAGTAGAGGCACCTCAGCCACCCAAGGAATCCTTTTAGAGCATCTTTTTTGTTAATGAGGCCAGGTGCCAAGAAGGTTACAGTGAAGTACATCACCTGTAAACTTTACAGCAAATAGTTTAGCCGTGGGTGCAAAAATAAGCAATATAGTATGAGTACCACAGGGATGTGGAGACACCTGAGGTGTTTGTGCTTGGTTTGTGCTTCGGAGCTAGACAACTCTACAGGGGCTTCAACATCATTTCCTTCAGGAGATATTGTGCTTGCACAGGTTCTAAGTGCATAGGTGGAAAATAACCTTGCTTTTTCTTTTCTTTAATAAAGCGCTATTTTGCTACTTATGCAGGCAGAACATTTTTTAATCAGAGACAAGCAGGTCTGCCCAGAACAAGCTTGCTCAAGAGCACACTTGCCCCCAAGTCAGTAGTTTTTTATCATTATTTTGTAAGTTTTTCTCCTTTTTGTTTTTAAGGGCATGCTATTGGTGTTTGTTTAGCACCTCATGTTGTATTTTTTTTAAACAAAAAAATATTTAAGAATATAAAAAACATTTTATAGTTGCTGGAAAGGGTTAACAAAAACAGCTCTTTTTAGAACTACCCTCTAGTTTTATTATCAATGTTGTTTCTACTGTTTTCCTTTGTTCCCCTTCTTAAAACCTCTTGCAAAAACTCTCGCTAGAGCAAGGGAGGCAATCCCTCATGTTCAGTCTTAGAGGGCAGTGCTTCCTGGTTGGCTCTTGTGATCCTTTTGTGAGATCATACCAAAATTTAAAATCAGTATTAAGTTATAAAGTAACTTTGCATCATAGACACAGCAGTTCTTTGCAAGATAACTTACTTTTGTAACTGCCAAAACCTACCAATTATATTTATAATTTTGCCACCTCCTATTTTTCTCTCCTCATACAACTTCACACATCTCTTGAAGCTTACTCATTCTGCTGAGCACTCCTCTTATGATTTAGATCACCATACAGCATCATAGTTTGCCTCTGGATCTTGGGACACAGCTTCATCCACTGGGCTAGAGAACATGCCATTAACTGTGGCATTGACAAGAATTTTGGATTTCCTAACTTGGGCATAACTTGGAATGGCCGTAGAGGGATGACGTGGGATAAATTGTTATAAATGGTTGAGAGCATTTTGAATTGTGGTCACCCAGATCTGATGACAGTGCATTGTGGTGCACTGTGGTGGAAATGACCCAAGCACAATCACAGGTGTTGCACTTGAAATCCAAATGGAGGAGACCTTTTCACAATTGACGTTTCTCTTTCCGCAAACTGTCTTTGTATATTCTAATATATGTCAAAGGCAGAAATGGTAATGGTCAAAGTGTTTTCTCCTTTGATTGAGAAATCCCAGAACATGTCAATAAAACAGTTTTTACATTTCTTCATGACCCTGGCATGGGCTCTATATAGCACAACATCTGGTTTGATATGCCAGGTGTCTGTAGGCGAGCTGGAGTGCATTGTACTGCAGGAGAGAATAGAATCTTCCTTAATAACATCAAGGAATGCATCCAGTTATATGTATATCTGGACATTACACACTATAAACACAAAGGATCTTGTCAGAGCCACCCTATTGCAACATTATGTGATTATTTCATGGTATAAATCCTTTGTATTTTTTTGGGGAATACTGACACCCATGAGAGTCTCGTGAGAGCAGGAGTACACAAATGCCTGCTCTCACTAGTATATTTGTCTAGCTCTCGCAAGAGACTTGCGAGCTCAAACATTCAAACTATATTGAATGCATAATAGCTATGTACCTTAGGGTGTAGGAGACTCTGCAAACACATAATCCTCTACACAGTAGCTTTCTCTTCAGAAAGATTTTCTTTACCCCACTAAATTTACACTTTCCTTCATTAAAGTACTAATGCCTTATTCTCCCCACTAGCAGGGTGTGGGGAGAAAGTGGCCTCTCCACTGATACTTCTCACACTATAACAGCAGTGCAAAGTAGGGTGTAAGGAGAGAGTGAGTTCTTCACTAACACCCAGGCCAAAACGTGTGTGTACTAGGGTGTGCAGAGAGACAGTCTCTCCATAATCACCTTGCATCAAGGTTCTGTGTACCCCACTACCTTTTTTTACAATCCTGCAAGAATCTTGAAAGACAGTAAATGTTTTTAGAGGAAGAATTTACACTTTCTTTAATTCCAGCACTTATTCCTTATAGTCCCCATTAGTAGGATGTGGGGAGAAGGTAGGCTCTCCGATGAGGCCTTTTCACAGTATGACAAAGGTGCGCAGTAGGGTATAAAGAGACACTGCAATCTCACTGACACCTCTCCATAGTCTAATCACTGTGTTTAGTAGAGTACTGGGAAAGACTGCCCTCTCTATTGATAAATTGCATGAAGGTAACCAGTGTGTAGAGTAGGGTGTAAGATACACTACCTCTCCGCTCACACCTTTTCCTGTGACCTGTCTTTTGAATGACTGATATCCAAATTAGACTGTGAAAAGTGGCTTACCTCTCCGGTCATAGCTCTCCAGGGTGACAGATGTACAGAAAAGGTGTAGAGATAAAATTACCTCTATGTTGAGAAGTCGGTTTTGCATAACAACTATAGAGACTATGGTATGGAAAACACTACTCTGTCAGCAGAGACATCTCCCCAGAGTAACATATGTGCAAAGTAGACTGTGGATAGAGACTGTTCTCTCTGTGCATACCTCTCTCCATTGTGATGAATGGCGATAGTAGAGGATGAAATGGAGTATCTTCTCTGCTGAAAACTGTGTCTTGCAAAACTGGTCTCCAGAGTTGATTGTGAGAGCATACTCGCCTCCCTTTCAGATGTCTCCCAATGGTGATACTCAAACAGAATACTGTACACACAGTAAGTGATAAAAAATGCGTATTATAGTATGAGGGTGCACTATGCTATGTGCCAATACCTTTCTCTTATATCAGAGGTCCCTATACTACAACGTGGACAAGGACTGATCTCTCTACTAACACCTCACTGCTGCATGACATGTCGCCATAGCTGCATAACAAAGCATCTCTAGAACAAAAGATCTGCACACTACCATAGATATACCTATACATCCAACAGCATATTTAGAGTCCCTTAAGATGGAACTGAGAGCTTTGGTCAATATTGCAATAATATAATAAAATTGACATTTATAATAAGTATTAAGCCAAGAAATCATGAGTTACTTTAAACTTCTTTATTACAACAAAACAATTTAACAACAATACACAACTACAACAGATATATTAACAATCAATATCAACAACTATTAAACAAATAAACAAACAACTGTATAACTTTGAACATTATTTTGGATGCTCATCAGCAGGCTCAAATCGCTCCCCACTTTTTGCTTTATTTGCCTACTTGATTTTGATTCAGGTAGCACTTCTTTTGCAGTCTTTTAGCCACCATATCCTGCCAAATAATGTTAAGTTTCCTTGAATATGTTAGCAAGCTATGTGGCAAGAAAGTTTCAGGGAAGCATTATGTCTATAAATTACAGTTCACAAACGCTAGCTTGGGCAGAATTAGCTCCTGCTGGTAAACTCCACAACTGTTAATTTACTGCCACATCCTTCCAACCTCAAATCACTGCTTCACGACATAAGTATTACTCAACAGCTCAATGATTCTGCTTGTGTTAATAAGGCTCTTTTTGCTGCTTATGTAAACAAATAATTCATTCCTCAGACACAAGTTCCATTTTCCTCCTAAAAAAGGCAAAATAACCAAAAAATATGAGTTACATACTGATCAATAATTCATAACAGTGATACATTAGTATATTGGCTCAGCTTTACTACATTTTGCACCTACAATCACATATTTATATCTACTGCACCAATAACTTCTTATTCATTTATATTGAAAAATACCACACCCCCAACCAGCCTATTTTCATATTTTTGCAGTTAAATGTTAACATGCCATAATCTCCACTCCATAACAGTGTCTAAAGTAACAGAATCATCCTATCACACCTTTTCCTAACACCTATCATAGTGTTTCACTCTAGAAATAATGATATTACCATGCAAACATAAGACTAAAATATACACACAATGAGGTTTCATAAGAACAGTAGTGATTGTATGATTACTTTCTTTTATAATTTAAGAAACAGTACTTCCTTTACTGACAAATATATACAGTTGAAGCACTTCGGAGCATATTTAAGAGCCCCTAGCACCACCGGAGCATCTCTTTTAGTGATGCTCCAGTGACGCTACACACTGCACTGTATTTACAAGGTGGTAAGCTACTTTTTGTGGCTTAACGCCACCTTGTAAATCTGGCCCCATCACATGCAGCACTTTGCGTGGAAGGGGCGTGCAATAGATGTTGCTGTGGGTGTGCCAGAGCAACACCAATTGCATTTTGATGCTGCCCCAGATTTATGAGTTTTCCTAAACCTCAGGCAGCGTCAAATCCTAACACCTCCCCAGGGGTGGCGTTAGCAGGGTGTAACAAGTAGAATGCTTTCATTTCTTCTCCTTTTTTGCTCTTTCTGTGTGCTGTATTCTGCAGCACACATAGAAAGAGCAAATCACCATTTAGGATTGTTTTTGTGCAGGAAGGGTACCTTCCTGCACAAAACCAATCTCCCCTCAACGCAGCCATCCTTGCACAGTGGTGCAAGGGTTGCTACGTTAACACATGGCAGCAAATTCAGTGCCAGTGCAGGGGGAAACACAGAGGTGCACCGTATTCTATTAAATATGCTGCATCCTTGTGTTGTGAAAACGACGGCGCATGACATTGCCAAATATGGCACAGCAACGTGCACTGTCATTTTCGCTTAAATCTGACCCTTCATTTTTTTAAGGCAATCTGCAAACCTTGCTCACACCTCCCTACTTTATAATGTGGAAAGCTATATCAACACATCTATACCTCACCAAACACCTTTTCACTCTGCAAAGTGTAGCAAACGTTTACCAACATTAGTACACATAGTGACACTTCTCAATAAAGTTTATAAAATATATTAATAAATACCTGAGCTTGAAGTTCTTACTTAAATGCAGATGAAGACACCAGTGTCTTTCAGCTTCACATAAATTCACTTCTGCTGAGCGCAATTCAAATAGTGCACCTCCAAAGCACCAAGGACAAACTGAACTATCTCTGGTTCTTCATCCAATCACATCACAGCATTTCTTCTACCATGTAATAGGAATGATAATTGTCAGTTGAACCTTGGTCCTTTTTTATTTTAGCTTCCCTCCATATGATTTAGCAAGGCTCTTGCGGAACTGTAGACCCTGCGTGTCAGGCCCAGTCATTTTCCATGGGGGTCTCACAAGTGTCTTGCGAGATCATAAGATTTTTTAAATAAAAGCTAACCATCTACTCATCTCAGCACTTATCTCTTACAAACATTCTCCCAAAAATAAGCATCATAATATCCATTCCTACTAATAGAATGTATTATGAACTCATCCACTCATTTTTACTATTCGTGATCTGACGAGAGTCCTAGAAGATTGTAAAAATTAGTTAAAAACAATATACATTTGTTGGACTTTTTGCCTTACTCAGGGTCATCCCCAGTCTTTTTGCCTCCTTCCTCCTGGTTTTTCTGACCTCCAGCTGTTGGCTCTAGGACTCTGAGCACTTTATCACTGCTGACCAGTGCTAAAGTGCAGGTGCTCTCCCATCTAAAGTTGGTATGATTGGCTTATACCTAATTGTCATATTCAATTTACCTATAAGTCCCTTGTACAGTGGTATCTCTATACCCAGGGCCTGTAAATTAAATACTACTAGTGGGCCTGCAATGCTGCTTGCACCACCCACTGAAGTAGACTTTCAAACCTGTTTCAGGCCTGCTAGCGCAGGGTCTGTGTGCACAGTTTTCTGCCACAGGGACCTGGCATCTTAACTTACTTGCCAGACCCAGAACTCCCCTTTTACTACATGTAAGTCACCCCTAAGGTACGCCCTAGCTAGCCCTATGGGCTGGGTGCCATGTATGTAGAAAGGCAGGACATGTGCCATATTGCATGGCCTGTCCTGGTAGTGACAAACAGCCTAACTTGGTGTCTCACTGCTGTGAGTGCTGCCTTCTCATAGGATTGCATTAGAAATGCCCTGCCTTATGTGTAAGGGGTATTGTCTGATTTATGAGGGGTAGCGTAGTCGTGTTTGGTATGGTTGTGATGGTGATAATAAATGCTGCTTACTGGTGTGAGTGTATTTTTTATTACTATCACAGAAATGCCACTTCTAGAAAGTGTGCATTTATCTGTGCTTATGACTCTGGTGTTTTGCAGCTTGAATCCAATCCACGTCTGGGCAGACTGACAGTTGGGGCTTTGTGCATACTTCTCAGACAGCCTGTACACAGGGAGGGTGGAGGTGTCACAGAGGTGCATCTGCATACTGAATAGTCTTCCTGGGCTCAGAGAAGGGAGAGGCGGGGCACACCTGCATTTGTAAAGACTGTGCCCTGGCCTCACACAATAGGGTCGTTAACCCCCACTGATGTTTGGAGCCTGTGCTGAAAGGAGAGAGTGGGCACTCCCAGAACCAGTTGTAACTGGCTGGAACCTCCTCTCCCTACCATTGTAAAACACTGTAAGAACTGACTATAAGTACAGGGGAATTTTCCCCACAATTTGAACACTCTTGGAAATTGAACCTGGACACAAGACGCTGCTGAATGGACTCACCAGTAAACCGCCTTGGACTGCTGCTGCTGTGCTAACCTGTGACCTGCCTGGTCACTAGGAGGAACTGCCATCATCTGCACCCCTTGTGCTGGCCTGTAGCTGGACCCACCAGCCTTGTGCTCCTTCCTGCTTCATTGTTCCCAGGGGCAGGGTGCCGTGGCCCCTGACCCCTGTAACTTTTCCCTGCACAAGGAGTGCTGCCTTGATATCCCCTTTGCGCTGAGAGAGCGCTCTTCTGTGCCCTCAGGCACTTCGAGGCACCTGTTTCATGCTGGAATCACCGCCGCAACCCAGGCTATAAGTATGGCCTTAGTGCTTTGAAAAGTGCTTCCTGGATGGCCCCAGTAATCCCGGTCCCCGGAGGGGCCGTCAATGGTCTAGAGGAGGTGCATGCCGCCCTCTTCTCCTCAAAAGGATGTCAGAGGCCCCCATTTTGCGCATAGGAGCGCCGGGGGCCCCATTGTTCATCTTCTAGGCACTGGAGGTGCCTTCATCAAGCCAGGTACTGTTAAAGGAACAATATATAGAACATAAGTTCTTACTAGAGACTTCTTTTGATTTATATGTTGCCTACCTGTTTTTGATGGTGTTTCATAGGCATATGCAAATGTTCCTTTTATGGGCATGACCTGCTAATATGTTTCCGTAACTTGCCATATGTTTTCTAATGTTCCTACTATGTGCGTTTTATGATATTGTTATGACAAGTGTTCTAATGTGATAACGTGTTTCCTGACTACTGCTTATGTTGCAGAATACTGAGTAACCTGTGTGTTATGTGTGACTACTGCTAATTTGCAGAGTAACTAATGTGTAACGTTCTGACAACTGCTAAGGTAGCAGGATAGTACTGATATGTGATGTTTGGTCTGATAATTACGTTGTCTACAATACAGTATATTTTCATATAATCTGGTGTTGTGTTTCCTTTTTGGTGGGGATATTGCGTCACATGTGTTGTGTGTGTTGTGCAAACGCTTTACACATTGCCTCCAGGTTAAGCCTGACTGCTCGTGCCAAGCTACCAAGGGGGTGAGCAGGGGTTATCTTGGACGTGTATCTCCCTTGCCCTGACTAGAGTGGGAAAATTCTGCCTGGCTGAGGTGCATACCCTAGCCAACCAGAAACCCCATTTCTAACAACATTTATAATCTATAGAGTAGTTATCTCTTAGAAACCGCCTCTCTAAATCTAGGGAGGCAGCACACCTTTCTGCTGCTTCCTTCTAACACTTTTTTTTTACTTCATTTGCACAACACCTTCAATTTTTCACAGTAAACAATAATGGCAGCAATTTCATTTCGACTATTCCAACAGCCAGCCAATCAGAGCACTCGCGCTAGCATGGCTTGTGGGAGCCTCTCCCTCCCGCTATAGCATAAAGGCTCACAGGGAAAATGGATCTCTCAGCAAATCACAGGGCTCCATTTTTAATTTCACACTCTCAAGGGAGGCTTTCTAGACTCTCGTAAGAGGCTCAAAAAATACTTGTGAGCTCAACTACCAAAACATACAATTATTTTTCACCCTTAATTTCTCAAAAACAACTGAACGCATTTACATCAAATCAAAAAGCACAGTCTGTGGACCAAGATCTAGCTTCCTGCCAAATTTGATGTAATTATGTTCAGCAATTAGCCGTGTCAAAAGAAGTCTATGGAAAATGCATGGGGAGTTTATGTTTTGAAACTCTCTTTTTTCTCAGCCCCCTCTTGACGGAGCACCCCAAAACTTTCCAGGAAGCAGCTCAGGTGTATGAACTTTTTTTTTTTTAAGTTTCATGAAGAATCCTCAAATGGGGTTAAAGTTATTAGCAAACCAAACAAAGCTCTGTGTATGGAAAAGCAGACCTAACTATAAACTACCTAGTGTAGACCACCATTAGGATATATATATATATATATATATATATATATATATATATATGTATATAAATACATGTATATATGTATGTATATAAATACATGTATATATGTATGTATATACATACATGTATATATGTGTATATATATATATATATATATATATATACACACACATATATATATATATATATATATATGTATATATATATATATATATATAAAAAAACGAAGGAAACTCTGGGTAGTTTCCAATTTTAGGTGGAGAGGAGGGAGCTGAGGTCAATGCTGCTGCATGGTTTCTGCCGGTCAGCTCGGTGGAAACATCGTAATACTGCAGATGTGAGGGTGCCAGTTTGACGGCCCAAAGTCTTTTGCCATTACACTGCAAGTCTTTAGCCATAGGATTAACTAGTGCCATCCCTACCAAGCTATTAAATGACAAACGCCTTTCACCACTCCAGACACAGGGGTTGCTTTTATTCATTCCAGGTTGGTTTGGATGGTATTTTACTGTAATTGGCCAATTCGGGGCAATGTGTCCTCAAGTTTAACCAATCTTTGAGGAACCAAATTAGCTACTCGATCTCTTGCTCTTTGTCTCTCTGTTTTTCCCGCACTCTTTATCTAACTCCTCCTCTCTGTGTGACTTTCCCCATTCCTTTGACTCTTTTTCTGTCTTTCTCTCTCACTACCTCTTTTCCTCTTGTTCGCTTCCTCTTCATCTCGCTCCCTCTTTCTCGCCCTCTTTTTCTTTCATTCTTTTCACTTTCTCTCTCTCTTTTTTCTATCTCTTTCTCTCTTTTATCGCTTTGTCTCTCTCTTTCTCTCTCTCACTGTCTTTTTTCTTTTTCTCACTCTGTTGCTTTCTCTCTCTCAAACTGCAAGATGCTGAATTCTGTTCTGTATAAAAGAGTATTTGAAACGTTGCTTTACAGTTCAAAGCTGATGAAATAAACCATCCAAGCACATACTGTGGTTTGGATAGACTCACACAATTCCTTTATTAAATCATATTCAAACAGTTTCGCTTGTAATTAACCATGGCATGGAGAGCTCCTGCAGCACAACGTGGCCCACATTTTGCTTGTGGCAATACGGAAACAAAAATTAGGCATATTTTCATTAATATGCACACAATATCCTGACATGCACAGCTAAGAATGCCATTCACGCTAATGGAGTACAGTAAAATGAATTAATTAAGAAGTAATTAGCATAAATTCAAAACTATAGTAATCAATTGTTCCACCAGAGTGGGAACGATTAAGACAATGATTAGTATCAGACAAATAAGGGCTAAAATAACTCTGACTTTATGTTAAGAAGACATTTTAAGTCACCAATGACATAGCAGCGTCCATCACCATACTCATCGCCAGGGTTGGACTAGGACAAAAAAATATTCCTGAGCACCAAAATAAAAGTGACCCCCAATACCAAAAGAGATTGCTATAAAGGTGTCCCACATTTGAATAAGGCCAGTTGTGATCTTGTAAAGATATGCTCTGTAGCGCCTTCCCCAGTCTGGTACATGCTGAATGACTAGGCCACACACAGAACTGTAAATCACACATATTTATTCCTCTGCGTGTACCTGTGAACTCCGACATTCTAAAGCAAACTATCATACATTCTATTCTAGCAATTATGTCACACACTGATACGGAGTCCTCATGAGCTGTAAAGTTTCTGTTCCAAATCATGCAAGACACTACACGCTCTATGTGTAATTTGTAAGGAATGAAAGACTGCATACATTTGTGTTTGCTGCAGGCAATGTTTGTAGTAATACCAGGAAATCAACAGTAGAAACCAGTGCACCAATCCAAAAACAAACCCACAAACAACCAAAAAAAAGGCCCATACATACTTGTCAGACCAGCCCACCGGGCAGTGCCTGGTTGCCTTACAGGTCAGTCTAACACTCCTCTTCATTTCAATATTTAGTTAGGGCATCATTTAGAATCTAGCTCTTTATCGGATGCTAAACCTCCAGGGTAGTATTACAAATTGCACCCGGTAAGGTGCAGGTTTCAATGTACGACTTAGAAATTTGCACACAAATAGGAGAATAAAAAGCAAAAAAATGATTTTTTTGCTCTTTCTAGGTTGAGCCTGTGACAAGGCATGTACTACTTGCACAGGTGCTCTCACTTGCAAGGCTATAGTGACTAACAAGGGGCTTCCAGGACACCCATTGCTTACCATTCCTTGGCTTCATTGTCACTCTTCTTTTGTGCCTCTTAATTAGACAGCACCGTTTAAGCCGGCTCTTCCGTTCCTTTCCATGGAGTATGGACCAAGCACTGAGATTCCACTTAATTAGTGCCCGTCCGCTGCTCCTGCTGTCTCTTAGATGCTATTTTCTTCCTCTCTACCTTTTTGTGGTGCTTCTTCCCCCCGTGTTTAGCGCAAGCTCACCAGAGAGTATTGGAACGCCTTATATGAGCACCAGTAACATCACAACGTCACATTTATTTATTTTTAAAAACATGGCGTGACTGTAATTGTGGTGAGTGAACCTTTATTTCACAGTGGGAACATTGGCTCATGTTTTACTTTAAGCACAGATTTTCCAGCACTGTGCTAATACTTTGGATTCCGTTTAACATTGATTCCCCTGTGTTTGAACATTGAGACCACCAGTCCCAGAATGCCTACGTATATATAAAGGCAGGTCGATTGGAATATGGTGTTTATGGAGATTGAAGCCACCTGAGGAAGACGAGCATCGAAACGCGTTGTGGTGTCTGGATGCTGCAAAGTAACCTGCCATGCAATGTTAAAGAAAATAAAAATGAAATTGCTGAAATGAAGCCTCCGAGAGTGCTTCGTGATTTGTGCTGTGAAAATTAAAGGGTTTTGGCCTTAACCCTGCGTCTGCACCAGCAGTAAATGGAGTGCAATGTCCAAGGCCACTTTGTTTGATCTATATATATATATATATGTATTTTTTTTAAAATATTTTGTAAGGACGGGGAGATTAGGTGCGGTGCCCAGAATCACAGAATGTTGAAGCAATGCAGAGAATCAAACCTGGTACCCGAGTTCTGAAGTTGGCAGCTTTGGTTGTAACGCCATATCCTCTCCACTACTGGCATCCCAGTGTAGATTACAGGTTTCAAATGTAGGGGGTTGGTGTGCGAGGGATATGTACAAGAGCGAAGCAGCTACTTCATCCATTTAACTACCTTTTGCATCGGGATTGTGACAAAAAAGTGACACAACCCCGACCCAAAATCTGGGCCTCAATTTACACATTTACTTTTCCAAACTCTACCACAAAGAAATTGGTAATAAGAAATGTGTCAGTAAATCAGTACTGCTTAATTAATTGCAAAGTCTACATTTTAAAATATTTTTTGTGGTTAAGGCACCTGCTGCAGAGATATTTGTGCATCCATCAAATCTCAGGGAGTAATATTAATAATAACAGTAAGATAACTCTTGAGGTTAACACACTTTCTGGAAAGATCTGTGCCTTGTCTAGTCCCAGTTTTGAATCAAAGTAGCATAGAGGGTTAATATGTCTCCTGAAAGCACATCATGTAACATGCAGATGACAGATTTTTGTTTTTTTGTCCATTGGTAAGTGGGTTACTACTTTTAACACAGAGATTCTTTTGTTACTTGCAGTTCATAAGATGTAATCGTTCTAATATGGCACAGTGAGATAGGAAGGACATGTGACTCCTACACCTTGTAACCCTCACTGTTATATGTAACACATCCTGTACATAGAATTTTACACTTATGTCATTTATTGTCATTGTATAATGTATAAATGTGATGTAAAGCACCCTCAAACCCTATATTGGGATGAATAGCTCTAATGAAAGAAATAAAACAAAATAGTAGCACTTACATTTTTATTTTTTTTAATATTATGACAGACCAACACCTCTAACACTCTTATAGTGCATACATATTGCTTATTTAAAGGGGGACTGAACAAAGTCAAAAGCATCCTTCACTTACGTATCTGTGACGTGATAACAAAGCTGTGTGCCTTCGTCTATCATCCACTGCATTAGCATATCAGTGTGAGGCTCCAGATAGCTCCCAGCCAGGATACCACAACAATAGGGGCCTATTAGCCCTTAAATTTGCCCTTTGTTTGGGGACCAGGTAGAATTTAAAATAACAAAGCCCCTACACCTAGCTTCTTGGAACTAAAGCAAACAACATGCAGGTGCTGCTGAATGTGCCTCAGTGGGTAAAAATTACACTGGGTTAGTTCAGCATATTTCAGTGGCACCCATCTTCTGGGCAGGGAGGATGGAGTCCACCCTGCAAAAAAAGGGCATAGAAACTGTCTACGCGTGTGTACCCCTGATCTGCGCCCTGTTCACACCACAAGACTACTACTCAAAGCTTTCCCTCTACCTCCACCTTACCTAGCGGCCTGCACCACTGCCCTCCACCTCCGTCTTTAAACATCAGTCTTTTCCTTCCCTTTCTTCTGGCCACTTCATTCCCCAGTATCCCTTCATACAGGGGCCTCCTCACAGTCTCTTCATTCCTTGCTATGAGCTCCCTCCATATCTGCCTGCTTCATTGTTCTCCACTGCCTTCCTTTTGCACACACTTTTTCATTATCACTATTTAGGGTTTCCTGCCATTCGCTTTGTCTCCCTTATCAGTTTATCCATAAATGCTGCTCTTGAATTAAAAATGTTTGCTGCTCTACCCTTTTTGTTCTCTCATCCTTCAAGCGCATCAGGGATTTGTCCCAGATTATTTCATTAGTAGCCGCGTTGCCATTTTTAGATCTCACCACGCACGCGCTCTTGCTTGCAAGAAAATGTATATTTAATAAAGGACTTGCAGTCCCCCATTGCTTACCATTCCTTGGCTGCATGCTCACTCCTATTTGATGCCTACTGATCAGTGTTTGTATGTTTAACCTCCTCTTTAGGCTGGAGCATGGGCAAAGTACTGATTGCTTCAGCTTCATTGCTGTCCTTCCGCTGATCGCTCTGTGATTGAGGCACTAGATTTTTTGTTTTTCTGCGTCCCGCCGTCCCTTTTGATACTTTTACCTTTTGTAGCTATGTTTTACTTTACCACATGTACTTCAAAGAAGCCCTTTTCTCTTTTGAAAAGGATGCTTACTGTGACAATAGATGTTTGTTAGAAATTGTTTTTTTGGTTGGCAGTCAGGTTACCCCCTGTCCAAGCAAAAGCCCTCACTCTAGTCAGGGTAAGTCACACACAATCCAAGATTATCCTGTGCCCACCCTCTGGTAGCTTGGCACGAGCAGTCAGGCTTAACTTAGAAGGCAATGTGTAAAGTATTTGTGCAATAAATCATACAATACCACCATATAGCACCACAAAAATACACCACACAGTGTTTAGAAAAATATATAATATTTATCATGATAATTGTAGGTCAAAACGAATAAAGTTGCAATGTGAATTTGTAGAGATATCACTGAAAAGTGATATAAAGTGTCTTAAGTCTTTAAAAAGCAAACAAAGTCTCTTTCAAGTACAAAGTACCTGGTTTGGGGTGGAAAATCTCCTCAGAGGGCCACAGAAGAAGAGATACGTGGAAAAGGGTGTGTGCGTCGATTTCTCCCCAGCACACACGGACTCGCGTCGTTATTTTTCACGCGGCAAAGTCGTGCGTCGTTTTCCGGCGCGCGGACAGTCTCTTTCTGTGGATCGCGGGGATTACCAGATGTCCCGGGTCTGTGCGTGGATTTTCCTGCTTGTTTTCCGGCTGCGCGTCGTTCTGCGGGGCCGCGCGTCGAAGTTTCGATCTCACGGCAGGCGTCGCGTCGATTCCTCCTTGGAAGTCGGGCGGCGTTGTCCTTGCGGGGCCGTGCGTCAAAGTTTCGATCTCACGGCAGGCGTCGCGCCGATTTCGCCTTGGAAGTCGGGCGGCGTTGTCCTTGCGAGGCCGTGCGTCAAAGTTTTGGTCGTCCCGAAGGCGTCGCGTCGATCAGCATCGGTGTGCAGCGTTTTTCTTGCCGCGGAACAAGCTGTGCGTCGCAAATTTTGGCGCACGGAGCGTCCAAGTGAAAAAGAGAAGTCTTTTTGGTCCTGAGACTTCAGGGAACAGGAGGCAAGCTCTATCCAAGCCCCTGGAGAGCACTTTCACAGCCAGGCAAGAGTTCAGCAAGGCAGCAGGCCAACAGCAAGGCAGCAGTCCTTTGTAGAAAAGCAGACAGGTGAGTCCTTTGAGCAGCCAGGCAGTTCTTCTTGGCAGGATGTAGTTTCTGGTTCAGGTTTCTTCTCCAGCAAGTGTCTGATGAGGTAGGGCAGAGGCCCTGTTTTATACCCAAATGTGCCTGTGAAGGGGGGAGACTTCAAAGAGTGGCTAAGAAATGCACCAGGTCCCCTTTCAGTTCAATCCTGTCTGCCAGGGTCCCAGTAGGGGGTGTGGCAGTCCTTTGTGTGAGAGCAGGCCCTCCACCCTCCCAGCCCAGGAAGACCCATTCAACATGCAGATGTATGCAAGTGAGGCTGATTACCCTGTGTTTGGGGTGTGTCTGAGTGAATGCACAAGGAGCTGTCAACTAAGCCCAGCCAGGCGTGGATTGTAAGGCACAGAAGGATTTAAGTGCAAAGAAATACTCACTTTCTAAAAGTGGCATTTCTAGAATAGTAATATTAAATCCAACTTCACCAGTCAGCAGGATTTTATATTACCATTCTGGCCATACTAGATATGACCTTCCTACTCCTTTCAGATCATCAGCTACCACTTCAATACTGTATGAAGGCAGCCCCAATGTTAGCCTATGAAGGGAGCAGGCCTCACAGTAGTGCAAAAACGAATTTAGGAGTTTTACACTACCAGGACATGTAAACTACCCAGGTACATGTCCTGCCTTTCACCCACACAGCACCCTGCTCTAGGGGTTACCTAGGGCACACATTAGCGGTGACTTATATGTGGAGAAAGGGGAGATTTAGACTTTTAAATGCCAAGTCGAGGTGACAGTGAAACTGCACACACAGGCCTTGCAGTGGCAGGCCTGAGACAAGGAAAAGGGGCTACTTAAGTGGTCGGCACAACCAGTGCTGCAGGCCCACTAGTAGCATTTAATCTACAGGCCCTAGGCACATAGAGTGCACATTACTAGGGGCTTATAAGTAAATTAAATAGTCCAATCAGGTATGATTCAAGGTTACCATGTTTTAAGGGAGAGAGCATATGCACTTTAGCACTGGTTAGCAGTGGTAAAGTGCGCAGAGTCTAAAAGCCAGCAAAAACAGTATCCAAAAAGTGGAGGGAGGCAGGCAAAACGTTAGGGGGGATCACCCTAAGGCTGTCAGGTCTAACAATGTTATTTGTTTCCAAATGTATTTTCACCAAGACATGGAAATAGGCTCAGTCTTCTGCTCAGAATCACAGGGTGTTGTGCCTGTGCTGGGACTCAAACCAGATTTCCTGATCAAAGTAGACTGGTGTGTCCTTTAAGCCACATTTCCTTCCCATTACATCATCTTTCTTTCAATTATGCACAGAGGGGGTCATTCCAACTTTGGCGGGCGGCGGAGGCCGCCCGCCAAAGTTCCCCCGTCGAAAGACCACTCCGCGGTCAAAAGACCGCGGCGGTCATTTTGACTTTCCCACTGGGCGAGCGGGCGACCGCCAAAAGGCCGCCCGCCCAGCGGGAAAGCCCCAGCAACGATGAAGCCGGCTCCGAATGGAGCCGGCGGAGTTGCTGGTGTGCGACGGGTGCAGTGGCACCCGTCGCGATTTTCAGTGTCTGCTTTGCAGACACTGAAAATCTTAATGGGGCCCTGTTAGGGGGCCCCTGCAGTGCCCATGCCAGTGGCATGGGCACTGCAGGGGCCCCCAGGGGCCCCACGACACCCGTTCCCGCCAGCCTCTTCCTGGCGGTGTAAACCGCCAGGAACAGGCTGGAGGGAAGGGGGTCGGAATCCCCATGGCGGCGCTGCTTGCAGCGCTGCCGTGGAGGATTCCCTGGGGCAGGGGAAAACCGGCGGGAAACTGCCGGTTTCCCTTTTCTGACCGCGGCTTTACCGCTGCGGTCAGAATTGCCCCTGAAGCACCGCCAGCCTGTTGGCGGTGCTTCCTCCGTCCAGGGTCGGAATGACCCCCAGAATGCTTAACAAAAACGTGCTCTTAAATATCTATATAGACGAGGTTAACGGACATCATTAACCTTTGATAGAAAGCTAAGCCTCGGGTACACTGCATATGCTTCACCAGTGACACAATGTAATAATAATAAAAAAACATCTTCCTCAGTATTCTGTGTTCCCACATTTAACTGCAGCAGCTGCGGGTTTAAGAGAAGGGCTTTGGGCACAAGCACGTTTTTATTTATAAATTAAGCACTGGCTGAAATGCATGGGCACTTCTGACTTTGGCAATGATTTGTATCCCCACTATACAGCAGTGTGGCTACTGTGCAGCTGGCTAGAACTAATTTTGAAAAAATGGTCTGTGACGCATCCAGCGCTAATGCACTTATTTAGAAAAAGTTAGATTTGCTCTGGCTGTATCATGTCACTTCTTCTAGTTCGTTTTAGCCATGATAAAAAGAGTCTGCGCTGCTATACAATATGGCTACAAAACATTTCCAAAGAGAGCAGCTCTCATATGTGAGACCTTGCGCCTTTGCCAGTGCTTGTTAAAAGTGGGTACGTGCTGCATCATTTTACATTAAATGGAGGTCACTGATGGGACAGCAGATCAAAAACTACCAAAGTACTGTGGACTTAACTTTATGCTCCATGTCAGGAACACAACAGGTTTAGAGCCAGGAGCCTGCGAATAAATCATTACATTGTAGGTCTTTTAGGCTTCACTCAAGTGCACTAGACTGCGTTCTACCTCATTACTGAGATTGTATTATGGCCCTGGAATAACACTGTGTCCAGAAGATGAACTATTCACAGTCTCGTCAAGGCAAGTAAAGAGGTAACATAAAGAAGAACAGTTTGAATTTGCGAGCATGGAGTGCTGCAGACATGATGCTGTCTGATATCTCTGCTGGAACAGTGGCTGTCACCCTCGCGTGCAGCACGTCTTTAGTCTGCGCCTCTGCGCGAGGACTACGGTGACCGCGGCGGGAGTAGACTGGCCCAGACTTTGAAACGTGTTCGGCCTCGATCGAGCAACAACTGGTACTGCCCGGGGGCTCACGTGGCTCGCTCTGTAGCATTCAGTTGAATGTTTGAGTACAGATGCAGTACTGTGGACTGGCACGCATGCTGGGACTAGCAGTTAGTATTTACAGCCTGAAGACGGAAATTTTAAGACTTGTCTTTGTGTTTTTTTTGTCAAAAAACTAAGGTTAGAAGATTAGAGCAATTGTAGGTTCATGTTTGGGTGAAGGGAGGTGGTTGGACTGGGACAGATTAAAGGGCCGGGCACCGAAGTAAACGTCGCCCTTATTAGCAAATCAGACCTTCTGAATAGGTGTATTCCAAGGTATGAGAGACTGCACATATTTTGCTCGATTCAGTCAAATGTGGTAAAGTTGGGGAAAAAAGGCCCAGCAGAACATAAACAGGCCAGGCCCACAAACAGCCAAACACTAACCTGTCCGAGCTACCCTTGTGGCACTGCTAGATTGCCCTAAAAACTAGCTTGGCCCTGTGGAGGGGTGACGGGCATTGTTTTGTCATTTTGGAGGCCAGTATTGAGACATTAGAATGAGGCCTCCGGGAGCGGCATACCCTGCATGTGCACTACCAGAGAGTTTCGGATGGGTGGAGCAGTCCAGGCCAGCTATGGCCAGGATTGGTTAGTTTAAGGCAGTGTTGGGGCTTAGGGAGAAGTTAGGTAGGAGCGGCTCCTCCGTTATGTCAGAGGAGCGTCGCCGCGCTGCTTTCGGCAGAAGGGGAAGATAAAATAAAACGATAATTAAGCTTTATTATCATTTTATTTTTCGGTGAGCCAGGTTAGGGCAGGGCTGGAGGGGGCGGGAGGAAGGAGTGAGTGGTGCACCATAAATGCGCATGTGTGATTGGCCGGCCGTGTTCGGCCCGCTAAACAGACATGCGCACTTTGCATTTCTCCACCTGGCTGTATTGAACAGCAGGGAGGAGAAAGTGCACAGTGTGCCATTCCCTCTGTGAGCACTGAAGCAGGGTGCTCACACCAATCACCATACTGCTGTCATTCTGGTGACAGCAGCATAGTAATCGGAGGGGAATCTGGAAGCCTGTGTGCTTCTGGGAAGAGGATAGAGGAAACAAACCCGTCTCCCTCTCTAGGAAAGAGGAAAGTGGTTTTTTTTTCCTTTTTTTAATTCCCTGCCCCCCACCCCTATTCAGTGTCAGCTGCCACTGAAGTTAGGGACCCTAAGGACAGTTTGTGCAGTTTTTAGTGCGCTGTGGTCCTGGCAGGTATGGTGTTAGCTTTGCTCGCAGTTTCTAGTTTCTTCATAAAGGTAATCTTTTTTATTGTGGTTTGTTACTGATGAGAAGAAGGTTATGATAAAAGATAGTGCAGCGGTGAGGGAGGCGCTAAGAGTATTATGTGAGGCTGTAAGGGATGATTTAGTTAAGCCTGCTGTGTTATTGCAGTCCTGGATAGGTTTATCAAGGCCATAAAGAAAAGTGGCAAGCAAGGTGGCGGCTACAGTTCATGACATGTTTCTACCCAAGTAAAAAAAAAAAAAGTATGCAGCAGGGTCAAGTGCAGACAAAGAACTTGGAGGAAAGGCAAAATGGAGTAACTCACCGGTTTCAGAAACATCCCTTATGAGGCCAGGAGATGTTCAACTAGGGGCACGGTCGGATTCGCTTCCCTGTGTCGAAGGGAAATCGGCTGGCCGGTCTGGGAGGAGTTAGGACCAGCATGGTTAAAGCATGTTCTCATCTGAGAGCGATGTCTGCTCGTTGATAGTGCTGTTGCCAGTAAGGGTCCACCAGGGAGCAATGAAGTGCTCGTATGCAGCTGAAGACGTGAGCACTCATTTTTCCTCACAAGAAACATCATGTATGTCACTAGAGAGCGCACCTGCATTAGGTGGCCAAAAGCCAACTATGCTCTAGTGGCAGTCAGCTAAATCTAGTGAACGATGCACCAATAAATATGAGGCTTGTGTGGGTTACTGATGATGTTTTACTGGAAGGGCGAGCATATAGACAATGTGCAAATAGGCAGACAGATTGTGGTAGGACATCAAGGGGATTTTGCATTTGAACAATTGAGGGACTATCGTCTGGGTATTATTGTCGGGGCCAGAGGAGAATTTTGTTACAGAGAAGCAGAAGGGAAGAAGCTTATTGTCTTAAGAGAGTAGACAGGTAGCTAAGTTTGGTATCCAATATCGGGTGGCAAGGTGGAAGGGTGTAGACCAGTGGTTCCCAACCTTTTGACTTCTGTGGACCCCCACTTTATCATTAATTGAACCCAGGGACGCCCACTGAATCATCATTGGAATACGGGGACCCTCCCACTGAGTCATTACTGGAAGTTTGGGACCTAATTTGTCAATATTTGTCAATATTTATTAATATTTTTTAATTTTCTAAGCAGTCGCGGACCCCCTGAGAAGGCTTTGCGGACCCCCAGGTGTCCCCAGACCACAGGTTGGGAACCACTGGTGTAGACAAACAAGCTTTTCTAGGAACAGGACCACAGCCCTCTCCAGTTCGGGGGAGCTGCAGGGCAGTGTGAGGAGAAGCCTTGAATATGAGTCCAGACAGATGGAGCAGCCATCGGTCAGGTTTGCAATGAACTGGGGACACAAGGCCGAAGAGAGGGGGAGTTTACAAACACACTGACTACGCGGGAAGAGGCTGAAATTGCAGCAATGGTCAGCAGCAAACCCAAAGTTGATGGGAGGAATGATGATGGTAGTATTGTTGATGGAGAAAAAACAGGAGTAAGTTTGAGTGCAGAGAGAAGGGTTGATGTGCTTGAGTTGGACTATGAGGATGAGAAAGATGAATTGGAGGAGGGGAAAATACCTCATTGGAAGGATGTCAGTTTACCTGAAGGGAGGCCCAGGGCGGAGTGGGGGGGTCAGTTAATATGTCCAGTTCTAGTGACCTTTTACAGATGTTGAATGGCAAAACACAGAGCGGAATGCAAGAACTATGGGCAGAACACAAAGACAAGAGTGGGGACAAAAAAAAGAGATTTTCAGAGGGGCAGCAGAACCTGCACATAGGTGAGACAATTTTTTGAGAATGTTGAGACATGGGTACGAACACACAAGAGGTTTTATAAGTAGACAAAGTGGTGGGAATGCACAGTGTAGGCAAAGAGGTTGGCACATCAACAGAGCCAGAAGTAGGGGAAACATCCCCAACCACAACTCCCAAACAACAGAGTTGTGAACAATGAAAGCAGAACAACGCTTTAGTTAACCATGATTTTGTTGTTGCTGTAGTTTTAGCGGCAGAGTGGGGGGGGGGTGTTGGGTATTTTTAGTTTTTAGGGGCAGGGTGGGGGGGTCGGGGAAGTTTAGGTTTAGGGGCGGGGTGGGGGTTTGTGGTAGTTTTCGGGGTGGGGTTGGGGAGTCGCTGTAATTTTAGGGGCGTGGGTGGGGGGTTGGGTAATTTTTAGTTTTTGGTGTGGGTTGGGGGGTCGGGGTAGTTTAGGTTTTGGGGCAGGGGTTAGGGGGTGGCTGTAGTTTTAGGGGTGGGGGACGGGGGCCGGGGTGTTTTTAGTTTTTAGGGGTGGGGCGGGGTCAGGTAGTTTAGGTTTAGGGGGTGAGGGGTCACAATAGTTTTAGGGGTGGGGTGTTGGGGTAGTTTAGGTTTTGGGGTTGGGGGTCACAGTAGTTTTAGGGGCGGTGGGGTGTCATAGTTTTTGGGGGTGGGGGGCTCACTGTATTTTTAGTTTTTAAGGGTGGGGATTGGGGTAGTTTAGGTTTTAGGAGGAGTGGGGGTTGCAGTAGTTTTAGGGGTGAGGGGTCATGGTATTTTTAGTTTTTAGGGGCAGGGTTGGGGTTGTTTAGGTTTTAAGGGGGTGGGGGTTGCGGTAGTTTTAGGGGCGGGGTAGTGGGGTCACTGTATTTCTAGGGGTGGGGTAGTTTAGGTTTTAGGGGTGTGGGGGTTGCGGTAGTTTTAGGGACGGGTGGGGGGTCTCTGTAGTTTTAGGGGCAGGGGTGGGGGGTTGGGTATTTTTAGTTTTTAGGGGCAGGGGTGGAGGCTCACGGTAGTTTTAGGGGTGGGGGTAGTTTAAGTTTTAGTTTTTAGGGGTAGGGGGTTGGGGTACGATTGTTTTAGGGGATAGGGGTTGGGGGAGTTGCATGCCGGAAAAACGCATGCCGTTCATGCATGCCTTTACCAGGAATGCCTTTACAACACAAAATCGTCATTAAGGCATTCGTGGTAAAGGCATTCGTGGTAACAACGTGGTCGTGGTTCCAGCATGTGTTGTTCCAACTCCTATTCCCAGAAGTAGAGGTAAGACACAGCAGTGGTCAAGATGACAGTTGTGCTATGGCACAGACTAAAGCTGAAAATGAGCAAAAAGATGACAAAAAAGTGTAGTCCAAAGATGAGAAGGGTGCAAGTAAAACAGGGATTTTAAAAAAAGGTTGCCTTACAGGGGGTGTCTATGCCACTGAGGGTATATCTCTCTACCTGCACAAAAGAGAAAATAAAGAAAGGTGAGTTTGTGGATGTTTATAAATAACTACTCAGAGAATTACGGGGGAAATAAGTCTCTAAGGAGGAGGAATGGGAATTGGCAAAAAGGCCTAGGGTACCTACTTCAGTTGACACATGTACATTAGCGTTCTTAATTTACACTGGTGTGTATTGTGAAACGTTTCCAGAACAATCTGTGTCAATCCTTAAAAATATGGATACCATTAGAATAGCACACAAGGATTTTCGTGGTTTTGCCTGACTACATGATGATGAGCAGTTTAGGGCATGCTTGATACTGAAGTCAGACAAGCCATGTGAGGAAACTGATAATGAGCTTTAGTTGCAATGGATGTACCCTGATTGCCCTCCACCGACACTACACACAGCTGAGGGTTTAGCAGTACAATATCTGCCCTTTCTGGGATGGGCCACTTCTTTTATGTCAAAGTGTCAACACAGGGGAATGCTGGAGTTTTAATAGAGGGTATTGCCCAAGAAATTGTGCAAATACATAAATGTGCAAAATGTTGGGTAAAACACACAGTTTTACAATGCTTTCAGGAACAGGTGAATTCTGGTTTTACAGTGCAGTTGAGAGGAAAAGGAGGACAGTCACAACCTGGCAACAAGGGCTTCTATAACAATTAAAATTGAAGCTTTAACACCTTGGTTTGCATTGTACCCTAACAGACCAGATGCTTTAATGTTGTTCAGGAAAGTTTTCGCTTAGGTTATCAAGTTCCATGGTGTAGGAGATTTGTAGACAACTTAAAATCCACTGAAGAACATTTTAAGGTTGTGAGGGACAAGATTTTGAAAACGGTAGCTGAAAGTAGGATGGCAGGACCATTTTCATGTTGACCTATAACAGATCTGATGGGCTTTCCTTTGGGAGTGGTCCCCAGAAAGACAGAATGTGACTTCACACGGCTGGTCAGTTAATGATTTTATTGCCTGTGAGGATTTGGCAGTTCAGTTTGAATCTGTGGATGTTGCAACGTCTCTGGTGCAGCAATATGGTGTAGTTACAGAGGGGGCAAAATGTGACATACAATCACCCTTCCATTTACTTCCAGTGCATCTCATAGATTTCTCTCTGTTAAGTTTGCAATTTTATGGTCAGCTTTATGTGGATAAGGTACTTCCAATGAGTTATGCAATTTCCTGTTAATTATTTGAGGCATTTAGCACATTTGTATAATGATGCTTTACTTTCAGATTTGGTCACAAGTGGCAAACACACGACCCAGACTATTTTCTTTTCCTTGGTAGGAATGTTTCAGATGAATGCAGAAAAAAACTTAAATACTTTTCAGGACATGGCTAAGGTCTTTGGAGTGCTATTGGCACAAGAAAAGACTAAAGGTCCAAAGACCTGCTTGGCATTCCTAGGCATTGAACTTGACACAGTGCATATAGAAGCACGTTTACCAGACAAGAAGATTCAGGAATTGGTCCATTTATTAGAAGAAGCAATAGCTGCCCACAAACTACAGCTCAGGTAGGTACAGAAGTTGCTAGCTCATCTGAATTTTGACTGCAGGGTAGTGAAATCAGGATTGTATTTGTTGCAGGCAGGAGCCAAGGTACCACATCAGAGTAAAGGCATTTTGGCAGTGATAAAGGCAGATTTGGAGGCCTGACTGAGATTCCTGAGAGCTTTCAATGAAGTGACGACGTGGTCAGCAGATAAGGATTTTGTGTGGATGATTCAGCTTTCCTCAGGTGCTGCAGGTTCAGATGGTTTTGGACTGTTTTGGGAAGGAAAGTGGTGCTGTGAACGATGGCCAGCTACAAGGAGGTCAGAAGGCAGAAGCCTAGCATTCTGTAAGTTCATTCCTTTACTGGTAGCACTTGCAATGTGGGGAAAACTAATGGTTCACATTTCATGTAGATAGCAGGATTGTAGTGGATTTGGTTAATGGTCAGTATGTCAGGGACAGATGGCTGTTGAAGTTGTTTGAGCGTTTCATGCTCAGGTGTTTAATGTTTAACATCATGTTTGGGGCCCAAACACATGCCAGAGGTGGACAATAACGTTGCAGACATGTCTCATTAGCAGTGGCAGAGATTCTGTTGTTTGGCACCCAGAGCAGATTTGAGGGAGACCGTGATACCACTGGAAATCTGGGTGAGAAGAGAATGAGAAATTTGGAGCTTATAGAGTAGTCTATTGCACCAAGTACCACAGCAGCATACAGACAAGCATGGGAAGATGTTTTGAGCAGTGGTGCCAGTAAAAGATGATGAGATGACGTGAGTATGGAGGCTTAACAAAATGATGTGGTGCATTTTATCATGTTGAATATTGACAAAGGCGTAGCAGCTACTACAATAGCTGAGAAATTAGCAGGCATCAGTTACTACGGAAAAGTTTGTGGAGGTATAACCCTCTGCAGGAGAAATGGGTAGCAGGCGTCTAAAAGAATGGACAAAAGAGAAAAAAACGAGTAAATAGTCAGCGGGAACCAGTTAATATACATAGGTTAGTGGGTTTAGGCAAAGGTTTGAGCAAGGTTTATTTCTCACAGCTCAAGATTATGCTATTCAAAATGTGGATTTTGTGCTTTTAGTGTATCAGAATTACTGGTGAAGAACAACAAAGAAGGATTGGAGGTAAGTGATGTGAAGGTGGAGGGGAGCTAGTTGCAATTGTTTTTTAAGAAATCCAAAATGGGCCAGGTAGGAAAAGGGACCAAGGTGGTGTTCAATCACATAGGTGGGCTGGTGTACCGGGTGGGTGCTGTGCACAAATTGAAAGCAGTTGAGGGGGCGCAGGCATGGCAGGTTTTCTGCCATTCAGATGAGAAGCAATTATTACCAACTCAGCTTTTGGGAGTTATGAGAAAGGTACTGCGCAATATGGGTGAGGACCCCAAGAACTTTGGGACCCATACATTTTGAATTGGTGCAGCAACTGATGCAAATAGGTTGGGTTATTCCTTGAAAGACATCAGGAAATTGGGAAGGTGGTCATCAGATTGATGCCTATGGTACATTAGGCAGATAGAGGACATATAAATTGTTCTGGGATAACATTTATTTCAGTATGGATAGTTGGTCATTCCTTTGTCAGATGGGCATCAAAACAAGCAGAAAATCACCCTTTTTGAATGAATTTGGGTCTTCACACATATGAAATAAAAATTGAATGGGGGGGTGAAATGGGGACAGTTGCTGTCATGTTTCTCCAATCTGGTGTCAGTGAGGTTATTTCCGGATGTCTTAATTTTACATTTAGGTGAGAATGATTTTGTTCAGCTGTAAGGTTTTGGGTTACTGAAGAGATGAAGAAAGATTTGGATTTCATTTACAGGCCGTGGTCAGAGACATTTGTGTTTTGGACAGCATTGGTTGCAAGGAGACTTTGACATGGGATGGTCAAGCACAATGCAATTGAGAAGGCAAGGTGCAAAATCAATAGGGATATGCACTGCAGGACCAAAGGTATTGGCTGGTTGTAACCCACTGACATTCAAAAAGAGGACTTAGGGGGTCATTACAACATTGCCGCCCGCCAAGTTGTAACTGCCGTGCGTCCGCCAATGCGGCTGCACTCCCGCGGTGCCCATAAAGACATCCCCGCTGGGCCGGCGGGCGGAAACAGTTTCCGCCCGCCGGCCCAGCGGGGATGTGGGCCGCAACATGGGAGCAGCGGTGTTGTGGCCGTGCGACAGGTGCAGTTGCACCCGTCGCGCTTTTCACTGTCTGCTATGCAGACAGTGAAAAGCTGCACGGGGCCCTGTCAGGGGGCCCCATGACTCCCCGTACCGCCAGCCTTTTCCTGGCGGTTCAACCCTCTAGGAAAAGGCTGGCAGTAGGGGGGCTCGTAATCCCCTAGGCAGCGCTGCCCTGGCGGATTATCACCACCGGGGCAAATGTGTCGGGAAACCGCCGGTCCTCGCGGTGCGACCATGGCGCAACCGCCGCGGTCGTAATCCCCTCTGAAGCACCGCCAGCCTGTTGGCGGTGCTTCAGCCAAAACAGCCCTGGTGGTCTTGGACCGCCAGGGTTGTAATGAGGGCCTTAATGTTTTATCAGCCGGGTGGAGTTCCTTTGTCCTTTATGGGGAATGAGTTAAATCCCCTTGAAATAGTAGAGAATCCTTCAAAGAAGCTGGCCAGACAAATATGGTGTTGATGGCAAATAGGCTGTTGGGGTGACAGCTTGATATTGGTGCAATAATGAGACTAAGCATCCAGCATTACATGAAAGGTGAGTTGGGTGGTGTGGGACAGAAAAAAAACGTGACTAGGGTTTAATTTGTTGGCAGAAATGAAAGGATCTAGCGCTAGGCCGGAAGGGTTGGGGACAGTGCAGGGCTCACGTTGGCAGGGGGAATACAGGCGATTCAGGGGTCACAAGTGATGGAAGGCGAAAGGAGGGAAAAGAAGATGGAGCAAATGGTTGGATAGTTGGCAGGGGATTGTTCATGATGGGGGGGAGGTTTAAAGATGGGGAGGTAGTTATGTATTAGTAAGGCAGTGTTTTCTTCGATATATTATATTGTAAAAGTTTCAGCTGCACACCTGTTCCAATAAAGTGGCCTTTTGCTCGTAACCTAACCTGTTCTTACAGTGATGTTTCACCCGATGGGACTTCCGGGGGGTCACATATCCTGTATGTCTGTCCCCCAGGAGTTTCGGGCGGGTAGCACAGTCCAGGCCAGGTAGGGTTAGGATTGGTTAGTTTAAGGCAGGGGAGAGGCCTAGGTGACAGTTAAGGACCATATAGGCTTAGTTTGTGCAGTTTTTAGTGCTCTGTGGTCATGGCAGGTAGGGTGTTAGCTTTGCTCACTTATTCTCCCACCCTCCCTCCACAGTTGTGCAAGTTTATTTTGTTAATTCAGGCTATTGTTGGTCTGTTTCATGGCTTACCTGCTTGGCATTTCTTTGTTTGGAGCTGAAGCTTGTTGTGACTTTTTGGACAGGTGGCAGAAATGCGGGATACCGCCCTAGGCCGGGAGGCTTGGGGGCCGTGCAGGCCTTGCAGGACACACCTTGGCAGGGGTAATATAGGAGAGCGATGCTTAGGTCATGTGTGAAGGAACGCAAATGGAGGGAAACAAGATGCTGTAAATGTTTGGATGGTTGTTGGGAGATTGTTCATGTTGGGGGGAGGATTACGTTTGGGGGGTTAGGTATCAATTGCATTAGGGAGATGGGGTTTTCTTGGATATATTATATCCTAAAGGCTTAGTTTTAGCTGAACACTTGTTCCAATAAAGTGTCCTTTTGCTCCTAACCTGGCCAGTTCTTACTGCACTGTTTTGCCTGAAGGGAAGAAAGCCAGGAGTGCAATGTTCAATATGTTGAAAGGGCTTTTCCCTCCCTCTCTCAGCCCCCACAGCTGCAGCTTCCAGGATAGGCACAATTCTCCAGTTGACGTGTCCTGGGCTGTGGTGGATATAGGGCCTTCCTAGAAAATGTTTTGCAGGTCATCCAGGTGCTAAATTGCAGAAAACAAATATAGGGGCTCTGTCCCAGACTGCAGATGGGACTGGCCAGAGATGTGGTTAAAAAAAGAACAAAATATTTTACAACTATTTTGTTGGCCTTTTACCTTCATGTAGATAAATATAACACGTTCACCTTAAGTGAAAAAATGCAAGGTAAAGTAACAGTGTGAGATATATTATTTTATGTTATGAAAGCTCAATTGGTTAATGCTATTGCTGCAGATGTATGTGTGTTTAATCAGACAGTCACACAATTGAATCCTAATTGGCACACCAGGGAATAGTGAAGTGTATTTTTAGTACTACAAGGTCCCTTCCTTGCACACAGTGTTGAGCAGGCTGCAGCAAAATGTGGAATCAGATTTTGGGCCTGATGTGCAGAGCCATTCTGCAAAATCATAGGGGTTTGCGACCGCTAAATAGCTATTTTAATGTACTAAACCCATTTGTGAGTCAGGTTACCAAATCATAAAACAGGTTTAGAAAGGTATGATGAGTCACTATTCGGAAGGGGTGTGTTTAGGGCATCCTTTCTAAATAGAAATTTGTTATAGTGTGTATCAGTGTTTTGCAACTGAAAGCCGGTCACAAAACATTGAAACATTACCGACTACTGATTTGGGATAACAATACATTAAGGAATTTGTATGTAGAAAACAGCGTTTTTTGAGAAGTAGGCAGTGTTCAAGGGACCACTGCCCACTCTCAATCAAACATAATTTTTTTTTTTTTTTTTTTTAATGTAGCCCTGTTTTCTTTCAGAAAGGTAGACTTCATTTAAAAATTGTTTATGTTATTTAAATGTGATTAGACATGTGATATGATGACCCCAGCATCCCACCATCCTTCCCTGTGATGGCATTAAAACATAGTGAGTTGCATTTTGTGCAGTACCTCATGAATATTGATGAGGTAGCTCAAATTGTGACCAACTTCACTTTGAAATTTTGTAAGCAGACCTATCTGTACATAGGTAACTTCAAAACATTATTTTCCATTTGCAAACATTTGGTGTGCAAATTGCACCCACTTTTTACCAGGGCATATTTGGTATTTCAGACCCTTGGAAGTTAAGATAAAACAAGTGTGTTAAAAATACATACATGCAGTAATACTCAATCAAACTATACATATTAAAATGGTTTGCACTAAGTTTCCATTAAAACAACATACTCCAGAACACAGTTGACAACACCCCTACATTAGCTCTAAAAAATAAGAAACCTTTGTCACTATAAAGCCTCAGATGGCTCGAAAAATTAAACTATATACTGGCTCCCAATCAGCCTTCAGAATTGCCCATTACCCAGTTGTGCACATTTACATTTATTTCAGGTAGCAGGTGCCCTTGTGAGAAGGCTTGTTTCTACTTTTGCTGTCTGCCTCTACCTTGGATTCACAGAGCAGGAGAGCACCTCTTTCCCCTTTCAGCCAGAAGCACCCGAGGACAGCATTATTTATTCTGGAATGTGTTTTTTAAAGGATTGCAAGGCAATAGTAAAAGTAAAAAAAAAAGGATTGGGATTGTCGACCTAATAGTACACTCCCACTTCAACCACTGAGGTCACCCAAAAGCCATTTATAAGTAGAAAAAGCTTATTTTTTTGTATTTGCTTTCCATGTCTGAGGGTGTTGCGCTTCCTCTGCCTAATGAGTCAACTTGCAGGGTGCCCATGGGCCCTAATTAATTGGGAACTGCGTGTAGCAGAATTATGGCGTGGAACTCCATACCACACAACTATAAGAGGTCCAGTGTTCCTGCTTTGGGATTTACTGGCTGTGGGAACAACCAAACAGATTTTACAGATGAAAAACCCAACATGGTAAAATCATTGCATCTTATCTGTCACTGGTTTTATTTTTAGAATTACACAGAGGCATAGCAACAAAACTCATTAAGAGCATAACTGTGGTCCAGACGCATTACATCAGAAAACTGGCACTACATGCCACACATCAAACATGCACTGTACCATCTATGGCACTCCACAGAATAGCATGCTGCTTGTCTAAAAACGTGCCTTAGCATCTAGTTAGGAGTATCAAGTACTGTATAAATACAAATACAGTACCATACAACATACTTAACCCCTTCGCTGCCAGGCCTTTTCCCTCTCAGGTGGCAGGCCTTTTTTTGGCTATATGGGGCAGTTCGTGCTTTGACCCTCATTACTATATGTCAACATAAGCTACCCACGTCAAATTTGCGTCCTTTTTTCCTAACACCCGAGGAATTCTAGAGGTACCCAGAGTCTGTGGGGTCCCCTGGAAGAGACCAAGAAATTAGCCAAAATACATCGAAAATATTGTTTTTTTCAAATAAATGGGAAAAAAGGGCTGCAGAAGAAGGCTTGTGGTTTTTTCCCTGAATATGGCATCAGCAAAGGGCTTATGGTGTTAAAATCACCATCTTCCCAGCTTTCATGAACAGGCATACCTGAATCAGAAAACCTAATTTTTCAACACAATGTTGGCATTTTACTGGGACATACCCCATTTTTACTATATTTTTTTATTTTAGCCTCCTTCCAGTTAGTGACAGAAGTGGGTGTGAAACCAATGCTGGATCCCGGAAAGCTAAACATTTCTAAAAAGCAGCCGAAATTCTAAATTCAGCAAGGGGTCATCTGTCTAGATCCTACAAGGTTTTCCTATAGAAAATAACAGCTGAAATAAAATAAAAAATGAAATTCAGGTGAAAAAATAGCAATTGTTCTCCACGTTTTACTCTGTAACTTTTTCCTAACATGTTAAATTTCGGAAAGCCATATACCGTCACGACTGCTGGACTTTTCTGGTTGCGGAGATATATAGGGCTTGTAGATTCATCAAACTAGATACCCAGAGCCAATAAATGAACTGAACCTAGCAATGGGTTTTTATTGTAAACCGGGCATACAGCAATTCATTTGCTGAAATATACAGAGTGAAAAATAAGTATCAAGGAAACCTTTGTAGTTCCAGAATGGGCACAAGATAAGGTGTTGAGAAGCAGTGGTTATTTGCACATCTCTGAATTCCAGGGCCCCCATATTAGCATGTGAATTACAGGGCATTTCTCAAATAGACGTCTTTTTTACACACTGTCTTACATTTGGAAGGAAAAAATGTAGAGAAAGACAAGGGGCAATAACACTTGTTTTTCTATTCAGTGTTCCCCCAAGTCTCCCACTAAAAATGGTACCTCACTTGTGTGGGTAGGCCTATTGCCCGCAACAGGAAATGCAACATGGAGACATCACATTTTTACATTGAAATCTGACGTGTTTTTTGCAAAGTGCCAAGCTGTGGATTTTGGCCTCTACCTCAGCCGTCACCTAGGGAAATCTACCACACCTCTGCATTTTTGTAAAACTAGACACCTAGGGGTATCCAATATGGGGTGACTCTCACCAGGTTCTGTTACCCATACACCTTTGCAAACCTCTAAATTTGGCCAAAAAAAACACATTTTCCTCACATTTCGGTGACAGAAAGTTATGGAGTCTAAGACAAATGTCCTTCCAATCAGCATTTCACCCAGTCTCCCGATAAAAATGGTACCTCACTTGTGAGGGTAGGTCTAGTGCCCGCGACAGGAAATGCCCCAAAACACAACATGGACACATCACATTTTCCCAAAGAAAACTGACCTGTTTTTTGCACAGTGCCTAGCTGTGGATTTTGGCCTCTAGCTCACCCGGCACCTAGAGAAACCTACCAAACCTGTGCATTTTTTAAAACTAGAGACATAGGGGACCCCAAGATGGGGTGACTTATGGGGCTCGCACCAGGTTCTCTTACCAAGAATCCTTAGCAAACCTCAAAATTAGGCAAAAAAACACTTTTTCCTCACATTTCGGTGCTGCAAAGTTCTGGAATCTGAGGGGAGCCATAAACTTCCATTTACCCAGTGTTCCCGCAGGTCTCCCAATAAAAATGGTATTTCACTTGTGTGAGTAAGCCTTGTGCCCGCAATAGGAAATGCCCCAAAACACTATGTGGACACATCAGAATTATCAAATACAAAACGACCTGTTTTTGCGGGGGGGCACCTGCGTTTTTGGTCCTGGGCTGAGCAGCCATCTAGAGAAATCTACCAAACCCAAACATTTATGAAAATTAGACACCTGAGGGAGTCCAGGGAGGTGTGACTTGCATGGATCCCCCAGTGTTTTCTTACCCAGAATCCTCAGCAATCCTCAAATTTGGCTAAAAAAGTCAAATTTTTCCCACATTTCTGGGTGGGATCACTGCACCGGCACAAATTTCCTACCTCTCAATATTCCCCTCAGCCTCCCGGTAAAAATGATACCTCACTTGTGTAGGTGGCCCAAGTGCCTGTGACAGGGAAGAGCCAAAAACATGTCAAAATTGAGGGGGGGGGGACTAAGACGGGTCCAAAAGGGCAATTTGAAAAAAAAAAATTTTTTAGGCTGACAAGTGGTGTATAATTTTTATCGGTATAGATGCAACAATGCTGAGTGGTAGGAATTTTGTGGATTCCAGAAGGTTCCATCACAAAAATGTGTGATTTCCAGCAAAGTTGGAGGTTTGCAGGGCATTGTGCTTAAGAAAATGGTGCGGGGTGCATGTTAAGCACACCACCCTGGACTCACCCAGATGTTTAGTTGTCAGATGTGTCCAGGTCTCGTAGATTTTTCCACATGACAGCACCCCAAAGTCCAAAAAGTGCAGCTCTCACCATTCCAAGTGGGACGATTTTGAGATTTAGACAAGCTCTCATTGCCCAAATGTAAAACCAAAACACAAAATAATCAAAAGTCCTCTTGCTTGCCGTAGGATAAGATCTTTTAGTGTGCGGGGGGAGAGCTGAAAGACTGTTAACCCCCGTCAGTTGGGGTGGGGGCATTACCATGCCCATATTAGTTGGTAGCCACCACCCCACTATTTTTGTTTTAATTCTCTGGCATCTAGTAGGCTTTCTGTCCCCCCCAGGGAGTGGATCAGGGGTAATTGCTCCACTGGTGGGCAGAACAACTTTGTCCCCATTTATTTGGGTTGGAGGTATGGTCATACCCCTACCCACCTTTTAAAGAAAAAAATCTTCCCTGGTGTCTGGTGGTCTTTCTGCCCCCCTAGGAGGCAGATGGGCCTTACAAAAATAGGCCGATATGCCCCCAAGGGGGGCAGAAATGGCCAACAGTAATGTGCCTCCATGGGGAGTGACCCTTGTCCATGGGGCTGCCCCCAAACTAAACACACACACACCAATCCCTGGTGCCCAAGGGGGGCAGAAATGGCCTAAAATAAATTTGCCCCCCAGGGGAGCGACCCTTGCCTAAGGGTTAGCTCCCCACCTGCAATTGTTTTTTTTTTTTTTAATGATCCCTGGTGCCTAATGGCTTCTGCCCGCCCTTGGGGCAGATGGGCCTAATTAGAATAGGCCGATCTGCCCCCAGGGGGCAGAAAAGGCCTAATAAAAAAATGCTCCCCAGGTGAGTGACCCTTGTCCAAGGGGTCGCAACCCTTCATTATTATTATTATTTTTTTTAACTACCCAGTGTCTAGTGGGCATTTCTGCAGCCCGATCGCTTTACGATCCGGCTGCAAAAATGCTCAGAAAGATGCCTCTCTGCCCGCCCCCACCCTCTGATCGGAAAAGAAATGCTTTCATTGGAGTCTCAAGCCGTGTCCCAGATTCTGATAGGGCTGTTCTTCTAGCCCCAGCAGAAGTTGGTAGAGGACTTGAGGTAGATCTTCACCTCGGAAATCCTGGTCCTGCTGCTCTATCTGACTTCTCATTTCTAGCACAGGAAGCATGTCTTGCTGGCCTCTCTATCCAGAACTCGATTCATTTTTTGGTGGCATAAGGGGGTGACCATTGCACATGCATGGCACCCTTGACAAAAAGCAGGCTTTGGCACACTGGAGTTAATTCTTGACATATGGGGAATGTGGACCCATGCCATTTTTTTTTTTAAAGTAGTATTGTGTTTGAAAACGTAAATTTTTCTTTCTGTTCGTATTAACAATTAGACATGTGTTTTTATACCTGCTCAAAGCACACCAAAACCTTAGTATTTGTTGCACATTTACAAGTATTTTAAATATATTGCTATTTTGTTATCCTGTACTGTAAAATGCATTATGAGTCTAACTGCTCTAGTAATTGGTTCCTCATTGTGAACAACAATTGAGAACCGTAAAGTTAGTGAGGTCAGCCTTTTTCATCTAGCTTACAGTATCTCATTCAAGATCATCTCTCATTCTCCCCACGAGCCAGGCACTTACTCATTAGTGTCTATATCTGTAGTTTCAGTTGCATCGCATGTTATTTTGTCTTCTCTTTACATTAAAAAAAGCGCATTAATGTAGTTTCGGAGTTTATGTAATTATTTACAGCAACCCATCAGAGGAGAAAACCCTGGTTTTCTGAAATAGCAATTTCCCCTCAAAATACTTTGATTCTTGCTGGCAATGTTTGCATTCAAAGTGTGTTAGAGTTTCAGTGAACTTGCCCGAGTGTCGGTTTAATTTCTCAGGCTTCACTGGCACACCATGAAAGTATTAGAATGTTTCAAAAGTGCCTTTGGGCTTTATAGAAGTTGAAAATTGTATTTTAAAATGCCCTATTTGACCAATTTTCTTCACAATTCCCCACCACAATCAAACTAGAAGGCATGAAGCTAATTTGCTCGCTCACTGAAATTTCCGACAGGTGTTATGCCCCACCACTTTTACAAATAACCAACGCACAGCAGATTGCCAGGAGTTGTCTTCTTCTGCTAGTGTGTTGCTAAGCTGATCCTTCAGCAGGCCGCTGGCCTATCTTGAGACGTGTTGCTCTGAGTTGGGAAGCCTTGGTGTAAGAGGCCCTTTGCGATCTAAATTTTCCCAAATATTTGTAGTGCCAAGGAAACCCAAAGAGACTGTAATGTCACTTCGGGTTTCTTCCACACAGTAAGCCTGATCTATCACACCCATACCTGTTTGTGAGCTCCGTTGTGACCTGGGGATCTTGGTACAAGAGCACTAAGTACCAAATCCCAGCCTTATCCGGATCATTGAGACTTGACCTTGGTGTGGGCTCTCAGTTAGTTTTGGGCTGTGGATTTTGTCGAATCTGCGCTACCTCACTGGAGGCCACATACAGAACATTTCTCCAGCTGAGATTGTGGAGCTCCATCAACATCATACTGCAGGAATGCCTTGTGAGGGATGCTCCAAAATACATCTGCACATATGTACATTTGAGCGGTGAATCCAGATGAACATCACTAGTGTAACCAATTACATTGTGGCGCCATTGAAGGAAGGGGGAGATCTTCAAGACACTAAGGCAGACTTAGAATTCCTAGCTGGGAAGGCACCTGGGGAGTATACTTTATAGGATGAACAACACTAGGCGGGAACCCAACTCCCACAGGAGACCTGTTAGTGAACTATGAGCCCCAGGGGCAGCTTAACATTAAGTGGGAAATTTCAGTGGGAGTAGCCCCTGAGTACACATAAGCCCTCATAAAATTAGGGATATTCCATTATAGTAAGCCACATACTTCTGATTGCTCAGTAGGCTGTGTATATCCTTCAGTCTCTTCAAGGTGGCTCCATAGCAGTAAGTGATATTCAAAATAAACCAAAAGTTGGGACAGTTAGAACGACTTCGAACATATCTAGCCCTAAAAGCCAGCATAGCCGGAACATTGGCCAGGACTGAGATGGGTGACAGAAGGATAATCTGACAAATTAGCAATGATGTTAAATTCTATGTCAAAGTTACTGTCTTTGGAGGTGGAGGCTTTGAATTCACTGTTGATGAAAATGGATATCTAAATAGACATTCTGTTGACAACTGTAATGCAATTACATAGCTCAGATTCTAAACCTCTGGAAGCGTTATCCACATGATCAGACTGGGATAGAATTTTTTTTTTCTTGATGCAATTATAGAGAAACTGGGAACATTACCTAGTATTTTACATGCTATGATCTCAGCTTGGATGAGGATTGAAAGGGACATTAGAATAAATGTGGCAGAAAGAAAAATAAGAGGTATTACATTTTAAGGGAGAAGTAACCAACCACAACTCATTAAAAACCAATACAGAAAAAGGAAGTCTGAAGGAATCACAAAACTGGACATCTGCCTCGCTGCAAATGGATAATTTCCATGGTATCATGAACAGGGAGGAAGCAGGAGGTAAGGAAACCCTGGCTGGGATAGCAAGAAAAAACTCAAACCAATATGGCTTCTCTCAGAAGGAGCCAGTAAAAGGTTTATCTCCAGAGTAGAAAATAAAGAAACCACAGGCCATTTTGTCAGAGGAGAGTTGTATTGCCAAGAACAATGAACCAAAACCATTTCTCTCTTGGAAAAACAAAAAATATTGAAGAAACATTACAAAAAAGAAAAATAACATGCCCAACAACAATCTATTACACTTTTTTTTAGAAATACACAAAATACATTAGCTATCAGTCCATAAGAAGACAAGGGTAAAATCAAATCATGAACTCAACCATCGCACAATCAGCAACAGCAGTTCTCACACCTTCTGCAGAGGCTGAAATGTCAGGAACGGAAAAAAGCAATGGACAATGTTCAATATAATTTGAAATGAAATGATTGAGACAGTGGAAGGTCATGAAAGATCCTACATGCCAAGTTAAACAAAGATACAAAGGTTGTGAAGCAAAGAGAGGGTCCTACGCTACTCAGTAACATCGGAGAAGCAACCAAACATATAGAAACTCAAACAAAATCAAATGTCACACATCACTATCAATCAAAATGTGGGCACCAAATGTGACCCGCATACTGACAATACAGGTAGCAAAGTTTGTCTTGGACAGCAACCCACAAAAAAACTGATGAAAACTGTGAGAAAACAGGGCTCATTGCAGAGGCCCCTAACTTTTTGCCCCCATATTTCACTTTAGCTGGTGTTTTCCTGACTCTGATGGTGCCCTGGGTACTGCTAACCATTCTCAAGGCCTGTGCTCTGTTTAAAATTAGTATGCAAATTAGGCTAATTATAATTGGCTATGTCAACCTACCTATAAGTCCCTAGTATATGGTATGGCATGTAGGTTTAGGAACCCTAGCCTAGGTAGTGCTCCCATAGGTGCACTGCTGAGGTGCCCAGTGTCATTTTCAAGGGTGGCCTGCCTTGCTGGCCGCTTTTAAGCTAAAGTTATATTCAAATTCGACTTTGGAATTAAAAATACTTCCTTTGAGGGCTACTTGCTTCCATGCGCTAGAAAACATTAATTCTTTAAAATAATTTTAATAATTTGGGTGTCATTTTAAAGGTACCAATATAGGCCCTCATTATGACATTGGCGATAAATTCCACTTTCCGCCATGCCGACTGCCGCCAACATACAGCTGCCACGGCAGATATCCGCTACCCATATTATGACACACACACACTAATCCGTCACTATTCAGCCACACACACAAATCCGCCACCCCAAAGGTCAGTGATAAACTGGCGGTAGCAAAACCCACACCGTTACACCAACAGAACTACACCCATCACATTATGACCCAGGAATCACCACAGCAGACATTCAATGTTGGTAAACCATTGGCGGTACATACCGCAGTGCTCAAAATACACACACTCAAATAAAACAACACCAGATTGGACAATTCAAACTACACACACCTGACACACATACACACACCACACCCACACCACTATAAAACACACACCCACATTACCCACAACCCTTTACGACTACAAACAATTGCCACCAGAGAGAGACAGCAAGAGCACTAACACAACCAGAGCCACATACCACCATCACCTACACACCACCCATGCACCTTACATCACACACCCCAACACATCACCCTACACACCCAAACCACTCACACTACACTCACGGCACCACAACGACATCCCAGGTTCTCTGAGGAGGAGCTAAGGGTCATAGTGGAGGAAATCATCCAGGTAGAGCCACAGCTATTTGGATCACAGGTGCAGCAGATATCCATTGCTAGGGGCTATGGCGGAGGATCGTGGACAGGGTCAATGCTGTGGGACAGCACCCCAGAACAAGGGATGACATCAGGAAGAGGTGGAACGGCCTACAGGGGAAGGTACGTTCCATTGCAGCAAGAGTCCAACTCGCTGTACACTGGACTGGCGGTGGACCCCCACCTCCTCTCCCACAACTAACAACATGAGAGGAGCACGTCTTGGCAGTCATGCATCCCGAGGGCCTGGCAGGAGTAGGAGGAGGACTGGACTCTGGTAAGACAACTCTTTACTAATTACACCCCTCTACCTGCATGCCATCACATACCCTCACCCTCACTCCCATCACCCCACCACCTCCCACATACCCCACCATCACAACCCACTCATCCCAATGCCAAGCCCTGCATGCACCACCAATGCATGGACACCTATCACTACAGCATGCACATTAGAGAGAATCAGCTAGCCCACCAAATAACAACTCACACAAGGGCAAGCTGCCAGGGCAATAACAACCATACAGGGCAACCCACCCATGCACAAGATGTCACACACAGAAACAATAACACTGCATTTACATCCCCACAGGTAACCCAGCCAATGTCACCGCAGAAGCAGTGCCTGCAACATCCAGTCCCCCCACAGAAGAGGCCGACAATGATGACAGCAGCTCTGCTCGCCTGGATCTGGATGACAAACCTGGCCCTCCGGACAGTCGGTTAACCAGGCACACTTCACACCACCACAGAGCCTCCCCCTTCAGGAAACACCAGCACAGCACCCACCCAGCGGGCCCATACATCTGCCCCCAGGACACATCAATCAGCAGTGTGTCCACCACTGCAGGGACCCCAGGGCACACCACAAACCCAGGACAATCAGGGACCTGGGGTCAGTGGCAGTGGGCACACGGTTCAGGGGACAGAGGCACAGGACATCAAGAAAGCTGGGAGGACTGCTGTGCGACAGGGGAAGGACAGGCCCAGGGAACCAACCCTCCAGGAGGCACTCACTGCGATCCTGGGAGCATACCAACATTCCCAGGATACGATAGGCCAGATCCTGGACAAGTTGCAGGAGGACATGCAGCTGCAGAAGGGATAGTACCTGGGGATTAGGGAGGACTTGAAAGCCATTAACACCACCCTGGTCTCCATTGCAGGGGTGCTGGCAGACATGGCCAAAAGTATGAGGGAGGCAGTGGCACACCGAAGGGCTCCTGACACTAGCCAGAACACTGAACAGCCCTCCACCTCTGCTGCCGCTAGTGGACAGGAGGCCCTGCCACAGGACCAACAGGCCACCAGCACCCCTCCCCCTGCAGAAGGAGAGCCACCCCGCAAACGTTCCCTGCGATCCAGGCAGAAGCCAGAGACTATTGCCAAGACCCCCGCCAGGAAATAAGACTCTCCTGATTGTCACCCTTGTGTCCCACTCTGTCACCCTGTCCACCTTGAACTGCCATTACTCCCCTTCCTATGCCCCATTGGACAATGCACCTGTGATACAAATAGACTGGACTCTAACCTGGACTTTCCTCCATCATCACCCCAGCCCATTGCACTACCCCCTTTTCTTCAGAGCACTGCAATAAACACACTTTGAAAAAATACAAGTATGGTGTATGTCAAATGATATCAAAATGTCTTTGTTTAACAAAGTTCAAACATTGCAATTCAACAGTACAGTAAAGTTTACTTGGGAGAGACCTGTAGTTGGCTGCACTGAACACACCAGGAGCAATAGTGGGGCACCAACATCTGCAAAAAGAGATGCCAAAGGGTACAGTGAGTGGGCATAGAAGTAGGAATACACAGCCTGCCAGTGACAATGTCACACATCAAACTGTAAATGAAATGTGAAATAACCATGTCTTACCTGTGTGTCATTGGAAGTATTGACGAATGACTGCACTTCTGTTGTCCTCACCCTCATCCTCTGCTTCCTCATCTTCACTGTCCACAGGGTCCACTGTTGCCACACGGCCATCTCCAGCCTCCTCCTCCTGCAGAAAAGGCACATGGCAACTCAAGGCAAGGTTGTGCAACATACAGCATGCCACGATGATCTGGCAGACCTTCTTGGGTGAGTGGCACAGGGATCCACCTGTTAGATGGAGGCACAGAAACTTGGCCTTCAGGAAGCCGAATGTCCTTTCTATTATCCTTCTTGTTCGCCCAGATGCGTCATTGTAACATTCCTCTGCCCTTCATCACATTTGGGATGCTGTTCTCCCTCAGGATAAAGGCATCATGCACAGACCCAGGATACTTTGCATTGACGTGGGAGATGTACTGGTCCGCCAGGCACACCATCTGGACATTCATGGAGTAAAAACTCTTTCGATTTCTGAACACCTGTTCATTCTGCAGGGGGGCGAGGGGGGACAAATGCAATATGTGTTTCATCAATTACCCCAATGATGTTGGGGATATGTCCCATTGCATAGAAGTCAGCTTTCACTGTGTCCAAATCCTCCACCTGTGGGAAAAACGATGTAGCTGCACATGTGTTTAATCATGGCAGACAACAGTCTGGTCAGCACTATTCAGAACATTGGCTGTGACATTCCTGCTGCCAAGCCCACTGTCACTTGGAAAGAACCAGTTGCCAGGAATAGAGCACAGATAGGACTTGCACAATAGGGTTTATCCCGAGGGGTGACGGATAGCAGATATTAGGTCAGGCTCCATTTGGGCACACAGCTCCGTGATTGTGGCCCTGTCAATTCTAATGTGCCTGTCCTCCATTGTTGCCAAGTCCACAAGGGGTCTGTACATGGGGGGATTTCTCCATCTCCTATTCATCTGCAACGGTTGCAATATATGTGGCAAAAAGAGTGAGCAGTTGGTCATTATCTGTACATTGTAACCACTACAGTTAAATGCATATTGTGATTGTTACAATATTTTGGTGTTATAGGTTCAGAATTGTGTACTGTGATGCAGTTAGGATCCATGGCCTTCCCCACCCCTGAAATGACGTCCGCCTGTCCAGTATGGAGGGACAGGTGGAAGTAAGGTAATTCCGCTGACGTTGTGCGCCCTTGCGGGAGGTGGTCGAGAAGCTCCATGCAACTCCTCATTGGTTATCATTGGGCCCTATGGGGTACAGTGGCCAATGGTGATGTACGATGGCGGTGACGGTACGCACCACCGCGGACGTGACAGCCATTTTCTATCTGTTCACTCACGTACTACCTGACCTTCAGCAGTAGAGGACCTACACTGCATGTGCTGCTGCGACCTGTGTCTGGAACCGATCTTGGCTCGTGTGACTGGGGCAAGGGCCCCTGCCTTCACCTCGACGGAGTTGGAGCGACTAGTGGATGGGGTCCTACCCCAGTACTGACTGCTATATGGGCCTCCAGACCAACAGGTGAGTACACTGTGTGTACGATGCATGGACCATGAATGCATGGATTGCTGTGTGTGAAGGCCTTGTGTAGGGGGGGTTGGTGGATGGGCACTGGGCAGAGTGCAGCCTGTATGCTGGGGCATGTCTGTGCTAATGGGGATGGAAAGGGGCATGGTGGGCCATAAGTGTAGCAGGCAGGACTGTCGGACTAATACCTTTTCCCTGTGTGTATTTCCCTGCAGGTCAGCGCCCATCAAAAGAAGGGTATATGGTGTGCCATCGCCAAGGACGTGCCGACCCTGGAGGTCTACAACATGCAGAGCACCCACTGTCGGAAACGGTGGGAGGACCTGAGACGCTGGGCATGGAAGACGGCGGAGGCCCAGCTGGGGATGGCCTCCCAACGAGGAAGGGGTGCTCGTCGAACCCTGACCCCCTTATTGGCCCGCATACTGGCGGTGGCCTATCCGAAGCTAGATGGGCTCTTGTGGGCATCACAGCAGCAACAAAGGGGTGAGTACAGTGCCCTTCATTACAACTTCCACCTGGTGGAATAGTATCCAGGTGGGGGTGTAGGCCTTGTGGGTGCCCCTAGGCCAGGCCTGGCATTGTAGAGCAGTTCCCATGTTGGGTAGGGTTCTGATGTGAAGGTCCTCCAACCAACCAAGCTAGTAGGCATCCACTATTGGGCAGGAGTCTGTGGGTATGCTGCAGTTGGCCTTAGGTGTCCCTATTTATGGGCTGGTGACTAGCATTTGTGACTGGTAGTGCATTGCCTAGTGCGTAGGGCTGTTCCCTGTGTGTGTGTTGTGTACTCCAACAGTGGTGTTGGTGCTGCCATTGACCAAGTGTATCCTTTGTCTCTTCCCACCCTTTTTGTTTTGTCACCCTGTCCTTATGTGCATTAGCATCATCTGGCGGAGGAGCAGGGGCACCGGTGACGGAAGGAGCTGCATCCCACAGGACCCAGGATGCTGAATCCACAGACGGTGAGGGCGCCAGTGGGATGGAGGGCGAGGGGAGCACCACGGCGGAGACAGGAGGGGACAGTTCGGACACGGATACCTCCTGCAATGAAAGCTCCCTGGTGGTGGCGGATACCTCTGTGCCCACCCCAGCTACAGGTACAGCCGCCACCCTGTACCAGCACTGCCCTCCCAGCAGCCCCTCAGTGAGTTTCCTGTGCCTGCTCACCCAGGAGGGTGGGAATCTCCTTTGCCCCAGGCACCTCAGCCCCTGCCCCAGTTAGCCCTGCTGCCCTGAGTGAGGAGGCTATTGACCTCCTACAATCTATCTCTGTTGGGCAGGCAACCATTGTGAATGCCATCCAGGAGCTGGCAGCCCAAATGCAACAGTCCAATGCATTTCTGGAGGGCATTCACACTGGCTTGGCGGCTCAACAGAGATCAAGCCGGGCTAGGGCCTCCTCTCTGATGGCAGCCTTTGTCCCTGTTTCCACCCTCCCCCTCCAACTTCCTCCACCCAATCCCATTCCCCTCAACCACAACCTATCCCAAGCACACAGGCAGATGAGCAGGCACCCAGGACAACAAACAAGAGTGGACATGGCAAACACAAGCACCACACGTCATCCCACAGGTACTCACACAAACACCATCCAGATACAGACTTACCAACATCCACTGCCTCCACTGTGGCCCCCTCCTCTTCCTCATCCAGCTCCCTCCCAGTACCTTCTCCACTCACACCTGCATGCACTACATCCTCATCCATTACCACCATCACCAGCACACCTATCAGTACACACCCCTCAATGGCAGTCACCACCTCCACATCCATGCACACATCCCCTGTGTCCTCTCCCACTGTGTCTGTGCCCCCTCCTCCAAAAGTACACAAACGCAAGCACTCAGACACCCCGTAGCTATACACCTCACAATAGCTTCTAGCCTATGCACCTGCACCCAAACACAGCATACTGACACCTCCTACAACCACTACCAAACCATCTTCCCGCCCCAATATCCCTAAGAAGCTTTTCCTCTCCACCATAGACCTCTTCCCTATCCCTCCCCCCGTCCCTCACATCAGGCCAGGGTGGTCAAAGCCCAGGCAAGCACCTCAGCTACCCAGTCCATGTGCACAGTAGTGTCCCTAGCAACTCCAGGTGGGAAAGGATCCCGGCCACCAGACAGTCAGACGAAAAGGGTGCCTGCCGCAAGTGCTTCAAGGAAGGGAAATGAGCCAGCCCCAGCTGCAGGAAGGAAGGGAAAGGAGCCAGCCCCAGCCTCATGAAGGAGGGAAGGATAAGAAGCCAGCCCCAGCTGCAGGAAGGAAGGGCAAGGAGCCAGACCCAGCTGCTGCCAAAAGGGGCAAGGAGCCATCCACAGATGCTTGCAGGAAGGGCAAGGGGCCTGCACCAGCAGGCAGTAAGGACAAGGGGCCTGGTGCTAGGACTCAGTCAGAGCCCCCACCACCAACCATGATGGTGCAGCTGTCCTAGACTGCAGGGGATGGGCTTGAGCCTCCCCTCCTCACCACCAGCACCACCACCAACAGCAGCAGCCCAAGTGGGCAGCCGTCCAAGGCTGCAGAGGATGGGCTGGAGCTTCCCCACACCACCACTAGCAGCACCGCCACCAGGACCACCACCAGCAGCAGAAGTCCGAGTGGGCAGCCGTCCAAGCCTGCAGGGGATGGGCTGGAGCCTCTCCCCATCATCACCAGCAGCCGCAGCACCACCACTGCCACCACTGAACAGCCGTCACCAATGGCGGACAGTGTGTAGCCCTGCATCCATGGGCTATTGTGCGGCCTGGACCCCTGAAAATCCTGTGGGTCTGACACCCAGCTGAGAGACTGCGACCTTGCACTTCTCAAGATCTGCATCGCAGGGCACGATGCCCACTCCAGAACAAGTGGAGAAGCCATCCACTCACCCCACCCTCCCCAGGGTGAAGTTCACTGGGCCCGATACCCCCTCTAGAACCAGTGGAGGAGACATCCACTTGAGAGACTTTGGCCTTGCACTCCCTAGGGCCAAGCACAGGGCATGTTGCCTCCTCCAGAGCAGAGCATGTGGGCAAGTCACCAACTTGAGAGACTGTGGCCTTGCTCTCCCCAGGACCAAGTAATGGGCATGTTGCCCCCTCCAGAGCATGTGGGCAAGTCACACACTTGAGAGACTGTGGCCTTGCACTCCTCAGGACCAAGTAAGGGGCATGTTGTCCCCTCCAGAGCATGTGGACAAGTCACCCACTTGAGAGACTGTGGCCTTGCACTCCCCGGGACAGAGTAATAGGCATGTTGCCCCCTCCAGGACCAGTGGCATTGTACCATTTTCCGGCTGAGGTGCCCCTCCTTCCACTTCCCCCTGAGGTGCCTTGCTATTTTCAACCTGATGCCCCTGCAGTGTTCTCTCCATATTGTTGCAGGAGTGAGGTGAGACCTTGGACTTTGTGATGTGGCGCTGTGGCCCACGAACATTGAGGACTGGGCTGTGTCCCTTGATTTGTAAATATGTATCTACTTTTTGATTTGGATGAAAGTATTCCTACTATATTTATCTTAATACACTCACTTTAATCTATTGTAGTTGTCCTTGCATTATTCCTGCGGGGCACGGGGTCAATATGTTATGTTACTGCATCTGCTTGTGTGTATGGTGTTGTTGGTGGAGGTGTTGCGTGTTGCATTGGTGTGTGTCACTCTCTTTTTCCTCCCCCTCCTCCCCTGTGTGCTAGGCAGCTGTACTCACCGTGGTCGTCTTTGCCGTAGTTGGTGTTCGTAGTGGAACAGCACCTAGAACTCGGGCTCCATGGCGGCGTGGCTCTTCCCTGAGTCTCCACAGGTGAGTCGTTTCCCTTCTGTGCAGTGTTTCCACCAGGCTTTTGATGTCGTTGGTACAGTCCTGGAAAAGGTGGCGGATTGGCATGTCTTAATACAGTGGGCGGAACATTGTCTTCCGCCTGGCTCTAGGCGGTTACCACCTTGGTGCCTGTTGATTTCGCCCTGGCGGTCTGTGTGTTAAAGTGGCTGTCTGAGCTGTATCAGCCGTTGTCATAATTTGGCGTTAATTATCGCCGGCCTGTTGGCGGTATTACCGCCATTTTATCACCAACCGCCAGGGTTGTAATGAGGGCCATAGTTTATTTTTATAAATTGGTGTTGGATTTTTATTGTGTTTTACCTATTTACTGTTGTGTGATTTTAAATACTTTACACACTTGTCTCCTAAGTTAAGCCATGTCGCTCATTGCCAAGCTACCAAAGGTTGAGCTAGATTTAATTTATTGAGACCTAACTGGGGTTAGTGGCCTATTGCTAGGTGTAGGTAGGCAAGTCAACTCAAAAATTCTTTATCCGATTTGAAATAAACCATAAAAGCTTACACAAATAAATTATCACATAAAAAGCATATGCACATATCACTAATTTAGAATCGTACACTTGACCATGGCCACCATGATCTAACCAATAGTCTTTTTAATACCAAATAATTACAACATTGATTAAAAACAGGGTCAGTAAAAATATGTACATATCGCATAATTATTATAAATATACTCAAATCTATTCATGAAAGTGCTTTTGCACTAAAGTGCAAGATTATGTCCTGTTTAAATCCTAAGGACCATGCACCTTATGGTTACATCTGCTAAGAATTAATGATTAGTTCAGTTATCTAAGCAGGCTAAGTGAATTAACTAGGAACATAAATTAGGCCACTCACATATGAAAAGTTGTTTTACCAAGTGCATGTGAGAGTACGCAACATGGCATGTTAATGTAAAATCCATATAGAATTTCAAGAACATTTTTCAATCTAAAAAAAGACCTAACAGTGCACATTAGCATACTGTACAATACAATGATGAAATCCAACACTTGGGACCAGATAAAAAGATTAATAAAACTGGCAGGTCCAATCTTATAACTGTCCTCCTTTGATTTTCTACTGTGAATAGCCTGTTTCAAGAAACTGCTCATTCTGAGACATACGTCTGGGTTATTTAACAACTGCAAAAAGACAAAATCCTTTCTACAATTCCCCGAAAAAGCTGATTTTCTTAATAAGGGCTTAAGGCAAGTCTAAAAATATGTGCTATAGAACCCACAGAAAAATACAAAATGCAGCAAGGATTGTTCTGCCCTTCCATTACAAGGACAAAGAGGCAACAAACTACCCCGCGAGTTGTTCCCACCATTAAAACAGGCAAGACGCCATACAGTCCCTGATGTAAACCTGAAGAGCAGCGATCTCTCCCAGCTCGTTAGCTGTAGGGTAAGATACAGAGGTGTAACGCCAACTGCCAAGCTGGAATAAAAATAGCAAATATTTGGTTTGCAGATGGCATCCTGAATCTTCTGTCGGGCGGTATGCTCACCGAATCTCAGCCGCACCCCCCCCCCTTTTTTTTAATCAGATTTAGAGATTGAACCAGGGTTACTGAACAAGTCTGGGGGACCAATACTCGCCAAGGAATTAGCTATAAACTTCAACCACGGGATAGTAGGCCCTTTGACTAATTTCAGATAATAACTATTTCCCTATTAAGACTTGCCTTTTTATTGCACCACACACACCCAGAGCAAGAGAGGTGCCAGCCTTATCGTATCTGTGATATATTCAAAATTCAATTCAGAGTGTAAAATAAAATTAGTGCTCATGGGCAGGAGATTCAGCAACCGCCTGCAGTTTCTATTTTCTTCGACCTGGATAGCTGAGTAATTTTGATATCCCCATAATCCTGCGCCATAAACCGCTGTAGGAATGCATTGCATTTTATAAACTTTCATAAAAGGGGAGATTAAAGTCCTGCCATATTTTCTTACTAAATTTAAAAGAGAGCCCGTGGATATGCCAAGTTTCCGTTGGGCTGTAGTTACCTGATTCGCCCAAGAATTACTTAAAGAGAAATCCAATCCTAAGTAACAAAAATTCCTGACGACGCTAAGAGAGCTATCTCCCACTCTCAGGGCAGTTATTATTCTCCTACTGGTCCAGTGCCCATAATATGCAATTTACTAAAATTAGTATTCATATCTAATTTGCGCATTAAAAGTCACAACGGCACCGACCAGGGCTCATAAGGCGCGAGGAGTTCTGTTCTTCCGTGTCATACAATAAAACTGGAACACGGGAATGAGCAATTATCTGTACATCCCGTGATGAGCTGGAAAGACTGGCGCTTAGCTCATTTATGTAAAGAACAAAAAGAAGCGGTGCTAAAACACACCCCTGTCTGACGCCGCTTGCCAAGGGTAAGGTGTCCTACAATTCGCCATGCTGACCATATCGTACTCTAGCACCCACATTTTCATGGAGGCCATACAAAAAGTTAACTATGGCAACATCCACTTTTAAATTAATTAACATCAGCCATAGTTTACTTCTGTTTACACTGTCAAAAGCAGTAGATAGGTCCATGAAGGCCAGGTACAATGGACAGAGCTTGACATCTGTATATTTACTTACAATCAATCAATCAATCAGTATTTGTAAAGTGAGGCCACTTACCCGTGAGGGTCTCAAGATGTAGATTCAAGCACTGCTTCACAGTACGGAACCCTGGACGGAAGCCATACTGACAAGGGGATAGTACTTTATTCTCTATGGTCCATGATTGCAAATGGTTAAAAATAACCCTCTCTATTTTAACAGAGCTATCAACCAAAGATATAGGCCTATAACACTTTGGCAACCCCCTAGCTCCTTTTTTGAAAATTGGGATAATTATGGGATGGGACCAAGACTCGGGTATCTTGTCACATAGCGAATTATTAAATAGATTTATGAACAGGGGTCCCCATAGATCCAGGTAACTTCTAAATAGAACCATGGGAATCCCATCTGGGCCTGGTGCTTTCCCACCAGCACTAGTTGCAATAGCCGACTCTACCTCCTAAACAGTAAATTGCAGTGGGCTTACAGGGGTGAGTGCCTGTTGCAAAGTGATTTCGCACTCTCTGTCTTCTTTTAGTTGGTAAACACCTTTAAAGTGTATTATCCATTCGTGGCATGAGATACTCCCACTTAGTTTATTTGGAGTGCATCCCTTTTATAGAACCTATTAACTGTCCCTCAGAACACCTTACTACTATTATGTGCAGCAGCTAATTCTAACATTTCCCAGTCCTTGCTAAACAAAGAGGGCTTCCTTTCTTTAATTACAGCTTTATACAAGTCTCTGGCCTCCTGAACTGCTTTTTTGTCCCTGGGGATCTCCTCTAATGCCTTTCTCAGGTGGCGATTTGCGACAGAACACTTTGCATCAAACCAGCGGAGGCAATTTATCTTAGAATTAAGGGGTTTTGATAGAATATTCTTAACAGCTTCACACAATTGCTGGTAGCACAGAAACAGAACTTCTCCAGGTCCTTCCTCGAGGCAGTCCAAAGAAATTGAAAGATTATCTTTAAGAAGACTATTTAAAGTTGCTATAGGATCTTTTAGATGCCACACTACCCTTAAACCACCATTTGTATGTTTACTAATGCCATCACACTTTGTTGGTCTATTATCCCTATCCAGGGGAAAGCTGCTTCAAGGCGGATGGCATTCTGGTCACTCCATTGAGTTTCAATCACTACGCTAGTTGTACACCACTGCAGACAATTTTTTAAAGCAAATATATAGTCAATGGTTGAACCATGACCCACTCCTCTGTTTGTTGGATTCTCTGGGCAGGATCCCTGGAAAAAATTAACTACGACTACCAAATCCTGCTGCGCCACTATGTCCCTCAGATGCAGTCCCCTCAGATCACAGGGGACTACTTCTGTGGCCATGCTCCTTGTTCCGAATTCCATATTATCAATACCCATTTGTGCATTCAAGTCCCCACAAATTAAAATTCTTGGTTGTTGAATAGTACTCTTTCCATGAGACTTTAGGTCTGAAATGAAACTAAATTGATGTTCAAACAGATTATTATAGGTATTCGAGAAATTATTGTTATAAAAATGTACTAAATATAAACTAAAAGAACGCTTACAATCTTGAATAAATAGGGCCTGATAAGTGGAACCACCTGTATATATATAAATATATATAGCTGAAACAAATGTTCTGAGATTAAGCTTAACCCAAATGGCAAGACCTCCGCTAGCTCAGTGAAGTGACAGCTGGGCAGAAGTAGCAAGAAAAACCTTTGCAGACTACTGATGTAGTATCCCAGGTTTCTTGAAATACAAAAACAATCAATAATCAATAAAGGAGAGCCATTCTGGATTAGAGATTTTATTTCTTAGTCCTGCCACATTCCAATTTAGCAAAGAAAACTGCCTATCCTCACTAGGGCTATTACACCACTCCTCACTTGCTTGAGCCCTTCCACTGGAAAGGGTGTTTAACAATGGCAGTGAAATACTAAGGGTGTCCGGCTAAAAAGCGGAGACAGGGGAGTGTAGAACTGCAATAAAATGAGTTGCAGAAATAGAAAAGAGGCCCTATCCCTAGCGCTTAGAGTGCTCTTCTGTGAGCCCATGTACTGTCAATCCAGCTCATTGAGGTCTGCCAATGATTCAAAACGGTTTTTACATATGGCATTAAAAGCACCTGAGATGGATTGTGCTAAGAGGGCCGAGGGTGAAGTTGTGCACTGTGGAGTATCGTATGGTCTGTAAAATAAAAAGACGAGAGGTAACGCTTTGATTTCGCCCGGTCTGCCAGGAGTCTGGAAAGCCTAGGAAATATTTTTTTCTGCTATTTGAGGATACCCAAAATTAACAATAATAGAGTCACCTTGGATACGCTTAACAGAAGTCCCAACCCAGACAACACAGCGTTCCAACAGAATGTTTCCATAATCATACACATCAAAATTAGAATGGTTAGCTAACCAATGACACATCTTGTTATGAAGTTGGGAAGTGGATTCCAGATAAGAATCGGACACAGGCACCGGCCAAAATAATGACATATGGGCAACAGGCAGGGGGGAGATTAATCATTGGTAAGTTAGAAGTCGGTATAACAGCTAAGGAATCTTGTGGCACCTTGCTAAAAGATTAAATATGGGGGCTAAAGCAGTCAAAGACAGGTTAAGTTGCGAGCATGGTCCAAATCGTGATTCGCTGCTTCTTGTTACCGCTTCCCGACTAGTAGTTTCGAGAGGAAAAGCATTCTGCAGAGAAGGATGTCTCAAAGAGGTCATTTCAAGGTTCCTTATCTCATTCATAGACCTTCTATGTAGCAACATTTGCTCTTCCTGACATACTGCTAGGATTTTCTCTACCTCTATTTCTAATTTATCCAGCCTCTCTCTCAGAGGGGTTAAACACTCTTTCAGGGAAGCTGTAAACGTTTGAGAGACTATATCCCAGTCCGGGTTCTGTACAATGCCCAAATTGTCAGTTTCAACCTGCTCCCCTGCATGTGTCCCTCTCAAGGACGATAGTGGGACATCAGTAGATATGGCTTTCCTCTTGCGCTTGGGGGGCTGCGAAAACTTTGGGTGAGCGTGGGCTTGATGCTCCTTGCTGGGCTTAAGTGCAGTCCTACTATATTTGGGCTCTCCTGAACTAAGATTGGGGGAGGAACAATTCGAGTCAATAATCATTTCCTGCCCTCCCTCCTCAGCTTCTGCACCAAGAATACCTGTAAAAGCAATGGGAGTGGGACAGGAACAATCCAGAGACAGGCGTCTCTCCACCAGATCAATCTCTAGAGCTAACATTAACTGCTTGCGCCAAGAAAGAGTCAATTGTTGTAAAATTGCTTCCTAATGGAGTCTTACTGCAGACTGTCTTCTTCCTGCCCATAATTACTACTGGCCAGGTTGATCCCCCTAAAGAAAATTGTAGGCTGGATACAGCCGCAAAATAATTTTTGTTCCGCAACCTTCTTAACATGCCAATTACTATACAATGTAAATCAAAATGCAACGATTACAAATGGTAGCAAAAAGGCGCAAAACCAAGAGACTGGCCCTAGCTCAGCATATTCCGGCTGCTGATGGTTGCAGGTGGGCCTGCCCTTGGCCTGGGCTTTGCCCGGGCGCGTCCCGAGCTGCAGAATGGCAGGGGAGCTTTTAAGCACGTCGTCAGGGAGGCTCCATCCCCAGAAAAGACCAGCTCTGCAACTACGCCTCTGGGCACGCTGCACCTGGCAGAAAGTATTTCACTTTGATCCCGATGGTCCAAGAGGACTGGCTACCCAGCAGGTGAAGTTTGAAACAGCCCACGCTGCAGGATGGCAGGGGTGCTTTTAAGCACGTCCTCAGGGAGGCCCCACCTCCAGAAAAGACCATCCCTGCAGCTACACCTCCGGGCATGCTGCACCTGGCAGAAATTATGTCACTGTGAACCCGATAGTCCAAGAGAACTGGCCACTCAGCAGGTAAAGTATGAAACAGCCTGCACTGCGGGATTGTAGGGGTGATTTTAAGCGTGTCATCAGGGAGGCCCCACCCCCAGAAAAGACCCCAGAAAAGACCAGCCCTGCAACTATGCGTGCTACACCTGGCAGAAATTATGTCACTGTGATCCCAATGCCCCAAGATGACTGGTCACCCAGCATGTAAAGTTTGACGCAGCGCTAGGTGTAGGTACTTACCTGTCCTTTCCAATAATCTACTTTCCAACAAAAACACTAATAATGACCTTCAAGGAGGGACACGTTAATCCACATATTTGGTGACAAGGAACCTTAAATGGCCCTCACGTTAACAGGGCAATGTCATCCTTACCTGAGTGCTGCTGTGTACAAGGAACAATTGCAGAAAGCAAGGTGAGGGAGAATGAAGAAGCAGAGACCCTGCCTCTTCAACCAGAGGTATGGCTGGTAACTCAACAGTATGATGATCATTTAAAAATACACCTTGTGTTTTAGAAGATGTTAGTAGCATTCAACAAAAGGAAGCTGTAAGAGGAAACGTGGTATTCATTGACCCACAATACCCAAGTGAAAGCAAGCTTGGGGTTCCCTTCTCTGACTCTTTGCAGGCATACCAGCATCATCCAAAGCCAAATGCAGTGATACAGACTGTGTGGCATTAGAATACAGTCAGAAATCACCAAAATGAGCTGCGTAGACCCGAGTATTGCAAAACTTTTAAAACCCCAAGATAAAAACTTTCATGAGTGTGGAATTGTCATCCCTCAAAAAGGCATGTATAAATACCCCGAACCACCTAGATGATCAAAAGTTGAATGGACCTTCAATCAGAACAAAAGGGAGACAAAGTGACGATCTTGAGGGGTGCAGACGGAGCACAGCACTGAGAAGTTAGAAAATGATGAATCAACAAAAAAAAAAGAACAGTCTCCTGATTGCAGAGATGTTTGTTTTGAGGAATCAATGCTTCGGCACCAGAAGAATGGGGATGGCTGCCAGGAACACTAGCTCTCTTGAACATTAACTATTCGAGGAATCTCAGGACCAATTGTGCATCTTATCCTGGAATATAGCAGGAGTAACAAAACGTAACACAGAAATAGATTTATAAAGACATTTAACCAACTCTTCACTTATCCGCCTACAGAAAACGTGGTCAAAAGAGTGAAGTACGTAGAAAGGGCCTTAACCCCAAATCAGGCCAGCAGTCAAGCTCTCAGAGCATGGCAGACTCTCGGGTGGCTTGGCAACATATACCAGTGCAATGGCCAACTACGCATGGGAAACGCTGAAGGTAGCTTTGGTCTACATTCAGGAACAAACATAATATTTCAGAATGCCAACTGTCCTGGAATTCTTCTCTATAGTGAATATGTTCCGCCAGCCCCATTGAGAAAGAAATCATCTCAAAGTGCATTATATAAACATGTAAAGAATGTCCAGATGAATTTACCGGAGTTTGAAATCATAGTAAGCAAACTAAAGAACTTTCACAAGATTCTGAACATGGTATTGAAGAGCTCACCAGTAGGCAGAAATAACTAAGCGCTTTGGGCTTCACTGCTGTAATGTGAAATGATAAACTTCAACTGGCGCTTTCTCCTAAATATTCCAACTGAGGCAACTCATAGTTGGCAAATTAGATTGGATTGCACACTGGTCCCCCCTTGTGTTTTGGAACAAATTGTTTCCTTTCAGATAGTACTGTGTGATAAAAGTGATTAATACCAGCAAGTGATAAGCATTAATTGGGAATTAAAGTATAATGATCCACTTATTGCAATTTCACTGAAGGATGCAGTTCTCAAACTGACACTCTACGCCAGGGCGTGCCACAGGGCTCTACACTAAGCCCAACTCTATTTAATATTTATATTCAACCTCGGGTGCAAGGGTAAAAGCCTTGGACTCACATTGGTGTCTTATGCAGATGACACCCAGCTTGTGTTTTCTTTCCCAGATAGTTCTAGATCTGACCTGGCCCTACTTCGGACAGGTATGCTCGTTGTAGCTGAGTGGATGGACACCAATTGAATGCACATGAAAAATAAATCATGGGATTTGGTACAGACCCCCTCCTCTGGTACAGGAATTGGTGCCGGTCCCTCCTTGGGGTTCCCCCTTTACCCAAGTCCACAGTAAAAAATATTGGTGTTTAGGTGGTCCATAACCTTACATTTGAAGCACAGGTGAAATCAGTATCAGGTACATGCTTTGATCTCCTGCATAGTCTCAAACCTATTCTTGTTTTTTTGCCCCAGATGCTCACTGGATTATTGTGCAGGCAGCCATTCTATCGCGCCTGGACTACTGTAACATCTTATACTTGGAAACCAGTAAATCTGTAGTATGTAGACTTCAGCAAGTCCAAAATGCTGCAGCCAGTATGTCGTTATCTCTCCCTAAGTTGTATTCAGCCTCTGACTTGCTGTACAAACTGCTCTGGCTTCCTGTGGAGAAGCGTGTGCAGTTCAAAGCATTGTGCACTGCCCATAAAATCCTGTTCTCCCAGGAGGTCCTATTTTGGTGAATATGATCACCTTCTGAGTTGTCCACTGCACTTAGCCACTCTCAGGCAGTCTGCTGTTCCCAGCTTTGAGAGAGGATGTGTGAGAGGCCGCTCGTTTCGGATTAAAGCCCCTTGTCTATGGAACTCTCTTCCCCTTGCTATCAGGAATCTACAGAATCACTTGTACTTTAAGAAAGCCTTGAAGATCTGACTTTTCTCATCTTGACTGCTTGAGTCATTTGATTCTCAGGCCCTTTGCAGCTGGTCACGCAGGTTATGTTCGGGGACCAGCGCTCGAAAGGCCTTTTTCTGGGAAGCCATGTCTTTTACAAATCCTTTAACATAACACAACGTAACGTAACGTAACATAACATGAGCAGGCTGGATTGCAAAAAAATAAGATAGAATCCGTATTTGCAAGATTAGTACAAACATTGGAAACTAGCCAATGAAAAAACTTAGCTAGAAGCACTGAGGACACAAGACAGGGAAGTATCAGTTACTTCTGTCTGGATCACAATTACTACTTCACTTTTCATCCTCAGAGAACAAAAACATCAGTACTGAAGGTACATAGAAACAGCCCAGATGATTAGGCCTGTCATATGGAGGAACTGAGAAAACGAACAAAGGAAATAACAAAACCACCAGACAAATTTAAAAATGTGGTCAAAAAGGGGACAGTCCAAATATCAAAACTCTTAGAGAACGGAATCGAAGGAAGTGCTGAGAAGCGAAGTCAACATTTGAAATCAGGAAGTGGCATAACATCAGTTAATCGGATAAAATAAAGGACGCTTGGGCCTTTTGGAAATGTACACATAAATTAGAAGAACCGGAATTTAGAATAAACTGGTTGGAACTGGATTTCTGGGAGCAGTATCTGTCTCAAGTCCACTATTGTGATTCGGAGAAGCCCCAAGAACAAACCTTAGTGGGTTAATCAATAGCAACAAAGATTTAGGGCCAACAATATCTTTGAGCGACCTACATGAAGAAGCCCTCAGTATGACAGAGTCCTGATCAATTGAACTGTAGCAACAACGTCTTCTTGGACTCCAAAAAACAAAGTTAGTGAAAACTCTAATTCCAGGGCAGAGGGGTACCAGGTTCCAACAGAGTCCCGCTGGCAATCTTCAAGAACGACATGGATCCATGGAGTATGCCGCTTTTAACTTTGTATAAAAACATCTTGGTTTTTGAAGTCATACTAACAATTGGAAAGGAAAAATAGAGGGGTGGCTCATGGTGAGGGGAGGACGCAGGGGAGGGGGGAGGTGAAGAAAAATTAATAATAATTTTTAAAAAAACTTACCTGAAGGCCCCGCTGCCACCACCACTGCGCAGCTCCTCTTTCCTTTGCCGCAGGCTCCCAGCCTGCCCTGCAGCCAATCTGAATGCTGCTGTCATGCTGCTGGCAGCATGACAGCAGCGTTCAGATTGGGCAGAGCGCCCAGCCAGGGCGCTCCTAGGCAGACTGGGAGAGTCTGCTTGCTCTCTCCAACCCGGCATTGAGTGGCCAGGTTGGACAGAGCTTAGTGCGCATACCTGCATACTGAGGGGGAGTGCTGAGCACTCCCTCTTTGTGGTCATCATGGCTCGTGGCCCGTTGCTTCTACACTTAACGATAATAAACATGGTTTATTATCGTTGTAGTGTAGAAGTTTGGCAGCTGCTGCTGCTGGCAGGGGGGGTCGATGCTCCTCTACCCGAATGAAGGAGCAGCCCATGCTTACATCACTATATTCATGAATCTGATTGTTTCAGATTGTTTCATATTCTGCAAATCAACTTGTCGGGTCATGGATGAGGGGGACACAGTGGGCATCTTGATGATGGTCCTTAGCACCACCTTTGATACGGTGTCACACAACATTCTGCTGAAGATGCTTTGGAATCATGGAATCAGTGGCAATGCATTTAATTGACTGTCCTCTTTCTTTTCAGGACACAACTTTCAGGTCTCTCAGAAACCATTTAAGTCTGCGGTGTGCCCCCTGCAGCAGGGAGTTCCACAGGGCTCCACACTCTGCTCGACTTCAGCAGAGGTAATTGACTGACACAGGTTTTCTATTCTCTCATACACCATGACACATAACCCTGTCATACAACAGAGACATTGTGGCCTCCTCCCACTGTGAATGCCTATCAGAAGTAATGGCATGGGTGGACTCAAACTGTCTGAAACTTACTGCTGGAGAGTCAGAGGTAGTGGTCCTAGGCAAGCATGTTAACATCTAGTCCAATACTTGGTGGCCTGGTGACCTAGGTCTACTTACGGGTGTAAGACCAAGGTGAAAACTCGGCATCTGGTTTGATTCTAAACTATATTGTGATGATCAGATCAGCACCCTTGCAGGGACGTTCTTCAGGATACTGAGATCTCTGAGAAAAGTCCTCCATCTCCTACCAGAAACCACCCAGAAAACTGTGATTCAGGCACGGGCGATATCCAAGCTGGACTATTGAGGGGTCCTATATCTGGGTATGTCCCAGGTCTGTCTGAACAGACTACAACGGGACCAGAATGTGGCGGCTTGGGTACCTTTGAAGCTCCCTAGGCAGGCCTCCATGAGGCCTGTGCTGCATAAACTACACTGGCTTCCAATGAGGCATAGAGTTCTTTTTAAAGCACCCTGCTATTGCTTTAAGGCTCTTTTCTCTTAAGGTCCTCATTACGTTCAACTGATGGTGAAACCCTGTATCCACTAAAAACTAGATGTCAGCTGAAGCCATCTGTGCCATTCTCCCAAAATTGAAAAGTGTGAGAGCAGGAGGCAGTTATTTTGTTCTACTAGCTCCCAAAGCCTGTAATACCCTGCCTGTAAAAATCCGCCAGCCCCATCCAAACTCCTATTCAGGAAGAAGTTAAAGGCATTTTTGCTTAGAGTGAGCATTTTCATCAGCCAAGGTAAGCCCTCGTCCAGCGTGTCAGTGCCCTAGCGCTGGGACACCCTGCAAGGAGAAGCTATGCACTTTACTAATCATATTATCATTATTATCCCTCTGACTGCGAGTGTTGCCACTGATGTGGGCATTGCGGGTAACCACTACCACATATAATATGTCTGCGCCCCGCCTCCCACGGTTCTTGAATATAAGAAGTAAGTATTTGGGCGCATGTTTAAATGGGCTCGCTGTAAGATCAGTGGAGACTGCAATCAAGGTATGCTGCAGGGAGACATTGCACAGCTTACAAGTAGGCTTTAAAAGTTCTTGGGCCAAGCAGTAATCGAGCTGCAGAATATAGCGATGGCAAAACATGATTCCTCTTGTCCTAGTTCCTGAATAGCAGCCTGAAGGCTGTCAGTGGTAGCCATGCGCAATCGAAGGACATCCTAATGAGGAACACGCGGTCAGTCCTCAGAATACCTCTGTGCACTCCAGGACACCGAGCAGTATGAACAGGGCCGGCTTCAAGACTGGTGGCTCCCTGTGCAACAGTTTATTGTGGCGCCCATCACCCCATGACCTCCTCTTCAGTTTCACTCACTACCACCTGGCTAATGTGCCCCTCATCTCTGCATCGCTCCCCTTTCACATACATTCATGTGGTTTAAAGCACTTGTAAAGGCTGGTTTTACTAATCCACTCAGCTAGCCACATAAAATATAGGAGCATATTTAAGAGCCCCTAGTGCCATTCTAACGCCACATTAGCGTAATTATTTTTACGCTAATGTGGTGTTAGAAGGCCAAAAACGCGGTGCCATATTTACAAAGATGCGCAATGCATGCATTGCGCCACTTTGTATCCGTTTGCGCTACATTATGCCTGCGCCAGGTATGCAAAGTTGGCATTCCCCCATTAGGGGGGGCCAAAAAAATGGCGCAAAGAAATCTGACAGATTTCTTTGCATCATTTTATTTCTGCACTTTTAACACCTGGTTACAATGGGTCTCTGGGTGCTTTGCAGGATTAGCATCGAAAATGTTTATGCTGGTTCTGCAAAGCGTCGGACTAGCGTAAATAATTCTGACACTAGTCCCCTAACTACCGCCATGTTGCTCTGTATTTTAAATAAAGTTCACACATGGTGGTGTTAGGGGAGCGCTAAGGGGTGCAAGAAAAGTGGTACAGCAATGTGTGAAGTGCCACTTTTAGAGCCCCAAGTGCCATTCTAATGCCACATTAGTCTAATTTTTTTTAAACAAAGGGGGCATCCCTCTGTTAGGGGGGGCAAAAAAATGGCACAAAGAAATTCAACAGATTTGTTTGCGTCATTTCTTACCGGCACTTTTAACGCCTGCTCAGAGCAGTCGTTAAAAGGAGGCTTCCTTTGGTTACAGTGGGCCTCTGGGTGCTTTGCAGATTAGCATCAACATTTTTGATGCTAACCCTGCAAAGCGCCAGACTAGCATAAAAAAGTCTGACGCTAGTACCCTAACTACCGCCATGGTGCGCCGTATTTTAAATATGACACACACATGGTGGCATTAGGGGGGGCGTTAAGGGGGCGCAAGAAAAGTGGCGCAGCACTGTGTGCAGCGCCACTTTTTTTCAAATATACCCAATAGGGCAGTGCTTAATTTGTAAATAAAAAGGTGCCGATGCCGGTGCCCAAAGCACTCCTCTTAAACACGCGGCTGCTGCAATTGAATGTGTGAACATGGAATACAGAGGCAGCGTAAACCTGAAGCCATCTCAGGCCTCTTCCATCCATTTACAGGCACTGCCTGCCCCCTCAGCTCGCTCTTGCAGATTTTTGCAGATTGTGACGCTTTTTCGTTTTTCTCCTCCTCCGTCTATCCCATATGTGTCTTTTTCTCGCAGTAAATGCTTGAGGGAGAAAAATAAGCACCAGCCCTAAAAAATAAGTGGTGGTGCTCCGAACCCGAAACAACAAGTGCAAATTAAGCACTACCATAGGGGCATATTTAAGAGCCCCTAGTGCCATTCTAACACCACATTAGTGTCATTTTTTTACACTCATGTCTCATTAGAAGGCCAAAAAAGCGGTGGCATATTTACAAAGAGGCGCAATACATGCATTGCGCCACTTTGTAACCCTTTGCGCTACATTATGCCTGTGCCAGGCATAATGTATGCTAAGGGGGCACCTCCTCGTTAGGAGGGGCAAACAAATGATGCAAATAAATCTTCTGGCTCTTTTAACTCCTGCTCAGAGCAGGCATTAGAAGGAGGCTTCCATTGGTTACAATGGGCCTCTGGGTACTTTGCAAGATTAGCATCAACATTTTTGATGCTAATCCTGCAAACCGCCAGACTAGAGTAAAAATTTCTGAAGCTAGTCCTCTAACTACAGCCATGGTGCGCCGTATTTTAAATATGACGCACACATGGTGGCGTTAGAGGGGCGCTAAGGGGTGCAAGAAATGTGGCTCACCACTGTGTGCAGCGCCACTTTTCTTAAATGTGCCCCATAGTTCTGTTTTTTTAAGCAGGCAAATTAACCCTTTATGCTACTTTATGTTGAGTGAATGCTGCCACTAGGCAAAACTCCCATCCCTCTCTCTAGCAGAAACATTAATCATAATGTCACAGAAGGTGATGCTTAGTGTTGTAGAGTGGCATAGAGCAGAGAAGATTGACGTAAAGTGAAGTGGCATAGTGTGGAGTAGTGTAGTAGAGTGGAATGGCATAGAGTGGAGTAGAGTGCTGTAGAGTGTTGTTGAGTGGAGTGGCATACAGTGTCATATAGTGGAGTGTCATAGAGTGGAGTACTATGTTGTAGGATGGAGTGAAGCAAAGTGGCATGAAGTGCTGTAGAGGGAGTTGCCTAGAAAGTACTAGAATGGAGTAGTGTTGTAGAGGAGCATAGAATGGAACAGAGTGTTATGGAGTGGCATAGATTGGAGTAGACCGTCATACAGTAGAGCAGATTTTAATGGAGTAGAGCGTCAGAGTGGAGTGTCGTGGAGGGTAGTGTTGTGTAGTGTAGTGTCGTAGAGTGGCAGGTCATAGAATGAAGTAGAGTGGCCTAGAGTGAAGTGGCATAAAGTACAGAGTAGGTTACACAGAGTGCAGTGGCATGGAGTGCATTGATTTTAAGTAAAGTGGTGTAGAGCGCATTGGCAGTGCAGTGACAATGAGTAGAGTGGTGTAGAGTGGAGTGCAGCAGCATAGAGTGTAGTTGTGTATAGTGCAGTGGCACAGACTGGAGCAGCGCAGTTTGGAGTGGCACAGTGTGGAGTAGAGTTGCATAGTGCGCAGTGACGTAGAGTGCAGTAGCGTAGAGTAGATTGTTTCAGAGTCGGGTGATGCAGGGTAGAGTAGAGTGGTGAAGGATAGAGTGCAGAGGTGTACAGTGGCATAGATTAAAGTGGCTTAGAGTGCAGAGGAATGCAGTGGGGTAGAGTAGATTAGAGAGACATAGAGTGCAGTGTTGTAGAGTGCAGAGGGGTAAGGTGGAGTGATGAAGAGTAGAGTGGCATAGAACAGTGGTTCCCAAGCTTTTGACTCCTGAGGACCCTCACTGAATCACTGCTGGACGCTGGGGACCGCCAGGCAATTTGTACGATTTAAATTTCAAACATTAAAACAGTATTTCACAAAATACACAAATAAGTACACACCAAACAAATACTAAAATTACTAAAGATATAATTATTTTAAATTGAAAAAAGATGCACAAATCAAAAAGATTTAATGGGAAGACTGGGATCTCGGCAACTAACTTTTCATTGTTTGGTTTAATTCAGGAAAGCTGAATCCTAAAATCAGATTCTACATTTCCCAAGATACATAAGTTCTGAGAAAGCTTTTTCACATAAATATGTGGTGGGGAATGGAATTAAAACCATAAGGGCCTCTCATCTCTCCATAGCCTCTCTGTCACATGTATTTCATTTGTTTTATAGCACCTCTCATACCAGTATAGGGTGTTTGAGCACTTTACAGGGGACTACAAGGTGTAGGATTCACATCATCCATACAGGTTGACATTTTCTAAGAGTACTTTGTCTGAAGAAGCACAAACTCAGGATTCCAAACATAACCCAATGATTAGCATTGACTTTAATAATAAGAATGTATTTCTAGGCAAGCAAACATTTTTTAGCAGCAGATGGGTAGTGAAAGACTAGGAAAAAAGCAAAACTTATTAATCTGTGCCATGCAGTTTGCATGCAGATCTTTGATGGCAGTTCATAGCTCACTGTGCTAGATTATGATTTTAACTTATGAACTGCACAGCAACAAAAAAAATCTCTGTGCCAAAAGCAGTAACCCACTGTGCTATGCACATAAAATACTTTTCTTTGAATGATACACTTTCTTTGCAGCAGGCATGCTACCCATCTGCACTACCTTAGATGAGTCAAAACTGCCACTAGACAAAGCCCTCATCTCTCTCCAGCAGGTACATTAAACATCAGAGTGGTCTTGATGCTTTTATTTTTCCCCTAAAGCTGCTGGATGTTCAAGGAACTAGCTTTGCATTGTTTTTCAAACTGCTGCACAAATGAAGTAATAAGTATAAAAACACACAGCGCGAGGCCTCAGCTGGAGAAGTGCCTCCCTGCCGACCCAGGCCTGCGGACCCCCTGGGAACATATGAGGGACCCGTGTTGGGCCACAGACCACAGGTTGGGTAAAAACCACTGGCGTAGACTGTAGTGGCATAGAGTGCAGTAGAGTGGCATAGAATTGAGTGGTGCAGAGTAGAGTGCAGTGGTGCAGAGTAGAGTGGCATAGTGTTCAGTGGTAGAAAGTGCAGTCTTGCAGACTGGACTGTTGTAGAGTGCAGTGATGTGGTGTAGATTGAATATGGGTATAGTGCTGTGGTATAGGGCAGAGTGGAGCAGAGTAGAGTGGTTTGCAGACCAATGACATTGAGCAGTGGTACAGAGTAGAAAAGTGGTGTAGAGTGTAGTCACATAGACTGCAATGGTGTAGGGTGGCATAGCGAGCAGTAGCGTGGAGTGGCATAGAGTAAAGCGCTGTAGAGTAGACTATAGTGGTGTAGAGTGTATGTATGTATATATGTCTTTATTGTTTAGTTAATTAAAACCATTACAAAAGGAATAAATAAATGAAATTCGAAATTAAATTGTAATCACATTAAAATACCATTTTATCAATGAAGAGCTTGTGCAAGTAATATTTAACTGCAGATTAATCAATTACTCATAATTCATCTAATGGTGCCTAGACTTCTGTAGATCCCTTGTGATCTGTGCTGGCCACACCCACTTACTGGGATAGCAATTGCCTGAGTGTTGTAACATATTTTGCGCATCAAGCCAAGGCCCAGGCTGCGGAGAGTGAGAAGCAGATGTTAGATGTCTCGATGCAAGTGGGCACCTCCAAGGCAAAAGCTATTGGTTTGATTAATTGTCCCCTATGAACGGCTAAAGAGGGGCAGCAACAAAGGAGGTTGGCTTTTATCCCTGTGTGCGGACCAAAAGGGGTTAAAGTCATTGATTGGTAAGGCTAGCATTCACATATAAATGATCTGGCATCAGGTTCCCTCATTTATTGGTTCCAAAAAGTAAGGCTGAGGAGCGCCGATCAAGTAGGAGTCATTTAAGACTGGCACTGATAATGGTGAGTTAACTGACAGTAAATCTTGCTCCCCTTGAGGTTTCCTTAGATCTTATGTTGATTATATTTTTTCTAAGCGCTAAATGCCACAATGTCTGCCAGCTGGATGGAGTCGCCCATTTCGAAGGTCTTCAGAGCTTGCTTAACTGTGTGTACCAAAGGTTACCAGGAGTTTCAAGGATGATTCTCAAGTAATGTTTTAGTGAATTCAAGTTTGCCTTCCTAAGCCTAATATAATATTTAATGATGCTGCTTGGCAATCTAGCTTCTGCAACACGAGGCCCAGTTCCAATCTGAGCCTTGAGTGTCAAATATACTTTGGTTGTTGAAAAAAATTCTTAGATACGCCCTGCAGTGGACTTGTTCTAGGGTGGTTTCTAGGGAACCAGGATATGCCAGGTTACTATACTGCAGGGTGAGGATTAGAGTCACCTTGTTTACCCTCAGTGTTGGGGCTGCCAACGCACTTCTTAGTTGATTGTTCAGTTGGGAAATCCTGTAAGTTATTACAGCAGCTTTGTTCCTGATAGCGCCTTTTTGTCTCCCAGCTGAACTATTTTCAGTGAACCACACGTCAAGGTAATTGTATTTCCTGGCTGTCCAGATGGTCTGACTTCCAAGCTACCAGATAGTGACCTTTTGTTTTTATATCTTCCAAATATAAGGACTTTTGTTTTATCCTGGTTTACTTGAAGCTGATTGACTATGTTGAATGTATTCAGCGCATTTAAAGCCTGCTGTAAATCGTTTTTTGTGCAATCCATTATCACAATATCGTCAGCATAATAAATGGTGTGAAGTTTTGTGGAGCCAATCTTTGGTGGAACCAAACTTCTGGTCTGCAGGTGTGACCCTAAGTCTGCTGTGTGCAAGTTAAACATCAATGGGGCCAGGACGGAACCCTGCTTTAGGCCTCTGTTAGTTGCTATTTTCCGAGACATCGTGCCTGGGCCAGTTTGAACTCGGACCCATGTGTGAGTGTACAGTGAACTGATAGCTCTTAGCAGCTGTGTGGGAATACCCCATGCTGACAGCCTCCTCCATAGGGTTTCACGATGCACCCTATCGAAAGCAGCGCTGTAATCCACGAAGCAGCAGAATAATGGCAGGCGATTGTTTTTAACTGCTTGCTGCTGCAAGTGTGAGAGCACCACAATGTTGTCCACTGCTGAGGCCCCTGGTCTGAAGCCAGATTTAAAAACAGCAAGATTTGACACTTCTGGACCCAGTCTTCCAGTTGGTCCAGCAGTATTCGGGCATAGATTTTCACCTCCACGTCCAGGAGAGCTATTAGACAACAATTTGATGCAACTGTGCGATCTCCCTTTTTATAGATTGATCAGAGTATGGACCCTCTCCAGGAGTCTGGGACTGTACCCTCCTGAAATGCACTATTAAAGACCTGGGATAGCCTCTCTGCTCAGCCCAACGGAGAGCATTTGAACAGGAAAGCTCGTAAGCCGTTCGGCCCTGGGACGCCGTCCTTCCTGATTTTCTTTATAGCATTTTCTATTGTGCTAACAGAAAAATACATTCGGTTCCGCACTTATTGCCTCATCGGGGGCAACTGGTTGATCAGCATTGATCTCTGGGCTTTCTTCTGCTGTTGAGGAGAGCGCTTTGCAATGGGGGAAGAGTATGTTCTGGGTCTTCTCAGGCCTACTGCTAGCCAGACCAGGCTCCAGTCAAGTGACCATGTATAAGTTTGTGACATGAGTAACCCATCCGGCCTCTGTGACACCATTCTCCCAAGAAGCGTTGCCTCTCTTTAACTTATGTATTTGCTCCCAGAAGCGGTGTGATTTGAGAGCGTTAGTAACTGAAATAGGGTTTCCCCTGCATTACCATATTTGTTTCTTGAGAATTATTTTGCTATCTGAGCCACTGTATCATTTGTGGGCTTTTGTTTGTGCTTGCACAGAGTTAGCTTGAGCACTGCTTTATCTAATTGTGATGCTGCCCTTCTCGAGGCAGGATGCGATGGATGAGTGCTTCGAGGTTTGCCTTACAGCAATGGGATGAGATCGACCACTGACTTCTCCCACCATTCAAAGATTGACTGGGGCTCCAGGGGCTGAGTTTTTAACCATGATGCTATGCTGGTTGAATGCTCTGGTCTCCGTTTGCTTCATCTTACCATGTGCCCCTTCTCTGTGCTCATTGACGCCCCTACCACGGTGCGCCTTTCTGCTGCCTTTACTTCTATGTCTATGACACACTTTAGCAGGTTGTGATCACTTTCTGCCATATCCATGACTTCAAAGTGGGTGAGCCTCCGAATTAGTTTTTCTGGGAGAAACACATGGTCAATCATTGAGTCACCCTTGAAAGTGGGAGAAAAGGCGCAGACCTTCAGTTTTGTGCAAGGCCCTCAGGATGCATGATCGCCAAGACTTGCTCCTCCCATGTTGTTAGTTGTGGGGGAGGAGGTGCGGGTCCTCCACCAGTCCTCTGTACTGCTACCTGGTGTCTTGCAACCACGGAACGCACCTTCTCCATAGGTCGTTCCACCTCTTCCTGATGTCATCCCTTGTTCTGGGGTGCTGTCCCACGGCGTTGACCCTGTCCACGATTCTCCACCATAGCTCCATCTTCCTAGCAATGGACGTCTGCTGCACCTGTGATCCGAATAGCTGTGGCTCTGCCCAGGTGATTTCCTCCACCATGACCCTTAGCTCCTCCTCTGAAAACCTGGGGTGTCTTTGGGGTGCCATGGATGTGGTGTGAGTGATATGTGTGCGGGTGTGTGGGCTGCTGTGTTGGGGTGTGTGGTGTGAGGTGCGTGGATGGTGTATGGGTGATGGTGTTTTGTGGCTCTAATTGAGTGGGTGCTCCTGGCTTCTCTCTCTCTCACTTGCCAAAATGTTTGGGTCGTAAAGGGTTGTGGGTATTGTGGGTGTGTGTTTTATAGTGTTGTGGGTGTGTGGGTATGATGTGTGTATGTGTCTCAGGTGTGTGTAGTTTGAATTGTTCAATGTGGTAAAGTTTTGTTAGGGTGTGTGTATTTTGAGCGCTGCGGTGTGTACCGCGAGTAGTTTACCGCGGTTGGAAGACCACTGCGGTGATTCATGGATCCTGATACTGTGGGTGTATTTCTGTTGGCGTAACAGTGTGGGTTTTGGTACCGTCATTTTATCACTGACCTTTGGTCTGGCGGACTTGTGTGGGTGTCTGTATAGTGGCGAATTTCTCAGTGTCGGTCATAATACCCGTAACGGAATACCGCCGCAGTCACGGTGTGTTGGCAGCCGTCAGCACGGCTGTAGGCAGCATTTACCGCCAGGGTTGTAAGGAGGGCCAAAATCTTTACTACCGTTAGATTGCTACACACTGATACCTGGGTCAGGTTTAAAATTGACAATGGTTTGTCTATTGCCAAAATGATTCCAACAAATCAGGGGCTGAAACAGGGTTGTGTGCTGACACCAGCACTTTTCAGTGTGCATATTACAGACATATTGCTATCAATGACCAATTTAACAATTTACTCCCCAAAATGGGAGACACAGTCTCCACCAGTTTTGCAGTATGCAGACAATACCATTCCATTAGATCAAACTGCAATCAGTCTTCAGAGGAACGTAAAGAGTCCTCACTATTGCAGTGAACTGAATGATCTGAAATTACCTTTGGTGAAAATACAAATAATGAAGTTTGGAGTATTCAAGACAAAGTACACATGGATAATAAATGGTCAAACGATGTCTCTTACAGGTTGTTATAAATATCCAGGTGTGTGGATAGACTCGCAATTAACATACAAAAGTAAGATGAAACACTAAGGCCCTCATTCCAACCCTGGCGGTCTCTGACCGCCAGGGCGGAGGGCAGCGGAAGCTCCGCCAACAGGCTGGTGGTGCTTCATGGGCTATTCTGACCGCGGCAGTAAAGCCGCGGTCAGAAAAGGGGAACCGGCGGTTTCCTGCCGGTTTTCCCCTGGCCCAGGGAATCCTCCATGGCGGCGCTGCTTGCAGCGCCGCCATGGGGATTCCGACCCCCTTCCCGCCAGCCTGTTTCTGGCGGTTTTCACTGCCAGAACCAGGATGGCGGGAACGGGTATCGTGGGGCCCCTGGGGGCCCCTGCACTGCCCATGCCACTGGCATGGGCAGTGCAGGGGCCCCCTAACAGGGCCCCATACAGATTTAGCAGACAGTGAAAATCGCGACGGGTGCCACTGCACCCGTCGCACCCCTGCAACTCCGCCGGCTCCATTCGGAGCCGGCTTCCTCGTTGCAGGGGCTTTCCCGCTGGGCCGGCGGGCGGTCGCCCGCCGGCCCAGCGGGAAAGTTGGAATGGCCGCCGCGGTCTTTTGACCGCGGGGCGGTCATTCGGCGGTAACCGCATGGCAGGCGGCGACCGCCGCCCGCCGCGGTCAGAATGTCCGCCTAAGCATCTGTGCCTCTTACCTCTAAAATCAATTGTGGAAAATGACTACCTGTTTAAAAAACCTGACTGGATGAAAATACCAGAAATAATTAAAGCAAAAATTTATTATAAAAAAAAACATTTTTTACCTGAATGCCCCACCGCTGCTGCTGGGCGGGGGGTGGCAGGCGATGCTCCTCCGCCCAAACGGAGGAGCCGCCCCTGCTTTCATCACTAAAATCATGAATCTGATTGTTTCAGATTGATTCATATTCTGCAAATCAACTCATCGGGTTATGGATGAGGAGGACACAGTGGCCATCTTGATGTTGGTCCTTAGCACCACCTTTGATACAGTGTCACACACCATTCTGCTGAAGATGCTTTGGAATCATGGAATCAGTGGCAATGCATTTAATTGATTGTCCTCTTTCTTTTCAGGATACAACTTTCAGGTCTCTCAGAAACCATTTAAGTCTGCGGTGTGCCCCCTGCAGCAGGGAGTTCCACTGGGCTCCACACTCAGCTCGACTTCAGCAGAGGTAACTGAGTGACACAGGTTTTCTATCATCTCATACACCAATGACACATCACCCTGTCATACAACAGCGACATTGTGGCCTCCTCCCTCTGTGAATGCCTATCAGAAGTAGCGGCATGGGTGGACTCACACTGTCTGAAACTTACTGCTGGAGAGACAGAGGTAGTGGTCCTGGCAAGCATGTTAACATCTGGTCTAATACTCGGTGGCCTGGTGACCTAGGTCCACTACCGGGTGTAAGACCAAGGTTAAAACTCGGCATCTGGTTTGATGCTAAACTATATTGTGATAATCAGATCAGCACCCTTGCAGGAAAGTTCTTCAGGATAGTGAGATTTCTGAGAAAAGACCTCCATCTCCTACTGGAAACCGCCTAGAAAACTCTGATTCAGGCACTGGCGATATCCAAGCTGGACTATTGAGGTGTCCTATATCTGGTATGTCCCAGGTCTGTCTGAACAGACTACAACGGGACCAGAATGTGGCAGCTTGGGCACCGTTGAAGCTCCCTAGGCAGGCCTCCATGAGGCCTATCCTGCATAAACTACACTGGCTTCCAATAAGGCATAGAGTTCTTTTTAAAGCACCCTGCTATTGCTTTAAGGCTCTTTTCTCTTAAGGTCCTCATTACGTTCAACTGATGGTGAAACCCTGTGTCCACTAAAAACTAGATGTCAGCTGAAGCCAACTGGGCCATTATCCCAAAATTGAAAAGGGCGAGAGCAGGAGACAGTTATTTTGTTCTACTAGCTCCCAAAGCCTGTAATACCCTGTGTAATACCCTGTAATACCCTGCCTGTGGAAATCCACCAGCCCCATCCAAACTCCTATTCAGGAAGAAGTTAAAGGCATTTTTGCTTAGAGTGAGCATTTTCATCAGCCAAGGTAAGCCCTCGTCCAGCGTGTCAGTGCCCTAGCGCTGGGACCCTCTGCAAGGAGAAGCTATGCACTTTACTAATCATATTATCATTATTATCCCTCTGACTGCGAGTGTTGCCATGGATGTGTGTATTGCGGGTAACCGCTACCACGTATAATATGTATGCGCCCTGCCTCCCACGGTTCTTGAATATAAGAAGACAGTATTTGGGCGCATGTTTATATGGGCTCGCTGTAAGATCAGTGGAGACTGCAATCAAGGTATGCTGCAGGGAAACATTGCACAGCTTACAAGTCGGCTTTAAAAGTTCTTGGGCCAAGCAGTAATCGAGCTGCAGAATATAGCGATGGTAAATCATGATTCGTCTTGTCCTAGTTCCTGAATAGCAGCCTGAAGGCTGTCAGTGGTAGCCATACGCAATCGAAGGACATCCTAATGAGGAACACGCGGTCAGTCCTCAGAATACCGCTGTGCACTCCAGGACACCGAGCAGTATGAACAGGGCCGGCTTTAAGACTGGTGGCTCCCTGTGCGACAGTTTATTGTGGCGCCCCCCACCCCATGACCTCCTTCTCAGTTTCACTCACTACCACCTGGCTAATGTGCCCCTCATCTCTGCATCGCTCCTCTTTCACATACATTCATGTGTTTTAAAGCACTTGTAAAGGCTGGCTTTACAAATCCACTCAGCTAGCCACATAAAATATAGGGACACATTTAAGAGCCCCTAGCGCCATTCTAATGCCACATTAGCGTAATTATTTTTATGCTAATGTGGTGTTAGAAGGCAAAAAACGCGGTGCCATATTTACAAAGTTGCGCAATGCATGCGTTGCGCCACTTTGTATCCGTTTGCGATACATTATGCCTGCGCCAGGCACAAAGTATGCAAAGGTGGCATTCCCCCGTTAGTGGGGGCCAAACAAATGGTGCTAAGAAATCTGACAGATTTCCTTGCGTCATTTTTTTCCGGCACTTTTAACGCTTGGTTACAATGGGCCTCTAGGTGCTTTGCAGGATTAGTATGAAAAATGTTTACGCTGGTCCTGCAAAGCGCCGGACTACCGTCACAAATTCTGACACTAGTCCCCTAACTACCGCCATGTTGCTCTGTATTTTAAATAAAGTGCACACATGGTGGTGTTAGGGGAGCGCTAAGGGGCACAAGAAAAGTGGTACAGCACTGTGTGAAGTGCCACTCTTAGATCCCCTAGTGCCATTCTAATGCCACATTAGTGTAATTTTTTTTAAGCAAAGGGGGCATCCCTCCGTTAGGGGGAGCAAAAAAATGGCGCAAAGAAATTCAACAGATTTCTTTGCGTCATTTTTTTACTGTACTTTTAACGCCTGCTCAGAGCAGGCATTAAAAGGAGGCTTTTATTGGTTACAATGGGCCTCTGGGTGTTTTGCAGGATTAGCATCAACATTTTTGATGCTAATCCTGCAAAGCACTGGACTAGCATAAGAAATTCTGACGCTAGTCCCCTAACTAACGCCATGGTGTGCCGTATTTTAAATATGACGTACACATGGTGGCATTAGGGGGGGCACTAAGGGGCGCAAGAAAAGTGGCGCAGCACTGTGTGCAGCGCCACCTTTTTCAAATATACCCAATAGGGCAGTGCTTAATTTGTAAATAAAAAGGTGCCGATGCCGGTGCCCAAAGCACTCCTCTTAAACATGCGGCTACTGCAATTAAATGTGTGAACACGGAACACAGAGGCAGCGTAATCCTGAAGCCATCTCGGGCCTCTTCAATCCATTTACAGGCATTGACTGCCCGCTCAGCTCGATCTTAGTGATTTCTGCTTTTTCACATCGTGACGCTTTTTCGTTTTTCTCTTCCTCCGTCTATCCCATATGTGTCTTTTTCTCGCAGTAAATGCTTGTGGCAGAAAAATAAGCACCGGCCCTCAAAAATAAGTGCTGGTGCTCCGAACCCGAAACAAGAAGCGCAAATTAAGCACTGCCATAGGGGCATATTTAAGAGACCCTTAGTCTAACACCACATTAGTGTCATTTTATTTTACACTAATGTGGCATTAAAGGCCAAAAAAGCTGTGGCATATTTACGAAGAGGCACAATGCATGCATTGCCCCACTTTGTAACCCTTTGCGCTACATTATGCCTGCGCCAGGCATAATGTATGCAAAGGGGGCATCCCCTCTTTGGGAGGGGGCAAACAAATGATGCAAATAAATCTTCTGGCAATTTTAACTCCTGCTCAGAGCAGGCATTTAAAGTAGGCTTCCATTGGTTACAATGGGCCTCTGGGTACTTTGCAAGATTAGCATCAACATTTTTTATGCTAATCCTGCAAACCTCCAGACTAGCGTAAACATTTCTGAAGGTAGTCGTCTAACTACAGCCATGGTGCACCGTATTTTAAATATGACGCACACATGGGGCCGTTAGAGGGGCGCTAAGGGGTGCAAGAAAAGTGGCGCACCACTGTGTGCAGCGCCACTTTTCTTAAATGTGCCCCATAGTTCTGTTTTTTGAAGCAGGCAAATTAACCCTCTATGCTACTTTATGTAGAGTGAATGCTGCCGCTAGGCAAAATTCCCATTGCTCCCTAGTAGAAACATTAATCACAAGAGTTATCTTGACATTTTAATTGTTTCTTGAAGGCTAAACGAACACACAAGGAACTTTTCAGCAGGTGCTTTTAAATCGCAAGTTTCTGAAGTTATTGCTGAACACAGCGCCCCCCTGAGGTCAGCGCCTGGTGCGGTCTCACCGCTCGCACCACCCAAAAGCCGGCCCTGAGTATGAAGAATCTTGGATGGGAAGCAAAGAAGGACCTTTTTAATGAGTATTACTCTACCAGTTAACAGAACATTGTTGTTCACTTCAGCTTATTGAGTACCAACGAATGCACTTTAGAACATTTATGGGGTGATTCCAACCTTGGCGGGCGGCTACCGTCGCCCGCCAGGCGGGAACCGCCATGTGGCCGCCACGCGGCCGCAATACTGCAGCCCCCATTCCAACATTCCCGCTGGGCCGGCGGGTGCAAACCAAGTTTGCGCCCGCCGGCCCAGCAGGAATGAGGCCGCAACACAGGAGCCGGCTCCTAATGGAGCCGGCGGTGTTGCAGCCGTGCGACGGGTGCAGTTGCACACGTCGCGCTTTTCACTGTCTGCCATGCAGACAGTGAAAAGCAGGCCGGGGCCCTGTTAGGGGGCCTCTGCACTGCCCATGCCAGTGGCATGGGCAGTGCAGGGGCCCCCAGGGGCCCCAGGACACCCCTTACCGCCAGCCTCTTCCTGGCGGTGTAAACCGCCAGAAACAGGCTGGCGGTAAGGGAGTCATAATCCTCAGGGCAGCGCTGCCCTTGGCGGATTATTACCGCCGGGGGAAAATCGTCGGGAGACCGCCGGCCCCAGCGGTGCGACCGCGGCTTTACCGCCACGGTCAGAATGGGAAATGAAGCACCGCCAGCCTGTTGGCGATGCTTCCGTCATTCTTGCCCTGGCGGTCCAAGACCGCCAGGGTCAGAATGACCCCCTTACTGTCCTTTGGGACATTTAGTCCTATGGAGCTTTATGTCTAAATCATATCAATAATGTACAATAATTCTATTAATTGCTCTGGGATCTAGATTTTAGATAAATTGTGTCAATCGCTTATTTTAATAATCTTCCTAGATACGCCAGTAGTTCTTGTTTTAATATCAAACATATGTGTCCTATTGAAGAATGAATTTTAAGATGTATTGCATTATTCATATTGTAGTAGTTTTTATTAAACAAACAATAAAAAAACTGATTGATATAGACCTCAATCTGTGTTTTTTTCATTGTGAAGAAGAATGAAGTACTTTTCTTTCCATAAGCCAAAGCCCAGGTTAGAGACATTGGTTTATTGTGTTTTTTACGTTCTGCTGAGATTTGAGTCTCTAACCCCTCACCACCTTCTTGTGTGATCTTTGGACTGCTCTGCTTTACTGCCCGGAGAGTCAAGTGTGAAATGGGTAAACCTGGTCATCATTTATCAGTTCATTAGAAAGCCAGACCGTGGAACACCAGAAACAAACTACAGTTGTCACAGTTAGAGAGCATTAGCCAGTGGTCCACGAACTGCTTCCAACACAATGTACACACATAGACGTCTGTTAGGGCCATCTGTGCATTGTTTAATAATGCACACCCGGAGTTCAAGCCCATGCTTGAAGGTTTTATTAGCAAGTAAATAGAAAATAACAGGTATCAGCGAAAGTAATACGTCTGACTTGCATTTTCAGATGTAATCTAGCCCTATTAGCTTTGTCAAAGCTTAATGTACTTCCCTGTTGTAAAACAGGTTAGGGACCTTTGCAAGTTCTACACACTGCAGCTAATCACCGGTTTTAATGGCAGGGCACTGAGACTATAACTGATGTTGGAGACGTGGAGGGTACATGTCATTAGGGCAGCACCCTGACAGGGAAGAGGGGGGTAAGGCTTCTAGCAGAGAAAGAGGCCGCTGTTAGGGGAGGAGCGGGCATCCCATAGGAAAGAGGAATTCCACATAAAGGGCCAATGAGGAGAAACCTACTGCACCGTGATTATGACAATGAGGAAATGTAATTGATCAGTGTGTGTAGGGGCAGAGGCCTCTAGTCACTGCCATGATGCTGCAGATGCAGCATGTAGGAGCATAAAGCATGGAGAGCAGAACACTCTGCAGCTACGCAATTAACGTCAAGAAGTCCCCCTCCCAGGGGAGTCAGAGGCACAGTGCATGTGGGACAGGTGTCAGCATCACATCCTGGAGGACAGAAACCTCTGAGCTGCGCATGAGGCGTCACAGGTTAGCAGCAACCTATCAGTTGGAACCAGTAAGTCTTGCCCCCTCCACTGTAGCACATCTGAAAAGAAGTGAGTGTCCCAGCAATACCCTGCATTTACATTGAATGATACCGCATCATATGATGCAGGCTGTGTCCCCATTGCTTACCCACCAAGTGCTGGAACAACACCCCTGCAGTCAAGACTCAGGATGATGACACTGCCCACTGCCTGGACCACAGTATGTGTGATGGCGATGCTGGCTTGCACAGGGAGCAGTTCTCCTGAAGAGCTCTGAAGGTTGATCTTGTGGGTTTTTACCTTAAATTTGAGTGTCTCGTTTTCCTGCTGCAGGGACCCCTCCCTGTTTGTGAGTGCCTCCTGGTAGAAGGGCGAGATGATGATGCTTGGTTTGCTGGCAAATGAAGCATTCAAACTGCGCACTGCTGTCGATCCTAAGCACCAGTTTCACTGGCGCTACCTACTGTGGTGACCCAGAAGGATGCAAGGAGCTGAGACAGTGGAGTGTGCAACCAGTGATGGTGTACATGCCAACCTATCTTCAGTCTTTGGGATAGAACTTCTTTAAAATCACATTCTGCACCAAGCAATACAAGGTCACTTGAAGTATGCTGGATAATTTAGAGCAGAACTAGAGGAAACTAGTGGAAGGGCAGTGCCACAACAGAGGACCAGCTTCAGTAGACTAGGAAGTTACTGTGTTATAGCACAGTGAGGTATACAAACATTTGGGGAAATGCTGTAAGCAAGAGTAGAATTGTCACACAACACTGCTCTGACAAGCTGCATTGTTAGGGGAACTCTCTTGTCAAAGAACACTATATCATGATGTTCAGGAGGTGTCCATCTTAGATGAAGAGATCACCTTCTTATTTCAGTGAAGGTTGTGGCCCGCTCATAACGATCAGCAGTACAGGTTCCTTGCTGTGGCTCACTCGCCGCAGGACAGAAGACTGAAGAGATGACAATTTTCGGTCCTCATCAATGCAAAATGCAACGTTAGCAAACGCCAACATCAGTAAGCTGCAGTGGGCTGATCCTAAACATTATGGGCAGCTCATCGAGTCAATGCCTGAAACACATCACCAAAACAAGCCAATGGCTGAAGGGTGCTCACCCAAATGTCCTTTTATATGCCTTATGTTGCATGTGTCCTGACAAGAGATCTGGCAGAGGGTTAAAGTTGCCTGTCTCGAGACTTAAAAACACAGATTGTGACTAGCACAAGAGAAGACCTGCACCACACTCTTGTGGGTCTTGCTATATTATTCCCAACAGCGCTTTGGTGCTCACTATATTAATTGTTAGAAAAAAGACACTGAAAAACGCAAACTGCTTCAGCAAAACTTGATGCCTTGGGGTAGCCATTGGTGGATTGGTAGATGCAGGCAGCACGTGCAGGACAATGTGTCCTCAAATTTCCACATTTCAGGAGCAAAATGAGTCCCTCTCTCTCTTTCTCTCTCTGTTCCTCTCACCTTTTCTCTCTTTCTTGTCTTCCCTCTTTTTTCTATCTCTTTCTTTGTCTCTTTCATTTGCTTTTTTTTCTATCTTACGTTCTCTTTCTCACTGTCTCTTTTTCTTTCACTCTTTTTATCTTTCTCTCTTTGTCTTTCCATCTCACTCTTTCCTTCTCTGTATCCCTTTCACACACTGTTTCTTTCGTTCTCTCTCATTCTCTCTTTTCCCTTTCTCTTTTTCTCTCCCCCTCCATTATTTTCTTTCCCGCTCACTCTCTTTTTCGCTCTTTGTCTCAGGCTGTAAGAACCTATAATCATGTCCTTTATAAAATATTTATCTGAAAGAGTCTTTGAAACATTGCATGACAGGTCAAAGCTGATGAAATAAACCACCCAAGCACATACTGTGGGTTGGATGAAACTCCCACAATCCCATCATTTTATAGCATACTCAGACATGCTCACTTGTTATGGAACACGGATAGCTCCTGCAGCACTATGATCTGGTCCACGTTTTGTCTGCTCACCCGATAAAGGTGAATAAAGGACAAACAAACTTTGAGCATGTTTTCACCCCCAAGCTCACCGGATCCTGACAAATACACAGTTAGGAAGGTCATTCGCACTAATGGAGGACAGTGAAATGAACAGGTCAGGGAGTATTTAGTCTCAGTTCAAAACTATAGTAATCAAATGTTCCACCAGGTTGGGGGCAATGGGGACAATGATTAATATCTGAGAAATAAGAGCTAAAATAACTCTGACTTTATATTAATAAGACATTTTAAGTCACCAATAAAATAGCATCTGAAAACTGAAGCTTAAGGTCCATTGTAAGGTCATGGAATTCAAGGAATTTAGGGCCTGATTACAACTTTGGAGGAGGTGTTAATCCGTCCCAAATGTGACGGATATACCACCAGCCGTATTACGAGTTCCATAGGATATAATGGACTCGTAATATGGCTGGTGGTATATCCGTCACTTTACCGTCACTTTTGGGACGGATTAACACCTCCTCCAAAGTTGTAATCAGGCCCTTACTATATCCTTTCTGTACCTGGAAGGGTATACTTTATTCCTTATAATACATCAATCACCATGTTCACACCCATTTGAAAGCGGCCAGGTTTGAACTTGTAAAGACACACTCCATGGGTATTTTGGAAGTAATTGGAGATTGCTGCATTTGTGTTTGCAGAAGGCAATGCTTGTGGTAGTATCAGGAAACTCAACAGTAAAAACCGGCTCACCAGACCATGACACAAGCCCACAAACCGCCAAAATACCCATCCCACAGACCAGTCAGACCAGCCTAGCTACTGTAGGCCTAACTTATCTCCATACCACGGAAACAACATGTCTAGATCCAGGAGCCTGCGAATACATCAGTACATTCATGGTCTTTCAGTCTTCACTCAAGTGCACTAGACTGGTTTTACCTCATTACAGAGATTTTATTATCGCCCTGGAATTATATTGTGTTCAGAAGATGGACTATCACCGTCTCGTCAAAGCAAGTACAGAGTTGAAATAACAAGCAGTGGCAAAGCCAATGAGTTTCTCTTTTGGTAACTACGGCTTTGCCAATGATTTTCAGCTGTGCCTACGACGTCAGTTAAAAAACACAAAATGATTTCGCTGTTTGTCAGTTTGCTGGTTACAAAGATTACCGCATGAATACTGAGGATCGCCCTTTGAATGTCAATCAAATGTGGACGTGATTAAAAAAAAACAGGGTTATCACTGTAACACTAATAGGGCACTTTAGAGGCTGCACCTAAAATGCCAAACTGCTGATATCACAATCTTTTCTATGCTAATAGCAAAATATTATGTCTCGTTGTTATAAAGCTGGCTAGGCTACTTCCAGCATATTCCAGTTCTGAGGGAAAAAGGAACCTAGGTAGAGAGGAGAAAGTTATACGCCCAGGATCACACAGTGTTGGTCTGGTGAGGAACCTTGAATTAGAACTTCTGTCTCCTCACTCCAAATACGATATCTTAAGTCAATCCTAGCACATCACCGCTCTTCAGCTTCTACAACCCATGTGGATGGTGCCACTCCACGCCTCTCCCATTATAAGTATGAATGTGGCCCCTCCTAACACGGGGTCTGTAGATAGCTATGCCAAATGTGAGACGTTTATATCAGAAAGGACTGAAGAAGTAAAGTACTATACCTTTTTAAAGTGGGATAAACTTATGAACAAACAGTCCAGTAATTGGTCAACAATGTCAGATTTCAAAAGAATATTTATGATTGGTTTCTACAAAGGCACAAGAAACAGTGTGGGGGTCCTGGTGCAAGCAGCAGGCAGGAATCAGTGAGACCAAGCAAAAAGAAAGTACCTCAAGCCGAGTGCGAGTAGCAGAAGGAGCCCTATAAACTCATAACCAATCAGTCTTGGTCAAGGCACTGCGGAAGGGAGAGACACAGGAAGAAGCCCTGATCCTGAGACAGCTGACCAATAAAAAGCAAGGAAATGAGAGTGATGTTGAAGCCAACCAATGGTCTAAGCCCTTTTAAGTTTTATTTTTATTTAAAGAATAATAGACTTACAGACCATACTATGCTGGTGCTGTCTCAGAAGAGAGGTTTGCAAGCATGGGTTCTGCAGACATGATGCGGTCAGAAAACTCTACTGGAACAGTGACTGTTAGCCTCGTGTGCAACATGTCGTTTGTATGGGTCTCACTGTGCGGGCTGCAGTGACCCCCTCCAGGTAACAGACTGGCCTAGACTTTGAAATGTGGACTCCCTTGATCAAGCCGCAGTTTGCACTGCCGGGGGCTCACAGGACCAGGGGTACAGCATACATTGAATAATCTGAGTACAGCTACAGTGCTGCGGCTGGCACGCGTGCTGGGACTTGGAGCACTTATTTACAGTGTGAAGACAGACACTGTAGGTTGTTGTGCTTTTACAATGGTCATGTTTCGTTGGAAAGGAATGCTCGCACTGGGATAGAATACAGGCCCGGCCACCAAAACAAAGGTGCCCCCCATTAACAAATCAGGGGCCAGATGTAGGTACTTTGCAAATTGCGAATTGTAATTTGCGAGTCCGAGCGACTCGCAAATTGCAACTCGCAATTTGCAATGCAGAACGGTGTCTCAGACACCGTCTGCGAGTCACTATGGGGTCGCAAGAACCCACCTCATTAATATTAATGAGGTGGGTCGCAAATTGCATACCACTGCGAGTCGCAAATAGGAAGGGAACACCCTTTCTGCATAGCAAACTCCGGTTTTGCTATGCGAGTCGCAAACTGGTTGCTACATCTGGCCCCAGGTAACTAAACAAGTATTTACAATGCATCGGGTCTCGCGTTTGCTCATGTTAGAGCTGATCGCGATGTAAACTCCTAACCCGACTTTTCACCTATCGGGCAAAAGTGCATTTATGTACATAACCCGAAAAAGTGAAATCAAGTATGTAAAGCGCTCGACTTCTGCCAAGCGAGATCGGGCTCGTAAATTAGAGAAAAAAAAGTCCACGAGCCCGATGGAAAACAGCGAGCCTCGCATGTTTTCTGTACTTGGTCGCTGCGCTCGAGGAGGGCTAGCCACCGGAAAAGGCATGACGTATGTGTGCCTTCGACTAATGAAAGGAAGCCGATTTTATTAGGGAAGCCCACCAACCAATAAAAAACACTGACGTGAAGTTGACAGGGCTCCGAGCCCTTTTCTAAATACTTAAGAGTCTCGCTGTGAAACGCATGCGCGAGCGCATGCAACGCAGGCTCGACCCTAAAAAGTGACTCACATTTGACAAATCAGGGCCGGGTTGACCTTATAAAGACACACTGTAAAGATTTTTTTGAGTTACAGGAAGCTGTATATTTTGCGATTGGTATAGTAAATTTTATGGCAATTTCAGAGAAATCAACATCAAAACCGTCTCCAAACCACAAACAAGCATTGGCAAAGCCAATTTGTCTCACCTATGAAAGAGCTAATGACTTTGCCAATATGTTTTACCCATGGTGTACACCAGAGTGGCTACTGTTCAGCATGGCTAAAAGTTAGTGGTGTAAAGAAGAATGGGTGTGGAATGGAGTGTTGTTAAGTGGAGTAGAGTGGAGTGTAACAGAGTGGCACTAGTGGCGTAGAGTTGCGTAGAGTATAGTTAAGTGCCTTGGACCGGAGGGGAGTGGTGTAGTGTTGTGGACTGTTGTCGAGGGACTGGAGTGTTATAGAGAGGAAAAGTGTTCAGTGGAGTTGAGTGTCATAGAGTTGAAGGGAGTAAAGTGTCAGAGTGCAGTATAGTGTTGTGCAGGGGAGTGCTGGGGAAGTGCCGTAGGGTGCTGTTGAATGGAGTGTCAGAGAAGGTGATGCTTAATGTTGCAGAGTAGAGTTTCATAGAGTGGAGTATAGTGTCTTGCAGGGGAGTGCCATAGGGTGCGATTGAATGGAATGTCACAGAAGGTGATGCTTAGTGTTGTAGAGTGGCACATAGGAGAGAAGATTGACGTAAAGTGAAGTGGCATAGTGTGGAGTAGTGTAGTAGAGTGGAATGGCATAGAGTGGAGTAGAGTGCTGTAGAATGTTGTTGAGTGGAGTGGCATAGAGTGTCATATAGTGGAGTGTCATAGAGTGGAGGAGTGGAGTACTGTGTTGTAGGATGGAGTGAAGCAAAGTGGCATGAAGTGCTGTAGAGGGAGTTGCCTAGAGAGTACTAGAATGGAGTAGTGTTGTAGAGGAGCATAGAATGGAGCAGAGTGTTATGGAGTGGCATAGATTGGAGTAGACCGTCATACAGTAGAGCAGATTTTAATGGAGTAGAGCGTCAGAGTGGAGTGTCGTGGAGGGAAGTGTTGTGTAGTGTAGTGTCGTAGAGTGGCAGGTCATAGAATGAAGTAGAGTGGCCTAGAGTGAAGTGGCATAAAGTACAGAGTAGGTTACACAGAGTGCAGTGGCATGGAGTGCATTGGTTTTAAGTAAAGTGGTGTAGAGCGCATTGGCAGTGCAGTGACAATGAGTAGAGTGGTGTAGAGTGGAGTGCAGCAGCATAGAGTGTAGTTATGTATAGTGCAGTGGCACAGACTGGAGCAGCGCAGTTTGGAGTGGCACAGGGTGGAGTAGAGTTACATAGAGCGCAGTGACGTAGAGTGCAGTAGCGTAGAGTAGATTGTTTCGGTCGGGTGATGCAGGGTAGAGTAGAGTGGTGAAGGATAGAATGCAGAGGTGTAGAGTGGCATAGATTAAAGTGGCTTAGAGTGCAGAGAAATGAAGTGGGGTAAAGTAGATTAGAGAGACATAGAGTGCAGTGTTGTAGAGTGCAGAGGGGTAAGGTGGAGTGATGAAGATTAGAGTGGCATAGAACAGTGGTTCCCAAGCTTTTGACTCCTGAGGACCTTCACTGAATCGCTACCGGACACTGGGGACCGCCAGGCAATTTGTACGATTTAAATTTCAAACATTAAAACAGTATTTCACAAAATACACAAATAAGTACACACCAAACAAATACTAAAATTACTAAAGATATAATCATTTTAAATTGAAAAAAGATGCAAAAATCAAAAAGATTTAATGGGAAGGTTAGGATCTCGGCAACTAACTTTTCAATGTTTGGTTTAATTCAGGAAAGCTGAATCCTAAAATCAGATTCTACATTTCCCAAGATACATAAGTTCTGAGAAAGCTTTTTCACATAAATATGTGGTGGGGAATGGAATTAAAACCATAAGGACCTCTCATCTCTCCATAGCCTCTCTGTCACATGTATTTCATTTGTTTTATAGCACCTCTCATACCAGTATAGGGTGTTGGAACACTTTACAGGGGACTACAAGGTGTAGGATTCACATCATCCATACAGGTTGACATTTTCATTTTCTAAGAGTACTTTGTCTGAAGAAGCACAAACTCAGGATTCCAAACATAACCCAATGATTAGCATTGACTTTAATAATAAGAATGTATTTCTAGGCAAGCAAACATTTTTTAGCAGCAGATGGGTAGTGAAAGACTGGGGAAAAAGCATAATTTATTAATCTGTGCCATGCAGTTTGCATGCAGATCTTTGATTGCAGTTCATAGCTCACTGTGCTAGATTATGATTTTAACTTATGAACTGCACAGCAACAAACAAATCTCTGTTACAAAAGCAGTAACCCACTGTGCTATGCACATAAAATACTTTTCTTTGAATGATACACTTTCTTTGCAGCAGGCATGCTACCCATCTGCACTACCTTAGATGAGTCAAAACTGCCACTAGACAAAGCCCTCATCTCTCTCCAGCAGGTACATTAATCATCAGAGTGGTCTTGATGCATTTATTTTTCCCCTAAAGCTGCTGGATGTTCAAGGAACTAGCTTTGCAGTGTTTTTCAAACTGCTGCACAAATGAAGTAATAAGTATAAAAACACACAGCGCGAGGCCTCAGCTGGAGAAGTGCCTCCCTGCCGACCCAGGCCTGCGGACCCCCTGGGAACATGTGAGGGACCTGTGTTGGGCCACAGACCACAGGATGGGTGGGAACCGCTGGCGTAGACTGTAGTGGCATAGAGTGCAGTAGAGTGGCATAGAATTGAGTGGTGCAGAGTAGAGTGCAGTGGTGCAGAGTGCAGTGGTGCAGAGTAGAGTGGCATAGTGTTCAGTGGTAGAAAGTGCAGTCTTGCAGAGTGGACTGTTGTAGAGTGCAGTGATGTGGTGTAGAGTGGATATGGGTATAGTGCTGTGGTATAGGGTAGAGTGGAGCAGAGTAGAGTGGTGTGCAGACCAATGACATTGAGCAGGGGTACAGAGTAGAAAAGTGGCGTAGAGTGTAGTCACATAGACTGCAATGGTGTAGGGTGGCATAGCGAGCAGTAGCGTGGAGTGGCATAGAGTAAAGCGTTGTAGAGTAGACTATAGTGGTGTAGAGTGTATGTATGTATATATGTCTTTATTGTTTAGTTAATTAAAACCATTACAAAAGGAATAATTAAATGAAATTCGAAATTAAATTGTAATCACATTAAAATACCATTTTATCAATGAAGAGCTTGTGCAAGTAATATTTAACTGCAGATTAATCAATTACTCATAATTCATCTAATGGTGCCTAGACTTCTGTAGATCCCTTGTGATCTGTGCTGGCCACCCCTACTTACTGGGATAGCAATTGCCTGAGTGTTGTAACATATTTTGGGCATCAAGCCAAGGCCCAGGCCGCTGAGAGTGAGAAGCAGATGTTAGATGTCTCGATGCAAGTGGGCACCTCCAAGGCAAAAGCTATTGGTTTGATTAATTGTCCCTTAATGAACGGCTAAAGAGGGGCAGCAACAAAGGACCTTGGCTTTTATCCCTGTGTGCGAACCAAAAGGGGTTAAAGTCTTTGATTGGTAAGGCTAGCATTCGCATATAAATGATCTGACGTCAGGTTCCCTCATTTATTGGTTCAAAAAAGTAAGGCTGAGGAGCGCTGATCAAGTAGCAGTCATTTAAGACTGGCACTGATAATGGTGAGTTAACTGACAGTAAATCTTGCTCCCTTGAGGTTTCCTTAGATTTTCTGTTGATTATATTTTTTCTAAGCGCTAAATGCCACAATGTCTGCCAGCTGGATGGAGTCACCCATTTCGAAGGTCTTCAGAGCTTTGCTTAACTGTGTGTACCAGAGGTTACCAGGAGTTTCAAGGATGATTCTCAAGTAATGTTTTAGTGAATGCAAGTTTGCCTTCCTAAGCCTAATATAATATTTAATGATGCTGCTTGGCAATCTAGCTTCTGCAACACGAGTCCCAGTTCCAATCTGAGCCTTGAGTGTCAAATATACTTTGGTTGTTGAAAACAATTCTTAGATACGCCCTGCAGTGGACTTGTTCTAGGGTGGTTTCTAGGGAACCAGGATATGCCAGGTTACTATACTGCAGGGTGAGGATTAGAGTCACCTTGTTTACCCTCAGTGTTGGGGCAGCCAACGCACTTCTTAGTTGAATGTTCAGTTGGGAAATCCTGTAAGTTATTACAGCAGATTTGTTCCTGATAGCGCCTTTTTGTCTCCCAGCTGAACTATTTTCAGTGAACCACACATTAAGGTAATTGTATTTCCTGGCTGTCCAGATGGTCTGACTTCCAAGCTACCAGATAGTGACCTTTTGTTTTTATATCTTCCAAATATAAGGACTTTTGTTTTATCCTGGTTTACTTGAAGCTGATTGACTATGTTGAATGTATTCAGCGCATTTAAAGCCTGCTGTAAATCGTTTTTTGTGCAATCCATTATCACAATATCGTCAGCATATTAAATGGTGTGAAGTTTTGTGGAGCCAATCTTTGGTGGAACCAAACTTCTGGTCTGCAGGTGTGACCCTAAGTCTGCTGTGTGCAAGTTAAACATCAATGGGGCCAGGACGGAACCCTGCTTTAGTCCTCTGTTAGTTGCTATTTTCCGAGACATCGTGCCTGGGCCAGTTTGAACTCGGACCCATGTGTGAGTGTACAGTGAACTGATAGCTCTTAGCAGCTGTGTGGGAATACACCATGCTGACAGCCTCCTCCATAGGGTTTCACGATGCACCCTATCGAAAGCAGCGCTGTAATCCACAAAGCAGCAGAATAATGGCAGGCGATTGTTTTTAACTGCTTGCTGCTGCAAGTGTGAGAGCACCACAATGTTGTCCACTGCTGAGGCCCCTGGTCTGAAGCCAGATTGAAAAACAGCAAGATTTGACACTTCTGGACCCAGTCTTCCAGTTGGTCCAGCAGTATTCGGGCATAGATTTTCACCTCCACGTCCAGGAGAGCTATTAGACAACAATTTGATGCAACTGTGCGATCTCCCTTTTTATAGATTGGTCAGAGTATGGACCCTCTCCAGGAGTCTGGGACTGTACCCTCCTGAAATGCACTATTAAAGACCTGGGATAGCCTCTCTGCTCAGCCCAACGGAGAGCATTTGAACAGGAAAGCTCGTAAGCCGTTCGGCCCTGGGACGCCGTCCTTCCTGATTTTCTTTATAGCATTTTCTATTGTGCTAACAGAAAAATAAATTCCGTTCAGCACTTATTGCCTCATCGGGGGCAACTGGTTGATCAGCATTGATCTCTGGGCTTTCTTCTGCTGTTGAGGAGAGCGCTTTGCAATGGGGGAAGAGTATGTTCTGGGTCTTCTCAGGCCTACTGCTAGCCAGACCAGGCTCCAGTCAAGTGACCATGTATACGTTTGTGACATGAGTAACCCATCCGGCCTCTGTGACACCATTCTCCCAAGAAGCGTTGCCCCTCTTTAACTTATGTATTTGCTCCCAGAAGCGGTGTGATTTGAGAGCGTTAGTAACTGAAATAGGGTTTCCCCTGCATTACCATATTTGTTTCTTGAGAATTATTTTGCTATCTGAGCCGCTGTATCATTTGTGGGCTTTTGTTTGTGCTTGCACAGAGTTAGCTTGAGCACTGCTTTATCTAATTGTGATGCTGCCCTTCTCGAGGCAGGATGCAATGGATGAGTGCTTCGAGGTTTGCCTTACAGCAATGGGATGAGATCGACCACTGACTTCTACCACCATTCAAAGATTGACTGGGGCTCCAGGGGCTGAGTTTTTAACCATGATGCTATGCTGGTTGAATGCTCTGGTCTCCGTTTGCTTCATCTTACCATGTGCCCCTTCTCTGTGCTCATTGACGCCCCTACCACGGTGCGCCTTTCTGCTGCCTTTACTTCTATGTCTATGACACACTTTAGCAGGTTGTGATCACTTTCTGCCATATCCATGACTTCAAAGTGGGTGAGCCTCCGAATTAGTTTTTCTGAGAGAAACACATGGTCAATCATTGAGTCACCCTTGAAAGTGGGAGAAAAGGCGCAGACCTTCAGTTTTGTGCAAGGCCCTCAGGATGCATGATCACCAAGACTTGCTCCTCCCATGTTGTTAGTTGTGGGGGAGGAGGTGCGGGTCCTCCACCAGTCCTCTGTACTGCTACCTGGTGTCTTGCAACCACGGAACGCACCTTCTCCATAGGTCGTTCCACCTCTTCCTGATGTCATCCCTTGTTCTGGGGTGCTGTCCCACGGCGTTGACCCTGTCCACGATTCTCCACCATAGCTCCATCTTCCTAGCAATGGACGTCTGCTGCACCTGTGATCCGAATAGCTGTGGCTCTGCCCAGGTGATTTCCTCCACCATGACCCTTAGCTCCTCCTCTGAAAACCTGGGGTGTCTTTGGGGTGCCATGGATGTGGTGTGAGTGATATGTGTGCGGGTGTGTGGGCTGCTGTGTTGGGGTGTGTGGTGTGAGGTGCGTGGATGGTGTATGGGTGATGGTGTTTTGTGGCTCTAATTGAGTGGGTGCTCCTGGCTTCTCTCTCTCTCACTTGCCAAAATGTTTGGGTCGTAAAGGGTTGTGGGTATTGTGGGTGTGTGTTTTATAGTGTTGTGGGTGTGTGGGTATGATGTGTGTATGTGTCTCAGGTGTGTGTAGTTTGAATTGTTCAATGTGGTAAAGTTTTGTTAGGGTGTGTGTATTTTGAGCGCTGCGGTGTGTACCGCGAGTGGTTTACCGCGGTTGGAAGACCACTGCGGTGATTCATGGATCCTGATACTGTGGGTGTATTTCTGTTGGCGTAACAGTGTGGGTTTTGGTACCGTCATTTTATCACTGACCTTTGGTCTGGCGGACTTGTGTGGGTGTCTGTATAGTGGCGAATTTCTCAGTGTCGGTCATAATACCCGTAACGGAATACCGCCGCAGTCACGGTGTGTTGGCAGCCGTCAGCACGGCTGTAGACAGCATTTACCGCCAGGGTTGTAAGGAGGGCCAAAATCATTACTAACGTTAGATTGCTGCACACTGATACCTGGGTCAGGGTTAAAATTGACAATGGTTTGTCTATTGCCAAAATGATTCCAACAAATCAGGGGCTGAAACAGGGTTGTGTGCTGACACCAGCACTTTTCAGTGTGCATATTACAGACATATTGCTATCAATGACCAATTTAACAATTTACTCCCCAAAATGGGAGACACAGTCTCCACCAGTTTTGCAGTATGCAGACAATACCATTCCATTAGATCAAACTGCAATCAGTCTTCAGAGGAACGTAAAGAGTCCTCACTATTGCAGTGAACTGAATGATCTGAAATTACCTTTGGTGAAAATACAAATAATGAAGTTTGGAGTATTCAAGACAAAGTACACATGGATAATAAATGGTCAAACGATGTCTCTTACAGGTTGTTATAAATATCCAGGTGTGTGGATAGACTCGCAATTAACATACAAAAGTAAGATTAACACTAAGGCCCTCATGGGCGGAGGGCAGCGGAAGCACCGCCAACAGGCTGGCGGTGCTTCCTGGGCTATTCTGACCGCGGCAGTAAAGCCGCGGTCAGAAAAGGGGAACCGGCGGTTTCCTGCCGGTTTTCCCCTGGCCCAGGGAATCCTCCATGGCGGCGCTGCTTGCAACCCCGCCATGGGGATTCCGACCCCCTTCTCGCCAGCCTGTTTCTGGCGGTTTTCACCGCCAGAATCAGGATGGCGGGAACGGGTGTCGTGGGGCCCCTGGGGCAGTGCAGGGGCCCCCTAACAGGGCCCCATACAGATTTAGCAGACAGTGAAAATCGCGACGGGTGCCACTGCACCCATCGCACCCCTGCAACTCCGCCGGCTCCATTCGGAGCCGGCTTCCTCGTTGCAGGGGCTTTCCCGCTGGGCCGGCGGGCGGCCTTTTGGCGGTCGCCCGCCGGCCCAGCGGGAAAGTTGGAATGGCCGCCGCGGTCTTTTGACCGCGGGGCGGTCATTCGGCGGTAACCGCATGGCAGGCGGCGACCGCCGCGGTCAGAGTGACCGCCTAAGCATCTGTGCCTCTTACCTCTAAAATCAATTGTGGAAAATGACTACCTGTTTAAAAAACCTGACTGGATGAAAATACCAGAAATAATTAAAGCAAAAATTTATTATAAAAAAAAACATTTTTTACCTGAATGCCCCACCGCTGCTGCTGGGGGGGGGGGTGGCAGGCGAAGCTCCTCGGCCCAAACGGAGGAGCCGCCCCTGCTTACATCACTAAAATCATGAATCTGATATTTTCAGATTGATTCATATTCTGCAAATCAACTCATCGGGTTATGGATGAGGAGGACACAGTGGCAATCTTGATGTTGGTCCTTAGCACCACCTTTGATACAGTGTCACACACCATTCTGCTGAAGATGCTTTGGAATCAGTGGCAATGCATTTAATTGATTGTCCTCTTTCTTTTCAGGACACCACTTTCAGGTCTCTCAGAAACCGTTTAAGTCTGCGGTGTGCTCCCTGCAGCAGGGAGTTCCACTGGGCTCCACACTCAGCTCGACTTCAGCAGAGGTAACTGAGTGACACAGGTTTTCTATCATCTCATACACCAATGACACATCACCCTGTCATACAACAGCGACATTGTGGCCTCCTCCCTCTGTGAATGCCTATCAGAAGTAGCGGCATGGGTGGACTCACACTGTCTGAAACTTACTGCTGGAGAGACAGAGGTAGTGGTCCTGGCAAGCATGTTAACATCTGGTCTAATACTCGGTGGCCTGGTGACCTAGGTCCACTACCGGGTGTAAGACCAAGGTTAAAACTCGGCATCTGGTTTGATGCTAAACTATATTGTGATAATCAGATCAGCACCCTTGCAGGAAAGTTCTTCAGGATAGTGAGATCTCTGAGAAAAGTCCTCCATCTCCTACTGGAAACCGCCTAGAAAACTCTGATTCAGGCACTGGCGATATCCAAGCTGGACTATTGAGGAGTCCTATATCTGGTATGTCCCAGGTCTGTCTGAACCGACTACAACGGGACCAGAATGTGGCAGCTTGGGCACTGTTGAAGCTCCCTAGGCAGGCCTCCATGAGGCCTATGCTGCATAAACTACACTGGCTTCCAATAAGGCATAGAGTTCTTTTTAAAGCACCCTGCTATTGCTTTAAGGCTCTTTTCTCTTAAGGTCCTCATTACGTTCAACTGATGGTGAAACCCTGTGTCCACTAAAAACTAGATGTCAGCTGAAGCCAACTGGGCCATTATCCCAAAATTGAAAAGGGCGAGAGCAGGAGACCGTTATTTTGTTCTACTAGCTCCCAAAGCCTGTAATACCCTGTAATACCCTGCCTGTGGAAATCCACCAGCCCCATCCAAACTCCTATTCAGGAAGAAGTTAAAGGCATTTTTGCTTAGAGTGAGCATTTTCATCAGCCAAGGTAAGCCCTCGTCCAGCGTGTCAGTGCCCTAGGGCTGGGACCCTCTGCAAGGAGAAGCTACGCACTTTACTAATCATATTATCATTATTATCCCTCTGACTGCGAGTGTTGCCATGGATGTGTGTATTGCGGGTAACCGCTACCACGTATAATATGTATGCGCCCTGCCTCCCACGGTTCTTGAATATAAGAAGACAGTATTTGGGCGCATGTTTATATGGGCTCGCTGTAAGATCAGTGGAGACTGCAATCAAGGTATGCTGCAGGGAAACATTGCACAGCTTACAAGTCGGCTTTAAAAGTTCTTGGGCCAAGCAGTAATCGAGCAGCAGAATATAGCGATGGTAAATCATGATTCGTCTTGTCCTAGTTCCTGAATAGCAGCCTGAAGGCTGTCAGTGGTAGCCATACGCAATCGAAGGACATCCTAATGAGGAACACGCGGTCAGTCCTCAGAATACCTCTGTGCACTCCAGGACACCGAGCAGTATGAACAGGGCCGGCATTAAGACTGGTAGCTCCCTGTGCGACAGTTTATTGTGGCGTCCCCCACCCCATGACCTCCTTCTCAGTTTCACTCACTACCACCTGGCTAATGTGCCCCTCATCTCTGCATCGCTCCTCTTTCACATACATTCATGTGTTTTAAAGCACTTGCAAAGGCTGGCTTTACAAATCCACTCAGCTAGCCACATAAAATATAGGGGCACATTTAAGAGCCCCTAGTGCCATTCTAATGCCACATTAGCGTAATTATTTTTATGCTAATGTGGTGTTAGAAGGCAAAAAACGCGGTGCCATATTTACAAAGTTGCGCAATGCATGCGTTGCACCACTTTGTATCCGTTTGCGATACATTATGCCTGCGCCAGGCACAAAGTATGCAAAGGTGGCATTCCCCCGTTAGTGGGGGCCAAAAAAATGGTGCTAAGAAATCTGACAGATTTCCTTGCGTCATTTTTTTCCGGCACTTTTAACGCTTGGTTACAATGGGCCTCTAGGTGCTTTGCAGGATTAGTATGAAAAATGTTTACGCTGGTCCTGCAAAGCGCCGGACTACCGTCACAAATTCTGACACTAGTCCCCTAACTACCGCCATGTTGCTCTGTATTTTAAATAAAGTGCACACATGGTGGTGTTAGGGGAGCGCTAAGGGGCACAAGAAAAGTGGTACAGCACTGTGTGAAGTGCCACTCTTAGATCCCCTAGTGCCATTCTAATGCCACATTAGTGTAATTTTTTTTAAACAAAGGGGGCATCCCTCCGTTAGGGGGAGCAAAAAAATGGCGCAAAGAAATTCAACAGATTTCTTTGCGTCATTTTTTTACTGTACTTTTAACGCCTGCTCAGAGCAGGCATTAAAAGGAGGCTTTCATTGGTTACAATGGGCCTCTGGGTGTTTTGCAGGATTAGCATCAACATCTTTGATGCTAATCCTGCAAAGCACTGGACTAGCATAAGAAATTCTGACGCTAGTCCCCTAACTACCGCCATGGTGTGCCGTATTTTAAATATGCCGTACATATGGTGGCATTAGGGGGGGCACTAAGGGGCGCAAGAAAAGTGGCGCAGCACTGTGTGCAGCGCCACCTTTTTCAAATATACCCAATAGGGCAGTGCTTAATTTGTAAATAAAAAGGTGCCGATGCCGGTGCCCATAGCACTCCTCTTAAACATGTGGCTGCTGCAATTAAATGTGTGAACACGGAACACAGAGGCAGCGTAATCCTGAAGCCATCTCGGGCCTCTTCAATCCATTTACAGGCATTGACTGCCCGCTCAGCTCGATCTTAGAGATTTCTGCTTTTTCACATTGTGACGCTTTTTCGTTTTTCTCTTCCTCCGTCTATCCCATATGTGTCTTTTTCTCGCAGTAAATGCTTGTGGCAGAAAAATAAGCACCGGCCCTCAAAAATAAGTGCTGGTGCTCCGAACCCGAAACAACAAGCGCAAATTAAGCACTGCCATAGGGGCATATTTAAGAGACCCTAGCGCCAGTCTAACACCACATTAGTGTCATTTTATTTTACACTAATGTGGCATTAAAGGCCAAAAAAGCTGTGGCATATTTACGAAGAGGCACAATGCATGCATTGCCCCACTTTGTAACCCTTTGCGCTACATTATGCCTGCGCCAGGCATAATGTATGCAAAGGGGACATCCCCTCGTTAGGAGGGGGCAAACAAATGATGCAAATAAATCTTCTGGCAATTTTAACGCCTGCTCAGAGCAGGCATTTAAAGTAGGCTTCCATTGGTTACAATGGGCCTCTGGGTACTTTGCAAGATTAGCATCAACATTTTTTATGCTAATCCTGCAAACCTCCAGACTAGCGTAAACATTTCTGAAGCTAGTTGTCTAACTACAGCCATGGTGCACCGTATTTTAAATATGACGCACACATGGGGGCGTTAGAGGGGCGCTAAGGGGTGCAAGAAAAGTGGTGCACCACTTGTGCAGCGCCACTTTTCTTAAATGTGCCCCATAGTTCTGTTTTTTGAAGCAGGCAAATTAACCCTCTATGCTCCTTTATATTGAGTGAATGCTGCCGCTAGGCAAAATTCCCATCTCTCCCTAGTAGAAACATTAATCACAAGAGGTATCTTGACATTTTAATTGTTTCTTGAAGGCTAAACGAACGCACAAGGAACTTTTCAGCAGGTGCTTTTAAATCGCAAGTTTCTGAAGTTATTGCTGAACACAGCGCCCCCCTGAGGTCAGCGCCTGGTGCGGTCTCACCGCTCGCACCACCCAAAAGCCGGCCCTGAGTATGAAGAATCTTGGATGGGAAGCAAAGAAGGACCTTTTTAATGAGTATTACTCTACCAGTTAACAGAACATTGTTGTTCCCGTCAGCTTATTGAGTACCAACGAATGCACTTTAGAACATTTAGGGGGTGATTCCAACCTTGGCGGGCAGCTACCGCCGCCCGCCAGGCGGGAACCGCCATGTGGCCGCCACGCAGCCACAATACTGCGGCCCCCATTCCAACATTCCCGCTGGGCCGGCGGCTGCAAACCAAGTTTGCGCCCGCCGGCCCTGCAGGAATGAGGCCGCAACACAGGAGCCGGCTCCTAATGGAGCCGGCGGTGTTGCGGCCGTGCGACGGATGCAGTTGCACCCGTCGCGCTTTTCACTGTCTGCCATGCAGACAGTGAAAAGCAGGCCGGGGCCCTGTTAGGGGGCCCCTGCACTGCCCATGCCAATGGCATGGGCAGTGCAGGGGCCCCCAGGGGCCCCAGGACACCCCTTACCGCCAGCCTCTTCCTGGCGGTGTAAACCGCCAGAAACAGGCTGGCGGTAAGGGGGTCATAATCCTCAGGGCAGCGCTGCTTGCAGCGCTGCCCTGGCGGATTATTACAGCCGGGGGAAAATCGGCGGGAGACCGCCGGCCCCAGCGGTGCGACCGCGGCTTTACCGCCGCGGTCAGAATGGGAAATGAAGCACCGCCAGCCTGTTGGCGATGCTTCCGTCATTCTTGCCCTGGCGGTCCAAGACCGCCAGGGTCAGAATGACCCCCTTACTGTCCTTTGGGACTTTTAGTCCTATGGAGCTTTATGTCTAAATCATATCAATAATGTACAATAATTCTATTAATTGCTCTAGGATCTAGATTTTAGATAAATTGTGTCAATCGCTTATTTTAATAATCTTCCTAGATACGCCAGTTGTTTTAATATCAAACATATGTGTCCAATTGAAGAATTAATTTTAAGATGTATTGCATTATTCATATTGTAGTAGTTTTTATTAAACAAACAATAAAAAAACTGATTGATATAGACCTCAATCTGTGTTTTTTTCATTGTGAAGAAGAATGAAGTACTTTTCTTTCCATAAGCCAACGCCCAGGTTAGAGACATTGGTTTATTGTGTTTTTTACGTTCTGCTGAGATTTGAGTCTCTAACCCCTCACCACCTTCTTGTGTGATCTTTGGACTGCTCTGCTTTACTGCCCGGAGAGTCAAGTGTGAAATGGGTAAACCTGGTCATCATTTATCAGTTCATTAGAAAGCCAGACCGTGGAACACCAGAAACAAACTACAATTGTCACAGTTAGAGAGCATTAGCCAGTGGTCCACGAACTGCTTCCAACACAATGTACACACATAGACGTCTGTTAGGGCCATCTGTGCATTGTTTAATAATGCACTCCCGGAGTTCAAGCCCATGCTTGAAGGTTTTATTAGCAAGTAAATAGAATATAACAGGTATCAGCGAAAGTAATACGTCTGACTTGCATTTTCAGATGTAATCCAGGCTTATTAGCTTTGTCAAAGCTTAATGTACTTCCCTGTTGTAAAAGAGGTTAGGGACCTTTGCAAGTTCTACACACTGCAGCTATTCACCGGTTTTAATGGCAGGGCACTGAGAATATAACTGATGTTGGAGACGTGGAGGGGACATGTCATTAGGGCAGCACCCTGACAGGGAAGAGGGGGGCATGGCTTCTAGCAGAGAAGAGGCCGCTGTTAGGGGAGGAGCGGGCATCCCATAGGAAAGAGGAATTCCACATAAAGGGCCAATGAGGAGAAACATACTGCACCGTGATTATGACAATGAGGAAATGTCATTGATCAGTGTGTGTAGGGGCAGAGGCCTCTAGTCACTGCCATGATGCTGCAGATGCAGCATGTAGGAGCATAAAGCATGGAGAGCAGAACACTCTGCAGCTACGCAATTAACGTCAAAAAGTCCCCCTCCCAGGGGAGTCAGAGGCACAGTGCATGTGGGGCAGGTGTCAGCATCACATCCTGGTGGACAGAAACCTCTGAGCTGCGCATGAGGCATCACAGGTTAGCAGCAACCTATCAGCTGGAACCAGTAGGCCTTGCCCCCTCCACTGTAGCACATCTGAAAAGAAGTGAGTGTCCCAGCAATACCCTGCATTTACATTGAATGATACCGCATCATATGATGCAGGCTGTGTCCCCATTGCTTACCCACCAAGTGCTGGAACAACGCCCCTGCAGTCAAGACTCAGGATGATGACACTGTCCACTGCCTGGACCACAGTATGTGTGATGGCGATGCTGGCTTGCACAGGGAGCAGTTCTCCTGAAGAGCTCTGAAGGTTGATCTTGTGGGTTTTTACCTTAGATTTGAGTGTTTCGTTTTCCTGCTGCAGGGACCCCTCCCTGTTTGTGAGTGCCTCCTGGTAGAAGGACGAGATGATGATGCTTGGTTTGCTGGCAAATGAAGCATTCAAACTGTGCACTGCTGTCGATCCTAAGCACCAGTTTCACTGGCGCTACCTACCGTGGTGACCCAGAAGGATGCGAGGAGCTGAGACAGTGGAGTGTGCAACCAGTGATGGTGTACGTGCCAACCTATCTTCAGTCTTTGGGATAGAACTTCTTTAAAATCACATTCTGCACCAAGCAATACAAGGTCACTTGAAGTATGCTGGATACATTAGAGCAGAACTAGAGGAAACTAGTGGAAGGGCAGTGCCACAACAGAGGACCAGCTTCAGTAGACTAGGAAGTTACTGTGCTATAGCACAGTGAGGTATACAAACATTTGGGGAAATGCTGTATGCAAGAGTAGAATAGTCATACAACACTGCTCTGACAAGCTGCATTGTTAGGGGAACTCTCGCGCCAAAGAACACTATATCATGATGTTCAGGAGGTGTCCATCTTAGATGAAGAGATCACCTTCTTATTTCAGTGAAGGTTGTGGCCCGCTCATAACGATCAGCAGTACAGGTTGCTTGCTGTGGCTCACTCGCCGCAGGACAGAAGACTGAAGAGATGACAATTTTCGGTCCTCATCAATGCAAAATGCAACGTTAGCAGTGGGCCGATCCTAAACATGATGGGCAGCCCATCGAGTCAATGCCTGAAAAACATCAGCAAAACAAGCCAATGGCTGAAGGGTGCTCACCCAAATGTCTTTTTATATGCCTTATGTTGCGTGTGTCCTGACAAGAGATCTGGCAGAGGGTTAAAGTTGCCTGTCTCAAGACCTAAAAATTCAGATTGTGACTAGCACAAGAGAAGACCTGCACCACACTCTTGTGGGTCTTGCTATATTATTCCCAACGGCGCTTTGGTGCTCACTATATTATTTAAAAAAAAGACACTGAAAAACGCAAACTGCTTCAGCAAAACTTGGTGCCTTGGGGTAGCCATTGGTGGATTGGAAGATGCAGGCAGCACGTGCAGGACAATGTGTCCTCACATTTCCACATTTCAGGAGCAACATGAGTCTCTCTCTCTCTTTCTCTCTCTGTTCCTCTCACCTTTTCTCTCTTTCTTGTCCTCCCTCTTTGTTCTATCTCTTTCTTTGTCTCTCATTTGCTTTATCTTGCTATCTCACGTTCTCTTTCTCACTGTCTCTTTTTCTTTCACTCTTTTTATCGTTCTCTCCTTGTCTTTCCATCTCACTCTTTCCTTCTCTGTATCCCTTTCACGCATTGTTTCTTTCGTTCTCTCTCATTCTCTCTTTTCCCTTTCTCTTTTTCTCTCCCCCTCCATTATTTTCTTACCCGCTCACTCTCTTTTTCGCTCTTTGTCTCAGGCTGAAAAAACCTGTAATCATGTACTCTATAGAATATTTATCTGAAAGAGTGTTTGAAACATTCCGTGACAGGTCAAAGCTGATGAAATAAACCACCAAAGCACATACTGTGGGTTGGATGAGACTCACACAATCCCATCATTTGATAGCATACTCGGACATGCTCACTTGTTGTGGAACACGGATAGCTCCTGCAGCACTATGGTCTGGTCCACGTTTTGTCTGCTTACCCGAAAAAGGCAAATAAAGGACAAACAAACTTTGAGCATGTTTTCACCCCCAAGCTCACCGGATCCTGACAAATACACAGTTAAGAAGGTCATTCGCACTAATGGAGGACAGTGAAATGAACAGGTCAGGGAGTATTTAGGGCCAGATGTAGCAAAGGTTTTTCCCCATTCTGTGTCTATGGGAAAAAGTGTTTGTGCATATGGCCCTTATTCTCAGTTCAAAACTATAGTAATCAAATGTTCCACCAGGTTGGGGGCAATGGAGACAATGATTAATATCTGAGAAATAAGGGCTAAAATAACTCTGACTTTATATTAATAAGCCATTTTAATTCACCAATGAAATAGCATCTGAAAATAGAAGCTTAAGGTCCATTGTAAGGTCATGGAATTCCGGGAAGTTACTGTATCCTTTCTGTACGCGGAAGGGTATACTTTGTTCCTTTTAATACATCAGTCACCATGTTCACACCCATTTGAATGCGGCCAGATTTGAACTTGTAAAGACACACTCAATGGGTATTTTGGAAGTAATTGGAGATTGCTGCATTTGTGTTTGCCGAAGGCAATGCTTGTGGTGGTATCAGGAAACTCAACAGTAAAAACCGGCTCACCAGACCATGAAACAAGCCCACAAACCGCCAAAATACCCATCCCACAGACCAGTCAGACCAGCCTAGCTACTGTAGGCCTAACCTTATCTCCTTACCAGGGACACAACATGTCTAGAGCCAGGAGCCTGCGAATACATCAGTACATTCAGCGTCTTTCAGGCTTCACTCAAGTGCACTAGACTGGTTCTACCTCATTACTGAGATTTTATTATCGCCCTGGAATTATACTGTGTTCAGAAGATGGACTATCATCGTCTCCTCAAAGCAAGTACAGAGTTGAAATAACAAGCAGTGGCAAAGCCAATGAGTTTCTCTTTTGGTAACTACGGCTTTGCCAATGATTTTCAGCTGTGCCTACGACGTCAGTTAAAAAACGCAAAATTCTTTCGCTGTTTGTCAGTTTGCTGGTTACAAAGATCACCGCATGCATACTGAGGATCGCCCTTTGAATGTCAATCAAATGTGGACGTGATAAAAAAAAAAACAGGGTTATCACTGTACCACGAATAAGACACTTTAGAGGTTGCACCTAAAATGCCAAACTGTTGATATCACAATCTTTTCTATGCTAATTGTAAAATATTATGTCTCGTTGTTATAAAGCTGGCTAGGCTACTTCCAGCATATTCCAGTTCTGAGGAAAAAAGGAACTAAGGTAGAGAGGAGAAAGTTATACGCCCAGGATCACACAGTGTTGGTCTGGTGAGGAACCTGGAATTAGAACTTCTGTCTCCTCACTCCAAATACGATATCTTGAGTCAATCCTAGCACATCACCTCTCTTCAGCGTCTACAACCCATGTGGATGGTGCCACTCCACGCCTCTCCCATTATAAGTATGAATGTGGCCCCTCCTAACACGAGGTCTGTAGAGAGCTATGCCAAATGTGAGAAGTTTATATCAGAAAGGACTGAAGAAGTAAAGTACTACACTTTTTTAAAGTGGGATAAACGTATGAACAAACAAACAGTCCAGTAATGGGTCAACAATGTCAGATTTCAAAAGCATATTTATGATTGGTTTCTTCAAAGGCACAAGAAACAGTGTGGGGGTCCGGGTGCAAGCAGCAGGCAGGAATCAGTGAGACCAAGCAAAATGAAAGTACCTCAATCCGAGTAGCAGAAGGAGCCCTATAAACTCATAACCAATCAGTCTTGGTCCAGGCACTGCGGAAGGGAAAGACACAGGAAGAAGCCCTGAACCTGAGACAGCTGACCAATAAAAAGCAAGGAAATGAGAGTGATGTTGAAGCCAACCAATGGTCTAAGCATAATAGACTTACAGACCATGCTATGCTCGTGCTGTCTCAGAAGAGACCTAAAAAGACCAGGTTTGCAAGCATGGGTTCTGCAGACATGATGCGGTCAGAAAACTCTACTGGAACAGTGACTGTCAGCCTCGTGTGCAACATGTCGTTTGTCTGGGCCTCAGTCTGCGGGCTGCAGTGACCCCTCCAGGTAACAGACTGGCCCAGACTTTGAAATGTGCTCTCCCTTGATCAAGCCGCAGTTTGCACTGCCGGGGGCTCACAGGACCCGGTGTACAGCATACATTGAATAATCTGAGTACAGCTACAGTGCTGCGGCTGGCACGCGCGCTGGGACTTGGAGCACTTATTTACAGTGTGAAAACAGACATTGTAGGTTGTTGTGCTTTTACAATGGTCATGTTTCCTTGGAGAGGCATGCTCGCACTGGGATAGAATACAGGCCCGGCCACCAAAACAAAGGTGCCCCCCATTAACGAATCAGGTAACTAAAAAAGTGACTCACATTTGACAAATCAGGGCCGGGTTGACCTTATAAAGACACACTGTAAAGATTTTTTCGAGTTACAGGAAGCTGTATATTTTGCGATTGGTACAGTAAATTTTATGGCAATTTCAGAGAAATCAACATCAAAACCGTCTCCAAACCATAAACAAGCATTGGCGAAGCCAATATGTCTCACCTATGAAAGAGCTAATGACTTTGCCAATATGTTTTACACATGGTGTACACCAGCGTGGCTGCTGTTCAGCATGGCTAAAAGTTAGTGGCGTAAAGAAGAGTGGGTGTGGAATGGAGTGTTGTTAAGTAGAGTGGAGTGTAACAGAGTGGCACTAGTGGCGTAGAGTTGCGTAGAGTATAGTTAAGTACCTTGGACCGGAGTGGAGTGGTCTAGTGTTGTGGACTGTTGTCGAGGGACTGGAGTGTTATAGAGAGGAAAAGTGTTGAGTGGAGTTGAGTGTCATAGAGTTGAAGGGAGTAAAGTGTCAGAGTGTAGTATAGTGTTGTGCAGGGGAGTGCTGGGGAAGTGCCGTAGGGTGCTGTTGAATGGAGTGTCAGAGAAGGTAATGCTTAGTGTTGCAGAGTAGAGTTTCATAGAGTGGAGTATAGTGTCTTGCAGGGGAGTGCCATAGGGTGCGATTGAATGGAATGTCACAGAAGGTGATGCTAAGTGTTGTAGAGTGGCATATAGCAGAGAAGATTGACGTAAAGTGAAGTGGCATAGTGTGGAGTAGTGTAGTAGAGTGGAATGGCATAGAGTGGAGTAGAGTGCTGTAGAGTGTTGTTGAGTGGAGTGGCATAGAGTGTCATATAGTGGAGTGTCATAGAGTGGAGTACTGTGTTGTAGGATGGAGTGAAGCAAAGTGGCATGAAGTGCTGTAGAGGGAGTTGCCTAGAGAGTACTAGAATGGAGTAGTGTTGTAGAGGAGCATAGTATGGAACAGAGTGTTATGGAGTGGCATAGATTGGAGTAGACCGTCATACAGTAGAGCAGATTTTAATGGAGTAGAGCGTCAGAGTGGAGTGTCGTGGAGGGTAGTGTTGTGTAATGTAGTGTCGTAGAGTGGCAGGTCATAGAATGAAGTAGAGTGGCCTAGAGTGAAGTGGCATAAAGTACAGAGTAGGTTACACAGAGTGCAGTGGCATGGAGTGCATTGATTTGAAGTAAAGTGGTGTAGAGCACATTGGCAGTGCAGTGACAATGAGTAGAGTGGTGTGGAGTGCAGCAGCATAGAGTGTAGTTGTGTATAGTGCAGTGGCACAGACTGGAGCAGCGCAGTTTGGAGTGGCACAGGGTGGAGTAGAGTTGCATAGAGCGCAGTGACGTAGAGTGCAGTAGCGTAGAGTAGATTGTTTCAGAGTCGGGTGATGCAGGGTAGAGTAGAGTGGTGAAGGATAGAGTGCAGAGGTGTACAGTGGCATAGATTAAAGTGGCTTAGAGTGCAGAGGAATGCAGTGGGGTAGAGTAGATTAGAGAGACATAGAGTGCAGTGTTGTAGAGTGCAGAGGGGTAAGGTGGAGTGATGAAGAGTAGAGTGGCATAGAACAGTGGTTCCCAAGCTTTTGACTCCTGAGGACCCTCACCGAATCACTGCTGGACGCTGGGGACCGCCAGGCAATTTGTACGATTTAAATTTCAAACATTAAAACAGTATTTCACAAAATACACAAATAAGTACACACCAAACAAATACTAAAATTACTAAAGATATAATTATTTTAAATTGAAAAAAGATGCACAAATCAAAAAGATTTAATGGGAAGATTGGGATCTCGGCAACTAACTTTTCAATGTTTGGTTTAATTCAGGAAAGCTGAATCCTAAAATCAGATTCTACATTTTCCAAGATACATAAGTTCTGAGAAAGCTTTTTCACATAAATATGTGGTGGGGAATGGAATTAAAACCATAAGGGCCTCTCATCTCTCCATAGCCTCTCTGTCACATGTATTTCATTTGTTTTATAGCACCTCTCATACCAGTATAGGGTGTTTGAGCACTTTACAGGGGACTACAAGGTGTAGGATTCACATCATCCATACAGGTTGACATTTTCTAAGAGTACTTTGTCTGAAGAAGCACAAACTAAGGATTCCAAACATAACCCAATGATTAGCATTGACTTTAATAATAAGAATGTATTTCTAGGCAAGCAAACATTTTTTAGCAGCAGATGGGTAGTGAAAGACTAGGAAAAAAGCATAACTTATTAATCTGTGCCATGCAGTTTGCATGCAGATCTTTGATGGCAGTTCATAGCTCACTGTGCTAGATTATGATTTTAACTTATGAACTGCACAGCAACAAAAAAAATCTCTGTGCCAAAAGCAGTAACCCACTGTGCTATGCACATAAAATACTTTTCTTTGAATGATACACTTTCTTTGCAGCAGGCATGCTACCCATCTGCACTACCTTAGATGAGTCAAAACTGCCACTAGACAAAGCCCTCATCTCTCTCCAGCAGGTACATTAAACATTAGAGTGGTCTTGATGCTTTTATTTTTCCCCTAAAGCTGCTGGATGTTCAAGGAACTAGCTTTGCATTGTTTTTCAAACTGCTGCACAAATGAAGTAATAAGTATAAAAACACACAGCGCGAGGCCTCAGCTGGAGAAGTGCCTCCCTGCCGACCCAGGCCTGCGGACCCCCTGGGAACATGTGAGGGACCCGTGTTGGGGCACAGACCACAGGTTGGGTGGAAACCGCTGGCGTAGACTGTAGTGGCATAGAGTGCAGTAGAGTGGCATAGAATTGAGTGGTGCAGAGTAGAGTGCAGTGGTGCAGAGTAGAGTGGCATAGTGTTCAGTGGTAGAAAGTGCAGTCTTGCAGAGTGGACTGTTGTAGAGTGCAGTGATGTGGTGTAGAGTGGATATGGGTATAGTGCTGTGGTATAGGGCAGAGTGGAGCAGAGTAGAGTGGTGTGCAGACCAATGACATTGAGCAGTGGTACAGAGTAGAAAAGTGGTGTAGAGTGTAGTCACATAGACTGCAATGGTGTAGGGTGGCATAGCGAGCAGTAGCGTGGAGTGGCATAGAGTAAAGCGCTGTAGAGTAGACTATAGTGGTGTAGAGTGTATGTATGTATATATGTCTTTATTGTTTAGTTAATTAGAACCATTACAAAAGGAATAAATAAATGAAATTCGAAATTAAATTGTAATCACATTAAAATACAATTTTATCAATGAAGAGCTTGTGCAAGTAATATTTAACTGCAGATTAATCAATTACTCATAATTCATCTAATGGTGCCTAGACTTCTGTAGATCCCTTGTGATCTGTGCTGGCCACAACCACTTACTGGGATAGCAATTGCCTGAGTGTTGTAACATATTTTGCGCATCAAGCCAAGGCCCAGGCTGCAGAGAGTGAGAAGCAGATGTTAGATGTCTCGATGCAAGTGGGCACCTCCAAGGCAAAAGCTATTGGTTTGATTAATTGTCCCCTATGAACGGCTAAAGAGGGGCAGCAACCAAGGAGGTTGGCTTTTATCCCTGTGTGCGGACCAAAAGGGGTTAAAGTCATTGATTGGTAAGGCTAGCATTCATATATAAAGGATCTGACGTCAGGTTCCCTCATTTATTGGTTCCAAAAAGTAAGGCTGAGGAGCGCCGATCAAGTAGGAGTCATTTAAGACTGGCACTGATAATGGTGACTTAACTGACAGTAAATCTTGCTCCCTTGAGGTTTCCTTAGATCTTCTGTTGATTATATTTTTTCTAAGCGCTAAATGCCACAATGTCTGCCAGCTGGATGGAGTCGCCCATTTCGAAGGACTTCAGAGCTTTGCTTAACTGTGTGTACCAGAGGTTACCAGGAGTTTCAAGGATGATTCTCAAGTAATGTTTTAGTGAATTCAAGTTTGCCTTCCTAAGCCTAATATAATATTTAATGATGCTGCTTGGCAATCTAGCTTCTGCAACACGAGGCCCAGTTCCAATCTGAGCCTTGAGTGTCAAATATACTTTGGTTGTTGAAAACAATTCTTAGATACGCCCTGCAGTGGACTTGTTCTAGGGTGGTTTCTAGGGAACCAGGATATGCCAGGTTACTATACTACAGGGTGAGGATTAGAGTCACCTTGTTTACCCTCAGTGTTGGGGCAGCCAACGCACTTCTTAGTTGATTGTTCAGTTGGGAAATCCTGTAAGTTATTACAGCAGCTTTGTTCCTGATAGCGCCTTTTTGTCTCCCAGCTGAACTATTTTCAGTGAACCACACGTCAAGGTAATTGTATTTCCTGGCTGTCCAGATGGTCTGACTTCCAAGCTGCCAGATAGTGACCTTTTGTTTTTATATCTTCCAAATATAAGGACTTTTGTTTTATCCTGGTTTACTTGAAGCTGATTGACTATGTTGAATGTATTCAGCGCATTTAAAGCCTGCTGTAAATCGTTTTTTGTGCAATCCATTATCACAATATTGTCAGCATATTAAATGGTGTGAAGTTTTGTGGAGCCAATCTTTGGTGGAACAAAACTTCTGGTCTGCAGGTGTGACCCTAAGTCTGCTGTGTGCAAGTTAAACATCAATGGGGCCAGGACGGAACCCTGCTTTAGGCCTCTGTTAGGTGCTATTTTCCGAGACATCGTGCCTGGGCCAGTTTGAACTCGGACCCATGTGTGAGTGTACAGTGAACTGATAGCTCTTAGCAGCTGTGTGGGAATACCCCATGCTGACAGCCTCCTCCATAGGGTTTCACGATGCACCCTATCGAAAGCAGCGCTGTAATCCACGAAGCAGCAGAATAATGGCAGGCGATTGTTTTTAACTGCTTGCTGCTGCAAGTGTGAGAGCACCACAATGTTGTCCACTGCTGAGGCCCCTGGTCTGAAGCCAGATTGAAAAACAGCAAGATTTGACACTTCTGGACCCAGTCTTCCAGTTGGTCCAGCAGTATTCGGGCATAGATTTTCACCTCCACGTCCAGGAGAGCTATTAGACAACAATTTGATGCAACTGTGCGATCTCCCTTTTTATAGATTGGTCAGAGTATGGACCCTCTCCAGGAGTCTGGGACTGTACCCTCCTGAAATGCACTATTAAAGACCTGGGATAGCCTCTCTGCTCAGCCCAACGGAGAGCATTTGAACAGGAAAGCTCGTAAGCCGTTCGGCTCTGGGACGCCGTCCTTCCTGATTTTCTTTATAGCATTTTCTATTGTGCTAACAGAAAAATAAATTTGGTTCCGCACTTATTGCCTCATCGGGGGCAACTGGTTGATCAGCATTGATCTCTGGGCTTTCTTCTGCTGTTGAGGAGAGCGCTTTGCAATGGGGGAAGGTTATGTTCTGGGTCTTCTCAGGCCTACTGCTAGCCAGACCAGGCTCCAATCAAGTGACCATGTATAAGTTTGTGACATGAGTAACCCATCCGGCCTCTGTGACACCATTCTTCCAAGAAGCGTTGCCCCTCTTTAACTTATGTATTTGCTCCCAGAAGCGGTGTGATTTGAGAGCGTTAGTAACTGAAATAGGGTTTCCCCTGCATTACCATATTTGTTTCTTGAGAATTATTTTGCTATCTGAGCCGCTGTATCATTTGTGGGCTTTTGTTTGTGCTTGCACAGAGTTAGCTTGAGCACTGCTTTATCTAATTGTGATGCTGCCCTTCTCGAGGCAGGATGCGATGGATGAGTGCTTCGAGGTTTGCCTTACAGCAATGGGATGAGATCGACCACTGACTTCTCCCACCATTCAAAGATTGACTGGTGCTCCAGGGGCTGAGTTTTTAACCATGATGCTATGCTGGTTGAATGCTCTGGTCTCCGTTTGCTTCATCTTACCATGTGCCCCTTCTCTGTGCTCATTGACGCCCCTACCACGGTGCGCTTTTCTGCTGCCTTTACTTCTATGTCTATGACACACTTTAGCAGGTTGTGATCACTTTCTGCCATATCCATGACTTCAAAGTGGGTGAGCCTCCAAATTAGTTTTTCTGAGAGAAACACATGGTTAATCATTGAGTCACCCTTGAAAGTGGGAGAAAAGGCGCAGACCTTCAGTTTTGTGCAAGGCCCTCAGGATGCATGATCTCCAAGACTTGCTCCTCCCATGTTGTTAGTTGTGGGGGAGGAGGTGCGGGTCCTCCACCAGTCCTCTGTACTGCTACCTGGTGTCTTGCAACCACGGAACGCACCTTCTCCATAGGTCGTTCCACCTCTTCCTGATGTCATCCCTTGTTCTGGGGTGCTGTCCCACGATGTTGACCCTGTCCACGATTCTCCGCCATAGCTCCATCTTCCTAGCAATGGACGTCTGCTGCACCTGTGATCCGAATAGCTGTGGCTCTGCCCAGGTGATTTCCTCCACCATGACCCTTAGCTCCTCCTCTGAAAACCTGGGGTGTCTTTGGGGTACCATGGATGTGGTGTGAGTGATATGTGTGCGGGTGTGTGGGCTGCTGTGTTGGGGTGTGTGGTGTGAGGTGCGTGGATGGTGTATGGGTGATGGTGTTTTGTGGCTCTAATTGAGTGGGTGCTCCTGGCTTCTCTCTCTCTCACTTGCCAAAATGTTTGGGTCGTAAAGGGTTGTGGGTATTGTGGGTGTGTGCTTTATAGTGTTATGGGTGTGTGGGTATGATGTGTGTATGTGTCTCAGGTGTGTGTAGTTTGAATTGTTCAATGTGGTAAAGTTTTGTTAGGGTGTGTGTATTTTGAGCGCTGCGGTGTGTACCGCGAGTGGTTTACCGCGGTTGGAAGACCACTGCGGTGATTCATGGATCCTGATACTGTGGGTGTATTTCTGTTGGCGTAACAGTGTGGGTTTTGGTACCGTCATTTTATCACTGACCTTTGGTCTGGCGGACTTGTGTGGGTGTCTGTATAGTGGCGAATTTCTCAGTGTCGGTCATAATACCCGTAACGGAATAGCGCCGCAGTCAAGGTGTTTTGGCAGCCGTCAGCACGGCTGTAGGCAGCATTTACCGCCAGGGTTGTAAGGAGGGCCAAAATCTTTACTACCGTTAGATTGCTGCACACTGATACCTGGGTCAGGGTTAAAATTGACAATGGTTTGTCTATTGCCAAAATGATTCCAACAAATCAGGGGCTGAAACAGGGTTGTGTGCTGACACCAGCACTTTTCAGTGTGCATATTACAGACATATTGCTATCAATGACCAATTTAACAATTTACTCCCCAAAATGGGAGACACAGTCTCCACCAGTTTTGCAGTATGCAGACAATACCATTCCATTAGATCAGACTGCAATCAGTCTTCAGAGGAACGTAAAGAGTCCTCACTATTGCAGTGAACTGAATGATCTGAAATTACCTTTGGTGAAAATACAAATAATGAAGTTTGGAGTATTCAAGACAAAGTACACATGGATAATAAATGGTCAAACGATGTCTCTCACAGTTTGTTATAAATATCCAGGTGTGTGGATAGACTCGCAATTAACATACAAAAGTAAGATGAAACACTAAGGCCCTCATTCCAACCCTGGCGGTCTCTGACCGCCAGGGCGGAGGGCAGCGGAAGCACCGCCAACAGGCTGGCGGTGCTTCCTGGGCTATTCTGACCGCGGCGGTAAAGCTGCGGTCAGAAAAGGGGAACCGGCGGTTTCCTGCCGGTTTTCCCCTGGCCCAGGGAATCCTCCATGGCGGCGCTGCTTGCAGCGCCGCCATGGGGATTCTGACCCCCTTCCCGCCACCCTGTTTCTGGCATGGGCAGTGCAGGGGCCCCCTAACAGGGCCCCATACAGATTTAGCAGACAGTGAAAATCGCGACGGGTGCCACTGCACCCGTCACACCCCTGCAACTCCGCCGGCTCCATTCGGAGCCAGCTTCCTCGTTGCAGGGGCTTTCCCGCTGGGCCGGTGGGCGGCCTTTTGGCGGTCGCCCGCCGGCCCAGCGGGAAAGTTGGAATGGCTGCCGCGGTCTTTTGACCGCGGGTGGTCATTCGGCAGTAACCGCATGGCAGGCGGCGACCGCCGCCCGCCGCGGTCAGAATGACCGGCTAAGCATCTGTGCCTCTTACCTCTAAAATCAATTGTGGAAAATGACTACCTGTTTAAAAAACCTGACTGGATAAAAATACCAGAATTAATTAAAGCAAAAATTTATAATAACATTTTTTTTTTTTTACCTGAATGCCCCACCGCTGCTGCTGGGGGGGGGGTGGCAGACAATGCTCCTACGCCCAAACGGGGGAGACGCCCCTGCTTACATCACTAAAATCATGAATCTGATTGTTTCAGATTGATTCATATTCTGCAAATCAACTCATCAGGTTATGGATGAGGAGGACACAGTGGCCATCTTGATGTTGGTCCTTAGCACCACCTTTGATACAGTGTCACACACCATTCTGCTGAAGATGCTTTGGAATCAGTGGCAATGCATTTAATTGATTGTCCACTTTCTTTTCAGGACACAACTTTCAGGTCTCTCAGAAACCGTTTAAGTCTGCGGTGTGCCCCCTGCAGCAGGGAGTTCCACTGGGCTCCACACTCAGCTCGACTTCAGCAGAGGTAACTGAGTGACACAGGTTTTCTATCATCTCATACACCAATGACACATCACCCTGTCATACAACAGCGACATTGTGGCCTCCTCCCTCTGTGAATGCCTATCAGAAGTAGCGGCATGGGTGGACTCACACTGTCTGAAACTTACTGCTGGAGAGACAGAGGTAGTGGTCCTGGCAAGCATGTTAACATCTGGTCTAATACTCGGTGGCCTGGTGACCTAGGTCCACTACCGGGTGTAAGACCAAGGTTAAAACTCGGCATCTGGTTTGATGCTAAACTATATTGTGATAATCAGATCAGCAACCTTGCAGGGAAGTTCTTCAGGATAGTGAGATCTCTGAGAAAAGTCCTCCATCTCCTACTGGAAACCGCCTAGAAAACTCTGATTCAGGCACTGGCGATATCCAAGCTGGACTATTGAGGTGTCCTATATCTGGTATGTCCCAGGTCTGTCTGAACAGACTACAACGGGACCAGAATGTGGCAGCTTGGGCACCGTTGAAGCTCCCTAGGCAGGCCTCCATGAGGCCTATGCTGCATAAACTACACTGGCTTCCAATAAGGCATAGAGTTCTTTTTAAAGCACCATGCTATTGCTTTAAGGCTCTTTTCTCTTAAGGTCCTCATTACGTTCAACTGATGGTGAAACCCTGTGTCCACTAAAAACTAGATGTCAGCTGAAGCCAACCGGGCCATTATCCCAAAATTGAAAAGGGCGAGACCGGCAGACATTTATTTTGTTCTACTAGTTCCCAAAGCCTGTAATACCCTGTGTAATACCCTGTAATACCCTGCCTGTGGAAATCCACCAGCCCCATCCAAACTCCTATTCAGGAAGAAGTTAAAGGCATTTTTGCTTAGAGTGAGCATTTTCATCAGCCAAGGTAAGCCCTCGTCCAGCGTGTCAGTGCCCTAGCGCTGGGACCCTCTGCAAGGAGAAGCTATGCACTTTACTAATCATATTATCATTATTATCCCTCTGACTGCGAGTGTTGCCATGGATGTGTGTATTGCGGGTAACCGCTACCACGTATAATATGTCTGCGCCCCGCCTCCCACGGTTCTTGAATATAAGAAGACAGTATTTGGGCGCATGTTTATATGGGCTCGCTGTAAGATCAGTGGAGACTGCAATCAAGGTATGCTGCAGGGAAACATTGCACAGCTTACAAGTTGGCTTTAAAAGTTCTTGGGCCAAGCAGTAATCGAGCAGCAGAATATAGCGATGGTAAATCATGATTCGTCTTGTCCTAGTTCCTGAATAGCAGCCTGAAGGCTGTCAGTGGTAGCCATACGCAATCGAAGGACATCCTAATGAGGAACACGCGGTCAGTCCTCAGAATACCGCTGTGCACTCCAGGACACCGAGCAGTATGAACAGGGCCGGCTTCAAGACTGGTAGCTCCCTGTGCGACAGTTTATTGTGGCGCCCCCACCCCATGACCTCCTTCTCAGTTTCACTCACTACCACCTGGCTAATGTGCCCCTCATCTCTGCATCGCTCCTCTTTCACATACATTCATGTGTTTTAAAGCACTTGTAAAGGCTGGCTTTACAAATCCACTCAGCTAGCCACATAAAATATAGGGGCACATTTAAGAGCCCCTAGCGCCATTCTAATGCCACATTAGGATAATTATTTTTATGCTAATGTGGTGTTAGAAGGCAAAAAACGCGGTGCCATATTTACAAAGTTGCGCAATGCATGCGTTGCGCCACTTTGTATCCGTTTGCGATACATTATGCCTGCGCCAGGCACAAAGTATGCAAAGGTGGCATTCCCCCGTTAGTGGGGGCCAAAAAAATGGTGCTAAGAAATCTGACAGATTTCCTTGCGTATTTTTTTTCCGGCACTTTTAACGCTTGGTTACAATGGGCCTCTAGGTGCTTTGCAGGATTAGTATGAAAAATGTTTACGCTGGTCCTGCAAAGCGCCGGACTACCGTCACAAATTCTGACACTAGTCCCCTAACTACCTCCATGTTGCTCTGTATTTTAAATAAAGTGCACACATGGTGGTGTTAGAGGAGCGCTAAGGGGCACAAGAAAAGTGGTACAGCACTGTGTGAAGTGCCACTCTTAGATCCCCTAGTGCCATTCTAATGCCACATTAGTGTAATTTTTTTTAAGCAAAGGGGGCATCCCTCCGTTAGGGGGAGCAAAAAAATGGCGCAAAGAAATTCAACAGATTTCTTTGCGTCATTTTTTTACTGTACATTTAACGCCTGCTCAGAGCAGGCATTAAAAGGAGGCTTTCATTGGTTACAATGGGCCTCTGGGTGTTTTGCAGGATTAGCATCAACATTTTTGATGCTAATCCTGCAAAGCACTGGACTAGCATAAGAAATTCTGACGCTAGTCCCCTAACTACCGCCATGGTGTGCCGTATTTTAAATATGACGTACACATGGTGGCATTAGGGGGGGGCACTAAGGGGCGCAAGAAAAGTGGCGCAGCACTGTGTGCAGCACCACCTTTTTCAAATATACGCAATAGGGCAGTGCTTAATTTGTAAATAAAAAGGTGCCAATGCCGGTGCCCAAAGCACTCCTCTTAAACATGCGGCTGCTGCAATTAAATGTGTGAACACGGAACACAGAGGCAGCGTAATCCTGAAGCCATCTCGGGCCTCTTCAATCCATTTACAGGCATTGACTGCCTGCTCAGCTCGATCTTAGAGATTTCTGCTTTTTCACATTGTGACGCTTTTTCGTTTTTCTCTTCCTCCGTCTATCCCATATGTGTCTTTTTCTCGCAGTAAATGCTTGTGGCAGAAAAATAAGCACCGGCCCTCACAAATAAGTGCTGGTGCTCTGAACCCGAAACAACAAGCGCAAATTAAGCACTGCCATAGGGGCATATTTAAGAGACCCTAGCGCCAGTCTAACACCACATTAGTGTCATTTTATTTTACACTAATGTGGCATTAAAGGCCAAAAAAGCTGTGGCATATTTACGAAGAGGCACAATGCATGCATTGCCCCACTTTGTAACCCTTTGCGCTACATTATGCCTGCGCCAGGCATAATGTATGCAAAGGGGGCATCCCCTCGTTAGGAGGGGGCAAACAAATGATGCAAATAAATCTTCTGGCAATTTTAACGCCTGCTCAGAGCAGGCATTTAAAGTAGGCTTCCATTGGTTACAATGGGCCTCTGGGTACTTTGCAAGATTAGCATCAACATTTTTTATGCTAATCCTGCAAACCTCCAGACTAGCGTAAACATTTCTGAAGCTAGTCGTCTAACTACAGCCATGGTGCACCGTATTTTAAATATGACGCACACATGGGGGCGTTAGAGGGGCGCTAAGGGGTGCAAGAAAAGTGGCGCACCACTGTGTGCAGCGCCACTTTTCTTAAATGTGCCCCATAGTTCTGTTTTTTGAAGCAGGCAAATTAACCCTCTATGCTACTTTATGTTGAGTGAATGCTGCCGCTAGGCAAAATTCCCATCTCTCCCTAGTAGAAACATTAATCACAAGAGGTATCTTGACATTTTAATTGTTTCTTGAAGGCTAAACGAACGCACAAGGAACTTTTCAGCAGGTGCTTTTAAATGGCAAGTTTCTGAAGTTATTGCTGAACACAGCGCCCCCCTGAGGTCAGCGCCTGGTGCGGTCTCACCGCTCGCACCACCCAAAAGCTGGCCCTGAGTATGAAGAATCTTGGATGGGAAGCAAAGAAGGACCTTTTTAATGAGTATTACTCTACCAGTTAACAGAACATTGTTGTTCACTTCAGCTTATTGAGTACCAACGAATGCACTTTAGAACATTTAGGGGGTGATTCCAACCTTGGCGGGCGGCAACACAGGAGCCGGCTCCTAATAGAGCCGGCGGTGTTGCGGCCGTGCGACGGGTGCAGTTGCACCCGTCGCGCTTTTCACTGTCTGCCATGCAGACAGTGAAAAGCAGGCCGGGGCCCTGTTAGGGGGCCCCTGCACTGCCCATGCCAGTGGCATGGGCAGTGCAGGGGCCCCCAGGGGCCCCAGGACACCCCTTACCGCCGGCCTCTTCCTGGCAGTGTAAACCGCCAGAAAAAGGCTGGCGGTAAGGGGGTCATAATCCTCAGGGCAGCGCTGCCCTGGCGGATTATTACCGCCGGGGGAAAATCGGCGGGAGACCGCCGGCCCCAGCGGTGCGACCGCGGCGGTCAGAATGGGAAATGAAGCACCGCCAGCCTGTTGGCGATGCTTCCGTCATTCTTGCCCTGGCGGTCCAAGACCGCCAGGGTCAGAATGACCCCCTTACTGTCCTTTGGGACATTTAGTCCTATGGAGCTTTATGTCTAAATCATATCAATAATGTACAATAATTCTATTAATTGCTCTAGGATCTAGATTTTAGATAAATTGTGTCAATCGCTTATTTTAATAATCTTCCTAGATACGCCAGTAGTTCTTGTTTTAATATCAAACATATGTGTCCTATTGAAGAATTAATTTTAAGATGTATTGCATTATTCATATTGTAGTAGTTTTTATTAAACAAACAATAAAAAAACTGATTGATATAGACCTCAATCTGTGTTTTTTTCATTGTGAAGAAGAATGAAGTACTTTTCTTTCCATAAGCCAAAGCCCAGGTTAGAGACATTGGTTTATTGTGTTTTTTACGTTCTGCTGAGATTTGAGTCTCTAACCCCTCACCACCTTCTTGTGTGATCTTTGGACTGCTCTGTTTACTGCCCCGAGAGTCAAGTGTGAAATGGGTAAACCTGGTCATCATTTATCAGTTCATTAGGAAGCCAGACCGTGGAACACCAGAAACAAACTACAGTTGTCACAGTTAGAGAGAATTAGCCAGTGGTCCACGAACTGCTTCCAACACAATGTACACACATAGACGTCTGTTAGGGCCATCTGGGCATTGTTTAATAATGCACACCCGGAGTTCAAGCCCATGCTTGAAGGTTTTATTAGCAAGTAAATAGAAAATAACAGGTATCAGCGAAAGTAATACGTCTGACTTGCATTTTCAGATGTAATCTAGGCCTATTAGCTTTGTCAAAGCTTAATGTACTTCCCTGTTGTAAAACAGGTTAGGGACCTTTGCAAGTTCTACACACTGCAGCTAATCACTGGTTTTAATGGCAGGGCACTGAGAATATAACTGATGTTGGAGACGTGGAGGGGACATGTCATTAGGGCAGCACCCTGACAGGGAAGAGGGGGGCAAGGCTTCTAGCAGAGAAAGAGGCCGCTGTTTGGGGAGGAGAGGGCATCCCATAGGAAAGATGAATTCCACATAAAGGGCCAATGAGGAGAAACCTACTGCACCGTGATTATGACAATGAGGAAATGTCATTGATCAGTGTGTGTAGGGGAAGAGGACTCTAGTCACTGCCATGATGCTGCAGATGCAGCATGTAGGAGCATAAAGCATGGAGAGCAGAACACTCTGCAGCTACGCAATTAACGTCAAGAAGTCCCCCTCCCAGGGGAGTCAGAGGCACAGTGCATGTGGGGCAGGTGTCAGCATCACATCCTGGTGGACAGAAACCTCTGAGCTGCGCATGAGGCGTCACAGGTTAGCAGCAACCTATCAGCTGGAACCAGTAGGCCTTGCCCCCTCCACTGTAGCACATTTGAAAAGAAGTGAGTGTCCCAGCAATACCCTGCATTTACATTGAATGATACCGCATCATATGATGCAGGCTGTGTCCCCATTGCTTACCCACCAAGTGCTGGAACAACGCCCCTGTAGTCAAGACTCAGGATGATGACACTGCCCACTGCCTGGACCACAGTATGTGTGATGGCGATGCTGGCTTGCACAGGGAGCAGTTCTCCTGAAGAGCTCTGAAGGTTGATCTTGTGGGTTTTTACCTTAAATTTTAGTGTCTCGTTTTCCTGCTGCAGGGACCCATCCCTGTTTGTGAGTGCCTCCTGGTAGAAGGGCGAGATGATGATGCTTGGTTTGCTGGCAAATGAAGCATTCAAACTGTGCACTGCTGTCGATCCTAAGCACCAGTTTCACTGGCGCTACCTACCGTGGTGACCCAGAAGGATGCGAGGAGCTGAGACAGTGGAGTGTGCAACCAGTGATGGTGTACATGCCAACCTATCTTCAGTCTGTGGGATAGAACTTCTTTAAAATCACATTCTGCACCAAGCAATACAAGGTCACTTCAAGTATGCTGGATAAATTAGAGCAGAACTAGAGGAAACTAGTGGGAGGGCAGTGCCAGAAAAGAGGACCAGCTTCAGTAGACTAGGAAGTTACTGTGTTATAGCACAGTGAGGTATACAAACATTTGGGGAAATGCTGTAAGCAAGAGTAGAATAGTCACACAACACTGCTCTGACAAGCTGCATTGTTAGGGGAACTCTCGCGCCAAAGAACACTATATCATGATGTTCAGGAGGTGTCCATCTTAGATGAAGAGATCACCTTCTTATTTCAGTGAAGGTTGTGGCCCGCTCATAACGATCAGCAGTACAGGTTGCTTGCTGTGGCTCACTCGCCGCAGGACAGAAGACTGAAGAGATGACAATTTTCGGTCCTCATCAATGCAAAATGCAACGTTAGCAGGGGGCCGATCCTAAACATGATGGGCAGCCCATCGAGTCAATGCCTGAAAAACATTAGCAAAACAAGCCAATGGCTGAAGGGTGCTCACCCAAATGTCTTTTTATATGCCTTATGTTGCGTGTGTCCTGACAAGAGATCTGGCAGAGGGTTAAAGTTGCCTGTCTCAAGACCTAAAAATTCAGATTGTGACTAGCACAAGAGAAGACCTGCACCACACTCTTGTGGGTCTTGCTATATTATTCCCAACGGCGCTTTGGTGCTCACTATATTATTTTTAAAAAAAGACACTGAAAAACGCAAACTGCTTCAGCAAAACTTGATGCCTTGGGGTAGCCATTGGTGGATTGGAAGATGCAGGCAGCACGTGCAGGACAATGTGTCCTCACATTTCCACATTTCAGGAGCAACATGAGTCTCTCTCTCTCTTTCTCTCTCTGTTCCTCTCACCTTTTCTCTCTTTCTTGTCCTCCCTCTTTGTTCGATCTCTTTCTTTGTCTCTTTCATTTGCTTTATCTTGCTATCTCACGTTCTCTTTCTCACTGTCTCTTTTTCTTTCACTCTTTTTATCGTTCTCTCCTTGTCTTTCCATCTCACTCTTTCCTTCTCTGTATCCCTTTCACGCATTGTTTCTTTCGTTCTCTCTCATTCTCTCTTTTCCCTCTCTCTTTTTCTCTCCCCCTCCATTATTTTCTTACCCGCTCACTCTCTTTTTCGCTCTTTGTCTCAGGCTGAAAAAACCTGTAATCATGTACTCTATAGAATATTTATCTGAAAGAGTGTTTGAAACATTCCGTGACAGGTCAAAGCTGATGAAATAAACCACCAAAGCACATACTGTGGGTTGGATGAGACTCACACAATCCCATCATTTGATAGCATACTCGGACATGCTCACTTGTTGTGGAACACGGATAGCTCCTGCAGCACTATGGTCTGGTCCACGTTTTGTCTGCTTACCCGAAAAAGGCAAATAAAGGACAAACAAACTTTGAGCATGTTTTCACCCCCAAGCTCACCGGATCCTGACAAATACACAGTTAAGAAGGTCATTCGCACTAATGGAGGACAGTGAAATGAACAGGTCAGGGAGTATTTAGGGCCAGATGTAGCAAAGGTTTTTCCCCATTCTGTGTCTATGGGAAAAAGTGTTCGTGCATATGGCCCTTAGTCTCAGTTCAAAACTATAGTAATCAAATGTTCCACCAGGTTGGGGGCAATGGAGACAATGATTAATATCTGAGAAATAAGGGCTAAAATAACTCTGACTTTATATTAATAAGCCATTTTAATTCACCAATGAAATAGCATCTGAAAATAGAAGCTTAAGGTCCATTGTAAGGTCATGGAATTCCGGGAAGTTACTGTATCCTTTCTGTACGCGGAAGGGTATACTTTGTTCCTTTTAATACATCAATCACCATGTTCACACCCATTTGAATGCGGCCAGATTTGAACTTGTAAAGACACAGTCAATGGGTATTTTGGAAGTAATTGGAGATTGCTGCATTTGTGTTTGCCGAAGGCAATGCTTGTGGTGGTATCAGGAAACTCAACAGTAAAAACCGGCTCACCAGACCATGAAACAAGCCCACAAACCGCCAAAATACCCATCCCACAGACCAGTCAGACCAGCCTAGCTACTGTAGGCCTAACCTTATCTCCTTACCAGGGACACAACATGTCTAGAGCCAGGAGCCTGCGAATACATCAGTACATTCAGCGTCTTTCAGGCTTCACTCAAGTGCACTAGACTGGTTCTACCTCATTACTGAGATTTTATTATCGCCCTGGAATTATACTTTGTTCAGAAGATGGACTATCATCGTCTCCTCAAAGCAAGTACAGAGTTGAAATAACAAGCAGTGGCAAAGCCAATGAGTTTCTCTTTTGGTAACTACGGCTTTGCCAATGATTTTCAGCTGTGCCTATGACGTCAGTTAAAAAACGCAAAATTATTTCGCTGTTTGTCAGTTTGCTGGTTACAAAGATCACCGCATGCATACTGAGGATCGCCCTTTGAATGTCAATCAAATGTGGACGTGATAAAAAAAAAAACAGGGTTATCACTGTACCACGAATAAGACACTTTAGAGGTTGCACCTAAAATGCCAAACTGTTGATATCACAATCTTTTCTATGCTAATTGTAAAATATTATGTCTCGTTGTTATAAAGCTGGCTAGGCTACTTCCAGCATATTCCAGTTCTGAGGGAAAAAGGAACTAAGGTAGAGAGGAGAAAGTTATACGCCCAGGATCACACAGTGTTGGTCTGGTGAGGAACCTGGAATTAGAACTTCTGTCTCCTCACTCCAAATACGATATCTTGAATCAATCCTAGCACATCACCTCTCTTCAGCGTCTACAACCCATGTGGATGGTGCCACTCCACGCCTCTCCCATTATAAGTATGAATGTGGCCCCTCCTAACACGAGGTCTGTAGAGAGCTATGCCAAATGTGAGAAGTTTATATCAGAAAGGACTGAAGAAGTAAAGTACTACACTTTTTTAAAGTGGGATAAACGTATGAACAAACAAACAGTCCAGTAATGGGTCAACAATGTCAGATTTCAAAAGCATATTTATGATTGGTTTCTTCAAAGGCACAAGAAACAGTGTGGGGGTCCGGGTGCAAGCAACAGGCAGGAATCAGTGTAACCAAGCAAAAAGAAAGTACCTCAAGCCGAGTGCGAGTAGCAGAAGGAGCCCTATAAACTCATAACCAATCAGTCTTGGTCCAGGCACTGCGGAAGGGAGAGACACAGGAAGAAGCCCTGAACCTGAGACAGCTGACCAATAAAAAGCAAGGAAATGAGAGTGATGTTGAAGCCAACCAATGGTCTAAGAATAATAGACTTACAGACCATGCTATGCTCGTGCTGTCTCAGAAGAGACTTAAAAAGACCAGGTTTGCAAGCATGGGTTCTGCAGACATGATGCGGTCAGAAAACTCTACTGGAACAGTGACTGTCAGCCTCGTGTGCAACATGTCGTTTGTCTGGGCCTCAGTCTGCGGGCTGCAGTGACCCCTCCAGGTAACAGACTGGCCCAGACTTTGAAATGTGCTCTCCCTTGATCAAGCAGCAGTTTGCACTGCCAGGGGCTCACAGGACCCGGTGTACAGCATACATTGAATAATCTGAGTACAGCTACAGTGCTGCGGCTGGCACGCGCGCTGGGACTTGGAGCACTTATTTACAGTGTGAAAACAGACATTGTAGGTTGTTGTGCTTTTACAATGGTCATGTTTCCTTGGAGAGGCATGTTCGCACTGGGATAGAATACAGGCCCGGCCACCAAAACAAAGGTGCCCCCCATTAACGAATCAGGTAACTAAAAAAGTGACTCACATTTGACAAATCAGGGCCGGGTTGACCTTATAAAGACACACTGTAAAGATTTTTTCGAGTTACAGGAAGCTGTATATTTTGCGATTGGTACAGTCAATTTTATGGCAATTTCAGAGAAATCAACATCAAAACCGTCTCCAAACCATAAACAAGCATTGGCGAAGCCAATATGTCTCACCTATGAAAGAGCTAATGACTTTGCCAATATGTTTTACACATGGTGTACACCAGCGTGGCTGCTGTTCAGCATGGCTAAAAGTTAGTGGCGTAAAGAAGAGTGGGTGTGGAATGGAGTGTTGTTAAGTAGAGTGGAGTGTAACAGAGTGGCACTAGTGGCGTAGAGTTCCGTAGAGTATAGTTAAGTGCCTTGGACCGGAGTGGAGTGGTCTAGTGTTGTGGACTGTTGTCGAGGGACTGGAGTGTTATAGAGAGGAAAAGTGTTGAGCGGAGTTGAGTGTCATAGAGTTGAAGGGAGTAAAGTGTCAGAGTGTAGTATAGTGTTGTGCAGGGGAGTGCTGGGGAAGTGCCGTAGGGTGCTGTTGAATGGAGTGTCAGAGAAGGTGATGCTTAGTGTTGCAGAGTAGAGTTTCATAGAGTGGAGTATAGTGTCTTGCAGGGGAGTGCCATAGGGTGCGATTGAATGGAATGTCACAGAAGGTGATGCTAAGTGTTGTAGAGTGGCATATAGCAGAGAAGATTGACGTAAAGTGAAGTGGCATAGTGTGGAGTAGTGTAGTAGAGTGGAATGGCATAGAGTGGAGTAGAGTGCTGTAGAGTGTTGTTGAGTGGAGTGGCATAGAGTGTCATATAGTGGAGTGTCATAGAGTGGAGTAATGTGTTGTAGGATGGAGTGAAGCAAAGTGGCATGAAGTGCTGTAGAGGGAGTTGCCTAGAGAGTACTAGAATGGAGTAGTGTTGTAGAGGAGCATAGTATGGAACAGAGTGTTATGGAGTGGCATAGATTGGAGTAGACCGTCATACAGTAGAGCAGATTTTAATGGAGTAGAGCGTCAGAGTGGAGTGTCGTGGAGGGTAGTGTTGTGTAATGTAGTGTCGTAGAGTGGCAGGTCATAGAATGAAGTAGAGTGGCCTAGAGTGAAGTGGCATAAAGTACAGAGTAGGTTACACAGAGTGCAGTGGCATGGAGTGCATTGATTTTAAGTAAAGTGGTGTAGGGCACATTGGCAGTGCAGTGACAATGAGTAGAGTGGTGTAGAGTGGAGTGCAGCAGCATAGAGTGTAGTTGTGTATAGTGCAGTGGCACAGACTGGAGCAGCGCAGTTTGGAGTGGCACAGGGTGGAGTAGAGTTGCATAGAGCGCAGTGACGTAGAGTGCAGTAGCGTAGAGTAGATTGTTTCAGAGTTGGGTGATGCAGGGTAGAGTAGAGTGGTGAAGGATAGAGTGCAGAGGTGTACAGTGGCATAGATTAAAGTGGCTTAGAGTGCAGAGGAATGCAGTGGGGTAGAGTAGATTAGAGAGACATAGAGTGCAGTGTTGTAGAGTGCAGAGGGGTAAGGTGGAGTGATGAAGAGTAGAGTGGCATAGAACAGTGGTTCCCAAGCTTTTGACTCCTGAGGACCCTCACCGAATCACTGCTGGACGCTGGGGACCGCCAGGCAATTTGTACGATTTAAATTTCAAACATTAAAACAGTATTTCACAAAATACACAAATAAGTACACACCAAACAAATACTAAAATTACTAAAGATATCATTATTTTAAATTGAAAAAAGATGCACAAATCAAAAAGATTTAATGGGAAGATTGGGATCTCGGCAACTAACTTTTCAATGTTTGGTTTAATTCAGGAAAGCTGAATCCTAAAATCAGATTCTACATTTTCCAAGATACATAAGTTCTGAGAAAGCTTTTTCACATAAATATGTGGTGGGGAATGGAATTAAAACCATAAGGGCCTCTCATCTCTCCATAGCCTCTCTGTCACATGTATTTCATTTGTTTTATAGCACCTCTCATACCAGTATAGGGTGTTTGAGCACTTTACAGGGGACTACAAGGTGTAGGATTCACATCATCCATACAGGTTGACATTTTCTAAGAGTACTTTGTCTGAAGAAGCACAAACTCAGGATTCCAAACATAACCCAATGATTAGCATTGACTTTAATAATAAGAATGTATTTCTAGGCAAGCAAACATTTTTTAGCAGCAGATGGGTAGTGAAAGACTAGGAAAAAAGCATAACTTATTAATCTGTGCCATGCAGTTTGCATGCAGATCTTTGATGCAGGTTCATAGCTCACTGTGCTAGATTATGATTTTAACTTATGAACTGCACAGCAACAAAACAAATCTCTGTGCCAAAAGCAGTAACCCACTGTGCTATGCACATAAAATACTTTTCTTTGAATGATACACTTTCTTTGCAGCAGGCATGCTACCCATCTGCACTACCTTAGATGAGTCAAAACCGCCACTAGACAAAGCCCTCATCTCTCTCCAGCAGGTACATTAAACATTAGAGTGGTCTTGATGCTTTTATTTTTCCCCTAAAGCTGCTGGATGTTCAAGGAACTAGCTTTGCATTGTTTTTCAAACTGCTGCACAAATGAAGTAATAAGTATAAAAACACACAGCGCGAGGCCTCAGCTGGAGAAGTGCCTCCCTGCCGACCCAGGCCTGCGGACCCCCTGGGAACATGTGAGGGACCCGTGTTGGGGCACAGACCACAGGTTGGGTGGAAACCGCTGGCGTAGACTGTAGTGGCATAGAGTGCAGTAGAGTGGCATAGAATTGAGTGGTGCAGAGTAGAGTGCAGTGGTGCAGAGTAGAGTTGCATAGTGTTCAGTGGTAGAAAGTGCAGTCTTGCAGACTGGACTGTTGTAGAGTGCAGTGATGTGGTGTAGATTGAATATGGGTATAGTGTAGAGTGGAGCAGAGTAGAGTGGTGTGCAGACCAATGACATTGAACAGTGGTACAGAGTAGAAAAGTGGTGTAGAGTGTAGTCACATAGACTGCAATGGTGTAGGGTGGCATAGCGAGCAGTAGCGTGGAGTAGCATAGAGTAAAGCGCTGTAGAGTAGACTATAGTGGTGTAGAGTGTATGTATGTATATATGTCTTTATTGTTTAGTTAATTAGAACCATTACAAAAGGAATAAATAAATGAAATTCGAAATTAAATTGTAATCACATTAAAATACAATTTTATCAATGAAGAGCTTGTGCAAGTAATATTTAACTGCAGATTAATCAATTACTCATAATTCATCTAATGGTGCCTAGACTTCTGTAGATCCCTTGTGATCTGTGCTGGCCACAACCACTTACTGGGATAGCAATTGCCTGAGTGTTGTAACATATTTTGCGCATCAAGCCAAGGCCCAGGCTGCGGAGAGTGAGAAGCAGATGTTAGATGTCTCGATGCAAGTGGGCACCTCCAAGGCAAAAGCTATTGGTTTGATTAATTGTCCCCTATGAACGGCTAAAGAGGGGCAGCAACCAAGGAGGTTGGCTTTTATCCCTGTGTGCGGACCAAAAGGGGTTAAAGTCATTGATTGGTAAGGCTAGCATTCATATATAAAGGATCTGACGTCAGGTTCCCTCATTTATTGGTTCCAAAAAGTAAGGCTGAGGAGCGCCGATCAAGTAGGAGTCATTTAAGACTGGCACTGATAATGGTGACTTAACTGACAGTAAATCTTGCTCCCTTGAGGTTTCCTTAGATCTTCTGTTGATTATATTTTTTCTAAGCGCTAAATGCCACAATGTCTGCCAGCTGGATGGAGTCGCCCATTTCGAAGGTCTTCAGAGCTTTGCTTAACTGTGTGTACCAGAGGTTACCAGGAGTTTCAAGGATGATTCTCAAGTAATGTTTTAGTGAATTCAAGTTTGCCTTCCTAAGCCTAATATAATATTTAATGATGCTGCTTGGCAATCTAGCTTCTGCAACACGAGGCCCAGTTCCAATCTGAGCCTTGAGTGTCAAATATACTTTGGTTGTTGAAAACAATTCTTAGATACGCCCTGCAGTGGACTTGTTCTAGGGTGGTTTCTAGGGAACCAGGATATGCCAGGTTACTATACTACAGGGTGAGGATTAGAGTCACCTTGTTTACCCTCAGTGTTGGGGCAGCCAACGCACTTCTTAGTTGATTGTTCAGTTGGGAAATCCTGTAAGTTATTACAGCAGCTTTGTTCCTGATAGCGCCTTTTTGTCTCCCAGCTGAACTATTTTCAGTGAACCACACGTCAAGGTAATTGTATTTCCTGGCTGTCCAGATGGTCTGACTTCCAAGCTGCCAGATAGTGACCTTTTGTTTTTATATCTTCCAAATATAAGGACTTTTGTTTTATCCTGGTTTACTTGAAGCTGATTGACTATGTTGAATGTATTCAGCGCATTTAAAGCCTGCTGTAAATCGTTTTTTGTGCAATCCATTATCACAATATTGTCAGCATATTAAATGGTGTGAAGTTTTGTGGAGCCAATCTTTGGTGGAACAAAACTTCTGGTCTGCAGGTGTGACCCTAAGTCTGCTGTGTGCAAGTTAAACATCAATGGGGCCAGGACGGAACCCTGCTTTAGGCCTCTGTTAGGTGCTATTTTCCGAGACATCGTGCCTGGGCCAGTTTGAACTCGGACCCATGTGTGAGTGTACAGTGAACTGATAGCTCTTAGCAGCTGTGTGGGAATACCCCATGCTGACAGCCTCCTCCATAGGGTTTCACGATGCACCCTATCGAAAGCAGCGCTGTAATCCACGAAGCAGCAGAATAATGGCAGGCGATTGTTTTTAACTGCTTGCTGCTGCAAGTGTGAGAGCACCACAATGTTGTCCACTGCTGAGGCCCCTGGTCTGAAGCCAGATTGAAAAACAGCAAGATTTGACACTTCTGGACCCAGTCTTCCAGTTGGTCCAGCAGTATTCGGGCATAGATTTTCACCTCCACGTCCAGGAGAGCTATTAGACAACAATTTGATGCAACTGTGCGATCTCCCTTTTTATAGATTGGTCAGAGTATGGACCCTCTCCAGGAGTCTGGGACTGTACCCTCCTGAAATGCACTATTAAAGACCTGGGATAGCCTCTCTGCTCAGCCCAACGGAGAGCATTTGAACAGGAAAGCTCGTAAGCCGTTCGGCTCTGGGACGCCGTCCTTCCTGATTTTCTTTATAGCATTTTCTATTGTGCTAACAGAAAAATAAATTTGGTTCCGCACTTATTGCCTCATCGGGGGCAACTGGTTGATCAGCATTGATCTCTGGGCTTTCTTCTGCTGTTGAGGAGAGCGCTTTGCAATGGGGGAAGGTTATGTTCTGGGTCTTCTCAGGCCTACTGCTAGCCAGACCAGGCTCCAATCAAGTGACCATGTATAAGTTTGTGACATGAGTAACCCATCCGGCCTCTGTGACACCATTCTTCCAAGAAGCGTTGCCCCTCTTTAACTTATGTATTTGCTCCCAGAAGCGGTGTGATTTGAGAGCGTTAGTAACTGAAATAGGGTTTCCCCTGCATTACCATATTTGTTTCTTGAGAATTATTTTGCTATCTGAGCCGCTGTATCATTTGTGGGCTTTTGTTTGTGCTTGCACAGAGTTAGCTTGAGCACTGCTTTATCTAATTGTGATGCTGCCCTTCTCGAGGCAGGATGCGATGGATGAGTGCTTCGAGGTTTGCCTTACAGCAATGGGATGAGATCGACCACTGACTTCTCCCACCATTCAAAGATTGACTGGTGCTCCAGGGGCTGAGTTTTTAACCATGATGCTATGCTGGTTGAATGCTCTGGTCTCCGTTTGCTTCATCTTACCATGTGCCCCTTCTCTGTGCTCATTGACGCCCCTACCACGGTGCGCTTTTCTGCTGCCTTTACTTCTATGTCTATGACACACTTTAGCAGGTTGTGATCACTTTCTGCCATATCCATGACTTCAAAGTGGGTGAGCCTCCAAATTAGTTTTTCTGAGAGAAACACATGGTTAATCATTGAGTCACCCTTGAAAGTGGGAGAAAAGGCGCAGACCTTCAGTTTTGTGCAAGGCCCTCAGGATGCATGATCTCCAAGACTTGCTCCTCCCATGTTGTTAGTTGTGGGGGAGGAGGTGCGGGTCCTCCACCAGTCCTCTGTACTGCTACCTGGTGTCTTGCAACCACGGAACGCACCTTCTCCATAGGTCGTTCCACCTCTTCCTGATGTCATCCCTTGTTCTGGGGTGCTGTCCCACGACGTTGACCCTGTCCACGATTCTCCGCCATAGCTCCATCTTCCTAGCAATGGACGTCTGCTGCACCTGTGATCCGAATAGCTGTGGCTCTGCCCAGGTGATTTCCTCCACCATGACCCTTAGCTCCTCCTCTGAAAACCTGGGGTGTCTTTGGGGTACCATGGATGTGGTGTGAGTGATATGTGTGCGGGTGTGTGGGCTGCTGTGTTGGGGTGTGTGGTGTGAGGTGCGTGGATGGTGTATGGGTGATGGTGTTTTGTGGCTCTAATTGAGTGGGTGCTCCTGGCTTCTCTCTCTCTCACTTGCCAAAATGTTTGGGTCGTAAAGGGTTGTGGGTATTGTGGGTGTGTGCTTTATAGTGTTATGGGTGTGTGGGTATGATGTGTGTATGTGTCTCAGGTGTGTGTAGTTTGAATTGTTCAATGTGGTAAAGTTTTGTTAGGGTGTGTGTATTTTGAGCGCTGCGGTGTGTACCGCGAGTGGTTTACCGCGGTTGGAAGACCACTGCGGTGATTCATGGATCCTGATACTGTGGGTGTATTTCTGTTGGCGTAACAGTGTGGGTTTTGGTACCGTCATTTTATCACTGACCTTTGGTCTGGCGGACTTGTGTGGGTGTCTGTATAGTGGCGAATTTCTCAGTGTCGGTCATAATACCCGTAACGGAATAGCGCCGCAGTCAAGGTGTTTTGGCAGCCGTCAGCACGGCTGTAGGCAGCATTTACCGCCAGGGTTGTAAGGAGGGCCAAAATCTTTACTACCGTTAGATTGCTGCACACTGATACCTGGGTCAGGGTTAAAATTGACAATGGTTTGTCTATTGCCAAAATGATTCCAACAAATCAGGGGCTGAAACAGGGTTGTGTGCTGACACCAGCACTTTTCAGTGTGCATATTACAGACATATTGCTATCAATGACCAATTTAACAATTTACTCCCCAAAATGGGAGACACAGTCTCCACCAGTTTTGCAGTATGCAGACAATACCATTCCATTAGATCAGACTGCAATCAGTCTTCAGAGGAACGTAAAGAGTCCTCACTATTGCAGTGAACTGAATGATCTGAAATTACCTTTGGTGAAAATACAAATAATGAAGTTTGGAGTATTCAAGACAAAGTACACATGGATAATAAATGGTCAAACGATGTCTCTCACAGTTTGTTATAAATATCCAGGTGTGTGGATAGACTCGCAATTAACATACAAAAGTAAGATGAAACACTAAGGCCCTCATTCCAACCCTGGTGGTCTCTGACCGCCAGGGCGGAGGGCAGCGGAAGCACCGCCAACAGGCTGGCGGTGCTTCCTGGGCTATTCTGACCGCGGCGGTAAAGCTGCGGTCAGAAAAGGGGAACCGGCGGTTTCCTGCCGGTTTTCCCCTGGCCCAGGGAATCCTCCATGGCGGCGCTGCTTGCAGCGCCGCCATGGGGATTCTGACCCCCTTCCCGCCAGCCTGTTTCTGGCATGGGCAGTGCAGGGGCCCCCTAACAGGGCCCCATACAGATTTAGCAGACAGTGAAAATCGCGACGGGTGCCACTGCACCCGTCACACCCCTGCAACTCCGCCGGCTCCATTCGGAGCCAGCTTCCTCGTTGCAGGGGCTTTCCCGCTGGGCCGGTGGGCGGCCTTTTGGCGGTCGCCCGCCGGCCCAGCGGGAAAGTTGGAATGGCTGCCGCGGTCTTTTGACCGCGGGCGGTCATTCGGCGGTAACCGCATGGCAGGCGGCGACCGCCGCCCGCCGCGGTCAGAATGACCGGCTAAGCATCTGTGCCTCTTACCTCTAAAATCAATTGTGGAAAATGACTACCTGTTTAAAAAACCTGACTGGATAAAAATACCAGAATTAATTAAAGCAAAAATTTATAATAATTTTTTTTTTTTTTTACCTGAATGCCCCACCGCTGCTGCTGGGGGGGGGGGGGGTGGCAGACAATGCTCCTACGCCCAAACGGGGGAGACGCCCCTGCTTACATCACTAAAATCATGAATCTGATTGTTTCAGATTGATTCATATTCTGCAAATCAACTCATCAGGTTATGGATGAGGAGGACACAGTGGCCATCTTGATGTTGGTCCTTAGCACCACCTTTGATACAGTGTCACACACCATTCTGCTGAAGATGCTTTGGAATCAGTGGCAATGCATTTAATTGATTGTCCACTTTCTTTTCAGGACACAACTTTCAGGTCTCTCAGAAACCGTTTAAGTCTGCGGTGTGCCCCCTGCAGCAGGGAGTTCCACTGGGCTCCACACTCAGCTCGACTTCAGCAGAGGTAACTGAGTGACACAGGTTTTCTATCATCTCATACACCAATGACACATCACCCTGTCATACAACAGCGACATTGTGGCCTCCTCCCTCTGTGAATGCCTATCAGAAGTAGCGGCATGGGTGGACTCACACTGTCTGAAACTTACTGCTGGAGAGACAGAGGTAGTGGTCCTGGCAAGCATGTTAACATCTGGTCTAATACTCGGTGGCCTGGTGACCTAGGTCCACTACCGGGTGTAAGACCAAGGTTAAAACTCGGCATCTGGTTTGATGCTAAACTATATTGTGATAATCAGATCAGCAACCTTGCAGGGAAGTTCTTCAGGATAGTGAGATCTCTGAGAAAAGTCCTCCATCTCCTACTGGAAACCGCCTAGAAAACTCTGATTCAGGCACTGGCGATATCCAAGCTGGACTATTGAGGTGTCCTATATCTGGTATGTCCCAGGTCTGTCTGAACAGACTACAACGGGACCAGAATGTGGCAGCTTGGGCACCGTTGAAGCTCCCTAGGCAGGCCTCCATGAGGCCTATGCTGCATAAACTACACTGGCTTCCAATAAGGCATAGAGTTCTTTTTAAAGCACCATGCTATTGCTTTAAGGCTCTTTTCTCTTAAGGTCCTCATTACGTTCAACTGATGGTGAAACCCTGTGTCCACTAAAAACTAGATGTCAGCTGAAGCCAACCGGGCCATTATCCCAAAATTGAAAAGGGCGAGACCGGCAGACATTTATTTTGTTCTACTAGCTCCCAAAGCCTGTAATACCCTGTGTAATACCCTGTAATACCCTGCCTGTGGAAATCCACCAGCCCCATCCAAACTCCTATTCAGGAAGAAGTTAAAGGCATTTTTGCTTAGAGTGAGCATTTTCATCAGCCAAGGTAAGCCCTCGTCCAGCGTGTCAGTGCCCTAGCGCTGGGACCCTCTGCAAGGAGAAGCTATGCACTTTACTAATCATATTATCATTATTATCCCTCTGACTGCGAGTGTTGCCATGGATGTGTGTATTGCGGGTAACCGCTACCACGTATAATATGTCTGCGCCCCGCCTCCCACGGTTCTTGAATATAAGAAGACAGTATTTGGGCGCATGTTTATATGGGCTCGCTGTAAGATCAGTGGAGACTGCAATCAAGGTATGCTGCAGGGAAACATTGCACAGCTTACAAGTCGGCTTTAAAAGTTCTTGGACCAAGCAGTAATCGAGCAGCAGAATATAGCGATGGTAAATCATGATTCGTCTTGTCCTAGTTCCTGAATAGCAGCCTGAAGGCTGTCAGTGGTAGCCATACGCAATCGAAGGACATCCTAATGAGGAACACGCGGTCAGTCCTCAGAATACCGCTGTGCACTCCAGGACACCGAGCAGTATGAACAGGGCCGGCTTCAAGACTGGTAGCTCCCTGTGCGACAGTTTATTGTGGCGCCCCCACCCCATGACCTCCTTCTCAGTTTCACTCACTACCACCTGGCTAATGTGCCCCTCATCTCTGCATCGCTCCTCTTTCACATACATTCATGTGTTTTAAAGCACTTGTAAAGGCTGGCTTTACAAATCCACTCAGCTAGCCACATAAAATATAGGGGCACATTTAAGAGCCCCTAGCGCCATTCTAATGCCACATTAGGATAATTATTTTTATGCTAATGTGGTGTTAGAAGGCAAAAAACGCGGTGCCATATTTACAAAGTTGCGCAATGCATGCGTTGCGCCACTTTGTATCCGTTTGCGATACATTATGCCTGCGCCAGGCACAAAGTATGCAAAGGTGGCATTCCCCCGTTAGTGGGGGCCAAAAAAATGGTGCTAAGAAATCTGACAGATTTCCTTGCGTATTTTTTTTCCGGCACTTTTAACGCTTGGTTACAATGGGCCTCTAGGTGCTTTGCAGGATTAGTATGAAAAATGTTTACGCTGGTCCTGCAAAGCGCCGGACTACCGTCACAAATTCTGACACTAGTCCCCTAACTACCTCCATGTTGCTCTGTATTTTAAATAAAGTGCACACATGGTGGTGTTAGAGGAGCGCTAAGGGGCACAAGAAAAGTGGTACAGCACTGTGTGAAGTGCCACTCTTAGATCCCCTAGTGCCATTCTAATGCCACATTAGTGTAATTTTTTTTAAGCAAAGGGGGCATCCCTCCGTTAGGGGGAGCAAAAAAATGGCGCAAAGAAATTCAACAGATTTCTTTGCGTCATTTTTTTACTGTACATTTAACGCCTGCTCAGAGCAGGCATTAAAAGGAGGCTTTCATTGGTTACAATGGGCCTCTGGGTGTTTTGCAGGATTAGCATCAACATTTTTGATGCTAATCCTGCAAAGCACTGGACTAGCATAAGAAATTCTGACGCTAGTCCCCTAACTACCGCCATGGTGTGCCGTATTTTAAATATGACGTACACATGGTGGCATTAGGGGGGGGCACTAAGGGGCGCAAGAAAAGTGGCGCAGCACTGTGTGCAGCACCACCTTTTTCAAATATACGCAATAGGGCAGTGCTTAATTTGTAAATAAAAAGGTGCCAATGCCGGTGCCCAAAGCACTCCTCTTAAACATGCGGCTGCTGCAATTAAATGTGTGAACACGGAACACAGAGGCAGCGTAATCCTGAAGCCATCTCGGGCCTCTTCAATCCATTTACAGGCATTGACTGCCTGCTCAGCTCGATCTTAGAGATTTCTGCTTTTTCACATTGTGACGCTTTTTCGTTTTTCTCTTCCTCCGTCTATCCCATATGTGTCTTTTTCTCGCAGTAAATGCTTGTGGCAGAAAAATAAGCACCGGCCCTCACAAATAAGTGCTGGTGCTCCGAACCCGAAACAACAAGCGCAAATTAAGCACTGCCATAGGGGCATATTTAAGAGACCCTAGCGCCAGTCTAACACCACATTAGTGTCATTTTATTTTACACTAATGTGGCATTAAAGGCCAAAAAAGCTGTGGCATATTTACGAAGAGGCACAATGCATGCATTGCCCCACTTTGTAACCCTTTGCGCTACATTATGCCTGCGCCAGGCATAATGTATGCAAAGGGGGCATCCCCTCGTTAGGAGGGGGCAAACAAATGATGCAAATAAATCTTCTGGCAATTTTAACGCCTGCTCAGAGCAGGCATTTAAAGTAGGCTTCCATTGGTTACAATGGGCCTCTGGGTACTTTGCAAGATTAGCATCAACATTTTTTATGCTAATCCTGCAAACCTCCAGACTAGCGTAAACATTTCTGAAGCTAGTCGTCTAACTACAGCCATGGTGCACCGTATTTTAAATATGACGCACACATGGGGGCGTTAGAGGGGCGCTAAGGGGTGCAAGAAAAGTGGCGCACCACTGTGTGCAGCGCCACTTTTCTTAAATGTGCCCCATAGTTCTGTTTTTTGAAGCAGGCAAATTAACCCTCTATGCTACTTTATGTTGAGTGAATGCTGCCGCTAGGCAAAATTCCCATCTCTCCCTAGTAGAAACATTAATCACAAGAGGTATCTTGACATTTTAATTGTTTCTTGAAGGCTAAACGAACGCACAAGGAACTTTTCAGCAGGTGCTTTTAAATGGCAAGTTTCTGAAGTTATTGCTGAACACAGCGCCCCCCTGAGGTCAGCGCCTGGTGCGGTCTCACCGCTCGCACCACCCAAAAGATGGCCCTGAGTATGAAGAATCTTGGATGGGAAGCAAAGAAGGACCTTTTTAATGAGTATTACTCTACCAGTTAACAGAACATTGTTGTTCACTTCAGCTTATTGAGTACCAACGAATGCACTTTAGAACATTTAGGGGGTGATTCCAACCTTGGCGGGCGGCAACACAGGAGCCGGCTCCTAATAGAGCCGGCGGTGTTGCGGCCGTGCGACGGGTGCAGTTGCACCCGTCGCGCTTTTCACTGTCTGCCATGCAGACAGTGAAAAGCAGGCCGGGGCCCTGTTAGGGGGCCCCTGCACTGCCCATGCCAGTGGCATGGGCAGTGCAGGGGCCCCCAGGGGCCCCAGGACACCCCTTACCGCCGGCCTCTTCCTGGCAGTGTAAACCGCCAGAAAAAGGCTGGCGGTAAGGGGGTCATAATCCTCAGGGCAGCGCTGCCCTGGCGGATTATTACCGCCGGGGGAAAATCGGCGGGAGACCGCCGGCCCCAGCGGTGCGACCGCGGCGGTCAGAATGGGAAATGAAGCACCGCCAGCCTGTTGGCGATGCTTCCGTCATTCTTGCCCTGGCGGTCCAAGACCGCCAGGGTCAGAATGACCCCCTTACTGTCCTTTGGGACATTTAGTCCTATGGAGCTTTATGTCTAAATCATATCAATAATGTACAATAATTCTATTAATTGCTCTAGGATCTAGATTTTAGATAAATTGTGTCAATCGCTTATTTTAATAATCTTCCTAGATACGCCAGTAGTTCTTGTTTTAATATCAAACATATGTGTCCTATTGAAGAATTAATTTTAAGATGTATTGCATTATTCATATTGTAGTAGTTTTTATTAAACAAACAATAAAAAAACTGATTGATATAGACCTCAATCTGTGTTTTTTTCATTGTGAAGAAGAATGAAGTACTTTTCTTTCCATAAGCCAAAGCCCAGGTTAGAGACATTGGTTTATTGTGTTTTTTACGTTCTGCTGAGATTTGAGTCTCTAACCCCTCACCACCTTCTTGTGTGATCTTTGGACTGCTCTGTTTACTGCCCCGAGAGTCAAGTGTGAAATGGGTAAACCTGGTCATCATTTATCAGTTCATTAGGAAGCCAGACCGTGGAACACCAGAAACAAACTACAGTTGTCACAGTTAGAGAGCATTAGCCAGTGGTCCACGAACTGCTTCCAACACAATGTACACACATAGACGTCTGTTAGGGCCATCTGGGCATTGTTTAATAATGCACACCCGGAGTTCAAGCCCATGCTTGAAGGTTTTATTAGCAAGTAAATAGAAAATAACAGGTATCAGCGAAAGTAATACGTCTGACTTGCATTTTCAGATGTAATCTAGGCCTATTAGCTTTGTCAAAGCTTAATGTACTTCCCTGTTGTAAAACAGGTTAGGGACCTTTGCAAGTTCTACACACTGCAGCTAATCACTGGTTTTAATGGCAGGGCACTGAGAATATAACTGATGTTGGAGACGTGGAGGGGACATGTCATTAGGGCAGCACCCTGACAGGGAAGAGGGGGGCAAGGCTTCTAGCAGAGAAAGAGGCCGCTGTTACGGGAGGAGCGGGCATCCCAGAGGAAAGAGGAATTCCACATAAAGGGCCAATGAGGAGAAACATACTGCACCGTGATTATGACAATGAGGAAATGTCATTGATCAGTGTGTGTAGGGGAAGAGGACTCTAGTCACTGCCATGATGCTGCAGATGCAGCATGTAGGAGCATAAAGCATGGAGAGCAGAACAGTCTGCAGCTACTCAATTAACGTCAAAAAGTCCCCCTCCCAGGGGAGTCAGAGGCACAGTGCATGTGGGGCAGGTGTCAGCATCACATCCTGGTGGACAGAAACCTCTGAGCTGCGCATGAGGCGTCACAGGTTAGCAGCAACCTATCAGCTGGAACCAGTAGGCCTTGCCCCCTCCACTGTAGCACATCTGAAAAGAAGTGAGTGTCCCAGCAATACCCTGCATTTACATTGAATGATACCGCATCATGTGATGCAGGCTGTGTCCCCATTGCTTACCCACCAAGTGCTGGAACAACGCCCCTGCAGTCAAGACTCAGGATGATGACACTGCCCACTGCCTGGACCACAGTATGTGTGATGGCGATGCTGGCTTGCACAGGGAGCAGTTCTCCTGAAGAGCTCTGAAGGTTGATCTTGTGGGTTTTTCCCTTAAATTTGAGTGTCTCGTTTTCCTGCTGCAGGGACCCCTCCCTGTTTGTGAGTGCCTCCTGGTAGAAGGACGAGATGATGATGCTTGGTTTGCTGGCAAATGAAGCATTCAAACTGTGCACTGCTGTCGATCCTAAGCACCAGTTTCACTGGCGCTACCTACCGTGGTGACCCAGAAGGATGCGAGGAGCTGAGACAGTGGAGTGTGCAACCAGTGATGGTGTACATGCCAACCTATCTTCAGTCTTTGGGATAGAACTTCTTTAAAATCACATTCTGCATCAAGCAATACAAGGTCACTTGAAGTATGCTGGATACATTAGAGCAGAACTAGAGGAAACTAGTGGAAGGGCAGTGCCAGAAAAGAGGACCAGCTTCAGTAGACTAGGAAGTTACTGTGTTATAGCACAGTGAGGTATACAAACATTTGGGGAAATGCTGTATGCAAGAGTAGAATAGTCATACAACACTGCTCTGACAAGCTGCATTGTTAGGGGAACTCTCGCGCCAAAGAACACTATATCATGATGTTCAGGAGGTGTCCATCTTAGATGAAGAGATCACCTTCTTATTTCAGTGAAGGTTGTGGCCCGCTCATAACGATCAGCAGTACAGGTTGCTTGCTGTGGCTCACTCGCCGCAGGACAGAAGACTGAAGAGATGACAATTTTCGGTCCTTATCAATGCAAAATGCAACGTTAGCAGTGGGCCGATCCTAAACATGATGGGCAGCCCATCGAGTCAATGCCTGAAACACATCAGCAAAACAAGCCAATGGCTGAAGGGTGCTCACCAAAATGTCCTTTTATATGCCTTTTGTTGCATGTGTCCTGACAAGAGATCTGGCAGAGGGTTAAAGTTGCCTGTCTCAAGACCTAAAAACACAAATTGTGACTAGCACAAGAGAAGACCTGCACCACACTCTTGTAGGTCTTGCTATATTTTTCCTAACAGCGCTTAGGTGCTCACTATATTTATAATTATTTATTTATTATATTTATAATTAAGATTAAAGACACTGAAAAACGCAAACTGCTTCAGCAAAACATGGTGCCTTGGGGTAGCCATTGATGGATTGGTAGATGCAGGCAGCACGTGCAGGACAATGTGTCCTCAAATTTCCACATTTCAGGAGCAAAATTAGTCTCTCTCTCTTTCTCTCTCTGTTCCTCTCACCTTTTCTCTTTCTTGTCCTCCCTCTTTTTTCTATCTGTTTCTTTGTCTCTTTCATTTGCTTTCTCTTGCTATCTCACGTTCTCTTTCTCACTGTCTCTTTTTCTTTCACTCCTTTTATCTTTCTCTCCTTGTCTTTCCATCTCACTCTTTCTTCTCTGTATCCCTTTCACGCTTTGTTTCTTTCGTTCTCTCTCATTCTCTCTTTTCCCTTTCTCTTTTTCTCTCCCCCTCCATTATTTTCTTTCCCGCTCACTCTCTTTTTCGCTCTTTGTCTCAGGCTGTAAGAACCTATAATCATGTCCTCTATAAAATATTTATCTGAAAGAGTCTTTGAAACATTCCATGACAGGTCAAAGCTGATGAAATAAACCACCCAAGCACATACTGTGGGTTGGATGAAACTCACACAATCCCATCATTTTATAGCATACTCAGACATGCTCACTTGTTATGGAACACGGATAGCTCCTGCAGCACTATGATCTGGTCCACGTTTTGGTTGCTTACCCGATAAAGGTGAAAAAGGACAAACAAACTTTGAGCATGTTTTCACCCCCAAGCTCACCGGATCCTGACAAATACACAGTTAAGAAGGCCATTCGCACTAATGGAGGACAGTGAAATAAACAGGTCAGGGAGTATTTAGCCTCAGTTCAAAACTATAGCAATCAAATGTTCCACCAGGTTGGGGGCAATGGAGACAATGGTTAATATCTGAGAAATAGGGCTAAAATAAAATGTCTTATTAATATAAAGTCAGAGTTAAGTCACCAATGAAATAGCATCTGAAAACTGAAGCTTAAGGTCCATTGTAAGGTCATGGAATTCCGGGAAGTTACTGTATCCTTTCTGTACGCGGAAGGGTATACTTTATTCCATATAATACATCAATCAACATGTTCACACCCATTTGAATGCGGCCAGGTTTGAACTTGTAAAGACACACTCAATGGGTATTTTGGAAGTAATTGGAGATTGCTGCATTTGTGTTTGCCGAAGGCAATGCTTGTGGTGGTATCAGGAAACTCAACAGTAAAAAACGGCTCACCAGACCATGAAACAAGCCCACAAACCGCCAAAATACCCATCCCACAGACCAGTCAGACCAGCCTAGCTACTGTAGGCCTAACCTTATCTCCTTACCAGGGACACAACATGTCTAGAGCCAGGAGCCTGCGAATACATCAGTACATTCAGCGTCTTTCAGGCTTCACTCAAGTGCACTAGACTTGTTCTACCTCATTACTGAGATTTTATTATTGCCCTGGAATTATATTGTGTTCAGAAGATGGACTATCACCGTCTCGTCAAAGCAAGTTCAGAGTTGAAATAACAAGCAGTGGCAAAGCCAATGAGTTTCTCTTTTGGTAACTACGGCTTTGTCAATGATTTTCAGCTGTGCCTACGACGTTAGCTAAAAAACGCGAAATTCTTTCGCTGTTTGTCAGTTTGCTGGTTACAAAGATTAGCGCATGAATCAAATGTGGACGTGATTAAAAAAAAAACAGGGTTATCACTGTACCACTAATAAGACACTTTAGAGGCTGCACCTAAAATGCCAAACTGTTGATATCACAATCTTTTCTATGCTAATTGCAAAATATTATGTCTCGTTGTTATAAAGCTGGCTAGGCTACTTCCAGCATATTCCATTTCTGAGGGAAAAAGGAACTAAGGTAGAGAGGAGAAAGTTATACGCCCAGGATCACACAGTGTTGGTCTGGTGAGGAACCTTGAATTAGAACTTCTGTCTCCTCATTCCAAATACGATATCTTAAGTCAATCCTAGCACATCACCGCTCTTCAGCTTCTACAACCCATGTGGATGGTGCCACTCCACGCCTCTCCAATTATAAGTATGAATGTGGCCCCTCCTAACATGGGGTCTGTAGAAAGCTATGCCAAATGTGAGAAGTTTATATCAGATAGGACTGAAGAAATAAAGTAGTACACTTTTTTAAAGTTGGATAAACGTATGAACAAACAAACAGTCCAGTAATGAATGGGTCAACAATGTCAGATTTCAAAAGCATATTTATGATTGGTTTCTACAAAGGCACAAGAAACAGTGGGGGGGGGGTCCGGGTGCAAGCAACAGGGAGGAAGCAATGAGACCAAGCAATAAGAAAGTACCTCAATCCGAGTGCGAGTAGCAGAAGGAGCCCTACACTATAAACTCATAACCAATCAGTCTTGGTCCAGGCACTGCGGAAGGGAGAGACACAGGAAGAAGCCCTGAACCTGAGACAGCTGACCAATAAAAAGCAATGACATGAGAGTGATGTTGAAGCCAACCAAGGGTCTAAGCCCTTTTAAGTTTTATTTAAAGAATAATAGACTTACAGACCATGCTATGCTCGTGCTGTCTCAGAAGAGACCTAAAAAGACCAGGTTTGCAAGCATGGGTTCTGCAGACATGATGCGGTCAGAAAACTCTACTGGAACAGTGACTGTCAGCCTCGTGTGCAACATGTCGTTTGTCTGGGCCTCAGTCTGCGGGCTGCAGTGACCCCTCCAGGTAACAGACTGGCCTAGACTTTGAAATGTGGACTCCCTTGATCAAGCCGCAGTTTGCACTGCCGGGGGCTCACAGGACCCGGTGTACAGCATACATTGAATAATCTGAGTACAGCTACAGTGCTGCGGCTGGCACGCGCGCTGGGACTTGGAGCACTTATTTACAGTGTGAAAACAGACATTGTAGGTTGTTGTGCTTTTACAATGGTCATGTTTCGTTGGAAAGGAATGCTCGCACTGGGATAGAATACAGGCCCGGCCACCAAAACAAAGGTGCCCCCCATTAACGAATCAGGTAACTAAAAAAGTGACTCACATTTGACAAATCAGGGCCGGGTTGACCTTGTAAAGTTACACTGGAAAGATTTTTTCGAGTTACAGGAAGCTGTATATTTTCCTATTGATATGGTCAATTTTATGGTAACTTCGGAGAAATCAACATTAAAACCGTCCCCAAACCATAAACAAGTATTGGCAAATCCAATTTGTCTCACCAATGAAAGAGCTAATGTGTTTTACCCATGGTGTACGCCAGCGTGGCTGCTGTTCAGCATGGCTAAAAGTTAGTGGCGTAAAGAAGAGTGGGTGTGGAATGGAGTGTTGTTAAGTGGAGTAGAGTGGAGTGTAACGGAGTGGAACTAGTGCCGTAGAGTATAGTTCAGTGCCTTGGACAGGAGTGGAGTGGTGTAGCATTGTGGACTGTTGTGGAGGGAGTGGAGTGTTAGAGTGGAAGGGTGTTGAGTGGAGTTGAGTGTCGTAGAGTTGAGTGGAGTAAAGTGTCATAGAGTGTAGTATAGTGTTGTGCAGGGGAGTGCCATAGGATGTCATTGAATGGAGTGTCACAGAAGGTGATGCTTAGTGTTGTAGAGTGGCATAGAGCAGAGTAGATTCGCGTAAAGTGAAGTGGCATAGTGTGGAGTAGTGTAGTAGAGTGGAATGGCATAGAGTGGAATAGAGTGCTGTAGAGTGTTGTTGAGTGGAGTGGCATAGAGTGTCATATAGTGGAGTGTCAGAGTGGAGGAGTGGAGTACTGTGTTGTGGGATGGAGTGAAGCAAAGTGGCATGAAGTGCTGTAGAGGGAGGTGCCTAGAGAGTACTAGAATGGAGTAGTGTTGTAGAGGAGCATAGAATGGAGCAGAGTGTTATGGAGTGGCATAGAGTGGAGTAGACTGTCATACAGTAGAGCATATTTTAATGGAGTAGAGCGTCAGGGTGGAGTGTCGTGGAGGGTAGTGTTGTGTAGTGTAGTGTCACAGAGTGGCAGGTCATAGAATGAAGTAGAGTGGCCTAGAGTGAAGTGGCATAAAGTACAGAGTAGGTTACACAGAGTGCAGTGGCATGGAGTGGTTTTAAGTAAAGTGGTGTAGAGGGCGTTGGCAGTGCAGTGACGTTGAGTAGAGTGGCATAGAGTGGTGTAAAGAAGAGTGGAGTGCAGCAGCGTAGAGTATAGTTGTGTATAGTGCACTGGCACAGACTGGAGCAGCGCAATTTGGAGTGGCACAGGGTGGAGTAGAGTTGCATAGAGCGCAGTGACGTAGAGTGCAGTAGCGTAGAGTAGATTGTTTCAGAGTAGAGTCGAGTGATGCAGGGCAGAGTCGAGTGGTGAAGGATAGAGTGCAGAGGTGTAGAGTGGCATAGATTAAAGTGACTTAGAGTGCAGAGGAATGCAGTGGGGTAGAGTAGATTAGAGAGACATAGAGTGCAATGGTGTAGAGTGCAGAGGGGTAAGGTGGAGTGATGAAGAGTAGAGTAGCATAGAACAGTGGTTCCCAAGCTTTTGACTCCTGAGGACCCCCACTGAATCACTACTGGACGCTGGGGACCACCAGGCAATTTGTACGATTTAAATTTCAAACATTAAAACAGTAATTCACAAAATACACAAATAAGTACACACCAAACAAATACTCAAATTACTAAAGATATAATTATTTTATTTTGAAAAAAGATGCAAAAATCAAAATAATTTAATGGGAAGGTTGGGATATTGGCAACTAACTTTTCAATGTTTGATTTTATTTAGGAAAGCTGAATCCTCATATCCGATTCTACATTTCCCAAGATACATAAGATCTGAGAAAGCTTTTTCACATAAATATGTGGTGGGGAATGGACTTAAAACCATAAGGGCCTCTCATATCTCCATAGCCTCTCTGTCACATGTATTTCATTTGTTTTATAGCACCTCTCATACCAGTATAGGGAGCTTGAGCACTTTACAGGGGACTACAAGGTGTAGGATTCACATCATCCATACAAGTAGCCATTTTCTAAGAGTACTTTGAAGAAGCACAAACTCAGGATTCCGAACATAACACAATGGTTAGAGTTGATTTTAATAATAAGAATGTATTTCTAGGCAAGCAAACATTTTTTAGCAGCAGATGGGTAATGAAAGACCGGGAAAAAAGCATAACTTATTAATTTGTGTCATGCAGTTTGCATGCAGATCTTTGATGGCAGTTCATAGCTCACTGAGCTAGATTATGATTTTAACTTATGAACTGCACAGCAACAAAAAATCTCTGTGACAAAAGCAGTAACCCACTGTGCTATGCACATAAAATACTTTTCTTTGAATGATACTCTTTATTTGCAGCAGGCATGCTACCCATCTGAATACCTTAGATGAGTCAAAACTGCCACTAGACAAAACCCTCATCTCTCTCCAGCAGGTACATTAATCATCAGAGTGGTCTTGATGCGTTTATTTTTCCCCTAAAGCTGCTGGATGTACAAGGAACTAGCTTTTCAGTGTTTTTCAAACTGCTGCACATACGAAGTAATAAATATAAAAACACACAGCACGAGGCCTCAGCTGAAGAAGTGCTTCCCTGCCAACCCAGGACTGCGGATCCCCTGGGAACATGTGAGGGACCCCTGTTGGGCCACAGACCACAGGTTAGGAACCTCTGGCATAGACTGTAGTGGCACAGAGTGCAGTAGAGTTGCATAGAATTGAGTGGTGTAGAGTAAAGTGCAGTGGCATAGAGTGCAGAGGTGCAGAGTAGAGTGGCATAGTGTTCAGTGGTAGAAAGTGCAGTCTTGCAGAGTGGACTGTCGTAGAGTGCAGTGATGTTGTGTAGAGTGGAGAGGGGTGGATCAGAGTAGAGTGGTGTGCAGACGAATGACATTGAGCAGTGGTACAGAGTAGAAACGTGGTGTAGAGTGTAGTCACATAGACTGCAATGGTGTAGAGTGGCATAGCGAGCAGTAGCGTGGAGTGGCATAGAGTAAAGCGCTGTAGAGTAGACTATAGTGGTGTAGAGTGTATGTATGTATATATGTCTTTATTGTTTAGTTAATTAGAACCATTACAAAAGGAATAAATACATTAAAATCGAAATTAAATTGTAATCACATTAAAATACCATTTTATCAATGAAGAGCTTGTGAAAGTAATATTTAAATGCAGATTAATCAATTACTCAATTCATCTAATGGGGCCTAGACTTCTGTAGATCCTTTGTGATCTTTGCTGGCCACCCTCACTAACTGAGATAGCAATCGCTGAGTGTTGTAACATATTGTGCGATCAAGCCAAAGCCCCGCGGAGAGTGAAAAGCAGATGTTAGATGTCTCGATGCAAGTGGGCGCCCCCAAGGCCAAAGCTACTGGTTTGATTAATTGTCCCCTATGAACGGCTAAAGAGGGGCAGTAACAAAGGAGGTTGGCTTTTATCCCTGTGTGCGGACCAAGCGGGGTTAAAGTCTTTGATTGGTAAGGCTAGCATTAGCATATAAAGGATCTGACGTCAAGTTCCCTCATTTATTGGTTCCAAAAAGTATGGCTGAGAAGTGCCGATCAAGTAGGAGTCATTTAAGACTGGCACTGATAATGGTGACTTAACTGACAGTAAATCTTGCTCCCTTGAGATTTCCTTAGATCTTCTGTTGATTATATTTTTTCCAAGAGCTAAATGCCACGATGTCTGCCAGCTGGATGGAGTCGCCCATTTCGAAGGTCTTCAGAGCTTTGCTTAGCCGCGTGTACCAGCGGTTACCAGGAGTTTCAAAGATGATACTTAAGTAATGTTTTAGTGAATGCAAGTTTTCCTTCCTAAGCCTAATATAATATTTAATGATGGCTGCTTGGCAGTCTAGCTTCTGCAACACGAGGCCCAGTTCCAATCTGAGGCCTTGGGTGTCAGATATACTTTGGTTGTTGAAAACACTTCTTAGATACGCCCTGCAGTGGACTTGTTCTAGGGTGGCTTCCAAGGAACCAGGATACGCCAGGTTACCATACTGCAGGGCAGCGAGTAGAGTCACCTTGGTTACCCTCAGTGTTGGGGCAGCCGACGCACTTCTTAGTTGATTGTTCAGTTCGGAAATCCTGTAAGTTATTACAGCAGCTTTGTTCTTGATAGTGCCTTTTTGTCTCCCAGCTGAACTATTTTTGGTGAACCACACATCAAGGTAATTGTATTTCCTGGTTGTGCAGATGATCTGACTTCCAAGCTGCCAGGTAGTGACCTTTTTGTTTTTATATTTTCAAAATATAAGGACTTTTATTTTATCCTGGTTTACTTGAAGCTGGTTGGCTATGTTGAATGTATTCAGAGCATTTAAAGCCCGCTGTAAATCGTTTTTTGTGCAATCCATTATCACAATATCATCAGCTTATTGAATGGTTTGAAGTTTTGTGGAGCCAATCTTTGGTGGAACCAAACTTCTGGTCTGCAGGTTTTACCCTACATCTGCTGTGTACAAGTTCAACATCACTGGGGCCAGGACGGAACCCTGCTTTAGGCCTCTGTTAGTTGCTATTTTCCAAGACATTTTGCCTGGGCCAGTTTTAACTCAGACCCATGTGTGAGTGTACAGTGAACTGATAACTCTTAGTAGCTGTGTGGGAATGCTCCATGCTGACAGCCTCCTCCATAGAGTTTCACGATCCACCCTATTGAAAGCAGCGCTGTAATCCACAAAGCAGCAAAAAAATGGCAGGCGATTGTTTTTAACTGCTTGCTGATGCAAGTATGAGAGCACCACAGTGTTGTCCACTGTTGAGGCTCCTGGTCTGAAGACAGATTGAAAAAATGGCAAGATTTGACACTTCTGGACCCAGTCTTCCAGTTGGTCCAGCAGTACTCGGGCATAGATTTTTACCTCCACGTCCAGGAGTGCTATTAGACAATAATTTTATGCAACTGTGCGATCTCCCTTTTTATAGATTGGGCAGAAATGCACTATTAAAGAGCTGGGACAGCCTCTCTGTCCAACCCAATGGAGAGCATTTGAACAGGAAAGCCCATAAACCGTTCCGCCCTGGGACGCTGTCCTTCCTGATTTCCTTTATAGCATTTTCTATTGTGTAACAGAAAAATAAATCGTTTCTGCACCTATTGCCTCATCGGGGTAACTGGTTGATCAGCATTGATCTCTGGGCTTTCTTCTGCTGTTGAGGAGAATGCTTCACATTGGGGTGGAGAGTATGTTCTGGGTCTTCCCAAGCCAGACCAGGCTCCAGTCGAGTGGCCATGTATAAGTTTGTGACATGAATAGCCCATGCGGCCTCTGTGACACCATTTTCCCTAGAAGCGTTGTCCCTCTTTAACTTATGTATGTACTTCCAGAAGCGGGTGTGATTTGAGAGCTTTAGTAACTGAAATAGGGTTTCCCATTCTTTTTGGTCTTTGCCATCTTGCATTACCATATTTGTTTCTTGAGAATTCTTTTGCTATTTGCTATCTGAGCCGCTCTGTCATTTTGGGCTTTTGTTTGTGCTTGCGCAGAGTTCTGCAGAACGCCCATTTTAGCTTGAGCACTGCTTTATCTAGTTGTGGTGCCGCCCTTCTCGAGGCAGCCAGGAACTGAGTTTTTAACCATAAGGCTATGCTGGTTAAATGCTCTAGTCTCCATTTGATTCTTCTTACCAAGTGCCCCTTCTCTGTGCCCATTGATGCCCCTACCACGGTGCGCATTTCTGCTGCCTAGACTTCTAGGTCTATGACACACTTTAGCAGGTTGTGGTCACTTTCCGCCCTATCGATGACATCAAAGTGGGTGAGCCTCCAAGTGAGTTTTTCTGAGAGAAACACATAGGGCCTGATTACGACTTCGACGGAGAGGGTTAATCCGTCCCAAATGTGACGGATATCCTGCCCGCCCTATTATGAGTTCCATAGGATATAATGGACTCGTAATTCGGCGGGCGGGATATCCATCACATTTGAGATGAATTAACCCTCTCTGCCAAAGTCGTAATCAGGCCCATAGTCAATTGTTGAGTCACCCTTGAAAGTAGGAGGAAAGGCGCAGACCTTCAGTTTTGTCATGCTCTCCTGATGTGTAGATGATAATTTAAAGGTTGTCATGAAGTTTTGTATAAATTGGCAATCTCTAGCCTGGGCAGTGTCCTCTAGTTGGTCACCTAACCCAGTTACATTAAAGTCCCCCAACATGACTATTTCAGGACCGGGGTGGCTGAAGATGACGGATTCCAAAATCTCCAGGAGTTCAATGATTAAAGCTGTCTTTAGTTTTTTTGAAGCATTTATATAGCAGTTGATCAGTATCAGGCCAACTTCTTCCCAGTCGATGTTCATGCCACTAAGGCAAATTACTTGAGCCATTTTGCTGTTGACTGGAAGTTCAGTGGCCAGCAGGCAGAATGCCTGCTTGATAAAGGTGGTTAAGCCTCCAGAGGGGCGTCCAAAGACACTTGGGTGAGTAGCTGGCAGGAAGATCTTGTGGCAGCCTGGCAAGTGAGCTGGAGCACATTCCCAGGTTTTTTGCATGCAAATAATGTTGTTGGAATTTAAATATGATCATGCTTCCCTGGATCTCCCAATGCTCCTGCCACCTGCCACATTCCATGACAAAATTGACTGGGATTTAAGTGATCGCGGAGGGTGATGCTCTATGCCTCCCATAGTACTAGGACCAATGCCTAGGACCATCCAGATCCCTCTGCATGCTTTGTGGACGTGAATGTGAGGCCTGGGCACCTCTTCTGTTTTGCAAGCAAACTATTGTAAGAGCCTAGGAGGCCACCATAGTGGGGGGCCAATGGTTCATCCCCCTGCTTGAGCCTCTTAAGAGAGTTTTCAGCTTTTCCCTAGGGTGGGTGTTTAATAAAAACAAACTGGTATTTGACGGGAGGGGCACTGTATAGGTCAATGCCCCATTCTGCAAAGGCCTCTCTTGCCGCCCATACTGCAGTTCTCTGAGCTGCACTTTTCCAAGTAGTTTTTTGTGACTTCACTAGTGTCATTAGAAAGGGTGGCTCAAACCTGGCCAAATCCATGTCCTCCAAGGTGATGTGCCTGAGTGCTGGCACTGGGGTAAAGAGCCATAATAGATTCCCCTTATTTAAGGTGTCTATGGACCTTTTGAAGTATAGAGAGGGATAAAGGTTAGTTCAAGAGAGGGCTGTTCTGCTGATTCGGATGTAACGTGTCTGTCACGCAGCGGGCCTGTCGATCCCCCAGCGAAGTGGTAGGAGCACTTTGCTGTGAATAGGCATCCGCATCAGAAAGGACGTGATAAGTTGAGTATGCCACTGGACTGTGGGCAAACTCACAGCCGCTCATGTTGGTGGATGATCCTACAGACCTGACAGTCTGAAAATTAAGCTCACTTCTAGTGGCTGCTTGAGGGGCAAGATGAAATGCCGGTGCACTACGTGGGCACGAGTAGTCACCTAAGCCCACCTCGCTAAGAGGGGCTGTTTTTATCCTTACTGCTTTTGCTTTGCGACAGACCTCTATGCCTTAGATCCCTGATCTGGATAAGTTTTCTGGTCACCCGGGCTCCCTAGTGTTTCTGCGGCTCTTCTGAAGACAATTTCGGGTGGTGGAGTAAACCCAGTTGGTTCCGCTGCCTCTAGCCTCCTGGCGGGGGCTCACTGTGTCGCAGCTGAATGTTCTTGAGATTGACCCAAATAAGTTGACCAGGCTATGTCTGATGGTAGGGATTACTTGATGAGTGTGGATTCCCCCTCCCTCCTGGGGGAAGCTGGCATCAACTGCTTGATCTTTGAGATGACCTTTTAATGTTGTTTGTGGCAGAAAGATTGGGAACAGCTTTGTTGAGCTGCCGCCTTCATGGGCTTCAAATGCAGTATTTATTTGGGGTCTTTTGGCCATTCTGCTTTGACTCCTTTGTTTCCGGTCTTGGTTTATTAGCCTTTTCTTCTCTCTCCTTGAGTGGCCAGTAGTCAAAACCTGAGGGGGCTTAGCAGGGAAGTTGCTAGTTTTTTTTGTGTCTCCTTGATGATCGAAAAATGCTTCAATGCCCAATTACGACTTCTCACTCTTAAGAGCATCTGTTTCCTCGCTTTGTACAGTTACTGAGGAAGCTCCGACACCTTCCCCACCTCGGGATTGCCCTTGTCCAACCTCGTTTTTTTGTGACAAGTAGACCATGATAGAGAGAATTTCTGGAGTTAAGCACTTGGCCTTCTGGAGATTGCTGAGGAGGGTTACCTGGTGCTCATGCTGTGGTGTCTAAGCCTTGATCTGCATGGTTCATTTGGAAGCAAGGAGTCGTTACTGGGGTCTCATTGTGCCTTACCGCTGCCTTAACCGCGCCGATTAGATCGCACAGACTCTTAGGTAGAGAGCTTATCGTGTCTATGATTGGGGAGCATGGGCATTGGGAGCCCTTCTTTGTCACAGTGAAGGGAATTTCCAGAAGTGTTACCGTTGCTCCAATATCGAGTAGATGAGTTGCCAGGGACTGAATCAGGTCAAGTTGCAACTCCATCTTGTTTGACTGCCAGAGGAGGGACATTGTCATTGTGTCCTGTGAGGATCTGATCACCGCCAGCTCTTGTGTTTCTGTGGAGCATCTAGGTGTTAATCCACCCCATCCTCTCCCAGGGGCCTGATCACTGTTGAGGTGAGGCCGAATGTTTTGTCAATCTGCTCCTCTATGTTGTTGAGGAAGTGTTCAGACAGCACCCCAAATTCCTGATCTGTGAAACTAGCCCTTCCCAGGTAGGTAGGTGCAGTTTTTGATTCTTCCCCAAGGCTTTGAGATCACTCTGAGTAGTTAGCTGCTGTTACTGGATGCAGTTGTTTAGGAGACTGCTCAAACTCATGAATGACTTGGGCAATAGTTGTCGTCTGGTGCATTTGATTTCCAATCCCCAGTATGGGGGATACGACCACAAGTGGGTTTGATAGCTGGGCAACTTGTCTCCCATGTTGCTGGTCTCACTATACTGTAGAGATGTTGTGGACCATGCTTGGAATTTGGATTCAATGGTGATGGAGGGGTCAAGATGGGCTATTGTAAATGCGGGGCATGAGAGTGATCTTTTTTATTTGGCATTCACCGAAGTGCCTCTGCCAGAACAATGCCTTTAGCAGAACTGGACACCGGGTTTTTGGTTTGATTGTCTTGATTGGCTTGAAACAAATGTGCATGTAGCCCTTCAAGGGCACGTTCTGATCCCTCCACTGGTTGTTTGCAGAGGAATCAGATTATAGAGCCCTTTCCATCGGGGTGGGCCTGCAAGGCTGGATGGCCTCGGTGGTGTCTGCTGTTGCCTTCAAGTACCCTGGCTGATGAAGGCAGTGGGGAGCTTGCCCCCTCCTGCATGGATTGTGGGGTGAAGCGGTCTCTCATCCCTTTCTGGCACGTGTCATATTTCCTTTTTCACATTGCTGGCAAAGATCCTACAAAGGGGCTAGATTTGTCACTAGACTGTCGCTATAGCGTCTTGGTTGTGTCACTTCCAGCTGCTTCTGTCGAATCTATGGTGATGTGCACTACGGTTTTAGAGCCTAGTCCTGGTGGTTAGCTGTGCTGCCATGCCTCCAAGGCTGCAAGCCAACAGCACACACTACGGGGAAGAATGGAGGGGCACAAGCACGCGGCCAGGAGCGTGGGTGAGGTTGTAGTTGGAAATCTGGAAGACTAGAAGATCAGATCACATCCTCGGGCACCTCTGGAATGGTTTAAGCGTGATTTTGAGCGCAATGTGCAGTCTGGCACAGCGCCGCCTCACCTCCCTTGTTGTCCCCATTGCCAGTGGTCGGGGGAGTGGAGGGGCACAAGCGTTCAGGCTAGTGCTCGGGGCCTGGGCTTAAGGGCGTGGCAGCTATGGGTCACAACCCAAGTAGCCCAGGAAGGCCAGGAAGTCAAGAGAGTCTGAGTCTAAGACAGAGTGTGCAGTTGGGCACAGTAGGTGGCTAGATGGGTGGGTTAATGAGCGGGGTGCACCACAGACTGCCTCAGAACCACTGAAGCTCAGTGTGTCCACTTCATTCCCCCCGTGTCCCTCAGTTCCTCTGTGACTTTATGATACTGGGCCCCAAGCTTGTGGTGACGCTGCAGTTACCCCACCTTCCCCCACTTTCACTGCCGGGCAGCCTGAGGTTGCTGCTGTTACCGCTTCCACTGGTTCTACTCCACTAGATCTGCTGCCTCTGTGGACCTCCTTGGAGCTGCTGGGGAGCCTGTCCCTGTTGGCATCCTGCAGCTCATGGATGTTGCCTACTGCGTCGGCCTTGGGACCCACGTGGATGGTGGCGGGAGAGAAGGGTAGTGAGGGGTGAAGGTGTTGATAGGAGAATCGGGGGGATCATAGGAATCAGGCTTTGGCCGTCAATGCCCCTAGCACCCAGCCCCTCCGGTGTACCAGTTAAAAGTGTTTTGCCAGTACTGAGGTCCACTGTCGCGCCGCGGCCGCAAGAACAGGCACTGCAGCGCAACTCTTTGAGACCGCGGCGGCCCGCAGGCGGGCCGCGGGGGAAGCCGCGGCTCGATTCAAGGGTCGCAGCACTCTCCGGCCACGGATTCCTGGGCAAACGCGGCAGGACCAGAGAACACGAATCGGGTCACGGTCCTTGCCGCGCTCAGCGCGTAAAGCATAAATAGCGCATTGGGATTTCCGGTACCCCCTCCTTTACACCACTTACCGGTCACATGATCAAAAGCCGGATGCCTGCACATGATTAGCTTTTATGCATGCTTTTCCCCTTCCCAGCATGCTGTTCACTTCCTCTCTTCCCTGCATGCAGTGTTTCTCTTTTTCAGGCGCATGTTCTCTATTCTTAGTTATGACCTTTTCCCCAATCCAAGATGGTGGTATTACTACTTCCTGTTTTCCACTTCCTGTCTAGGGGTATATAAAGGGAATCTAGCCTCTTTCTCATTGCGTTGCAACACTCCTGTGGTGGTAGTCACGCTACGGCTGGTTTCCTCTTGTGGAGCCAGTTGTTCTTGATCTGTCTTCCGTCTCCAGAATTCCTGAATTCCAGAATCTTAAGTCCTAACGTCCTTGTGTCCTCCTTCTGTTTCAGGGAGTTCCTGTTGGAGGTTTTTTACCCTTTTGGAGTTTTTCCTCTGGGACTCCTTCTGGAGGGCACGGACTGTAGTGGGTTACTATTGTCAAACAGCACTGTGGCTACCTCGGCCAAAGCAGGACCTGCAGGAACCGGGGCCGCTCACCACCTCTCTCCAACCTCGACGGTAAGCCCAGGGTGAATCGTGACAGATTGCAACGCCCAAAACTCCAGTTGCAGTTCGGAACCATGGAGAGTCCAGTGATGAGTACAGAACCAACAAGCCAAACCCTGCTCCTGACTATACAACAACAGGCTCAAGAACTCCAACAGCTACGTACCGAAAACACTGTCTACCGACAAGCCTTTGCCTCTAGAACCACTGATGTTCCTACGGTCTCCGCCACTACACCTCGTTTCTCCGGGGATCCTAACAAATTAAGAGAATTCCTGGATGCCTTGACGGTCTTTTTCGTATTCCGCCCCTCACAATTTATGCAAGACAAAACCAAGGTGGGGTATTTGATTAGCGCCCTATCTGGCCCAGCCTTAGCATGGGCAACTCCTTTAGTGACAAGCAACGACCCTAGCTTGTCTAATTATTCCAGCTTTGTCACTGCCTTTAAGCAGATGTTTGAGCGCCCTGGACTCGAGTCTTCAGCAAAAGAAGCTCTCTGCGATATTCAACAAGGAAATCAGGACGTATTACAATACATCACTCGTTTCAGACAATTGGCAGCAGAGACTTCCTGGGTGGAACGTACCTTGGTGACCCTGTTTCGCAGGGGTCTCAGAGAGGACATTAAGGACGAACTGGTGCACTCTGCCAGAATAGAGAATCTTAAGGGGTTAATGGATCAGACCTTGACGATCGAATATCGGTTAAATGAGCGAAGAATGGAGAGAAAGAAGAGTCGCTTACCATCCCACTCGGTGACGTCCCGCACCCTTCCTCATTGTGCCGAGGAGGTTCGTCCTGAAACTAAGGGTGCTACCGATGAAGAGCCTATGCAAATCGATACGGCTCGAGGGCCAATATCATCTAGTGAACGAGAAAACAGACGAAGGAAGGGACTTTGTCTGTATTGTGGTGCGGCTGTCTAATTCGCACATGTCCTGTCCGTCCAGCCAAGCCTTTGGGAAACGCCAATTCCCGTCCTCAGTGAGAAGGGTGAGGACGGGATATTGTGAAATACCTTCCATTTGTTCCTCAAGGGAGGAAGGAACTGCTCTTTTTCTTTGACCCGTTATCCTCCACTTAACTGATGGCCGGGAAGAAAGAGCTCTGGCTTTGTTGGACTGTGGAGCCAGTGGTATCTACCTAGATGAAGCATGGGCCAGCGAAAGACAGATTTTGCAAATACCTAAGGAAATACCAGAACAGGTCCACACGGTGGATGGATCACTCTTGGCCTCAGCACCAGTACAGTATACCACCCCTACCTTATGTCTCCAATTCGGGAAACATCAAGAAAACCTTTCTTTTGATTTAATTTCTTCACCACATCACGTTATGATCCTGGGAATTCCATGGCTCACTCGGCATAACCCTTACATTAACTGGGAAACAAGAACCATTTCTTTATCCTCTCACTTCTGCCAACACCACTGCTACTTAGCAGGAGACTATTGGTCCCCAAAGAGTCTCTTAACAGCACCCCCTAAGAGGGGATGTTCTATTAACGTCCTACAGGGAGTACCCAGACATTATCAAGAATATGCTGATGTATTCCAGAAACCAGAAAGACCTGAACTGCCACCCCATAGAGAATACGATTGCGCCATTCCTTTGGAGCCAGATGCTGTGGTTCCTTTTGGGCGAATGTACTCTCTAACAGAACCTGAGAAGCAGATCCCTAAGGAATACCTAGAGGATAACATACAGAGTGGATTGATTGCTCCCTCCTCTTCACCTGCAGGGGCTCCTCTCTTCTTTGTGCCTAAGAAGACGAAAGACTTGCGTCCCTGTATTGATTTTAGAGGATTAAACAAGATCACTAAGAAGGATCGGTACCCGCTACCTCTTATTAAGGACATCTTAGAAGCTGTCAGAGGGGCAAAGAGATTCACCAATTTGGATCTTAGAGGAGCATACCATCTTTAAAGGATAAAGGAAGGGGATGAGTGGAAGACCGCCTTCAGAACACCTTTCGGTCACTATGAATACCGAGTATTGCCATTTGGGCTCACCAATGCCCCCTCCATTTTTCAAAGATTCATGGACTCTATTTTTTCCGATCTTCTACAGCAAACAGTGGTTGTTTATCTAGATGACATTTTAATATTTTCTGTCCACCCAGAACAACACAAGTCCTAGAGAGACTCAGACAACACCATTTATTCTGCAAACCAGAATAATGCGAGTTTGATCGAACAGAGGTAAAATACCTGGGATATTGCATTAATCAAACTGGGGTTGCCATGGATTCAGAGAAAGTTCAAGCTATACTGGATTGGCCGTCCCCCTCTTCCATCAAAGAAACTCAGTGTTTTTTGGGATTGGCCAATTTCTATCGACAATTTATAGCGGACTTTGCCCAGAGAACCAGTTACATTACTCAAACCCTTAAAAAAGACAATCTAAGGAAGGGTTTTTGTTGGACACAAGACGCAGAGTTGGCTTTTCAAGAATTAAAGAAAGCCTTTATTCAAGCTCCCATTTTACGGCACCCAGACACCAACAAACAGTTCATCGTTGTCGCAGACGCCTCCGAAACAGCCACAGGGCTGCCTTACTACAGAAACAAGACGATGATGAGTTAGAGCACCCTGTATTCTACCTTTCACACATCTTATCCGATTCAGAGCGGAACTATTCAGTGTTAGAACGAGAGTTATTCGCCTTGAAGACCGCGTGCACGGAATGGAGACACTTCCTGATGGGCTCGAAAGAACCCTTTGAAGCCCGGACAGATCACCGAAACTTACAATGCTTGAGAAACTTTCAGTGTCAGAATAGCCGGCAGGCTCGATGGGCTTTCTTTTTCAGTCAATATGATTTTTACATCACATACATCCCTGGTTCTCAGAATATCCTGGCCGATGCTTTGTCTTGGCGTTACCCTGAGTGTAGCGATTCTCCTGTACAGAACCTATTTGAAAGTAACAAGATCATTGATTTAGTACAGACATTTCTAGACCAGGTCAAGTCCGAATACTCCCATCTGGAAACTACAGAGATGAACAAGTTGCGCCCGCAACTTCATATAGATTAAGGATACTATTACCATAACAAAGCCCTGTTCTTACCCACTAAGCAAGTCCAGACAGAAGCCTTACGTATGTGCCACGATTCCCCCATCGCAGGTCATCGCGGAATGAAAGCTACCCAAGAGCTTCTGCTTCGCTCCTTCTGGTGGCCCACTCTCAAGGCGGATACTGAAGACTATGGGGGTCATTACAAGCTTGGCGGGCGGCTACTGCAGCCCGCCAAGCGATAACCGCCGTCTTACAACATCCCCGCTGGGCCGTAGTAAACCTAGTTTACGCCCGCCGGCCCAGCGGGGATGCGGCCGCAACATAGGAGCCGGCTCCTAATGGAGCCGGCGGTGTTGCGGCCGTGCGACGGGTGCAGTAGCACCCGTCACGCTTTTCACTGACTGCTATGCAGACAGTGAAAAGCTGCATGGGGCCCTGTTAGGGGGCCCCTGCACTGCCCATGCCATTGGCATGGGCAGTGCAATGGCCCCCAGGGGCCCCAGGACTCCCCTTACCGCCAGCCTCTTCCTGGCGGTGCAAACCGCCAGAAACAGGCCGGCGGTAGGGGAGTCATAATCCCCAGGGCATAATCCCCAGGGCTGCTTGCAGCGCTGCCCTGGCGGATTATCACCGCCCGGGCTAAAACGGCGGGAAACCGCCGGCCTCAGCAGTGCAAACCGCGGCGCTACCGCCGCAGTCGTAATACGGGTCTCCGTACCGCCAGCCTGTTAGCGGTACGGACGCCACATTACCCCTGGCGGTCGGAGACCGCCAGGGTCGTAATGACCCCCTATGTGTCATCCTGTCCCATATATGCACAAGCCAAGACACCCCGTACTAAACCAGTAGGATTACTTCGCCCATTACCTGTTCCCCCAGGTCCATGGCACACTATCTCCACTGATTTTATGTGCTCTTTACCCTCTTCAGTGGGAAATCGAGTAATAATGGTGACCGTTTATTCCTTCACTAAGATGGCACATTTCACGGCGTTAAGAAAACTACCAACGGCAAAGGAATTAAGCCAAATCTTTACGCAAGAGATCTTTCGGCTTCATGGATTACCTCAGGTCATTATCTCAGATCGGGCTCCCCAATATATCTCCCGATTCTGGAAACAGTTCTGTAAGACCCTGGGAATAGAAGTGGCCTTATCATCAGGGTTCCATCCTCAAACTAATGGACAGACGGAACGACTAAATCAAGGCCTCAAACAATATTTACGCAGCTTCTGCAATGCTACGCAGAGTAATTGGTTTACCTATTTACCACTTGCAGAATTCTCCTACAACAACTCAATACACAGCGCCACGAAAGTCTCCCCTTTCTATGGGTCTTACGGTTTCCATCCTAAGGCCTTCCCAACTCCCCTGAAAGATACTTCCAATCTTCCTGCCATCTCCTCCTATGTTCAGCAACTACGGGGTGTCCAACTTGTTATCCATTCTAACCTTGTGGCCACTAAGTCACACATGAAAAGGATGGCTGATAAAAGACGTTGTGAGGCTCCACAGTATCAGGTCCACGATAAGGTTTGGCTTTCCTCTAGATTTTTACCACTCCGACTTACCCAGAACAAATTTAAACCTCGTTATTATGGTCCATTCCTGATTCTCCAGAAGATTAATCCAGTGTCTGTGCATCTTCGTCTGCCCCAGACTTGGAAGATACATCCTGTGTTCCATATCTCTCAACTCAAACCTTACCTTCCTGATCCTTTTCACAGACAATTCTCCTGTCCTCCCCCTCTGTTGATTGATGATGTGCCCGAATACGAGGTCCAGGAAATCTGTGACTCTCGGTTTTTCCATGGACGCCACCAATATCTTATTCATTGGAAAGGCTACCCTATGAGTGAGTGTTCCTGGGAAGATGCCAATTCAGTTCATGCCCCTCTTTTGGTCCGTCGCTTTTTCTGGCTTTTTCCGGCTTTTCCCTCACAAACCTGGGGCCTCAGGGGGGGACCTACTGTCGCGCCGTGGCGGCCCGCGGGCAGGCCGCGGGGGAAGCCACGGCTCGATTCAAGGGTCGCAGCACTCGACGCAGCCCTTTTCTCCGGCCGCGGATTCCTGGGCAAATGCGGCAGGACCAGAGAACCCGAATCGGGTCACGGTCCTTGCCGCGCTCAGCACGTAAAGCATAAATAGCGCATTGGGATTCCCGGTACCCCCTCCTTTACACCACTTACCGGTCACACGATCAAAAGCCGGATGCCTGCACATGATTCGCTTTTATGCATGCTTTTCCCCTTCCCAGCATGCTGTTCACTTCCTCTCTTCCCTGCATGCAGTGTTTCTCTTTTTCAGGCGCATGTTCTCTATTCTTAGTTATGACCTTTTCCCCAATCCAAGATGGTGGTATTACTACTTCATGTTTTCCACTTCCTGTCTAGGGGTATATAAGGGGAATCTAGCTTCTTTCTCATTGCGTTGCAACACTCCTGTGGTGGTAGTCACGCTCCGGCTGGTTTCCTCTTGTGGAGCCAGTTGTTCTTGATCTGTCTTCCGTCTCCAGAATTCCTGAATTCCAGAATCTTAAGTCCTAACATCCTTGTGTCCTCCTTCTGTTTCAGGGAGTTCCTGTTGGAGGTTTTTTACCCTTTTGGGGTTTTTCCTCTGGGACTCCTTCTGGAGGGCACGGACTGTAGTGGCTTACTATTGTCAAACAGCACCGTGGCTACTGGAAGGGGTCGCCCCTACCTCGGCCAAAGCAGGACCTGCAGGAACCGGGGCCGCTCACCACCTCTCTCCAACCTTGACGGTAAGCCCAGGGTGAATCATGACATCCACTGCTATGCAAGACTCAATAGGTAATACACAAGTCTTTGAACTTTATTTTGGCCGAGACATGCAACCAGTGCAGATCCTTGATTTTCTCTGAGATGGGACTGAACTTTGGCATTTGAAAAAGCAGTTGAGTGGCTGCATTTTGTAGAGACTGTAGTTTAACTTGTGTTCTCTTATTCAAGCTCAAATACAAATAATTATAATAGGTGGTTCTTGATAGTATAAGGGCTACCAGAACCATCTTTCGCATATCATCTGGAAGAAAAGGAAAAAACGTTTTCAAGGTCTTAATTAAGTAGAAACAAGAAGAGGTAATGGAATTAATCTGGTCAGAGCCGCCCAATTGATCATCAAATAGCACTCCCAAGTTTTGCTGCCAGCGACAAGAAGCAGCCAAAGGTTATCTGGGTACCAAGAGATATTCCAAAAATATGTATAATTTCCAAAGAGTAATACCTCAGTTTTCTCAGAATTCAATTTCAGACAGTTGTCCCTCATCCAAATTGAGACCTGTTGTAGGCAGCTGTTAAAATTGGTAGCCACCTCCCCTGCCTCTGAGGATGGGGACTCAATTATCTGAGTGTCATCTGCATATGAGATAACTGCAAAGCCATATGATTGAATAAGATTCATAAGAGGGGTAATGTAGATATTAAACAGAGTGGGCAACAGGGAGGATCACTGAGGAACTCTGCAGGGAAGGGTAAAGGGCTTGGACTTAAAACCACCCAGTTAGATAGGAAGGAGCCAAGGATTTCAAGTGCTACGCCCCTTATCCAGATATCCCCTACCCAGTTGATCTAAACACAATGATTTACTATGTCAAACACAGCTGAGAGATCTAAGAGAACCAATGCCATCTTACCACCATTATCTACCACCTTTCAGACTTCCACCATTGTACAGAGAAGCGCTGACTTTGTGCTATGTGTGGAACGGAAACCATGCTGAGCAGGATCAAGAACATCATGTGAGTCCAGATAAGTCATGAGGACTTCGTTTAGGGCTCTCTCCAGTATTTTGGCCGGAAACGATAACCTAGAGATAGGCTGATAGTTTTTAACTATCAAAGGGTTAGATTAAGGTTTTTTTTTTAGAATGGGCAAAACGGACTCCTTTTCCAGGCTGTAGGATAATAGACTACGTCCAATAGGTTATTTAAGAGTGTGGTCTGACGTACTGCTATGATGTTAGAAATAGAATGTAACACATATGGTGGGCATGGGTCTGCAGGAGAACCTGATTTAGTCATTTCCAGCAGTTGGATGATTTTATCTACTGTTTAAGTCAGGAAAGAAATGAAGACCCCCAATGTTCCCGGTTTCCTCATTGCTGGGGTGCAATTTATCTAACCTAGAACTAGGGATGCAGAGATCGGTTCCCCCTGAGCCAGCCACAGATGATTCAAAAACGCAATTGACTTTAACCTGGAAGAACTCTGCTATTTTGTTGCAGAAATCTTGGTCAGGAGTGAAGCTTTTGTTTTAATCAACGCTGGAGAGACAAGTGATAGCTTTGAATAATTCAACTGTAGAATTTTTGGCCGAACCTATCTTCAACATATAATATTTTTACTTTGCACTTATAATTACCGCTTTATTCTCATCACAGTCTGCTTCATGAGACAGTCTGGCTATGCTGTCATACTCTTTCCTTCATTTACCTCCAAGGTACAACATTTTTTTTCACTTTCTTAAGTGCCAACGAGTACCAAGCAGCAGTGGGATGATTCCTGTGGCTTTTTATCTTTTTTCTGGAGCAAGTGGAGTGACAGCCGCTTCAGTTTAGCTGTGGTAATCCTCTACGGCGGTATCATCTGCTCCATTTATGATTGATCAGTATAGGGAAAGGTGCGGAAGACATTGTGACGCGAAGGGTTAATTAGCTTGAGCAGTGTAGATGAGTGTGATGCCTGCTGAAACCCCCCCAAACATTGTGGAAAAGTTCAAGATATTATTTTCAAGCTTGTTTGTGTAGAAGGCTCCGTCTCAACCTTGAGAACGAGAGTACAGGGAAAAGATGGAATGAAAACAAAGGCTGGAGAAGGGCAAAGCAGCCAAGTGCTGATATCATAGCTAGAAAATGCCAGAATGAGATAGAATCCAAGCTTCGAGTTATTTAAGCACGGAAGTGTGGATGAGGGATTTGAAGCTCGCAGATGGAGTTGTGAAAGCTGCCATGGCCCAGCGCTGCCTCCCTGTTTTGCTGACCGTGATGCTTGAGGGGGAGAGAGGTCCAAGCAGGCGGTAGAGGGCTTCTCAGCATTTCGTGGACTAAGTTAAATTCCACACAGGGATGAAAGGCCTTTGTTTCTCTGCTCTATTATTATGACGGATTATTTATGCTTGCACTGTGTTTATAACCTGAAGTATTCAGCTAGTTTATATTTTGCTTTCTAAACCTTGTAGTGTGAACCTGCTACAGTAACTGAAGCATGCATTTTGGTGTGCAGTAAATCAAAGCTTATCTGAAGTATTCAGTTCGTTTATATTTTTCCTCCTGAACATCGTAGTGAGAGCCTGCTGCAGTAATTGAAACATGCATTTTGGTGTGCAGTAAATCAAAGCTTATCTGAAGTATCCAACTCATTTATATTCTGCTACCTGAACATCGTAGTGTGATGCATTTTGGTATACAGTTAATCAAAACTTATATCTGTCAGTGAACTCTTTGCTTATATATATAGATGCATAGATGCTCTTTGTAGTGTACTTATATATAAATAGATGCTTTTCTTTGCTATTCTTATTCTACTATTGTTAATGTGCTAAATGCCTACATTTACCTGCAATTCTAGTAAAGCTAAATTGTATTTATAATTGGCGTATGGTCCTTCATTGAGTGTCCTTATTGACTTATACCGAACAGGTGTCAACCAGTCACCTGGATAAGACATTTTGGTACCAGAAGTGGGGTATAAGTCAATAATGCCTCTTTGGGGATGTAAGAAAAGTGAGGCAGAGAGCGGAAGGTAGCATGGGGCAGAAGCCAGATCCATTCCCGGTGGTTAGCAACTGACCCGTTCTCTGGTGTGGCAGGACTCCTGAACCAGTGGGCAGCGCTGGTGTTATGGGAGGCATTAGATGAGAAAGTGACTCCTTTCTTAGTGGAAGATGCAGTTGAGAGTTTGAAGCTAAGAGGTGCAAAGCTGGAGCTGAAAGCAGCAGGGCAAGTGGGATGGCTTTTCCTGTCTGCGCTCTGTACGGTATACAGGAAAACATTAACACAAGATGAAGAGATAAGAAAACTGCGGGATGAGGTTTCAGCCTTGAAGGAAAGGCAGTTACTTATGAAAGAGACCATAGAAAGTGCAGTGACTCGGGGTGATCAAATGGAGGCAAGGTGCACCACATTAGCAGTACGAGTAGCAAAACAGAAGAGTAGGCAGAAGCCTAAAATGCCCTCAACTATGCAAGTGAGGGCACTGAAACGCAAACAGAAGAGTAGGCAGAAGCCTAAAATGCCCTCAACTGTGCAAGTGAGGGCACTGGTACGCAAACAGAAAAGTAGGTAGAAGCCTAAAATACCCTCAACTGTGCAATTGAGGGCATTGGTACGCAAAGAAAATTGGGATCCACATACTTGGGAGGATGAGGTGGAAGTACGTGTAACAGAAATAGGTGGAGTTGAAAGTGGAGAAGGACGTATAGCTGAAATTGAAGATGAAAAGGGAGTGAATGGTGGGCAAATACAGAATTCGCGTTTGGTAAGAGATTATACGCAGAGTGAGTTGTTGGAGGGAGCCCGTATGTTTAGGCAGATGTCTGCAGAGCCTTTGTTTAAATGGTTGGTGAGATTGTGGGACACTGGAGTAAAAGATGCATTACAGAATCCTTTTACGTTAGGTCCCATCACAGAAGGAGACCCGTTTGAGCTGGAAATGATAGTACAGGATGATGTAGATGATGTAGTGTTGTGGAGCCTGTGGCAGAGGCAGGGAAAAAAGAGGGTGCCACACGATTGGGCCTTAGTGGAAATAGAACGCATAACTAATGATCGACCGGTCACCTTAAAAACATGGGTCCCATTTCTAGGTTGGACAACAGAAGGAGGGGTTGGCAATAAAGTAGGCAGAGCGCAGGAGTTTGCCATCGTGAAGTGGAAATGGTATCTACAGCAGAGGGCAAAACCGGGACCAGCAGGAGTGTCGAAGTTACAAGAAGATAAGCTAGGGGCAGTGGACTTGCAGGCAATGGCCCCTGCGCCAGAGCCCTCTGAAATGGAATCCTCACCATTTAAGACAGCCCCGCCTTTTGAACAACTCACTGAAGAAGAACAGCAAAATGCATGGTTCACAGATGGTTACGCCCGGTACTATCAAGGAAAAAGACAATGGCAAACAGTCGCATTCCAGCCTGCTACAGAAATGATGTTGCTGCGAGAAGAGGATAATGAATCAAGCCAGCTTGCAGAACTGCAGGGGGTAGCAGCAGTGATCGAACAAGCCCCCATTGGAGAGAAAACATTTGTGTACACTGACAGTCGGGCCACTTACCAAGGACTAGTAAGCTGGGCCCCGACTTGGCGCAAGGATGGATGGAAAATCAAAGTCACCCCCATTTGGGGAGGCGAGCAGCTATGGGAAGAGATGTGGGAGAAAGGGCAAAAATGTCAAATCTATGTGGGACACGTGGATGCCCATTGCCCCTCAGACACCTCACTTGCATCTCTATTCGACAACACCGCAGATCAAATGGCCAAAACACGAACAGTGGTCATCAATGAGGAGGCTGAAGCTGCTCTAGCAAACTGGGCCCATGCAACATCTGGACATCTAGGAGAGAATGGCACTTATGCATGGGCACAGCAACGGCAGATTCCAGTTACTAAAGAACAGGTGCAACAAGCAGTAAAAGAGTGCCCCACATTCAACCAGATAAGACAAATGCCCCTGCAAAAGAAGCCTACCGGCCATATCAGAAGAGGAACCGTAGCTGCTACAGTGTGGCAATTGGACTATATTGGGCCGCTACCAAAGGAAGGAGGAAAAAGCTACGTATTGACCATGGTGGACACCTACTCTGGCCTTATGTTGGGTATGCAGACCAAAAGTCCACTTTGCAATGGCTAAACTACCAGATAAAACATTATGGGGCACCTGCTGAGATCCAAACAGATAGGGGCACACACTCTTCAAGGAAAACAGTGCCGGGCTGGGCGCAGGAACAGGGAACTCGGTGGATTTTACACCTTAGTTATTATCCACACGCTGCAGGCATGATTGAGAGATATAACAGATTGTTGAAAGAACAGCTAAAAAAGTTATCAGCACATCAGACTATAAAAGGATGGAGTAGTAATTTAGACAAAGCCTTGTTCGAATTGAACAATAGACCAGTTGGGCAGCAGACTCCTTTCATTCGGATGACAGGGCATGATAAAGAAATTACCCACACAATGATTGTCTGGAAAACAGACCCTCAAGCTCGATTACCTTTACAGGCTATTTCTGGCAGTATAGGACTGGACCTGTTTGCTCCAGAGGATGGAGAAATACCCGTAGGACAGGTGAAAACTGTTCCCTTAGGAATGGGAGTAAGAGTACCACCTGGAACATATGGTAGAATTGCCCCCCGATCCAGCCTAGCCATCAAGGGAGTGTCGGTGCTAGGGGGAGTCATAGACCCAGATTTTAGAGGAGAGGTTAAAATAGTATTACTGAACCAAGGAAATGCTACTGTATCGTATCAAGCACATGACAGACTTGCTCAATTGATTTGTGAACAAGCGTACACCCCAGACATTGAAGAAAGATCTGCCCCCGATAATACCCAGAGAGGTGAGGGAGGATTTGGAAGCACAGGAAGAAAAGTATGGGTGAACTATCCAGGAAAAAAGCCAGAGGCAAGAGAGATATTGAGTCAAGGGGTGGGGAGTACATATATTGTACTTTTAAAGAACTCTAATGTACCTGTATTTGTACCTGCAGTGAGACTTACCCCATGGTCGTAAATTATGACATCTGCGTCGATGACGTGGTTCCTGTTTGCGGTCAGACCGAATGTAGCAGAGAATGTTGTTACGGACCTTCATGTCACTTGTGCACCTCAAGCCGCTAACGTAACTGATGACCAGGGAAATGTTTCACTTTGCAATGTGAAGGTACCTGGAGGCAAGTGGATGGCTGCCAAAGCTGTAACCTGGAAGGTAACTGGACAGCAAATCCGACATGCCAACGGACTGAACTAGTTACAGGGGATGCCAGCACCAGTACAGACATATACGTGTAGACCTTATGATTGTTCTAACAAACAAGATATTTTACCAGGACATATGGTGGTTGTTACAATGACCAATGGAACTAAAGGAGTTCGATGCTCCAAACCGCCCGCCTTTATGTTTTATGTAGCCGAAAGACGCATGGTTAGCAATTTAGGCAATGTTTCCATAGTTCGATATAGAATAGGATGTAAGCAAGCTTTGTATACAAGCATAATTAACCATATTGTGTTACAGATAACTATTGCCAAGGGGAATGTTTCTAAGTATGATCCATTATGCACACCATGGACACTACAGTTATGGCCCTTGCCGAAGTTACACATCAGAAGAGATCTAGGATCCTTGATAGCCGGGGCCACCGGAATTGGGGTAGGGGCCCTGAACGCTTTTGATATTGAAGCCATCAGAAATAAGCTATCTTCTACAGGAGATAGTACAGGGGAGGCCATAAAAGTAATTTCTCAATGGGAACCCACACACTCACAAGAAGTATGGAAGGTTCTGCGTGGGTTGTATTGTGATTGGCAATGGCATAATTTCACTTATGAACAATTTGGAAAAAGCTTTCAAAGCACACAAACAGTGTCCAAAGGCATTCAGTGCATACTATGGCAAAGCATTGTTATTCAACAGTATGCAGACTTTAAAGCAGAATGGGGACAGCTTCAGGGTGAATATTGGAGACAATAATTGCATTTGCCTGAGGAAATATGGGTAAAGCCCATACAATTTCATTGTGAGGGAGAGATGTGTTATGCTCATTTTGATATAGCTAGAAGTGATCTTCCTCCTGAAATATGGTGCCCCTTAATATATTACTCCCTGTAGTAATAGGTGAAGAATGGTGGATACCTCACACTGACCCAAAAAATGGATTGATCAAACAAATGACACCGTAGATCCCACTAGATGTGCAGATTGGTCTAAGGGGTGGGTAAGTACCCACACTGGACGGGTGCTAGATCCATGTCTTCACACAATACCGGGAGAATGTGAATGGTTACCTTATCCTATTAAATGGCACAGACTTATATCAGATAGGGACAGAGAGTATATGTTATGTCATTAATCATCCCTTACTTATTAACGGATTTATACAGACCACCGGAGAGCAAGTAATGTGTATGCGCAATATTACCAGCATTATTGACATAAGCACTCACATCTTGTACCGACCGACTAAGTTCACCATAACCACATTACAGACGCAAATGCGTGCGCAGTTAGAGTGGAACATCTCGCTTGTTGTTAAGCTACCCAGATTAGAGGCAATCAGGCACTACGCACAAGTTACCTTTGCTAAATTTGAGATGGCAGCTAAATACACCAAGGATACAGCCATACTGATGACTATAAACGCTAAACAGCTTATGCACACTGCTTCATGCATCCAGCAAATAACTGAGCATCAATGGAATGACATCTTCTTAGGCTGGGCACTAGGAGCTATGAAGATGCTAAAAATATTGTTACAACAGCTAATTTGGTTATTGATTGTATGTGTTACACACTAATGACTATACTATGTAGACTGTGTATGCACAAAACAGCTTTATGCTAAAGATGCAGGCACTTAGAATAACGCTGACCAGTATTAGTAGCAACCTAGCTAGCAGAATGTCAAAGTAAATGATATCTGTTTCAGCATGCATCACGCTCATCTAAGGGGTGGAGTGATCAGTATAGGGAAAGGTGCGGAAGACATTGTGACGTGAAGGGTTAATTAGCTTGAGCAGTGTAGATGAGTGTGATGCCTGCTGAAACCCCCCCCCAAACATCGTGGAAAAGTTCATGATATTATTTTCAAGCTTGTTTGTGTAGAAGACTCCGTCTCAACCTTGAGAACGAGAGTACAGGGAAAGATGGAATGAAAACAAAGGCTGGAGAAGGGCAAAGCAGCCAAGTGCTGATAACAGAGCTAGAAAATGCTAGAATGAGATAGAATCCAAGCTTCGAGTTATTTAAGCACTGAAGTGTGGGTGAGGGATTTGAAGCTCGCAGATGGAGTTGTGAAAGGTGCCATGGCCCAGCGCTGCCTCCCTTTTTTGCTGACCGTGATGCTTGAGGAGGAGAGAGGTCCAAGCAGGCGGTAGAGGGCTTCCCAGCATTTCGTGGACTAAGTTAAGTTCCACACAGGGATGAAAGGCCTTTGTTTCTCTGCTCTATTATTATGACTGATTATTTATGCTTGCACTGTGTTTATAACCTGAAGTATTCAGCTTGTTTATATTTTGCTTTCTAAACCTCGTAGTGTGAACCTGCTACAGTAACTGAAACATGCATTTTGGTGTGCAGTAAATCAAAGCTTATCCGAAGTATTCAGTTTGTTTATATTTTGCCTCCTGAACATCGTAGTGAGAGCCTGCTGCAGTAATTGAAACATGCATTTTGGTGTGCAGTAGATCAAAGCTTATCTGAATTATCCAACTCACTTATATTCTGCTTCCTGGACATCGTAGTGTGATGCATATTGGTATACAGTTAATCAAAACTTATATTTGTCAATGAACTCTTTGCTTATATATATATGCATAGATGCTCTTTGTAGTGTACTTATATATAAATAGATGCTTTTCATTGTTACTCTTATTCTACTATTGTTAATGTGCTAAATGCCTACATTTACCTGCAATTCTAGTAAAGCTAAATTGTATTTATAATTGGCATATGGTCCTTCATTGAGCGTCCTTAATGACTTATACCAAACAGGTGTCAACCAGTCACCCTGATAAGACAATGATTATTAAGGAATGTCTTTCAGGAAGGCCCATTGAAGTGTGGATTTGTCTACCTTGCACCAGGGTTTTACTGTCACAGATTTGCTAGTGCTGTAGGACTTGAGTTAGGGCCAGCACCTGTTAGACTGAAAAATATGGCCTTATCATCAGTCCATATCAGAGGCAAAATACCATCTAAAGTGTTATTGGCCTTATGAGTAGGCTCCTTGACCACTTGGGTTAAACCAAAGTTAGTGCAGCAGTCAACCAGGTAAAAGGTTTCCCTATTCTCTATAAGGTTCAAGTGGAAATTAAAGTCCCCCAATACTGTAAAATTGGAGTGTTCCATACATGAATCCAGCAGATTTTGCAGTGTATTGATAACCTTCATTCTGGGGCCAGGTGGACGATATATCAGTACACCATTAAAATAGATTATTATTTAATTTTAATGTAAACGACAAAGCTTCTACTTCCTTATCAGCTATTGGGGTAAAACTCGTTTTCAGGGTACTCTGGTAACTTATAGCAACTCCCCACCCCATTTTCCTGTTCTGTCATGTCTGTAAAGGTCATAGCCATCTGATATAGCTAATTTAAAGTCCGGCTGTGAGGCTTCCTTCAGCCACACTTCCCTAAGAAATGCTACGTCTGGGGCATGGCTTTCCATCAGATGAACAAACTCATGGCAATGTCTTCCTAATGATCTGGTGTTTAATAGCATACAGAATAAAAACTTGTCGATATGCTTTCTCACTGAGGATAAATACGGTCATTTGGATCTGGAAGTGTCTTGCGGGTTGGGATTTGGTAATAGGGTAGTACTAAAACCACAGCCAGAACAATCATTTTGGCTAGACTTGGAGATGCAGTTAAAATCAGTAGAACTAACTAAGCGACTAATCAACTTACTGGGTTCTCTAAGGTTGAGAAGTGCTTTACTCGAGTACACCACCCTCGCTAAACAACCAGGGGTTCCGGCAAGTAGGAACTACTGGTAAAATAAGAGTAACCTAAAATAAATGGGTGAAAATGCAAAACATAAACTAAATGAAACTGGGCAATCCTACCCAGAAATGCGGCGAAGTTAAAAGGCAGGAGCAAGGCTCCTCCCAATAAGGCCATGAGTGTGCCACTACAAGGAAATAAAGACCACCAGCGGTACATACACGGCAGTGTCAATCCCAAGTGTGATGTATAGGCTGCTCCCTGGCCTACTAAGAAAGGAGGAAGTGATGACCTACAGCTGAACAGCCTTAAACAAATAAACCCAGCAAATAGAAAGCAAGCAAATGTGAGTTACAAAACACAGAGCCAATGGCAAGCAATGGATGGAATGTATTCCTAGGGAAGCTTTCTGAATCCCCCTAAGATGTTGTTAACAACCAGACAGCCGAACTGTCTGGTAAGCTTCAACTTAACAAGCATTGGCAAAGCAAATTTGTCTCACCTATAAAAAAAGCTATTGGCTTGGCAATGTGTTTTTGCCATATTGTGCACCAGTGTGGCTGCTGTTTAGCATGGCTAAAACAATTGGCATGGAGTGTCAGAGTGGAGTGGGGGGGTATCTTTGTAGAGTGAATTTGCTGGAGTAGAGTGTTGTAGAGTGGAGTAAGGGAATAGAGTGTCAGAGTTGAGTAGAGAGGGGTAGAGTTTACTGGTGCTGGGCAGACAGTATCTTAGATTGCAGTGTTGTAGAATTGGGTGGTGTAGAGTGGAGTGGGGTGGAATAGAGTGGAGGGGGTTGGAGTTGACTGTGGTAGTCCTGGTGGATATGGACTGGAGCAGAGTGGGGTGGATTGGATTGGGGTAGAATGGGGTGGATTGGGTGAAACAAAATGAAATGAAATTGTTATTTATATTGCACGACTACTGCCTGAGAGTGTCTAGGAGCTGCTTGCTATAGAGTTATGGCAAAGAGCCAACAGTGCCAAGCCGAAGTCTGGTCATGAAATATCATAGATTAAAAAGCCATGTTTTCAGATTCTTTCTGAAAGTATAAAGGTTTGAGCTGGTCTTAAGGAAAAGAGAGATAGAGTTCCTTTTTCTGCTGTACACTGGACAAAACCTCTGCCACCCCAGTTAACTTTTTTGATTTTGGGAACAATAACATTGCATGCCGATGAAGAGTGCAAGGTTCTGGATGGAGTGGGGTGGAATGGAGTGGGAGCACTGAATGGAGCGGATTGGAGTGGGTGGAATGAAAGGGGCAGAGGTGAATTGGATTGGAGCGGGTATATTGGATTTGGGTGGGTTGATTGAATTGGAGTGATAGGACTGGGTGAAGTGGGGTGGATTGGAGTGGGGTGGAATGGATTGGATTGTAATGGGGAGGCTTGGTGTGGGTTGTATTAGAGAGGGGTGGGTTAGACTGAACTGAAGTGGGGTGGATTGGATTGGATTGGATTAGACTGGGGTGAATTGGATTCATTCGGCTGGAGTGGGGTGGACGGGACTAGAGTGCAGCGGATTAGAGTGGGGTGAATTGGATTGTAATGGAATGGATTGGATTGGAATGGATAGGATTGGAGTGGGGTGGACTGGATGGATTAGATTGGAGTGGGAGGAATGAACTGGGATGGGGTGGGCAAAATTTGATTGGGGTAGAGTCGGGTGGATTGGGGTAGATTGGGTTGGAGTGGAGTGGGTCCACTGGAGTGGAGTGGGGTGGATTGGAGTGGCATGAACTGGATGGGGTTCATTGGATTGGAGTAGACTGGTATAGACTGAAATTGGGTGGGGTGGGGTGGGATGGGGTAGGGTGGATTGGACTGGGGCGGAGTGGGGTGAACTGGAGTCAGGTGGACTGGATTGGAGTGGGGTGGATTGGGGTGCGGTGGATTGGATTGGGGTTAGTTTGAGGTGGATTGGATTGGGATGGGGTGGACTGGAATATGGTGGATTGGAGTAGGGTTGATTTGAGAGGGGTGGGTGGATTGGATTGGAGTGGGATGAATTAGATTGAATGGGGTGAATTAGATTGAGTGGGGTGTATTAGATTGGGTCGGGTAAACAGGAGTGGGGTGCACTGGGTTGCAGTGGATGGATTTGATTGGAGGGAGGTGGATTGGATTCAGTTGGGTGGATTGGATTGGGTTGAATTGGATTGGATTGCTTTGGAGTGAAGTGGATTGGAGCAGAGAGATTTTTAGAGTTGTGTGGAATTATGGAGTGTGGTGGATTGAAGTGGAATGGGATGGGAGGGGCTGGAGTGGAGTGGGGTGAATTGGACTGGTGAGGAGTGGATTGGATTAGTGCGGGATGGATTGGATTGGAGTGGATAATTTGGAGAGTGGGTTTGTGGAGCCGGATGGATTGGAATCAGGTGGATTGTAGTGGGGTTAATTGGATTGGTTTGGGGGGTCTGAATTGGAGTCAGGTGGATTAGACTGGACGGGACTGGGGTGGACTGAGGTGGATTGGAGTGGAGTGGGGTGAATTAAGGTGGACTGGATTGAACTGGAGTGGAGTGGATTAAGGTGAATTGGATTGGAGTGGGATGGGTTGGAGTGGGGTGGATTGGGTTGGGTTGTGGTTGATTGCATTGGAGTGGGGTGGATAGGATTGGACTGGGGTGGAATGGATTTCAGTGGGTGGCCTGGGTTGGACTGCATTGAAGTGGGTTGGATTGGAGTGGAGTGGGGTGGACTGGACTGAAGTGGGTGGATTGCATTGGAGTGGGGTGGATTAGATTGGGTGGGGTGGATTAGATTGGTATGAGGTGGACTGGATTGGAGTGAGTAGACTGTATTGAGCTGTATAGGATTGGTGTGGGGTGGATGGTAGAGAGGTGGATTGTGGTGGATTGGACTGGGGTGAATGAGAGGGGGTGGACTTGATTGGGTAGAGGTGGATTGGATTCGAGTGTGGCAGATTGGAGTGGGGCAGATTGTTTTGGATTAGAGTGGGACAGATCGTAGTGGGACTGATTGTTTTGGATTGTAATGGGGCAGAGTGGAGTGGTGTGGATTGTTATGGATTGGAGTGGGGCAGATTGTTTTGGAACGAAGTGGAGCAGTTTATATTGGACTGGAGTGATGCAGATTGTTTTGGATTGGCATGGGGAAGATTGGAGTGAGACAGATTGGACTGGGACAGATTGTTTTGCATTGGGATGGTGTGGATTGGATTGGAGTAGGTTACATTGGGGTGGAGTGGGGTGGATTGGATTGGGGTAAAGTGGATTGAATTGGATAGGTGTAGATTGGATTGGGGTGGATTGGAGTGGGTGAACTGTGGTTGGGCAGAATGTTTTGGATTGGAGTAGGGCAGATTGTGATAGGGTGGATTGTAGAGGCCAGATTGGATTGGGACAGATTGGAGTGGAGCAGATTTTTTTGCATTTGAGTGGGTCAGATTAGTGTGGGGCGTTTTGGAGTTGGGCTGATTGCTGTGGATTGGAGTGGGGCAGATGGTAGTGGGGCAGATTGTTTTAGATTACAGTGAAGGAGATTGGAATGTGGTAAATTGGACGGGGTGATTGGAGTGGGCAGGTTGTTTTGGATTGGAGTAGGGTAGATTGGATTGGATTGGAGTGGGGCAGAATGGGTTGGGACAGATTGGAGTTGGGCAGGTTGTTTTGGAGTGGAGTGGGACAGACTAGAGTGGGGCAAATTGGAGTGGGGTTGATTCTTTTGGATTGGAGTAGGGAAGCTTGTTTTGGATTGCAGTGGAGCAGACTGGAGTGAGGAGGATTGTTTTGAATTGAACGGGGCAGATTGGAGTGGGACAGATTGTTTTGAAATGGAGTGGGGCAGATTAGAGCAAGGCAGATTGTTTTAGAATGAAGTGGGTCAAATTAGAGTGGGGAAGATTGCTGTGGATTGGCGAGGGGCAGATTGGAGTGGGGCAGATTGTTTTGGATTGAGTGGGGCAACTTGGTTTGGATTGGGGTAGGGCAGATTGTTTTAGGTTGGAGTGGGGCAGATTGGTTGGGACTGGAGTTGGGCAGATTGCTTGGGGTTGGAGTGGGGCATTTTTCTTTAGATTGAAGTCTTGCAGATTAGAGTGAAGCTGATTGTTATGGACTGGAGTGGGACAGACTGTGGGGGGCAGATTGGAGTGGGGCAGATTGGAGTGGGCAGATTGTTTTGGGTTGAATTGGGACAGACTGAAGTGGGGCAGATTGGAATGAGGAAGATTTTTAGGGATTGGAGTGGGGCAGATTAGAGTGGGGCAGTTTGTTGTGGGTCAGAGAGGGGAAGATGGGAGTGGGGCAGACTGGAGTGGAGTAGATTGTTTAGGGTTGGTGTGTGACAGATTGTAGTGGGGAAGATTGCTCTGGATTGGAGTGGGGCAGATAGAGTGGAGCAGATTACTTTAGATTAGAGTGGGGCAGATTGCTTGGTTATGGGAGTGCCGATTGTTTAGGATGGAAGTGGGGTAGATTGTAGTGGAGCACATTGTTTTAGATTGGAATAGAGCGATTGGAGTGGGACAGATTGTTTTGGTTTGGAGTGGGGCAGATGGAAGTTGAGCAAATTGGAGAGGGGCAGATTGCTTTGGATTTGAATGGGGCAGATTGGAGTTGGGCAGATTGTTTTAGATTGGGGTGGATTGAGTGGGGCAATATTTTTGGATTGGAGGAGTGCAGCAGATTGTTTTGGATTGGAGTGGGGAAGATTGTTTTGGATTGCAGTGGATCAAACTGTACTGGGGAAGATTGTTTTGGATTGGAGTGGGGCAGATTGTTTTGGATAGGTGTGGGGAAGATTTTTAGATTGGAGTGGGGCACACTGTTTTAGAAAGAAGTGGGTCAGACTGTTTTGGATTGGCATGGGGCAGATTGGAGTGGGGCAGATTGTCTTGGATTGGTGTGGGGAAGATTGTTTTGGATCAGAGAGGGGCAGATTGCTTTGAAGTGGGGCAGATGAGTGGGGTTGATTGGAGTGGGGCAGATTGTTTTGGACTGGAGTGGGGCAGATTGGAGTGTGGCAGATATTTTTGGATTGCAGTGAGTCAGATTGGAGTGAGACAGATTATTTTGGATTGGAGTGAGGCAGATTATTTTGGGTTGGAGTGGGGCAGATTGGAGTGGGGCAGATTGTTTTGGATTGGAGTGGGGCAGATTGGAGTGGGGCAGATATTTTTGGATTGCAGTGAGTCAGATTGGAGTGAGACAGATTATTTTGGATTGGAGTGAGGCAGATTGGAGTGGGGCAGGTTGTTTTGGATTGTGGTAGAGCAGATTGGAGTTGGGCTAATTAAATGGAGTGGGGCTGTTCCTTTAGACTGGTGTGAGGCAGACTGATTTGGTGTGGCACAGATTGGAGTGGGGCAGATTGTTTTGGGTTGGAGTGGGGCAGATTGGAGAGGGACATATTGTCTTGGATTGGAGTGGGGCACATTGGGGTGGGGCAGATTGTTTTGGATTGAAGTGGGGCAGATTGTTTTGGATTGGAGTGGGGCTGATTGTTTTGTACTGAGTGGGGCAGATTATTTTAGATTTTATATTGGAATGGGGCAGATTGGTTTTGATTGGAGTGGGGAAGATTGGAGGAAGGCAAAGTGAGAAAAGAGTAGGCAAAATAAAAAGAAAAAAGTTGAACTATAGAAAATAAAACTTTTGCAATTTTGTTTATCCTTCTGGGCACATTTTGTCAGTTACACACCTTGTATTTGTAGTGCTCTAGAGTTAAAAAGAAGTACCTCAAGCACGTTGGGAGAAGCGGGCAGGCACTGATTAAGTTGAATCAATCAGTGCTTGATCCCTGCTCCACAGACAAGAACAGAAATGATGCTTGGCCTGCAGTGACGAATTACAAGCTTTTAAAGAACAGTGCCACGCAAGCCCACAAATGGTAAGCAATGGGCAGGCTACAAATTCACATGTGCTTGTGCATGCTCTCGCAGGCTCTGAGCTGAAAAAGTTCAGACTCACAGACTCACCTGCCAGAGCAGCCCTTCTGGCACTGCAAGGTTACCACATTAGTCAGCCTGACCTGTGGAGTGTGAGAGTCATTATTTAACCATTTTGAGGCAGGGATCGAGACAATAGGAAGGGAAAAAGCTCCATATTAAGGCATCAAAAATCTGGTGACTTGCATTTGGATTTCAGACTGCAGCCAGGCCGAGGCACAATGCTGATACACAATATCAAAGTGTTAGAAGGCAAAGCTAGGAAAAAAATAAAAAAATAAACCTGAGTGGTCATGTGGAATTTAAGCCTCTGATAGCACTGGAAACACCACCACTTTGCACAATACATAAGAGGTTTGAGTGTTTGTGACAACTACATCACCCTCTGTCTGAAGCCCTAAGGGTGATACATGGAGAAAGTTCCATTCCTACATAGCAGGCATACAAATACGTCACACATGGATTTTTTTATTGTGAAGGAGTCATTTATAAAAGTAACTTCTGAAGTGGGCTCTGTTTTATCACATGAGGCAAAAAAGTGTAAATAGGTCACACAATGCAACCCACATCTAAATAAATGTATAATTTTGAAATGTTTCATGGTGAACCCTTTAGAAGAGTTTGCGCACTTTGTGGGAAGCAGAATGTGATGTTTGACTACGAGGATGGAGCGTTTGAGACAATGTTGCAGTGAGCTGTACCCCTCAACCTGTCAAACATCCACTCCCATAGGGTGCTTAAAGCAAGACACCCGGCCCTGACCTGAACAGAAGAGGGCTCAATGATGTCTGAGTTCATAGTCCATGTGCAGGATTTATGTATCCAGACAGGACTTTCTGTGCACAGTCCCAAAACAAACCCCATACTTTAGTAGAATAATCATCCATGACTCCTTCTGCTTCAGAAACCACAGCATTTTTGCAGGATAAAGAACAGAACCAAGTCCAGCATATTGGGTCTGCCTCGTGAGAGCCCCTCCTCACTCACAGAATCTCCTGGTTTATGCACACTTAAGTTACACATGGTCTCAGCTGCAGGCGTTCCACACCTTTCCTGAAGGATAAAGACTCAAACATGGTTAATCGAAAGGCACATTACATTTTGTATTGTCAACAATCCCTGATGCACCGGTGGCTCACAGGGAGATAACGAAAGTTGGCAGGATTCAGGTAAAGAACTTTAAAAGCTGTGAGGTTGTAAATTGTTTTGAATTGTCAATTGTCTAAGCGTAGGTCACTATTGATGTAGTTGTTTATATGGACTGCAAGGCGTAATAAAGGTAATTCGTGTGCTAAAGGATGCCGCCGAAGTAGAGATTCCATAATTTATAACATAATAAGTGCTGAGGCCAGAAGTGCTTTTAGACACAGCTAGCACTACTGTATAACGGGACTGCCAAAACCCAAGGTTGTGTAGTCTTGAGTTCATTCTTATGCATCTTTCATCCATCACCTGGCACTTCCTGGCCCTTTATCTTACTCCTGCAGGTTATTTTTCAGCCTTGCTTTCTCACTTTGTCACAGTGTTTTCTACTTCCTCCTCCCCCTTTGCTGTCTTTCACTCACTTGTCCTGGGTCTAAGACTGATGATGAAAAATAAGTCCTGGCTCCTAAAAATGAGTGTCGGTCAGCCCTACCTGCAACCACTGTCTCAAATTAAGCACTCTCTGGAGTGTTGAGTCACTCAAATAGATTTCACTCCTCATCTGTGTGTCTCGCCCTAGCAGCCATGCTCACCCTGAACATGAGGGTCTTTAAGTTTCATACTCTCAGTTTCCAACCATTTGACTCCTGAGGGCCCCCATTGAATCACTACTGGAAGCCAGGGACCCCAAGCAATGTGTATGATTTAAATTTCAAACAATAAAACAGTAATTTGGAAAAAATACACAAAGTACTAAAGATATAATTATTTTACATTGAAAACATTTGCAAAAATCAAAAAACTTTAATGGCCATCTCTGCGACTAACTTTCAATGTATGGTTTTATTCCAGAAAGTTGAATCTGCAGATCAGATTCTACATTTCCCAGCGATTTCTGTATTTAATTTTTAGGTACATAAGATCTGAGAAAGCTTTTTCACCTAAATATATGGTGTGGAAAGGACGTAAAACTTTAAGTGCCTTTCATCTCTCCAGATGCCCTCTGTCACATGTATTTCATTTGTTTTATAGCACCGCTCATATTAGTGTGGTGGCTCTGCTCATACCAGTGTGAGGTGTCGGAGCATTTCACATCACACACATACACAGAACATTAATCACACGTGTAAATTGGTGTTTAGAAAATGTTACCTAAGGCAAAGAGGACTACAAGGTGTGGGATACACATCTCATCCATATTAGAAGGGATTTACTAAGAGTGTTTGGTCTGGAGAAGCACAAAGTCGGGATTCAGAACATAACACAGTAGTTAGCATTGACCTTGATAATACAAATTTATTTCTACACAAACAAACCTTTTTAGCTGCATCAGGCTATAGAAAGACTAGAAAAAAAACATAACTTTCTAACTGGTACCATGCAGTTTGTATGTAGCTCTTTGATGGCAGTTCATAGCTCACTGTGCTTGATTGTAATTGTAATTCATGAAATGCACAGTAACAAAAGAACCTCTGTGACAAAAGCAGTAAAACACAGTGCAGTGCACATAAAATACTGTTCTTTGATTTGCATGACACACGTTCTTTGCAGCAGGCATATTAACCATCTATACTACCATAGATGAGTCAAAACTGTGACTTGATAAAACTCCCTCCTCTCTCCAGCAGGAATATTAATCACCAGAGTTATCTTGACACTTTTATTTTTGCTTGAAAGCTGCTGGATATACAAGGAACCTTGTAGTGATTTTAAAACTGTTGCACAAATGAAGTCACAAATATAAAAGCAAGCACTCACCGGTTTCTGTCCATAGGCCCCAGCTGGAGAAGTGACTTCCTGCTAGCCCGCGTCTGGAGATGCCTGCAGTCCTCCTGGGAATGTGTCACGGACCCCTGGGGGTCTAAAGGCAGCAGGTTGGGAATCACTGATGTGTGCAATAGGGTACCCCAATCCTCCCAAATGGTGTCCCATGTAAGGTCATGGAGGATACTCACTGATCCAGGTTTTCAACAGCTCCTCTCCTTCTCCAGTATGGTCCTGTCCTAGACAGACCGCAATGGACCAATAAGGCCGAGTGGAATCTGCCCACTGGTGACTCAGGATGGACCAACTGTTGACCTGGCCCGTCCTCCAGTTTTAAAGTGTCCTGACCCTTTTCCTAGAAACACATGCCATCAGCATGACTCTCCAAGCTTTACTTTCCCCTAACCAAACTTTTCGTTTGTAAGACCAACATCTGGCGTTTTGGATGTGCCTCATAAGGCATCCCTTTCTCACCCACAGAATCTCATGGAACATCCACACATAGGTCACACATGGACAAATATCTGCATGTGCTCACCCAATTAAAACATACAGTTTATGTCACTCTCACCAAACCAAACCTATACACAGAGCCCCATTAAGTCACTGGATCACCAGGCTTTAACCTATGTTAACAAGAGGACTGGTCTCCACTAATACTTACAGACTTGCATACCTGTAGGCGTAAAGTCCCTTGAGAATCACTGGTGTTAATCACCAAGTTAAGTTACTCACATGCAACTGACAAGTGGTCTCCTGTGTTCACTCGTAGAACACCATGCACATTTGTTGTCTTGAGGAGCGCTCTTGCACAGCAGTAGGGTGAGTAATGGTAGTGTGCCACAACACAACCAGAATACTGCCAACTTCTGCAAAACTCTCTCACTGTTCCAGAGTCTGTAGTACACCTATCTTCGACTAAAGCATTGACAGCATTAGTACCATAATTCTCAAATTGCTTTTAATCGTTATAAAAATTACTTTTGTTACAAAATGCTCCATGCCCACAGAACAACAGAATTGAACATGAATCAATACCAAAGCCTTATATTTCAGTATTGCTTGTGAGCTTCACGCCTCAGAGTACTGTTTTACGAATTCCTAGCCTCACACACTGTTATACGTGTAAATATGTGTTAAACACTTACATGTACCTCATGCTTGATCTGATTGGATGAACTGAACCATTTAAAACACAAATAAATATAAAATCAGAGGTGTGGCTAGGTGAATAATGGGTGGGGGTGAGTCTGAAATTTCCTTACAAGCAATGTGATGTAACCAACTAAAATAGTTCGAGCTGGGACCACTAACTGTGTTAGTGGACAGCGCTAGGAATATTGGTTTTGAGTTATGTAGATAAGTAGGGTTAGTGAGCACAGGATCTCACTGAGATAGACTGGACTTCTTGATCCTCTGCAGTCCAGTTCACCTTCATAGATGAGTAGGCCAAGGAAAGCAGGCCTGACACCAGCACAGACCTAACATGAGCAGGCCGGGCCTGGAGAGGAGAAAAAGAGCTGGCCTCGTAGAAGCCCACGAGTCCAGTCCTGCAGACCTTGAAAGAAAATGGGGACACATACCAGATGCTCACAATCAAGGTCAGCTGCTTAGAACCCATTCCATATACACAGCTTGGGCACAAACAGGCAGGTACATAACAGCATATGTGCCTAATGCTTCTGAGACAGTGGATGGGCAGTTGCAAATTTCCCTACCTCACATCATAGGTACAGAAAATCATCATAAGTGTGAGCATCCCTCATGTATCTGGTACATCCATCCTCATCCCAGCCCTCGAGAAACGTACTTGGTCCTAGTACTGATGGTGGTGGTCCTGGGTGATCGAGATCAACTCCTGTCTTTCCTCCTCTGCTTGTGTGATGCATTCTATAAATTTCTTCTTCTGTTCCCGCAAGAAATGAACTTCAGTTGTTATTGCGTCGAGCTTGAGTGTAGAGCACCATGAGTCAATTGCTTCTAAAACTGCATCAAATGTATCTGGACCTGCTGATGTAGAGGCCTCTTTGGATCGCTGATGGGGTCCATTACATGGGGGACCTCTGATCAAGTTGCTTGGAATGTTCCCATGGTGGTGGTAATGCAAAGTGCTGAAGAAAGCACTCAGGAGGGTGCAGTGGGAGAGATGGGCTATGGTTGTGATGTGGACCCGCTTGCAAGTCCCCCAAGACCTTAGGGGAGGGGTAACCCAGTGGGGAGATAGCACAGGCAGTCCAAGTCATAGCCCTTGGGGAGGTAAAGGTTCTGGCAAAGTGACATGGTATAAAGGGGATCAGTTGGGGACTGAAGATGGTTAGGGCCCAGCCATTTGATGCAGCAAAGCATCAAACATAGGTGGGGTATCCCAAAAGCACCAGGAGTCTGTAAGGTTGCCACCTCAGGAGACCTGAACAACAACCGGCCCAATGAAGGCCACCCTATCACAGTTATGTAGTCTGTGGTGGCCCTAAGTTGATATATCTCTTTCGCCACAGTGGCAGTGAATCAGTGGGTCCTCAGAATGAAGAGGGTGAGGACGTGAGAGGAAAGGTCGCTTCTGTAAGTTTGAGTGTATACCTCTACGTTAGAAGAAGGCCATGTGGCTCTGTGGAAGATGCCACAATGGGAAGCCCTGCTGATGAAGGTAAAGGGTCAGTTGTGTTGCTCCAAGTAATAAAGTGACATAATGTTTACTTCCCGTGGTGAGAAGGGGGAACGCCCCTATGGTGGGCCAATAGGTTCAAGGAAATAAACTTTCTTCAGATCCCTCTCGCCAGTGTGTCGCCCAGTGATTTAGTCAGTGGGGTCCCAGTGGGGTATGTTTGTCAGTTTTCAACTACATGGGTTGCAGTGGAGAGGGTGCTGTGTCACCTATTTTGGGATATGGTTGGCAAGTCCCCCTCAAAACCACAGTAAGCAAAGTTCAACAATGGGGACCCCCTCTGGAGGTGCCCTATTAGGACACCAATAAATGGGCTACCCCAGCGCTGTGCCCACCAGTCCGGGGAGTGTGCCTGTGAGTCCAGAGATGGCATCCATACTGTCATGGCCTTGAGGGTACTTCAAGAAGTCCTTCACCGCTGCATGTTTGTGGAGGGTGGTCAGACAATGCTCAGGTCTGCATGCCGTGGGGAGCTCCTGTCAGGATCATTCGATTCTGCCATTAGGTGGCACTACTTAAAGACCTTCTGTGAGCCTGCTTCCCTTGTGAACGCTAGTGGGGAACCTGTGCTGCACTTCAATGTTCATTCAGTCTTTACAAAGCCTCTTGGATATAAGATCCACACCAGTTTCCATTCCACGGTTTACCTATCAACTCCTCGTGTATTATGTTACTTGCAAGTCTCACCCATGAGTCTTTTGGTGAATCTTAACATACTTACCAGCATGCCAAAATGCTCCCTTGCATGAATCCCTGCTGATCTTTGGTCCACTGTGGTTGCTTCTCAGAACGTCAGTGTACTCCTTCAGACAGAGAGCAGGAGGAGGAACTGTAGCTGCTCTCACCTGTGCTGTGCCACAGCATCCCATAGCTGCTCCGAGTTCCAGTCACCATGTGTGGCTGGGAGCTGGGTAGAGGGGTTTAAGAATGACTTCTGCACTCAGAACTAATACTTCAACTGCCATTAATAGGGGCCCCTGCTTTCTTCTCCAGTTGCCTGCCCTGCTGAACCTTTGAAATCCTGAGGGGTGTCCTGATTTCTGCTACTGCTTTTTGCAGTATCCTGATTCACAATGGCTACCCTTTGCAGCATTGTGCTTTATGTGCTATCCTTGCTTCAAAGTGTCAACTTTTTCTGCCTATCCTTTCTTTCCTCACATCTTGAATTCTGAGTTTTCCTTCTTGGGCTTTTAACAACTTATTTGCTGAGGTGGCAGCAGTTCCCTTGTTTTCCTTGTTCTGATTTACTATTCTGACTTCTGTTATTCCATGTACCAGCACAGCATTGATTGTTTCAGCGCCTCTTACGTAGATTCCTGGATTCCTTGTTCTGTATCCTAATTCCAGTTCTCCTGTACCAATATGGCCTTATTTGTCCCATTGCCTACTGGGTACTGCGTCCTCTTAATCACCAGTATTTCTGTTCTTGATTTCTGAAACCCTGTTCACACTTTCATGTCTTAGTTTTCTTTGTGTCTCCTTACTGCCTTGTCTGTTTTGTATTATGATTATTCTTTCCTCTTCGGTTTTCTCTTCTATTTAAAATTCAGTCCACTGTTGTAGGAAAGTACCATCTTGCCTGGCATGTTACCCCCATTTTTCACTGTATATATGTTGTTTTAGTTTTATGTGTCACTGGGACCCTGCCAGCCAGGGCCTCAGTGCTCATAAGTGTGCCCTGTATGTGTTACCTGTGTTATGACTAACTGTCTCACTGAGGCTCTGCTATCCAGAACCTCAGTGGTTATGCTCTCTCATTTCTTTCCAAATTGTCACTAACAGGCTAGTGACCAATTCCAGCAATTCACATTGGCATACTGGAACACCCTTTAATCCCCTAGTATATGGTACCGAGGTACCCAGGTTATTGGGGTTCCAGGAGATCCCTACAGGCTGCAGCATTTCTTTTGCCATCCATAGGGAGCTCTGACAATTCTTACACAGGCCTGCCACTGCAGCCTGAGTGAAATAATGCACACATTATTTCACAGCCATTTTCACTGCACTTAAGTAACTTATAAGTCACCTATATGTCTACCCTTTACTTAGTAAAGGTTGGGTGCTAAGTTACTTAGTGTGTGGGCACCCTGGCACTAGCCAAGGTGCTCCCACATTGTTCAGGGCAAATTCCCCGGACTTTGTGAGTGTGGGGACACCATTACACGCGTGCACTACACATAGGTCACTACCTATGTGTAGCTTCACAATGGTAACTCCGAATATGGCCATGTAACATGTCTAAGATAATGGAATTGCCCCCACTATGCCATCCTGGCATTGTTGGTACAATCCCATGATCCCACGGGTCTGTAGCACAGACCCGGGTACTGCCAAACTGCCTTTTCAGGGGTTTCACCGCAGCTGCTGCTGCTGCCAACCCCTCAGACAGGTTTCTGCCCTCCTGGGGTCCAGCCAGGCTTGGCCCAGGAACGCAGAACAAGGGACTTCCTCAGAGAGAGGGTGTTACACCCTCTCCCTTTGGAAAAAGGTGTTAAGGCAGGGGAGGAGTAGCCTCCCCCAGCCTCTGGAAATGCTTTCATAGGCACAGATGGTGCCCATTTCTGCATAAGCCAGTCTACACCGGTTCAGGGACCCCTCAGCCCTGCTCTGGCACGAAAATGAACAAAGGAAAGGGGAGTGACCACTCCCCTGACCTGCACCTCCCCTGGGAGGTGCCCAGAGCTCCTCCAGTGTGCTCCAGACCTCTGCCATCTTGGAAAAAGAGGTGCTTCTGGCACACTGGACTGCTCTGAGTGGCCAGGGCCAGCAGGTGACGTCAGAGACTCCTTCTGATAGGCTCCTTCAGGTGTTGCTAGCCTATCCTCTCTCCTAAGTAGCCAAACCCTCTTTTCTGGCTATTTAGGGTCTCTGCTTTGGGGAATTCCTTAAATAACGAATGCATGAGCTCATCAGAGTTCCTCTGCATCTCTCTCTTCATCTTCTGCCAAGGAATCGACTGCTGACCGCGCTGGAAGCCTGCAAAACTGCAACAAAGTAGCAAAGACGACTACTGCAACTCTGTAACGCTGATCCTGCCGCCTTCTCGACTGTTTTCCTGGTGGTGCATGCTGTGGGGGTAGTCTGCCTCCTCTCTGCACTAGAAGCTCCGAAGAAATCTCCCGTGGGTCGACGGAATTGTCCCCCTGCAACCGCAGGCACCAAAGAACTGCATCACCGGTCCCCTGGGTCTCCTCTCAGCACAACGAGCGAAGTCCCTTGAATCCAGCAACTCTGTCCAAGTAACTCCCACAGTCCAGTGACTCTTCAGTCCAAGTTTGGTGGAGGTAAGTCCTTGCCTCCCCACGCCAGACTACATTGCTGGGAACCGCGTCTTTTGCAGCTACTCCGGCCTCTGTGCACTTCCGGCGGAAATCCTTTGTGCACAGCCAAGCCTGGGTCCCCGGCACTCTAACCTGCATTGCACGACCTCCTGAGTTGTCCTCCAGCGTGTGGGACTCTCTTGTGCAACTTCAGGTGAGCACAGTTTCACTCCACTTCGTAGTGCCTGTTCCAGCACTTCTCCGGGTGCTGCTTGCTTCTGAGAGGGCTCCTTGTCTTGCTGGGCGCCCCCTCTGTCCCCTGACGCAAATGGCGACATCCTGGTCCCTCCTGAGCCACAGCAGCATCCAAAAACCCTAACTGCGCGATTTGCAGCTAGCAAGGCTTGTTTGCGGTCTTTCTTCAGAAAAACACTTCTGCATGCCTCTTCACGATGTGGGACATCCATCCTCCAAAGGGGACGTTTCTAGCCCTTGTCGTTCTTGCAGAATCCTCAGCTTCTACTGCCTAGTAGCAGCTTCTTTGCACCCACAGCTGGCATTTCCTGGGCATCTGCCCACTCTCGACTCGATCGTGACTTTTGGACTTGGTCCCCTTGTCCCACAGGTACTCTAGTCTGGAAATCCATCGTTGTTGCATTGCTGGTTTGTCTCTTTCCTGCAGAATTCCCCTATCACGACTTCTGTGCTCTTTGGGGAACTTTAGTGCACTTTGCACTCACTTTTCAGGGTCTTGGGGTGGGCTATTTTTCTAACCCTCACTGTTTTCTTACAGTCCCAGCGACCCTCAACAAGGTCACATAGGTTTGGGGTCCATTCGTGGTTCGCAGTCCACTTTTGGAGTATATGGTTTGTGTTGCCCCTATCCCTATGTGCTCCCACTGCATCCTATTGTAACGATACATTATTACACTGTTTTCTAAGACTATACTGCATATTTTTGGTATTGTGTACATATATCTTGTGTATATTTGCTATCCTCATACTGAGGGTACTCACTGGGATACTTTGGCATATTGTTATAAAAATAAAGTACCTTTATTTTAGTATATCTGTGTATTGTGTTTTCTTATGATATTGTGCAAGTCACACTAGTGGTACTGTAGGAGCTTCACTCATCTCCTAGTTCAGCCTATGCTGCTCTGCTAAGCTACCATTATCTATCAGCCTGAGCTGCTAGACACCCTATACACTAATAAGGGATACCTGGGCCTGGTGCAAGGTGTAAGTACCCCTTTGTACTCACTACAAGCCAGTCCAGCCTCCTACATTGGTTGTGCAGCGGTGGGATAAGTACTTTGCAACTACTTACCACTTTTGTCATTGTACTTTTCATAAGAGAAAAATATACAAAACAAGTTCAGTGTATGTACACCTAACCAAAAAGTTTAGCATTTCCTCTTTTCACTTCTTTTCTAAGTGCTGAAAAGCACCTCTAAACTTTCTAAAAAGTTCTTAAAAAGTTTTAAAAGTTTTTTTTCTGTCTTTCCAAAAGTTCAGAAAAACTTTTTTCTCACTTTTTCTGTCACTTAAACACTTTCTAAAATGTCTGGCACAGGCCAAACTGTTGATCTGTCCAAACTTGCTTATGATCACCTTAGCTGGAAAGGAGCAAGGAGTCTCTGCATAGAAAGAGGTTTAAGTGTAGGGAAGAATCCCCCTAGAGAACTGTTGGTGAATATGCTTGTTGAACAGGATAAGGCCAGAGGTGGCACTTCTGTTGAAAAGTTAGCTGATGGTTCCCAATCTGACCCTGGGGCACCCCTAGCAAAAGATTTACAAGGGAAACTTCCTAGCCTGTCCATTAGCAGACAACCTAGCATAGCTGGTACTGATGTAGAGTCACATCATACAGATAGTGTGGTCTCACATCACAGTAAGAGTATTCCTTCTCATCATAGTAGAAGTGCTGTTTCTGTTAGCCAAGCTGTTAGGGTGCCATCTGTTAGGAACAGGTCTCCTTCTGTTCATTCTCACCATACTTCTGTTTCTAGGCATGTCCCTCCCACCCATCCTGATGACAGAGTGTTAGAAAGAGAGCTCAATAGATTGAGAGTGGAGGAATCCAGGCTGAAGCTCAAAAAGCAACAGATGGATTTAGATAGGTAGTCCTTAGAGACAGAAAGAGAAAGACAGAAAATTGGGTTTGAAACCCATGGTGGCAGCAGCAGTATTCCCCATAGTCATCCTGCAAGAGAGCATGATTCAAGGAATCTGCACAAGATAGTTCCTCCTTATAAGGAGGGGAATGACATTAACAAGTGGTTTGCTGCACTTGAGAGGGCCTGTGTTGTACAGGATGTCCCTCAAAGGCAGTGGGCTGCTATCCTATGGCTATCATTTAGTGGAAAGGGTAGGGATAGGCTCCTTACTGTAAAAGAAAGTGATGCCAATAATTTTACAGTTCTTAAGAATGCACTCCTGGATGGTTAAGGCTTAACCACTGAACAGTACAGGATGAAGTTCAGAGAGACCAAAAAGGAGTCTTCACAAGACTGGGTAGTCTTTGTTGACCATTCAGTGAAGGCCTTGGAGGGGTGGCTACATGGCAGTAAAGTTACTGATTATGAAAGCCTGTATAACTTAATCCTGAGAGAGCATATTCTTAATAATTGTGTGTCTGATTTGTTGCACCAGTACTTGGTGGACTCTGATCTGACCTCTCCCCAAGAATTGGGAAAGAAGGCAGACAAATGGGTCAGAACAAGGGTGAACAGAAAAGTTCATACAGGGGGTGACAAAGATGGCAATAAGAAGAAGGATGGTAAGTCTTCTGACAAGGGTGGGGACAAACCTAAAAATGAGTCTTCATCAGGCCCACAAAAACACTCTGGTGGGGGTGGTGGGCCCAAATCCTCTTCAAATCAAAACAAAGAAAAGAAACCATGGTGCTATTTATGTAAAATAAAAGGCCATTGGACAACAGATCCCAGTTGTCCAAAGAAAAGCACCAAGCCTCCTACCACTACAACCCCTACTGCTACACCTAGTGTCCCTACTAATAGCAGTGGTGGTGGGAGCAAACCTACTAATACCCAATCCAAGGGAGTAGCTGGGCTCACTATTGGTAACTTAGTTGGGGTTGGTCTGATTAGGGAGACCACAGAGGCTGTGTTAGTCTCTGAGGGGGCTATTGATTTAGGCACCTTGGTTGCTTGTCCCCTTAACATGGATAAGTACAAGCAACTACCCCTAATAAATGGTGTTGAGGTTCAGGCATACAGGGACACTGGTGCCAGTGTTACAATGGTAATAGAAAAACTGGTCCACCCTGAACAACACCTACTTGGTCACCAGTACCAAGTAACCGATGCTCATAACAACACCCTTAGCCACCCCATGGCTGTTGTGAATCTCAACTGGGGGGGAGTGGGGTTACTGGCCCAAAGAAAGTTGTGGTTGCCTCAGATTTACCTGTAGACTGTCTATTAGGGAATGATTTAGAGACATCAGCTTGTGCAGAAGTGGAGTTGGAGGCTCATGCAGCAATGCTGGGCATTCCAGGGCATATTTTTGCTTTGACCAGGGCTCAGGCCAAAAAGCAAAAAGGACAGGGTGACTTGGATCCTGGAAGAATGGACCAAGTGCCCCCTAAAGCTAGGGTTAGTAAAGGTAAATCACTACCTACTATCCCTCCCTCTACAGTGGATTCTACTTCTGAGGAAGAAGAATTTCCACCCTGTGCAGAACCTACACCAGAGGAGCTGGAAGCAGACACTGCTGAGCTTTTGGGTGAAGGGGGGCCTGCCAGGGAGGAGCTGAGTGTGGCACAGCAGACCTGTCCCACACTAGAGGGTCAAAGACAGCAAGCTGTCAAACAAGCAAATGGGGATGTCAGTGACTCTCACAGAGTTTACTGGGAGGACAACCTCTTGTACACTGAAGCAAGGGATCCAAAACCTGGAGCTGCCAGGAGATTGGTGATTCCTCAGGAGTACAGAAAGTTCCTCCTAACTCTTGCTCACGACATTCCCTTAGCTGGACATTTGGGGCAAATGAAAACTTGGGACAGGCTTGTTCCCTTGTTTCATTGGCCTAGAATGTCAGAGGACACAAAGGAATTTTGTAAGTCCTGTGAAACCTGTCAAGCCAGTGGCAAGACAGGTGGCACTCCAAAGGCACCCCTTATTCCACTGCCTGTGGTTGGGGTTCCCTTTGAAAGGGTAGGGGTTGACATAGTTGGCCCCCTTGACCCTCGTACTGCTTCAGGCAATAGGTTTATCTTGGTGGTAGTGGACCATGCCACCAGATATCCTGAAGCAATTCCTCTAAGGACCACTACAGCTCCTGCAGTGGCAAAGGCCCTCCTAGGAATCTTTTCCAGGGTGAGCTTCCCAAAAGAGGTGGTATCAGACAGGGGAAGCAATTTCATGTCTGCTTACTTAAAAGCGATGTGGAAGGAGTGTGGTGTGACATACAAGTTCACTACACCCTATCATCCACAAACAAATGGACTGGTGGAGAGATTTAACAAAACTCTCAAAGGCATGATTATGGGACTCCCTGAAAAACTCCGCAGGAGATGAGATATCCTTTACCATGCCTCCTTTTTGCTTACAGGGAGGTACCCCAGAAAGGAGTGGGCTTCAGCCCCTTTGAACTCCTATTTGGTCACCCTGTGAGAGGTCCTCTAACACTTGTTAAGGAGGGTTGGGAACAACCTTTAAAAGCTCCAAAGCAAGACATAGTGGACTATGTACTTGGCCTCAGATCAAGGATGGCTGAGTACATGAAAAAGGCCAGTAAAAACCTTCAGGCCAGCCAAGAGCTCCAAAAGCAATGGCATGACCAGAAGGCTGTTTTGGTTCAGTACCAACCAGGGCAGAAAGTGTGGGTCTTGGAGCCTGTGGCCCCAAGAGCACTCCAAGATAAATGGAGTGGACCCCACATAATTGTTGAAAAGAAGGGTGAAGTCACCTACTTAGTTGACTTAGGCACTGCCAGGAGTCCCCTTAGGGTGCTCCATGTCAATCGCCTGAAACCCTACTATGACTGGGCCGATCTCACCCTGCTCATGGCAACTGATGAGGGACAGGAAGAAGAGAGTGACCATCTCCCTGATCTCTTCTCTTCCACAGAACAAGATGCTCTAGTGGAAGGTGTTGTACTGGCAGATTGTCTTACTGCTGAGCAGAAAGACCATTGCATAAAGCTCCTGGGTCAGTTTTCTGAACTCTTCTCTACTGTGCCAGGTACCACTTCTTGGTGTGAGCACACTATAGATACTGGAGACAGCTTGCCTGTCAAAAGTAAGATCTATAGGCAGCCTGACCATGTCAGAGACTGCATAAAGCAAGAGGTGCAGAAAATGCTAGAACTAGGAGTGGTTGAGCACTCTGAAAGCCCATGGGCCTCTCCTGTGGTACTTGTACCAAAACCTCATTCCAAGGATGGAAAGAAGGAAATGCGGTTTTGTGTTGACTATAGAGGTCTCAACCAGGTAACCAAAACTGATGCTCACCCTATACCCAGGGCAGATGAGCTCATAGATACACTGGCATCTGCCAAGTATCTAAGCACTTTTGACTTGACTGCAGGGTATTAGCAGATCAAATTATCAGAAGATGCAAAAGCAAAAACTGCATTTTCAACCATTGGAGGCCATTACCAATTCACAGTAATGCCTTTTGGATTGAAAAATGCACCTGCCACTTTTCAAAGGTTGGTGAACACAGTCCTGCAAGGGCTGGAAGCTTTTAGTGCAGCATATCTGGACGATATAGCTGTCTTTAGCTCCAGCTGGGATGATCACCTGGTCCACCTATGGAAAGTTTTGGAGGCCCTGCAAAAGGCAGGCCTCACTATCAAGGCTTCAAAGTGCAAGATAGGGCAGGGGAAAGTGGTTTATCTGGGACACCTGGTTGGTGGAGAACAGATTGCACCACTTCAAGGGAAAATCCAAACTATTATAGATTGGGTTCCCCCTACTACTCAGACTCAGGTGAGAGCCTTTTTAGGCCTCACTGGGTACTATAGGAGGTTCATAAAGAACTACGGCTCCATTGCAGCCCCTCTTAATTACCTCACATCAAAGAAAATGCCTAAAAAGGTATTATGGACAGCAAACTGTCAGAAAGCTTTTGAGGAGCTGAAGCAGGCCATGTGCTCTGCACCTGTCCTGAAAAGCCCCTGTTACTCCAAGAAATTCATTGTCCAAACTGATGCATCTGAATTAGAGGTAGGGGCAGTCTTATCACAACTTAATTCTGAGGGCCAGGATCAACCTGTTGCTTTTATCAGCAGGAGGTTGACCCCTAGAGAAAAGCGTTGGTCTGCCATAGAGAGGGAGGCCTTTGCTGTGGTCTGGGCACTGAAGAAGTTGAAGCCATACCTGTTTGGCACTCACTTCATTGTTCAGACAGACCACAAACCTCTACTTTGGCTAAAACAAAGGAAAGGTGAAAATCCTAAATTGTTGAGGTGGTCCATATCCCTACAGGGAATGGACTATACAGTGGAACATAGACCTGGGAGTACCCACTCCAATGCAGATGGACTCTCCAGATATTTCCACTTAGACAATGAAGACCCATCAGGTAATGACTAGTCTTATTCTCCTTCGTTGGGGGGGGGGGGGTTGTGTAGGAAAGTACCATCTTGCCTGGCATGTTACCCCCATTTTTCACTGTATATATGTTGTTTTAGTTGTATGTGTCACTGGGACACTGCCAGCCAGGGCCCCAGTGCTCATAAGTGTGCCCTGTATGTGTTACCTGTGTTATGACTAACTGTCTCACTGAGGCTCTGCTATCCAGAACCTCAGTGGTTATGCTCTCTCATTTCTTTCCAAATTGTCACTAAACAGGCTAGTGACCAATTTCACCAATTCACATTGGCATACTGGAACACCCTTTAATCCCCAAGTATATGGTACTGACGTACCCAGGGTATTGGGGTTCCAGGAGATCCCTATGGGCTGCAGCATTTCTTTTGCCACCCATAGGGAGCTCTGACAATTCTTACACAGGCCTGCCACTGCAGCCTGAGTGAAATAATGCACACATTAGTTCACAGCCATTTTCACTGCACTTAAGTAATTTATAAGTCACCTATATGTCTAACCTTTACTTAGTAAAGGTTGGGTGCTAAGTTACTTAGTGTGTGGGCACCCTGGCACTAGCCAAGGTGCTCCCACATTGTTCAGGGCAAATTCCCCGGACTTTGTGAGTGCGGGGACACCATTACACAAGTGCACTACACATAGGTCACTACCTATGTGTAGCTTCACAATGGTAACTCCGAATATGGCCATGTAACATGTCTAAGATCATGGAATTGCCCCCTCTATGCCATCCTGGCATTGTTGGCACAATCCCATGATCCCACGGGTCTGTAGCACAGACCCGGGTACTGCCAAACTGCCTTTTCAGGGGTTTCACGGCAGCTGGCAATTGGCGATATCCTGGTCCCTCCTGGGCCACAGCAGCATCCAAAAACCCTAACCGCACGATTTGCAGCTAGCAAGGCTTGTTTGCGGTCTTTCTTCAGGAAAACACTTCTGCACGACTCTTCACGACGTGGGACATCCATCCTCCAAAGGGGAAGTTTCTAGCCCTTGTCGTTCTTGCAGAATCCTCAGCTTCTACTGCCTAGTAGCAGCTTCTTTGCACCCACAGCTGGCATTTCCTGGGCATCTGCCCACTCTCGACTTGATCGTGACTTTTGGACTTGGTCCCCTTGTTCCACAGGTACTCTAGTCTGGAAATCCATCGTTGTTGCATTGCTGGTTTGTGGCTTTCCTGCAGAATTCCCCTATCACGACTTCTGTGCTCTTTGGGGAACTTTAGTGCACTTTGCACTCACTTTTCAGGGTCTTGGAGTGGGCTATTTTTCTAACCCTCACTGTTTTCTTACAGTCCCAGCGACCCTCGACAAGGTCACATAGGTTTGGGGTCCATTCGTGGTTCGCATTCCACTTTTGGAGTATATGGTTTGTGTTGCCCCTATCCCTATGTGCTCCCATTGCATCCTATTGTAACTATACATTGTTTGCACTGTTTTCTAAGACTATACTGCATATTTTTGGTATTGTGTACATATATCTTGTGTATATTTGCTATCCTCATACTGAGGGTACTCACTGAGATACTTTGGCATATTGTCATAAAAATAAAGTACTTTTATTTTTAGTATATCTGTGTATTGTGTTTTCTTATGATATTGTGCAAGTGACACTAGTGGTACTGTAGGAGCTTCACTCGTCTCCTAGTTCAGCCTAAGCTGCTCTGCTAAGCTACCATTGTCTATCAGCCTGAGCTGCTAGACACCCTATACACTAATAAGGGATACCTGGGCCTGGTGCAAGGTTTTAGTACCCCTTTGTACTCACTACAAGCCAGTCCAGCCTCCTACAACTGTCTGTTGTATTCCAGATATATTTGCACTGTGACCTCTGGCTGGGTCTCCGTTCTGAACAGGTAAGGGAACGACTTCTGTTGTTGAATCCAGGTCCTTTGAAGTCTTACCTGCCTCCCTGTTTTGTTGTCAATTTAGGTCATACATACGCTGAGCACATCAGTCTCTGAAACAGCAGGCCTAACCTACCTATGACTTTTCTGTATGACTGTTATCAAACCTTAATCAGCGGGTGTCAATCCAAAGCGTGTTTCCCTAAGCTACTAAGAAACCTCTTGTCATATACCAAAACAGCCCTTACTTTGATCAAATCTTGTACTTGTCTGTCTCCTTGTCCCTATTTGCATATATCTCCTGCCCTCTGTAGTTCTGCGTTATACTTTCAGTAGCTTTATATTTACTTTGCCTTGTCACCTTGCTAAATGCCTCCTGTGGAATCACCTGTTGCTGCCTTCGCTCACTGGCAGCTCCAATTGCTGCCTTCTCAGTTTAATCCGTGCACCAGCTTGGCCAGGCAGGAACCATCAATGCGGGCAGGCCCACACAGGTACTCTTACCCTCCTAACCCTGTGGGTCCAAACAGCCATACATGCACCCCGGGGCAGTCAAGAAAGAGCGCCAAACAAAAAGGGTCCCATAGGTCGAAAACAGCCCACCAGGCAGCCCCTCAAAAACAACACCCTGCCACCCCTCCCCCAATTGCTTCCTCACTTCCATCTGTGCTGAGGCTTAAGTGAGTTAGAGCACCCATGCAGGGAGTCCCCAGGCGTTGCAGGTGTGTCCCCGCCTCTGTTGATGGACAATTCGACAAGGATGGAGTCAGGTGCAGCTGGGGTGAGTGACGGATCTCTGGGTGTCAGGCGGGAGCAAAATTAGATTGCATCCGCCATGTTTGCTTACAAGCCCCCCCCCGCCCCCCAAATGTCCCACTATGGCATGGACGACCTAGACCGACGTTACTCAAAGTACGGCCCGCGGGCCGCCAGCGGCCCCACGGACCTACCTTGGCGGCCCGCGAGTGAGTGGTGGTTGAATCTTCAGCTTCCATTTTCTGCCCGGCGTCAGCGTGGAAGACGTCTGAGCAAATACTGAAGTGAAAAAGACTTCAACAATATTAGATTCCATGGCATTTGTGTCCATCAGGGTGACAGGAGCAAGCAGTCTATCCGCGCCAGATATTACTAATTGCTAAATCTAGCCCCTCTAAGCCCCGCCCCCCCCCCCCATCCCACCCCCCCCCTGTCACTTCAGTGCGTCCGTCGGCCGCAAACCATGCTGCAATTTTGGCCCCCGAGAAAAAGTTTGTGAGTACCCATGACCTAGACAATGGTTAATATTACAGAAATAAGGGATAAAAGAACTCTGGCTTTGTGTTGATAAAATATTTAAGTCACCAATAATATAGTATCACAAAGCTAAACATCACGTTCCTTTATAAGGTCATGAACTGGGAAAAAATGCAATATTCCTTCTGAGCATGGCGGTATTTACTTTAACCTTATAATATGCCCATCATCATGCTCATCCCTTCAATATCTAGGTTATGAGTTAGAGTCACGCATTTTATCAAGTGCTAAACCTCCTTGGGTGACATTACGATTTGCACCTGGTTTCAATGTTCGATTTAGAAATGTGCACAACAATAGGACCATACAAAAAAAACAAACAATGTTTTGCCCATTTAAAAACTGGATATGTGCTGCAGCATTTTACATTAATTGGAGGTCGCTGATGGTTCTGCAGGTCAATAAACTCGGAAACTACTACAGTCATTACATTATGCTCCATGTCAGTATGGCAACATGTCTAGAACCATAAGGCTGCTTTAAAAAATCAGCACATTCTAGGACTTTCAGGCTTCACTCAACTGTGGCACAGTGATGTACCACTTCATTGAGATTCTATTATGAACCTGAAATAATATTGTGTCCAGAAATGGACTACCAGCGTATCACCAAGGGAAGTCAATACTTGAATATAGATGTACTTTTCTTCACATCCACATACTTATATATATTGTCAAGGTAGGTACATGTTGAGGTATGAATAATAAACCTGTACTTTTCGCTGTATACACACACCAAGGCAGTAAACAGGTAGTTGACATGCTGGACATAGTACTGTAGCAGCTGTAGTGTTCTCTGGATGTCGGAGGCCCTCCTCGCAGCATTGACGAGCTAAAGAAATATGAGACACACACAGTGGATCGTGAGTATAACTGGCCCTTGGCGCCAATATGCCAACCCTTTTATTAACTAAGCCCCTTGTGTCAGGGGCATACCATTGTGCTGTTCCCACTAGAGGTATGGCACCTAACTCAGTGGGACATCACCCCCTCCATCCTGGGAGCCGTCCCACAACACAACATTCCTCCTTCACCCACAAACAAGATAAACTATTGGCAATCTCACACAAAAAGTCATTTGGAAATTCTCCAGGGGTGTCTGGCAACCAAACACCCCTAGCTGGGTGATGCGCATCACGGCTGGCAGATGGCCATGGATGCTTGCCAGCCCTGCTTAGGTCAATGCAAAGTCTCTGAACCTTGTGGGAGCTGGAGGATGCGGGAGCAGGTTGTACCTTCCCCACCCCTTCCTTGAAGGGTCAATATTCCCCGGGCCAGAAGAGAGCAGCATGTCCTCAGAGGTGGCTTCTCCATTGGTATTATGTGCCAAGAGTGATGCATCAGGACCCAAACCAGACTGAATCGGCACAGGTCCTTCCCTTGAAGAAACCTCAGTCTTGGCGGGGGAAGAAGGGACTATCTCCAACCTGTCACTCCCCGCCATGGATTCTGTCTCAGTGTCCTCAGTGACCTTAGGTAGGGGTTGACGATATTCCTTAAAAAACAACACCTTCCTTGTCGTAAGTTCAGGACCCTTCCGGGCCGTGATCAGAGTTCCTTTTATCTTGGTGATAGTCTATGGTTTCGGTTCAAACAGGAGTTTGAACTTTCCCCGCAGGATGGCTATTCTTCACTAGCACCAAATCACTCACCTGTAGACTCCGGGGACAGGCGCGTCTCTACCTGGACGTACGATCGTTACAACATGTTGTTAGGTCACTGCTTCGCCACCTGCTCCTGAAGCCTTGTGGAACCTTTGCCGTAGGGAATAGTGTCTTCTGCCAACCGCTGCATGCATACTGAGCTAGGAGCCACAGCAATGTGGCGAACCTTATTGAGGGTCCTCATAAAACGTTCGGCCTCTCCATTGGCCTGTGGTGGTGAATGCCATGGGATGCCAGATACGCTGTAACTCCTGACTCGAAAATGGGGGGCCATAGTCAGTTTGAAGTTCTTTGATGAGCCCATGCATCTCTAGTTTATATGTGGGGAATGACCTGTCCTGTAGTGGTGGATTCCAGGATCTCCACCTCAGGGTACTTTGAGAAAATCATCGATGACTACTACCATGTGATGTCCATCTGGCATGCTTCCCAAATTAGCACTGGTGCAATGCCAGGGGACCAAAGGAATGGGCTCTATGAAGTTGGGAGCTGGGGGGTCAGCCAACCCCACGGTTTGACTGATGTGACAATGTTGTACAGTTTGCTCCACTCGTTGGTCCAGACCGGGAAACCACACTCTGCATCGTAGTCTGGCCTTGGTATTCACTATGCCTTGGTGCGCCGCATGGGCTATGTCAACCACTCGTTGCTGCAGGGACCCAGGGATGACCAGCCTTGGCCCTCGCAGCAGGCACCCTTCCAGAGACACAGCTAGCTCCTGTCGAACATGATGCAAGGAGGGCAGCGTGGACTGGGCTTCCGGCATCCTTCATGATAAGTGGCGTGTCATCATGTGCCAGCGGCCCGTGAGGATACTCAAAATGGCCAGTTGTAGGCATTCATCTGCTTGCGTGGCTATTCTGATTTCATCCACTGATATGGGAAGGGGTCGTGACCTCTCCACCACCATCCTCATGTACTCCTCCATATCCGCTGCATTGCCTTTTTCCTTGGCCGTGGCCGGTCTGGTGTCCCTCGAGAGGTAGTCTGCCGGATTTTAGGCTCCTGGGTGGTACATCGCCAAGAACTGATACTCCTGTAGCTGAAGGATCCACTTTTCGATCCTGGAAAGTGGCTTGGAGGACAACTCATTAAACAGAGGGATGAGGGGCTTATGGTCGGTATGCACGGTAAATGGCTGGCCATACAGGTAAAGGTGAAAGTGACGACAGCCCCAGTGTACGGCTATCGCCTCCTTTTCAATGTGCGAATACCTTTGCTCAGTATCAGTTAGCGCTCGGCTAGCATATGTGACTGGGGCCCACTCTCCTTCCTGTCGTCTTTGTGACAACACTGGCCCAACCCCACGAGACTGGCATCCACCGACAGTTCTGTCTCTTTTGCTGGATCCAAATATACAAGGGTGGTGCTTGTGGACAGTGCTTTTTTGGTCGCCAGGAAAGCAGCCTCTTGAGAAGGGCCCCATTCCCACACTGCAGTAGCTTTGGTCAGTTCCCTCAGGGGGCAGTATGAGGTCAATTTCTGAATGAATCTCCTGTAGTAGGTGACCATTCCTAAGAAGCTATGGACCCCCGTGACAGAGGTGGGAGCAGGTGCCGAGTTAATGTCTCTTACTTTCTCAGGATCAGGTCTCACGCCATCTTCTGAAAAATGGTACCCAAAGAACACAAGGTCTGATTGCAGAAACGCACACTTCTCTCGGTGTAGTGTCAGCCCATTCTCGTGAAGGCTTTGGAACGTGGCCCGGAGCCTTTTAAGGTTCTCCTCAATGGTAGGGGCATGCACCAGGATATCATCGCTCATGTTGATGACCCCTTCCATTCCACTTAGCACACCTCTTATTGTGTCTTGGAACACTTCTGCAGCGCCGGACACCCCGAAGCTGAGTTGCTTGTATCTCTGCAGTGTAACGTGCGTCAAGAATGTCGGTATGGGTCTTGACTCTGGAGCAAGCAGCAGCTGGTGGTGTCCCGCTCAGAGGTCCATCTTCGAGAACCAGCGGAACTCGCTAACCTCTGCCATGATGTCATCCATGGTCGGGGTGAGGTGACGCTCCTGCCGGATAGCCAGATTGGGCAGGTGCATATCCACACAGATCTTTACCTCGCCGGGTAGCTTCGGCTTACGAGTCACGACAATGGGTGAGACCCAGGGTGTTGGTCCCTCCACTCACTCGATGATATTGGCTTCTTCCAACTTGCGCAGCTCATCCTCTACCTTGAGTTGCAAGTGGAAAGGGATGCGCCAATGTTTCAAAGCCACAGGTTGGATAGAGGTGCTTGTTTCCAGTCCAGGGAGGACCTGGCCTTGCAGTTCGGCTGGGTTGTTCCCATGGGGAACAGGGTCAAGACTGATTTGCATATGGCTGGGTCTAAACTGGGGTGGCATGGTGAGCAAAAGAACGATGGATTAAACCCAGATCTGTGACTGGGGGTGAATGTTTGATTGGTTCTGCATTCCGTCCATCATTTGTGTTTTGCTTTGCTTTTGCTGCCATAAGTGCGCTGGGTATGCCCAGACGTGGGTCCCGGGCTCACTATGCCACTGGATTCAAGCTAGCCTGGCTGATGAAGGGTGAAACCCTGAAACCGGTCCCAGGATGCTTGTTTCCGGTCCAGGGAGGACCTGGCCTGGCAGTTCGGGCTGGACTGTTCCCATGGGGAACAGGGTCAAGACTGATTTGCATATGGCTGGGTCTAAACTGGGGTGGCATGGTGAGCAAAAGAATGATGGATTAAACTCAGATCTGTGACTGGGGGTGAATGTTTGATTGGTTCCGCATTCCGTCCATCATTTGTGTTTTGCTTTTGCTGCCATAAGTGCGCCGGGTATGCCCAGACGTGGGTCCCGGGCTCACTATGCCACTGGATTCAAGCTAGCCTGGCTGATGAAGGGTGAAACCAGTCCCAGGATGCTTGTTTCCAGTCCAGGGAGGGCCTGGCCTGGCAGTTTGGGCTGGACTATTCCCATGGGGAACAGGGTCAAGACTGATTTGCATATGGCTGGGTCTAAGCTGCGGTGGCATGGTGAGCAAAAGAACAATGGATTAAACCCAGATCTGTGACTGCGGGTGAATGTTTGATTGGTTCTGCATTCCGTCCATCATTTGTGTTTTGCTTTGCTTTTGCCGCCAGAAGTGCGCTGGGTATGCCCAGACGTGGGTCCCGGACTTACTATGCCACTGGATTCAAGCTAGCCTGGCTGATGAAGGGTAAAACCCTGAAACCGGTCCCAGGATGCTTGTTTCCGGTCCAGGGAGGACCTGGCTTGACAGTTCAGGCTGGACTGTTCCCATGGGGAACAGGGTCAAGACTGATTTGCATATGGCTGGGTCTAAACTGGGGTGGAATGGTGAGCAAAAGAACGATGGATTAAACCCAGATCTGTGACTGGGGGTGAATGTTTGATTGGTTCCGCATTCCATCCATCATTTGTGTTTTGCTTTCCTAGAGGTGTCAATGTGCAGACTTACGAACCATTACTTGAGACACTCAATTCCCTCAAATGAGACACTCAATTCCCTCAAACAGCGATGAGTACTCGTACATCAGTTCTTCGAGACCCCCTAGATGAACACTGAAGGCGAATGACACCAGGTTGAGTTCTTTCACAGTACAGCAGCTCAACAGTATTCCTGACCCTGCCTTTGTGACGTGGACCTTGGCTCGGGTGGTTTTGGTGTTGTGGGTGATGTTCGTCATGAAGACTCCCGCCTATGGGAGTGGGGTCGAAGACCCAAACGCATACACTTGCACTGTGGTGGGGCGAAGTGTTGGGCAGATGGACAGTGTTTGGAGCACCGATTGTGCCAGTACATTGATAGAGGCCCCTGTGTCGATAAGGGCTGAGACCTGATGTCCCACAAGCCTGACATCGATTTGCGGAATTTGTTTCCGTGTAGGATAACCAGGTTCCATAGTGTGAATGACATGCATAGCCCCCTTCCATATCAACATCATTATCCATGTCTCTTTCCTCCTCCAGATCAGGAAGCGCATGAGCAGTACGGACAGTTTTAGTCTTGTTGAACTTGTGGCACCAGCATGGAATGGCATACTTTGGCGAAATGGTTCAGCTTTTGGCAATTTGTGCATTGTTTTCCCTGGGCAGGGCACTTGCCCTGGTGTAGGAATGGGCCTCCGCATGTATAACAGGTGCGGGCAGTGTTCAACGGTTTGGGTCTGTCCTTTTTCTTTGTCCAGGTACCCAAGGTGACCACGTTCACAGGTTCTGTTGACACCGGTTTCTCCGGCGCAAACTCCATGTGTGCCGCGTGCACCCAGAATACCTTCTTTGAGCGACCCATTTTAGGTATGTCTTCCATGGACATGCCTTGGACCTGCAGGATGCACTTAGTTGAGTGGCACCCTTGAATAAATTGCGCTCGTACCTCGTCATCTGTGTCTGGCAGTGTGCAGGTGCTGGCTAGATCCTTGAGTTGGGCGTAGAAGGTATCCACTGACTCCTCAGGGAATTGCCGGGCCTGACAAAGAAGCAACCTCTCGTAGTCCAGGTTGGTGGGGTGTTCAAAGTAGGCAGTGAGGGCACGCTCTAGGGTTCAATAGGATTAAGGCGGGCCTTGTTCCACTGCTGCCTTGATGATTTTGTGGATTGCAGCACCTCCAAGATAGAGAAGCATGGGTAGGCACTGGTCAGAGTCTAGTGCCACAGCTTGACAGTAAGTCTCTAACCTCTCAACCCCCATTTTCTACGTCATGGATTGAGCTGACGGGGGACCATCAATCACAAATGGTTCTTGAGCTGGGATGGACGCCATGGCACTGCAGAGCTGGAGACCTGGTGGTGTGGGTTTGGCAGAGGACTGCAGCTGTTGTCTTTTCCTTTACAGGTCTGTGAAAGAGAACGCTCTCCCAGCTCACTCCTCCTTGACTGGTGGATGGCCTGGTTGGTGTAATTGGTGCCAGTCTATGCTTGTGTGCACTGGACCTGCTCACCATGCAGGCTGAGCTGCTGCAATGGCCCAGCCGGAGTTGTGACTGTGCTGTATACCTCAGCGGTTTGCTGGAATGAGCAGATGCTCCACTCCGTGCCTTCCAAATGCTGGTGGTGGGGCTACAGCCTCCTTGTGAGGTGCACATTGGAACATCTCCTGCCCTGCCTCGGCGTGCGGTGAAGCACTCCACTATATGCCCCTCACACCGCCACCTATGATGGGCCAACACCACCGTCGGGCCGGGCCGCCGGGAGTGAGAAGGTCAGCGCACCCAATGGCCTGTGCACCCACACTCACTGGCAGCCAAAGACAAGGAGTAGATTGCTGGGGCAGACGCTGGGAGCCTCAGCTCGCTGGATAGCAGACGTGGGTCCTCGCCATGGCCTTGGTTGCCAGTTTGTAGTGTTCTCCGGATGCCATAGGCCCTCCCCACAGGGTTGACGTGCTAAAGAAATGTGAGACACACGCAGTGGATCAGGAGTATAACTGGCCCTTGGTGCTAATCAGCAGGCCCTTTTATTAACTAAGCCCCTTGCATCAGGGACATACCATAGTACTGTCCTAACTCAGTCCGACATCACCCCTCCGTCCTTCGAGCATCCCACAACACAATAGTAGATCGCTAATAAATCCTGATATTTTGACATTAAACAGCTTGAGTCAGGCTAAAGCACCTGTTCACTGGTAAAATAAAAGTCCAGGTTTGCAAGCATGGCTTTCTACACACATGATGGTATCTCTGCTTGAACAGAGACTATCTACCTCGTATGCAACAGGTCTTTTGCCAGGGCCTCTGGGTGCGGCCTCTAGTCACCAGAGAACAGACTGGCCTAGACTTTGAAATGTAAAATTGTCTTGATCAAGCAACAATTTACCCTGCCCGGGGGCTTATGGACCTGCTGTACAGCATACATTGAAAGATCTGAGTACAGATACAGTACTGTGGACTGGCACACATGCTGTGACTTGCTGAAATTATTTACAGTGTGAAGATGGAAATTATTAGACTTTAATTTTTATGCTTTTAGTTAAAAAAATGAGCTTGGTGAGAAGTTGAGAGCTATTGTATGTGATTATTTCTAGGGATCCAAAGGCTATGTTTTGTTGGATGGGCAGGGTCCAACTGGGAAAGAATATAGGCCTGGTACCAAAGTGAAAGTGTTCCCCATTAGCAGCACCTATAGCTAACAAAGTGGCTCACATTAGGAAAACAGGGCAATTTTGAAATTATAAAGACACATTGTATAGGCGTTTTACAAGATATGCTTGCTTCAGTCAATGTTTATGATAATATAGGGAACCTCAACAGTAAAAACAGAATCCAGACCATAAAACAGGCCCACAAGCAACCAAAGGAAGCGTTGGCACATTCAATAGGTTTCACCTTGGCGAGCCTATTGGCGTTGTCAATGTTTTTTTAAAGCTCTTGCACAGCAGCGAAAGCTGCTGTGCAAAATGGTTTGAAGTAAAACAAAAAACAAAGCGCTATGGCGCAGCCAGGGTTGACTGTGCTATTGTGCTTTGTTTTTATTTTCTTTAATCCATGTAGCACTGGTGTGCAATGTGCCTTAAAACATTGCAGGGGCTTGGGGGTGGCATGAAACGGGATGGGGAAGGGTGGGAAACAAAAAATGTGTAGCAGGAGCTGGTGAGGTGATGCTTTAAAAAGTCTGGATGGCAGGAGGAGGGTGGGGGGAAGGATTATGAACCACAAACTCCTTCCCCTTGCAATTTGTTTAAGGGAACTGATTTTATTGGTGACTAAGATATTTAATTATATATCCATTTGTAAGTAAGCATTAGTGTGCACACACTACCACAGTTTTAGTAACTTCTGATCCTCTTGAACTAGAAACAATTTTCTTTCGTTAAAATGTGCAGGATATGCAGCAGTTAATGGATTATGTGTCACATGCAGCAAAACCATTATTATGCAGAAAACACAGCAGCCGCAGAGTTGCATAATGCCAGTGGCCCGGTCTATAAACCAGTCCAACGCAATGGAGGGGTTGCTGGTGCGTGGATTTTCCTCCCAATTCGGACTCAGAAACCGCGCTGGGGTGAGATGCAACAACTTGTCCCACCCACACTAGAGGTCGATGGGATCTTTGGAACCAGTGAAGTGTGGGTATTCAGATTTATTCAACATAAATCAATGACATGAGAAATCTAAACAATTTAAACACCATGGGCAATTTGGCCACGGAAACAAGACTCCAAACTGAGCAAAGTTCCAAATCTTTATTATAACCACAGAGCCAATGTTATGTAGATGGTACACAAAACTAAGTTAAAAACATACAGGAAAACTATGAACTGACGATACATCTAAAGAGACTAAGCCTACCAAACATCAATATGATTAAACACCCCATGAGAATAACACAAATTTACAAAACTATAATATGCACAACACAAACGCAGATGATGGTGACATCAGTGAATCATCAAAATTTAATTGGTAACAATCTACTTTTGGGTTGGGCAATCCTTTACCCCTATTGGGAATTTGGAGTTGCATGTGTGGGAACAGGCTAACACATGTGAGCACAAACAAAAGAAGAGACAAAAATAATTTGGAAAATCATCTAACTAGGGTAACTCACTATAAAAATACAATAGTGTAATTCATCTAAGTTGAAAAGGAAACAAGAAGATCCACATTGCAGATTATACACCCCTCCTCATGGGTTAGCAGACAGGAAGGATTCATCAGTCCAGAGTGCTCACAGCTTCTCAGCATCAGGAGACAGCAGCATGAGGGACAGTGCAGAACACGAGCTGCACATAAGGTAAGAAAGCAGTTCAGAGTTTGTTGGGCATTATAATACTGAACAGCATAGGTACTGGGGAAATTAGAGTGGCAGTGAATAAGAGGCAAGAGGGGAACAGCTTCAAAGATGGTTGGACAAGGACTGACTCTCAGCATGTCAAAAAGCAGATTCTCTAAAGTTCAAAAAGTCCCTCCCTAACTAGAAATGTCCATAGAGTTCTGATTAGCCCTCAGAGTGGACCCGTCTTGCCCAAATGGATTAATATTCAATGAAAATTATAGACACCCGTCAAGTTTGCAACTAGTCTGGATTTTCTCAGTGAAGGTGCAAAGTCATCTCGATGAATTCATACTGTTACGTTGAAAAATGACAATTTGTATAACATTTGAAACAATGTGATTTCTTCCCATGGGCCATTGGATGATCCCAACAGTCTCAAGTGAATTCAATAATACTTGTTGTACCTCCAATAGCTAGAACAAATATTGCTACATTTTGAGGTCAACAGAACCATAATTGTTGTCTCTTAATACAATAAGACAGTCTTCAACACATAAACAAACTTAGGAAATAATTCAAGTCAAAGGATACATAATGAATTAGCATTTATCACTATTGCAGCAAATATGAACCTTCAGGCCTAGTCTAGCTAAGTAAGCCTAAATACATAGTTATAATTGCTAAACACTTATCCTAGTGTGTACCATTTAATTAACATATATATAAAAATATAATTTATTTGCAGCCATTATAAATGCATAACACTAGAAATAATTGAAATGTGTTTATATTTCTCTGCACACAACTCTACATTCATAAAATCAATCATCATCATTGTAAGTACGGTTAATTCATGTCCATTCAATACTCATGGTATATTTTTCATATCCACTATATTTCTAAAAATAATACTTTTGACATTAATTTATGTCAGTAGTTTACTAAAATATAAATGCACAACATCGGCCTTGGCAAAACACAATGCCCAAATAAGTGGAGGGCACAATGTACGGCACAATTCAAACATGCACATTTTTACATTTCATGTTGATTTCTCTGTTTGGCTTTAAAATGAAGATTTATAAGTTTCCATATGCTAACTTCTATGCCAATAATATATTAGTAAAATCTGATCTCTATCAGGGTGACAGGCATTATTTCACCATTTCAACGTGAGAATCATGACACTGGGAAGGGAAAAAAACTTCCTATTACGGCACCTAAAACTTGGAGCGGTGCATTTGGATTTCAGACAGGTTCCAGAGAGTGGCATAGTGCTGAGATACAATATAAGGGTGTTAGTAGGCAATGCGAGGAAAAAAATAAATAAATCTGAGTTGCCAATATCAAATTCAAGCCTCCTGTTTACTGGAAATACCACCACTATGCCCAATACATAAGAAGTTTGAGGGTTCATGACAACTACATCATCCTCAGACTAAAGCTTTGCAGGTGAAACATGAGGAAGGTTCCAGTACAGTTGAGTGAGGTGTTCATTCACATAACCAACTACTCAAGTGGACTCCTCACTCTTATCATATGAGGCAACAAATGTGCATTTAAACAAGTGTATCGTTTTGGAATGTTTCATTGTGAACCCCTGAGAAGATTGTGGGCACTTGTGATTTGAAGGAACCTCCCACCAGGAAGTGAGAGTTTGACAACGAGTATGGAGTGCTTGTTCTTTAGGAGCAATGTTGCAGTGAACTAAGCCCTGTTTCCCTGTCAATGATCTCCCAACCCCACTGCTTAATTTGTGAAAGAATAAGTGCTGGTCCAAATTTTTGCTCACCAGCCCTTGGCTTGTAAAGTTGAGGGTGCTGAATGCCAGGTATGTGTACTCTTAATTCCACCTCATGTCTTTTAATCCACCTCGTGACACTCAATGCCCCTTTATCTCACTTTTTGGGGGTTTTTCACCTGTTTTCTTTATAACTGATTTTCTTTCTTTCACCTCCTCTCCATTTCCCCCTGTCATGTTTTCCTTTTGCTTGCCCTGGTCCAATGTGTAATGTGAGGAAAAAGTGCAGTTCCCAAAAAATGAGTGCCGGTGAGCCCCACCTGCAACCACTAGCTCAAATGAAGCACTGCGTCACCCTACATAGGATGTTCAACCATGTGGAATCAGGACCTGACCAAAATAGGAGAGGGCTCATTGATGCCCGAGTTCATAATCCATATGCAGGATTTATGTATCCAGACAGGACTTCTTGGAAATAGTCCCAAAACAAACCCCACACTCTAGTGGAATGAATACCCTTGCCTCCTTCTGGGTGTTCTGGTTTAAGAACCACAATATTCTTGTAGGATTGCGCCTCAGACACGGATAATCGAGGGGCATTTTTTTTTTATTTGTCAACAGTCTCTGATACAGGGGTGGTTCACAGAGAAAGAAAGGTATCAGCATTCTGGTAAGGAATTTCAAAAGCTGCGAGGTTGTAAATTGTTTTGCAATGTAAATTCATATAAGAGCACATCATGTATGTTGATGTGATTGTTTATATAGACTGCAAGGCTTAATAAACTCAGTTCATGTGTTGCAAGTGAGGATATCACCACCACAAACAGTGCTTAATTTGTAATATAATAAGCACTGAGGCGCAAATATTTTTTTTAGAAACACCATCAGCTCTGCCAAATACAGGGTTTGTCAAGAACCAAGGCTGTCTAGTCTTGATCCCATCACAAGCATTTTTATCTCACCATCTGACACTTTCTTTCCCTTCATCTCGCTCTTGCAGGTTTTTTCATCCTTGCTTTCTCCCTCTGTTACTGTTTATCCATCTTTCTCTTTGCTCTTTCCTGTCTTTCTCTTACCTTTTCTGGGTCTAAGGCTGACGATAAAAAATAAATCCTGGTTCCAAAAATGGGTGATGGACGCACCTATCTGCACCCACTCGCCATAATCAAGCACTGCCTGGAGTAGTAGGACACACAGAGAGGTCTCATTGCTCCCTATGCGACTGGCAGTAGCAGCCCTCCTAACGTTGAACATGATGGCCTTGAAGTCGCATACTCTTGGCTGGGCAATTGGGCACCTCTATCCTCCAAAATGGCGTCCCACTCAAGGTCATTGAGGATACTCATCAATCCAAGTTTTGGATGGCTCCTCTTCATCTCCAGCTTGGTCCTGCACTGCACAGATGGCCACGGACCAGGAAGGCCAAGTGGAATTGGCCTACTTGTGGCTTACAGTGGACCTACTGTTGACCTGTCCAGTTCTTGGGTTTTGAAGGGTTGTGTCCCTTCCCCTAGAAGTAAAAAACCCTAAGCAGGGCTCTCCATGCTTCACTTCCCTTGAATCACTATCTCTCAACCATAGTCTGTGTACAAAGACCCAAGAATATTGGGTCTAATGGGATAGCCATTTCTAGAACACAGAACCAGCTCAGTTAAATCACACATGATCACACCTCTACAGGTGTTTACTCAATGAAAACCTAAACTTGCTGCCACTCACACCATATCCAATCTATATACATAGATGCCAGTGCCCCAAGCTAACTCACTAAATCACCAGGCTCTCATCTATGTAAACAAGAGGACTGGTCTCCACTCATACATACAGGCTTACCTATCTGTAGGCAAAAGGTCCCCTGAGAATCACTGGTGTTAATTACAAAGGTAAGTTACTCACATGCAGCCAAGTTGTTTCCTGTGTGCACTTCTAGAACGCCAGTCATATTTGTGGTCTCGGAGAGTGCAATAATTTTCTTGCACAGCAGCAGAATCAGTAATGGTAGTGTGCCACTACACAACCAGAGTACTGCCAACCTTTGCAAATATTGTTCAATATTTCAGCGTTATTTGCTTATTTATAGTGTATTTATCTTCAGCAATAGCAATAACAGCGTCAGTAACGTAATTCTAAAATTGCTTTTAATGTTGTATTCATGGACGTCAATTCACCTAAATGCCAAGGGTATAGGAAGTGACATCACATGTCCTTTGACCTCCATTTTCACTCACACACGCATACCTACACATACACACACATGTATCCTTGCATATACTCACATAAACACTCTCACCCACAAGCACGCATACAAGATACATTTAAAAAATGTATTTTCTTACCTCAGCGGCGTGGAAGGCCATGATCTAGCTAATTGTACTCCATTTTTAATACACTAATAGTGAATAATATATTATTATTCTCGATTAGAATAATAACAAATTTACAGAAAACAAAGAGTGGACCCCCAACTGACATCCGTATTTCACTGAATTTGCCACCTTTGAGGTCAAAGGTCGCAAAAGCAGTGCCAGGGGTCGCACAGGGCAAGCAAGGGGTCCCATCTGCGACACCTGGCGACCCCTAAATGACGTCCATGGTTGCAATAATAAATTATTTAATTAACAAAATGTTTTGATATGTCTACAAAACACATAAATGTAGAACATGTCCCAATCTCCAATTATAACTTATATCTCAACACTGATTGTGAGATTCACACCTCGGAACACTATCTTACAAATTCCTTGCTCCCCCCACACCTCGCACCTCCATGTGTGTAAATATTTTTTAAACACCTCAATGCGCAAAATGCTCCATGTGGTTTGACGATCTGAGCCAAAAGCTATTCTGAAATAAATAAAAACGAAACAAATAAATGCATAAAATTGTTTTTGTGCTTGTCCGTGTGAGTGTTTTTAAGTCGTTTCATCATTACAGTCACCAAAAAAGAATACTTTTGACTTTCCATCTCTAAATAATGTTAGAGCTTCTAACCATACCGGACAGCCAGCTTCCATGGGATGGTGGAGGTACTGTCAGGATGTTTGACGTTTGACTTTCAGGAGAACAGTCTCTCCCTACTTCTTGCTTGATGAGTGCGATCCATCTTTTAGTTCGGAGCCATATATGGACTGGCCTTTTGGTTGGACCACAAGAGCTGGTTCCGGGTCCCCTTTCATGGACGTCAATTCACTGAAATGCCAGGGGTAGCGGAAGTGACATCACACGCCCTTTGAACTTTACTTCCACTCTCACACACAGACTTACTTACACATACACACAAATTCCCACTTCCATACACTCTCTCTCATATAGACACACTCTCACCCTCAAGCACGCACACAACATACATTCAAACCATTTCTTACTTACTTTAGCTGCCATGGAAGGGCCTATTCCAGCTAATTGTACTCTATTTTTATTGCACTAATAGTGAATAATATATCATTATTCACTATTAGTGTGACAGAAAATTGCCAGAAAACAGAGAGTCTGGAGCTCCTACTGATGCCCATAGGACGAGCTGCCGCAGTATTCATGCCACTTTATTTGTCAGCTATGAGGCCAGGGGTCGCAAAGACAGTGCCAGGGGTAGCCACTGCAACCCCTGGTGACCCCTAAATGTCATCCATGCCCCCTTTTTCTGGGTCTCCTCCTTGAACGTGACGGAATAACTACTTCATCTCGAGCTCTAAGAAGTATTGTCAAAGCCATCAGATCCCATCTTTATATTATGAGTGCTAAGCTGTGCTCTTTGCCCATGTTTGTCTGCAAAGTATTGCTTCAAAAAACTAAAAGTTAAACAAAAGTCAAAATACTGGATGAAGAGCTATCACATATCTTATGCTATCTCAAAACTATAGGTTGAATTAAATGTTTTCGCTCTTTATAATTTTATATTTTGTTTTATAAAACTATTTTTCACTCAGGAAACTGAAGAGAATTTAAAAAGAAAATGAAAGTGTAACAATGTAAAAGGAAAAGCTTGCAAACAACTATTTTACTTTCTACCACATTCAGCCATTTCGTACCCTGTATTAGCTGAGGAAGCAGGATTATGGGTCTCCCAGAAAAGTGTCATTAACTACTGTTGCATTAAGTAGAGTGGGAATAGTATATTTAATATTCTTAGACTAGGCATAATATTTCTTAAACAGATTTTACAGCATTATTTGTTTCAATTTTTCATTGTTCACATCACTTGCTTTTATTTTTAATTCATTTTAATATTTATAGTATTTTTGTACATCTGTTTTTGAATGTTTCCAATTTTTTATATTTTATTTATTGTCTAAGTTATTTCATATATGTTTTATTTCTCAAATATTTCTATTTGTATGGCTTTATTGCATATCTATATTTTATATATATATGTATGAACTCAATATAAATCAGCTAAAGTAAAATAACAATGACCCCAAAGGGGGAAGTAAGACCCTTGCCTTCCAGGAAAAACATCTCTTTGACAGATCTATTGGTTCCTTTTGGTAAACATCTCCTCCCCGTGCAATTATTTCAACAATTCATGCCTTTGATAAAGAGCTTTTTACAATATATACAAGATGTGGTTAAAAACATAAAATTTTAGTGATCTTTTCAGCAGACTCTTATTGTTTTCCGAAGTCCAGAAGACACTGTTATAAATAATAATCCACAACATCAATATGTCGATGTGTGAGGAAAGTGGTGTGTTATATGGTGTGGTTGTGAGACCTTTCCATGCAATACACTCACAATTCCGTCTTGGGTCCCGTCAGGCTTGTTTGTAAAACCCTTAGTTCAAACCTCAGTAGCTCTTGCTCCAAGCAGTCAGGCTTAAGCAAAAAAACATGTGTAAAGCATCTAGAAGTACCAAAACAATGGAATAAAAAAGGCATACAACACAAACAAAATCAATTTATAAAAAATATACCAACACAATCCAGTGAAGGGTTCCACATATATAATTTTTTAAGTAAAACATACATTACTGGTTTTCACTCAAATCATCAAGAAGCATTAGCAAATGATGTGGTTGGAGGAAACATTGCAAACCTTGTAAAACGTCTCTAAAGTTATGTTCAGGTGCTCCGGCCTGCTTTGGAAACCAACCGATGTAGGGAGGAGGTCAAAAGGGGTGAGAAAGGATTTATAGAACAGTTACTGTTGCACCAAATCAGTCTTAAGTCAAGTTTCAAGATCTATGGGTGACTGGTCATAGACTTCAACGGGAAGGTCCTGGTGCAAAGGATGCAGGATGATGAAGATGTAAGATGCTGAGGATGCTTGCGGTCAACGCAGGATTCCCTGGGCTACACCCAGTTACTGGTCCTAGTGGGGTGACTTTGGCCACAGGGTCAATGTCACTCATGGTGCTGGTGGGTCAGCAAAAGTCCAGTTACCACTAGATTACTGGTCTCCGGTAACAGCAAAACCAGCAGTTCCGTTTGGTGAAGGCTAGTGTCCATCTTGGGCAACCAAACTGCACTCCACTGAGTCTCCCAGATCCAGCAGACTTTTGAGTGTTGGGACTCTATCTCCCAGGCTGCAAGTCAGCAGTCAGTGGTGGTCAAGCGATTGCAGCTGCTGATTTCCTAGAATGGGCTCCTTCAGGTTTTATGGTCCTGGAGCTATAACAGGTAGTCCGCCAACTGACTCTTGGAGTTCACCTCTTTTGTCTGGGGCTCAAGAGTGACTTTCCCACAAGCTAGGCACCACAGGTGCAGTCCTCTGTTTGCTAGCCCAAGAATCAGCAGATGCAGTGCAGTCTTTGATGCAGCCTCTCTTGCCACCCAGATCTGTGACTGGGGGTGAATGTTTGATTGGTTCCGCATTCCGTCCATCCAGTTACACTATCCCACAGCGTTTGTGTTTTCTCAGCAGGGCAGTCATACATGGGTCCTTTCTCCAGTCCAGATGTTTTCTGAGGTCTGAGTGACATGGGTAACATGTTTTTGTTTAGAAATTGTTCTCGGGATATGACTGTTATTAGCCAACGGGGTACCAGTTCCCCTTCCTCCTAATGATGACTCCTTCAATATGTGGTGACTGCTATTTCACAGTGCATTATCCCTCTGACTCCCAAAATGGCTGACCTGTCTCTCGGTGTGTGGAGCTTCATAGAGGTGTGGCTACCTGAGGGCTACATGCCCAAGGAAATAAACATTTGACACCTTTTTCCCTCTCTGTGTCTCCAACCCCAGCCCATTTACCTGAACAAAAGAGTGGAGCCGCTCAAATGTGATCACCATTTGCCCTTCAAAGGAGCTTCCCATTCGAAGTTCCCCTTTTGGGTTAATAAAATGTGTACCTTCCTAACACCTCTCCAACAGCTGGCCTCTGTTGTCTCCACTCCTGGGAGTCATTCACAAATTCCTGCAGGTGGGCTGAAGGCTGTCTTGTGGCCAGCAGCTGGGAGTGGCCACTGGAAAACATGGGCAACAGAATGGCTACTTTCTAAAAGTTGCATTTAATGGAGTACCAACTTTAGTAGTCCCATTCCGAAGTTAGTACCTTTGAAGTGTCAAAGTCTAACTCTGTACTCCCCAATGGAGCTACTAGCCTTTCCACATTAACAGTTACAATTTGGGGTTTCCTTCTTAATAATATACAGCACTCTGCCTTAGGACTTGATAGGTCTACCTTAGGGGTGGCATATATATTATAAAGTTAGGTGTGGACTTTGCCATTGAGGTAAATGGCGAAGTCGAGTTAGCAGTTTTCAAACTGCTCTTCCAGTCTTCAGTAGCAGACTGGGAACCATGTTTTACGTTGTTATTCCCAGGGTGGAACAATAATTTCTACAGTCCCTAGGAGACCCTTAACCTGCAGGCCATGGGTACGCCTGGTACCACATACTAGGGGCTCATATGTAAGTTAACATATGCCAATTGTGTATAAGCCAATTAACTTTACAATTTTTAAGAATCAGAGCACTGACATTGAAGTCTGGTTAGCAGCAGCATCAGTCCAAAACTTTGGTGGTGATCATGCAAAATAGGCATTTCCTTACAATATGAATGCTCAGAATGACTAGGCATATGATGATTCATTCCTTTGAACGTGAAGATGATTAGAAAAAACATAACATGATTTCTATAACTATCTGACTACCACACATAATTAAAAGTTATGAAGGGTCCTATTGATCTGAAAACCCCAGTAAGTCATAACTGTTTCAAAATCCATCATTAGTTCCCACTTGAGGGCAGTAAAGGCCTTTAAGTCAACTGGACCAAATTGGTCACAGAAGACCCTCTTAAAAAAGAACTATGATTTCAGGACCACATTTTGCCTATTATTTTAAAGATTCTCACTGACTCAGTATAAAGGATTTGGGGCCTCATTATGACTTTGGCAGTCCAACAAGTGGACCACCAAAGCCTTGACGATGAGACTGCCATCAAGTCGATGTCCTCACACCTGTCATATTATGATGTTTCCACTGGGCTGACGGGTGGAAACACTTTAAAACATGTCCACCGGTCAGCCCAGTGGAAAAAGTGTGGCAACATTGGCCTTGGCTCCCTTAAGTAACTGAGGCCAATGCCATCGCACAGAGGATGCCCCCAGCACTCTCAGAATGTGCACTGTCCACCATAGTAGACAGTGCTAAGCTTCCACCAGCTTGAAAATGTTCAAAGTAGGTAGGTTGGCCCTGGGAACTTTTACCTCATTGATTAGGGCTGCCCAGGTGTCATTCCCACCCACTAGCACATGCCAGGCATAAACAGGGGCAAAACAAACTACAACAATGCTTTTGATATTGACAAATAGCAATGACAACCGGACCAGGACTGGACCCTCCTGTTGGCCTCTGCCTGCCACCCTGTGAATCTCTAAGTGCCTCACCTGGGGCTTTAGACATGTACTCCTGGTGTGGATTGGGACTCAAAGGACTTAAGGCAGAAGGTAAATTCTTTGCCCAGCAGCCACCAGGTTATGTATCTGAACCATACTCCATTGCAGTCACCATCAAATTGCGTCTGAGTAGTCTCCAACAGCAACCATTGACCATGATTGACACTTTATACTATTTTTCCAATGTGGTTTTGGGATATTTATTGTTTAAATTTTTTACATTATTACAGTTTAGATAAATACTTTACACTTTGGTCTAAGCTAAGCCTATCTGCTGTGTGCTGAAGCTACCAATGGGCTGAGCTCAGGATAATTTAGTGACCTTGATAAGGGTTGAGACTATTCCTTGAGGTGAGTAGCCACTGACTCCCCCCGACCCACTTCGTCCCAAATAATAATCCATTTTCTTACACATATATACAAAAATCTATATATCGCCAATAAGGGAGTTAGAAGAAGAATGTAGGAAGGAAAAAGAAGAGAAAACAAAGACCCAAAAGGACTAAATAGTGGAAAGTTAATTGAAAGTTTGAAGTTTTTGGGAATTAAAAGAGAAGTGAAGCATACTTAATAATAAACATAGAGCTTTCTATACTTATATTTCTTATCCGTAAGTAAAAAATATTGTATGTTAGAGAAAAATAAGTTATTTGCAATCATCATGTTATAAATATATATATATATACAAAGTATAGATAAATGTGATAATGAATTCTACATTTTACGTAAAAATAATTCATAAAAAGGACTTTCAAGGGGGTTAAGGCACATCTTCAACCAAAGGTTCATGTAAACCATATAAAACAACAGCATTGTTTAGCTAAATGTAACAGGAGACCTTACAGTTTACCTTTTTATAGCAAGTGTGATAGGTGCAATATACGCTCTCTCTCTCTCTCTCTCTATATATATATATATATATATATATATATATATATATATATATATGCTATATAGATATATCAAGTCTATTGTTACAATATATTCCATACCACCATGCTGAAACCAGATGTTTTTGATTTCTTAGTCTCCAATAATTTGTCATACTGCAACTGCTAACAGAAGGTCACTTATTGTAACATTTAATATAGAATCATTCCAGTCTTCCCATAAGATGCATGGGATCAGATTGACATATGAATAAGGAACTTTCATTGAAGTGCAAAATGTATCTGTTCCCAAAAATGGATCCAAAACTGTTGACTATATTGACAAGTAAATATTAAGGGCCTCATTACGAGTTTGGTGGAAGGGATTACTCCATCACAAACGTGACGGATATCCCGTCCGCCATATTACAAGCTCCATAGGATATAATGGAACTTGTAATACGGCGTACGGAATATCCGTCGCGTTTGTGATGGAGTAATCCCCTCCACCAAACTCGTAATAAGACCCTAAGTGTTTGTGGTCTGCTTTACATTGTCTACATGACCAACATGTGGTCGATGTGTCAGGAGTTATCTGAGAAAAAAGTTGTGAATATAAGAAGTCAATTAGGTATCAAAATCAAGGATTGCGTAGTAGTTGCTGTTCTTGGAGATTTTCAAATCTTGAGTCAAATTTTGTTCCACTAATTAAGAGACCAGTTAAAATTGAGATCTTCCCACTTCAATTCCAACTTTGCCCCTCAATATCAGAAGATTTATTAGTTTTGTAAAGAGTTGAGGCTGATGAGAGTTCAACAAGGGTATCAGAAAGGCTATTATCCAATACAATAACTACATTAGAGACTGAAATTTGATCATAATGAGAAAATATTCTTTGTGCTAAAGTGCTAAATTTGTATTTAAATGGATTAGGAAATTGAAATAAATATAGTTGATCAGAGAAAGATAATATTTTATTGCCCTTAAATAGTTGAGAAACCCATATTAACCCGTTCTCTCTCCACAGTTACCCCAAAATGTCCTGTTTTTAATTTTAATAAGTGTATTATGCCAGGTATTTTATTATAACCCCTTAACTCCTGGGTCTTTCCCCACCACCCCATTTCCCCCAGTGCTGAGCCTGCTTTTTGGATATTTGAAGTAGTTTGCCCCTAGGGCTCCATAACCTTTTCCCACAAAAACTATCTATGCCAAAAAAAATCCTAACATCCTGTGGATTCCAAAGGTACCCAGGATGTGTGGGTTCCCCTGGAGTGGACAGTGAAAATAGGCAAAATCTAACAAACTTTTGAGTTTTCTGAGAAGAATCGGAACAAAGGGCTTTAGATAAAAGTGTCTGCTTATTTTCTAAAAATGGCATCAACAAACATCAACAGTTTGATTTTCTAAAGTTACATCTCAGATTTCAGGAACATGCAGTGCTGAATAGAGAAAAAAAAGGAAAATAACTGTTGATATTAAGAAATCTAGAAAATAAGTAGGAAAAAACAGCCACTTATGGCAACATTTTCATCTGTAACTTTTTGTCATGATGGCCGATTTACCCCCCAAAAATATACAATTATGTCTGCTAGACCCTTCCGGTTGTGAGAATATATAGGGTTTATAGGTTCTCCATGAACCCAAGGTACCCAGAGCCAATAACTTAGCTGCCCGGTACAATAGATTTTTCATTGAGCACCGAGTATAGACCAATTAATATGGTGAAACGTATAGAGTGAAAAATGGGTATCAAGGAAACCTATGTATTTCTAAAATGGGCACATGATATGTAGTTTAGGAGCAGTGGTTATTTGTATATCTCTGCATTTGTGGGTACTCGTGCTAGCATATGATTTAGGGGGTATGTTTCAACTATACACTGGCTCACATTTGAAAGGCACAAATGCAGCACATTCCAATTGGTAATAACAAATGTTCTACTATTCTATGCTCCCACAAGTCTTCCAATAGGAATGGTAACTCACTTGTGTGTGTAGGCCTAGTCCCTGTGTCAGGAAATGGGCCAAAACACAACATGAACGCATCCCATTTTTCCACTGAAAACTGATCCTTTTTTCCAATGTGGATAGCCATAGGTTTTGGCCCCTAGCTCAGTCTGCACCTAGGGAAACCTAGAAAATCTATACATTTTTTGAAACCTACACTCCTAGGGGTATTCAAGGTGGGGTGACTTGCATGGCTTTCATTGGGTTATTTACACCTAGTATCTCTTGCAGACCTCAGACTTTAACTAAAAAAAAACATAATTTCCTCACATTTCTGTGATAGAACGTTCTGAAATCTGCAGGGAGCCACAGACTTACATCCACCCAGTATTTCCGCAAGTCTCCTAGGGCACCTCACTTGTGTGAGTAGGCCTAGTACCCATGACAGGAAATGGCCCAAAATGAAACATGGACGCATCACATTTTTCCTCTCAAAACTGACCTCTTTTTCCAATGTGGGTTGCTGTAGATTTTATGGTTTGCCAGGAGATACCATATATGAAAAGACAGGACCTTTGCTTATGTTTGTTTGATGTAAAATCATATACAACCTTGGAATCTGTTCACTGTCTTGATCTATGTTTTATACATATTACTTCACTGTCTGAGCATTGTGTCTTCTGCACTAATTTTGATACATACTGAAATGTATATTGTCCGGAGACCTAAATATGAAAATTATCGTCATCATGGAAAAAATGGTGTCCTGTATTCTTTATCCTTTTTTAAGTAACACTAATTATCATACAAGTTACTATTTGAGTTTGCAGACTTTCAAAGCAAATAAAGGTGTAGGTGAATGAGTCCCACAGGACAATTGTTTGTCTTACTACACTTACTTTGCTTCTGGTTGGCAAATAGTATGGTTCTTGTGTTGTACACATAAGTTCCCTAAAAAGCACTTCAAAATCTAGTAAAGACTTTACAGTTTTGCTGTAAAGTCCGTGACAACGTGGCTTATGTTCTGTCCACAGAACACCTCCGGCATTCTGACGGCAGATGAAGGTGTTGAGCAGGTCATAAGCAAATCCAGGATTTCAAGTAGATGAACAACATTTCTTCGGCTGCTTGCCTAATGAAGTAGTAGCCCATGGAAGTTAGGTATTCATGCATAGCCAATGAAAGGTTCACCTTCCCGCGGCTCCACTGCAGTCAATTTCCCAATACTTCACTTTTGTATGGTGCAACATAAAGCAAATAGGAAAAGGCAGAGATGGGCACTGGGAACAGTAAACATGACTCTCCTGCCTCTTTCCTTGCTTAGAGCAGACTCTACCATGGCATCATGGTAGAGTCTTTTTTGCTGTTTCAGGAATGTGATCTGAAAAGTGTTGATCCTGCAGCCTTGCAACACCTTCTAGAGCATATGAAGTGGAGTCTGCTACTTCTGTAGAGCAGGACATTCAATTACGGTCAGCTGAAAGCAAAGGAAAGAAATGAGTCCTACTGTGGTGGTTTGATGGAAAAAACATATGCATTATATGTTGCCATCTGGATCAGGAGGGTAAACAGTTTCTTATACCAAGTGCTAGTTTTATGACTCGCATTGTATGGCTGAAGAAACTGGTCATTGTTATCCACTTCCCCCATGTACTTGTTGTAACAAAAGGTGCCTCTATGCTGCCTCAGAAACTATTCAGCATGCAAATCTGTTTGCTGCACAATTTGCTCGAAAATAGACGGGCATAGTCAATTGGCAAGAAATTGGCCATATTGACTTTATATCCAGAGTCACCAGTGAAAGGTGACATTTGGAGGCTGAACTAAATTGGAGGGCTGCCAAGAGAGCACTCCATCTGTGCTTGCTGCTGCACATGCCTGCTCTCTGGGTTGATCTAACCTCCTACATTTGCTCCACTGCACAGACTCTGCTTGTGAATGAGCAGCACAACTGCCACCATCATGTCTCTCAGAATCACTGGAAGTGGAGTAGTCAGATGGAACTCCCCCGACCCAAAAATCACTCAAGAGTCAGCTCCATTTTCCTTCCCCTCAGATGCTGTCTCAGTAGCTGATCTTACCTCAGAGCTGTCCTTCACAATCCAAGCTAGGGCCTGGGCAGCAGTCATCCACTGAGACACCATCTCTGTGGACTGGTTAAAACCAGTCTAAAAACCTTCCTCCAAAAAAGGTTTGTCCTATGTAGATGCCAGAAGTATGGCTATAAATCAATCTGTGGGTGTGTGCAACTATGAGATGTGTGCAACAAAGAGTCAAAGCACTTATCAGTGGGTGTGACTAAGAGACGTTACAACAGTAATAATGTACAAAACACATATTATTGATGCAGCTTATCCAAAGACTCTAAAAAAGACAAAACCACAAAGTATTACTTTACCTTGTCACATACACAATACCACAGCACACGTCAGAGTACAAGTAAAAACACTTATGTGATTGATGCAGCTTCTCCAAAGACTCTAAAAAACAAAAAACGCATGTATTACTTTACCTTGTCACATACACACTACCACAGCACACTTCAGAATAGAAGGGGTGTGAGCCCACTTCAGCCACTGTTCATTTATTCAGCACTGACATGCAGCAGAGAACATTTTAGGTGACAGACTACTAAACAAAAAGACATCAAAGTCAGACAAGGCCAAATACTAAGCTTGGGCACAATAAGTGTCCACCAGTAAATCATTGGATACTTAAGCAAACATTTGCAAAGCCAAATGGCTTGCAGTGGCCGCCAGATCTATTTGCCAGAGCTTGTTTTGTCATGGCTTATGCAAACCTTATTGTTGGGAGGAGCCTATAGGTCCAAAGAGGGTTGATCGTGTGTCAGGACTATCAACCCCCTAACATTTTTCTTTGAAATCATGCCCCACACGGGACAGCAAACATTTCCATAGCAAAAAAATAATTCCCCCTCTAGGGGTCGGCCCACATACAAAAAGGGCCAACCCCAATAGTTATGTTTTTTTTATATAGCACAAACTCAACCCAGTGGTATTGGTGCACTTTACATGACCACCAGTCAGGGTCACACAAGCCTACTGGGCAATCAGCTGGTACTGAAGTGAAGGCTGACCCGAGCGTCACAGGGGATAACTCCAGAATATATAGTGCAATGTCGGTGAGGACATGGCAGTAAAATGAACCATAAAAATAACAATAACAACAACATCAAGAATAGCGGTTTTCAAGAGGAACTGTGGGATGGCCTATCAAGGAAAAACAAAAAGTGTCCTGTGTTCGCCCAGAGGAGAGTCCTAGGAGCCACATAGGCATCTGTAGGACTGCTAGTGCAAGAGAGAGGGGTACACGAGCTGGACAAAGGAGTTGCCTTTCCTATGTCCGGGGGACCAGAGGCAACCAGAGCAGGAGAGACATGGGGAGAAAATACCTGCAACACCGTGCACAAGAACGGATATGAGCACCCAACAGTAATAGAGGAAACTGAGAAGGAAACCTCTGAAGCCTATGGAAGTGCTGAAAACGGTGGGTTTCGAAGTGACACCAGAAATAACAACCACCCGTCCTTCAAGCATGTCCTGCTACCTCTTGGACCAGGAGCACAAAAGCCCCCCTGGAGCAAGGGGTGAGAGACAGCTTCCTTCAATACTGCTTTACCACATTAGGCTGTACCACAGGGGGTGGTGATTGCAAGAATTGATTTCATGCTAGCTCCTCCAGAAGGTGCCCCGTACACTCTTCGAGGGGAGTGTGTCATACAGTTTTACAAGCCACACAAAAGGTATTTGCCTAAAAGGTATATTCACCTTCCAGCCAGAATATAAATCAAGTGGTATATGGGATGTACCTAACAAGCAGAATATACTCAGACTGACGTTAAAAATTCCAGTACTGGAAGACCTGAAATCCCAAAACACTGAATATATGGCATTCAGGCCACCAGGAAAGGGGAAAAGTCATGAACAAACAGAGATAGGGCTGAAGGAGGCCTCCTGGGGCACAAAGCTTTCCTGTCACCAATATGACGGATAAAAACCATATTTAATCCATCTACTCGTCCAACAAGGGGATATCAGAAAAAATACATACTACTTGAAAAACCCTTACCATTATTGAGAAATGCAAAAGGTGCGCATGAAGCTGAATTGGCACTAATCGACTTCTGGACGGACAACAAATTAAGGAAACGGAAAATCAGAGGCGGGGAGCCACCCTTGACAAGGGAGGTAACAACCCACAAGGGTGCTGACAAACATCTGACAACCCTCATCCAGTTCAAAAGCCCGAGGCAGGGAGGGGAGCTACTAGGCCTGGGGCGAGAACTAAACAACATCTAGAATAAATCCATGCAAGGGAATGCGACCTGGGATTGCCTAGCCAGGACAATAAATCAGCAACCCTAAGGAGGAACAAGGAGTACACCAAATGAGCAAAAAACTAAAGGTGTGCTTCTGGAATGCGAGAGGGATGATTGGGGATAAGAACAAAAAAAGAGATCTGGAAGACTTAATGGTAAATTATGTTATATGCCTGCAGGATACGTGAAGGCTGGAAAAATACCCGCTGAAGCCTATCTTGAATTTACAGCTCCTGCGAGGTCCTCTGCAGTGTAACCATCCAGATATTTATTTGAATAAAAACTAACTGGGCCATTAATGTCTCAAAAATCTGATTTTGTGAGATGCCATCTTCATTAAAATCACTTTGAGCACAGGTTTCAACAGGAAAATCCTAAACACTATTATAATAGGAAACATATAGCTCCAATCTGCAGCAACCAGGAAGCGGGACACAGACAGAATTCTTCTGGAGAGATTTAAGGTGGTAAATTTGGGGTATCGGGATGCTATGTTTTAAATTGGTGGTGATTTAACTTGAACCTATTGGAGTTAAGCAGCTCTGAGGAATGGAAAGACAGGGAGAATACTTATTGTAAAATCCCTCCAGTATCCAGTGTCTCCATTAGATCAGAAAAATGTGCCTTTTGGCAATCTAGGATCCGGAATGACTCCCCTGCAGCCTATATGCATGTACCCCCCTTCAGATTAGCCACCGTAGATTACGCCTGGATCTCTAATTAACATTTTCCTCTCATTTGTGGCTTTCAGATTATGTCAAAAATATCCAGCGATCATGCAGTATTATCCTTCAACGTCACCTGCTGTTGGTACAGTTGTACAAAATTACTGCTGATAGGTAATCAAAGGGACATGGCCCGCTCTGATAGAATTGTCCGGAAGTGGGGTGAATCAGGTAGAAATAAAAGGGCTGCAATGAGTGGAGTACACAGTTTGCAATGGATCCACAAGGAAAAGATCAAATCTATTCTAGGGTGGGAAAGACAAGGAAGCTCAACTAGCCACAGCAGTGGAGGAAAGACCCCCAGGCTAGACCCACCCTTCTGTTGGGGGATGAAAGCCAAGAAAATAAGGAATAAACTGAATAAAGCCCTGCATAACCACAGTAGAAAAAGGGGCTAAAAGAAAAAATACAATTTCTGAGGTAACCTTACAGGAAGCGAAGATGTGCGATGCAAACAAACAAAGATGAACAATACTGGTTAAGAATCCAGGAAACCATGAAACTAAAGGATTCGAGGAAATTCGGGGGGGCTCGTTTATCTCGCCAAAACAGTGAGCAGAATTTATTCAACAGCTATGTAAACTGCCCCCTCGCGATAAGTGGAGTAGAGGTGATAAACTGTGGCTAGATAAACCTTTAGCGTGGAGTGAGAAGATGCTGCAGTTAGCACCCACATTAAAGGGTGCTCCAAACTCATTGGACTCTATGGCCTGTGTGGTGCCACTAGTGTCCTTGGAAAGGGAGGATCCCTCGGTAAGCGATGAAGCTCATCCCGACAGAAGCAGTCAGTGGGCCAGGAAAAGAAAGGTTGACAAGATGCTAAGGAAATTAAGGGGGTCTAGGGCCCCTGGTCCAAATAGAATTCATGCTGCTCTTCTTAAATCTGATAACCCCTTGTGGGGACCGGCCTTAAAGTCTGTCTGTGCTGTGCTGACTGTTTACACACAGGCTCGGTCCCTGCTAGTTGGTGGGGGGCAATTGTGGTTTCAGTTCGTAAGAAGGGGTGCCAGCAATCACATGTAACTATCAAAAACAGCATAATTGGAAGTAGAGAAGAATGCTGTGCACGACCGTTTAATGAGGAACCAGAAGTGCAGGCCTATGAAAAACAATTGATTCCATGGTTCCAATCTGGGTTCCAAAGAAACTGCCACCTCGAGGACAATTTGCTCATCTTGTCATGCTTAATTGAGGATGATGCTAGCCCTAAAGCTTTACCACTCTAGGCGGCATTTATTGATTTCACAAACACCTCAACAACGTCCCATGAGACTGACTGTGGGCAAAGTTACACAGCTGGGGTATTGCACCTCGACTATGGAAAGCAATTGAGCCCCTGAAAAATAAGACATGGGTAAGAATCAAACTGACAGCAAAAGGGTCCACTTCAGAGAAAATCCCCACAGAGAAAAGTCTTAAGGAAAGGTGTATCCTTTCCCCTGTTATTTAACATCTTAATGGCAGATTTGGAAATTAACTTGATCAGCCCCACATCAAGCTCACCGTGGTTGGTCAATCAGAAGGTTCAAATACTTAATTATGGAGATGACATGGTTATCATAAACCACACTCAAATGGGTTTAAAGAGTTTTCTCAACGTCCTGGCTCTCTCCTGTAATGACAATGTAATAAAGACCAACTTAAACAAAACCAAAATAGTGATATTTAGCAAGAATTTAATTAAAGAAGGGTCCTGGTATGTGGAGGGTGCGCAATTGGAGAGAGCGAAAAGTTTGAAAACCTGGTAGTGCACTTGGATGAAAGGGCGCGGCAAAAGGGCACAAGAAGAAGCTTCAAAGCTATCAGACAACCATCTATTGTACTCAATGGGGCATCTAAAAAAAGAGTTTGGCCAGTCCCAATTGGCAAGCTTTTTTTTTTTACAGTTGTGGACTACAAAGTGATGCCTACTCTCTTCTATGGAGCCATAATGTTTAAAGATCAATTATTTGAACCTTTGGACAAGCAGCAACGCGCACGATATAGGTGATTGCTCTCTGAGATTGCACCAACCAAGCTCAAATTAGTGTGGAATTGAATCCCTCTAAGCAAGTCCTGGTGTTGCCTGCTAAATGAATATCATACTGTTTAAAATTAAAAACAGTGGTCAGTACATTGAAACAGCTACTATGGAGAAAAATACCAGAGACGAACTCTGAATGGGGTGCTTTATTAAGGAAATCTATCCAAATGCTGGACCCAAAAAACATTGTCACCACAGATTTCTCGACAAAAGCTATTGTAAAACTATTAATGAAGAATTCAAAAGCCCTATTGATGGCCCAAGATCTAAAGGATTTAGGGAACAAGGTGCACAGTAGCTAGGCTACTGACCTGTACACTCCCAGCTGCCTCCCATATTATCCGAGTCTGTTGTTCTTTGTTGAGGCAAAAAATAGACTTATGGAGGTGGCGGTGTGGTATGATACCTCTAAGATGCTATTTCTTTGGTCTCCAAAATGGAGATCTGAGCAGCAATGCAGACTACGGTAAATCAGAGGAATCACTGCTGCACATGATCTGCATCTGCGAGAGACTTATACCATTGATGAAGTTTTAGCTACAACCAATGTTTTGAGCCCTGAACATTCCATTTTGTAGGGACGCAATCATCTGCTGCCTAAGAGGTGAATCATGTCAGCTGTCGACCCACTTCCTACAGTGCATGAAAACGGTGGCAGATCTTTATCAGTAGACCAGCACCACTGACATATAATCACAAGGAAGGAAAATTAACAATAGACTTCCCAAAATCTTGATACGCTTTATGATTCTTGTGTGCAGCAAGTTTTTGCCCGTGAACTCGCATGACTTATATGTTTTTCCTGTTATACAAATTAGAAGGTTGGCTTGGGGGAAGGGATGGGCAATGTGTGTACTTGTTCCACAGGTCAACCCAGGTTTTTTTCAAGGGAACTCCACAACTCTCTTATTGAAGGACAATTGGGTATGCTTCAGGCAGTCTTGTGTGCAATTATAGAATAATTGAAGTTGAGCAATTTCTACAGTAGGACAGCTAGGGGGCGGATTTTGTTAGGCAATTTATATTACAGTTGTTGAACTGGTAAATTAGATGTAGGTTGTCTAAGAAATCCTAATGAGATTTGCACAATTCTGACTGACGTTTTTTCTTTTGAACGTAAAGTGGGCTGAGTGCAATTGGGGGGAATTTATATCATTTTTACTGAGGGATAGCTATCATAAGTGAAATGTGATGAATGTCTGATTCACGGTTCTTATCTCATAAAGAAAATATTTATATGCAGATTTTTAGAATTTGTAAGGAGGGTTTATTCTTTTTAAAGGTTAATGGGGGGGAGACATATATTTTGCCTGTAACCGTTTTAATTTATCGAGCAGTTCAATAAATAAAATATACTCAAATATATACTTTCAATTACTTTATATTTTTCTTCGAGGAGGCTCAAGAAGGCTATTCATTGGTCACGAACTGTGGAAGATAGTCTGACTTTGTGGGGATTTACATTACCCGATATTTATTTTTTTCTATCTGGTTTTGCAAAACTTGAATTTGTGCAAGAAAATGGGTGGATACTCTTTCAAGTGTACTGTGCAATGAGACGCCAGGCAAGATGCCCATAACAGCCTCAGCAAAAGTTGAAGAGTGAGCTACATCTAAGATGGTGTAGAGGAAATAAAAAAGTTGCTGACGAAAACTGCACACTTCGTGGAATCTGGAGCAGTTAGCCATAAGATGTGATTAATTATGTATTTGAGAGACAAACTGAACGTATATGGATGCTCAGAATGACTGGACAAATTTTGGGAGTTCATTCATTCCTTTGAACTTCCAGATGGCTAGAAAGAACATAACAGGACTTCTCTAACTACCTGAATATTATAGATAAATACAATTTATAGACTGTCGTATTGACTTTAATACCTCATTAGTCATAATTGTTTCAGAATCCATAGTTAGTTCCAACCCGAGTGCAATGATTACCTTTAGGACCACTAGACCAAATAGGTCACTGAAGACACTCTTTAAAAAACTGTGATTTCAGGGCCCCATTTACCCCTTTTGAAAGAGATGCTCATTGACTAGGTAATATCAGACTCTTGGCGTGGTTCATTATTATGTCTTATACATATAAAATGCTAAATTTCACACCCAAATAACTGTAGAGTAATTGGCCTTCAAGGCTTTGACTGCAAGCTCTTTGCAAGAATCCTGTTAATCGAACTAAAAGACTGGGTAGAGTCTAGAGCGTGGGTTCTACTGGAACAAATGGCAACAGGGCAGGAAATTGGGTGACAGATAACAATTTGGTTTACCAGATATTGGCACTAAATTTAGTGAATCAAAAACTATTATTCTACTATGCATTTCTTTCTTTGTCTTCTCAATGTCCTTTGACTTTGAGGACAGAAGTAAACTGTGGAACAAGTTGAATTGTGTGGAATTTACTACCATTACTAGTTATTACTAGTTATGTCATGACACCTGACACCCATACCTGGATAATGGTATGAACTGGGAACACAGACTTTTCGTCACCAAATCTCCGCAATCCTTCCAGCCTAATGAATAGGGCTAGTTAGGTACTTGGCTATAGGTTTCCCTGAAAATGGTTAAAACACCTATAATTTGCAAGCTTTGCTATACTAAAATTTAAAGATAATGTACCAAGCATCTCTTGACAACCAATACTGTACATGATCCAATAGAGAGCACTTCAATTTTATATTTGAAACCCGAATGTAAGGGTGGATATTTGCCTGCAACAGCTCACCTTTGCAGAAGATGGAGCTATATTATGATACTTTTTTGAGCAGTGCCAAGTGAAACGTTCACTATTGGGCTCCTTGATTTGGGAAAAGATATCACAAACATCTTATCTTTGGAAAATGATAAATGGCTGGATTTTAAAAGAAACAGGATTATCAGAAGCTAGGGTACCAACCGAATGACTTTTTCACATTTTAAACAAATAATGGCAACTGATGTATGTACAAACTCATTTATTGAGGATTGTCTAACAACGAAACACCATTACATGCATCTTATGCTACTTTCTGACATGTTAATCTTAAATCCCAGAGTTGCCTAATCTCTCAAATAACGAATAAAGTGTTATTCTATTTCTTGAGGTTCAGATTTGTGGAAATCATTGTCAAGCACATTGCCTTTTAGTGTGGTATCGTTCATGTATCTACCCTTTCACATTATCTATTCAACCTTTATGTGGATCCACTTTCATCTCTTATTTGCTACCAGGGCTTTCAATTCTACGCCTGGGCCAATGACACTAAGATATTTTTCTTCTGTCTCAGTGGCCACAATGCTGGAACAGTGAGCCTCCTCGGTGTAGGCTGGGTTTCAACCGGTGGATGAGTTGGGATCGTTTGAAGATAAACACTGATAAGGTTGGGGTTTTAGTTCCAGGTAGGGAGGCAGATCAATGACAACATTCCTTCTAGCCTTGGTAACTGTGTCTTTGTCATAACCTTCTATTGTAGTGATAAATGTAAAAATGAGTCTAAAGAAAGGACTCCAAATGATTTTCGATGTCGCTGTAGTCATGGTGTGGGTGTTGTACCACATTATTAAAGTTATCAATCTGCCCTTAAATCAATTCAACAATATGGGCTTTCAACACATTGTCAAAGTACATAGATGTGGAGTTAAGAATAGTAAATCTGCACTTCCTTATGTATGCGTAACTTGACAATACGTTTCTACTCGATATAATTACAGGTCAACATTATTGACCTTGCTAATGTGAAATCTTCATGCACGTTCCAACTGAGGAAACTGCACAGAGCCCTTTCATCACTCTGTTTAGAGGGGTGACCATTTCCATCACCATCCTGATCGGATCTGGCCCAGACTACTATAAGTGTCTATATGTTGACATTGCCAAATCTATCCCTATTCTATATAATACGTCAATCATTACTATCATCACTGTTTTACCAATTGCAGTCTTATTTAGATTGTAGCACTAAATCAGGAGCAAAGACTCCACTGCAGTATTATTGTAGGAGCCAGAAGCCTGAATCAACATTTTGCACTAAAAATGGGGAATATAAGTACAGCTGATTACTGCACTTGTGTTTTAGTGCATTGTGGGCGCTGTTGTATCACAAACTTATTACTACCTGTAAGATGGAGTGCAAAATTCAGCCGGGTTAGGGCACTTGACTCTCAAGTCACTAAAAGCTCTAGTGTAAAAACAGGCACAAAAATCATGTGCGCTCTTTTTTAACTCACCATATGTAGGCAATCTCCTGAATAAACAAAATGGAGAAACATTAGGTGAAAATGTGCTTGGAAATCAGAAATGCCAATATGTAGCTTATATTTTGTTTCACACAAATATTTGAAACAGTTTATTAAGAGTACTGGTGTCACAAGTCGACTATATTAAAATATTACAGTTGAGCAATTATGTAGCTGTCTTATCACAGGCGAGTAGTGATGTCATAACTTGATTATTATTAAATATTACAGTAGAGTAGTTATGTCATTTCTAGATTGAAGGTGAGTAGTGGTGAAACAATTCGATTATAAGAAATGATTACAGTAGGCCTGTGATATCATTATCTTAATGTAGGTAGGATGAAATTAACAACTCAGCTATAGTAAATTGGTAAAGTAGAGCAGTGATGTCATTTTCTTAATATAGGTAAAGTAGTGATGTCAGAAATGTACTTTAGTAAATTATTACAGTAGAGTAATCATGCGATTTTGTTACTGCAGCTGCTACTTTCTTATTAATGGTGAGCCGTGATGTCATAACTAGATTGTAATAATAGATAATTAGGTGCAAAATTTTAAAATATATTGTAGGCATGAACGTTTTCTTGTAGTAGATTTACAACAATCTGGAAGGGATAAAGATTCTACTCTCATATTCTAATTATCGACTTACTATAATACCCTTTTTGGTATAATACCCCAAATGTTTTAAGTGAGTCCAGTAATATGTTGAGATCCTAAACACTACTGAAAGATTAAGGACAAGAGAGATTGTAAAATCAGTATCTCCGGCGAATCAGGTGACCTTCTGCTAATGATTTGGCAATGGTTCCATCCCATGCCCCACTCCAAATCCCGAATAGGAATTATTTTGCAGGTACTTTTTGTTTTGGTGCTCTTTCCACTGCCAAACAGCCATCCCTGTAAGAATCATTTCAGTGATGTTGAACCTCGTGGTTGGGTACCATACTCCTACCTATGAAGGTGGAGAGGATGGTGATGTGGCAGTGATTTTCAAGTGATATGATTGGAGGTTAGGATGAGATTATATTGTGTGATGGAGATGATAGGAGCCATGGTGATGTGGCAGGAGTCTGCTGATGATGATGGCAAAGTTGGTCAAGAGACAGCATGTTCTACAAAGTATAGCAGGAAGAATAAAGATGAAGCTGTATGCTGATGTGCTTGTCTAGCGATGATGCTGCAGGAGGTGGTGATAGGGCAGGTGTTTACTACCGACTATGAGGCAGAGGTTTTTGATGGAGCAAATGTTTACCACTAGCAATGATGAGGATGGGGATTGGGCAAGGCTTACTACTGACAATGATGGGGAAGTTGATGATGGACCAGGCGTTTACTACCGACAATGATGTGGAGGTTGGTGAAGGAGCAAGTAATTTCTGCTGACAATGTCAGGGAGGTTGGTGATGGGGCTAGTGTTTACTGCTGACAATGATAAGGAGGTTGGTCATTGGGCAATTGTTGCTAGTGACAATGGCGTGGAGCTTGCTGTTGAGGCATTTATTTCTTACTGATGATGAGAGGGAGGGTGCAGACGGGGCAATATTTTAGTACGAACAATAATAGGTTACAAATGACAATAAGAAGGATTCTGGGCCATGTGCCGATTGTTTACCACTGGTGTGGGAGAGGTTGGCTTACAACTGATAGTAAGGGAATCTGAAGAAGAAGCAATTACGTGTTCCTGCTAGTGATAGAGATGTTGACTGTAGCGCAAAATGTTGCTACTGATAATGATGGAAGGGTTGGTGAAGAAAGGCTCCCACATGTGCAAGTTTGTCCTCCGTGTGCAGCTCTTAAAAGGAGGAGAGGAGGGATTCGTTTTTTTCTTGCACGCATTCCACCAGAGTTGGAAAGTTAGCAATGACAGCAAGCTTTCTGACACCGCTGCACAGTAGCAGATTAAATCGCACCTTTCCTCCCTGGGCTCGCCAGCACAGATATAATGGAAATTCCCTGGTGTGAAAAGCCACTGAAACCGAAAGTAGGAGGCTAGTTGTACGCGGAGCGTGAGGCAGGTCGGCAGCCATTCCGAGGAGCGCAGGAGCCCCTCTGTCACTCACACCTAGAAGGGGCATAAGTACCTCCCGCAGGACGGGGCACCCTCACACTGTGCTAGATTAAGAGCCTTGGAGCGCTCTGGGCAAAGTTTGCTCCCCACCGTTTTGTGATGAAGGCTACTTTCGCGGCGAGAACGTAAAGCCAAGCCGGGTTCGCACCTCCAACCCGCGGAATGGCCGCTCTCCTTCCGGTCGGGACCCAGGGGGCTCTCCTCGCCTGCCTCGTGCTTCTGCTCGTCATAGACACCGGTGAGTACTGCGTGGGTGGGATAGGGGGCCGAGGGGGAGAGAAATGTCCTCCTTGTGACGTTAACGCCGCCAAAAGACTATGCGCAGTACGAAGCTGTGAAATGTAAAAAATGTACCCGGGTCCTTTATTTTAAAACAAAGAACATAGAACACGATAGGACCTCTCTGTCCACCATCAGTGTTTGTTACTGAATTCATTGCCTGACTATTCATCTCTACAGTCAATGCATGACTGTTCTCTACAGTCATTGCTTAACTGTTGTTCTGTACAGTCATTGCGTGAGTGTTCTTCTCTACAGTAATGCTTGACTGTTCTTCTCTACAGTCTCTACCTGACTGTTCTTCTCTACAATAATGCTTGACTGTTCTCTACCGTCACTGCTTGGCTGTTCCTCTCTACAGTCACTGCCTGACTGTTCTCTACAGGCACTTCTTGACTGTTCTTCTATACAGTCACTACTTGGCTGTTCCTCTCTACAGTCACTGTCTGATTGTTCCTCTCTACAGTCACTACCTGACTGTTCTTCTCTACAGTCACTACTTGACTGTTCTTCTCTACCATAATGCTTGACTGTTCTCTACCGTCACTGCTTCACTGTTCCTCTCTACAGTCACTGCCTGACTGTTCTCTACAGGCACTTCTTGACTGTTCTTCTATACAGTCACTACTTGGCTGTTCCTCTCTACAGTCACTGCCTGATTGTTCTCTACAGTCACTGCCTGACTGCTCTTTTCTACAGTCACTACTTGACTGTTCCTCTCTACAGTCACTGCCTGACTGTTCCTCTCTACAGTCACTGCCTGACTGTTCCTCTCTACAGTCACTGCTTGACTGTTCTTCTCTACAGTCACTACTTGACTGTTCTTCTCTACAGTAATGCTTGTCTGTTTTCTACCGTCACTGCTTGTCTGTTTTCTACCGTCACTGCTTGTCTGTTCCTGACTGTTCTTCCCTACAGTCACTACTTGACTGTTCTTCTCTACAGTAATGCTTGCCAGTTCTCTACCGTCACTGCTTGTCTGTTCCTATCTACAGTCACTGCCTGACTGTTTTTCTCTACAGTCACTGCTTAGCTGTCCACTACATTCACTGCATGACTGTTGACTGTTTCTACAGTCATTGCTTAGCCGTGTTTCTGCACAGTCCTTGCCTGAGTGTGCTTTAAAGTGGTGCTCGAGTACAGGCTCACACTCCAGTTTATTGCGGACACGGTGACGGGAGTCTTCAATGCATGAGTCCGGTTTTCATTTCTTTTGTCCGTCTTCGGCCGGTCCTTAGGGTCGGGGGAAACTCTTCAGTGCTAAAGGCTTGATTGTTAATATTGAAACTAGAAATAAGAGGGGCCGCAGCCCAGACTTTTTTGAAGGGCATTAAAATCAAAGACTTTTTTAAACAGCTGGGCCCTGAAATATCCAGTGATCTCATATAAGAAGGAATCAAATACACACATTCGAGCCAAAAAAAACAAAAACATTTGAAATTTGTTTTTTTTAAACCTCTCAAAAATTATACAAAGGATTTTTTTAAAGGAAAAAAAGGTGAATATCTACCTTTATTTCTTTAAAATCCTAATAAACGAATTGAACCTAAAAGAAGTGATGAAACCATAAGCGCAGGCAGAGAGAGCTGAAATTGATTGCTGGAAGATTTCTAGAAACATATTTATGTAGAGAGATGAAAAATATTATGTAATCCGTACACATGTGGTGTACTGTACCGTGGGTAGTAGGTGTGAACCAGTTATACCAATAGTGCTCATTAATATTGTGCACAGTATAAACTGGATTATTGTTGGCACTGAACACCTGTTGGTAATTATTATCCAATTGCATGGTACTCACGTTATCGACCTCTAAAGAATAAAGCTTTGAGTTTGCCTTCCAAATATTCACACTACTGCCTTGTGATTGCACCCACTGATCCATCAACCAGGATAGGAACGCGTGACATGCATGCTACACAAAAATACCCTACATAATACACTGCAACTCGCCGTGGTAGGACCGATTGAGCTGCAGGTTATGTACTGTGCTTTGCAGAAGGCATAGACACCATCTATACATGTTAATGTTATGATGAGTTCAACCTTTGACAAAGGACACTGATTGTGTGAAAATGGAGGGACAAATTATGTGTCAAGAAAATAGAAATTGCGCTGCTTAAAGTGATGGTTTTTGTGGCAGTAATTTCTTACTATTTCAGCACTATGCATAACACAATTATAAGTATGCACATTGACCATAGCTGGTTGACAATGTCACTCACCAACCAGCAATGATGTTGCCATGCATGGAAGTACAGGAAAATTGGTTTGCATCTCAATGTAAGAGGCAATCTCTTCTAGCTCCAAGAGTAAAAAAGCTTCTGTAAAACGTAGTGTTGCAGTCGCCAAAAACAAGTGCACACTTCTTGTAACAAGAAGGGGCTCTTTTATGAGGTTTAGCTCAATTATGTTAAGAACTGTCTTTAGCTTAGTTTTTTACTCTGTGTCCACACCACAGGCATCCGCAGTCACCTCCTGCCCTTAAGAAACAGTTTGTAAAACAGTATTTTGCATTAGATAATATCAGAAGCACTGTTGGGTCTTAAAAATATATATGCTGCTTTTCTGTACCTTGAGTGCATTTTTGAAACAATTGCTGCTTTGAGGGGAATGCCTCTGGTGTAACATGAATTTTATTGAACATTGTAAAAAATGTTCTTCTCTATATATACATTTTTCTTGGTTTTAGGTCGAAGCCTACAGCACAGCGCAACTGTTTGATTTGATAAATTTTTCTTGGGTAGATTCTGGAAGCTGCCTAGGGAATGCATTCCACCTATTGCTTACAATTGTCTTTGTGTTTTGTAACTCACTGGTGCTTGCTTTCTATTTGCTGGCTGTATTTATTTTAGGCTACCCAGCTTGAATTAGTCAATTTCGTGGATCATAGCCTATTTACATTATTCTTGCACAAGTGCTCACTTTCTGTAAACAGATCTTCACATGTTCTTTTTTACCTTGTCACAGTTGTACATTCAAAGATAGAGGTCAAATGTTACGTTCTGGTTTCCAAGGGCGATTGGTGTTTACTTTTCCTTCTCTGACTTCAATAACCTGGGGTGTGAACGGAAGGGCTTTTCTCTAGCATACAATACCACTTAAATGTCTGTAGATGAACTGTGCAAATATTTCAGAATATATAAGAATTAGGAAAGCATAAATGAATCCCATTGTTTTGTAATTCTAAAACAACTGAAACTGGTGGAAACAAATATTTTAGTACAATCAAAACAAATCAATACACTTGGTGATGCCATTTCCATTTCCCTTGCGCGGCCCTAAGCTGAGTCACCGGTTCCCACACTGCGGGAGTGCGATGGCACTTAAGAGCACTACAGCTGATGGTGCCTCCTGATGTAAAGTTGTCTGGGGCTTGTAGTCCCCCCCAGCGACTCTTAGCAGAGTCAGCACATCCCGCACTGTGGGAGTGCAGTGGCGCTTGGGAGCGCTGCAGCCGATGGTGCCTCCTGGTGCAAGGTTAGGGCCTTTAGTCCTCCAGCAGAGTCAGCACATCCTGCACTGCAGGAGTGTGACAGCATTTAAGAGCACTACAGCCAATGGCGCCTCCTGGCCCAAGGTTGCTTGGGGCTTTTAGTCCCCTTAGCAGCCCCCAGCAGAGTCAACACGTCTCACGCTACAGGAGAGTGATGGCACTTATGAGCCCTACAGCCGATGGCAGGTCCTGGTGCAAGTTTGTCTGAGGCTTGTAGTCCCCCAGCAGCACCTAGCAAAGAAAGTTGATCCCGCCACTCTGCAGCATTCCACTCTGCACCACTTTACTCCACTCTGTGCCACTCTACCCAACAACAGTTCCACTCTAGGCCATTCCACTCTCCACCTCTTTACTGCACTTTACGCCCCTCCACTCTGCACCCTTCCAGTTGATGACCCTCCTCTTTGCAACACTCCACTCTACAACACTTTAATTTACAATCTATGCCCCTCCACTCTATGCTGCTCCGCTTTATGCCCCTCTGCTCTATGGCCCTCTACAGCTCTCTACTCTACACCCCTATACGCCACTCTACCACACTCCACCTAACTCTGACACTGCACTCCACTCTGTCCCACTTCCCTCTACAACACTCTACTCCACTCTATTCTACTCCAATCTTCTCCACTCTACCCCACTCTACTTCCCTCAACCCCACTCTGCAACATTTTACTCCACTCTACTACTTTTTACTCCACTTTACGCTATGCCACGCCACTTTACTCTAATCCATGCCAATCCATTTTAACTCTGACATTCCACTCTACTCTGTAACACTCTACAATACAATATGCTCTCCACCTTAGACATTTTATTCCACTCTACTCTATGCCCCTTTAATGTAAACTCCTCCACTCTATGCCCCTCCAATCTGCAACACTCTACATTCTACACCACTCCTCAAAACTCTATGCCACTCCACTCTACTTCACTCTAATCTACTGCAATGTATGACAGTTTAATCCACTCTATAACACTTTGCTTCACTCTACGCCACTCCACTCTATGCTCATCTACTCCACTCTACTCACCTCTATGCCACGCTACACCGTTCTACTGTACTCTTCTGTACTTAACTCTACACCACTCTGTATCAGTCTATGCCACTCCACAACACTCCACTCTATATCACTCTATGACACATCACTCCAGCCTATGCCACTTTATTCCACTCTATGCAACTCCACTCTACTACACTTCCACTCTACGCTATGCCACTCCATGACACTTTACTTCACTCCATGACCATCCACATACCGACCATATGCTTTACGACCCTCCAATCTATGCCAGGTCACGCCACTCTACTCCCATCCACTCTATGCTATGACACTCTACGCCCGACACTCTAGGATACTCCACTCTAAGACACTCTATTCCACTCTCAGACAATCTATTCCCTCAACTCTACAGCACTTTACTCCACAACATGCCCTTCACTCTATCCCAGTACTCTTTAGTCTACACAGTTCTGCTCTACACAACTCTACTCTACAACACTCTACTCCATGACACTTCACTCTACAAAATTCCAAAACACTCCCCTCTGTGCCACTCCACTCCTTGCATTCCATTGTACACCACTCCACTCGATGCCACTGCATTCCACAACACACTGCACACTGCAGTCTGTGCCCTCCAGAAGGAGCCCCAGAGGAAATACCCAAAAGGAAAAAACCTCTATGACTGGAACTCCCTGGAAAAGAGAATAAGCACAAGAAAAAATGTAAGACTTACAATAAAAAACAATAACTGGAAGAAACTGGAACGAGCAAGGAAAAAAGGCTGGAAGAAAAAACAACCGGAGCTTTATCACCACCAAAGGAAGTGTTGCAGCACAAGGAGAACAAGAATCCCACTCCTAAAATACCCCTAAACCGGAAGTGACATACAGGAACCAACCATGTTGGATTGGGAAAGGACTATAGGTGGGAATAGATGAGGATGCCATTTTAGAAAAGGAGTGTAATGCCTGCAGGGAAAGAGGTAGAAAGAAAGGCATGCTGGAAGAAAGAAGAATATGACCCCTATTTGGAAAAACAAAGGAAAGAAGAAAAGAAGAAAGAAGAGGAAAGAGGACAGAGGAAAAGAAAAGTAAATCGCCAGGTAAGTGAGGGGTGGGGGGGGCGCCCACTCCTAATTCAGAGGGAGCGCCGTGCCCTGAACTCGCCGAGGCCCGATGCCCAATCTAGGGCCTCGTGTGAGATGAGGCTGAAAAAAGGAGCCGCAGCAAGGAAAATGTACCACGGCCCTTATCTGCGTCCCAAGCTGGTTTTTCTGCTCGGGCAGTGGCGGTCCGCGGCGCAACACTCTGTGCTGTTCCAAACCACTGCACAACACTTAATGGCACTCCACACCACTCTACGCTACAATACTTTACTCCAAACTACAACACTATACTCCACTCTGTGCAGTGTCACTCTGCACCAATCCATGCCACCCCACTCTCTGTCACCCCACTCTACATCGCTCCACACTGTGCCACTCCATGACACTCTACTCTACCTCATCCCACTCTATGACACTCCAATCTATGATACTCCCCTCCAATCAATGATCCTCCATTCTATGCCCCTCAACCCTACAACAATTCACTGTACTCCACTCAACGCTACCCTACTGTATGCCTACTCTTCTCTACTCCACTGTTTCCCACTCTTCCTCACTGTACTCATGTCATGCCACCCTTCTCCACTCTTCACCACCCACTTTACTTCACTGTACGCCACCCTACTCCTCACTACTCCACTCTAAACCACTCCCCTCAACCCTGCTTCACTCCATGACACTCTACAACCCTCCACCCTACTCTACAACACTCTACTCTATGACACTCTTTTCCATGCCATTCTATCCCACTCTGCTCCACTCTATGACACTTGACTCTACACCACTCTACTTTATGCCACCCTACTTCATTGTAGGCTGCCACACTCCACTCTATACCACCCTACTGTACTCCACTGTATATCACTATACTCCACACTACTCCACTCCAAACCATTCTACTTAACTACATTACACTCTCCACCATACTATGCCACTCCACTCCATTCCACTCTACTCCATTCTACAACACTCCACTTCATTCTACCACCTCTACTCTATGCCCCTCTACTCCACGCCCATAAATAATTCATTCCCCTCCACTCTATGCCTCTCTCTCTATGCCCACCACTCCATGACACCCAACTCCACTCTGTGCCACTCCACTCTACGACACTCTATGACATTGATGCTCAAGCCTATTTTCTCTTCCAGTCGGACACTGTAATCTCCGTGCATCAGCTGAGATTATTAATGCTTTCTTGGCTTACTTTCATCTCATTAGAAAGATTTTAATACCTGAATACAGCAAACAACACGGAAGGTGACCCATTAACCTTTGCAGAGTGCATTCAACTGCACAGCACCATGTAGTGCATTTATGTTTGTAAAGTTTGATCTGTTGAAATCTGTAAATTAGGCCCAACACGCACTGTAACTGTAGAATTCCATAATTCCCTTGACCTCAATTCTGACCCATTATCGTGTTCCCATTATCTAGCCGGCGGACCATGTCTGAAGTGTGTATAGAGGATGATGAACCATCCATGGTGGAAGACAATGAGCTGACCATCTGAGATGATGTTGAAAGATAATATTGACAGCATGGACTATCCAGGGAGGGTGGGGCTAAATGAGAATGTCTGTTCATGGGTGCTATTTTAGGTTTTTACCTCGTGCCTCTTTAGACGTCATGATATGGATGCCTCTGTGACGTATAGACAACAGGATATCCCCAGAATACCAGGGGCTGTTTATCCAGGCTACTGGAGGCTGCTCATCCATCGTGGGGCAGGCAGTATTCCATTGATGGTGGGGAACAGGTATGGTTACCATATCTTTCCAAGGCAGATCATCCAAGGCAGATCCGGGACACCCTCCTTAATTCAATGGGTGATAAAATCTTTCAGTGCAATTTCTGATTGCACTAGTCTTTGTCAACTAATTTAGTGTTGTTCAGAATAACTGGAGCAGACAACTTTTGTGTGTTTTACTATGCTTCTTTTAAAATCCAGCTTGTAGCTAGAGATACATTATAGTACTATTTTGGTTGCTTTGATGAGTACAATGACTTTTTTTTTGAAGTTGTGAATTGAAAGGTTCAGGACTGCTTTAAATATCATAATATTTCAAAGGGCACGCCAGGGATTCTTTTCACTCTCAAGCAAAGTAACCAAAACACATAGGATAGATTTTCAGGGTTTGGTTAGACGCGCTCTTGTGCGCTGCTTGCGAAATCTTAAAAGGGGCTTAGAACCAGCCCCTTACTTTCCTGAACTTACCAGTCGCTTATTCCAACGTCGCTCTAATTTCCTTGCTTCCGATTGGCCAGTACAACACCTGCTTTCACTTCCTGCTCTCTGCTGCTTGCTGATTTGCCATTCGGCTGTCATGTTGCCTCGAGACTGGCTAATGGTTGGTGTCCTTCCACTGACCATATGCTTCCAAAGGTACTTTTTTGTTTTCTTCCACAGTGTACAGAGCTGCATGAAGTACATCCTGTAGGTGCTTGGTGAAACAACGTCAATTTCGCCCTCCCACCAGGCCTTCTCTGATAGGTGGAGCTTTTCTTTTTCATCTCCCACCACCTCACACTACACATTCTTTGTTTTGCCACCTTTCTCGCTTTTGCTGCGGAGCGTGTACCTGCCCTTCTCTATTCAAGTTTATTTTTTAAGTTCAGATCACACCAAAAAACATTATTGTTCATAGCACTGGAATGCCACTTTACAAAGTAAACCACAAACATAAATCAGTCGTAGCTATTGCAAAACATTGACTGTGAAGAAGAGGGAATGGAAAACGTAAAAGTAATGCAGTAGGTGCTGATACTGGGCATTGCGTGTTCGGTCCGCATAGTGTCCCGTTCCTTGGCTTTCAAAAGAGCTACACCGCAAGCACTGATGAGCGTGACGTCAGTGCCCGTAAATAACGTGTATGACGCCACTTGATTGAAAAGCCGAAACAGGGATATTTATAACAAAATGCATAGCTCATCGAAAGGTGTAACCCAATTCTAGACGTGATATCTGCAGCAGGCCGATTATCCTAGACTCCGGAGGCGCGCAGCAAGTTCCAACAAGCATTGTCAAAGCCAATAGGTTTCGCCTATGCAAAATCCTTTAGTTTTGTCATTGCTTTTTTACATGTTGCACGACAGTTGAGCTGTTGTGCAACATCGGTTAAAGTCAATAAAAACGCTATGACGTGGTCAAAGCTTGAAACGTCATAGTGATTTTTTTTTTACGTTAAGCAATGCTGCACAACAGCTCAATTGTCATGCAACATGTAAAAAACAATGAAAAAGTGAATACATTTCTCACAGGCGAAACCTATTGGCTTTGCCAATGCCTGTTCTTTTCAAAGCATCAACAAACAAAGATTGTGGTTAGAGAGTTGCCCACTTTCTCTCTAACATACACAAACACACAAGACAATTTGTTCATCCTTTTGACTTAACCCGATGAAGAAATGTGAGGACGGAGCGGCAGTGGGGTTGTGTCCTCCATCCAGCGGTTACATTGAAAACTGCGTCCTAATCCCCGCTTTCCCGTTAGATCAAATCGTGTTGTCCTGGGCTCATCTGTTTGTTTCCCTTATTGAGAGTAAGGATGTGATTCATTTGCAGTGTTATCTTAGAGATTTAAGTAAGAATATGTAAGTTAAGCCACTGACAGGCGCTCAAGAGTGCGCACGAAGCAATCAGTCGGGCGCACTTATGATTGCTTTACACTTGCTCCGAGGTACTTTATAGCCATTCTTGCTTTGACAGTTTTGCACTTGACTGATTTTTTAAAAATGAATAAATGTCTATTTAGTTTATCTTAGGTATACAAGAGGTATGTTTTTGTTTTTAACTGAGCAACATTTTTAGTGAGGGATTGGTTCCGTAATATTGTGACATTGTATTGTTGCTGAACATGCGTTTGTTATAAAATGAAGGGCCAGATGTATCAAAGTACCGATCTGCATTTCCTAAATAGTGAATTTTAAGAAATCACTATTTGAGAAATGCAAAATGGTATGTAAGAAAATAGCGAATCTCTAATTGTGATTTCTTAAAATTCGCAATCACTATTCAGGAATGGGACTTCATTCATCCCTATGGGCCTGAAGTCCCATAGGTGCAAATGATTTTGCACTTCCTAATTTGCAAATTCCTTTTAGGAATTGGCATATTGCGTAGTGCAAATCCAAGAGTGCTTGGGGCCTTAAGGCCCCCAGTGAATCACCCTCCCCAAAAAAGAATTGCGCACATAGTTACCACCAAATTGGATTTGGTGGTAATTGCATTTCTTAAATGCCCAGTTCGCATTTAGGAAATGCATGAACCATGTGCATAGGAAATCGCAAATAGGAATTCCATATTTTCGATTCCCTATTCGGAGTCGCAATTTTAGGGACTTGCTAAAAATTGCAACACCCTGAAATTGCACTGCAATGCCTTTCATACTTTGTGAAAGGTGATTTTGCATTCGCAAACGGCCGAATCTTGTGATTCGCACAGTTTGCAAATGCAAAATATCTTGCTTCATTTGGCCCGAAATAAAGAAAGCGAGTTGGTTGCCAGATGTAACACAGCCTTTGCTGAATTGTTTTACAATCTTTGGTAGAGAAGGGATTTCTCAGGGGAAGTCCTGACAGTTTTAACTCACTCGGATGACTCTTGCCTCCCTTCCACCTACTGTAGCCAAGAATGTCTTTGCAGAGGAATAAAACGTCACGTGCACGATGATGGGTAGGTCTCCACACTGTCACGTGGATAGAGAATCAGGCATACTATGCTCTCAGAGATACTGCACTAATAAATGGGAATGTCCAGAAAAAGCAGGGATGATTTGTAATCTTGGTATAGTACATGTTACTGACAATCTTTGCAGTGTGACAGCATTTGACGTCATTTGAGTTACCGGGGTGATGGGGGGTAGATGAACGATGCTCTGTCAGTGAGCTCACTATTCACCCTTTGTTTCTGTGGGGATAGCAGTGTATACCATCCATAGGGAGGTGCCCGGAAGTAATCTTTCAAAGGGAACAGGGAGAACTTGGGTTTCATCGTTCATCAGCAGTGTGCTGGAAGCTCACCATTCATGGTGGCACAGGGGCTGATTCCATGTGGGCTACAGGCAGCTGACAATCTATTAGAAATACAGAGAGCTGCCCATCCCTGAGGGGTACATAGGTTAACAATCTCAGGGTTCAGAGGCTAACCCCCTACAGGGGAATCAACATTGAGTTTGGGTGTTCACCATGGATTGAGGCATAAGGTGGTCTGACTATAGGTCACAAATGCATTATTTTCTAGCCACTTGCTAGAAGCAGTAATTAGACAAAAATACATTTTTCGTAATGTTCAGCACTCGACCAACCCTCTGCTGGTCCCTATAATTCCCTTTCTTACCTGAAGTTGCACAATTCGTCTTCTTTACTCAGAAGGTTTTTGATATTAAAGCCTCTATCCAGCTGGAAGGTTGAAGCGGGCTTTTCTCTGCTTCCTTCTCACTGCTTTCACATGCTTGGTAAATGTTGCCCAATTTGACATTCGAAGATCAAGGTTAATTCCACTTAAACCATGATTTTAATAGTAATGTGTGGGATTGGCTGTGTAGAAAAAGTAAAAAAAAAGGATAAAATGGTTTTCTCGTCGTATGTGTCCTTATTCTTAAAACCACAGAGGAATGTAAGCCCCACATGGAAGAACTGTATTTTCCCCCAAGTTGTATTATATGGTGATTTCTCTGAAACAGGGATTTAGTGTTCCTCAATGGAACATAGTGTGGGCTGTGTTAATCAGTATGCCTTCATCTCAACAAAAATATCCTGAACCCTCCTGGAACAGTATCAAAATTTCTCTCTCACTAGCCTCGAAGGTGGCACCCTAACTGGGTTTCTTTATGAGCCTCAGAAACACTACTGGTATCATGCTTCATCACTGGGTCTCATCATGGTCCCTATGTACTAGTATGTGCTCGACAATTTTACAGGGGGCAGTTTTGATATTTTCAGTGACACAGGAGGGCGTCTAGCTACGGTGAGATTAAAAATACCTAGAGGACACACTGGTTTCCCTTTATTGTTGGGTGCCCCTGGTATGGTGAGAAACTAGGTGATGTGGGTGTCAATAAGTGTATATAATGGCCACACCCTAAGATGCATCAACATGTTTCAGCCCACTTGAGATGCCACTCATGGTCCCAGGCGTTCGTCAACAGTAACTTTTGGTACGCCTCTGTCCATACCTCTCTGTCTTGTTTCCTTAGTCCTACTAGTCAAGGTCTTCTAAGACACATCTGGGCGTACAACATAAATGAAACAAAAATACAGGCACACTTGCCTGTTACGGAGCATATATTAATGCCCCAGAAAGTATTCTGTGATGCTCCATAAGAAGAACAGGCCAGAGGGCACGTCCCTGTAGTCACACTCACACCAAGGGTACTGTGCCTCCAGTCCACCTATCAGTGCTCTGCTCTGTCATGCTTTCAGTCAAAAAATCAGTATGCCCTCTTCATCCCTGCCATGTGAACCTAGCCAGATTTTGTGGTCTTGCTCTTGCTGCCAGTAATTTTCAAATTGAGATATGAATTCAGCGGCTTTTATCAGAATTTAAATGGAAACTATGAAGGGTAATAAAAAAGGCCAGACAATTACCAGGACATGCACATTTCGGGGCAGATTGCCACCTTTTGGAGCGAGGGAAACTCATAGTAGATGCTACTTGAGCCAATGAATAACATACCTCACTGTATTGCTATTTATCAGGTGTGAACACACCTAACTCCGCAACACTCGTAATAAGGGTCTTAGGGCCATATGTACGAACACTTTTTCCCATAGACACAGAATGGGGAAAAACCTTTGCTACATCTGGCCCTTAATTTCTCCTTGACTTTTGTCCGCGTGCTTCCTCTGCTCAGTGAAGCCATTGCAGTACCACTGCTGACAAAAGTCTTCCTGCGGCCTCACCTGGCAACTATTGCTCACTTCTCACAGCCGTAAACATCCTGTGAAGTCAGTCAGTCAATAATCTATATTTCGCCCTCGGGCCATAAAAGGTCACAGAAAAAAATAAAACATTTAGGGCCTGATTCTGACCCCGGCGGTTCCTTACCGCCGGGGCCAGGGTCAGCGGGAGCACTGCCAACAGGCTGGCGGTGCCCCGCAGGGCATTCTGACCGCGGCGGTTTTGCCGCGGTCAGAAGTGGAAAACCGGCGGTCTCCCGCCGGTTTTTCGCTGCCCATTAGCTGCGCCGCCATGGAGGATTCTGACAACCCATGCCGCCATCCTGTTCCTGGCGGTTCTCCCGCCAGGAACAGGATGGCGGTATGGGTTGTCGTGGGGCCCCTGGGGGCCCCTGCAGTGCCCATGCCAATGGCATGGGAACTGCAGGGGCCCCCGTAAGAGGGCCCCACAAAGAATTTCACTGTCTGCATTCCAGACAGTGAAATTTGCGACGGGTGCCACTGCACCCGTCGCACCTTCCCACTCCGCCGGCTCAATTCTGAGCCGGCGTCCTCGTGGGAAGGGAGTTTTACACTGGGCTGGCAGGCGGCCTTTTGGCGGTCGCCCGCCATCCCAGTGTAAAACTAAGAATAGCCGCAGCGGTCTTCCGACCGCGGTGCGGTATTCTGGAGGGAGGAAGTCTGGCGGGCGGCCTCCGCCGCCCACCAGACTTAGAATGAGGGCCTTAGTCAATATAGCAGCAATCCTGGCATAAAAACAGTAAACATTCTATAGAACATTCCATAAAACTAGTAAAATAAATACACTGCAAAGGATAAAACAGATTACTCTCAGTCAGTCCTGAACATAACACATCTAAAACACAGAGGGGATACTGCACGAAAGTCTGCTAACTTACAGAACCCAGTTTAAGCAAACAACATGGGGAGGTTTATATTGTGGAATATGTGTTTCTTATTCTCAAGGCGAGAACATGGGGAGGTTTATATTGTGGGATATGTGTTTCTTATTCTCAAGGCGAGATTGACGACATTTCCCACAGCGATACGTATCTCCAACGTATCTATTTTTTTCAGACGTGCAAACCCCTCCCTATGAGAGTTAGTATTAAAAAATCGAAAAATGGGGCTAGAAACTTTTTCTTGGGATGGGCATACAGGGAGCAAAATATAGTAAAGTGCATTGTGCTCTGTTGTTCAATGTACACACGAACAACAAATTAATGAGGAGCCCCAGGATACGTTTCTAGGGAAGGCCACTAGGAAATGCAGTGAATTAAAACAGAGTCTAGGTAAACAAATTCTCACATTTCCCTTATGGATCCATGAGAGATAGACCTCAAGTCCTAGTGTCTGGTTCTGATTAATTAAATTATAATTAAATTATAATTGACACTGGCTGAGAGCTTATAAATTCCACCTGGTGAAGTCTACTTTGTCTACAGTCCTGGAAATCCCAGGTCGGTGAATTCCATCTTAATGTAGTTTAATCATGGATTATCCAACGCATGGTCAAGAGAGAGACAATCCTCCAAAACATCCCTGGACAATTGCGTATACAGATCACACCGGACCCTAAGCCATAATAAGAGTGGTTCCAATTCAATTTTGTCCCCCAAGGGAACCAGCCCTGGTTCTAATAGACACATAACGGCACGGGTGGATTGTGGGACCGCCAACGTTCTTCACAGGAATTTGTTTTCCACCTGTTGCAATATCCCAGCCCTTTTTTAGCCCTATACTCCGGCTCCATAACTCGCCACAAATATACATTTGCTCTTGTTTGTCAATCATTTCCCTAACTGTCCCAACGACCTGGAAAAAGAGAAAATCAACTCAAGAGCTCTTTTTTCGGTCACAGCCCTTGAGTTATACAATGTGTGCTAGGATACATTTTGATCAGTAGGCAGGCCCTAATACTTAAATGACTTGACTCCCTGGATTTCTGCCCCCGCTCACATAAAATAACCTAGTTTAAAAAAAAATTGAGCCACAATGCATTATGAAATAATTTTGTAAATTTGTTTTAAGATCCAAATTCCCCATAAAACATTTTACCTCATCTAAAAGAAGTTTTAGGCCGTTAGCAGTTCTTTCCATTAGAACTGCACCGTCTGCATATAAAAGAACTGGAAGAGGCTTAGACTTTATCCTAGGCAGAACTTTCCCTATTTTAGCCAAATGTGCTTCTAAATCATTGCTATAAATAAGGAACAAGAGCTGCACCATCACACACCCCTGCCTTACTCCCAGATGAGACAAAATGCTGTGTGTGAGTGCCCATGTATTCCATTCCTGACCCTTATGGTAGTGTCCTCATTGAGTCTTTGTAAGACTACAATTAGATCCTTGTCAATTCCCATCAGGGCCATCCCCTCCTACAGCTTCCTCCTATTGACCAGGTCAAAGGCAGAGGAGAAGTGAATGGAAGGTGGATAGACCCCCTTCTAGCTTTGACGTATTTAGCAATGATCAAATGTAAGTTGGGACACTGCTCAACAGTACCTACTCCTGGGCTTTAGATAAACTATGGCTATCCTGCACCCAGGCTTCTAGCTTCGCAACAAGTACCCTCCTAAAAAAGTTTTAGAGAACTATCCAAGAAAGAAAAGGGGTGATAACAGACAGGTGAATTCCGATTTCCCTTTTTTGAAAATGAGTACCATTATAGCTTCGGACCACAAGGGAATAAGAGCCCCTAAAATAGCAGCTTTAAAAATGTTAGTCAATATTGGTGCCCATAATGCTGGATTTTCTTTAAAAAGATCTAAAGGCACCCTATCTGGGCCAGGTACGCCCTTGGCTACAGGAGATAGCAAGGCTGAGATCTTTTACTGGTTTGGAATCACACAGGTCGATATACATTTTTAAATTTGGAACTATTACTTCACTAGAATCCCTAACCAACGCTATATTCTCTGGGATAAAAAAATTACTAAAGTGACCCATCCACACATCGGCTGGGATCAGTGTGTCTAATGATGGTTTATCATAACCCATAAAATAAGGTTTACTGACTACCTTTCATAAGGAGGCACTATCCTTCAACCTGACAGATTATACTCAACTCCTTCCAGGCAGCATTTCTCACCCCTGATCTGCTAATCTCCAGTGTAATTTTATAGGACTGCCTTGCAACCAAAACATCTTCTCTGAGACAGGGTGATTTAGATAAGACTGCTTTCAGCCTTGTTAATGGACTGTGGTACAAGCATAGTTAAACCAGCTAACCAGAGGCAGTGTTTAGCAGCCCTACTACACCTCAGACCTTTATCAACTTCACCACAAAGGGCACTAAATGCATTTTTTAAGATAGCCTCACAGAATTCCACTAACGAGATTAGTTCATAGAACAATTTCAAAATACTCTTGAACAAATTTGCCAAGATAGCCTCTTTCTCGACTAACTCCTATTTAATCCTTAACTCTTTGTTACGAGAGTTTGTTAGTGGTACAGTCTCATGGGTCCCTGCATTATTCCCCACCTGTAAATCTAATAGCAAACATAGGGGGCTATGATGACTTAAGAAAGAGGTGACAACTTCATAGCCTAATCCTGTGTCACCCAAGTAAGTCAGAGGAAAGAATAAAGCAATCTATTTACTTGCCTTTATGGCCCCCATAAAAGTAGGGAGCAGTGGGCACCCCTCCATCCTAAATTCTTTCCCAAAGACCAAGTGCCTATTTACCATGATTCTGTTCAGAGCTTCCCCGACTAACGTGTGTTGAAAATGAGGGTATCCCTCCCCATCTTTTTCCATAGCTCTTAATGGCAGGGGTTGCTACTGCTGCAAAGCTTCATATTAAAATCTCCCCCCCCCAGATTATACGTAACTCCCTACTATGAGCATCTAAAAGGGTTTCCAAGGCAGAATCCACCCCCTCAAGACAACATCATATGAATAAGGAATTTGTAGTAGGGTCAGCTGGAAGTAGGCTGAATGGCTAAGGATTTTAGAAAAAATGGCTATCATTTTGAAAGATATCAGAATGGCTAAGCCTCCCTTAGCTCACTGAGAACACGATGGGAAGGATCTACCACAGAAAGAATGATACTAAAGTCAACCTGTGACCATGTTTCCTGCAGGAGAATAATGTCACCTATACCAATTTCCAGAATCCAATCTGGATTTGTCAATTTATTGCGAATACCAACTATATTCCAACACAATATTCTTAAGCCACCGCTTCTTCCCCCTAGACAACCTAAGCAGCCCAGAGGGGCTGTGGGAGGCCCCGGTATCTCACCAGCATAAGGGCTCGGTAATCCTGCCTCTCTAGCTCCCCAGATGACCCCGGCCTTGCTATGGCTGCTAGAGAGCTAGTCTGTGTGACCCTTTCCCACCTAACAGAGAGTCAATCCAGATTTTTAGGGAGGCTAATAGCTCAAAAGAGTTCTGAACTTCTATATTGAACTCTTTATTCACTGTCCTTGGCCGGAAGGGGAAATGTTGTGGAGGGAGCAGGGGTAGGGGGAAGCCTTTTGGTAAAAAAAAAGTAACCCAGCAGTACAACTTAGATAGGTCTTACGCCCCAGCAGTGCAAAAAAAAAAAAAAACTTCAGAAATGATTTTATCAAACTGCAAGACTTGAAAGTAAGAATTCGACAGTCCCCTGCAGCTTCCTTTTTGCCCTGCCCAATCCATGGAGTTCTCCTGATCATTAAAATCTCCCTGGGAAAGTCTACTGACCCACCCCTTCTACTCATGAACCAATGAGTCACTTTGTTTCTTAGAGCAGGATAACTTTCCCTTGCATTGTGTGCAAGCACCCGGCACACCTTTAAATACTAAGACATAAGGTGAACACTCCAGTAGCAGAAAGGAAAATCAACAATGTTGTGGCTCAAAGTCTCTGGTCGCTGTTTGTCTATGCCCATAGAGCAGTCTTGAGACACCATGTCCTGCCTTGTAAGCTTGCTTATGTTGCTTGATCTATGCTCTCACAATGCCACTCTAGTCTGCCCTTTGTGAAGGGAGATAGGCTGCGGGGGGAGTGGTTGTGGCAGAAGGCAGAACCAGGGGTACTGGGGGCTCTGGGTTAGGGCCGCAACATGACATAGCGCCTAACAGGAGGATGCCAATTTCCCCAACTCCTTCTCAATATTAGTAAGCCGGGAAATAGGCGGATTTAATAAGGACTCCCTAGCCTCAATAACTTGAGTTCACTTGGCCTCAGCTTCCTCGAAGCACCAATGCTATCACTCCTATTGTTAAGACCCAGGCTCATCAACTGTGTTGGTAATTGGGTCGACGGGCCATGGGACTGTCTTTTTGACTCTCCCTTCCCCCTCAGTTCTCTTTCTTTTTCCTGCTTGGCCTCTTGTCTTAACTTCGTTTGAAAGGGATTGAGGATGATTATCACATCCTTCCAAGTGGCATGCAGGCACACCTGCTCCAGCAATGTCCACGGGATCAATATCTGATGTGCCCTACCCTGCTCCACTCAGCTGTGGGGTCAAGACCTCATCAGCAGGAGACATAACGGGTAAAGACTGTAAGTCTGAAGCTGATGAGAGGGACAAATGTCATTCTGCTAACTCAGTTACTTTACTGATCACTCCCACCGCCCTCTGTAAAAAACTGTCCAGGGTGGTACCTTGTGCTGGTGGGGGAGGGTACACTATGGATTTCCATTTCCCCATGCTAACACAATAAAGTCACAGCACTATTTTATATGCAAGTTCAAATGATGTAAAAGACAATGAGCCCAGCAGGACCTTGTGGTGGATGTTAGGGGGGTGGCCCAGCCTGGCCTCCTCTGGGCACTGGTAGGCACAGATGGGCATTCTCTTTGCCCGGTTTTCATCTGGGCACGTGCCCGGGCACATCCCACCCCACGGTGGCATCCAGTGCTTTTATCACTTCACAATAATGTCCCTCCTCCTGGTTAAGATTCAACCTTGAGGATGAAGCCCCACCCCAGGAATCACCAGCAGTACAGTGCGGCAGCAGGCAGGAGAATGGAGCGTCCCTCGCCAAAAGTGGCTGCCAGCACTTTTAATGCTTCAAAACAAATTGTCTCTCCTCCTGGTTAAGATGCAACCTGGGGGATGAAGTCCCACCTGAGGAATCACCAGCAGTACAGTGTGGCAGCAGGCAGGAGAATGGTGTGGCCCACTAGTTGGTCAAGTGAAGCAAATTCTTGGATTGATGCACAGGGTGATTCCCATTCCCACGGCCCGGTAGTCAGCTGATGCTAGTTGTGGAAGTTCCCCGATTCTTTGTGACTTACCAGTGGCACTAGACAGTCAATGACAGCATTATCCTGGGCAGGCTCCAAGAGGTTTGCATTAGTAGTTGTGCCCACAATTTTATTTGCATCCTGTCTGATAATAGTCAGAGAATCTGGCTTTTGCTTTTCTCTCTGGCTCCCAGGCATTGTCCTGTAGTGACCCAAAGGGATATGCTTTGTCACCCAGTCTTTTTAGTATCATTGGCTAAGCTCATGTATGATGATGGCTGTCGCCTTTTCATCATGTATGTGGGTGCAGCAGCAGCTGGTGGATTTTAACAGTGGTGGGACAGAAATATTGCACCTCCGTATAAAGTGCCAGCACAGCAAGCGAAACTGAACTGAAAGAACGGTGGAATAAACAGCATACATTAACTACAAATTTTAGAAAAGAGGGGATTCTAAATTGGGCATTTAGGGTCCAAGGGCCCAAGGGTCAAGAAAGTTTTAGCAGTAAGTAGAAGTATGCCATAAAAGCATCCCAAGTGTGGTGCATTCTCCTGCAAGCTCTCCAACAATTGACACGTGTTTTTAGTATGGCATTGCTTTTCGAGTTACCTTTCCAGAAGGTCATGTTTGGCAAAGAACCTTTGATCTATACACAGCACTAGATGTGCACTTCCTTATCAAAGCGTCCAGGCCGTGGGTTCAGCGAGCAATGAAAACATAGGCCAGTGCCTAACGATGCTGCTGGGACTGCCTACCCAGTATCCACCCAAGGACAGGGAACCTTTCCCATAGACTTCTTCTGTTTTGGAAGGTTCTCGTTTCATCAGTGTGCTCTTGAAGCTAAACATTAGGAAATATTGCCCGTGCTGGAGCGCTTTTTCTCTCGCGCACAGAGCAATAGGGCAGAGGTTGACGGCTTCCCTCCCCCTGCAGGCCGCTCTAAGCTTTGAATTTATTGCCATGATAATCAGAGGGAGAAACAACAGCTCCCACCAGTTCAGAGCAGCAATGAAGAATGGATTCTCAGTATGGAGTGGGAGAAGATGGTAAAGAGGAGCAAAATAAGACTATTTTGCACACAAGTTAGGAGCACTTTCATCAGGTCTTCTCTGCAATACATGCATTGTGGTGTGTTAAAGTGGAAGGAGCATGCTATTAAAATATTAGAAATAAAAGCTCTTCTAGCCTGGTCAGGCTTAGAAAGCATTCTATAAACCTACAATACTGTGTAGTAACATGGTACATGGGCGTGCAACAGGTAATCAGGTTGCCAAAGCACAGCAAATATTTAATTGCTGATATTTAAGCCACTGCAGCCAGGTCACACAGGGAAATTGCAGTCACCCATTCAGAGAACTCAGGATAGAGCAACAGAGCACAGAAACCCAAACAGGAACCACAGGAGAATCCAAAGGGATGGCAAAAGAAGGTGCCTACGGACAAATACTATAAGGTCTCACTTCTTGAATAACCTATGAATATTTGCTCAAATCTACATCTGTCTTTTTGGCTTTCTTTTTTCATCATAAACAGCTCTATCTTACCTTTCTATCAAAGGAAGGAAAGTAGATATTCTTGGGCCAACACTTGATTACAGGCATGTTCAATAAATGTGTCTCATTCAAATTCCTGCAGAAACACTTTTTATCTGTATTGAATGTGGTGGCCATAGTTAGTTCGAGAGCCATCGGATTCTGCGTTGTAACACCTATTTCTTCCACTCTTTAATGGCTCTGTGTTAGTTCGAAGATTCCGTTTAAGGTGCCGTGTCCAGGTCTGCTCTGCTGTTTTTGAATCGTGGCCTAAGGCAACTATAACTTGCGCCCCCACCATGCACCGGTTTTTATTTCAATAATTTGACTTCTAATGTTTCATTGATATTTTTATTGACGTTATAAACGTTGTCATGGGTGCTGTAATATCTGGGGTAATTAGCAGTGCATGGAGAGAGCGAGTTATAGTTACCTTAGGCCACAAGTTATTGTTACTTGAAATAACTCTAATTATAACTACTGAATTTCTCTGAATTTGTGGGAGTAAATTCAGAACTTAACTATAACATCCCTGTAACCTTTCTTTTTTTAAGTGAATGTGTATACTGTATATAAGTGTTTTTTTGACTTGCAAATGTCTTTGGCACCGTCTGACGAATCTTCACAAAATTGTCTGTAAAAAGTGTCCTATAGGGTCTTGCTGCACATGGAAAGTTTCGGAACAGTCCAACAAGGGGGAGGAAGGGGCAAGAAAAAGAGTATGTAAAAAAAAAGTGCATTTTTCATGTTAATTTACATAGGGTCTTTAGACACAACTACAGCCCAAACTTCTGAACAGAATTACACCAGTTTTGGCAGGAAGCTAAATCTTGATGCGCAGATAGTGCTTTTTGTGATTTAGTGTAAATCTGTTCAGTAGTTTTGGAGTTATTAAAAATATAGATATCTAGAGACAGGATCCAACAGTCCCTGTGGTGATATCTGATTGTCCAGTGACACCACAGCTGCCTGGGTTTTCCCACTGTTGCGCCAAAGGCAAGCCCGTCTGTGCCCATCCATGCCTGGATTGCATCCAGCACCATGACCCCTGGCCCTCCCCTTCCCTCCTCCCGAAGATACACCATCACTGAGCTCTACACCCTTGACCCTGGACGCTGCAACAAACACTATCACCGTGCCAACCCACACTCCATGTTAGGAACTTTCACCTGCACCCACTGCCACTTCACCTGCCACAGCACACACACCAGCCCACCGACCTGCCCCACCTCAAACACACCGCAGACACCACCTGAACAAAAACACCAACTCGCATACGCCCTTCTCAACACACACTCACTATGCAAGTATTCCACCGAATTATGGGACCTCATCGCCACCATCGCACCCGACATCGGCTTCCTCATCGAGACCTTGCTCAACCCCACATCCGCCACAAACATTGCCACAGCAATCCCCGACGGATATAAAATCACTCACCAGGACCGCCCTCAACAGGCCAGGAGGAGGAACAGCCATCATCCACAAAGATACCATACAGTGCACCACCGACAACACAACCACACCCATGTTTGCGTGCAGGGAAACAGATGAAAACTCTGCTGTCTGCAAGCAGGAGCTGTTTGAAAGCTCCCCCTTGCAGAAAACAGAGTTATGTTTGGTTCTGCTTGGTAGGAGCTGTTAGCTCCCACCAAGCAAAAGCAAATAGCTACCTCCTGTGGGTGGGCACCTCGGGAGGTAGCAGGAGCCAGCCCTGGGACATTGCTGTCCCCAGGGTCATCTATGGCTCCACGATGGGGCCTGCATGGCCCTCCTACAATGTTTATTTTAGCCCAGGGGAGGTGGTGGTGGTCCCTGGGGCCGGGGGTCCCCTTCCTTATTTTCATTGAGCCCCGGGAGGTGGTGATCACCAGGGGTTCTGGGGGGCCCATGGCCCCTCCATAAAGTATATAAATTAACTCAGGGAGCTGGTGGTCCCCAGGGCTGTGGGCGGGGGCACACAGCACCCCACACATTGATTTAACATGTTTTGCCCCGGGGAAGTGATGGTCCCTGGGGTGCAAGCAGCCGAGTGGGCCCTCGTGTACACATATTTCTTAGTGGCCCCGGGAAGTAGCATTCTCTCGGGCTGCGGGGGGCGGCGCAGGCCTCCACAACAATAATTTAACATGTTTTGCCACAGCGAGGTGATGGTCCCCAGGTGCCTCGAGAAGGTATCAGTCCCCAGGGTTGCGGGAGGGCCATGTAGGCCCCCGCTTTAATTTATACACATATGCCCTGGGGAGGTGGCTGTCCCTGTTGCATGGGGCACCACGCGAACATCCCTGCATAATTAAAAAGCAGTCCCTAGGGAAGTGACTGTCCCCGGAGCTTTCATAAGCCCTAGAAGGGGGGCTCCGTGCACCCACCTCTTATATTTGTGCTATGCCCCTGTGACCGACTCAGCTGGGGCAAAAAAAAAAGCAAGCTTGAGAGACCACACTCGCTTTCTTTTTTTAAATCACAGCAAAATGTGCAGATTTTCTGTCATTATCGCAGTGATTTTAACAAAAATACTTTCAAGCCTTGTTGGGGATCCCTGGGGGATGCCTGAACCAAGGCTATGAGGGTAGAGTAACAGTACGTGGCCCCCTTTTCTTTTTTTTACTCGATAGCTGCCAACAGTTCCTGGTTGAAGTGTTGGCAGCCATTCAGATCGCTTCACGAGATCGGGAGTATTTGTGAAATTGTAAGGTTTGTCAAGCAGCCAAAAATGTGAACATTTTAAAAGATTATTAAGGTAGAGAAACATCCAACAGCCAGTATGTGGTATATTTGATTGAATGTGAGTGTGGTTTACATTAAATAGTCTGCACAATCTGTCCTTTGAAAAAGAGAACATTAGAACATGTACGAGCTATTCAACATCAGGATCAAAGTCATGCCATTGTGAGACATCATAATAAACATCATACTAGTGATTGGAAGAGAATTAGATTCTTTGGTCTAGCTCAAGTACAAAAAGATGAAAGAGGTGGAGATAGAATTCTAAAACTGCAACAATTGGAGAGTAAATACATTATTCGGCTTCGAACAAAGACACCGTATGGATTGAATACAGATGAAGAACATTTTGTTCACTTGTAATAAGTATAAGTTTAAACGACATTGATAAGGGGTCAGCGCTATAGAAATGATATCACTATTATTAGTGATAAAAATATAATTAATCTCACTGTTTTGGAATATATGAATATAAGTAATTTAATTATACTTTTATTAGAGTATGTGTTGATAATTGAGTTCAATTTCATATTAAGAGAATAGTTTTGGTTATGAAATACATTAACAATGATAATGCATATATGGTTATTAGGCACTTAGCTTGGATGTTAAGAGAATACATCATATAAAATATATCGTATAAACAGGATTGAAAGATACAATGAGATATTTTACATCCACATAATCTGTTACATTCATTGGTCCATTTTCATAGAATAATTTTGTTTTCATTAATTCCATTTTTATTGTTTCACGATCTTAATACATAGATAAATGAAGCACTTATTCCGTGAGATTTATTGTAACTGGTTTAATAACATCATAAACTGCCAAATATAATATTGTAATTTAAAAAGGAAGCTGACTATTGTGACAAATATGTCTAGTTAAAAATTGTGCACCCTAAATATTTCCGTTGTATGTTTTTAACTGTATTATTATTATTTTTATACAAGCTTTTGTGTTATATGGACTATAATATCCAGAATGCCTCATTATGGGCAAGCTGGATCATTAGTATTTCAGAGAAAGAGTGGTAGGACTTGCTAATCGTGAACAAGACTCTTTGTAAGTTGAAACGCGTTGGTAGTTGAGAAATCCTTAGAATAAAGGCTGCAATTTGGAGTTTTTCGGAGTGCGCTGAATTCTCATGTATCCGAAATACTAAATCGAGGGAGGTCCCCCTCGTCACCAGCAGCAGAGTGCGCCGTGAAATTTATCTTTGGAGCATTTGTGTTGGATATATATATATATATATATATATATATATATATATATATATAAATGAAAGGTTAGTGTGGCGTTATGGTTAGGTTCTGAATTTACTCATACAAAGCCATAGAAATTCAGCAGTTATAGTTAGAGTTATTTCAAGTAACTATAACTCGCAACCTAAGGTAACTATAACTCACACCCTGGCCATGCACAGTTTTCTTATCAATAATTTTACTGCAGATGTTGCAATGATAATATCAAAAATGCCATAGAAGATGTCATCAATGATGTAATATGTGTTGTAATTAGCTGTGTTTGTGGGTGTGAGCTTCCCAGGACATAGCTAGTGAGCTGGCCCTAGGTTATGGGTTACCTGTGGCCAATAATGGCTCAGACAGGGGGGCCTCATGCCCCATCCTTTAAAGTAATCGTTCCTGCGGACCCATCACCATTTTGTTAAATTTTGGTCTCTTGGGGTGGGCTCCCCAGGGCCTTTTAAGGCTCGGAGTTGGGGTACACACATCCCCTATCCCCTAACAAAGTAATTTTGGCCCCAAGGGTGGGGGCCAAGCTGCCCTCTCCTGCATATGAGCATATATCGGCAGGGTACAAGTCCTACAAAAAGAAGTGGGACCAACCAAGTTAGGCAGTATGCAAGAGATATCACAGCGCGTGACATCAGATGTGGCAATAAAGGAAGTGGCATCACACCCCATGACTTTGGAGGCTATGACATCATAAGAAATTATATTAAATCTTAAGAGCTCACACATATATTTAGCAGGTATTTCATAAGTATATTTGAGCACATTACAAGTATACATTTAAATACTCATGATTCAGATAGAAGGCTCACTTTCTTGTAGCTTACACATAAAACAATGTTGGCTTTTGTCAGAGTCCAGTTTTCCTTACCCTAGTACTGGACAAACTATCTTCACAAGGCTTAATAGTCCATATTCAGTACACTTCCATCTAGATGACAATGCTGTAGCCGCCTGCGCATGTACGCCTACCTGATGCAAGGTAATGCAACGCAGGGCAGTGGGATGTGTGTGGCACTGTAAATTCCAAAATAGATTTTGCTTCAGGGTTGTGCCAAAAATTAATGCAAAAGCTGGTGCAAAAGCTGCGCCTCAACTTAAAAATTTGTTTTTTTAAATCTCTACCACAAGAAAATTGTCAACAAGGAGGAACAGGACAGTAAATTTGTTCTGTTAAATTGGTTGCATAGTCTGAATTTTAAAATATCTTATGGAGTTAAGGCACCTGCTGCAGGGATCGCTAGGTTTTCCATAAATCTGAGGGAAAAATAATAATTATAGTAATAAGATAACATTGGTTCTTAATGCATTTGATAGAAAGATCATTGTTTTCTCGACTGCCCATTTTGACTCAAAGTAGAATAGAGGTTGATGTGTCGCCTGCAAAGCACATCATGTACCATGCAGTAGACAGATTTTTATTGTTAGTAGATAGGTAAGCGAGTTACTGTTTTTAACACATAGATACTTTTGTTATTTGCAGTTCATAAATTGTAATCCTGCTAATATAGATCAGTGAGCTATGAAGGACAATATGTGACACATACACCTGGTAACCCTCACTGTCTTATGTAACATATCCTGAACACTGATGTACATCTTGTATGATTTATTTTCAATGTAATGAATATGTGTCATATAAAGCACTCTGACACCCTGCATTTTGATGAATAGCGCAATAAAAGGAATAACAAATAGCGGTACTTAAATTGTTATTTTGTGTAAATACTGGGACAGACCAAACCATGCAACATTCTTACAGTGCACGCATATCTCTCTTATACAGGGACTGTACAAAGTCAAAAGTATGCTTCTCTTAAGGACGTGTAAAGTGCTAACAAGCTGTGTGCTTTTGTTCCCCTCCACTGCATTTACATCTTGGAGGCTCCAGATAGCTTCCAGCCAAGGGTACTCCAACAAAAGGAGGCCTGATGGCCCCTCAATTTCTGCTTTTGTTGTAGGCCCAGCTGGATCCTGAAACTGGAAAGACCCCTTCACCCCCTGCATGTTCTTGCTCAGATTGAAAGCAGACACCGTGCAGGCACTGCTGAATATGTCCCCTGGACAAGTTCAGCATTTTACAGTGGGCCCAAACTTTTCGGTAGGGAGGATGCCATCCGCCCGTGAAAATAGTGGGTGGATGCCATCCACCCCGTGTACCCCTAACTTGTGCCCTGTAAATCAGGGCTCAGGGATCGTGGCCAAGCACCTCCGTTCCCTTTATGAATACAGGCCTGGGGGTAGGCTTCATGGGGCATAAACATAACAAATGAGGCCCAGCCACCATTTCTTTCAGCCCCACAAGAGCCTTGTGTGGTTGCAGCATTTTTTGCTGGGTCCCGCCATCGGGTATCACCAGCATGCCCCCTTATATTATTATTTTTCAATAAGTCCAGGACAAGGGAATAAGTCCTCAAGTCCTGTAATGGCTGCCTGCAACATTTTTCTCATGTTGCTGGCAATCAATCAGAACGCTCACTCCTGCAGGACTCTGACTCCCACAGGTGCAAGATAGCCCAAGGGAAATAAAGCTCCCTGTCCAATCAGAATACTCTTTTTTAAAATGTGTGCTTCTACAAAAATCTCTCAAGACTTTCGCAGACCCAACCGTCCAGATAAATAATTATTTTTGTCCCTTAATTTCTCAAAATTCACGGATTTACACCTAATCACAAAAAGCACAATCTGCGGAACAAGATTTAGGTTCTTGCCAAATTTGGTGTAGTTCTGTTCAGTAGTTTTTGCTGCAGTCTTTTCTAAAGAAGTCCACGGAAAATGCATGGGGATTTTGCATTTTGGGACCCCATTTTTGTACTCCGCCCCTGCTTGGTGGATCACCACGAAACATTTCTGCACAAACTAGTCAAATAGTAGCATCTTTTTGGAAAGTTTGTGGAGATCCTTTCAAACGGGTCCAAAGTGGAACAGCAGACCTAACTATAACTACTAGTGGCGATTGTCTTATACATGTACACACAAACACACGGATATATAATTTATATATATGTGTGTGTGTGTGTACACAAATATATTATTTATATATATGTATATAATATAATTACCTATATGGCGGTCACCACTAGGTCTTTATAGTTAGGACCATGTTTCCATAGAAAAAGCGATTTTTGACTTGTGTGAGCTTAACTTTCGCCAATTGGTAACAGGAGTCACTCATAGTCGTGGACACACACTGGATCTGATATTTTCTAGCTACTCCTTCCTTACAGATCACTATTTTGTGCCCTTCCACGTATATTTTTCTGCCCTTTCGGACCCCATTAAGCCCAAGAACATCTCTAGATCTTTGCGGAATATCCCTGAATACAGCTTATTTCATGTGTTCTCACAGAGTGAGGTGATTGCCTCAGAAGGAATAGAGGACACAATAAACTCCTTCAATGAGTCCCTAATACAAGGCTTTGGTATTTTAGTTCCTCCAAAACCTTTTCCAGTAAGATAACCACACCGTCTGCTAACTGGTTCACACTTAGGCCCTCATTATGAACCTGTTGTGTTCATGCTGGCGGTCTTCTCAGTGACCACCAGCTCCCCCGGAACCCCGCCGGCCGTATAATGGACATTCCTCTGGGCCGGCGGGCGGAAACATTGTTTCCACCCGCCAGCCCAGAGGAATGCCTGGCCAGGACAATGACGGCGGCTCCACATGGGGCCACCATCAATGCCTCTGTGCGGCAGGTGCAGCTGCACCTGTGACGCAGATCACTGCCCGTAAATCGGGCAGTGACCTGGGCGATGGGGCACTACACAGGGGCCCCATGGGCAGTGCAGGGGCCCCCAGGGGTGCCCCGGAGCACCCCTTCCACCAGCCTTTCCCTGGTAGAAACCCGCCAGGGAAAGGCTGGGGGATTTGGGATCATTATCCGAGGGGCAGCTGCGCTGCCATGTTGGATAATGGTGCCATCCACCGCCAGGCTGCCGGACGGAGGCAGCCTGGTGGTGGGTGAGGGCCGCCTATGGCAGCCCTCCCTGGCTTCATTATGTGGCGGTGTGGACTGCCATGCCGGCTGGCAGGATTTCCCACCACCGCCGGCATGGCGGTCCACACTGCCATGTTCATAATGAGGGCCTTAGTCTTTAGGAAGAAAAACTCTTATGCAAACAATTGGAACAAAAGTGACGTAGGAACTATGACATTTAGGACAAGTGGGCCTATAGCACTACCGTCAAACAGTTCCAGAGAAATATTTAAAAAAACAAAGTTGCTTTCTTTTCTTCGCAGATTACAGCTGTTGACAACACCCTCCAGAAAAGTTTTTAAAATTGGCAAATCTTTCTTGCAGCCAGTGGTCTGCAAACAAAGTGTGTCCGCATCTCAGTCTATGGCAGAAGACCTCTCTCTTTTTTTCTACTCTTAATTTAGCAAACAGTCAGACCATCAATCCCTGGGGCCGACCCTCACCCCCAAAGCCCGCAGACAAAATGGTGGCTTAGTTTAAGTCGATCAAGTCAATCTCACTAGCGGACTCAAAGCAAATAATCTATAAAATTAAATCCGGCTCACCCCACCCCCTTTCATTGATAGCAAGGCTGCCCCTGTCATCAATAAGCAAATCAATGCCCTCTTTATTCTGTCTCTAGAATGTGGAATGGTGCCTCTAAATTGAAAAAAGGCAAAGTTGATCTCTCTGTTGAGAAAAGGAAATGCTGGCCTGTGCACTCTGAGTAACTATAGTTCCATTTCCCTCCTCCCTCCTCTTGGCAAGATGTTAGAATTTCTGGTAATTCATCAGATCACCAGCTATGTGGAACAGTATAAAATTCTACATTCATCCCCGTCGGGCTTCTGTGCCATCTTTAGTACAGAATTGGCCCTTCTTGGAGTCACCAAATACATCAGAGGCAACCTTAACTCATGGCAGAAGCAGTGGTTATCTTACTAGACCTCTCTGCCACTTTCAATAATGTGTCTTACCTGATCCTCCTACAAAGGTTGGAGGAGGCCAGCATCACAGGCCACCACACCCTTAAATGGCTTTGCTCCTTTCTAGAAGACAAACAACAGTCAGTTTTCCTATTGCCCTTCACCTTCCAGTGTAGAAATATAAGCTGTAGTATCCCAGGGTTCATAACTAAGCCTAACTCTTTTTAATATCTGTCTGGTCCCTTTAGCTCTAGTTGCACAAAGGTAGGGTATGAACTTTTTGTCACACACAGACGATACTCAACTTATGCTATCCTTCTATCAACTTGACAGCTCTATAACTGGGGTTGTCTCAAGTCCATTGCTCAATGGGTGTATAACAGCTGTCTATAACTCAGTTCTGATTGAACTGAGATTCTGATGTTTGGGTCTTCTTCCCCCTGACATTTTGTGCCTCTGGCTGTCTGACATAGGACCAGCCCCCACCCCTGACACAGTTGTTAGGAATCTGGGAGTGATGATTAACACCACCCTCTCCTTCAAACCCCACATTAAGGTCACAGCAGCTACCTGCTTTGGTCAGTTACAATCCTTGAGAATGCTGTTAAAAAACTTACCTCTGGACTCCCACAAGGGGATTGTACATGCAGTTATCATGTCCAGGCTGGTTTATGCCAATATACTCTACTTAGGTGCCTCCCAGAATCTGCTGTCCCAACTGCAGCATGTTAAAAATCCTGCAAGGCTTATTCTGATATCCCCAAAGGTCAGTCTATTAAACTAGGGCTTAAAGAACTACACTGGCTACCAATCAATTCTAGGATAAAGTTCAAAACACTTATGATCACTCACAGAGCTCTCCACCAAAAGGATCCCAGATACATTCAAGACATGCTTTATCTCTACTCTCCTCCAAGGTCTCTCTGTTCCTCTAATCTCAACCTCCTGTGTATGACATCGCAGAGCCAGAGCAAGGGGCAGTCTTTCTCTGTTCTGACGCCAGGTTTCTGGGACGCCCTCCCACTCTCCCTCTCTTCCATACTCTCCGAAACCCTGTTTAAGGCATAGTTGAAAACAGCACTGATCATGAGCTGTAATTCCTCCTCTCCTACCTCACTCTTGCAAGCACCAGGACGCTTCTTCTGAAGCAACAGTTGTGCTCTATAAATATCTCTTCATTCATTTATCCCTAATGTGTTCCAAATGGTGACCTACCTCATTAATATTCAGGAGGTGGGTCGATTTGAGACCCACTAGGAATAACTATTTGAAAGATGTAAGTTTTCGTAAATCAGGAGTTCCGATTTTCTAATTTCAATTCGGTAAGAATCACAATAATGAAATTGCAATGCCAGATTTTTTAACATGTGGCCCTTATGCCCCTGTACTGGAAATGTGTATAGAGACGACAGAGAGAACAGTATAGGGATACCATGCCCTCTAGCCATTGTGGTGGCATTCTAGAGGGAAGCCATTGGGGCCATAATGTTTTGGAAAATTGGGTTGTCATCATCCTGCAATACTCCTGCAGGATTACAGCAAATAAAAAAATCAAAACACAATGGTGACTGCCTTATTTTTTCATTTTAAATGACCCCGAGGGGCATGTCCTGGGGTCATTGCATATCATTATTTGGGAAGGGGGAATCTGTGGGGCCCTCCACCCCGCGCCGTTTGTGTTCCGGGGAGCCTACAGTCGGAACATTGTTTCACTGCCATTCAGAGTACAGGCAGGGAAAACTTGTTTGCTCCCACCTGGCTGGAGTAGCAAAAATGTTCCTGCCAGGCGGGAGCAGGCATTTGTTTCTCTTTCTGCGCTCTGGCAAGCAAGGAAACTCAGATTGTTCCCACCTGGCTGGAGTATGGACAGACATCTGTTCCCCTCAGTTGGAAGCATTGCAGGCTCCCACTGCACCTAGGATGGGTGCATGAAGAGTACTGGTAGGGTTGCAAGTGCCCTGCGGCTCCCCTCGCTAATCCCATTGTTGTGTCTTGTGGGTGACCTGGGTGGATACCAGGGCACCCACATTGGATCCTGGGAAACGAAGTATTTAGGGCCGTAAAATCTCAGGCAGGGGGGCAACATACCCCTTTCTCCTACAGAAAAGGACCCAGGGCATAGAGTTCCCAGAGTCCTAAGGGCTTAGGGAGGGGGGGCATTCAACAACCTCCCTATACAAATAATACAATCCCAGGGGATAGGGTCTGCAAGGCCTGTAAAAGCTCATGGTGGTTGCCGCGCACCACTCTCTCCTTAAAAAAGACAACTGCTCATCCAAGTTGGCTAGTCAGCACACACCACCATCCCTGAACACACCTATTGATAATCTCCTTAGAGAGACAGAGAAGACATCAATTGATGATGACCAGGTTAAGGGGATGTGAGTCTGAGCTTTACCAGCAAGCAACTTGGTGTACCCAAATAAAATAGAAAGGGGAAGGAGGCCACGCAGAGCAGGCCTGTGATGCAGATTCCAAGAAGTGAGCCATCTTGAAATGAGGTATAACATGCAGTAGCACTGGTAACAAAGGAGGTGACATGCACATTTCAAACTCTGAGCAATCTCAGAATGAGCTATAACATGTAATTGCCAAGAAGTGAGCTGTCTCAGAATGAGGCACAATACATGGTAGCACTGATTACCAAGCATTGGTAAATGCATTAGGTTTCACCTACGTGATTTATAATAAGCTGTTTTCTGTTGTAAGTTGTAGCTTGCCAAGCAGTTGTGCAATATAAGTTAGTGAAACATTACTAAAGTGTTCTGACTTACAATTACAATAGCCTAATGGAAATAACAGGCAGTGACCAGGCTGCCATACAATGAACTGTGTTTAACAAGAGAAAGGCACATGGTTAAAGACTTTGTAAGTAATGCATAGATGACAGATGGAGAAGGGATGGGGCTTGTAGTGAGGTGGGCATAGAAAGATATGATGTGTTGGCTCCAGGTGATAGGGCGATATTGCACCACTATGATGTGTCATATTAGGGAGACAAGTGCATCAATGTTGTGAGTATGTTTTGAGTATATCAGTTCAGAGACCAATTGAATCAAGTTGAGAGCAAATGTTTAAGGATTCCCATATGCAGAGATTGTTGTGCATTTTGATGATGGTAGTGTTGAGAAAGGCCTCTGTAAATGCTCAGAGATTTGAAAGAGACCTTTAAATCACGAGGAATGAGCGTTTGATAAGTTGAGTAACTAAGCAGCTGTAAAAAATTATTCGTATTCGAGAGTGGCAAGCTTGTGGTTATTAAGGACGGCTGAAAAACAACTGCTAGTGCTTGTCCAGTCTGCTTGGGGTGAGGATTCCATGTGTGGCTGTAAAAGCCTTGTGAAGTATGGGTAACGGATCGTCTCTGAGCCAGGTTTTTAGTAATGAGGTGATTCTTATTCATAGACCATGCGTATATAGAAGACAGATCTGTTGGGGGTTGTGGGGTGTTTGTGAGGGGAGACTGAGGGTTAGGTAGGGTGGCTAGCATGCCATGAGGCTGAAGGGGAAGAAAAAAAGAAGGGACAAGCGGAATAAGATCAAGCATACACAGAAAAGAAAAAGTACAAAAAACAGAAAGTAAGACAAGAAAACAACACAAACTAAAAAAGAAAAACAATGAAGAAAAAAAGCAGAAAGCGAGTATGAAAGAGAAAATGGTATAGACAAAACATAATAAAGGACTAATAACTTCCTAAAAAATAATTTTACAAGCACTAGTTACTAAATTTTAAGTATTAGAATGGAGTTTAGCCAAATGGGCAGTGTATAGCTTCAATGAGGCAGGGTGGGAAAGTCTTAGAGCACAACAGGGTAAAAAAAAAAAAAAGTAGAAATCATGTAAAAATAATACTCTCCATAAAATAAAATGTGATGAACTTCATATGTCACTGCAGGGGTGGGGTGGGGACAGTACTGAGGAGATTCAAATGTGCTGTCTAATGCTGGAATCATATGGGCGGTGCCCGTTGACTGAGATGTATTCGCTGAGCTGTGTGTAAGCCCAGGTGCATCAATAACAGGAGGTGCTATAGATCAGGATGGAGGGGCATTAAAATACCCATGTGTGGGTACTAGGGCAGGAATATTGTGGTGCTACCAACCAGGACTGAGGTGTGCTGACAGACCTGTGTAGTGTCCATGTACTGGAATAACAAGGGATGCTGAGATTGGGTAGAGGACTATTGAAAGAGATGAGTGTGGGTTCCAGTAGTTAATAGTGGAACTGTCAGTTGGGACAGAGATGCACTGACTGAGCAATACTGACTACACAACATGTCGGTCCCAGTGCTGGAACTGTGGGTGCAAAGGGTGGACTGAGTTGCATTGAAAGAGCTGAAATAGCAAGGGGTGCTTGCTACAGGTAAAGTGGTGTGCACAGACACAGCTTTGTCTGGTTCACAGTGGTGGCCTGGATGTTGGCAGTCATGGCTGAAGTGTACTGGCAGAGCTGCCCAGACCAAGTGCTTGAATACTAGGGGAGCAGCTAATGGGGCAGAGGCTGACTGAGGGCTCTGCAGGGGGCCAGTACTTGAACAGCTTGGGGAGCTGCATGTCGGGCTGGAGTGCACTGGCAGGGTGATTTGTAGGCTGGACGTGGTGAAATAGCTATTAAGGTTTGAGGTTCATTGGCAAAGCTGTGTGTAGGTCCCTGTACTGTAACATATAACACATTACACATCTGTACTAAGACTGCCACTGTGCTTTTATCCCACGGTCACAAGTTCAAACACTAGTAAGGCCAACTCATCTTTCATAATTAAAAGGTAGGTAAACTGGGCAACATTGAATTGTGTTTTTAATTATGCAATGATGCCACCTGTATTTATTTACACCACTTTGAAACAGCAGAAGTGCAGTGTGAAAACTATATAAAAATCAGTTGTATACTGTATATTTACTAAGTACACCATTTGTGGTAGGACCGCTATATGCGTGATGTGCTTGCTCGGAGCCAGAGGCCGCCAGCCTCCTGTCTGCCAGGTGTCAATAGCCCTACACCTTACATTTGAACCAACAAGTTAAAGAATCAGGACGCACTATAATACAGCAAAAAATACCCATTGAAAGCCGCCAGTTGACCTGTGCGGCAACAGCACCAAATGCTAATGCAGGAAGATTGAGGAAACTAGTGTGTCCGGCCTCCTCGCGCAGACCAATGGAAAATTACCAGAAAGCATGGCAGCCCAGAAGGTGTCTGAGACTGGCACTGCCCTGCACCACAACCCCGCTGCACTCACACCACCAGCATAGTAATTTTCCAAAAGGTACTTTGAATTATTTAGTTTCTATTACATGCAACTCAAACCAAATGTTTTGAAAACGAATACTCAGAAAACTATTTGTAAGATGGGAAGTACCTTGTGGTAACTTTAGACATGCTGTAGAGAGCAATTGGACTCTGGAGCAGGGCTCAGGGCTGAAAGCGAGGCTTGGAGAAAGATCCATCCCAAGCCTCATAAGCCACTGTATCAATCAAGAGGGAGCAACCCTGATATGTTGGTGCCACACTAGTGTAATGAAATAAACCATCTGCAGTTATGACCTTGTTGTTAATAGGATCTCCAAAGCAAACTTTATGATTATTGAGTGCAGCTTCCAACACAAAAACCCCTGTTTGTTATTAGCGCGCTGCTGCCTGACTCCAAGATGGCAGCAGTCTCACAAGGTCTAAGATATGCTCAGTATTTGAGCTACTGGTGGTGCGTGGAATGAGGGAAAATTGGGAGAAGCAATATGAGGGATGAAGACCAACCGTAGAAAGCCATAAACAAGGACAGGGCAACCGCTGTGCAGACAAAACATATTAAAAAAGTTACCCAAAAGTGGATAAAAACAGTACTTGGGCTTCGGGATACTGATAAGAGCAAACAAATGAGAAACAAGCATTGGTAAATGCAGGCAATAGTATGCTACAGCCAATAGAAATGAAAAAAAAAGTAAGTGGCAAGCTCAGGAACCAATGAAAAACTAGGGCGGGATGTAAGCCTCCTTTAAGATTTATATTGAATACAATAGATTTCGCAAGCAAAACCTAAAAATAGGGTGACATACGCATTCCAAGAACTGAACGGTCTTAGAATGAGGTACAACATGGGGTAGTACTGGTGACAAAGGGAGTGACATGCACATCCCAAGACATGGGGTGCCTCAGAATTAGGTATAACATGAAGGAGCACTGATAAAGGGGGTGACTACTTTCAACTTTGGGTGTTTATGGACCAACATATCTGATCTGGCTACCTTTTACTGTATATAACATGCTGTAGCACTGAAATAAAGGGTTGACATGCACATTCCAAGAAGTGAGCCATCTTAAAATGAGCTCCAACATGCAGAATTGGGCACAAAGAGGTAGATGTTGACATTCCAAGAAGTGGAATGTCTCAAAATGAGGTACAGCATGTGGTAGCAATGGTGAAAAAGGGGATGGCATGCACATTCCAAGAACTGCGCGGCTCAGAATTATGCATTACATGAAGGAGCACTGATAACAAAGGGGGTGACATGCACAATCCAAGAAGAGAGCTGCCTCAAAATGAGGTATAGAACACATTAACACTGCTAACAAATGGGAAGACATACACAATCCAAGAAGTGAGCTGGCTCAGATTGAGGTACAACATGCTGTAGAACTGGTAACAAATGGGGTGTGAGGAAATGGGGATTATTATATGGTGTGGTTGTGCAACGTTACCATTTAATATACTAACGAACCCCTTTAGGTCCAGTAGGTTTTATTTGTAACACCCTCGGCTCAACCCTGGGTAGCTGTGGCATGGAGCAGCAAGGCTTACACGGTGGGATAAAGCATTTAAACAGCACCAAAACAATTGAAGAAGAAATCGACACAACACAAAAGAAATTCGACACCAATTTATAAAAATAGACTGTATCTTTAAATTAATTTAGACACTAGAACAAAAAAGATCCACCAAAGCGTTCAGAGATATTTATTTCACAAGCAGTAACAAATCAAAGCAATTTCACTCAGCTGTGAACAAGCTTTGGCAAAGTCAACAAATTAGATACTGACCCAAGTTTTCTTTGAAAAAGTTTCTAAGTGCCAATGCAGTCGGTTAGGAGTACTTGGGGTTACCAGCCTCAGCAAGGAGCTAGCCAGGGGGACAGTAAGGTCCTCACAAACAGTTATCTTCAAAGGAGAAGCAGTTCTCTAAAGCAGTCCTCCAGCAGTTCCAGGCATGTAATCCGTCTTGCAATGGATTCCTATGGAGTGGTTCTGATGCAAGGGATAAAGGATACTGAAGCTGCACCAAGGTTCCTGCGGATGTGACACAGTCAACTGGAGTCTTCCTGCAGGGTTTCCTTGGTCCACAAAGATGGTGAATGGTGAGGGGGTTTTGATTGCAGGGTTGATGTCCCATGAAGTTCTCTCCCATCTGGCCAAAGCCCAGTTGCCATAGGACTGTCATGTGCTTGTTGTCACAGTCACAGGCCAATCCTTTCTGCATTGATAACTCATCTTCTAAGGATCCCAGCAACTCTCCAACATCACTCCCAAGTTCAGCGAGCTTGGTTGCAGCTCTGTGCATCGGATCTTGGTCTTTGGTGGTAGTAGCTTGAAGACTTTGGTTTACCAACTTGCCCTAGCAGACTTCTTCAGCTGTTGTGTCCCTGTGTCTTTGAGTTCTCTTGGACTGGACTTTGAAAACAGCTTCCCCTTGAGCAGGACTCAGCAGGTACAGCCCCTCTCTTCATTAGCCACCAGATGCAGTCTTCAAAAGGTGAAGCCTCTCATTTTTGTTCCCTCGGTGCAGCAGGGCAGTCCTTCTTCGGTCATTCTTCCAACTCATTCAGGATCTGAGTTCTGGATGCCAGGGGTGGCCTATTTATCTTCAGAAAATGTCCTCCGGATTGGTAGCCAGTGGGCCAGAAGGTTCCCTCCCTCCTGATGACCACTTCCTCAGAAAACCATTCTGCCCAGAGGTGCAGCTACCAAGGGTCTACACGTCTCTGGAAAAACAGGTTTGACAATTGGCTTCTCATCTCCTTTTCCCAGTGCTAGCCTCCCTGCCTATACAATAGAGTGCCTCTCTCCTAAGTGTTACCATTTGCCCTTCAAAGGTGGCTTCTCCTTTGAAACTCGCCTTTTGGGCTTACACCAAGGTGGCTCCCTGCGGGAGGGAGGTAACTGCTCTCCCTCATGCAGACCCCTATTCTGTTCTTTCCTGGGAGCCATTAATACTTCTTCCCAGGAGAGCAGAAAACTGTCCACAGGAAAAGCCTGTGTAAACAGCCACTGGAAACCTTTGCCAACTAAAGTGGCAACTACAAAAGTTTCACTTTGCCCACCAGTGACATAACTTTGATTTATCCATTAAATCAGATCTAATGCACAGATTTTTTTTATATCTAACAGCACCAATCTTAGTTGTTCTATTCAGAGGTTAGCAGGGCCAGGATGCAAGCCTGTAGACCTGTACTTGCCAATGGGGCTTCTAGCCTTTCCACTGGTCGCTGTAAAAGTACATGTTCCACATTTTTAACATATAGTATACTGCCATTGAGCTTGTAAGGTCTGCTATAGGGGTGACTTAGTTACATAAAAAGGAAGGTTGGGGCTTTGCCCTTACTTTTAATGGCAAAATCAAGTTTGTTTTAAACTGACCTTCCAGTGTGCAGTGGCAGACTGGGAGCTAAGTTTTACTTTGTCATACATGTGGGGCACAACTAATGCTGCAGTCCACGAGCGACACCTCTACCTACAGACCCTAGGTACCCCTGGTACCATATACTATGAACTAACAAGTAAGTCAGGTTATGCCAACTGGGGACAAATCAATTAAACATACACCATTTTAATGGTCAGAATACATACACTAAGTCCTGTTTAGGTGCACCCTGGGCTTTTCAGAGCCTTTACACTAGTATCTAGTAGTCAAAATGGGGGCATAAAAGTGGGGGATAAACCTGCAAAAAGCCTGTTTCATTTCGGGGGTAACATGCACAGTCCAAGAAGTTAGCCATCTCAGAATGCATTATAACACGTGGTAGCACTTTTCAGAAAGAAGGTGACATGCATATTCCAAGAAGTGCGCCATTTCAGAATGAGGTACAATATGGGTTAGCACTAGTAACAAAAGAGGTGACATGCATATTCCAAAAAGCAAGCATTCCCAGAATGAGCTATAACATGCAATGCACTAGTAACAAAAGAGGTGACATGCATATTCCAAAAAGCGAGCATTCCCAGAATGAGCTATAACATGCAAGGCACTGGTAACAAAGTATGTGAATGCACATTCCAAGAAGTGAGCTGTCTCAGAAAGAGCTCTAACATGCGGTAGCGCTGGTAACAAAGGGTGTGACATGCACATTCCAAGAAGTGAGCCATCTGAAAATGAAATGTAATTTACAGTAGCAATGAGGGGTGGAATGCACTGCAAGAAGTGAGCTTCCTCAAAATGAGGTATAGAACGCAGTAGCACTGATAACAAAGAGGGTGAATGTGTTATAACATGATGTGGCATTAAAAATTAGGGTGTGACATGCACATTCCAAGAAGTGAGCCATCTCAGAATGAGGTCAACATGCAGTGGCACTGAAAATAAGTAGGTAGCCATGCATATTGCAAGAAGTAAGCCATCTCAGAATGAGGTATGACATGTAGCAGCAGCATATAAAATAAAGGGGTTGACATGCACATTACAAGAAGCAAGCCATCTGGGAATGAGCTATAAAATGCATTAGCACTGGTAATAAAGAGATAGACATACACATTCCAAGAAGTAGACCATCTCAGAACAAGGTGCACCATGCACTGAAAATACGTGAGATGACATACACATTCCATGACATGAGCAATCTCAAAATGAGGGCTAATGTGGCAGTACTGAAATAAAAGGGTGACATTTAGTTTAGTTTACATTAAAAGAATATACTAAACCCATAATAAGGTACAACATGCAGTGCTTCTGCAAAAAGAGGGGTTGACATGTGCATTTCAATTCTAAGATCGCATACACACAAATGTGAATCTAACAAGTATGGTAACCAAGTGGCCGGCCAGTTATCAGAGCACTCTTTATTAACAGTGCTTATAAATTACATTGCATTAAGAGCTATGACAACTAATCCTCAGTACATAAGGAACTGGGAGTACCTGTTTGAAAATATTCAAGGGGTGTTCCACACTATGCCCTCTCCCGAAGCTATGCTCCTGGGTAAATCAAACCCAAAGTGCCAATCTGTTTGCACACAGAACTGTATGATTTAGAAGAGATGTTCCTTTCACCCAGAGCTTCACCCAAACATTCTAAAAAGGTTATCTTCCCCTCCACAATTAAGATGGCATGGAAAAAGAAATGTTTAAGAGATTGAAAAGGCTGAAAGATCCACCTGGTGTCCCAGACATGCTGAATGTCTTCTGAACACCATATGCCAGAATAAGAGGGAAGGTTTTATTCTCCCGCCCATCAGAGAGTTGAAGAACTGACTCCACTTGTACTGTGCATAGTAATGCCAATAAAGAGATTAGAGGCTATCCCCAATCTCATCATCTAATAGAGAGGCCAAGGACACTAGTAGAGGGCATCCTTCTCCTAATGATGAAGATGTGAGCAGATCAAAAGCCAACCATACAATGATCATGATGGTTAGACTAGGAGGAGGTTATATTGTCTGGTCCCATAACACTTATTGTTTTTTTCCACAGGTTGGTGCCAACATGGGCAAACAATTGGAAAATGCACTGATTGTATAGGTCACATGAAGGAGCACCTCCCACCACAGAAAATTAGGACTTATGCTCACAAAGATACACAAATTGTGTTGTGCCAGTCTATTGTCAAGTAAGAGCTTGGTTTTTTGGGGCGGGGGCTAACTATAAGTTCCACTCCCTAATTACATGTCCCTGCTTCTAGTATTCCTGTTCGATATGTTTTCTCAGCACAGACTGGTAAATCTGCTCAAGCTGTTTGTTGAGTGGAATCTAGAAGGACTTCTTCCACAGTTCCTATATTCTCTTCTTTACGCTGTCTTTCCTCCATTCTCCTATCATAGAGCTCATCCTGGGAAGTCATGGGTAGTATTCATCAATCACACCTAAAGGTACAAGCCTGCCCCTTACCCTCAATCCACCACTGATCAACAACCGCAGTTCATAACCCTGCCACCAACCCTGCCCCTTACCTTAAATTATACCTTTAGCTAAATGTATCATTCAGACCTAATAGTGCAAGCAGTTCTATCCCAAGTATAAATTGTCCCCCTAAAAAAATGCTAACCATAACATCTAAATCCCCCAAAAATGACCTAACTGTCCACCCATCCGCAGACTGATCTAATCACTTCATCAAATGGCCCTAGGCTAAACCTAAATTTGCCTCCTATGATTCCTACCTCTGACCTTCAGCACCCACGTCTGGGCCTAAAACACAACCTTACCTCAAATGCTGAGCACCACTACAATCCCTCAATGCCACCTTTTACTATCAACCATATATTTTAAACCACAATACTACTCATAGCTCCTGAACACAGCCCTAAGCATCCATTTTGCCAGTAGCCCTCAAACCTACCTAGCTGCCATCCTTCAGCTCTGCTCATAAACCTCAATTGGAATCCTGCCCCTTAACTCTACCCATCTACGCAAAACCGATCCCCATAAAGTTAATTTGTGATATATGTTTGAGAGAAGTAAAGAGAAACCCAAAATTACATATAAAATTATTTGGAATCTATTTGTCTTTTTAAATTTAATTTCTGGCTACTGTTTTAATTTGTGTGCACTGTTACTTTTTAATATTTTAACTAGTGGGAATAGAGGTTCTACCTTTACTCCACTGTGTCCCTACGATATTTACCTCTTTCTTCTGCATTCTTTATATTTTGGGCTGTGCTCTGACCCTGCTTCCCATCTGTTGTTTGCTACTTGTTTCTTACATACCTGGCACTTTTACTCTGTACCTCTTCGTGCCTACAAGCCAGGCTGGCTTGTGAAAACGGCCTAATCACCTGCCCTTAATCTTTAGCCCTAACCCTGCAGAAGGGCCTATCTCTACCCTAGCACTTTCCCCCTACCTCTGAACCTTAACACTTAGTAGAAGTTTTTGACTGATACACAACCTTTTCCTAAGTCTGCATCCTGTTGTTTTTCTATTACAGGTTTAAATATTAAAACGATATAGTATGTGGAAAATCCAGTAAAGAATGGGTAACTACACTCAAGACGTGTAAAGTAACTGGAGGTATGTGCTCTGTCAGCCTATATATGGCGAAAACATGCTACACTGAATCAGTATAAAACACCAGTTGACAGCAAATAATTTGTAATAAAACGCAACAAGTGGCAGCAATTTAGTGAAAAGCTCAAGTAAAGCTAATATTCTGCCATAGGTGATGCCATTGAAACCTTTATGCTCAAAACACATTTATTTGACAGTTGCATGTCAGAACAAATAATAGAGGATAATCCTGAATCTGCTTTATGAGGTGAGATCTGCACCTTAACTCTCAGCCCTTGGTGGCTGTAATATTTTCTTCTTCCTTCTCAAATCCTCGTTATACCAGGGTGCTACTCACCACAGATTTGTGACCATTAATGACAGTTCATGTATTTGGTTGCTGATGAATGTACATGCTTCCAGCACCAGATGTTACATATTGGCTTCACCCAAAATCTGAAGGTGGCCATTTTGGATTTTTTGTATTTTCACTTTTTTGTTGGTTTTATGTCATAGTAAACAATGCTATTGGTGATAAAACCCAAACATTTGAACAAGTAAAAAAAAAACCTTGGTGTGCCAAAATAGAGATTAAGAACTACCCCTCTGAAAACATTTGGATGTTGCGACAAAGATCTGTCCTGTATATTTGTTGCAATTAACCTGACAAACTGCTAGTCCAGTAGAGATGCCCTAAATTTCGATGGACTGTTCATCAACAGTGATGAGCTTTCTAGCTACGCCACTGAGACAGAACCTTCAGCCTAGATGAAGGTGGTTGGAGCACCTTCATATTGAGGTGTGTGGATTCCGAACAGTACTTAAGGTGTTTGGACGAAATATCAGAAAAATATCATGATTCAAAAGTATCATTAAGAATATCAGGATTTTGGTAGGGTGCCAAGGGAGAACATGGCGGCCAGCATGGAGGCAGGTCGCTAGATCGTCGAGCGTCTGGGGACCTGCTCAGCATGTACAGAAGAGAGGAGAGCACAGATGCGCTGGCTCACCTGCTGGGATTCGGAACACTGGAGGTGCCGTGGGCTGGACTCGTGCGGTCCTGGAGCTTCGAAGGAGCCGCCAGGCTTTCACGTGCTTCCCTATCCGAGGAAGCAGAGGCATTGTCAGCACAAGCAGAAGGGGCCTCGGAGCGGTGAAAAGAGGAGTCTCCATCTGTCAGTCTCCACGACGGTAGCAACTAGAGGCGGGAGCCTCGAGGTCAGCAAGAGGAAAGAGTCGACGAGGGGGGAAAGGTCCCTGGGGCAGAAATACCGAGTGCTCAGCAGTAACGGTAGGTGTTACTTAGGTAGGAGCAGCGACTGGAGGAGGGAGGGAGGGGGGACAAGAATTCCCCATTGTTAAATACACAAGGAGGTGTATTACCAGGGAAGGAGGATGGAAAGACTCAAGTATTACATCTCTCAGAATCTAATGTAATAAGTCGGAAAACTAAGCTGGGGCAGACAGGGAAATAGAATAAAAAGTACCCTCTCTCTGGGAAGCCGAAATGAACCCCCTCACTAAGGACTTACTCAACGTTCTCCCGTCTGTAGGGTGTCGTAGGGAACTTGCTGGACCCTGAAACTCAATGGAGGGTAAGGTGAGCAAGGAAGCTTTGCCTCCTATTGAAATGGAGTCAGAGAATGAAGTAGTGGAATATGGCGGAGAAGGGAGTGAGGGCAAGGGAAGGAGCTAAAAAAAAAAATTCAGTCAATAGTACTTATGGAAAACTTTCAGACTGCAAATTAAAAATGCAGAGGCAGCTACTTTTATAGAAAGCTCAATAAGTGGGGTTGAGGCACAGAAGGAAAGTGAGATACAGGGACAGATAAAGGCCTTGGAGGTGAAAACCGGGCTTATGTTCTCGAGTACCCCTATAGAGGCAGTGATTGTAGCACTGTCTGAGGAAATTGAAAAAGGTTTTGCGGTATGTGAAGCTAATCAAGTAAACCCTAGAGCGGCCTGTGAAATACTGGGAAACGATTTTCTGGGTAAGAGAACTCAGGTGCTAGAAGAGTCAGTGGGAGCTCTGAAAGAAGATTTGAGGAGGAATAACCAGGACATTTGGCAGCTGAAGGTTAATGAGCAAGAAATGCAGGACAAGCTGGAGCAATTAGAGAATGCTGCAAGGAGAAACAACCTGAGAATTCTTAATATACCCGAGGGAGTGGAAGGAGATGATATTAAGATATATATGGCTTCTCTTATTAAGAGTGCACTGCAGGTGGAAGAAAGTGAAGAGGCCATTGTAGGAGATATTCAGAGGATTCATAGAGACCCCTTTACGAGAGATCTTAGAAAAAAGAAGCCACGTATCATTTCATACCTATGCGTTGAAGGAGAAGATTCTGTTAAAAGCATTAAAACTAAAATCAATAAAAGGGAAGGACTTCTCTTTTGAAGTAAGGTCGGATCTCTCTAGAAGTACTCTAAATAAACAGTGGGAACTAGGGAAACGCTTAAAGGATCTTACCAAAAACTAGGCATTTCAGCTCAACTTAAATTTCCAGCATTTCTGCGTGTCATGTACAATATAAAAATCTATAATGTGAGGGATCAGAAAACAGCAGATGATCTATTACAAACCATTAGGAATGGAAAGTCATAGGTTTGAAGGTTCTGTTTACTTCTTCCTGGTTAGGCACTCCAGAGGTGCTCTAAGATCTGGGCATATCATCCAGCCCACAAGGAAGCAGGGGTGGGTTCTCCATGGGTGAGTTTGAGGGGGGCACAAGAGAGAGTAGGTGGGGAGCACAGGATGGGGAGCATTAGGGAGAAAAAGAAAAACATCCTCATTCACCTCATGTGTAATAGATGGTATAGCTATTGAGAAATAAATGGGAAAGGATAATACAAACCGGGGGGGGGGCAGTAGTCTGATCCAAATTATGACATGGAATGTGAATGGGTTGAGAACTGGGGGAAAAAGAAGTAGAAATTTGCAGTAGCTGAAGGATTCCCCTGTGCACATTATAATTTTGCAGGAAACACATCTGACTGGAAGTGAATGTACAAAATTATTTAGACCACAAAAGTGGGTTCAATCTTTTATCTGTACGGACCATAATTTTAATACCAATGGGGTGGCTTTTGTGAATAAGCAGCAGATTACAGCAGCAGTGCTGGGTGTAACCTCTGATAATTCGGATCCGTGGATCATAGTTAAGCTCCAAGTACATGATACTGTTTTCACAGTAGTGGGGTTTTACAGTCCAAACTGTGATGATACCAACCCGATGAGAACAATGTTTCCCAGCTTCCTGGATTTTCCAGATCCGGTTATAATGGCATGGAATTTTAATGTGACTATGGACAATAATCTGGATAGGTCATCGAGATCTAGGTGATGCCGAAATCACAGTCTTACCTTAAAATAAGGATGAAGGCTGAGACAGCTGAAAACACAATTGGAGGAAGTACTACATGTGAGATTAAGAAAAAGATTGGAAGCAAGCAAATTAGCCCATTTTGAATATGGGGAGAGGGCAGGAAAACTGCTAGCATGGAAAGCTAGAACAGAAGAAACCAGAAACACTATCAGAGAGATCTGCTGTGGGCAAACGGGAGAGAGTTGGACAAGTAGTGCCGATATAAGAAAGGCCTTTCAAGTCTTCTTTTCAGAGCTTTATAAGGAAGATAAGGTGGTAACGAGGAAAGAGGTGAGAAATTAGATGAGTACATACATTCTACCCAAATTAACAGCTGAAGAGCAGATGCACATAAACAAAATAATCTCACAGGGAGAAATCAGGGCAGCACTTAAAGTAGGTAAGGAAGGCATAGCTGCAGGGCTGGATGTTATCCCGGTAGAGTTGTACAAGGTATTGGGGAAATCTATAGTACTAATTATGTCAGCCCTGTTTGGTGAGATCTTTGAGAAGGGGGAGGCATTACAAGAATCACGGAATGACGCCTTAATTTCTTTGGTTTTGAAGCCAAGCAAAAGTCCATCAAGATGTGAGTCATATAGACCAATATCTCTTTTGAACAGCGATTACAAGATTTTTGCTAAAGTGCTGGCAGATAGAGTGAATTGGGTGATGGGAAGACTCCTGCATAAGGATAAGAAAGAATTCAATAAAGGTAGGCTACCCCACGAGCTAACGTCTTATATCGGCCATTGACTTGGCAACAACGTATGGTTCCCCTCTACCAGTAATTACGCTGGATGCCATGAAGGCCTTTGATAGAGTTAACTCGGTCTATCTAATTTCAATCTTAAATGATTATGGGTTTGGGGCAACTTTCTGTAGGATGGTGGGTCAACTCTACCAAGCCCCTTCAGCTAGGGTACTGGTTAATGGGAGTCTAACATCCTCCTTCAAAATAACCAGAGGTATGAGGCAGGGTTACCTGCTCTCTCCAATACTCTTTAATCTGTATATTGAGATTTTGCCAGGAGAATAACACAGGACCAAAGGAGTTCTCCTTTTCTATGCTGTCGATGGGAGATAAAGGTCTCACTGTATGCAGATGATCTGTTGTTATATACTTCGGACTTACAAACAACCCTTCCGGAGGTTTTGGATGCTGCTGCTGATTTTGGGAAAGTGTCTGGCTATCATGTCACTGCGGAGAAGACCAAAATAAGGGCGTGGAATCAGAAGAGGATTAAAACTGAAATGAGATATTTGGACTTAACAATTGTACAAGACATTGAGCAGATACCAGCGGTCAACCTAAGAAAAGTACAGACAGAATGCAACAACCTGATGCGAGGGTGGATGCACCTGCCCTTGTCAATTCTAGGAAAGGTGAGCCTGGTAAAGATGATGATTCTGACTAAGGTTCATTTTTTGTTCATTACAATCCCATTTCAAATGGACGAGAAAATGCTAGCAAAAATCCAGCAGGATATTAATTCATTTGTATAGACACAGAAAGGGGCTAGAAGCTGCGTAGGAGAAGGGAGAAAGGGGGACTTGCATTGCCAGATCCCCAATATTATGCCTGGGCTTTCCATCCTAAGAATGCAAGAATGCTTTTCTCCTGTCCTGATTTGACAGATCTCGGATGTATGTTTAAGGCTATGCTAGGGGGATGTGAAGGGGACATCAAACCATTTTCTGTTAAAGTTCGATGATCCCAAATATTTCAAAAAAATAAAATTAAAAGTGCTGAAAGATATGGCAAAGATCTGGTACAGCATAAGGCGAGTAACCATTGTAGAATACTACAGTTGTTGGGCACCCATATGAGACTCGTCAGGTACGCCAGAGTGTCTTGAGGACATATTGATTACTCCAATTAAGAATGCAGGTTTCAAATATTGAGGAGATTTATTTAGGGAAGATAGCTTACTCCCGTGGGACGAAACTTCTGTAGAGACGGGGGAAAACTGTCAAGGCTAAAGTACCTGCAGATGAAAGGGTGGGCACAGAGGAGCCAAGAGAGCATAGGCTTGAAGAATCAACTGGAGGAGAAAATAATGAGAAGGCTAACCCCCAAAAAAGAAGTGGCCACTTGGTATTGGGAAACGTAGATCTGGTGGACAGGGAGTTTAAGCTGGCAGAAGATTTGTGGGGAAGCTGTTTACCGGGTGTGCAGCTGCAGCAAATATGGCAAACCTCTATGCGTACTTTATTTGCCTGCTACTTACAGAAGGAATCACTTGAATTCAATTCACAGAGCTTATCTGCCTCCGTACGAACTGTCAAAAATGAGGAAAGGAGGAGTGGCTAAGTGCAGAAAGTGTGGCTTAGAAAAGGTTACAGATGTACATATGTTCATGAAATGCCCAGCAATACACTCCTTTTGGGAAGAAGTAATGAAAATGATTTTGGATGTTATGGGGGTCGACATTAAGATAAGCCTCTCTCTAGTAGTCTTTGGAATCATGGAGAGGGTTGGACCATTGAAGAGTGATCTGCATAAGCTGCTTTTCTATGCTATACTGCTGGCTAGGAGAGAGATATGCTGGAAATGGGTAGGAAATATACCACCCTGATACATAGATTGGCTGGATGAGTTGGACTATGCTTCAGGAATGGATACGGCAAGAGGAATCACTAAAGCTAAGAAATTGTGTCTGCCTTTTGTAGATTGGTCGAAGAAGTACAAGCATTAGTTTAAGCATTTGTCTTGTCCAATGTTTACACCTTTCCCACCCTCTCATAGCCGTGTAGCCATGTTGGTACAGCGGCTCCCCAGCTGGGGTATCGTGAGAGAGAGGAATAGCTCCCTTAGTAAAGGTCTGAATCCAAAAACGAGAGAGTAAAAAGCAAGTTGGCCCGGAGAAGACCTAGAGCCTAAGGTGAATGAGGGCAAGAACAAGGAAATAAAAAGAATAACGGGATTTTCAAAAATATCATCGACCCGACTAGCAAAAGTGAAAATATAAGTTAAGTGTTGTTTCTAATATCATTATAAAAAATATTGATGTGGAAAATGTATATAATATTGTTTGAAAGTGTTAATTAGTCTGTAATATATTGTAGTATGTCCGAATCTAAATGTGTACTAATTTTTTTAGTTGTGTTTTAGTAAGATCATTTATTAGTTATGAAATAGTTTAAATTTGCATTTTTAGTTGTAGCAATGTTTATAAAGAATATTTTTTTAAATATTTTTTGTAGCAGGATATTGGGTTTTAGGGGGTAATGGTGGGGAGATTTTTAAAAAGTGTATATTTTAAAGCAAATTTTATGTTAAATATTTTACTGACATGCAACTTAATATTTATAATCTTTAAATTTAGTTTGTTACATTCATATTTTTGATACATCTTACATTATAAATAATTAAAATATATAGATTGTATTACATTTTAAAAATTGAAATATAAAAAAGTTAAAATATAAAAATATTATAAAAATGTAAAAATATTTGACAAATTAAAACAAAGAATTAACAAATTAAGAATTTATGAAAATGCATTTTATTTATTTTATATTTTTTATATAAAATGTTTACATTTTATAATTTTTATGAAAATGCATTTAAATGTCAAGATTTTTTTAATTACAATTTAGTATTAATTTTTTTTTTTGATTTTTCAATTTACAAATTGGTCTTGTATATATTTTATTTTATGAAATCATTTTTATTAACAGAACTATTTTGATATGTTAATGTTTAAATATGAATACACTTTGTTTTTATTTAGTGTTTAAAATTGTATGTGAGTATGGATTATTGATTCTGTATATAAAATATTTAATTTATTTTAACGTGTATAAAATGTTTTAGATTGCTGTGGAAATAGTAAACTTCACCTCTTTAGCATACAACAACTTTTTCATACAGGCTTAGATTGGAGTGGGAATAGTAAATGTCACCCCTTTAGTATCTAACACTGCCCCCCTACATGGTTAGATTGAAGTGGGAATAATAAACATTACCCTTTTAGTGTCTAACACCTTCCTCAAATTGGTAGAGGTTGAACTAGTAAATTACACCCTTTTAGTGTCCAACAGGTTCCCCAAATTGGTTAAGATTGGTGTGGAAATAGCAAATGTCACTCCTTTACTGTCCAACATTGTCCCTCAAATTGGTACAGGTTGGAGTGGGAAGGTAATGACACACCCTGTTAGTGCCAGCACATTCCCTTAGGTGGTTTCGATTGGAGTGGGAATAGTACATGTCACCGCTTTAGTGTCCAACACTGTCCCCAAATTGGTTTAGATTGAAGTGGGATTAGTATTTTTCACACATTTAGGGCCTCATTACGAGTTTGGTAGACTCACCATCAGACCACCATTCTGGCATCTGCCAAAAGACTGACATGTTGGCAGTTATACAGACCACTGTATTACAGGTCACACAGGCAAGACCGCCCAAAAAACGATAATACCACGACACTGGAAGGCTGGAAAGAGGCGGTCCCACCACCAGCACCGGCAGCCCATCAAACAGCCACCCAACCTATTATGACTCACAAATCACAATAGTGGTTCTTACATGGCGGATAACCAATGGCAGTGCGAACCGCGGCGGTCAACACAGTAATATACAACACCACATTGGATAGTTCAAATGCCACACAGCTGACACACATCCACACATATGACACACTTACAAACTGCACTATAAAACACATCCAGTCACACACCACAGTCCTTTGCAACAAGAACGGCACATATAGAAGACAGATCCAAAAAGCAGAGACACACAGCACCATAGATTAGGCCACCCTCCACACTTTATATAACACTCATCCCACAACTGCACAACACACCCATCACACAAAATAGTTCCTCTACACATCACACAACAACCGTCACCCCCTTACAACACAGCACCCACCCCTCATCATCCGCTTTGTTACTTTCCCGTGTTGTCAACCACCACCATGTCACCACAGTAACATCCCTGTTTCACTGACAACGAGTCAAGAGTCATAGGAGACAAAATTATCAGAGTAGAGCCACACTTAGTTGGAGCCCAAGTCCAGCAAACAACTATTGCTCGGACAGTGGAAATGTGCCAAAGAATAGTCGATAAGGTGAAATGTGTAGGCAGCTATCCATGTACAAGGGAGTATATCAGGAAGAGATGGAACGAACTCAGGGGGAAGGTGCATTCAATGGCCACCAGCTGGTGGTCACCAAGACTGGCAGTGGTCCCCCACCTCCACCCCCAATGTTCACATCATGGGAGGAGGTGGTTTTGGACATCCTGCACCCTGATGGATTTACAGGAATACCTGGGGGAATAGAGTTGGGTAGGTCACAACAGAAAATATTGTCACTAAAATGTATTGGCATGCATGCTCACTGATCACCACTTTCCGCCTTAACAGCCAACCCTCTCACCTCCCCTGTGTCCAACTGTCCAAATACCCCTGTTTGACATCTCACATTTGAACTTAACTCACTTGGGGGCAAAGTATCTGTGTATGGCGTAGGTAGTGCAGGGACTGACAGCACTACAACTCCCAGGAGGCACTGTTCCACCATTAAGAAAACAAGAACAGTGTACCACAGTGAAAATTGGCTTGCTTGTCAACTAAACAATGGAGTAAACCCACATGAATGCTCCATAATTGTACAGTCTGTGGTAATGACAGTAATGGAATGGACATCTCCCAGTATAATACCACTAACACACAGCTACAACTGTGTCCTCTGCTAAACTGTCCCTTCTACCTCCCATTAACTATTGAACTGTACTCACCTGGGGGACCTCACATATATATGCAGTGTGCTGTACTTGGTGTAACCCAACACATATGGCCAGGTAGAATGGTTACACCTAATCTGGTGGCCAGGTCAGTGTCCACATAAAAATGTGCAGCTGTTTGTCGACTCAATAATGAAGTTTTGCCAACTGGGAGGTACCATTAAACATATAAAGGTACACAGCTGCCAAGTTATGAGTCAATGAACAGACATCCAACTGGCAAGATACTCTGATATACTGTACCAGGGTGACTTAAATAGGAACAGTCTATACCCCATATATCAGGTCTACATGATTGAAAGCTCGTGTCACCGTCAAATGTGGGGATCAAGCTAAGCCAATCTGTACATGGCCCAAAACATATCTACCTTTCAAGTTTGGAACCACATATTATAAGACAATCTGCGTCTTTCTGTTCCACATCTTCAACAGGTCTACTTGACACTGGTACCATGGAGGGCACATCTGAGACAGCCACTTCCCCCCTGGATGAAGCCCTCAGTGAGGAGAGCACTCGTGGATGTGCGAACAATGAGGATGCCCCTTGCCCATCTGTGCTTCCTGGTCCGACCACAACGGTCAGCCTCACCATGCCCACATCGACTCCTCCTAGCCATGTTGCATCTACATCCCAGGCAACCAGTTGCTCCCAATCTTGTGTCCCAAGGACAGTGACAAACATCATGTGCCCTACAGTACAGGTACCGGAGTCACAACTCAAAAACCCGGACAATGAGGGCCTGGCACCAGTGTCATTGGACAAACTGTGCCAAGGGTGCAGGTGCGTGGGAGGGATGGTGTGGGCCAGTGGCATGAGACTGCTAGGGACAGTTATGGCCAGGACACCATCTCCCAAGTCTTGGAGCCTACCAACAATCCCAAGGCATGATATGCCAGGTACTTGCCATGATGAGGGAGATGAACCATCTGCACAGGGGCAACCACCAGGAAGTCATGCAACAGTAGGAGGCCCTCAATGCCAACATGTGTCTCCCTAACAGGGGTTCTGAGAGACATCAACACCACCCTGAGCAGGATATGTCCACAACACCAGACCCCTTCCATTAGCCAAGTAACACCATCCCCTTTAACATCTGTGGCAGCCAGTGGAATGAAGGCTCTGCCAGGGGAAGGACATGCCTCAATCAATCAATCAATCATTTGTTAAGCGCACTACTCACCAGTTAGGGTCTCAAGGTGCTGGGGGGGAGGGGTTTCTACTGCTCAAATAGCCAGGTCTTGATAAGTTTCCTGAAGGTCAGGAGGTCCTGGGTCAGACGTAGGTTGACTGGGAGGGAGTCTCAGGTTTTGGCAGCAAGGTGTGAGAAGGATCTGCCGCCGGTTGTGGTATGGTGGATGTAGGGGACAGTTGCAAGGGCGAGGTTGGTGGAGCGGAGCTGGCGAGTGGGAACGTGGAAGCTGAGGCGCTCGTTGAGGTGGGCAGGGCCTGCGTCGTGGAGAGCCTTGTGTGCGTGGATCAGGAGTTTGAAGATAATCCCCTTGTTGATGGGGAGCCAGTGAAGGTCTCTGAGGTGGGCTGAGATGTGTTCGTGGCATCGGAGATTGAGGATGAGGCGTGCGGAGGCATTCTGAATGCACTGAAGTTTCCTCTGGAGCTTGGCCATTGTTCCCGCGTAGAGTGCGTTGTCGTAGTCCAGTCTGCTGCTGACGAGGGCGTGGGTGACTGTTTTGGTTTTGATGGGGATCATGGGCCTCAGACACCCCTGCCTCTGTAGCTAAAGAATCCCCGCTCCCGCAAGCGTAGATGCCCACCCAAAGAACCAAAAGGTGCAGATGCCAAGACAACAACCACTGCCAGGAAGAGATCCTCAAATGACTGGTTCTCTTTGTGTGCCACAGATGAACCGTGTAGACTCTTCTGCAACCACTGTCCATTTCACAGGGTTAGTAGGACACTGGACTTGGGACTTCAAATGGAGTGGCAGATACCCTAAGGAGAACATTCACCATGACTGAAACCTTCACTGTTTTAACCTTATTTCCCTGCTCACATTTATCCTAATGTCCTGTGCACATGTAAATAAACACAACTAAAACACAAACTATGTTTGTGAGCCATCTAAGTTGAACAGTTAACTCTTAAATATTTTTCATGCAAATTAATTACTCATGATGGAAATGTGAGAAGGGACATGTCACAGGTACTGTCATGTTGGGTTTAATACAAACACAATGAGACAAGTGGAGAATCATCAGTCCCTATTTATTGTGCCGTGCCGCACATAGGCTGAACAAATATCTAGGATCTCATGGTAGAGTGAGTCTTTACACCTTTTGGCATCTACATAGGTGTCAGTAACTACAATCCAACAGACCATTGAAGTAAAGCACATGTCAGACTTTGTCCATCCGAATGGGCTAACAGATTAGTAGAAATTGTATTCAGCTAAACCCTTATGCAATACCTATACCACGCCTACCAAATTAACATAGCCCATGATACAGACAGAGGTCAGTGCAACTGGTTTGGAAGGAAACAGTGGTGAACAAGGAGCTTATGCAGGTAAAGGCAAACATGGCCTAGAAATACATGTTTCAAATGCAATGGTTTCTCAGGTTGTGCATTTTGACTCCCACTAACAAAGGAGATTATCACAAGAGTTACAACTCCATGTCCCAATTTGACTGACAACCTGAGCTGTATGCTACTAAGTAACTAATAACAGCTCTGATGATCACACAAAGACCCTTCTCAAACATTCCTGACCCCCACACTACCCCACTGACTCAGCCACATTTAAGACCATCACATAATTACACTCAGGTGAAGTACTGATTAATGAGATCTGTCTGGATGTCTCCACCTTCATCCTCATCAATGTCATCCTCACTTGGCATTTCTGCATTCTCACACGGTGGAACTGCTGGCTCACCCTCATCTGGGATGTGTGGGATCGGACACCTTGGGGCAAGGTTGTGGAGCTTGCAGCAGGCCACAATGATCTGACACACTTTGGCAGGTGAGTAGAGGAGGGCTCCACCAGACTTATCTATGCTACAGAATCTTGCCATCAGGACCCCTAAAGTCCACTCCACGACACGCCTGGTTCAAGTGGACTTCCCCTGGCGTGGTTGGGTACCTCACTGGTGTCAACAACCAGGGTCGGTTTGGTAGCCAGAGTTCCCTGTAAGTAATCATTACATTTGTGCTAACATTAGTCCAGGGCATCATTACACTGGGCAGTAGACATAGCAAACTAACATAAATGACAAATGTGACATACCAACCAGCCAGGCCCTCTGTGGGTACAGTTGTGTCATCAGCTGTGGAATAGCGCTGTTCCGCATGATGAAGGCATCATGGACTAAACCTGGGTTCCTCGCACATACTTGGGAAAGGTAGAGGTCCACCAAACAGACTACTTGGACATTAATGGAGTGGAAGTTCTTCTGGTTCTGATACACCTGATCATTTCCATGTAGGGGAGCCATGGCTACACGGGTACCATCAATGGCTCCCACTACATGTGGGATGTGTGCCAAACCATAAAAATCAGCCTTTACATGGGCCAAGTCCTCACGTTGTGGAAAATGGATGTAGCTGTCCAAGTGTTTTAACAATGCAGACAGTTCAGCCTTCAAGACCAGACTGAACATAGACTGGGGCATCCCTGCAGGTAGGGCCACTGTATGTTGGAAGGAGCCTGTGGCCAGGAAGTGCAGCACTAACATGACTTGTATAATGGGTGGTAGGCCATTAGGATGACAAATGGCAGGCATCAGATCTTGCTCCAACTGACAACAAAGATCCATGATTGTCTGCATATCCAGGCAGTAGATCTGAATCACATGTCAATCCTCCATGGTCAGCAGTCTGCTAGTGGATGGTACACTGGAGGTTGTCTGACCATTCTCATTTCAGGGTAACTATGTGAGAGAAAAAAAGGAGGTATGTGTATCACTCATTGTGTCCCTTATGTCTCATATAATGATGTGACATGCCATATGATACAGTTGAAACATGATACACAGCTCATGCCAATGTAAATAATTGCATCTCAGTGATATGTCAACCCCTTGCCTCTAAGATGACATGGAAATGTAAACAGACGCCTCAGCGAGTCTCTTTAATACTGACATCTAAATGGGCATTTTATTAAGAAGCCACAAACAATATCTTGCCCATTGCCAACAGGGTGCTGCCTGTGCCAACAAAGATTCCAGATTTTTGTTCTACACAACATAACAACCTGTCCCTTCAATTTGGACAATCATACTTGTTTGGTCAATGCCAGCACTGGATATAATGCGGTATATATGTTTTCCAACTTGTGACACATGTTGAAATTAATTTTACAGAACGTCTAAGGGCTATAAAATGGTGGCTGCCTCACCTACCTACCATACTGGACAATAGGAAACAACTGCAACAGCTGGCAAAAGTTATCATGGCAGTAGGTGGATGCGACCACGGCGGACATTGCCACTGGAACACATTTCTGCCTGTGGCGGTCTTCACCCAATGGCAGGGTCCGCCTGCAGTGATGGCCCTGTACGTGACTGCCATCTCCTGATGAATCTCTCACTTGACTACTGACACTGCTGCCAGCAAGACCTCCACAACTTGAGCTGCTGTGCACTGCCTCTGGGAGCAATCATGCCGTGTCCTACAGGTAATAGGGCCCCTGCCTTCTCACCAGAAGAGCTGGAGAAGCTTGTGGAGGAGTTCCTACCCCTGTATGAACAGCTCTATGGTGCACAAGAGGAGTAGGTAACAGTAACATGTACACATATGTTTCTGTGGTTCGACAAAGCTATGTTTTGTTTAGCGTAGGCTTCTGGGCAGTATGTGAGAATTTGTCCTCAAAGCCTTGTAGGTACTATCAGTGTGCTTAAAGGATTGAGTTCCTGGGCATGTCCCTATGTGAAGTGACAGGTGTAGAGTTATGAGACATTGTAGAGAGTGTGCAATTAGTATTCCCTGACACACCTGGTGACTATGGCACATGGGTAGCTGAGGTGTCATGGCAGCCATCACCAAGTATGTGCCATCATCAGATGTACTTGATGTGTGGACATATGTGCTAAAATGACAACCGGAGGTGTCAATGGATGTTGTTTGCAGGTTTCTCACCATACTTGTGCCCTCACTGTAATTGCTGTCAGACCATAGACTGTCCGAAAGACAGGGAGAAAGAAAGCAAACTGAGAGGCACTTTCCTTTCCACAATCTCAAGGGAAGTCTAAACAACAAAGGGATTTTCCTGAATCTATGCAGATCTGCACCATTCGCACCCCCATCACCAAAGCCATAAAAGAAAAGAGGTAGCAAGGTAATCTGTGCCTTTACTGTGGTCAAAGCAGACATCTTGTTCAGGACTGTTCCAAAAATCTACAATGGTTCAGTAAGGAACCAACTCAGATGATGAGAATTGCGTCTAATAGCACACATCACCATGGATGTATCCTTTTATAGCCTCACCGTTACATTAAACAACATCTCAGTAATGCTAGACTCAGGGCCACGGGCAACTTCTGTGACTGGTCTTTTGCTCGTTGCACCACATTACCACCATTCGCAAAGCATGTATTGAACAGGTTTGAGCTGTTGATGGTCTCCACTCACTTCAGGGGCCATAACTCATCAAACCACCCCTCTTTTCTTGACGGAACCTGACAAATATTCAGTTGTGTCAATTTAACTTAATAGATGCCCCACAGTATGGGGTAATTCTGGGCCCCCCCTGGCGCACTGAACACAACCATATAATAGATTGGCACCCCAGGACTGTGATGTTCTCCTCTGAATATAGTCAGACCTTTTGCACAGACATTTCCAAAGAGCTGTAGGTTTAACAGTGCTCACATGGAATTAGCAGGCTATAGTGTAGCTACCACAACTCTCCACCACCTTCCACACCACTATGAGGATTTCCAGGGCATTTTCAGTGAACAAAAAGCCAAAGCCCTGCCTCTTCACAGGGATTTTGACTGTCAGATCGATCTGGACCATGGAGCTAAAATCCTTTGTAGCCACATTTATTCCCTGAGGCAGAGAACGGACATCTTGAGGACTACTTAGATAAATTCCTAGCTAATGGCTTTATCAGGCATTCTAAGTCACCGGTCCTCCTCTCCCTTGTTTGTTGTGCCTAAAAATCATGTGACTTGAGAAAGCACATCGACTATATGTCACTGAATCCGATTACCCGCAAAAACAGTTACCCTCTCCTCTTAAAGTTCAGACTCTACAAGTATCAAGTGATGGCCTTGGGGCTCTGTAATGCCCCTGCCACCTTCCAACACTTCATTAATAGTGTCCTTGAAGAATATATTGATGTTTTTGTTGTGGTTTACATCAAATACATTTTGATTTTCTCAGTCTCCATGTCAGAACATATCTAATGTGTACATTTAATCCTTCAAGCTTTACAAGCCAATGGTCTTTTTACTAAAATGGAAAAAAAATTATTTCCACGTGACAACAGTGCAATTCCTTGGGTTTGTGGTTTCTCCTATTGGTTAGAGTATGGACCCAGCAAAGGTACAAGCCGTACTATAATGGTCTACCCTCACCTGTGTCAGAAAAGTTCAAAGCTTCCTCTGCTTCGCAAACTTTTGCCAGCGGTTTATTCTTGGGTTCTCACAGTTAGTTAAACCCATTAACAATCTTCTGCTTAAGGAGAAAGTTTTCGTTTGGACACCCAAGACCGAGAATGCCTTTCACTCTCTGAAGAACCTTTTCACGTCTGTCCACATTTTAAAACACCCAGACATCACCCATCCTTTTTATGTGGAAGCGAACACTTCAAACCTGGCTCTAGGGGCCATCCTGTCCCAACACAATCAGAACACAGGACAACTACACCCCATAGTCTTTTTTTCCCAGAATGTGGCAGAAGCTGAAAGGAACTACTCCATGTTTGACAAAGAGCTGCTGGCCATGAAAGCCACATTCCAAGAATGGTGTCACTATCTTTTAGGAGCCAAACATCCAGTCACGTTCTACACGACCATTGCAACCTACAGTGTTTAAAATCCACTAAGGAGTTATCACCCCACAACTCTGGTGGTCTCTATTTTTTCTTTTTTACAGATTACTCCTTTGTCATCACTTACCACCTGGGTCATAAACACAGGAAGGCTGATGCTCTCTCCAGGCCACACATGGAACCAGAAGCGCTTCCTGAAACTCTACCGCTGCTGGCACAAACTAATTTCCTAAAATGCACCACTGTCAACTCCCAGGAGTGGGAGGTAGACCTTAAAAGTTCTGTGTCCCTAGTTGATGTCCAGCAGTGGCTAAATCCTCAGGGGCATTTTCCATGACACACCAATGTTTTTACCTACAGACTCCCTTAGACAGCACTCCTTGGGATGCTGTCACGATGCCCTATTATCAGGACATCTAGGCAGTTCTAAGACCTTGGCTATTTTAAAGTGGGACACCATAACTAGAGCGTGCCATGTGTATGCCCCGTCATGTGTGGTGTGTACCTTTATATTGTTGATTTAATTGTTAGAAGTCATGTGGTTAATGTTGTTTATACTTTGATTTTATTGGTGGGTTTAGTTTTCATTTGTTTTTTTCTCGTCAGTAACATCCTTCTATGGTAAAAACTAACTTAGGTTTTATTTATGTTACTTGATATGAAGTTTCATACTTTTGAATATAAATCTGTGTGTTTACATGGTGTTGCCTAAATGTTTGTAGTTAATGCTATTTTTTGTTGTTGTTTTGTTATGAGTTTAGGTATATAATTTATTGAGGTGAATGATAAAACATTTTAGGTTTATTTCAAGCAACTGTTTTACTTAAAAAGTGCTGTTTTTTATGTATTAATAATAATTTAATTTTGTTAAAGATATTATTGTAGTTGTAACTGTGTCAATCAATATGTTTGACATAATATGGGGGTCATTACGACCTCAGCAGTCTTTTCGCAAGACTGCTGAGGTACCGCCGTGCTGAAGACCGCCAGTGGTGGCAGTCTTCCGCGCCGCGTATTATGACCGCTGGCAGCCCGTCGTCCTTTTTCGTACGGAAAGCCGCCAGCAGCCATACGCCACGTCAACAGAACAATGCCCACTGAATCACATCCCATGATTCGGTGTGGCGGTGTTCTGGTGACGGTGTTCTGGTGGCGGAGCTGCCCCCATGGATCCCGTCCCCTGCCGGATGATCAACGGACAAGGTAAGTTGATCGTCCGTTAGGGAAGGGGGTGGGGAGGTGTTGTGCGTTGTGTGCGTGCATGGGGGTGTGCGTGTGAGAGTGTAGAGGGGGTGAGTGAGTGTATGCGCAGGGGTGTTGTGTGTATGGGAAATGTGTGTGGGTCGGACGGTGTGCATGTCTGTTTGTATGTGTGCGGGTATGTGTTGTCGGGGGTATGTGTGCGTGTAGAGGTGTGTATATGTGCATGTTGGCGGTGTGTGCGTGTAGGGGTGTGTATATGTGCATGTTCGGGGTCGGGGTCGGGGAGGGGGATTGTGCCACCTTTGGGGGGCGGCAGGGTGGTGGGGGGTGGATTTTTGAGGGGTAGCGGGGGTGGGGGAGACCCTTATCAGTGCCAGGGAAGGAATTCCCTGGTACTGATAGTGCCTACAGCCATGGATCTCATGGCGGTTCCCAACCACCCGAGATCCATGGCGGTATGCAGGGTCCTGATACCGTCGGCGGTCTAGTGACGACCGCCAGGATGGAGACCGCAATCTCCAGCCTAGCGGTCTTCACCGCCATGGCGGTCGGAATGGTGAAGTGGCAGATGACCGCAGCGTCATAATTCTATTTTTTTTTTCCACCAGCCTGTTTGCGGTCTTACCGCCGCTTTACCACCGACCGCCAGGGTCGTAATGACCCCCTATGTGTTTTTTTAAAGGTGACAGTATTTTTGCTTCCGATATTTGTGTTTTCGATATAACTAAAGATTGATACTTTTAACAACGATAACTGTACCTTGATTTTTGTGGTTTTACTAGTTAAGTATATGAAGTATTTTTGTTATCAATGTTTATCTTCCAATATTTTGAAAATTGCATGCATCAAAATTATGTAAATGATCGGTCGTCAAGGGCAACCATTATAGAATGCACTGTCCCTCACCTGCCAAAGTGGCATGCTTCATCATAGGATCGTGCTCCTCACCAGTTGGGTGCTGCAATACTCGGGGGCCCTTTGGGGGGGCTCTTTGCCAGACTTTTTCTAATGTGTTTGCCTGGTGTTAGCCAGACGATAGAATGGTACCCTTCTCTGAATTGTGGAGAGGATGAAAATGTGCTTGGAGCTAAAATTGGCTAAGGGCTGCCCGATGCCAAATGTATTACCAGCTGTAACCAATGCTAAGGTTAAAATATCATGTGAACCAACAGGGCAAAAAATTTCACCTAAGGATTAAGTAGCAGTCAACATGTTTCTTGCCTGATGTGCCCAAATGAGTCAGCAGCAGTTCTTCTTGACTGAGCGTTAGTGCCCTTACCTACTTCGGGTTGGATGTATTAGAGAGGGTTGCCATTTATGCCCAATGAACACTTCTAATTTAGAAAGAGAGTGGGTTTCACACATTGAAGGTGTTGTGTCCTTAAGACCTGTTTGGAAACACCTTTGGCAAAGAACATGTAATTATATACAGAGACAATTAGGTTAGGTTGGAATTCAGCATATCATAAATTATGATATCGCTTGTGCGATCACTGCAAACATGTTAGTAGTGGTGAATTAAGGGGTATGTTCTTACCTGTTTTATGATCAAAACATGCTCCAAGTGCCATGAAGCTGCTTCTCATGCAGAAGAAACTCAGGAAAAAAACCTAGGATGGTTATGGTGATGCATGGACTCAATAAAACGCTGTTTCTATGATACAGAGGTTATCTTCATTTTTCTGGCTAGTGTTTCCATCACCCTACCCCCTTTCATGGCCCCCCATATTGGGAGAACGTGGTTTAAATCAGCCAGTTGCTTATGCTGATCCACCGATGTAACAGAAGTGATGTGACGCGAGGTCAGGATGCGTCACGTTTGTTGGGCGCCATTTTGAAAGGCAGTAACTAATGTAGGCTTTGGTGACCGTGACGTAACGTACAATGGACTTGTGTTATGTTTAGTATGTGCCATCTTGGAAGAAGAATGATTCCTTAGTGTATATTAGGGAGTGTATTATCCTATAGGGTATTGATGACATAATACTTATTCCCTGGTTTACGTCAGTATGTAATATACCCATTGGTTGGTAAGCCCACTGGTGGCTCAGTAGAATTGTGAGGCCATGACAATATATATGTGTGTGCGAGAATGTCCAAAGATTCTCAGGAGTCCACAGAGGAAGGAGTCCCCTGGAGCAAAAGAAGCATTTGCATCTATTTTGTTGCACCTTAGGTATATACCTAACACTGAAAGTTCTACAAAGGTTTGAGTGGCACATTCTGTGATGCACATTGTGCAGATACACATTTCTATCCTGCTTGATATCATGATGGTATTCCTTCATTTGCATTGGGGTGTTTCACATGGAGCTGAGGGAAAATGTTTTCATTTTTGCCTTTGCATCTTCACCTTATTACTGACATGGGCAGTGGGGCAAGGAAGTTCACCAGAGGCACACTAACTCCATGCCACTTAGGAAGTCGCACACAGTTAGTGACAACTCTCTCGGTGCCTCTAGGTAGGTGACACGGGGTCCATGAGCACACCCGGACCATCCACCTATTGCACCCTCCTGCAGGGAGGGGAGTTCCCTGACTGCTATTCAGAGTACAACTGATCCAAATTCAATGTAAGACAGCACAGTGTTTTGAAACCATTCTCTGTTGTTCATGGCTGCACTCACCCAAGCGCATGTGTGAAGTCCTAGGGGCATATTTATGGGAATGGTGGCACAGGGCAGCGCAGCAAGTAACCTTGCTGCACTGCTCTGCGCCACAGGGATAGGGCAGAAGTGCACTATATTTATAAGATACTGTGCATTTCTGCCCTTTCACCCTGCACTGGCGCATAAATTGCTGCCTAGCAGCAATGCAGGTACCTTGCATCATGGTGCAAAGGTGTCTGTGTTGTCAGCAGGATTGTTATTGTGCAGGAAGGGCCACCTTCCCGCACAAAAAAAATCCTGAGAGGCAGAATGCAGCACACATGGAAAGAGGAAAAAACAAGGAGAAATAAAGATATTTCTCCTTGTTACTCCTCCCCTGACGAGGCATACAGTTTTGACGCATTCCCAGGTTTACAGATTCTTGTAAATCTGGGACTGTGTCAAAACTCAGGGGTGTTGCGTGGGAACGCCCACCGCAATGCCCCTTGTACACCTCCATGATCCAGAATAAGGCAAAGCAGCGTCTTGTGGTGAGTTGCCTTACACCATATCTACAGGGCCATGAAAAGTCACGTAAAGGGGCTTTGCATGGCCTTGTATATATGGATCTGCACCATGCGCCGCCCGTGCATCACAAAAAGTGATGCACCAGTGGAGCACAGGGCTTGTAAATAAGGGCCAGATGTAGGAAGCAGTTTTGCCCATTCTGTGTCTATGGGAAAATGTGTTCGTACATATGGCCCCAAGTCCCTTAGTTTACATTTACATTGGGGAGACACCCTCTTTTTGGGAAGCAAGCGTAGACATTGACTAGGTAATGCAGTGCTAGATCTCCTCTACATTACACAGTGGCGATAGCCACACTGTAGTTACAGTTAGGATAACCAGAGCTAAAAAAAATTGAGATATTTGTCCTTTAATAACTTTGTACCTGCTTGATGAAAGTCCGAGAAACTTTGCAGACCTTCGTTCCAGGTTCATTTTGGGAGGACTGAGCATTTTGTGGTGTTTGGTGAAGGTGTTGTGAAAAAACGGGCTTCAAGTCCAATGCATTTTACACACACTTTTGTATTTCGCATAGCAGCAAAACAGCTGAACGTATTGCGATTAAATTTCACAGTAATGTACGTTAGACTATGTAAATGATTCTTTTTGCTATTGCAAGTGATATTATGATGTGACTATGAAGTTATAAGGATCAACATCTTAGTGGTATCTGTGTTGCACAATCCTACCAAAAGTAGCAAGGAAGCCCCAAAAATAAACCAGCCTGCATATATAAAGTTTCACATTTACTACATGCACAAGTAAAAGACATGTATGGTCACATGCTAATGAAACCTACTAACAAATACATACCAAATAGCATACATCTTAATCTACATACATTTTGTTGCATGCGCTCTACTTCACAAAATAAAACTGTGCCAAACAAGCCAATAAAAACATCTTCCTTATGTACCCCTGTGCAACAAAATGAAAGAATGACCTAGTAGTGAGCTACACAAATTACTGTTTGGAGAACATGATAAATGGCCACTAGGGAAAAATATAGCAATCACAATTTTTGAAATAACAATAATGATGGTCTTTCATTCACTGTAGGTTTCATATATTGCACAATCCAAGTAAAGGAAGCAAAAGAACAAAAAATTAACCAGACTGCATATGTAAAGTTTAAGAATTACTACATAAAAGACACATTTATGGTCACATGATTATGTACAACAACAAACAAATGCATAATTAATATAATAGATGAAAAGAAATAAAACACATTAAGGGCCTCATTACGAGTCTGGCGGTCAATAGACCGCAACTAGTTTGGCCGTCTGACCACAAAATTAGAGTTTGGCAGTCGGACCGCCGTCTCCTCCGGTAACAATGTTCCTGACTGCCTGACAGTGGTGCAGGTTGGAATCAGCCAGGGTGGTGCTGAACTCAGCGCCGCCCTGCTGATTACAATCTGGCTCTCCACTAGCCTGTTCATGAAGGTCTCACCGCCATGAAAACGCTGGCGGAGAACATGTGCAGGGGGCGACATGGGGACCCTGCACTGCCCATGAAGACAGTGCACATTAAGTGGGTGCTGGTGTCCCCTGCGGGTAGCAGCATTACCTCCGGCTCTATTACGAGCCATGGGGCCGGCGGGGAGGTTGCCAGTATGACAGCAACCTCCCCATCAGAAGTTCATTGAAAGGGACTTCCGTCCGCTGAACTTGTAATCGTCCCCTTAATCTGATTGCTACTCTGTAGTTATAGTTATAATTCCCAGATAGGAATTCCTCAGATTTTAGATCCTTAATAACTTTCTTCCCATTTGACGAATCACCTCAAAGCTTTCCAAACCTATAGCATTTTCAACATTTTTAAATGATGCAAATGTTGTGGTGAATCATTAGGGGAGCGCTGAAATAAAAGGGCGGGTCCCAAAATGCATTTTTCCACCAATTCATTTTCCATAGACTATAGTACTTGACATAGTGTGAAAAAAACTGTATGGATTTACATGAAATTTGGCAAGGTTATACATTGTGGTATACAGATGATGCTTTTGGGTACTGCAGTTAAGTAGGGTAAGTATTTTCTAAGTTATAAGACATTTAAACTTAGTGATATCTGTCACCGAGGTACGTTCGCAGAATTTCACAAAATTTGGTTATACTACAACGGGACATGGTTGTAAACGTATTTAAAAATATATAAAAAATACATTTCCCTACCAATTACCACTTCAATAAAGTGGTAAAAGGAAGGGACCTATTACTTACCTATATCTAAGGCCTTAAACTGAACACAACCAAAGCGTAGTAAAAACAATTTGGCTGGCTTTTCATTCTTTAAAAACACCCATTACCCAATTTTATACTGGATTGTCATTTTCATGTATCACAGTACACTGCAAAGTTACAGTGTATACCATGACCCAAAATGTAACTAAGGCTTATCTGTATTATTGGTTTGTGGCATCCTTGCATCACGCATGGTGTCACATGGGCAACGTAATACTTAGGTAAGATTTACAAAGCAATGCAAGGCCACTATGCATGGCCACTATGCATGGCCCCGTGTTGATTGGTAAATCTGGAGAAATGCAAGGCAGCGTAATTGGGTGTTTAGCCTCACTCTGCACTCTATAATCTGCATTGCTGCTAAATTCTGCCACGTCACTGTACTCCACTCCACTATCTGCTATTCTACTCTATGCCACTTCATTCTAAGCCTCTTCACTGTATGAGGCTCCACCCTATCCCACTCCACTCTAACCTATTACACTGTACACAACTCCAATGTACCCCACTACACCATGCACTCTTACACTGTACGCACTTCCACTTAACACCACTCCAGTCTACGTCACTCCCTCGTATGCCATTCCACTGGACACTAATCCAGGATGCGCTATTCCAGTCTAGGTCATCCCACCACCCTACAACACTCAACTGTACACTATTCCACGGTATGCTACTCCACTGTAAGCTACTCCACTCAACGCCATTCCAGTGTATTGCACTCCACTCTAAGCCACTTCATTCTACACTGTTCCATTGGACGCTACCCCAATGTATTCCACTCCACTGTGTGTATTCTACACTCTAACCCACTTCACTGTACAACACTCCAGTCTACACCACTTCACTGTACGCCACTCTACTGTATACTGCTCCACTATACAAAATTACACTCTACACCATGTCTACTGTAGAACTCTCCACTCTGTGCCTCTCTACTCTACGCTGATACACTTTACACAACTCCACTCTATGCCAGTCCTCTTCCCCTATTAGGCTGTACTCAACACCACTCCACGCCACTTCAATGTACGCCACTCCACTGTATGCCCCTCTGCTATATGCTACATATGCTATTCTGTTCTATGCCATTCCATTGAATGCCTCTCCACTATATGCTATTCCACTGTATGCCATTCCACTTTACAGCACTCCGCTGTAAGCTACTTCGCTATATGCCACTGTGTAGGAAAGTACCATCTTGCCTGGCATGTTACCCCCATATTTCACTGTGTATATGTTGTTTTAGTTGTATGTGTCACTGGGACCCTGCCAGCCAGGGCCCCAGTGCTCATAAGTGTGCCCTGTATGTGTTCCCTGTGTGATGACTAACTGTCTCACTGAGGCTCTGCTAACCAGAACCTCAGTGGTTATGCTCTCTCATTTCTTTCCAAATTGTCACTAACAGGCTAGTGACCAATTTCACCAATTCACATTGGCATACTGGAACACCCTTATAATTCCCTAGTATTTGGTACTGAGGTACCCAGGGTATTGGGGTTCCAGGAGATCCCTATGGGTTGCAGCATTTCTTTTGCCACCCATAGGGATCTCTGACAATTCTTACACAGGCCTGCCACTGCAGCCTGAGTGAAATAACGTCCACGTTATTTCACTGTCATTTACCACTGCACTTAAGTAACTTATAAGTCACCTATATGTCTAACCTTTACCTGGTAAAGGTTGGGTGCTAAGTTACTAAGTGTGTGGGCACCCTGGCAGTAGCCAAGGTGCCCCCACATTGTTCAGGGCAAATTTCCCGGTCACTACCTATGTATAGCGTATTGCTGTTGTTGGTCTTCCTTGCAGAATTCCCATATCACGACTTCTGTGCTCTCTGGGGAACTTAGGTGCACTTTACACCTACTTTTCAGGGTCTTGGGGATGGCTATTTTTCTAACCCTCACTTTTCTTACAGTCCCAGCGACCCTCTACAAGCTCACATAGGTTTGGGGTCCATTTGTGATTCACATTCCACTTTTGGAGTATATGGTTTGTGTTCCCCCTATACCTATGTGCTCTCATTGCAATCTATTGTGACTGTACATTGCTTGCATTGCTTTCTATTGCTACTACTGCATATTTTTGGTATTGTGTACATATATCTTGTGTATATTTGCTGTCCTCATACTGAGGGTACTCACTGAGATACTTTTGGCATATTGTCATAAAAATAAAGTACCTTTATTATTAGTATATCTGTTTATTGTGTTTTCTTATGATATTGTGCATATGACACCAGTGGTATAGTAGGAGCTTTGCATGTCTCCTAGTTCAGCCTAAGCTGCTCTGCTAAGCTACCTTTTCTATCAGCCAAAGCTGCTAGACACCTCTTCTACACTAATAAGGGATACCTGGACATGGTGCAGAGTGTAAGTACCCCTTGGTACCCACTACAAACCAGGCCAGCCTCCTACACACTGCAATGTATGTTACCCAACTCTGTGCCACTCCAGTGTATGCCTCTCCCCTCTGCGCCACTCCACTTAATGTTATTGATTTGGAAGCCACTCTACTGTACTTCACACCACTGTATGCTGTTACACGCTACCCCACCCCATTCTACACCCCTTCACTGCATGCCACAGCACTGTACGCTAATCCACTATATGCTGTTCGACTCTACGCCATTCCACTGTGTACCACTCCATCTATATTATTCCACAGTATGCCACTCCAGTATACGCCTTTCCAGTGTACATCACTCTAATCTATCCCTCTCCATTCTATGCTAATCCATTGGACGCCACACACTATACGCTACTCCACTATATACTCCACTCCACCCCACTGGACTGTATCCCAGGCCAGTCTCTGCCACTCCACTGTACGCCACTCCAGTCTACACTTTTCAACTCTGTTCTGTTTCACTCTATGATATTATACCCTACATCCCTCCACTCTATGCTATTAAACTGTACGCAGCTTCAATCTTTGCCACTCTATTGTATGGTATTCCACTGTACCCCACTCCACTGTATGCTAATACACTCTACACCACTCCACAATACACCACTCGAGTTTGCACCACTTCACTGTACGCTACTTCTCTCTCTCTATAAATATATGTAATGTAATTCGAGATTTATAAAGCGATTTCCTACTCAAAGAGCATCGAAGCGCTGGGAAGAAAGAACGTAGTAAAAAATAGACAGAGGATAAGAAAAATAACAGAAATAATGAAGATAGAAAAACATCCAATAGAAGAAACTGAAACTAACTAAATCAAAGACCCTGATCTTGATGTACCAAAAAATTAACGAGGAAAGAGCCAAGTTTTCACCATTTTCCTAAATTTCATATAACCTGATTCTTGCCTAATATTCTGTGGGAGAGAGTTCCATCCTCTGGCTGCAGCTACTGTAAAAGCTTTGTCTCCCCATTTGGCTTTATGTGTGCGAGGGACCTGAATCAAGTGAGCTTGGGAAGACCGCAAGCTTCTTTTAGGTACATGCAGGAGGAGTCTGGAAGTCAGGTACCGTGGTCCTATTCCATGAACTGCCTTAAAAGTAAGACAGAGCGACTTAAACTGGATATGCTGCGCCACTGGTAACCAATGTAATTTCCTGAGACTCTCTCTAACTGATATACATCGTGGGAGATTAAGAACCGCTCTGACAGTGGAATTCTGAACTAATTGGAGTCTTTTTATCAGCCCCTTATCCAGATTAGGGAACAGTGCATTACAGTAGTCTATCTTGGACATTACCAATGCCAGGATAGCAGATACTCTCCATTCATGTAACAGATAGGGTAAGATTTTTCTGAGCATTTTAATTGACCATAAACTGATGTTTACCACATGATTAATCTGTTTTTTAGAAGACAGATGTTCGTCGAACAAGATGCCTAAGTTTCTAGTAACAGTAGTGTGCACAGGGCAGTTACCACATTCAGAGGGCCACCACCGTGAGTTCCATAAATTATTTTCAGGTCCAAAACATAAAACTTCAGTTTTGGTGGCATTCATTTTCAGCCAATTGGTCTTCATCCATTTACTCACTTCTACCATACAATTACTGAACCGATCTGCAACCTCCTCCCATGGCTGATTAATAGGAATAATAAGCTGGGAGTCATCAGCATAGGAAGATGGAATGAAACCAAAAGTATGAATTAGACTAGCCAAAGGCGCTACATACACATTAAACAGTGTGGGGCTGAGGGAAGATCCCTGCGGAATCCCACATGGCAGAAGATAAGGTCTAGATTTGAAATCACCACAGCTAACTGTGGTCCATCTATTTGTAAGAAAAGACTTCAAAAGTTTAAGCGCCTTGTCCCTCAAACCCACATGATGCAATCGGGACATTAACAGTGTGGGAGAGATAGTGTCGAAGGCAGCGGATAAATCTAAAAGAACCAAAACGACCCCCTTGCCTTCATCAACCATCCTTCGAATAGTATCAGAGGATGAGATTAGGGCAGTTTCAGTACTATGCCCTTTTCTGAACCCGTATTGGGAGATATCAAGAGCATCCGCTTTTGTTAAAAACTCGATCAATTCAGAGTTCAAAATGTTTTCTAGAATCTTTGCCAAAAACGGGAGACATGCTATTGGCCGCAAATCACTCATGTCCTGATTATCCCCCTGGCCATCTGCTGTAGCACTCTCTGTTATCATGGGGGGTAATACTTCGGGAATGATCTGGGTATCAAAGTTGCTATGTATTTGCAATATCTTATTTTTAAAATGAAAAGCAACTTTGTCACAGAAACCCAGATAGTTTTCTAGACCAGCCGGCTTCATGGGCACAGTTAGGGCCTTAATAGTCTTAAAAAGTTCCCTGGGGGCATTAATAGCCTCCTTTACTTTAGTAGTATAAAATTTAGATTTGGCCATAAATTGTGCTGCTTTATAAGCCTTTAGAGTGGACTTAAGGACCACCCTTTCCTCAGGTACTGGATTAAGTTTCCACCGTCTTTCCTGCTGTCGATACTTTCTTTGAAGGAGTTTGAGGTCTTTTGTAAACCAAGGGTGACCTGGTTTCTTCTGTCTATTGGGCCTTCTAATTACAGGGGGTACCATTTCTTCCATGGTCATTTCCACTCCTTTTAGGAAGCTGTCAATCAGGGGCAAGGCCATAGCTTTAGCCTTATCCCAACCAGCTTCTAAAGCTGGGCCTAATTCCTCTACTTTAACCTGTTTCCATGACCTGGCTACCTTGTTCCTTCCATGTTAGCAGCCCCAACATTCTTTGAGGCAAGTTTAAATTTCAGCAGATGATGATCCGTCCAACTCAACTGTATCATGGTTACCTCCACCTGTTGAGTAGGTCGTGCAAGCACCTCATCCAGAATATGTCCTGCAATATGGGTGGCCGACGAGACTCTGGAGTTCCAATCCAGGGCCTCCATAAAGTCAATGAATTCACGGATCTTAGGAGTTGACGTCTCATCAAAGTGCATGTTAAAATCAGCCAATATCACAGCTTTTGCAGACAGAACCATAGGTTCTATCAACTTAGGCTTAGTCAGTCCCGGTGGACTATATATCAACAGCACCTCTAGTAGTACCCCACTGTTTTGAGAAATTGTAAATGTCATTGCCTCACATGAATCTGTCGAAGAACTAATGCATGTGCATGCCAACGTAGACCTATAGATAATATATAATATAGATATATTTATATATGGTACACTACTTCACTAAATGCTATTCCACTCTATGCCACTCAACTCTACGCTATTCTACTTAATTCCACTCCACTGTACGCAACTCCACTGCACTTCACTCCAGTGTAGTTTCCTCCACTCAATATAGCTCCACTTGACAAACTCTGCTATACTATATGGTAATATGTAAGACTCTACTACAGTCTATCCCCACACACTCTACTGTCCAAGTTTGTACTCAACTCTGTACCTGTACACTCTATTTTATAACACTCTACTCTACTCTGTAACAGTTTCCAACAACGTACGCAAGCACTCCACTGTACTATATGAGGCTCCACTCCAATTTCCTTGACTATGCAATACCACTTCAATGTACGCTATCCCACTCTGTGCCAGTCCAGTGTACCCTGCTCCACTCTATGTCACTCCACTGTACACCACTATACTCTACAACAGACCAATACATTCTCTTGTACTTTACATCACTACACTCTGCTGTACTCCAGTCTAATCCAATCTAAAGAACTTCACTCTGACAATAGACTTTACCACACTCTCCACTCCACTGTACAGCACTATACTCTACAACATACCAGTACACTCTCTTATACTTTACATCACTACACTCTGCTGTATTCCAGTCTATTCCAATCTACAGAACTACACGCTATGACAATAGGCTTTACAACACTCTCCTCCACTGTACTTTACATCACTCCATATAACAACTCTTCACTCACAGCACTGGACTCTTCTATTTGAAATACATTTTTATTAAAACTTTTTTTTAAACATTGAAATTCAATGAAAAAAACAAAGGTTAAAAGTTATAGTTAGGGAAAAATTTTACCCTATACAAACCAAGGTTAAACTACACAAACATTAAAATTTAACCAGGTTTTTTTTAAATGCTTTGATAAAATGATGTGCAAAACATAGGGTAAAAATAGAAATGCAAAGTGCAAATTTTGTAATAGGTAACCATACTTAAATGTTCTAGGCCTGTAAAATGAAGGAGAAATATTTACTTAACTTGGCTTAACCGGTGATGCCACATTAACTACAAAGTAATACATTAATACGGAAAGGCCTGTTTTTCACTTCAAATAGTTATTTGTTCAAGGTTTTTCTTTTCTTTGTTGCAGACAATACAACTTCTGAAGTCTACCGCTAGCTAGTGAATAGACACTTGTTTGTATTAGACAACTGATAGTGAGGTTCTCACTGGGAAGAGAAGCCACTGGAAGAATGAGTCGTAACAGTAGACCGGACTGCTGGAAAACAATGTTGAAACATTTGAGGACTAATGTCTGAAAGTTTGTTATGCTCCTGTGAAAAGATGAGGAATGAACCTGTTCCCATGAGCATTCTGATATCCTGTTGGTCATTATGAAGAAGAAAGAAAATAATGTTGCAATGTAGAATTTGTGTATTGATATTCGTGCATGTACCTAGGATATGAGAGTCTCTTCTTTTAGCCCCACATACCCATTCTTCTTCTTAGTAGAAAGAGTCTTTACAGAGGCTTGTTCTCACTTGTATTTTAGCAAGAGTCACTCTTCAAGAAAGAGTGGTGAGTTTAATTTATGATTGCTGATTCTGAGTGAGAATACTTTCTAGCTTATGAAAAAGCTTTATATTTATTCTTTGATCTCTCTCTCTCTCATCAGAACTCTTTATGGGTATCTGAACTGACACCTTATTCTTGCACTCCTAATATAGATTACGGAATTTTCTTTATGGTACATGCTTATTGCATCATTACTATATTGATTATTAATTTTTAATGACATTCTGGGCCAGATTACGACATTGGTGGTCCAGGGACTGCCAATGCCGTGGTGGCTGTTGGACTGCCACATTACGAGGTTGGTGGGCAGAACTACCAACCTACCGCCGTTCCCACCAGGGGCGGTGCAGGTTGCAATCAATCTTGGTGGTGCTGAACTCAGCACTGCCATGCTGACACGAGCTTGTTCTCCGCCAACATTTTCACGACGGTTTTACCGCTGGAGAACAAGTGCAAGGGGCCACAGGGGGGCCCCTGAACTGCCCATGCCCATGGCATTGACAGTGCCAGGTTTCCCCTGCCCAGCACCCTCGAAATGCGGACTGTCTGCTGTGCTGTCTGAGTGTTTTGGTGCCCCCTGCATGCAGCAGCATTGCCGCCGGCTCTATTACAAGACTGCGACAATGCTGCTGCTACTTTCGCACTGGGCTGACCGACAAAAACCTTGGTTTCCACCGGTCAGCTCTGTAAGAAAGTCTTAATGGGGCCAGTGGGGAGGTCGCCAAAATGGCGGCGAGCAACCCATTGGGAGTTTGGCAGACGGGTGCTCCCATCCGCCATATACATAATCGGGCCCTCTGTCTGTTTAATAATTACAAATAGATTGATGAATTATATTAATTTTAAAGCAGAGATTTAAAGATGTATACTCATTTTAAAAGGAACTGGAAACTAAAATATTTTAAAATAAAACCCTTTAAATCACACTAATTCTCTTTATTGACTAAACTAAAGACTCAATAATTGACATCATGTCCTTATGTTGACAATCTCTCCTTATTACTCTCTGTCACGGATCAAAGGTCCATACGATCTATAGTGGGGTTTGTCAATTGGTCATTCCAGGAGGATGATGTATTGAAAACCCATCTCCCACAGTATATTCTTCTATAACCCTGTAATTTGTATTATTGTGTGCTCTGTATTTGTGCTCTGTGATTCGGCATATAGTTATTGATATTGCATGCTAGTTCCCTTTCCATAAGCCACGCTTGTTCAGTGCAGAGCTGAGCGCCTGATGTTTTTGCCTATGAGGTACTCAAAGTTCAAATATATAACTCCTAATTTGTGAGCAGACATTGCCTTTGTCTGTTTCCTACTTATTTTGTTTAAAGTTCATACATTAACTCAGATAAATTCTAAGTTATATGTTGACACTTTGCACACCACACATGCAAAAAACAAGTGCTCAGGTCCGCACAGAGCCAGTGCACCCCATCATTAAACAGGGTCCTAAGTTGTACTCAATCATTGCTTTTCCTTTTAATCTGTTATTTAAAGATACTGTTTTAAAATATATGCATAATATTTTCCCACAGATTTTCAGGCATGCAAAATAGTCACCACCACGAGTGCCACCACTGCCCTTACTCTGTCATTTGTCCTAACCACAACTACAGTTAGAGAATTGACTACCCATTACAAGTCAACAGCCAAGAACCCTTACTTCTCCGAAACCAATGAGCACAAGATAACCCTGGAGCCAAAGAATGGTGCAACCAACGAGACCAAAAATTACACATTAGAAGGTGAGTACAATGTGGGGGAAAAAGGGGACACAAAATGAACACAACATAAGGACACTAGTGTCCTCTGGTCATTCATTTATGTTATAGACAAGTCAACTGGAAACCTTCTTGGCATCCGTAATGTCTGTTTTTATCTGGGCCTCCTCTTTTCAGTACAATATGTATTCCTATGTGCACAGTCAACTTTGACAGCACCTTTTATCTGCAGATATTTTATTTCACACCTTTCATGTTCAGATTTGTTCAATTGTGTTTCCTACTAACAGATTTCTCCTATAGCACTTCATCCATGCTTGTTTTAAAATTGTTTCTTCTAAAAGCAATACTGTGTTAAAAATAGATGTAAAAACATATAACGCACAGTAGACAAAATACATTTAAAATCATAGTATAAGATTAAAATTTAGAGCATAAACAATAACAATTGCATTATGTAGTAGAAAACATGCAGGGAATATAGTAGTTTCAAATGTTTAATCTTCTCTGACTACTCACAGAGGAGATTTTCCCAGTCAGCCAGCAGAATCTCAACTGACCAGGTACGCGTGACAACCACTGAATCTCTTGATGTCATAAGGTTCTACAAAGACTCCCCCCTCCTCCATGCATCTCTTCTCTTTCTTCACAAGAGAAAAACAACAAACACTTTAATGACATGTCTTATAGTGTAGAAAAGATATAGCTGGTGCACATGAATAATACATCCACTAATAAAAACAAATGGCATACCCAAAAACAAAAAATATCGAAAACAAATTTGATTCTCTCAGATGTTGAGATTTTACCTCAATGGGAGAGTCTGGCATGAGCCCTTCTCATTCTGGGATGGCTGGACCTCAAGGTGCCACTCTCAACCCATCATCAAAATAAGAACCATGACTACCTTGATGCCCAGCACCTGCACCCAACTCCACATCCCAGTGAACCACTACACCTCTCAGATGCCCCACATGTGACATCAGCATGACACCTCTACAGTTACCACCACCATCTTCCTCACAAGGTGTTTTACCATTAAGATTTCCTCTTTGATACATATTGCCTCTGTGCCTGTTGTGTCTCTGGCCATTCTGCAATTTGACATAATTCCTTCTCATGGCAATAACTTTGTGTGGGCCACTAAGCTTAGATAAACCCACGTCCACACGCCTCTGCTTCATTTTCAGTCAGTCGCCTTCATTTGGCCACTTGTTACCACTACCCCCTTCATCTTACCAACCTTACATGAGCCATCATGCTCTCTGACCTCATTTAACTAGGTTGGGATACATTTTTTCTGACCAATTGATCTTCTCATCATAACGAAAGATGTTTGACATTTGGCTTTATTCACACCACCACTGTGTGCTCATAGAGCTTCCAGCACGGTTCTCTCCACTGCCAACCTACCTCTCACTGCCATCTCAGTGACTCCTTTCTACCAAGCCGTTTGATTGTGTAATGCACACAGCTATCGTGCTTTCAACCCGAATGCATCAAAAAGTTAATCATTTCTACAGAAGATAGTTGTCTCATTGGCCCTGTCAAGGCGCAATGGCACGCACACTCTTGCAAAAATCTTACTAAGCAATCTGGTGGTGATGGCGGTTATTATGCCACTTAGACTTTCAACCTGTAAACACGATGTGTAGATATCCATTAAGACCAAAACAAATCTCAAGTTGTCCAGCAAAACACATGAAGTACGGACCCACCTCCTCCAGTGCTGACCACAATCTTGTATGTGCAAATCTGCACCTTCTCTCACCTTAAACCTTTTCTGATATTAAATGACCTTCTCATACCTTTTTGGCCACCAAAACAGCTGATGACATGCTTTACAATCATGGCTGCTGTAACTGACCTTCAAGTGCAAGTTCACATATTTTCTTCCTTACATTATAAGATGGTATAGGCCTTGCACCACACTTCAGTACATCCCTCCTTTAATGGACAACTTATTCAATGCCTTAAAAAACGATTTTGTACTGACACTCATACCACTTTCCCTGGTACATTCCTTCCTCACAAGCTCGGATCTTCCAAAAGGTCATCTTTCTACTGTGCAGCTGACCATTCATCCTTAGTGAGGGACCCTTTACATTCTACTAACACGGCATTGACAGTAGGGACCACCCCCTTCAGAGCTGTCATCTTTCCCATGTAATACACATGGTAAAGGTAACCCCGATAGTCAGTCGGTTTGCTTGTTGTTTCACCATGGGACATACTTCAACGTGTACTGGTAGTTTTGCAGATGAGCAGCAAGACTAGCCGACTGTGCAGACGTTGTCAATGTTCCCCTGCGCTGTAACACTCGCAATGCATGTTTTTATCCATTTCTAAAACCACATTCATGCTTCTCACATAGGTCCATCCAAAAACCTCCCTTTCAGTAATGAAGTCATTATGTTCTCTTCTCTCAGAGAGCATGATGCAAAGTCAGCAGTTCACTTGAAACCACTGTGCACCTGGGACAAAACAGCCGAAATGCCCACTCCACTTACGTCTACAGTTACTCTTGTTCTTCTAGCATCAGAACGTGCCAGCATCTAAGAATTCACAATTTCAAATGCTTTGACCTGCTCAGTATGTTACTCACACTTCCTTTCCTTACTCAACAAAACTCTCAGGAGCTCTATTTTGTCTAAGAAGTTTTTGAGACGTTTCACAGAATGCTCCATAAGACGCATAAAGAATTTTAACTCGTTCTTCCCCCATCGTTCAGGAGCATCTTTTTTGGCCTTGACAAGGTCAGCTTTTAGCTACACACCCTGTACACAAATGGTGTACCCTGCATATTAAATCTCTTCAAGGAACTGACATTTTTCATTAAGCTATGTCATTCAATCTCTGCTCAGCTTGTCAGATATTTATTTCAGAATCCACAGTGACTTCACACCCTTTTTGTGTTCAGTTGCCTCTATATATTTCATAGAAGTATTCGTTTCCTCAGCTATCATCGCACTACCCATTGTTCCTTTGATTTTAGTTTTTTGCTACCCACAGCCTCTCCTTCATCATTTTTAGCAGCACAATCAGATCATGAGCTGGTCTTTTATCAATTCATCTGTCATCTCGTCAAACTGCCATTTGCTCGCCAATTCTCTGAAGTGAACAACAAACCCCTCAACTGGTTAAGTTTGAAGCTGTGTAGAAAATATGTGACTGCTCCTAGCAATATTCACTGCTATGGCAAATATAGTTTTCAGTCTCTGTTTGTCTACCATGTATAATTCCTGAATAGGTTGACCTTGCTGGCCCACTGTTATAGGCAAATATTTAAAAATTGTTGTCCATCTTTGCCCAAAACGCTTATTAACATGCCTTTCTTTCTGTTTTGACTGAATTCTTGAACATCCAAAGTCACTAAATGATTTTCAGACCACCACACCCCTTCATTTGAGGCGGGACCAGGATTGGGTAAAGACTTGTAGGTTGGATAATTGTTGTGGTAATACAAGAATAAGCTATGCTTATAATATCAGCCAGAAATGCGGTGCAGGCTACAATGAGACCAGATTGAAGCATGTCATTCTTCTGTTAGAATGGATAACAATGGAGTGTGTAGTTACAGTAGAGTACCAAATGTCCAGCACACTTTGTGCTTATCAGTCTGATGTTCCTCTCACCACCAGTTTGTGGAGAGCTGTCAAGTTCACCCAAAGAACATAAGACATGCCAGTCTGTTTACTAGCTATCACGCTTTAATTGAATGATAAGCCTCAGCCTTAACCAGTGTATGTCAGTATCGCCACGCTTGTAGACAGCAGCAGTGGCATAACAAAACTCGCGGGGACCCCCCTGCAAAGTAAATGGATACAGCCCACCCCCCAGACCCAGTCAGGAGCTCTCAGGCCATGGGCCTGCCACCCATGCATAGTGTACTGTGCTGAGGGCCCCCCCCCCTGCACTCAAGGGCCCCCCCACACCATGGTGGCTGCGGGGAGTAATGTTACACCACTGGACAGCAGAGCCCTCTCACAGGTAGCACGCAGTCAAATAAGGCAACGCTTATTAAGCTCTTTGCTGCCATTGGTGGCCACCGGAGCGGTACAGGTGCTTGTAAAAATGTGGAGCAACCTAGACATTAAAGCTGATGATAGTCTTTTCCAGGATGAAAATTTTTTTTGCTCCCACCTGAAAATCCATAGAGATGGCATATGGGTAATTAATCCGTCCTAACTATCTCTGCATAAAGTTTCTTCTTCTCTTCTGTGGGCATGGACTTGTGGCTGTGGGTCCGCACTTGTCACCAAATTGTTGTAGTAAACACACACAGAGGACAGTAGTTTCAAATGTTTAATATTTGCAGGCCACACACAGAGAAGATCTTCCCACACAGCCAGCAGAGTCTCAGCTCACCAGGAGACTCATGGCAGCAAGGGAACTATTAATATCATGAGGTTACAAAAAGGAGGCAGACTATAACATATTTAAATATCAGCATAGATAATCTGGCCAGTTCTCAAATTATACTTTGTTTAATACACTTCATTAAGCTACCAGTGTTGTAATCACAAAAAAAAAAACATTTATAATGACTTTCATAATAGGTGGGCTTAATTAACTCCCTAACCTTTGAGAAGGAATGATCAATGCCCCACTTGTTGTTGTCCATGTTTCTCTGTCACCACTGCGATCAGGTGTAATTTAAGTAGGGAATACTATATCTTCTTGTTATAGCTTCTCAGTTTTGCTTTTTTTCGGTCCGGTCTGAAAGCACAGCTATCTCAAATGCCTACTTTAAGCATAACCAGTATGGGCTTTGACTCCACCTAGAGTCTCACCACATGCTACTTGCTGTTTGGGATATCTTTCCATTTCCTGGAGTGCTTGCATTGCCATGCATGAGAGACTACTTCACATTTCAAAAGTACACTGAATCATCAGTCATTAAAATCATTGTCTCATAGATGTATACTGAACCAATTGTTATTTTGTTGCCTGAAGTTGGCTTAGCAAGGGGGTGTGGTCTCTGGAAATGTCAAATAAAGTGAACTTATTGGTATTGTCTTGTGGCATAAACAGAGCGAAAGAGTGACAGAAGAGAATAGGATGTATTGTAACAAGGAACAAAGAGAGGGACCGGGAGGTTAATGGTCCAGTGTACAGTCTCCCAATACAAATTCCAGAGAAATTAAAGGTACACTGTTCCAATCGATAAGAAAAAGAGAGAGAAGGGAGACCTAATTCAACAGGAGCGAGAACCCTCAAGCATCACACTGGATGACTGGCTTCATCATTGGGAGAGCTCCTCATTAGGCCGGTGCTGCAATGCCTAACGGGCTCCCCAAGGAGGGCTCTTAACCGTATTGCTCTAATAGTAGCAGATGGAATCAGATCATACAGAAGGATTACCAAAATTCAAGTATCCGAGCAATAAAGGAGAGAGTGGAATAATAAAATTGGTTATCCATCAAATAATATTAATCATAGGTTTAATCAGTACTAATAAGATGAAGACCAAGATTAAAAACGAAGGGGGAGTCAAAAAGTGAGTGATAATGCTCACGTGCTCCCAACAATTACACAAGAGGATTAGACCAATTATGGTGCCTCTAGTCATCAGGTCTACATGTTTCGCGTCTGGTGGTCCAGCCAGATCCAATGACGCTTCATCAGGACCAAAAACATTTTTTAGCTTCTCCCAAAAATATATATAAATTGCTATGAGCCCTACTAGGGAAAAGAGTACAAAAACAGTCACTTACTTTTATGTGTGGGCTATGTCAAAAAAGGTCGCCCATCCCTGGTATCAGGATAAGGCTCCTAGGAATAGCATGTCAGGAACTGGAACTGACATTATTAATCAGTCGTTCATAGGCATTTACACCTACCCGCCTGACAGCGTCCCCATGAACCTATGATTAATATTATTTGATGGATAACCAATTTTATTATTCCACTCTCTCCTTTATTGCTCGGATACTTGAATTTTGGTACTCCTTCGGTATGATCTGATTCCATCTGCTACTATTAGAGCAATACGGTTAAGAGCCCCCCTCGGGGAGCCCGTTAGGCATTGCAGCACCGGCCTAACGAGGAGCTCTCCCAATGATGAAGCCAGTCATCCAGTGTGATGCTTGAGGGTTCTCACTCCTGTTGAATTAGGTCTCCCTTCTCTCTCTTTTTCTTATCGATTGGAACAGTGTACCTTTAATTTCTCTAGGATGTATTGTATTCAAGTAACAAGAGAAGTGTGAATGAAGAGGGTGACCAGCAGTCAACAATTTGGGTTCAGAAACAGTAGCCAGGGTCAGTAGGTGGGGCTTAAAGACTATAGCTGTTTAAATTCTTCGTCACATACACGCAGTGTGGGTTGTTTGGCCCAAGTGAAAAATAATACCACGCAGCTAAATGTTTGTCATTTGCTTATTATGATAAAAAATAGCAAATGTACATGAAGTTCTTGAGGGTTTAATGCTTTACTACTATAATTTGTATATTGATAGCAAATGGACGACTTAAAGGTGAGCTGAAGAACCCAACACTAGCACCCAAAACAGATACAGTGAAGCACGTTATTGGAGCTGTACTCTCACTGCTTGCTGCGCTCATTGGGCTTGTCAGTTTGGTCACCTACCTAATCCGCAGGAGAAAGGTAAGATCCTCCTTCTAGGTCTCAAAGTTGATCCCTTTGGCAAAGTCCCATCAATTCAAATCAGGGATGACTATAGAGTTGACTTAGTCAATGTCCTGGGAGTGAGCTTGACATTCACTGTAGTGCTAGCTCAGTGTTAACAATAAGGTCTAGAACTGTTCTACCTTAGGCATGGCCCTGAAGTCTACCACAACCACTGACTTAGGGGATGACACTGAAGTCTGCCACTAGTCCATGGTGACACTCATGGGAAGAGCATTGAAACATCCCAGCGATGGTGATGTTTAACTACCATCGTCCTTAGGACTGACACTGAGGTGTACCTCCACTCTCCCTACGGGTGGCAGAGAGGTCCACACAACATTCTCCCATCTGTAAGGCGAAATTAACATCCTCCTCCTCTCTGTTATGTGGCTCTTAGAGCTAAGGCTGTAGACAATAGATATACATTTATTTAACTTTAGCATTAGGAATGAGTCCCGAGTGCTTGGGTTATGTAGATGAATCCCAGGAGCTAGGGCTGTTGAAATTTATAAATGCTGAAAGCTACGGCTGTAGGAGTAGCTTATTAAAACAAGGATTGTGTAGATAAATCCTTAGAGCAAGGGCTGTAGAGGTTGATCATTCGAGCTAATGATGTAGAATTTCTGAGCTATGGCAATAGTAATAAATTCTGAGCACAGGGGCAAGGATGGAGAATCCTCAGAGTGAGGGTGGTCGAGATGGATGAGCTTTGAGAGCTAAGACTGTAGCTATAGATTCATATAACACGATTTGCAGAGATGGATCCTTAGTGTCAAGGTTGTTGAGGTGGAACCTAAGAGATAGGGATGTGAAGCTTGGTGCAGTTCTACCCATTTATGTCTCAAATACTTCTTTTGTGTTTTTAGCTCATCAGAAGGGATACGATTATCTGAAGCAGAATGGAGACTGAAAGTCTACAATAGATAAAGCTTTCTCTGGAAATGAAGCCATCTAACAGACTAACACAACACACCCCATGAAGGCTACTGCGTAGCTAGGAGAGGGCCTAACATATTTCCTCACTGCTCCCAAGCTTACAAGCCACGTGCTTGGACAAGGTTCACTATTACTTCAGGTCCTACAATGATGTGACTTGTGGCTGTGATGGGGTGGTTGCATCTCAGCACTGCTCCAGAACTTATTATGGCCTTGTCCAAGTGAGCTTGTGTGCTAACCTCTGCTTACAAAAGCATCCCACCACTGCTCTTCTCCTTATTACACAAGACCACAAGGAGATGACTTGAGTGTGCTCACCACTGTTACCGACTGTAGAATTATAGTGTTTATAAGAGCGATTACATCAGCTTACAAGAAGATGTCCCAAGCATGCTCCCCACTGCACCTGACTCTCAAGGAGGCAGCCCGACTGGAGTCTTCTGTTACATTATACAGTACAAGTAAATGGCTGGGGAGGAACCCCTCTGCCCTGATTTATACAGCATAACCCTGCACTTCATGAAGCTGAGTGACAAGACCCGCCAAAGCACTAAACTATACAGTATTGTCCATCTTTGCTTCACATTCGGCCTCTGGACTGTTTATTACACTGTACAGTATTGCTGGATCCATCGCTGCACCAGACTGCCCAGTAGGGTTCATCACTGCTCCAGACTTGTGGCTGGACTGACCAGTACATCAGAGAATATTGTTAACCCATCACAGCAAAAGATTTTTCACCTCAGCCCAACACTACTTGCTGATCACAAAACACAGTGACATTTCTCACATAATCTCAGTGGGCGAAAAGTTGTGTGCATTGTCCAAAATGGGGATGAACGTGAACCTAAAGAACATAAGATGAAGCTGATAGGATGATCAATTTAGCTGCATTCACCCAAACCCCTATTGTGCAAATAGCATGCTGGAGTATCTCAAACGGTCATGGGAGAGTCAGTGGCTTTTGTCAAAAAATACTGTGGACCATTTGTTGCTGTTCATGTTGAATGGACCTATAGCTTCTCGCTTGTATTTAGTACTGCAGAAGGCCTTCCCTACTGTGTTTACTCATTGTCTGCGAGATCATGGTACAAGAATACACTTATACTGCATATTTAACATGATAAGGTGATGAATACTTATACCTGTACATATCAAATCTACATTTCTCTTTATAAATCTATGAATCAGACATGAAGTATTTTGGGTTCCTGAAACGTAATCTGCTTTGAACTCATCTGAAACAACCTATTTCTCCAGCTTTAAAGGCACGAGTCTCGTGATCTAGTTAATTGTTTGGAGAGGATTTCAGGTTCCATTGTCGTCTTGCTGGTCAAAGGCAGGTCTGGATAATCTGACAAATCACAAACCAGTTTTCCCCACTCTCCTTTTTCTGCAGTATTGAGAACCAAGAGTATGCCTGTCCTCCTGATCTGTGAATGTAAAGTGTCTCCCTACTCTGGAAGTAGGAGCACTCTGTGGCTCTCCTTAAGGTGAGATGCCAGCCTCATTCTGGCATTAAGAGCACCATGTGCCACGAGCTATCCTCGAGGTCAGAGGACACCCACTCCTTCCCTCTGCCTCTCTACCCTGGGAGGGCATGTCACAAACCTCTCTTAGCCCTGAAGAAATAAATGGCCCCTCTCCCTAAGAGTACCTTCCAGAGGCATTGCTAGGATTTGGCATACTGGGGCATTGCTAATCCACAACTCACCAAACGTCCACATCCTGACCTCTGCCAAGCACAGGGTCTGGTCACTTCTCAGAAGACACGACTAGAGGATAAAAAGCTAGAGAGGGAAACACATCAATATTCTGTAAGTAGGCATGGCAGATTAACCTCTTCTCACTTCTAAACTGCATGTGTTTTATTTATTGATGCTGTGTTAGTTTGAAAATGTCAGTCTCCTGTTCTGCATATCTCACAAATCCACACTGTTTGACAACTCTTCCTTGACACACTGCTTTGTTGCTGTGTTTAATTAACATCACATTGGCAGGGACGTAGAGCTGAAGAGATCAGACCTTACTGTGCATTCCGGGGAGGTTTGCAGTTACAAACAGGACTCATCACAGCATGCACTGCAAGTACAGCCACAGACTTAATTCAAGATGCTCGCCTGAGTTGCCTCATTCTCCTCAAGTCCTCTTTCCTTTCCTCTTCCTTATTGTGAAATTTCAGGGGAAAGAAAGCAGCATTTCAGCACAAGTCAATTTAGTTTTTTTTCAGAGAGGTAGATTAACCCAAAATGTTTGAGAATTCTCTGCTATGGTGAGATGTCAGCATCAGCACCGTCCAAAAACAATACCCATTAAATTAAATTTATCATCTGCATGATTGAAACAGTTGTGTATCTCTGTGCTTCTTCTTCAGATAATAATTTTAAAAGGTCCTGAATGTTGTGTAATGGTGGTATATCACTATATCAATGTCAATAACATCAGCCTATAACACTATCACAAACCACTATATCACTTACTACTACATCGTCAAAATAGGAATACAATACACCGAAGCCTGCAATACCATTATAAAAGCCTGGCTCTAATGTCTTTATTTCGGTGATGTTTCCAGTCACGTGTTATAATAAAAGGACATAGGTGCTTAGCTGTAATAACTTACTGCTGCTCATTCTGAACAGCCCTTTTTTTGACTTACATTTAATTGATTCTAATATGATTCTCAGCAAATTACTAAGTACTTTTTTGGTGTCTTTTATTTCACACTACTAATTCTGCTTTCCTTTTCCATGTCTACAGCCATATTACCCTTTCATACGAAGGAGCAAGACACCAAAGATTTAAGCAGTTCGTGTGAGGGTGATGGTGTGATCATTACTAACAGCCTTAACCATACAGCTTGAGTTTACAATGTTGAAAATTAAAGGACAACCATTTGCATCCTATGAAATCGCCTACTACCTGAGTTTGATACAGTTGAAAAATCAACTTTAGGATAAGGACCCTGTGAACACATGAGGTTTAGGGAACAAAGACAGGCAATGGCCAACCCATATTCTCTGGCTTACGAGGAGTCATGTCCGTAAGTGCTGTCAGTAGAAGTGGCTCCAATCTTTTCAACTACTGGAGAGCATGAGAATGTAGTAATGAAACAGGATGGGACAAGTTAAGTTGCAACAGCCACCCAACAACCATTGGGCTGAAAGGGCTTTACAATCTCTCTCTGGTCAGGTTCCGTGGGCTGAGTGCCAGGCTGAGAAGTCCCAGACCATGCATCTCCCTGCCTGACCTCTCCGCCAAAGGCAGTTAACAACTTGTCATCCATCACTGTTTATTTACGTCTCACTTGCCTTCCTGCAGCCCCTGATAGTTCTCCTAATTTCTAAGTGATAAACAAACATTTACAGTGAAGAACGCCAGGTGTTTGGCAATAGCTGTGAAATCAGCAGGTATATGGGCTGCTCTTATCACATTGTAGAGACAATAAAACAGGGATATTAAGCCACAATAAAGTCAAAGAATGCGAGTTACCCCTCAAGGTCAGACACAGTCATGTGACAAAAACAAGCATTTTGCCATCTCACGAAAATGCACAGAATATGTGACATTAGAATATAATTTGTAGTATTTTCTATTTCTTAGTGCTGGGAGGCCATTCACAACATTCAACAGCATTTAAAGGCAAGCTAAACAAAGTATGTTGTATTATCGCTTTGTGTTACATAAACATTAACATAAAAAAGATAAACATTTCTAAGTGTGTGTGTGTGTTTCATTTAAATAGGTAAACCTGCCAGTTGTATGCCTTCTAAATCCCATAATGGGCATTTTATCCCATACTTCTGAGATTAATCAAGGGTGTGTCATCAATTTGCCTATGGTCTGCTCATTAATCCAGTGCCAAATTACGGCAAAATGCCCAGTAGTAGCAAGTACTACATAAAACTCAAAGTATTATGTTTTTCTTTTAAAAAAAAGAAAAAGATGTCAAAGGAAGATAATGTTACAAATGGTATAGACTACTATACCTGAATGTGAAAAAGTTTAAAAAGTACTGAAAAACGTGTTAAAATAGTGCTGTATAAATTGTAACGTTTGCTGTGTAATGCACAGTCATGTTTGCCGGTAGTGCCGATAATCCTGTTTTTCATATGAAACTTTGTATGAAGTGAATATCTATGAATAAGGTCCTCATTATGAGAGGTTTGTTAACTCTGACGAAGCTGCTAATTAACACTGTGGGTTTGTTCAGTTTCACGCAGAGATTTTGGGTGATATATGTAGCCGAAACCTTCAGTTGAAATACCAGGGAAAAATGTGGAGTTACTAAGGAAGTGCCGGAATTACTGATTCCACCTGTACGTCCTCATTTGTCTGGACACTTCATCAGTCAAACCTGTATCCCCCTCAACTCCAACCCCGGAGATGCTGGTATCCTCTTGGAGGCATAGTACACAAATGTCCAGTTTCAAAATGAGTCCTTTCTGTGTTTAGTGGAGTGCATATGTATGCATTATTGTGTTTTTCGTGAATGAATGTGACTTCTTTTAAGGTAAATTGAGTTTGTACATATTTAGTTAATAATGTGATGTTTGGTGAACACTGTATGAATTTAATGTTGCATCTAATGTTTTTGCTGCAGTTGTACATTAATCATTTAAAATGTGCTCTCTTGGCTCAAACGTACTTTGGTTAGAATACATTTACATAATTTGTCTAAATGTACACTCAGTATAATAAATGTATACTTTATTGGACTCAGCTGCGGTCTTCATGGGAAGTATTTTGGTGTTGGACGTATGCTAGATGTGTGCTCCAAACATGTCAAAACAAACATGTGACTCTCCTTAACCATGGTGTGAAGCAGAAATATGTGGGAGGGGTAGAGTCAGGTTTGCATGGGCTGACTGTATAACAATTACAATCGTTGCTCTAATGGGGACATTGGGGTGAGCCATCACTGCAAATGTGCATGATAAGTCGGTGTGGATTTGTAGACTCTGCTAAGAAATGGTGGGGCTTATTTACAAGCCCCGTGGCACAGGGCCAAGCAGCAAGTGTCTTGCTGCGTGTACTGCCATTTGATAAGTTTTGTTTTGACCAATGACTTTGTGTTTCACCACTGCGCATATTAGTTGCTCAATGTTCACCAGTAGCACATGGTATGTTTTGTTCAGTTTAGCCGCCTATGGGCTTTGACATTGCATTAGTCATTACATTCTGTATTCTGCCTATTGGCTTTGACATGGCATTAGCCATTACTTTCTATATTCAGTTGAGCCGCCTATGGGCTTTGACATTGCATTAGCCATTACATTCTGTATTCTGCCTATTGGCTTTGACATGCTGTATCCAGTCTAGCCGCCTATTGGCTTTGACATTGCATTCCTATTGGCTTTGACATGATGTATTCAATTTAGCTGCCTATTGACTTTGACATGCTATTAGATATTCTGCCTATGGGCTTTGACATGATATTATATATTGCATTTTGTATTCAGCTTAACTGCCTATTGGCTTTGACATGATATTCAGCTCCGCTGCCTATTGGCTTTGACATGATATTATACATTGCATTTTATATTCAGCTCAGCTGCCTATTGGCTTTGACATGATATTATACATTGCATTTTGTATTCAGCTCAGCTGCCTATGGGCTTTGACATGATATAAGACATTGCATTTTGTATTCAGCTTAGATGCTTATTGGCTTTGACATGACACTAGACATTGCTTTTGATATTTAGGTTAGCTGCCTATTGCCTTTAACATGACATTGCATTTGATATTTAGGTTAGCTGCCCATTGCCTTTAACGTGGAGTTAGACATTGCAGTTGAGAATCCAAGCTGTATTTTTCCAAGCACAAGATGAACCAAGATGTTTTTCTCACAGTAGACTAGACATGATAAGAGAGGGTACATGGGTGTTGTTTTCTCTTCGCTTGAGCTTGGGAACAGGAGTAGTCTTGGAGACCTGGCCAGTCTCCAAAAGGCTTGCTCAGTTTCCCAGGTCTGAGAGGAGGGGGCACACCTTTGTAACGAATGTAACAGGCTGCAGAGGGTCAGATTCGAATCTGCCGGACCTCGTGCTGGAGCTTGGCGCCAGCTGCCAGCAATCCCGTGTGGGTAGATGAATCTCTCTTTCTCGCGGCTGACAGGGGTCATCAGCTTGCAGACCTTAGAAAGATGAAGCTGTAGATAGTTCCCACACAGTGAAGTATTTGTTTTGCTTTGCATTCAATATCTTATAAATATAACCTGCTGTGTATATTGCAAACTGATATATTTTGTTTGATTAACGCGGACTTGAAAGCTACTAATTCGTCATTCATAAATATTGTGGTTGGGGAAGAATTAACAACAATAAAAGTCTTCTTTGACCTCAGAAGTGCATTTCTGTTGTGTTATGTTAGTGCTTAGAAACCAGATAAGAGGAAAGCACTACAATTGGTACCAGGAGTGGGGTCGGTCATTAAGAGGTGATTAAGAGGGTGTTGACGAGTTGGTAGATTTCTAAGTGCACACTTTAAAAGTGTAATTGTTTTTTGTTGTTTGGAGAATTACAGAAATTGTTCTGTTTGGAGAATCACAGTAGCACGGCAGACCATGTCTGAGAATACATGTGTTGATGAACTGCCTGATGGTGCTAAGAAAAACTGTGAATTGTTTTCTGTTTGGGGAATTACAGAAGAAAATGCATGTGTAGCTAAAAGGCCTGATAATGCTTTGAGAAATAATTTCTGTTGTACATATGTAGAAAACGTGTGTTTTGGAAGTAATGATGACAGAAAGGTCTGGATACCTTTATCTGCTTACAGAGAAATGCAGGAGAAATGTAGGAAGTTGGAACATGAAAATAGGAATTTACGTGAGCAAATTAGCCCGACTGAAAGTTATAAAAAGGCTGTTTTTGAAGAATCTTTTTTGTCCCATTCCAGTAATGAGGGGGTTAAGACAGCTCCGAGCTGCACTGAGTTTTCGTGTGAGCCAGGGTTTTTAGCAGACAAAATGCATTCCTTAACTGATAACACGGACGAGAGAGACCAGAATGTGATTTACGAGTTACCGTTGCAAAATGCACAAGTAAAACGAAAGATTTTAGAGCAAGAGCCGACTTTCATTAGCTTGTTTGATTTTTGGAAAAAGAATAGCCCTCATTTGAGAGAAATCCTAACACTTTTGTATATGGTCACTGTGAAAAATAATATGCAGCTGCGCGCTTGTGATTTGGCAAATGAAATAATGCAGACTTTAGGTTTCTGCGCAGTGCAAGAAGGAAATACTTATGTACATGTAACTCAAGAACAAGGAAAGAAAATAGTGCCCCTAGCTAGAATCATACAATGGATCTGGTACTTGCAAGACAGGGCTAGAGTACACAGGTAAAAGAGTTATCAATGAAGTTGTGTGCACCATTTGAATTCGTGTCTACTGAAGATAAAAAGCATGTTTGTTTTACTAATGATTCATTGACTGAAATGTTGTTTTCTGGCACCGTAGAAGGAACAGCGTTGTATAATGTGTGTCAGATTTTAAAGCAAGAGCTACGTGAGATGTGTCATTTTTATGCTGATTTTTGGTTCATTGCTAATGTTTTAGCACTTAACTGGTTCAATTACCTTGCAGATGTTAATGAGAAAAATTCAGAGAGAGAAGTGTACACCCAGAATTCTGCCTTAGTGGGGATGGCTAAGTGGGTGCCCCAGAAATGTGAACAGCAGAGAGAAAAAGCCACTGACAGGTGGGCAGAGATGAGAGAGATGCACATTCCCCTAGATTTGATAAAAACTGTGCAGCACGCACAAAAGCAATCTGTCATGCAAGCAGTCACAGAGCAGTTGGGGAGAGGAAAGTTACCAGGACAGAAATGGCAAATTGATCAGGTTTTAGGGAAAGTGATTGTTGCAAATTACCAAGGAAAAATCGAAATTATGCTGATACCTAGAAAAGAATCTGATTCATTCATACAAATTGGAGACAGAATGGCCCAAATTGGCAAAAATGCAGTGAATGGAGGTTTGGTAAAGAATGAGTCTGCCCCAGCCCTTCTGACAGTGCAAGAAAAGGGAAGCTGTGGCGCAGAAGATAAAAACCTCAGTGCTGATGTGTGGGCTGAAGCCCCAGGTGATCCTCCAGAACCTGCAGAAAATATAACAAAGGGCCCCAAAAACGTCCTGCTGATTATAAAACAGGGAAAGAAAGAGGAAGGGTGCAGTTTAAATGAAAAATGTTATTTGCAAGAAAAGTCATACTTGTTTCTTTTGCAGATCCTACCACGTTTCGCCACTGTCCCTGAGTGTGCTGTGTGGTCCCCCTTCCGGTGTGTGCGTGTGGGGTCGGGGAAGGGACCGAATCCCCAACCTGAACCTGGCTGAGTAAAGTGCCAGCACCATGGATCCATTTTGCGCTAACTGCGCCTTCAGTTCAAGTTCAACTTGTTTGATTGCATTCTTCCACTGGAACTAAGCTGTGTTTTTTTTTTTTTCCCTTCTCGTATGGAACTCTGACTTTTGCTTACCTTCCAGCAAACCTTTCAGGTGGACCGTGCCCCTTTACATGAGTAGAACTCATGCCACATCAAATTGCTAACACTGTTGAATTAGAGACTCACTCAGACTATAAAAAATTGCCATAGATGTATCTGATGTGAAAGGTTATGAAATCAATGTGTTAATTCACTTCTATTGCTTTACAGGGATTGCTTTGATCATTCAAATTTTTTTTGTTTGAAACAAGAGATATGTGAAACAAAAATTCATTGGTCAAAGGGCGGAATGTACTGCCATTTGATAAGTTTTGTTTTGACCAATGACTTTGTGTTTCACCACTGCGCATATTAGTTGCTCAATGTTCACCAGTAGCACATGGTATGTTTTGTTCAGTTTAGCCGCCTATGGGCTTTGACATTGCATTAGTCATTACATTCTGTATTCTGCCTATTGGCTTTGACATGCTGTATCCAGTCTAGCCGCCTATTGGCTTTGACATTGCATTCCTATTGGCTTTGACATGATGTATTCAATTTAGCTGCCTATTGACTTTGACATGCTATTAGATATTCTGCCTATGGGCTTTGACATGATATTATATATTGCATTTTGTATTCAACTTAACTGCCTATTGGCTTTGACATGATATTCAGCTCCGCTGCCTATTGGCTTTGACACGATATTATACATTGCATTTTATATTCAGCTCAGCTGCCTATTGGCTTTGACATGATATTATACATTGCATTTTGTATTCAGCTCAGCTGCCTATGGGCTTTGACATGATATAAGACATTGCATTTTGTATTCAGCTTAGATGCTTATTGGCTTTGACATGACACTAGACATTGCTTTTGATATTTAGGTTAGCTGCCTATTGCCTTTAACATGACATTGCATTTGATATTTAGGTTAGCTGCCCATTGCCTTTAACGTGGAGTTAGACATTGCAGTTGAGAATCCAAGCTGTATTTTTCCAAGCACAAGATGAACCAAGATGTTTTTCTCACAGTAGACTAGACATGATAAGAGAGAGTACATGGGTGTTGTTTTCTCTTCGCTTGAGCTTGGGAACAGGAGTAGTCTTGGAGACCTGGCCAGTCTCCAAAAGGCTTGCTCAGTTTCCCAGGTCTGAGAGGAGGGGGCACACCTTTGTAACGAATGTAACAGGCTGCAGAGGGTCAGATTCGAATCTGCCGGACCTCGTGCTGGAGCTTGGCGCCAGCTGCCAGCAATCCCGTGTGGGTAGATGAATCTCTCTTTCTCGCGGCTGACAGGGGTCATCAGCTTGCAGACCTTAGAAAGATGAAGCTGGAGATAGTTCCCACACGGTGAAGTATTTGTTTTGCTTTGCATTCAATATCTTATAAATATAACCTGCTGTGTATATTGCAAACTGATATATTTTGTTTGATTAACGCGGACTTGAAAGCTACTAATTCGTCATTCATAAATATTGTGGTTGGGGAAGAATTAACAACAATAAAAGTCTTCTTTGACCTCAGAAGTGCATTTCTGTTGTGTTATGTTAGTGCTTAGAAACCAGATAAGAGGAAAGCACTACACTGCGCCACCCTGTGCCACTGGGAAAGGGCAGAAATGTGTTGTATCTACAAGATATGGCGCATTTCTCTCCTATTACCCCTGTGCTGACAAATTGTTGCTTAGCGCCAATGCAGGCACCCTTGTGTTGCTGGGATGATTGTTTTGTGCAGTTTTCCTGTATAAATACAATCAGGAGAGGTGTTCTCCTCTTTCTATGTATGCTGCAGAATGCAGCACACTTAGGAAGAGGATCAAACGTGGAGAAATAAAGATATTTCTCCCCGTTGCTTCACTTTTGTGTCACCTCTTAGGTGGCATAAGTATCTGACGCATTCCCAGACTTGCAAATCTGGGGATGCGTCAGATTCCTGAGCTTTCCATGGGTGTTGCATGGCAACACCCATGGAACACGCCTTTCACGCAGTTTTACACATGAAAGGGCCCATACTTACAAGGCCATAAAAAGTTACGCAAGGTGGATTTACGTGGCCTTGTAAATATATGGTGACACACTGCGCCACCAGAGCATAAAAAAAATATATGCTCCGGTGGCACAGTGTGCCGGTAGGGCCTAGTAAATGAGGAGTGGTGTGTCCTAATGAAAATCAGTAGGCACCATTCTTATGTGGTGAATCCAACAACAGAACTGCTCCTACCACGGAGCATCAAGAAACACATACTTCTATGGGTCTATGAGATCCACCCTGAAGCAGAGATGGTATGACTCCAGAAATCAATAGAGACAATTTTATGTGTCTTTTTAGTCCACAAAGATTCAGAGATGTAGCAGCCTTGGGAATTCAGGTGTCTACTGTGTCTACCTCCTCCTAGGAGCCAAGATATTATATAACCCAAGAAACTCAAGACACTCCACATGGACGTGGGCCTATGGGGTTCAGTCAGAAGCAGAATATGCTACGTTCCAGTGTTAATGAGAAACATGCCTGTTTTGTTAGTCTTCAAAGAAGAAAACTCATTGCTGGAACGGAAAATCCTTTGCATGTCTCTAAAGTGTGTGCTGTCCTGCCACCTCTTCCCATCGAAGATCTCTCTTCTGCATGAGCACCGTCTCCATGATTGAGAGATGTCCTCTTACCTGCTAAGCATTAAACTGTAAGGAAAAGGCCGTACAGTGCTTTACTGCAGTTAAAGTAATTGCTCACGGAAGAGGATATTCCATGACAAAGTGCAAAATGTAAACATGTGCTAAGAGTTATACTCAAACATAACTGCATTTTGGTCCTGCTGCTCGGCTTTGGTGACACTTAGGAACTCCGTAACTGGACCCACCATGCTCCTGAGGCCTCTGTTGCACATTTTTATTTGGTGGTCCAAATCTGGTGTATTTAAGCTGCCTTCATTTGTAGTCTGTGTATTTCTTGTGCATTTCTGCAACAGTAATTGCAGGGACATATCGCTTGTCCTATAGGCCACTCGCCACTATAAAAATGCTTCTTAAGGGCGTCCAGCATCCAGGTAAATAGCAGAGAGGAAGGGCATTCTACTTTCTATATGCTAACTGCTCAATAACACTTTAATTCCTCCTGGCTACCTCACTCAAAATAATTGGCTTTGCAATCTGTTCTGTCCCCCCTTTAATCTCCCTCCCCTTGTCACACCATATTACTTCAAGAACCACTGGCCTACATCTGTTGCCTGTGCTTTCACGGGTGTCCCTACTCCTCTTCTGGACTAGCCAAACCAACCTACTACAGTTGATGCTTAGAAAACCCGCTAAATTGCCCCCAGAGTGCCACTGGGAAGCCCCCACTGAATTACTACTGTGGTGCTTATTTCTAAACCTGTGCTTCTTCCATACCTCTCCTCAGTGTGCCAATGCCCAAAGTCCAAGCACTCTCGAGCTAAAGCTCCATTCCAAGGTGCAGTTAATGTGCTTCTGGTAACACTTCACTGATCTACACTTGTGTTTTTAGGATTTATGCTAGCTTGCCCTTATAATGCTTCTGCATGGGCCCTGCACACCTTTCACTGTGGTGCCTATTTTTCATCCTAATTTACTTCTAAACTACTTCTGGGAGAACCTTACTAGACTACTAATGCTGTGCTTGAGTTTCACCTCAGTTCCCACCTACATATTCACTGGGTAGAATCCACTGACTTACTATTGTTTACCTGCCTGAACATACTTCCTAACCAAATTCTCCTATTCAACAATCAGTGAGCAACTAGTCATATGGACCTACCATCTATACCTCTCCATCTTACCACATCATGCACTGTCAAGACAATACTTTAACACCCTCCCCTCTCCCAGCTCAACCTTTTACAGCCTGGTACTTCGCTTCTTGCCTAAACACCACTCAATTGCCTAACTATCTCACCCTTCGCCCTGAACCCTGACAAGCAGCACCCACTTCTGTCGATTCTGTACCTCCCACTGCAATTTCTGTAAGCACATTTATGGCTATCCACCACCTTCACTGACAAATCCCCCTAATCGTAACATACATCACATAAGACGCACCATACGCCACTGACTCAACTAACTGCTCAACCCCCAACTGTCAGGAATACAAGGCTCCAGTCACATAGTGCATCCCAGCACAACACACACTGGAGGAAGGCTGTAAATATAGCAGTAGTCAGGGCAGATCATAACAATTTAGGGTTTTTTTCCCCAAAAGATCTTTTTTGTTTTTTGAGTTATAAACAGTGGAAACTGCAACAAATTGCACAGTTATGCATATATTTCAGACTAGCCAAGCAGATCAATCTAACATTTAAACTATCCCACCTCTGATCCGGTGGCTCTCATATAAATATCACATTCAAATCCTGTTTCTGAATAAAAGAAACAAACAATCTTTTCTACCAGACATATGCCCTGATTACAACTTTGGCGGAGGGTGTTAATCTGTCCCAAATGTGACGGATATTCCGCCCACCGTATTACGGGTTCCATAGGATATAATGGACTCGTAATACAGCGGGCGGTATATCCGTCACATTTGGGACGGATTAACACCCTCCGCGAAAGTCGTAATCAGGCCCATAGTTTTTTATTTTACAGTTCAAGCAGTGATGGCACCGGATAACTGTATCACTCCATCTTGAGATGGGATTGTTGTTAACTCTGAAAGCATTGCTGCTCAGACTCTCAGATCCTCTTCCAGTTTTTCATCTGTTTGGATGTGTTTCATATGGATCTCTTCAACTGTCGCCCATTCCATAATATCTTTAGCCCACTTTAGAGTGCACAGGGGGATTGGAATTAACCATTTTATTGCTATCCACCTTTGTGCCAGCATTAGGTCCAGCAAGACAAACCTACTAAGTTTCTTTTTGGGGGAGCAGGAAAAGAGGCCCAATAGTATCTGTTTGGGTTCCACCAAGAGAGCCCAACCTGATGCCCTAGTAAGGTTTGTAAGGACTTGTTGCCAGAAGAAGGAAATCTTCGAACACGTCCACGCTATATGCACAAAGTCTGTTTTTGGGGCAAAGCATCTTGGGCATCTATCTGAGCGTGTGGGGTAAATCCTGTTTAAAGTGACTGGGGAGAGATATGTTTGGTGTATGAAATTATAATTCATTCGTTTAAACCGTTCATTGGAAGTGCTCGTATTTACCCCTTCATTAATGCGTTCCCATTCCCTTGGAGTCAACTGGTCTGGAAGCACCTCTCCCCACCTAACCTGGACTGCGAGAGGTTGTCGGAGAAAGTCTGTGCGTAATGCTCTATAGAGATGGGATATCAAACGGCCACCAACCATGTCTAATAGAGTGGCAAGGATGGTAGAAGGTGGTGGGGCGTCAGGATATGTCAACCAAATACCGCACGCCATGATGGAGAGTTTCTGATACTGTAAGTATTGCCCTGGTCCTAATGTAAATGACCCAACCGCATCTTCATATGTTATGAAGCGGTCCCCCGGATAGAGATCACTCAGTGTAAGGAAGCCCCCTCATTCCATCTCTGAAGCGACATGTACTCCTCAATTTTGTAGAAGGGCTTCAATGTCCAGATGCTAAGCTGTACATGGGATGGGGCTTTCTTGAGCACCCTCTTCACTGTATCTTCCCAGAGCTGAGTAACATTGCGAACTATGGCCCTCATTCTGACCTGGCGGTCGGTGATAAAGCGGCGGCCAAGCCGCCAACAGGCCGGCGGTCTAAAATATGCAATTCTGACCCTGGCGGGAACCGCCAACACAGCCCGCCAACTTAACACTCCGCCCGCCACGGCGGTACAAACAAACAGCGCGGCGGTTCCCGCCAACAGCCAGGCGGCAGACAATGTACCGCCTACCCTATTACGACCCACCAATCCGCCACCTTTTCCGGGGCGGGAGCACCGCCGATAAGAACACGGCGGAAACAGACTACGAACGGGAAAACGCTCACCTCTACGCACTCCACGCGAGATTCCGGCAGTATGGAACCAGAGTTGCAGGTCATCCCCGCACTCCTATACCTGCTCATATACCAGGAGCACGCCCGGCGGCGCGGAAGACATCGGTGAGTACTGCACCTACGACACAGGGGAGGGAAAAGATTACCGGCACACACCCACCCACCCACACCCACTACAACACACACATCAATGCATTCCCACAGATCACTGTCACAACCCACAAACCACCCCCCTCCGAAATAATGCAAAGACCAAAATAAGAGATCATAAACGGGCAGATATATTGAAATATGGACACCAGTAATCCCAATAAATAAATAAACTATGTACAAAATATATACAGCTACTAAATGTAGTCCAACCACTGTCCGTGGATCACAGGGGTCCTGTGCAAAGGGGCAAGGCCCAGTCCCACGACAAGAACTCCACGGAGAGAACACTGCAGGGGCATCAGAAAGAAAATAGGACAGGCACCTCAGGGGGAAGGGAAGGGGGGGCACCTCAGCCACTTGAGTACACGACGCCAGATCCACGAGGGGACTCCATGACCACTGGGCCATCCTGGGGTGTGCAAAGCCACAGTCCATACAGTCCATACAGTGGGTGGCCTGCCCACTGGGCCATCCTGGGGAGTGCAAAGCCACAGTCCATACAGTCCATACAGTGGGTGGCCTGCCCACTGGGCCATCCTGGGGAGTGCAAAGCCACAGTCCATACAGTCCATACAGTGGGTGGCCTGCCCACTGGGCCATCCTGGGGAGTGCAAAGCCACAGTCCATACAGTCCATACAGTGGGTGGCCTGCCCACTGGGCCATCCTGGGGAGTGCAAAGCCACAGTCCATACAGTCCATACAGTGGGTGGCCTGCCCACTGGGCCATCCTGGGGAGAGCAAAGCCACAGTCCATACAGTCCATAACAGACCCCACTGCCACTGGAGGAGGCAAGTTGGCCAGAGGACATCCTGCAGCCCTGCCCGAGATAGATCCTGCCCTGCCACGTCTGCCAAAGGGCCAGCGGTTCTTGCCTTGAAGGGCCCAGTTCAGCGGTTCTGGAGACGGCGGGGCCCAGTTCAGCGGTTCTTGAGACGGCGGGCCCAGTTCAGCGGTTCTGGAGACGGCGGGGCCCAGTTCAGCGGTTCTGGAGACGGCGGGGCCCAGTTCAGCGCTCCTTGCCTTGAAGGGCCCAGTTCAGCGGTTCTTGAGACGGCGGGGCCCAGCGGAGCGGTTCTTGAGACGGCGGGGCCCAGCGGAGCGGTTCTTGAGACGGCGGGGCCCAGTTCAGCGGTTCTGGAGACGGCGGGGCCCAGTTCAGCGCTCCTTGCCTTGAAGGGCCCAGTTCAGCGGTTCTTGAGACGGCGGGGCCCAGCGGAGCGGTTCTTGAGACGGCGGGGCCCAGTTCAGCGGTTCTTGAGACGGCGGGGCCCAGCGGAGCGGTTCTTGAGACGGCGGGGCCCAGTTCAGCGGTTCTTGAGACGGCGGGGCCCAGCGGAGCGGTTCTTGAGACGGCGGGGCCCAGTTCAGCGGTTCTTGAGACGGCGGGGCCCAGCGGAGCGGTTCTTGAGACGGCGGGGCCCAGTTCAGCGGTTCTTGAGACGGCGGGGCCCAGCGGAGCGGTTCTTGAGACGGCGGGGCCCAGTTCAGCGGTTCTTGAGATGGCGGGGCCCAGCGGAGCGGTTCTTGAGACGGCGGGGCCCAGTTCAGCGGTTCTTGAGACGGCGGGGCCCAGTTCAGAGGTTCTGGAGACGGCGGGGCCCAGTTCAGCGCTCCTTGCCTTGAAGGGCCCAGTTCAGCGGTTCTTGAGACGGCGGGGCCCAGCGGAGCGGTTCTTGAGACGGCGGGGCCCAGTTCAGCGGTTCTTGAGACGGCGGGACCCAGCGGAGCGGTTCTTGAGACGGCGGGGCCCAGTTCAGCGGTTCTTGAGACGGCGGGGCCCAGCGGAGCGGTTCTTGAGACGGCGGGCCCAGTTCAGCGGTTCTTGAGACGGCGGGGCCCAGCGGAGCGGTTCTTGAGACGGCGGGGCCCAGCGGAGCGGTTCTTGAGACGGCGGGGCCCAGTTCAGCGGTTCTGGAGACGGCGGGGCCCAGTTCAGCGGTTCTTGAGACGGCGGGGCCCAGCGGAGCGGTTCTTGAGACGGCGGGGCCCAGTTCAGCGGTTCTTGAGACGGCGGGGCCCAGCGGAGCGGTTCTTGAGACGGCGGGGCCCAGTTCAGCGGTTCTTGAGACGGCGGGGCCCAGTTCAGCGGTTCTTGAGATGGCGGGGCCCAGTTCAGCGGTTCTTGAGACGGCGGGGCCCAGTTCAGCGGTTCTTGAGACGGCGGGGCCCAGTTCAGCGGTTCTGGAGACGGCGGGGCCCAGTTCAGCGCTCCTTGCCTTGAAGGGCCCAGTTCAGCGGTTCTTGAGACGGCGGGGCCCAGTTCAGCGGTTCTTGAGACGGCGGGGCCCAGCGGAGCGGTTCTTGAGACGGCGGGGCCCAGCGGAGCGGTTCTTGAGACGGCGGGCCCAGTTCAGCGGTTCTGGAGACGGCGGCCGGTCTATGGCCAACTGCTAATTGCCTGGTGGTGCCCTCCTGGGCAGCGGGGATGGTGCTCCTTCAATGCCCACCTGGGCTGTGGGTGGTGGGGCCCTCCTGGCCAGCTGGGCTGGGTCCTCCCTGGGCAGCGGCTATGGGGGTGGTGGGCTCTCCCGGGGCAGCTGTGCCGGTTCCTCCCGGGGCAGCGGCTATGGGGGTTGTGGGCTCCTCCTGGGCAGCAGGCCTGCTGCCTGACCTCTCCGACTTGCTGCCCTTGCCCTCCTTAGTCGTGGGCCTGTGGCCCTTTCCTCCCTTTGGAGCTGTGGCTGGTGACTGTCTCTGGGTGGTGTCCGGGGGGGATGTAGAAGGCGGGCTCCTGCGGCGCCCCTTCCGCCTTCTGCTCCTCTTCCCAGGGGGTGGGCTGGCTGTCCCCTTGCTGCTGGGCGAAGATCCAGACATGCGGGCTGGCGGGCTCCAATACCCCTGCACCCTTGTCAAGGGGGCTGCAGGGCTGGTGGTGGCTGAGGTGCTCTTCTTACCCCGACGAGAAGGAGGGGGGGCTCAGGGTCAGGAAAGAAGTTAGTAGTGGCGAGGAAGAGCTTCTTGGGACAATGGAGAGTGGTAGGTACAGTGGGAATGGGAGTGGAGGGAGAGGATGTGGTTGTAGGTGAGTCACGTTTGCTGTCTTTGGGTGCAGGTGCAGGAGGGATAGGCTGTCGTGAGGTGGATGGCTGTGGGGGGTGGCTGCGTTTGTGTGGTGTGGAAGAGGGGGTGACAGACACAGTGGGAGAGGACACAGGGGACGTGTAAATGGCAGTGGGGGTGGTGACTGCACGTGTGCGGACTGGAGTGGAGGGTGTGCTGGTGATGGAAACACTGGCTGATGGTGAGGTGAATGGAGGTGTGAGTGTAGACGTCACAGGGAGGGAGGAGGGAGACGAGGAGGTGGGGGTCACAGAGGTGGTAGTGACTGTTGGCATGTCTACATCGGAATGTTGCGTGTGTGAATGTCTGCGTGATCTGTGGTGCTTATGTTTGGATGAGCTTCTCTTGGGTGTTGAGGTGTGTGCAGGCTGGTCTGATGGTGTGGGTGGGACAGGCAGAGGAACAGGAGACTGGGAGGAGGGAGTTAGTAGAGGCAGGCAGGAGACAGAGACAATGGCTGCCGTCAGTGCTGAGGCCAGAGCCTGGAACGATCGCTGATGGGCAGCCTGACCCGAATGAATGCCCTCCAGGTACGCATTGCTGCGATGAACCTCCCTCTCCACCCTCTGGATGGCATCAAAAGGGTAGTCTGCCCAACAATGAGCGTTCGGAGGAGGTCAATGACCTCCTCACTGAGGGCAGCGGGGGTAACAGGGGCAGGGCCTGAGGCGAAGGAGATGCCCGGCTTCCTGGCAGAGCGGGCACGGGGCGAACGCTGAGGGGCTGCTGGGAGGGCGGAGATGGTGCGCTGGGTGGCGGCTGTACCTGTAATGGCGGGGGGCACGGATGGTGCCACCCCCGCAAGGGAGCCCCCTTCCGAGGACGTGTCCGTGTCGCTGCAGGGTCCAGTCGTCCCCGTCGTGGAGCTCCCCTCGCCCTCCGTCTCACTGGTCCAGTCTGACTCTGTGGCATGGCCCTCCTGGGCCATGTGAGATGCAGCTCCCTCCTGCCCCGATGCCACTTCTCCTCCGCCTGATGATGCTGATGCACACAAGCACAGAAAGACAAACAAAAAGGGGGGGAGAGAGAGAAATAAAGGGATATTGATTACATGGATCTCCGGTACAGTTAGCGGACATGACAGACACAGATGCCCCCTGCACTAAGTTGCGCACTTGGGGTCCGCTACGCATTCCGTGGAACATGCCCTACACGCCTAGAGTTGACAACTGCACCCATGGATGACACGGCCCAGGGATGGCTGTACTGACAAACTACTGAGGGTGGTGGCTGGGGACACAGGGGCTTACGGGGGTGCCCAGCCTACAGATATCGCTCTGGCCTAGGGGGACCCCCAGCCCTCCTCCCCCACCCAGACACCTCCACTGCGCGACAACAGAGTAGATAATGCTTGTACTCACCCCCTTGTGTCTGCTGTGCTGCCCTCACGCGCCCATCCAAATCAGGGTAGGCCACCGCCAGGATCCGGAACATCAGGGGGCTCAGTTGACGGCAGGCACCCCGCCTACGTTGGGAGGCCATCCCCAGCAGAGACTCGGCGGTCTTCTTGGTCCCGCGGCGGATGTCCTCCCACCTCTTGCGGCAGTGGGTGCCCCGTCGATGGTGGACCCCCAGGGTCCGGACTTCCTTGGCGATGGCACGCCAAATCCCGATCTTCTCATGGGCGCGGACCTATGTGACACGTACAGGGAGGGAGAAATACCACGTTCAAGTTTGTCAGCATTTTCCTTGCCAGTGGCCCAACGCCCCCCATCCCCGCCAGGCCCCCCGCCATGCCCCCGCCATGCCCAACATGCCCCCCATCCCCGCCAGGCCCCCCGCCATGCCCCCCGCCAGGCCCAACATGCCCCCCATCCCCGCCATGCCCCCCGCCATGCCCCCCGCCATGCCCAACATGCCCCCCATCCCCGCCAGGCCCCCCTGCATGCCCCCCGCCAGGCCCAACATGCCCCCCATCCCCACCAGGCCCCCCGACATGCCCAACATGCCCCCCATCCCCGCCAGGCCCCCCGCCATGCCCCCCGCCAGGCCCAACATGCCCCCCATCCCCGCCATGCCCCCCGCCAGGCCCCCCGCCAGGCCCAACATGCCCCCATCCCCGCCATGCCCCCCGCCATGCCCCCGCCAGGCCCAACATGCCCCCCATCCCCGCCAGGCCCCCCGCCATGCCCCCCGCCATGCCCAACATGCCCCCCATCCCCGCTAGGCCCCCCGCCATGCCCCCCGCCAGGCCCAACATGCCCCCCATCCCCGCCAGGCCCCCCGCCATGCCCCCCGCCAGGCCCAACATGCCCCCCATCCCCGCCATGCCCCCCGCCATGCCCCCCGCCAGGCCCAACATGCCCCCCATCCCCGCCAGGCCCCCCGCCAGGCCCCCAAGCCAGCCAGTGGCCCCAAATCAAGATTGAATTAAACTCACTTGTTGGTCTGGAGGACCGTAGAGTAGCGCATACTGGGGGAGGACCCCATCCACAAGTTTCTCCAACTCCTCTCCAGTGAAGGCAGGGGCCCTTTCCCCAGGTGCAGCAGCCATTGTCCCTTCCAGACCGAGGTCACAGCAACACTTGCAGTATAGGTCCTCTCCTGTGAAAGTTCAAGTCGCAAGTGGATAAGTAGATAGAAAATGGCGGTCACGTCCGCGGCGGTGCGTACCGCGGCGGTGCGTCCCGCCACCGCCGGCGCCCTTCGCCATTGGCTCCTGAAACCCATAGGCTTCAATGTTAACCAATGCGGCTTGGCGCTGCGGTCTTCGCCCGCCGCCCGCCGCGGTGTGCCACGCCAGCGCATTGACCTCACATCCCATTGTCACACTTCACAGGTCAGGCAGCCGCCATTTCCAGGGCCCAAATGGCTCAATTTCAACTGCGTCACACAGGCCTAGGCCTTGCATAGCCACTCAGACACGCCATTCACTGCATAGAGAATCGTTTACTGTGCTAGCTGTGAGTACGTACCTGTGGGTTGCTTGACTGTGTGCTCCATGTTGTCCTTCCTAGGCACCGTCCGCTGGGTTGGGCGAGGAGACGGATGAATCCTCCCGTGTACCGACCGCTGGTGGACCTGTCGACAATGGAAGAACGCCACATTATCCTGACCTACCGTCTTAACCGTGCCACTATCCATGAACTGTGTGCCCAGCTGGAGCCCGACCTGATGTCCCCCATCCGCCAACCCACAGGGATTCCCCCTCTGGTGCAGGTCATGTCAGTACTCCATTTCTTGGCAAGTGGTTCATTTCAGACAACAGTGGGAATTGCTTCTGGGATGTCTCAGCCCATGTTTTCGAAGGTGTTATCCAGAGTGTTGTCTGCCCTGATGAAATACGTGAGGAGCTACATCATTTTCCCTGAGGTGGGCGAATTGGCTACAGTGAAGGGTGATTTCTACGCCCTTGGACATATTCCCAACGTAATTGGTGCCATTGATGGGACCCATGTGGCTTTGGTTCCCCCAAGAGACAGGGAGCAGGTGTACAGGAACAGAAAAAATTACCATTCAATGAACATCCAGGTGGTGTGTTTGGCTGACCAGTACATCTCGCATGTAAATGCCAAATTCCCAGGGTCAGTGCATGACGCCTACATCCTCAGGAATAGCAGCATCCCTTACGTGATGGAACAGCTACAGAGACACCGTGTATGGCTAGTGGGGGACTCTGGGTACCCCAACCTGTCGTGGCTACTGACCCCAGTAAGGAATCCCCGGACCAGGGCAGAGGAACGGTACAATGAGGCCCATGGGCGTACTAGGAGGGTGATCGAACGCACCTTTGGCCTCCTAAAGGCCAGGTTTAGGTGCCTGCATATGACAGGTGGATCCCTAATGTACTCACCTAAGAAGGTGTGTCACATCATCGTGGCCTGCTGCATGCTTCACAACCTGGCTTTGCGCCGCCAGGTGCCTTTCCTGCAGGAGGATGGTCGAGACGGTGGTGTTGTGGCAGCGGTGGAACCTGAGGAGAGTGACGAGGAGGAAGACGACGGGGCTGAAACAGACAACAGGGACAGAATCATTGAACAGTACTTCCAATAGGACACAGGTAACATTTCAAAGATAATTTAGTAAATGTGAACTACTCTCCTGCATCTCTGCTGCCTGTCTATTTGCCCCAGTGTATGATGACTGAGTTTTGTCTTTTCCCTCCCTATTTCAGATCTGGGGTCCCCACTACGAGTCCTGTGCTTCGTTTCCCCATGGACTACAGCTTTGTGGCAGCTGTTTGTTGACTTCACCATGTACAAGGACATATTTGCACTGTCATGTCAATTACAATATATTGAAATCACAGCCAGACTCCAGATATTTTGGTGCAAAATAGGTGTTTATTTAAGTGCTCAAAATGGGATGGGTGGTTTCAAGTGGGTGGGGGCTATGGTGAAGGAATGTCCATGGCAGAGTCCAGAGTAACAGTCACACAGGTGCATTGTCCAGAGGCCTGTGGAGAGATGGAGCATGGGCAGTTCAAGGATGGACAGGGTGACAATGTGGGACAGTGGGATGACATCAGGTGGTATCCATTGCTGGCGGGGGTCTTGACATCCTACTCTGTCTTCTTGCGAGATCTCAGGGCCCTCTTGCGGGGTGGTTCTTCTCCTGCAGGAGGTGGGGGTCTGGTGGGCTGCTGCTGTGCGGGGGCCTCCTGTCCACTAGCGCCGGCGGAGGTGGTTGGCTGTTCTTGGTCCAGGCTAGTGGCAGGGGCCCTTGGGTGTTGTTGAGTGTCCGCCCTGGTGTTGACGAGGTCCTGCAGCAGCCCTACCATGGTAACCAGGGTGGTGTTGATGGCTCTGATGTCCTCCCTGTACCCCCGATAGTGTTCCTCCTGCAGTACCTGGATCTCCTGGAACCGGGCCAGTACCGTCGCCATCGTCTCCTGGGAGCGGTTGTATGCTCCCATGATGGTGGTGAGGACCTCGTGGAGAGTGGGTTCCCTGGGCCTCTCCTCCCCCCCCTGTCGCACAGCTGCCCTCCGAGTTGCCCTGTTTCCCTGGGCCTCTGCCCCCTGGCCGGTGTGCCCACTACCACTGCCCCCAGGTCCCTGTTGTTGTTGGGGTGGTGGGTTATCCTGGGTGCCCTGTAGTGGTAGACACACCGCAGATTGACGCGCCCTGGAGACAGAGGCATGGGCCCGCTGGGTGGGAGCTGTGCTGGTGTTCCCAGAGGGGTTTGGGTCTGTAGTGGCCTGGGCCTGTGTGAGGGGAACCGACTGTCCAGAGGTCCCCGATGGTCCGGGCTGGTCATCGGTGTCCAGGTCGACAGAGCTGCTGTCATCGCTGACGGCCTCTTGGGTGGGGGGTGTGGAGAATTCTGGCCCCTCCGCCGCGGTGTGTTGACGGTCGGGTCCTGCAGGGGTATAGAGGTATGGTTATAGTTTCAATGTGTGGCATATGGGTGTATCTATGGGTTCTCGTGTCCCCAAGTGCTGGCATTCGTGTGTGGGGGCTTTGGTGAGGGTGGCTTGTGGGGGGGATGTGTATATGCATTGGGCATGCTTTGGTGATGGGTGTCCATGCTTAGTGGACGCATGCAGGCCTAGGTTTTGGGATGTGTGGGTTGTGATGGTGAGACATTGGCGGGGAATAGGTGTGCTGGGGGTGGGGGTGAGGATGGTGGTGGGGGTGAGGATGGTGGTGGGGGTGAGGGTGGGGTTCGAGGATGGGGGTGAGGGTTGGGGTATGATTTGGCATGCAGGTGGGGGGGAAGCAGTATTGAAGCTTCAACTTACCAGTATCCATTCCTCCGCCGACTCCTGCGAGGCCGTCAGGATGCAGGATGTTCAAGACTTCCTCCTCCCATGATGTGAATTGTGGGGGTTGAGGTGGGGGTCCTCCGCCAGTCTTCTGCACGGCGATGTTGTGCCTGGATACCATGGAACGCACCTTCCCCCGTAGGTCGTTCCATCGCTTCCTGATGTCTTCCCGATTTCTGGGGTGCTGTCCCACTGCGTTGACCCTGTCGACAATCCTCTGCCATAGCTCCGTCCTCCGGGCAATGCTGGTGTATTGTATCTGTGTGCCGAACAGCTGGGGCTCTACCCGAACGATTTCCTCCACCATGACCCTGAGTTCTTCGTCTGTGAAGCGGGGTTGTCTTTGGGGTGCCATGGGGTGGTGTGTATGATGTGTGGGGTGGAGTATGTGTATTTAAGTGAGTTGAGTGTGGTGGTGTGTGTTGTTTTGTGTGTGGATAGTGTGTGGGTGATGGTGTTGAGTGGCTGTGGCTGTTAGTTTGTGGATTCTGGTGTCTCGCTCTGGCCTTCTTTCAGAATTTTTTTGCGTAGGGGTTTGTGGGTGATGTGGGTGGATGTTTTATATTGTATTGTGTGTGTGGGAGTGGTGTGTGTATGTGTATCAGGTGTGTGGGATTCAAATCGTCCAATGTGGCTGAGTTTTGTTCGTTTGTGTGTATTCTGACCGCGGCGGTGTGTCCCGCCAATGGAATACCGCGTTTGAATGACTGCCGCGTGGATTCGTGGGTCGTAATGGCATGGGCGTATTTCTGTTGGCGTGGCGGTGGAGGTTTGGTCACCTCCACCTTTCCGCCGACCGCTGGTCTGGCGGTCGGTTGTGGCGGTCGGATTTTCGGAGGTTTGCCTTCTGCGGGTCAGAATGACCGTGGCGGGTTTCCGCGGCCGCGGCGGTGTTATGGCGGTCTTCTGACCGGCGGTAAGTGCATTTTACCGCCGGGGTCAGAATGACCACCTATGTGTGGTGTGTCAGCGGGGACTCTGGAGCTGGCCATCAGCAAGGTAGGGAGACACAGCTCTCCAAATAATTTAGGTTATTTTAAGTCGATGAAGTAATAAAACACCCAGGAATGACCAGAGGCCTTTGGTTTTTTTTTCTCACTGCAATTATCACATCTCACACAGACCAGGTAATCAACATGAAAAAGCTGACATTTGCTCTCAGACTACAGAAGACAACATTACCAAGCCGAGTCCCCTTCTGTCTTAACGATTCAAAATACCAACAAGAACTTGATTTCTTTTCCAGGGTGCCAAGACAACAAAGTCATTGATATGAACTGAAATGGTTGCAAGAATATCTGGATAACACAGAGAGAAACAAGTGTTTTTTTTATTTCATAGAGAACAATTAATTCTTCCTGATGCAACCACACAAGATATTGTTTTGAAAGTGTGCAGTGACAGTCCTCTAGTAGAACATCCACAAATTTGAAATACTAAAATATAATCAGACATTTCTGGTTGCCAAAATTACAACAAACTATTAAGTATTATGTCAACAATTGTAGAATTTATTCACAATCAAAGTTTCAAAATATCAAATCTTTAACCCCTTCGCTGCCAGGCCTTTTCCCCCTCCTGGCCAGGCCTTTTTTTGCCTTTTTGGGGCAGTTCGCGCTTAGGCCCTCATAACTTTTTGTCCACATAAGCTACCCAAGCCAAATTTGCGTCCTTTTTTTCCAACATCCTAGGGATTCTAGAGGTACCCAGACTTTGTGGGTTCCCCTGAAGGAGGCCAAGAAATTAGCCAAAATACAGTGAAAATTTCGTTTTTTCCAAAAAAATGGGAAAAAATGGCTGCAGAAGAAGGCTTGTGGTTTTTCCCCTGAAAATGGCATCAACAAAGGGTTTGCGGTGCTAAACTCACCAGCTTCCCAGCTTTCAGGAACAGGCAGACTTGAATCAGAAAACCCAATTTTTCAACACAAATGTGGCATTTTACTGGGACACACCCTATTTTTTAAAAAAATTGTGCTTTCAGCCTCCTTCCAGTCAGTGACAGAAATGGGCATGAAACCAATGCTGGATCCCAGAAACCTAAACATTTCTGAAAAGTAGACACAATTCTGAATTCAGCAAGGGGTCATTTGTGTAGATCCTACAAGGGTTTCCTACAGAAAATAACAACTGAAAAAGAAAAATATTGAAATTGAGGTGAAAAAAACATCAATTTTTCTCTACGTTTTACTCTGTAACTTTTTCCTGCAATGTCAGATTATCGAAAGCAATATACCGTTACGTCTGCTGGACTCCTCTGGTTGCGGGGATGTATAGGGCTTGTAGGTTCATAAAGAACCCTAGGTACCCAGAGCCAATAAATGAGCTGCACACTGCAGCGCGTTTTCATTCTATACCGGGTATACAGCAATTCACTTGCTGAAATATAAAGAGTAAAAAATAGCTATCAAGAAAACCTTTGTATTTCCAAAAAGGGCACAAGATAAGTTGTTGAGGGGCTGTGGTTATTTGCACATCTCTGAATTCCGGGGTGACCATACTAGCACGTGAATTACAGGGCATTTCTCAAATAGATGTCTTTTTTACACACTCTCCTATATTTGGAAGGATAAAATGTAGAGAAAGACAAGGGGCAATAACACTTGTTTTGCTAATCTATGTTCCCCCAAGTCTCCAGATAAAAATGATGCCTCACTTGTGTGGGTAGGCCTAGCGCCCACGACAGGAAACACCCCAAAACTCAACGTGGACATATCCCATTTTTTTAAAGAAAACAGAGGGTTTTTTTGCAAAGTGCCTACCTGTAGATTTTGGCCTCTAGCTCAGCCAGCACCTAGGGAAACCTACCAAACCTGTGCATTTTTTAAAACTAGAGACCTAGGGGAATCCAAGATGGGGTGACTTGTGGGGCTCTGACCAGGTTCTGTTACCCAAAATCCTTTGCAAACCTCAAAATTTGGCTAAAAAAAACACATTTTCCTCACATTTCGGTGACAGAAAGTTCTGGAATCAGAGAGGAGCCACAAATTTCCTCCCACCCAGCGTTCCCCCAAGTCTCCCGATAAAAATGATACCTCACTTGTGTGGGTAGGCCTAGCGTCCGCGACAGGAAATGCCCCAAAACGCAACGTGGACACATCCCATTTTTTGAAAGATAACAGAGGTGTTTTTTGCAAAGTGCCTACCTGTAGATTTTGGCCTCTAGCTCAGCCGGCACTTAGGGAAACCTACCAAACCTGTGCATTTTTGAAAACTAGGGACCTAGGGGAATCCAAGATGGGGTGACTTGTGGGGCTCTGACCAGGTTCTGTTACCCACAATCCTTTGCAAACCTCAAAATGTGGCTAAAAAAACAAATTTTCCTCACATTTTGGTGACAGAAAGTTCTGGAATCAGAGAGGAGCCACAAATTTCCTTCCACCCCGCGTTCCCCCAAGTCTCCCGATAAAAATTATACCTCACTTGTGTGGGTAGGACTAGCGCCCACGAAAGGAAATGGCCCAAAACACAAAGTGGACACATCACATTTTTTCATAGAAAACAGTGCCTACCTGTGGATTTTGGCCTGTAGCTCAGCCGGCACCTGGGGAAACCTAGCAAACCAGCGCATTTTTGAAAACTAGAAACCCAGGGGAATCCAAGATGGGGTGACTTGCGGAGCTCTGACCAGGTAATGTTACCCAGAATCCTTTGCAAACATCAACATTTGGCCAAAAAAAAACTTTTTCCTCTCATTTCGGTGACAGAAAGTTCTGGAATCAGAGAGGAGCCACAAATTTCCTTCCACCCAGCGTTCCCCTAAGTCTCTCGATAAAAATGGTACCTTACTTCTGTGGGTAGGCCTAGCGCCCATGAAAGGAAATGGCCCAAAACACAACGTGGACACAACATATTTTTTCACAGAAAACAGGAGGTGTTTTTTGCAAAGTGCCTACCTGTGGATTTTGGCCTCTAGCTCAGCCGGCCCCAGGGGGGGGGCAGAAATGCCCTAAAATAAATTTTACCCCCCCAAATGCCCCCTGCCCAGGAGCGACCCTTGTCTACGGGGTCGCTCCCCCTGCGTGACATTGGTGCCAAAAAACAAATCCCCGGTGCCTAGTGGTTTCTGCCCCCTTGGGGGCAGATTGACCTAAAATCGGCCAATCTGCCCCCACGGGGGCAGAAATGGTCTAAATACAATTTGCCCCCCAGGGGAGCAACCCTTGCCTAATGGGTCGCTCCCCATCTCTAAAAAACAAACAAACAAACAAAAAAAAAAAAATTGCCCTAAAATAAATTTGCCCCCCCAACCCAACCACCCCCCCCCCCCCGGAGCGACCCTTGCCTACGGGGTCGCTCCCCCTGCGTGACATTGGCACCAAAAAACAAATCCCCGGTGCCTAGTGGTTTCTGCCCCCTTGGGGGCAGATTGACCTAAAATCGGCCAATCTGCCCCCAAGGGGGGCAGAAATGGTCTAAATACAATTTGCCCCCCAGGGGAGCGACCCTTGCCTGATGGGTCGCTCCCCATCTCTAAAAAAACAAACAAACAAAAATAAAACACCAAAAAAAATTTGCCCTGGCGCCTAGAGGGGGGCAGAAATGGCCTAAAATAAATTTGCCCCCTCCAACCCAAACCCTCCCCCCCCCCGGAGCGACCCTTGCCTACGGGGTCGCTCCCCCTGCGTGACATTGGCGCCAAAAAACAAATCCCCGGTGCCTAGTGGTTTCTGCCCCCTTGGGGGCAGATTGACCTAAAATCGGCCAATCTGCACCCAAGGGGGGCAGAAATGGTCTAAATACAATTTGCCCCCCAGGGGAGCGACCCTTGCCAGATGGGTCGCTCCCCACCTCTAAAAAAACAAACAAACAAACAAAAACAAAAATTGCCCTGCCGCCTAGAGGTTTCTGTCCCCCCTGGGGGCAGAAATGGCCTAAAATAATCCCCCCCCCAAGGGAGCGACCCTTGCCTAAGGGGTCGCTCCCCTTGCGTGAAATTCACGTAAAGAAAAAAAACTCCCTGGTGTCTAGTGGTTTCTGCCCCCCTTGAGGGCAGATTGGGCTCATCAAAATAGGCCAGTCTGCCCCCAAGGGGGGCAGAAATGGCCTAAATACAATTTGCCGAAGGGGTCGCTCCCCCCCTAAAAAAAAAAAAAACATAACAAAAAGAAAAAAAAAAGATCCCTGGTGCCTAGAGGTTTCTGCCCCCAGGGGGGGCAGAAAAGGCCTTCCCAAAAAAATGCCCCACCCTGGGAGCGACCCTTGCCCAAGGGGTAGCTCCCTTTTGTCACTTTCTGCAACAACAACAAAAAATCCCTGGTGTCTAGTGGGGTTTCAAAAGCCGGATTGCAAGCAATCCGGCTTTTGAAACCCTGGGAGAGACTTCAAAGGGAAGGAAATACATTTCCTTCCCTTTGAAGCCCCTCCAGGCCTCCCCCACGTGGTTGAAAGAGAAATGCTTCCAGCGCGATGGGGGAGGCCCCTGTGACAAATCTGACGAGACGGGGGTGGGGGGGGTCGGTGGTGGAAGGGGAAGGTCTTCCCCTTCCATCCCCGCCTTGGGGGGGTAAGGGGGATGCACAGGAGGGGCGCGCTAGCGCTCCCCCAAGTTCCCGTGCTTTGGACGAGGTCACCTCGTCCAAGGCACACAGGAACTGTAGCCTTGGACGAGGTCACCTCGTCCAAGGCACAGAAACGGTTAAGGGTCACTTCCACCACCTTCCTGCACCACAAGTCAAGGAAAATAAGAAAATGACTTGGCTCGGTTACCATCTCAGAATTTGAAAGTTCCTGGCTTCCTTTCAAAGTTTACCTAATTAACTGTGAAATTAGCTCTTGCGCATCATTGGAAAGTAGATCCCATAGTAAACATCGCTAGAGTCAAGAAAGTGACAGGAGAAATAACACTTTACGACCTCCAGTAACAATTAACGAATGCAAGAAAATCGTACTCAATTTCCCGTGGAGTCCAGTGGCAACTACAGTATTTAGTAGCGCTAAGAAATCTATGATTGCTTCTATGAACTAACTCTTTCATGTCCTATGGTTAATAAAACAGTATCATGACAAGTATCCCTTGAAATACGGTTCAGGACTAGATAGAATGAAGAGAAGCCCTTTGGGGAGGTACTCTTAGAACAAGCATTGGTAAATGCATTAGGTTTCGCCTATGTGATTAATATTATTTTTTGTTGTTGCAAGATTTAGCTTGGTGAGCAGTCATGAAATATAAGTTACTGAAACTCCATAAAAGTGTTACAACTTGTTGATTGAGAAAGCCAGTATATTGTGCAGTTACTGGTAGGAATATAATGTGGGGAGATTAGGTCAAGGGTGGAGGACAAAGAAATAAACCATGCCATGGCCCAAGCACATTTAATATGCGTGCCATCCTTGGATGCAAAAGCAGCGCAAACTTACAAAATATAATTGTATTTTGTAAGTTTGCGCCTCTTTTGCGTAAAAAAATGACGCAAATGAGGCACAAAAAAAAGTGTCAATATGGGCCTACGTGTTTTTATAAAGGAAAGCCCATGAATCGAGTATTGATTCTTCAGTCAGCTAGGAGCATCTTTTAACGCTACAGAATAGAAATCTTATTCAGTCATAAAGTGCCTGACAACAACAGCATTCTTCTATGAAGCACATTTGTAAACGCTGGTAAAATAACAGGTTCCAAATTTAGGTGTATATTTAAGAGCCCTTAGCATCATCATAGTGTCATTTTTTTATGCTAAAGTGGCTTTTTCCCCATGCCATATTTACAAAGTGGCACAATGCATGCATTACACTTCTTTGAAAACCTGTGCGCCACGTTATGCCTGTGCCAGGCATAATGTATGCAAGAGGGCGTTCCGGCGCTAGGAGGCCTACAAACATTTTGGCATGATTTTTAATGCTTGCTCAGAGCAGACATTAAAATTGCACTCCTATAGAAACCTATGGGCCTCCTTGCACTTTGCTACACTAGTGTCAAAAATGTTCACACCAGTGTAGCAACCCTCCACAACAGAGGAGTGGGTGTCCTGCATAAATTAGCAGCATTGAATATATGTGAGAGAATAGGTGAGGGACACTGCCCTACCGCTCAGTTAACCAAAAGGCAGCTGAGGTCTTGCAAAACACTCCGAACAACGCGGCCACGCCCCCTCTCCTTTGGCGTCTAATTTCGGTATACTCAAAGGCAGAAAAAAATATAATTTTTGGGTGTTATCCCTCGAGACAGAAACAAGCAATTCCTCACAGAAAAAAAATTCATCGACAATTCCTGAGTTTTCAGATACGTGTGGTGAAGTCATCCGCCAATAGAGAATAAGAAGGAAGGAGAAGGGGAACAAAGTAGAGACTATTCTGAAATGCAAGGAAAAGTACACGATAAACATGTGTGTTACTAGCATAACTTGTAAAACTATAGTACGCTAGTAAGACAGCAGTAAGGCCGACCACCACGCACACTAAGCAGACGCGCTAAAAAATTACCTGGCAGCAATCATAAAGCGCCGGTCATTCAATCCTCAATCCATAGCAGACGCGTGGCCTTAGACTGGCTGCCCTGTCCTGATCCGGTGAGGGTGGGAGGCACTTCAGAGAGGGGAAGGAGGGCCTGGGAGGGGGTTAAGGTGGTCGGTGAAACAACACACACCGGGAGGTGACAACATGGAGGGGGCTGACACCACGGAGAGCGGGAGGAAAGCGGGTGTTAAAGGGCACTTCGGAGGCATGCACTCTAAAAGTGCAAGCCGAAAAGTGGAAAAAAAAGCCTGTAACCAAGATCTAAAGCACTTTAATTATGAAGGAAAATTGCGCAAAACATTTGGGTGAAATCCATTTCCACAGCAATGGAAGAGTGCGACCAAATCTACGAACAAGGAAGCCAATGAAAAACAACCAAGACTCGAACCCTATTCCCCAGATCCCAACGTCTGCAGCTCTAGCCATTACACTATTAAGAATGTGGATGCTAGTACTATCACAGAACCCATCATAGCGATTAGCACCCTAGAAACAAATTTGATGTAGGGAAGTGAAATAGGTCCTGAGATTGCTTTCCTGTCAAGTTGCATTTTGATAGACGACAGTGTAAAGATGCAATAAATGCAATCTACCATCTTTATGTTTTATTTGAAGAACCTCTCGGGAGCGAGAAGTGTTTACTGGGCGCCTGACAGCAGCAGATGCATATGGTCAGGATGTGCACATCCAGCCATGGTAGAGGGGGAGCCCCTCTGCAGCAGGAGCACCTCCCGGTTCCTCCTCTGACATGCAGGCACAGGCTTCCTCAGATCCATTTTAGCACCGCAAATCAACGAGGGGGGCGGAGGGGGTGTTGTGTGTTTGGTGAAAGTAGCACGAGGGAGAATTGCGTGCGGACAGGAGGAGATTAGATAAAAGGCATCAGACAAACCAAGAAAAAAATGCAGCCGACAAGCAGGCTTGATATGCGTATAGCCAGGGGGAGATGTGAACAAGCTCACAGCAAGCTGTGCAGGCAAAACATCCCAAAAAAGTTCAGCTTCAAAAGCAGTTGAAAACAGTACTTGAGCTAATCAGACGCAAGGAGCCGGATCCGAGCCCTTTTAAGATTTATATTACCAATAGATTGCACAAGCACAGAGCTGTGCAGGCAAAAACCTAAAAACAAAGCTCAGGGGACAGTACACATTCCAGCATAAGTCACACAGAAGGCTGTAGAAGTTTCCATTATGGTGGTTGTGGAAGCCAGGGAGTTGGCACACTAGCATTTGGCACTGGGCTCATCACTAAGAACTGGGGCTACCCACTTCTAGGTTAGAGGTAAGATTAGCTCAGGGGTAAGATTAATAGAGACAGGATAAAATCCTGAATTACTTTGGCTTAATGCCCACACTCGCCTGGTCTTTTCCCTTATTGTGGTACTGCTGCTGAAGAACTCCATTCCCGAGTTTCTCCTGTTTGCTTCTCTGACTGATTCCAGGTAGCTGGGTAACAAGTTACAGCACCATTCCCAGTCTGAGGGTTAAGCGTATGAAGGCATATTTATGCAAGAAGCAGCCAGTGTATTCTGAGTCTTGGCTCTTACTCACCTCTCATTTCTTCTTCAGACAGTCTATGCTCAATCCTCCAAAAATCCCGCTCCATACCTAGTTAGGTCAATGCTCCTGAAGGGTCTTGATGAATCCAGTGGTGCTTTTCTCTTCTTCCATACCCTTTGCTTCCCTTAAATGTGTTCCTGTTGTCTTGAGATTACCAAATATAGATCATTCCCATCATATGGCTGAGAGTGATTCATGTCTGCATTCTGACCACAGATCTATTTGGATTCCTAACAGAAACTCAGCCTAAACACCTTCCGTAACCCTACTTTCCCTACCTCCCTGCCTTTCGTGGCACTTCTTACCTACCTTGGACCCGTCCTAGTTACATCCCTAATATAGCCTTTAAGAAAGCTTCCTGTACCCATGCCTTTGTATGCTGTTCAAACCCAGTAAAATGTTTCTTTGGAATACTGGATCAACAAGACAAATCTAACATTGGAACTTGCTTACCAACGCTGCTACTATAACAGCCTGAAGTACCAAGTCCCTGCATCAAGCACTGGGCCTATGAAATCTTTCACAGCCACCTAAGAAACTTAAAGGCAGCTCAACAGCCTGTATACATTCTGAAAAACTGACCAAGACTCAGGTAAGCAAGAACACAGGCCAGAGGAATCTCAAACAAACATTTGCAATGCAATAGGTCTCGCATTTGCTTGAGTTAGAGCTATTAGTGTTGTAAACTCCTAACTGGACTTTTCTTGCCACATAAATTGAAATTGAAAAGTAAAACAGTTTCACATAAGCGAACTGATTCAAAGTGCCCCACCATGAGCGTGAAGGAGAGACAAAAGTAAAAAGAAGTTCGCTCGCAGTGAAGCGTATCGGCAAAAGTGCAATTAGCCATGTAACAGAATCGGTGGCCATAGCGGTAACCAACGCATCCCAAGGAGGGCCAAAGGTAAAGCATTAACCACTGATAAGAAAGGACTTTTGAAGGGCAAGCCCATGAACGAATGATAGTGATGGCGTGAGGTGGGTGTGGTTAAAAGCCCAAATAAATAACAACCCACCAGAAAAGCAGCGTTTACGCACTGCAATGCTTAACCTAAAAAACAACTATTGGCCACTCCTAGAACTACATCCCTGCAATATTTCTAAAATAAGGAGCCAGCAATGCCTTTCAAATGGAGTAACCTGGCGAGGTAAAATATATGTCACCCAAAACCACAGTCCTTCTAACAAATCTTGTTAGCTGCCCTATAGCTCAGTCTCTAGACAAACATCAGTTGTATATTGTAAGAAACTGGACTATTAGTTGAAGGGAGTAAGTACCCACCTCGGGTAATAATCAGAATCCTTGCCAGGGTGAGCCCTTTAAGTCAGTAAATAAAAACAAGAATTTTAAATGCAACGGGGCTCGCATTTGCTCGAGTTAGAGCTATTTGTGTTGTAAACTCCTAATTGGACTTTTCTTGACACAAATTAAAAGAAAAAAAAACACAGAGCGATCGCACTATGTAAAATGCAGCGCGATCGCGCTGAAATTGAAAACGTAAAAACGGAGCCCGATTGCGCTATGTAAACCCCAGCGCGATCGGAATGCAGGGAAAATAAACAGATAAAGTAGTCCGGACCCCCGGCTGAAAACATAGAGCTCGAATGGTTTCAGTACTTTACCGGTGCTGTGTAGGTGGGCTAAACACCAGAAAAGGCATGACGTATGCATGCCTTTAACAAATGAAAGCAAGCAGATTTTAAAGAGCAAGCCCAGGAACCAATGAAAGTGACTGACGTGACCTGGGCATGGTTTGAAACCCAAAGAGAGATTACATCATGGATGGAGCACTTTGCGTTCGCCCATAATGAGCTCAACCCCCAGGTAAATATGGCACAGTGGTGACAGGCTTAACTAAGAGGCAATGTGCAAAGTATTTATTCTGTACTAAAACAGTAATAAAATAAAAATGTAAAACAATAAAAACCCAAAATGAATTGGAGAAATATAGTAAAATGTAATAAACAAATTAACATAAAAATTACCACATTCTAATAAGGGAAATCAGAGGCATGAATTTTTAAAGGTTTTCCATAGAAATGCCACCACAAAGCACAAAGTGCCAATCATAGTCAATAGTCCCGGTAAAACAGGATCTAGGCGCAATATGATGCTGACCGCGATGGAGCACAGATCGAATACACCAACAAGGTTTGTCCTGGTTAAAAATGTGACCTTCTATTTTAAGTCCTTTAAGTCTCTATCCACCACATGAGAGCACATCTAAAGCCTCCCAGGACTTAAGGGGAGGCAGTTTGAGACTCACAGGGTGGCAAGCAGAGCACCACAAGAATATCCAGTCTAGTGATCAGTGCTGCTAGTCAGCTGAGCAGCTACAGGCAAAGACCTCTTCTAGCTTGTTGTGTCCCTGTAGCTTTGACGGGAGGTCAGCCTTATGACCCTTGGAGTCCACTTATTTGTCCTGGGTACAAGAGGGGTAGCTGGTCCAGTCTACTAGGCTCTTCGCTGGTCTCAGACAGCAGGTTAGTCCCCTTCTAATCTTCCACAGGTCCAGGAGTGTCCTGAAGTTGGTGCTTGGAGATACTACATTTATGCTTGGCATTGGCTAGTGTGTGGGAATCACCAATGAGGACACCCTAACCAATGGGTAAAAGTTCCCTAAGGTATCTCTACCCACTTAGGGCATTTTCAAGATGGCCGAAGCTTTCAGCCACACAAAATGTGAACTCTGAGCCCTGGGTGTGTGTGGGCAAAGTATCCTATGGTAACCCCATTGTCTTCCCACATCCAGCGCTAAAATCCAATTTTAGGCACTCTCTGTACCCCAATCAAAGTCATAGACAAAAGTCTGGTAAAACAAAGCTGAGCTTTCAGCAACCAGACATTGGATACACATAGATTGTTTTGGAATTTTCTTTCCCTGCTTTGAAGTGTGCCCAATTGTCATATGAAGAACCCCAGCAGACCTGTAATACAGGTCTTGGTATCCCAGCAGAATTTGACACAACAATGTCAACAAGAAGCTTACTGTCATCAGGCTGGGGAGACAAAAAAATGGTGCAGGCCTGGGTGTTAACTACATCTGCTTGTGACAGAATGGGCTTCTTTGGAATTAAACAAGAACTTGGGACCAGCCCACAGGCAATCCTATCACAGGCATAACAACACCTTCCCACACCTAAGGCTATTTGTCTCTGTCCTGTCACACTTTATTCATCATACCACAGCCTTTAGTACGCTTTCCCCCTATTTTCTGGTTTCTCGACTTTCTCATTTAAAAATCAAGGGCAAGACACTTGATTTTCTTGGAACGTTTTATCTGAAAGGAACCAACCAGTAATGTGTGGACAGGCTTTTCCAAAACGTTTTCCTTGCCCTGTGGAGTTCCTCCAGGGTCATCCCTAAGTCCTATGCTGTTTAATCTATAGATCCCAGCCTTTCCAGATTGATTCAGTCCTTCAGCCTCCGGGTGCTGTCCTGTGCGGACAATATGCAAATTTTTGCAACCATTATGGATGATGTTCACTCTGTGGCATTTAACTTCAGGAACTGTATGTTTGTGGGAAATTTGTGGTTGAATGAAAAGTAATTGCCTAAACATAAATGCTGACAAGACAGAGGTCCTTGGTTTTGGTAGCCAGCACTCCATCTGGTCAACACACTGTTAGATCTGTGAAAAAGTTGGGGGTGATTACTTATGGAATAGCTTTTAGGGTTTTTTCAATTTAAGTTCATGTTTGAAATTCAACATTTACATGTCCTACTTTTTAATACCATGGATTGTGCTATGTGGCCAATTAGGAATACTTAAAGGCAAACATATTAATATTTAAAAGGAAAGTTTAGCCTTGTCAAAAGAGGTTATTTTGACAGGTTGAATGTGCAGTTAAAACCAGCATAGCCAGGCAGCTAGTGGCAGGCCTGCAGTTGTCACTGTAGTGAATGTCACAGTAGGTGCTGCAGTTCACTTGTGATATTTAATCAACAGGCTTTAGATACACCATGGCCCACGTGCCATATACTAGGGACTTATAAGTAAGTTAAATATGCCATTCAGGATTATATACCAATTTTACGACGATGAAAGAAGAAGCACAATCATTTCACTACTGATTAGCAGGAATAAACTGCACAGAGTTCTGAAGCCAGCAAAAATAGGGATCCAACAAAAAAACAAGAAATTCGGGGAGACCCTGCAGAAAGGGTAAATTTCCAGCAGACATAATCAATCTGACTTAGCATCTCTTTTTAGCAAAAACAGAAACCACATTTACAACCTATTACAACAGATGGTAACCCCCTCTTCAAACCCTAAAAAGGGCCTGTGGACCCCATCCCCAAGGGCTGCTACTTAAATTAAAAGGGAGGTGGGCTGTGCAGCCCCCTCGCTGAGCCATGTTATGTTAAATTTATTGTTACATTTATTTTTGGAACACACATCTACCTAGAGGCATCTTGATGCTAGCTCAACTGAAACCTCAACAAGAAACCCACTGGAACACAAAAATTCATGTTATAGGCCCAAGGAGGCCACCATCAGGGCTGCATTCCATAAAGGGAGGGGAGTGTGTGCCCACCTCCATAGCTATAATAGGCCCAGGGGATCCCACCCATGGGGCCTCATTCAATGAGGGAGGGCCGGGGCAGCCCCACTCCCCGAGCTATTATAAGCCCTATGGAGCCCACCCTGTGGCCGAAATTCACCAGATAAGGGGAGGAGGACACGCTGCCCCAGATTCCATTTCCAGAACTCAAGCCAAATGGGAGCAAACACAAAGTCTGCTCCCAGCGGGTGGGAGCTTTTGGAAGTTCTGGAGGCAGACTTGTATTCTGTTTCCCTGCCCACACTGATGCAGGCACAGTAACAGAACACATTATTAATGCTGCTCCCTCCAGGTGGAAGCAATATCTTGATCTGTTTCCCTGCCCACATCAGTGTGGGCAGGTAAACAGATCAAACGCCTGCTCCCAGATGGCGGAAGCATTTTCAAAGCTCAATCCCGCTGGGAGAAGCCTTTGGCCCTCATTCCAACCCTGGCGGTCATGGACCGCCAGGGTGGAGGGACACGGAAGCACCGCCAACAGGCTGGCGGTGCTTCCAGGGCCATTCTGACCGCGGCGGTAAAGCCGCGGTCAGAAAAGGGGATCCGGCGGTTTACCGCCAGATTTCCCCTGGCCCGGAGAATCCTCCATGGCGCCGCTGCTTGCAGCGCTGCCATGGGGATTCCGACCCCCTTCCCGCCAGCCTGTTTCTGGCGGTTTTCACCGCCAGAAACAGGATGGTGGGAACGGGTGTCGTGGGGCCCCTGGGGGCCCCTGCACTGCCCTTGCCACTGGCATGGGCAGTGCAGGGGCCCCCTAACAGGGCCCCATAAAGATTTTCACTGTCTGCTTAGCAGACAGTGAAAATCGCAACGGGTGCAACTGCACCCGTCGCACCCCTGCAACTCCGCCGGCTCCATTCGGAGCCGGCTTCATTGTTGCAGGGTCTTTCCCGCTGGGCCGGCGGGCGCCCTTTTGGCGGTCGCCCGCCGGCCCAGCGGGAAAGTCGAAATGACCCCCGCGGTCTTTTGACCGCTGAGCGGTCTTTCGACGGGGTTACTTTGGCGGGCGGAGTCCGCCGCCCGCCAAAGTCAGAATGACCCCCTTTGTGTTTGCTCCCATTTGGTGAAAGTTTTGAAAATGCTCCTGCCGAGGGTAGCAAACATAAGTTTCCCTGCATACACGCATGTCTCTGGGGTGGGCTCACCGGGACACAATAAGTGAGCTGGCCCCAGCAGATAAGGTCTTCGGGGCCAATAAAGGTTTAGGGAGGGGTAGTGTACAGCCCCCTCCCTTCTTGTTAAGTGAGCAACCCTGGAGGATGAGCTTGGGGAACAGGTCACCCTTCCCTTTTTTGACACATTTCAGCCCCAGGGGTGGGCTTCCCGGAGCCTATAATGACTTGGGAAGCAGGGCCATGCACCCCCTCTTTGTGACTAATATGGTCCTGGTGTGGACTCTCCGAGGCCTATAATGGCTTTGGGAGGAGAGGGTGCGTGCCCCCTTACCTTAATTAATGAACCTGGCCTGGGCCAACATATTGTTTTTGTTTTTTGGCCCCACTGGAGTGCGCGGGATTGCAAAAAAAGCTGCCATTTTTTTCACCCAAGGAGGGATCTCTCTGGTCCCCAGAGGCAGGGTACCCTTATCCAGCCCCCTTATATTTTTTCAATTTACTTATTTTGGACAGGAAACTAGGGCCTCATTATGACAGTGGCGGTAAATACTGCCTACCGCCACAGTGACGTCCGCCAGATTATGAGCACTGCAGACTTCAGCCACCATAAGTGAGGAAATCCGTCAGTGTTCATACTGGTGGACGGTGGTAACCTGGTGCTGCTAACACCAGGACCACCCCGCCAGTAGAACGCCACCAGGCGTATTATGAGTAGAAATGCGGCGTGGCAGTGTTCTGCTGGGGGGGCGCTGCTGGCGGTACCAGCGCCCCTTCCTGTTCTCTGCCGGACGACCACCTCGTCGGACAAGGTAAGTCAGGCGTCTGACAGGGGAGGGGGTGGGAGTGTTGTGTTTGTGTGCCTGAGTGCATGTGTGAAGGCATCTGTGTGTGTTGTGTTGTATGTGTGGTTATATGAATGTGAGTGAATGCGTGTAAGAATGGTGAAGTGAGTGCATGTCTGCATGTCAGTGTGATTGTGTATAAGAATGTGTGTGAGTATGTCTGCAAGCATGCGTGTATGAATGTGTGTATGGCAGTGTGTGTATGAATGCGTGTATAGCAGTGTGTATATTAATGTGTGTATGGCAGTGTGTGTTTGAATGTGTGTCTGCCAGCGCTTGTGAATGGGTGTATGCGTGGTGTGTGTGGGTGTCTGTGTGCGTGTATGGGTAGAGTGGAGGTGTGGGGTGAGGGGTGCTGTGACTGTAGGGGGTGGAGGCGGGGAGGTGATATGTGCATGTGTGGCTGTGGGGGATGGGGTCAGTTGTGTGGTGTGGGTGTGTCCGTGTATGGGGGTGTGTGAATGTATCGGGGGTGGGGGGTGAATGTATCAGAGGGGGTGGGGGTGTCTGTGAATGTATTGGAGGGGGTGAGGTGGGGTGTGAATGTATCAGAGGGGGTGGGGCTGTGTGTGAATGTATCGGAGGGGGTGGGGGGGCGAATGTATCAGAGGGGGTGGGTGTGTGCGTGAATATATTAGAGGGGGTGTGAATGTATCAGAAGGGGTGGGGGGGTGAATGTATCAGAGGGGGTGGGTGTGTGCGTGAATATATCAGAGGGGGTGTGAATGTATCAGAAGGGGTGGGGGAGTGAATGTGTCGGAGAAGGTGGAGGTGTGCGTAAATGTATCTGAGGGGGTGGTGGGTGTGTGTGGATCGGAATGTGCTTAGTTTGTATATCGGGGTTGGGGGTTAGTGTGTGTATGAGAAGGTGGGTGGGGGGTGAGTTTGAATGGAGGGAGGTCGGGAGTGTCAGGTGAGTGTTGGGGGGTGGAGGAGCCGCCTACCAGTGACAGGGAAGGAATTCCCTGTCAATGGTAGGGCCTACGGCTATGGTTTTCGTGGCATTGCTAACACCACGAAACCAATGGAGGTAGGCCAGCTCATAATGCCATGGGTGGTACTATGTCGGCCTCTGGGTTGCAGATAGACATCTCAGGCCCGGTTGCTCATAACGCCATGGCGGTATGAGTGGAAAAGTGGTGGGTTGGCTTCAGCCAACCCGCCAATCTCATAATATGGCGGTGTGTACCCCCAGCTTGTTGGAGGTACTACCATCACATTAACCCTGGCGGTCTTCATAATGAGGGCCTTAGTTCTTGAGTCCTGAAATAACTGCCAGCAATATGTTTCTGATGTTACTGATAAGAAATCAGAGTGCTTTTTCCCACAGGAGTCTGACTCCCACATGATCAAATTGACCCAATGAGAAAATAACTCCCTGGAATCATCAAAACACTACAGTTTTAAATTGGCACTTCTGTGAGAGTCTCTCAGGCCTCTCGCTGACACAACCGTCCACATATACACATTTGTTTTGCACTTTAATGCCTCAAAAACTACTGAACAGATTTACCCAAAATCACAAAAAGCACAATCTGCAACCCAAGATCTAGCTTCCTGGAAATATAGTGTACTTCCGTTCAGAAGTTTTTGCTGTACCCCTGCTTATAGAAGTCTATGGAAAGTGCATGTGGATTTTGCATTTTTCGCCCCCCCCCTTCCCCACATGATGCATCACGCTGAAACATCCGGTGCACAAATTAGGCAATAAAAAGCACTTTTGGAAAGTTTCATGAAGATTCATCAGATGGTTCCAAAGTTTTTAATTAGAAACACAAAAACACATTTCCTATGGAAATGCTGACCTAATAATAGCTTTTTCTACATTGGCAGGTGCTGCAAATTTTTGTGGGGATTGGTCAAGGGGGAAGAAAAAGTAAAAAGGTGGTCCCAAATCGTGTTGTGCCATCAATGCATTTTCCATAGACTTCGTACTCATGTGTAGCAGGCAAAGGCCCAAATGGATTTTCAGGAAATTTGGCAGGAGTATAGATTATGGTGTGCAGATGATCCTTTTTGGTAGTACAGGTGAATGGGTAAGTATTTTTAAAGGTATAAGGCATTTTACCTTAATGATATATGTGGCCTCCGTAGTTTCATGACATTTCATGACAGTATAGCAGTACATACCAATGGCAAGGCATTATGTGATTATGTAATGACTGCCTTTACAAAAGTTAAAAGCCGCTATGTTGTTTTAAGTACACTTTGACTGCGTTCTAGGTTAGGGCTTTAAATATACGTATTATACTTTCTGCGGTATTACCTAGGAAGTACTATGGTACTTGAATTTTTTGTTAACAAATATTAAATATGTAAAAACAATTAAAATCCACTGTACTACACGATATTGTACAACTATAGGGCCTGATTTAGATCTCGACAGAGGGTTACTCCGACACAACGGTGATGGAGATCCCATCCACAGAAATCTAAATCCTATAGGAAACGCTGTGATGGAGTAACCCCTCCGCCGAGATCCAAATCAGGCCCATAGTGTACTGCAGTGTATTTTCAATATTTTTACATACACAGTTCTTTACAAAAAAGTCTACAGAACACTGCAGTAATACCTACAAATTACTGGGATACTTAATAAAAAAAGAATTAGTTAAACATGGATAAATACACTGTTTTTTATTCCTGTAGCTGTTGCAGTTCTTTGGAGGTACTAGCATGGTTCTCTATAAAGTGTTTTAAAAAATATAGAGCAAAATATAAATGAATTTCACTACATAGTACCCCTTTAACCCCTTTGCTGCCAGGCCTTTTCCCCCCCAGGTGCCAGGCCTTTCTTTGGCTATTTGGGGCAGTTTGCGCTTAGGCCCTTATAACTTTTTGTCCACATAAGCTACCCACAAAAAATGTGTGTCCTTTTTTCCCAATATCCTAGGGATTCTAGAGGTACCCAGAGTTTGTGGGTTCCCCTGGAGGAGACCAAGAAATTAACCAAAATACAGCAAACTTCATTTTTTTTAAAATGAGAAACAAAGGGCTGCAGAAGAAGTATTGTGTTTTTTTCCCCTGAAAATGGCATCCACAATGGTTTGCAGTGCTCAAATCACCATATTCCCAGCTTTCAGGAACAGGCAGACTTGAATCAGAAAACCACATTTTTCAACACAATATTGGCATTTTACTGGGACATACCCCATTTTTACTATTTTTTGTGCTTTTAGCCTCCTTCCAGTTAGTGACAGAAATGGGGGTTAAACTAATGCTGGATCCTGGACAGCTAAATATTTCTGATATGTAGACTCAATTCTAAATTCAGCAAGGGGTCATTTGTGTCGATCCTACAAGGTTTTCCTACAGAAAATAACAGCTCAAATAAAAAAATATTGAAATGGAGGTGAATAAAACAGCCATTTCTCGCCACATTTTAGTTTTAAACTTTTTCCTGCAATGTCAGATCTTCAAAAGCAATGTACCATTACGTCTTCTGGACTCTTCTGGTTGCAGTGATATATATGTAGGTTCATCAAGACCCCTAGGTACCCAGAGCCAATAAAGGAGCTGCACCTTGCAATAGGTTTTCATTGTATACTGGATATACAGCAATTCATTTGCTGAAATATAAAGAGTGAAAAATAGGTATCAAGGAAACCTTTGTATTTCCAAAATGGGCACATGATAAGGTGTTGAGAAGCAGTAGTTATTTGTACATCACTGAATTCTGGGGTCCTCATAGTAGCATGTGAATTACAGGGCATTTTTCAAATAGACATCTTGTTTACATATTGTCTTACATTTGGAAGGAATAAATGTGGAGAAAGACAAGGGACAATAACACTTGTTCTTCTATTCTGTGTTCCCCCAAGTCTCCCGATACATTTTTTACCTCACTTGCATGGGTAGGTCTAATGCCTGCAACAAGACATGCAACATGGACACATCACATTTTTACATTGAAATCTGATGTGTTTTTTGGAAAGTGCCTAGCTGTGGATTTGGGCCTCTAGCTCAGCCGGCACCTATGTAAACCTACCAAACCTGTGGATTTTTCAAACCTAGACACCTTGGGGAATTCAGGATTGGGTGACTTTTGGGTCTCTCATCAGGGTCTGTTACCCAGAATCCTTTGCAAACCTCAAAACTTGGCAAAAAAAACACTTTCTCCTCACAGTTCGGCGATAGAAAGTTTTGGAACCTGAGAGAAGCCACAAATTTCCTTCCACCCAGCATCCCCCCAAGTCTTCCTATAAAAATGGTACCTCACTTGTGTGGATAGGGCTAGTGCCCGTGACAGGAAATGCCCCAAAACACAATCTGGACACATCACATTTTCCCAAAGAAAACTGACATGTTTTTTGCAAAGTGCCTAGCTATGGATTTTGGCCTCTAGTTCAGCCCGCACCTAGAGAACCCTAGCAAACCTATACATTTTTTAAAACTAGACACCTAGGGGAATTCAGAATGGGGTGACTTGTGGGGCTCTTACAAGGTTCTGTTAACCAGACTCTTTTGCAAACCTCAAAATTTGGCAAAAAAAACACTTTCTCCTCACGTTTCGGTGATAGAAAGTTCTGGAATTTGAGGGGAGCCACAAACTTCCTTCTATCCAGCGTTCCCCCAGGTCTACAGATAAAAACTGTACCTCAGTTGTGTGGGTAGGCCTAGTGCCAGCAACAGGGAATGCCCCAAAACACAACATAGACACATCACATTTTCCCAAAGAAAACTGAGGGGAGCCACAAACTTCCTTACACCCAGCATTTCCCCAGGGCTACCGCTAAAAATGGTACCTCACTTGTGTGGGTAGGCCGAGTGCCGGCGACGGGAAATGCCCCAAAACACTATGTGGACAGCAGGGGTGGGGAATTTGTATCGCCCGACGCCCGAGACATGATGATTCCTGCTGCAGACAAGAAATTTTAATCTGTACTTAGTCCGCCGGACAAGCAGACATTCTGCTAAGCTCTCCTGCAACTTATACAAGCACTGAGTCTGTTATTTCAAATTGTATGCTGAAAATGTCCCGAGTGCTAATTTTCATAGGTAAATACGGTAACCATAATAGGAAGAGAGAGAGCTTTGAGCACTCCTGTTCACAGCTAAAAAGCGAGGTGAAAACAGATCGTCTATTTATTGGTTGTGGGCCGACACACTAAAAATTACATGCTGTAAAATGCCTTCCGAGAGTGAAACAATACCCCGTTGCATTCCCCTGAGGTAGGATTGAAGTGGGAAGTATCAGATGCCTGGTCCCTGCATGTTTGAAACACTGTGGCAAATCTAGATGAATTCCTTGCTGCAGGCCATTTACAATGAAAATCGGAAGAAAAACGAGAGCACAAGAAGCCCGTGATCACAGTGACTGCCAGGCTCGCATGCCAAACAGCTGACAGTGAGTATGCTGCTTAAGAGTGGCTGCCGAGAGTTTTCTGGCGTGGCCCGATTTGTTGATAGGCGGCATGATGAAGAAGGAATTGTGAAGTAGGTTACAGGGCAGGCAACTCTCCTTGTCAGGGAACCGAAGGTCAAGAGAGCACGAGTTCCCGAGTGTGGTATGCCTGCTGCGCAGCAGGGGCTCCAGAATGCTGTCACTTGCTGGAAGTGGAATAGGCAAACAAGATGTAACAAGTGGATGTCAAGTACTAGTTCAGAGGATGTGTTCGGATTTGCTGTTCAAACCATCATGGTGTCAAAAATACCACATTTGTCACCCAGGCAAACGAGGGGAAGCCACCATGAGTGGGGGTTGCTGTCAAATGTTTGAGTGCTTTTAGTGCCAAGGGTCGACTCTGGCTCTAAGAGCCTTGCGTGAGCCAGGCCTTAAAATATTTGTCATGACTATCATGCAACAAACATGTCAGAATATGACAGTGTATTCACAACTCAAAAATTGTATATCCTTAACACAAGAAAGCTTTTCAGCTAGCGCTTCCCCCAAGGGCCTGGTGCAGGACGTAATGGTTACTTCCTGGGCACCTGAGAGGTGCTGCCCACGACGTGAGGGTTACGTCCATGGCACCCAAGGGGTTAATAAAGTGGTAATATGTAGGAAACAACAATAACCTTTCATAATTACCTAAATTACGTAAATCTAAGGCCCTAACCCAGAATTCAGCCAGTGTGTGATGAAAACTACATGGCTGACGTTTATGTTTTGCAAAGTCAGCCATTAGCCAACCATATATTGCTTTGTCATCAGCATGACCCATTGTGTACTGCGAAGTTACTGTGCTATATTGCTGCACATTCTATAACTAAGTATTTTGAAACATATAACTTTAACACTTGTTAATCTATTTACATCTACTAGCAAAAAATACCATTTACACCCCATAATCAAAAGTTCTGCCCCATTACATCTAAACCTCTTCACCCACTTTTACTGTATTTCTGTTTAAACTGCCACACTCCTCTCTATGCCACTCCACTCCACTGTTTGCCACCACACTGTACCTCACTCCACTCTATGCCACTTCATTCTTCGCCACTCCACTGTATGCCACTACACTGTACGTCACTCCACTCTTTGCCACTCCACTCTACGTAAAATTACTGTATGCTGTTCAACTCTACTCCACTCCAGTCTACCCCACTCCATTCTATATCACTGCTCTGTACACAACTTCACTGTATGCCGATCCAGTCTACGCCACTTCACTATGCACCACTAGACTCTATGCCATTCCACTCTATGCAATTCTGCTGTATGCAACTCCACTCTATGCCACTTGACTTGTCACTCACCTACTCTATGCCATTCCACTGTATACCACTCCACTTTACACTACTCCACTCTACTCCACTGCACACAGCTCCACTCTATGCTAAGCCACTCTATGCCACTCTACTCTATGGCACGCCACTCTACGCCATTCCACTGAACGCCACTCCATTGAATGCAACTCCACTATAAACTATTCCACCCTACACCACTCCACTCTATGCTAATTTGCTCTACGCTATTCCACTGTATGCCACTACACTCTACCCGATTCCAATCTGCCCCAGTCCACTACACAACACTCCACTGTACATTGTTCTGGTCTCTGCCACTCCAGTCTTCGCCACTCCAGTCTACAACACTCCACTGTACACCTGTTTGCTGTAGGCCACTCCACTGTACACTATTCCACTCTATGCTACTTTACTGTATGCTATTCCACTGTATGCCAATCCACTCGATCTCACTTGAATCTACACCTCTCCACTGTGTGCTATTCCACTCTACACGACTCCACTGTACATCACTTCAGGCTACACCACTCCACTGTACCTTACTTCACTCTACGTCACTCCACTCTATTCTATTCCAGTGAATGCAAATACACTGTATGCCACTCCACTCTATGGCAATCCACTCTACCCCACTTTACACCACTACACTGTACGCCACTTCACTCTATACAACTCCACTCTACTCTATTCCACTCTATGCCACTCCACTATATGCCACTCTGCTCTATGCCACTCCACACTACTCTACTCCACTCTATGCTATTTCATCATATGTAATGTAATGTAATTTGAGATTTATAAAGCCCGTTCCTACTCAAAGAGCATCGAAGCGCTGGGAAGAAAGAACGTAGTAAAAAATAGACAGAGAATAAAACAAATAACAGAAATAATGAAGATAGAAAAACATCAATGAAAGAAACTTAAACAAACTAAATCCAAAAGACCCTGATCTTGATGTATCAAAAAATTAACGAGGAAAGAGCCAAGTTTTCACAATTTTCCTAAATTTCATATAGCCTGATTTTTGCCTAATATTCTGTGGGAGAGAGTTCCATCCTCTGGCTGCAGCTACTGTAAAAGCTTTGTCTCCCCATTTGGCTTTATGTGTGCGAGGGACCTGAATCAAGTGAGCTTGGGAAGACCTCAAGCTTCTTTTAGGTACATACAGGAGGAGTCTGGAAGTCAGGTACTGTGGTCCTATTCCATGAACTGCCTTAAAAGTAAAACAGACCGACTTAAACTGGATACGCTGCGCCACTGGTAACCAATGTAATTTCCTAAGACTCTCTCTAACTGATATACATCGTGGGAGATTAAGATCCGCTCGAACAGCGGAATTCGGAACTAATTGGAGTCTTTTTATCAGCCCTTTATCCAGATTAAGGAACAGTGCATTACAGTAGTCTATCTTGGACGTTACCAATTCCAGGATAGCAGATACTCTCCATTCATGTAACAGATAGGGGAAGATTTTTCTGAGCATCTTAATTGACCATAAACTGATGTTTACCACATGATTCATCTGTTTTTTAAAAGACAGATGTTCATCGAACAAGATGCCTAGGTTTCTAGTAACAGTAGTGGGCACAGGGCAGTTACCACATTCAGAGGGCCACCACCGTGAGTTCCATAAATTCTTTCCAGGTCCAAAACATAAAACTTCAGTTTTGGTGGCATTCATTTTCAGCCAATTGGTCTTCATCCATTTACTCACTTCCACCATACGATTACTGAACCGATCTGCAACCTCCTCCCATGGCTGATTAATAGGAATAATAAGCTGGGAGTCATCAGCATAGGAAGATGGAATTAACCCAAAAGTACGAATTAGACTAGCCAAAGGCGCTACATACACATTAAACAATGTGGGGCTGAGGGAAGATCCCTGCAGAATCCCACATGGTAGAAGATAAGGTCTAGATTTAAAATCACCACAGGTAACTGTGGTCCATCTATTTGTAAGAAAAGACTTCAAAAGTTTAAGCGCCTTGTTGTTAGGGTTTGTACACAGCAAAGAGCATGTCCCCTCTCACTGCACTAGTGGGTTCTGTAATAGCTCCCTTTTAAACTTACTATTAAAAGCCTTTCTTGTTATTTCACCTTCCCCCCCCTAGGCTTCTGTGTATGTTGTTTAATGTGCTGTTTTGTTTACACATTGGGCCTTGCTTTTACCAAGGCTTCTTTAAAACACTCCTCCCTAGGCCATGTGTTAATCCAACTCATTTGCATAATAACTGAAACTCTGCACACCTTTCAAGACCATGTGCAGCATGTGAGGACCACACCCAGCTCTTCAAACCACACCCAGCTCTGCACACCTTCCAAGAACATGTGCAGCATGTGAGGACCACACCCAGCCCTTCAAACCACACCCAGCTCTTTGAGCCACACCCAGCCCTGTCTATAAAAGGCATCCCCCGAGCCTCACCCAGTGCTTGTGCTCGTCTACCTCCAGCTTACCTGAGAACAGATCCCTCGGCGCTGGCACTCCTGCTCTTTACAGACTTTCTTTGACTTCAATGGGCGCAACTGCTGGCTCTTCCTTCTTCCGGTTTCCGGTTCCTCCTTGCCTCAGCCTCTCTCCTACGAGTAACCTGCAAAAGAGAAAGAAGACAAGGTTAGACTGATCAGTATCTCTTGCCAGCAACAAGTAAGTGCAAAACTTTTTATTACCTGAGGAAGCTTTGACAGCAATTTCTGGATTCGTGTATAGACAGTTTTAGGCGAAGTGCCTTCCACGAGCATTGTGATTCAGGCTCTTTGTTGCAGGAGTATTTTGCGGAACTTTGTGAAGCGGACATTGTTTTTTTTTCATGGAACTTTTGGGAATCGAACAGTGAAAACCATTGACAGCAAGGCAAACAGTAAATCAAGGACTTGCACAAATTACATGCTGTATTTTGATGTAAAAGTACAGTATTTGTTTTATAAAAGATTCTGGAAATATGGGAAAAGTGAGTCTACTATTGGGAATTTAGGCTTTAGTTATATTATGATGAATGTTTGATATTGGTAATTCTGATAACGGTATTTGTTTAATGTTTTAGAAGCTTTACAGTAATAGAAAACACATCCCAGAGCAGTAACACATTCAAAACCTGGAAACTAGAGACCAGGATCCAAGAGGTACTTTTAGAAGAGAATTTCTAATAAATAAAGGGATAGTCAGGAACCCATTTAGGAATAGGTTGCACTTATCTGTTCTTTGTTTATGTTTCATTAGGCACCAGTTTCTACAGAAGTCAGAAAGGGCCGCAGATTTGTGCAGCACTTCAACAGTGGAAACGCAAGAACGGTGTTGTCTTTTTATTTTTTATTTTATCCACTTCCCCCCTTCCCTTGAGCTTCTGTTCTTAGTGCACTGTTTTAAAAACTAGTGTGCTGGAACAAGCAGTTTCAGGGTGGGGTCGGATTGTCTTCAACCTCCATCAGAACTGAACAAGAACTCAGGTGAGCTGGGCTTTGACAGAAGCACAAGCCTTAAAAAATTTCAGTTCTGGTGGATGATGAATACCGGGGAAGAAATAGAGGGCATTGACGTCACGGATATGGCGCTGGCCCTAAATGAGGACTTGGCTCATAATGAATCAGTGTCTGGCATCTTGCAACATATGCAAGAGGAAATAGAGAGATTAAAGATGGAGAATACCTCTTTAAAACAGGATTTAAGCAGGTATAAATTTAGGGGATCTCAGTGGAACACAGCTTCTACGCCTTTGTTTAAAACCTCCTCAGAGACAGGGGCGCCATCAAAACATACAACTTTGCCTTCCCCAGTTGAGGTTACTGTTAATGTTCCTAATGTTGTGCCCTTAGCAGCACCTGAACGTTTTCATGGAGATAGTAACAAATTCCATGTTTTTATCAATCAATGTCAATTACACTTCATTTGTAAGCCACAACAGTTCCCTACTGATGATACGAAAGTGGCATTCGTCTTGTCTTATTTGGGTGGCACAGCAGCCAATTGGTCAATTCCTTTCGTGGATAGAGATGATCCCATCCTCCATAATTGGAATCAATTTAAAAGTACCATGACCAGCCTTTTTGCAAAACACACTTTCATGCAGGCAAGTGATAATGAGCTTTTAAATCTTAAACAAGGTAACAAGGATTTATTGACCTATCTCACTAGTTTTAATCGTTTACTCACCGAGACACAGTGGCCAGAAGAAAAGCGTGTCTCCCTTTTTTATAAAGGTTTGAGAGACGAGTTAAAAGACGCGCTGGCTCATATCGTTGATTTGCCAAAAGACTATTCGGACTTTGTAGATTTAGTTGTGAAATTAGAACATAGACTAGGAGAAAGAAAGAGAGATAAATACAAACTGGAATCACGGTTAACTTTTATTAGACACAAGAAGAAAGACACAGATAATAAACTCCCTGAACCAGAGCCTATGCAAATAGGGACACTCAGAGGTCCACTCACATCAGAGGAAAAAGAAAGAAGGAGAAAATTTCAATTATGTTTATATTGTGGCAGGGCAGGTCACTTTGCCAGAGAATGTCCAGTAAAGTCTAAAACTCCACGAAAGGGTGCTGTTTCCTCCACCTCCTCAACTGAATCGGGAAACGATTAAGCTCGACAAGGGGAGAGGTTACTTGTTCGAGAAAACATCTTAATCAAACCTCTAATGCTGCACCCTTCAGGGTACCGCACATACCTAGACATTTCATAATTCAGGTCGTTTTAATTGTTACTACCCAAGTGAGGCATTCTCTCCCTGTCCTACTGGACTCAGGCGCAACAGGAAATTTTGTGGATAATAAGTTAGCTGAAATCTTAGGACTTCCTATGTGCCTAAAGCCTTGTCCAGAAGCAGTATGTGCAGTGGATGGGTCAGAATTGACCTCTGGATTAATCACAAAACAAACAAGTCCACTTGTTATGGTCTGTCAGAACGGGCACACAGAGGTGATTAGCTTTGATCTAATAGATACTCCTAATTTTGGTTTGATTCTCGGGGTACCCTGGTTAACAACTCATAACCCAAAAATTGATTGGGTGAATAGAACTGTTACTTTGGATTCCTCTTTCTGTAGAACCAATTGCTATCAAGAAGCAGGTACAGAACAGAGCACAGTATTACACTGTGCTAGTGTTACACAAGATGAACCAAGTCTCCCTCCTGAATATTCTGACTTTAAAGACGTCTTTGATCCAGTAAAGGCTAGTGTGCTGCCCCCACATCGGTCTTATGACTGCCATATAGATCTTATCCCAGGGGCCCCTTTACCTAATAACAGAGTATATGCTTTGACTGACGAAGAAACCAAATACTTAAGAACCTACCTAGATGACCTACTACAGTCTGGGTTCATCCGTCATTCCACATCTCCGGTGTCATCTCCACTCTTTTTTATCCCGAAGCCGGATAAATCCCTGCGCGCGTGTATCGATTATAGAGGACTAAATAAGGCTACAATAAAGAATAAATATCCTCTTCCTCTAATACCTGTGTTGTTGGATCAATTAAGACATTCTACTGTATACACTAAACTAGATCTGCGGGGAGCTTACCACCTGGTCCGAGTAAAAGAGGGGGATGAGTGGAAGACAGCCTTCAAGACAAAGTTTGGTTTATTTGAGTACACAGTAATGCCCTTTGGGTTATGTAATGCCCCTGCGGCCTTTCAGTTCTTTATAAATGAGGTCCTACACGAATTCCTGGACGTTTGTGTCATAGTATACATAGACGACATCCTCATTTACTCTAAGAACTCAGAAGAACATACCCAACATGTTCGTGCAGTATTATCAAAGTTAAAAGAAAATCATCTTTTTGCTAAGTTAGAAAAGTGTACTTTTAATGTCAACAATGTGGACTTTTTAGGATACTGCCTGTCACCTCAAGGAATAACTATGGATGTAAAGAAAATCAGTGCTATTGCTGATTGGCCAGAACCATCCTCTGTAAAAGATATTCAGAAATTTCTGGGTTTCGCCAATTTTTATAGGAGGTTTATTGCACATTTTGCAGACATTGCGGCCCCAATAACTACCTTGTTGCGGAAAGGGCAACGATTTCTTTGGACTGATGAGGCGGCACACGCCTTTCAACTCCTAAAACAAAAGTTCACTTCAGCCCCAATTCTGAAACATCCTGATCCTGACTTGCCCTTTTTTGTTGAAGCGGATGCTTCACAAGTAGCTTTAGGAGGAGTTCTCTCTCAACGAGATGCAGTAGATGGCCAGTTACATCCTATAGCCTTCTATTCCAAAAAGTTATTGCCAGCTGAACAAAATTACACTGTGGCTGAAAGGGAACTACTAGCTATCAAAGTAGCCTTTTCAGAATGGAGGCACCATTTAATGGGAGCCAAGTACCCAGTTACAATCTTTTCTGACCATAAGAACCTACAGTTTTTTGGATCACTTAAAGCACTAACACCACGTCAGATGCGCTGGTTAAATTTTTTTAGCACATTTGACTTTGTTATAACCTATAGACCAGGTGCACAACAAATTCAATCTGATGTGTTATCTAGATACGGACATACCTCAGACATGAAACAAGATAAAATAGGAGAACCCATTATTCCTCCCCAAAAGTTGTTGGCACCAGTACAACAGAAGGATTTCATCACAGATCTATATAATGCACACATGCAAATAGCACCTCAGGATTGGTTAAAGGATTCCCATAACACAATACAACGAGGTTTATTGTATCACGACAACATGCTGTTAGTGCCCACCTCTGAATTACAAACACAGGTGATAATTTGGCATCACGCCTCACCGTTGGCAGGTCATCCTGGTTGGGTAAAAACCCTGGAAAATGTGCAAAAACACTTTTGGTGGGACACTATAAGAAAGGACATTAAGCAATTTGTCACTACCTGTCCAATTTGTGCAAGACATAAATCTTCTCATAAGGCTCCTGACGGCTTGTTAATACCAATGCCAACACCCAAACAACCTTGGCACACTGTGAGCGTAGACTTTATTGTAGGTTTACCACCTGTAAAATCCTTCACAATAGTGTTGGTTATAGTGGATTTTTTTATCTAAAATGGCACATTTTGTACCATTACGGAAATTACCCACGGCGGCAGAATTTGCCGATATTTTTATAAGGGAAATTGTGCGTTTACATGGTTTGCCAAGCAAAGTGGTGTCAGACCGAGGGAGCCAATTCAACTCCAGATTTTGGAAAAAATTATGTGAAAAACTGAAAATAGATGTGGCCTTATCCACTGCTTTCCACCCAGAGACAGATGGACAGACTGAACGACTGAACCAAACCTTACTTCAAACGCTACGTTGTTTATTGGCTGATTATTCTAGTGAATGGTTGGAAGCTCTTCCTGTAGCAGAGTTTGTTTATAATAATAATGAGCATTCGGCTCTACTTTGCTCACCATTCTATTTCTTGCAGGGGTATCATCCAAGAGCTATACCCATTTTGTTAGAAGATTCCCTGTTGCCTACAGTAACGGATAGACTAACGAGGTTAGGTGACATACAAGACAAAGCCAGGAAACATTTATTAAAGTACAAGGAAAGCATGAAAAGACAAGCAGACAAACACAGGTCTGTGGCCCCAATGTATAAAATTGGTGACAAGGTATGGCTCTCCACAAAAAACCTAAACATAGAGGGATCCCGAAAGCTGCAACCACGTTTCATTGGACCCTTTAGTATAACTGCCATAGTAAACCCGGTAACAGTAAAATTAGATTTACCAAAAGAATATCCAGTACATACTACATTCCATGTGTCCTTGCTTAAGCCGTACAACTCAAAAACCCGACCTGAACCACCACCTCCACCCATACCAATTAAGGGAAATCTGGAATATGAAGTGAAAAGCATAAAAGACTCAAAAAGAATTAGTGGACGTCTGTTTTATTTAGTAGAATGGAAAGGATATGATGAATCTGAGAATTCATGGGAACCAGCATCATATGTACATGCCCCACAGCTGATTAGACGGTTTTATTTAAAAAATCCAGGAAAACCCCGTCCTGTAGGAGGGCCTTTGAGGGGGGCAACTGTTAGGGTTTGTACACAGCAAAGAGCATGTCCCCTCTCACTGCACTAGTGGGTTCTGTAATAGCTCCCTTTTAAACTTACTATTAAAAGCCTTTCTTGTTATTTCACCTTCCCCCCCCTAGGCTTCTGTGTATGTTGTTTAATGTGCTGTTTTGTTTACACATTGGGCCTTGCTTTTACCAAGGCTTCTTTAAAACACTCCTCCCTAGGCCATGTGTTAATCCAACTCATTTGCATAATAACTGAAACTCTGCACACCTTTCAAGACCATGTGCAGCATGTGAGGACCACACCCAGCTCTTCAAACCACACCCAGCTCTGCACACCTTCCAAGAACATGTGCAGCATGTGAGGACCACACCCAGCCCTTCAAACCACACCCAGCTCTTTGAGCCACACCCAGCCCTGTCTATAAAAGGCATCCCCCGAGCCTCACCCAGTGCTTGTGCTCGTCTACCTCCAGCTTACCTGAGAACAGATCCCTCGGCGCTGGCACTCCTGCTCTTTACAGACTTTCTTTGACTTCAATGGGCGCAACTGCTGGCTCTTCCTTCTTCCGGTTTCCGGTTCCTCCTTGCCTCAGCCTCTCTCCTACGAGTAACCTGCAAAAGAGAAAGAAGACAAGGTTAGACTGATCAGTATCTCTTGCCAGCAACAAGTAAGTGCAAAACTTTTTATTACCTGAGGAAGCTTTGACAGCAATTTCTGGATTCGTGTATAGACAGTTTTAGGCGAAGTGCCTTCCACGAGCATTGTGATTCAGGCTCTTTGTTGCAGGAGTATTTTGCGGAACTTTGTGAAGCGGACATTGTTTTTTTTTCATGGAACTTTTGGGAATCGAACAGTGAAAACCATTGACAGCAAGGCAAACAGTAAATCAAGGACTTGCACAAATTACATGCTGTATTTTGATGTAAAAGTACAGTATTTGTTTTATAAAAGATTCTGGAAATATGGGAAAAGTGAGTCTACTATTGGGAATTTAGGCTTTAGTTATATTATGATGAATGTTTGATATTGGTAATTCTGATAACGGTATTTGTTTAATGTTTTAGAAGCTTTACAGTAATAGAAAACACATCCCAGAGCAGTAACACATTCAAAACCTGGAAACTAGAGACCAGGATCCAAGAGGTACTTTTAGAAGAGAATTTCTAATAAATAAAGGGATAGTCAGGAACCCATTTAGGAATAGGTTGCACTTATCTGTTCTTTGTTTATGTTTCATTAGGCACCAGTTTCTACAGAAGTCAGAAAGGGCCGCAGATTTGTGCAGCACTTCAACAGTGGAAACGCAAGAACGGTGTTGTCTTTTTATTTTTTATTTTATCCACTTCCCCCCTTCCCTTGAGCTTCTGTTCTTAGTGCACTGTTTTAAAAACTAGTGTGCTGGAACAAGCAGTTTCAGGGTGGGGTCGGATTGTCTTCAACCTCCATCAGAACTGAACAAGAACTCAGGTGAGCTGGGCTTTGACACTTGTCCCTCAAACCCACATGATGCAAACAGGACATTAATAGTGTGGGAGAGATAGTGTCGAAGGCAGCGGATAAATCTAAAAGAACCAAAACTGCCCCCTTGCCTTCATCAACCATCCTTCGATTAGTATCAGAGGATGAGATTAGGGCAGTTTCAGTACTATGCCCTTTTCTGAACCCGTATTGGGAGATATCAAGAGCATCCGCTTTTGTTAAAAACTCGATCAATTCAGAGTTCAAAATTTTTTCTAGAATCTTTGCCAAAAACGGGAGACGTGCTATTGGCCGCAAATTACTCATGTCCTGATTATCCCCCTCTGGTTTTTTCTTGAGGGGTACTTCTATTGTTTCTTTCCAGATAGATGGGTACTCCCCAGACATAGCTACCTCTTGGTAAATGGGGACCAACATCCGTGCCATTAAATCCGGAACCAAGTGAAAAATGGAAGGAGGACACGGATCCAGAGGGGAGCCCGATTTAATTTCAAGAATCTTCTTTTTAATAGTATCCATGGAAGGGGGTTGGAAATATGACATTAATGACTGGCCATCTGCTGTAGCACTCTCTGTTATCATGGGGGGTAATACTTCGGGAATGATCTGGGTATCAAAGTTGCTATGTATTTGCAATATCTTATTTTCAAAATGAAAAGCAACTTTGTCACAGAAACCCTGAGAGTTTTCTAGACCAGCCGGCTTCATGGGCACAGTTAGGGCCTTAATAGTCTTAAAAAGTTCCCTGGGGGCATTCGTAGCCTCCTTTACTTTGGTAGTATAAAATTTAGATTTGGCCATAAATTGTGCTGCTTTATAAGCCTTTAGAGTGGACTTAAAGGCCACCTTTTCCTCAGGTACTGGATTAAGTTTCCACTGTCTTTCCTGCTGTCGATACTTTCTTTGAAGGAGTTTGAGGTCTTTTGTAAACCAAGGGTGACCTGGATTCTTCTGACTATTGGGCCTTCTAATTACAGGGGGTACCATTTCTTCCATGGTAATTTTCACTCCTTTCAGAAAGCTGTCAATCAGGGGCAAGGCCATAGCTTTAGCCTTATCCCACCCAGCTTCTAAAGCTGGGCCTAATTCCTCTACTTTAACCTGTTTCCATAACCTGTCTACCTTGTTCGTTTCCACGTTAGCAGCCCCAACATTCTTTGAGGCGAGTTTAAATTTCAGCAGATGATGATCAGTCCAACTCAACTGTATCATGGTTACCTCCACCTGTTGAGTAACTCGTGCAAACACCCCATCCAGAATATGCCCTGCAATATGGGTGGCCGACGAGACTCTGGAGGTCCAATCCAGGGCCTCCATAAAATCAATGAATTCACGGATCTTAGGAGTTGACGTCTCATCAAAGTGCATGTTAAAATCGCCCAATATCACAGCTTTTGCAGACAGAACAATAGGTTCTATCAACTTAGGCCAAGATTGTAAAAATGTTTTAGTCGGTCCTGGTGGACGATATATCAACAGCCCCTCTAGTAGTACCCCACTGTTTTGAGAAATTGTAAATGTCATTGCCTCACATGAATCTGTCGAAGAACTAATGCATGTGCATGCCAACGTAGACCTATAGATAATGGCCAGACCCCGCTAATGTAAGCTATTCCACTGCATGCTACTCTTCTGTGTGCCACTACAGTGTACACTACTCCACTCTACCCCACTCCATTGTACGCCACTCGGTTGACATTACTCCACTGTACTCTATTCCACTCAACACTGTCCATCATCCTTTTGTGTTGCTAAAGTTGCCCTAAGTGGGAAGGGTATGCCCAGACGTGGGCCCCTTGCTCACTGTGCCACTGGATTCAAGCTAGCCTGGCTGATGAAGGGTGATACCCTGAAATTGGTCCTAGGATGCTTGTTTCCGGGCCAGGGAGGGCTTGGCCTGGCAGTTTGGGCTAGACTGATTTGCATATGGCTGGGTCCAAACTGGGGTGGCATGGTGAGCAAAAGAACGATGAATTAAACCCAGATCTGTGACTGGGGGTGAGTGTTTGAAAAGTTTCAACACTCCATCCATCATCCTTTTGTGTTGCTATTCCACTGTATGCCAATCCACTTGATGTCACTTGACTCTCCACCTCTCCACTGTATGCTATACCACTCTACACGACTCCACTGTACATCACTTCAGGCTACACCACTCCACTGTACCTTACATCACTCTACGCCACTCCACTCTATTCTCTTCCAGTGTATGCAAATACACTCTATGCCACTCCACTCTATGGCAATCACTCTACCCCACTTTACAACACTCCACTGTACGCCACTTCACTCTATACAACCCCACTCTACGCTATTCCACTCTATGCCACTCCACTCTACGCCACTCTGCTCTATGCCACTCCACACTAGTCTACTCCACTCTATGCTATTTCACTGTATGTCACGCTAATGTAAGCTATTCCACTGCATGCCACTCTTCTGTATGCCACTACAGTGTACACTACTCCACTCTCCCCCACTCCATTGTACGCCACTCAGTTGACACTACTCCACTTTACTCTATTCCACTCAATGCCACTCCACTGACACTACTCCACTCTGCACTACTCTACGCTATACTATTCCACTGTACATAACTTCATTCTACGCTATTCCACTCTGTTACCCCAGTTTACGCCACTCCCCAGTACATCACTCCATCGTACGCTATTCCACTCTATGCTACCCAACACTAGGTTATTCCACTCTACACCACTCCAATTTATGCTATTCCAGTGTACACCACTTCACTCTATCAAACTCCACTGCTTGTCCAGCTCCGTGTCACTCTGCTGTACTTAGCTCAACGACACTGTACTCCACTCAACAACAGTATATCACCACTTTACCACACTATACTTCACTCTATAGCATTCCAGTGTACAACAATGCACTCTTGTCAATACAACTCTACACTGCTTTACTCTAGACCACTTTACAACACTCTACTCCACTCTAGGCAACTCCCTTTATGCTGCTTTACCCCACTTTACTATACTATATTATTCTCTACTCTATGAAACATCACTTCACTCTACCCTACTACTGCACTCTATGACAGTCCACTATACGCTGTTCTATGCCATTCAACTCTATGATAGTCTATGCCACTCGACTCTACCATACCATGCCACACTCTATGCTACTCCACGCTGCTCCACTGTACAATGCTGCACTCCACTCTACAACTTATTATAACTAGCACCCCTCCATAGACACTGTATTGAACTTGGTGGCCACAACTACATTAACTATAAACTCACGCCTTCTCCATGCACTACTGTAGAAAAGTACCATCTTGCCTGGCATGTTACCCCCATATTTCACTGTATATATGTTGTTTTAGTGTATGTGTCACTGGGACCCTGCCAGCCAGGGCCCCAGTGCTCATAAGTGTGCCCTGTATGTGTTCCCTGTGTGATGACTAACTGTCTCACTGAGGCTCTGCTAACCAGAACCTTAGTGGTTATGCTCTCTCTGCCTTCTAAATTGTCACTAACAGGCTAGTGACCAATTTCACCAATTCACATTGGCATACTGGAACACCCTTATAATTCCCTAGTATATGGTACTGAGGTACCCAGGTTATTGGGGTTCCAGGAGACCCCTATGGGCTGCAGCATTTCTTTTGCCACCCATAGGGAGCTCTGACAATTCTTACACAGGCCTGCCACTGCAGCCTGAGTGAAATAACGTCCACGTTATTGCACAGCCATTTACCACTGCACTTAAGTAACTTATAAGTCACCTATATGTCTAACCTTCACCTGGTGAAGGTTGGGTGCTAAGTTACTTAGTGTGTGGGCACCCTGGCACTAGCTAAGGTGCCCCCACATCGTTCGGGGCAAATTCCCCGGACTTTGTGAGTGCGGGGACACCATTTCACGCGTGCACTATACATAGGTCACTACCTATGTATAGCGTCACAATGGTAACTCCGAACATGGCCATGTAACATGTCTAAGATCATGGAATTGTCACCCCAATGCCATTCTGGCATTGGGGAGACAATTCCATGATCCCCCGAGTCTCTAGCACAGACCCGGGTACTGCCAAACTGCCTTTCCTGGGATTTCACTGCAGCTGCTGCTGATGCCAACCCCTCAGACAGGTTTCTGCACTCCTGGGGTCCAGCCAGGCCTGGCCCAGGAAGCAAGATTAAAGGACTTCCTCAGAGAGAGGGTGTTACACCCTCTCCCTTTGGAAAAATGTGTCAGGGCTGGGGAGGAGTAGCCTCCCCCAGCCTCTGGAAATGCTTTGATGGGCACAGATGGTGCCCATCTCTGCATAAGCCAGTCTACACCAGTTCAGGGATCCCCCAGCCCTGCTCTGGCGCGAAACTGGACAAAGGAAAGGGGAGTGACCACTCCCCTGACCTGCACCTCCCAGGGGAGGTGCCCAGAGCTCCTCCAGCGTGCCCCAGACCTCTGCCATCTTGGATTCAGAGGTGTGCTGGCACACTGGACTGCTCTGAGTGGCCAGGGCCAGCAGGTGACATCAGAGACTCCTTCTGATAGGCTCTTACCTGTGTTACTAGCCTATCCTCCTTCCTAGGTAGCCAAACCTCCTTTTCTGGCTATTTAGGGTCTCTGCTTTGGGGAATTCTTCAGATACCGAATGCAAAAGCTCACCAGAGTTCCTCTGCACTTCTCTCTTCACCTTCTGCCAAAGGATCGACCGCTGACTGCTCAGGACGCCTGCAAAACCGCAACAAAGTAGCAAAGACGACTACTGCAACCTTGTATCGCTTCATCTTGCTTTCCTGGTGGTGCATGCTCTGGGGGTAGCCTGCCTCCTTCTTGCACCAGGAGCTCTGAAGAAATCTCCTGTGGGTCGACGGAATCTTCCCCCTGCAACCGCAGGCAACAAAAGACGGCATCACCGGTCCTCTGGGTCCCCTCTCAGCACGACGAGCGTGGTCCCTGGAACTCAGCAACTCTGTCCTAGTGACTCCCACAGTCCAGTGACTATTCAGTCCAAGTTTGGTGGAGGTAAGTCTTTGCCTCCCTACGCTAGACTTGCTGGGTACCGCGTGATTTGCAGCTGCTCCGGCTCCTGTGCACTCTTCCAGGATTTCCTTTGTGCACAGCCAAGCCTGGGTCCCCGACACTCTAACCTGCAGTGCACAACCTTCTGAGTTGTCCTCCGGCGTCATGGGACTCTCTTTTCTGACTTCGGGTGGACTCCAGTTCACTCCTCTTCTAAGTGCCTGATCCGGTACTTCTGCGGGTGCTGCCTGCTTCTGTGAGGGCTCCCTAACTTGCTGGGCGCCCCCTCTGTCTCCTCATCCAAGTGGCGACATCCTGGTCCCTCCTGGGCCACAGCAGCATCCAAAAACCCTAACCACGACCCTTGCAGCTAGCTTGTTTGCGGTCTTTCTGCGTGAGAACACCTCTGCAAGCTTCTTCACGGCATGGGACATCCATCCTCCAAAGGGGAAGTTCCTAGTCCTCTTCGTTCTTGCAGAATCCACAGCTTCTACCATCCGGTGGCAGCTTCTTTGCACCCTCGGCTGCCATTTCCTGGGCATCTGCCCACTCTCGACATTGTCGTGACTCTTGGACTTGGTCCCCTTGTTTCACAGGCATTCAGGTCCGGAAATCCACTGTTGTTGCTTTGCTGGTGTTGGTCTTCCTTGCAGAAACCCCCTATCACGACTTCTGTGCTCTCTGGGGGTTATAGGTGCACTTTACACCTACTTTTCAGGGTCTTGGGGTGGGCTATTTTTCTAACCCTCACTGTTTTCTTACAGTCCCAGCGACCCTCTACAAGCTCACATAGGTTTGGGGTCCATTCGTGGTTCGCATTCCACTTTTGGAGTATATGGTTTGTGTTGCCCCTATACCTATGTGCTCCTATTCAAATCAAATCAAATCATTAACATTTATAAAGCGCGCTACTCACCCGTGCGGGTCTCAAGGCGCTAAGGGAAAAAGGGGGGTTATCGCTGCTCGAACAGCCAGGTCTTTAGGAGTCTCCGGAAAGCGTGGTCCTGGGTGGTCCTGAGGCTGGTGGGGAGGGAGTTCCAGGTCTTGGCCGCCAGGAAGGAGAAAGATCTCCCACCTGCCGTGGAGCGGCGGATGCGAGGGACAGCAGCGAGTGCGAGGCCAGAGGAGCGGAGGAGGCGGGTGGGGACGTAGAAGCTGAGGCGTCTGTTGAGGTATTCCGGTCCCTTGTCGTGGAGGGCTTTGTGTGCGTGGGTGAGAAGTCGGAAGGTGATCCTTTTGCTGACTGGGAGCCAATGCAGGTGTCTAAGGTGTGCGGAGATGTGGCTGCTGCGGGGTACGTCGAGGGTGAGGCGGGCCAAGGCGTTTTGAATGCGTTGCTTTCGATTTTGGAGTTTGGCTGTGGTCCCGGCGTAGAGGGTGTTGCCGTAGTCCAGGCGGCTCGTGACGAGGGCGTGGGTCACGGTTTTTCTGGTGTCGGCGGGGATCCAGCGGAAGATCTTGTGGAGCATGCGGAGGGTGAGGAAGCAGGCGGAGGACACAGCGTTAACTTGCTTGGTCATGGTGAGAAGAGGGTCCAAGATGAAGCCGAGGTTGCGGGCGTGGTCTGTGGGGGTCGGTGCGGTGCCGAGGGCCGTGGGCCACCAGGAGTCGTCCCAGGCGGACGGGGTGTTGCCGAGGATGAGGACTTCCGTTTTTTCAGAGTTCAGCTTTAGGCGGCTGAGCCTCATCCAATCTGCGACGTCCTTCATACCCTCTTGTAGGTTGGTCTTGGCGCTGGCGGGGTCCTTGGTGAGGGAGAGTATAAGTTGGGTGTCGTCGGCGTAGGAGGTGATGATGATGTCGTGCTTGCGTACGATGTTGGCGAGGGGGCTCATGTAGACATTGAAGAGTGTCGGGCTGAGCGATGAGCCTTGAGGTACGCCGCAGATGATCTCGGTGGGTTCTGAGCGAAACGGAGGGAGGTAAACTCTTTGGGAACGGTTTCCGAGGAAGGAGGCGATCCAGTCCAGGGCCTGGCCTTGGATCCCGCAATCTATTGTAACTTTACACTGCTTGCATTACTTCCTTTTGCTATTACTGCATATTTTTGGTATTGTGTACATATATCTTGTGTATATTTGGCATCCTCATACTGAGGGTACTCACTGAGATACTTTTGGCATATTGTCATAAAAATAAAGTACCTTTATTTTTAGTATATCTGTGTATTGTGTTTTCTTATGATATTGTGCATATGACACCAGTGGTATAGTAGGAGATTTGCATGTCTCCTAGTTCAGCCTAAGCTGCTCTGCTATAGCTACCTTCTATCAGCCTAAGCTGCTAGAAACACCTCTTCTACACTAATAAGGGATAACTGGACCTGGTACAGAGTGTAAGTACCCCTTGGTACCCACTACAAGCCAGGCCAGCCTCCTACAACTACTTATACTCTTTCATATTACATCACCTATACCATCAGCATTTACAATAACATTTATGACATCATAAATCACACCATTTGTGAGAATACAATGCATGTTAGAGTGGCGAGTTATAGTTAATGTAGTGTGCAACAGAATGCAATAAACTGTGAGTGGAGGTAAACGAGCTATAAATATTTGAAGGTGGTGTGTATATTATAGATTTAAGGTATAACTATTGCTTTAGATTTTCTAATATTTATGTATTTTAAGTTTGGTTTGTCTAGAAATAAAAAATATAAAGTTATAGTAACTAAAGGTGGTGCATAAATTATAAATTTAAGATATAACTATAACTTTAGAATTTCTGCTCTTTGTGGAGTTTACGTTTGGTATGTATACAAAGTATAAATAAAGTTTTACTAACTATAGCTACTTAAGGGTGGCAGAAAATCTAACACTCTCTGAGTCTGAGTTGAACAAAGCAAATGCTATCTGTAAGCCTGTACCCCACTACCTGCAGCTCCCAACTGAAGACACAATGGCCCTCATTACAACCCTGGCGGTAAATGCTGCTTACCGCCGTGCAGAAGACCGGCAACATACCGCTGCGGCCGCGGAATTCCGCTACAGCTATTACGACCCACAGCTCGGAATCTGCCATAATCCAGACCCCCACAAAAGTCAGCCACACCAAAGGTCAGTGATAAACTGGCGATAACAAAACCGACACCGTCACGCCAACAGGAATACGCCCACACTATCATGACCCACGAATCCATGCGGCGGTCTTTCAACCGCGGTATTCCATTGGTGGTACACACCGCAGCACTAAAAATACACACACATTTACAAAACACAACCACATTGGACAATTCAAAATACACACACCTGACACACATACACACACCACACCCACACACCCAATCCAATATAAACACACACACCCACATCACCCACAAACCCTTACTACCAGAATTCTGAAACTACACCAGAGAGAGACACCAGCATAAACAACACCAGCATCCACAGACACACAACACCATCACTTACACAACATCCACGCACCTCAAACAACACACAACAACACATCCCCTCACACATCACAACACACACCATCTCACACCCACACCACATCATGGCACCTCAAAGACCCCAGGTTCTGAGGAGGAGCTCAGGGTCATGGTGGAGGAAATCATCCGGGTAGAGCCACAGCTATTCAGATCACAGGTGCAGCACACCTCCATTGCAAGGAAGATGGAGCTATGGCGCAGAATCGTCGACAAGCTCAGCACATGGGACAGCATCCAAGAACAAGGGATGACATCAGGAAGCAGTGGAAAGACCTACTGGGGAAGGTGCGTTCCGTGGTCTCCAGACACCAGATTGCTATACAGAGGACTGGCGGTGGACCCCCACCTCCTCCCCCACAACTAACAACATGGGAGGAGCAGGTCTTGGCAATACTGCATCCTGAGGGCCTCGCAGGAGTAGCAAGAGGACTGGACTCTGGTAAGTCAAATCTTTACTATTATATCCCCCACCCTACCCGCATGCCAAAATATACTCCCACCCTCACACCCATCACTCCAACACCTCACATATGCCCCACTATCACAACCCACCCATCACAATACCAAGCCCTGCATGCAACACCAAAACATGGACACCCATCATCAAAGCATGTACACTACAGATACCCACACAGACCCCAAACCAAATATCACACAAAGACCAAGACAAGAATGCAAGCACTGGAGTACAGGGTCACTCACCCATTGCACACAATGGCACACACAGATGCAATAATCATGCCTTTACACCCCTGCAGGACTCCAACCCAACGTCACCGGACAGGAGGTGCCAGACATATCCAGTCCCCTCACAGAAGAGACCCACAGTGATGACAGCAGCTCTGCACAACTGGATCAAGATGATCAGCCCAGCCCATCAGGGACCTCTGGACAGTCGGTTCCCCTGACACTGTCACAAGCCACCACAGAGCCTTCCCCCTCAGGAAACACCAGCACAGCACCCACCCAGCGGGCCCATCCCTCTCTCCCCAGGACATGTTAATCAGCAGTGTGTCCATCACTGCAGGGAACCCAGGTAAACCCACCAACCCAAGAAAATCAGGGACCTGGGGGCAGTGGCAGTGGGCACATGGTTCAGGGGTCAGAGGCTCAGGAAAACAGGGAAACTGGGAGGACTGCTGTGCGACAGGTGGAGGGCAGGCCCAGGGAACCCACTCTCCACAAGGCCCTCTCCAACATCATGGGAGCTTATCATCATTCCCAGGAGACGATGGCAACGGTACTGGCCAAGTTTCAGGAGACCCAGCGGCTGCAGGAGGAACACTATCTGGGGATCAGGGAGGACCTGAAGTCCATAAACAACACCCTGGTCAACATTGCAGGGGTGCTGCAAGACCTTGTCAACACCAGGAGGGACACTGTGGCACAACAAGGGGCCCCTGACACTAGCCTGGACGATGAACAGCCCTCCACCTCCGCTGGCGCTAGTGGACAGGAGGCACCGCCACAGGAACACAACACCAGCACCCCACCCCCTGCAAAAGGAGAACCACCGCGCAAAAGGTCCCTGAGATCCAGGAAAAAGACAGAGAACTTGCCAAGACCCCCTCCAGGAAATGAGACCTCCCTGAATGTTACCCTCCTGTCCCACTTTGTCACCCTGTCCATCCTTAAACTGCCATTGCTCCACTTCCTATGCCCATGTGGACAATGCACCTGTGAAACAAATAAACTGGACTCTGCCATGGACATTCCTCCACCATCACCCCTGCCCATTTTACAACCCCCTCCACTTATTTGCACAGAAATAAACACACTTCAATCACAAAACAATCTGGAGTCAGTCTGTGCTTTCATAAACGTGTAATTGCAATAACCATGGAATATAGCAATGTCAATTTACTTGTTCACATACTGATGTAACACAGCTGTAGGGCTGGAGGAAATATAGCAGAGGGCTCAAAGTGAGACCCACATCAGTGAAATTGAAAGGCAAAGTGAAAAGTCAGGGTCCATACACTGAGTGAAAATGACAGACTAATGCTAGCTCCAACAATAGTATCAGATGTGGGAGGCAGTGACATCTTCTTACCTGTGTCTCACTGGAAGTATTGCATGATTATGTTGTTTCTGTTGTCGATATCCTCTTCTTCTGCCTCCTCTTCTTCACTGTCCACAGGCTCCACAGCTGCCACAAGACCGCCAGCTGGCCCATCCTCCTGCAGAAAAGGCACCTGGGGTCGCAAAGCCAGGTTGTGCAGCATACAGCAGACCACGATGATCTGGCACACCTTCTTTGGTGAGTAGTAGAGAGAACCACCTGTCATATGGAGGCACCGGAATCTGGCCTTCAGGAGGCCAAAGGTGCGTTCAATCACCCTCCTAGTTCGCCCCTGTGCCTCATTGTAGCATTCCTCTGCCCTTGTCCTGGGATTTCTCACTGGGGTCAGTAGCCATGACAGGTTGGGGTAACCAGAGTCACCTGCAAATATGGAGGGACAACTGTTAGACACACACTAACCGGTAGGGACAACCCCATACCCAGACAACTATTCACACTGTATAGGGTCATTGTCCTCACCTATTAGCCACACACGGTGCCTCTGAAATTGCCCCATCACATAAGGGATGCTGCTATTCCTCAAAATGTAAGCACCATGCACTGAGCCAGGAAATTTGGCATTCACATGGGAGATGTACTGGTCTGCCAAACACACCATCTGCACATTCATAGAATGGTAGCTCTTCCAGTTTCTGTACACCTGTTCACTCTTGCGGGGGGTACCAAGGCCACATGTGTCCCATCAATGGCACCTATGATGTTGGGGATATGTCCCAGGGCATAGAAGTCACCTTTCACTGTGGGCAATCCTCCACCTGAGGGAACACGATGTAGCTGCACATGTGTTTCAGCAGGGCAGACAACACTCTGGACAACACGTTAGAGAACATTGGCTGGGACATCCCTGATGCGATGGCCACTGTTGTTTGAAAAGAACCACTTGCCAGGAAATGGAGTACTGACCGGACCTGCACTAGAGGGGGGATTCCTATGGGATGGCGGATAGCTGACATCAGGTCTGGCTCCAACTGGGCACACAGTTCATGGGTTGTTGCATGATCAAGTCTGTAGGTGACTATTATGTGTCTCTCTTCCATTGTCGACGGGTCCACCAGCGGAGGATGCCGTCATCTCATCACCTGCCACAGCAGACGTGCCCTATGGACAAGAACAGCGAGCAGAGAGTCAGCCAACACTGAGGTATCACAAAATGTCATTTGCACACATTTATTAATCCGCAATGTGCCTGTAACTCTGTGTATTCAAGGCCTACATTGGTGTAACGCAGTTAATATTAATGTCATGTAGCCCCCTGAAATGGCGGCTGTCTGACCTGTAAGGTGGGAAAAGGGGATATGAGGTAACTGCGCTGGCGTTGTACAACATCGCGGTGGGCGGTCAAAGACCGCGGCGCAATCCAGCATTGATTAACTTTGGACCCTACGTGTCCGAGGAGCCAATGACGATGTACGCCGGCGGTGACGGTACGCACCGCCGCGGACGTGACCACAATTTTCTGTCTGTTCACTCACTTGATACCTGACCTTCAACAGGAGAGGACCTACACTGCAAGTGCTGCTGTGACCTCAGTCTGGAAGCGACGATGGCTCATGTGTCTGGGGAAAGGGGCCCTACCTTCACTTCGGAGGAGTTGGAGAAACTAGTGGATGGGGTCCTCCCCCAGTACACACAACTGTATGGTCCTCCAGACAAACAGGTGAGTACACTGTGAGCATGCTGCATGGGCAATGCATGTTTGGAGTGGTGTGGATGGAAGATAAATGGGGGGGGACTGAGGCCTGCATGTGCGGACGGTGAGTGTATGTGCGTCAGGGAAAGGGTGGGAACGTGGGCCAATGAGTATGACGGTCTGGACAGGTGAAGATTTTCCTTTCCCCCGTACTATTCCTCTAGGTCAGCGCCCACCAGAAGAAGGCTATTTGGCGTACCATCACCAACGACGTCCGAACCCTGGGGGTCCATCACAGACGGAGCCCCCACTGCCGTAAAAGATGGGAGGACTTGTGCTGCTGGAGCAAGAAGACGGCGGAGGCCCAACTGGGGATGGCCTCCTAACGTGGGAGGGGTGCCCGTCGCACCATGACCCCCCTGATGTTCCGGATCCTGGCGGTGGCATATCCGGAGTTGGATGGGCACTTGAGGGCATCACAGCAGCCACAAGTGGGTGAGTACACTCTCATTCAGCTGACTCTGCGCGCATTACATGGTGTCTGGGTGGGGGAGGTGGGCTGTGGGTTCCCCTAGGCCAGGGGGAGCTTGGTAGGCAAGGTCCCTTGTGAGGCAGGTTCAGTGGCACCCCAACCCCACTAGTGGTTGGTGCCATCTAAACCTAGTCAGGCTCCTGTGACTTCCAGGTGTGCAGCAATCGGGCTTAGGCCTTGTACCCCATGGGCATGTGATTAATCTGGGAACTATAAGTGCATGGCGTAGTGCAGAGGGCTGCTGTGTCTGTTGTGTCTGCTGTGTCCGCCAACGGTAGTGGTGTTGCATGCTCTGAACAGATCTTTCTCCTGTCTTCCCCCCCTTTTTGTGGTCTCCCTGTTCTTGTGTGCAATAGCATCATCAGGCAGAGGAGCATTGGGACCAGAGCAGGAGGGAGCTGCATTCCACTTGGCCCTGGAGGGCGAAACAACAGAGTCTGAAGCCACCGGTGGGACAGAGGGCGAGGGGAGCTCCACAGCTGGGACAGGAGCAGACAGCAGTGACAGCGACTCCTCCTCTGATGAGAGATCCCTTGCGGTGGCAGGCCCCTCTGTGCCCCCGCATCAACAGGTACAGCCGCCACTCCCCCCCTGCCAGCACCGCCCTTCCAGCAACCCCTCAGCGTGTGTCCCGTGCCCGCTCACCCAGGATGGTGGGTATCTCCTTCGCCCCAGGCACCTCAGGCCCTGCCCTGCCCCAGTCAGCCCTGCTGCCCTCGGTGAGGAGGCTATTGACCTCCTGAGATCCCTCACTGTTGAGCAGTCTACCATCCTGAATGCCATCCAGGGTGTTGAGAGGCATTTGCAACAAACAAATGCATAGCTGGAGGGCATTCATTCTAGCCAGGCAGCCCAACAGAGAGCATTTCAGGCTCTGGCCTTGGCACTGATGGCAGCCATTGTCCCTGTGTCCAGCCTCCCCCCTCCAACTTCCTCCACCCAGACCTAATCCCCTGTACCTCAGCCTATCCCAAGCACACCATCAGACCAGCATGCACACATATCAACACACAAGAGTGGACATGGCAAACATAAGCACCACACATCCCACAGGCACTCACACAAGCATCATACCCATGCACACATACCAACATCCACTGCCTCCACTGTGTCCCCCTCCTCCACGTCTCCCTCCTCCCTCCCAGTCTCGTCTCCACTCACACCTGCATGCACTACATCCTCAGCCACTGCCTCCATCACCAGCACGCCCATCACCACACACCGCTCACGTGCACTCACCACACCACTACCATTCACACATCCCCAGTGTCCTCTCCCAGTGTGTCTGTGAGCTCTCCTCCCGAAGTACACAAACGCAGGCACACACCCACCCAACAGCCATCCACCTCACAACAGCCTCCAGCCCATGCACCTTCACCCAAATTCAGCAGACGTACACCTCCTACAACCACTACCTCTACCTCCACTCCCAAACCCCCTCCATCTACCCATCCCAGTGTGTCTAAAAAACTTTTCCAGGCTAACATTGACCTCTTCCCTACACTCCCCCCGTCCTTCCCCTAGGGTCAGGCTTTCCAGGTCCCAGCCCAGCAGCTCAGCCACCACATCCCCAGGCACAGTGGTGTCAGCAACTGCGGGGTCATGGAGTGCGCCAACCATCAGGGCTGCCAGTGTGCCACGGAGGGAGGGCAAGGACATTCTGCCACCTGCCAAGGTGAAAAAGGTGCCCACATCCCAGAGGGAGAAGCCGAAAACACCTGCCACCAAGGGGTAAGGGAAAATGAAAGGGGATAGTGGCAAGACAGCTGCGCCACCATCAAAGGCGGGGAAGGGCCAAAAACTGAAGGGCAGGTCATGAGAGGGCATGGTGGCACCGACTGAGGGACCAGTGTCACACCTTCTGTCCACGTCGACGCCAACCTGTACGGCAGAGAACACTGCCACCTGCACCGCCACCGCCACCTGTACCACCACAGACCCCGCCGCCAGCACTGCCGCCACAGACCCCGCAGCCAGTACCGCCGCCACAGACCCCGCCACCAGCACCGCCGCCACAGACCCCGCAGCCAGCACTGCCGCCACAGACCCCGCAGCCAGCACCGCCGCCACAGACCCCACAGCCAGTACCGCCGCGACTGACACCGCTGCAAGCACCGCCGCAACTGACACCGCTGCAAGCACCTCCAGCGGCCCCGCAACATCCTCAGACAGAGGCACCACCGCAGACATGGCTACCATCCCCAGTGGTCAGTTGTCTGAGGCTGGTGGTGAGTTCCAGGACCCTGGGCAGCTTACATGAAGCATCACTGTCATCACAGTTGTCACTTGCATATGGAATGCGAAGCCACAGCAGTGTGGGGTATGTCTCTGCCTCCATGGCATATCATGCTACCTGTACCTCGGCAATCTCGTGGCACACACACCCAGGCGAGTGTATTGTTCCGGCCACACTGCACGTGGAGAACTCTGGGCACCAAGCCCCCTCCAGAACCAGTGGAGAAGTACATTGTCTCCCGCCTGTCTGTTGGCGGTGTCCGCTGCGCTGTTTTTTTGTACCTCCGTGGCGTTCGGAGTGTTAAAGTGGCTGTCTATGTTGGAGGTTTCCGCCACGGTCGTAATCCCATTTTTTTTCCGCCGGCCTGTGTGCGTTATTACTGCCGCTTTAACACCGACCGCCAGGGTTGTAATGAGGGCCTATATCTGAATCTCAGAATCCAGTCTTGCTGTGCATGTGCCCTGTGTGGATAATTATCTGCAAGTGAAATCACAAAATGCGCCTTTATGGTCAACCAATGAGAAACGTGCAACCTGGATACACCTAACCTCACAGATGTTTTTCAGTGGTGGCTGCCATGCATTTAGAGTGGTGGGGTGGGCAAAATGAGAGTGGGGTTAATATAATAATAAAACAAAATTGCACTTACCTTACTGACTTGCCATAACGTCCTCCTTGCTCAGGTGTCTTCTCTCCTTGAAGAACCAGACCTAGGAAAATGCACTACAAAATCTTGGTGCTGCTCTCATGCTGCTAAAGAGCAGGAAAGAAGCGTCAGGATTGGAGGAAGCGGCCTCTCTTAGTGCCCTAAAGAGCACCGGAGGCCTGTGCTTTCTCTAACCTAGCAGTCTTAAGACAGCTAGGGTAGAGAAGTTTAAAGTGTGCTTGTCATGCTGGCCACCTCAAGACAGCCAGAAGAAAGGGACATGCGCGCTTTAAGCATAGTGCACATCTGCCTGCTGCCGCTCAGCAGCAATTGCCTCGTCCCGTCCTCTCGGTTCAGGACGGGTTGCTGAAAAATAAAATGATGATAAATAAACTTTATTACTCTTTTATTTTTCAGCTGCTCTGGGGTATTTTTCCAGCGTGGCGACACTCCTCCTCTCTCAAGGAGGAGCTGCTTCTTTGTTTTATGACTTCATGAATGACACATTCAAAGGGGCCATAAAATCGAGTGAGAAGCTGGCTGGCATTAATTGCTGTTGCCAAATCGGAAAATGTGACTTCAATGTGATGGCAGAGACTGGCCTTTACACCTACACAACTTGGGGTGGATATCTGCAGCACATGGAAAACCTAAGCCAAGCATTCTCCCAGCACGCTTATCAGAGATGTCATACTTGTTATCACTGGTGCGCCTGGTGTTTACTTTCCATTTATGGGTGATTATAGAGAGCCATTTGTGCGGGTGAGATTGATAGTCTGATCTCATCCTAAAACTCACAAGATGTGAGTCATGGTGTTGCAAGGCACTAGTTTCATAGTTTGCTTCATACTTTACAAATAGGTTCACACTCCTTCAATACATAACCATACATACATATTACCGCCTCATCCCCTTCCTCTTCGCATTCCTTAGATAGACTAAGCTTTATCCTCATTTCCTTGAACTGATTGCCATTTTCTCAAGCTGTTTTCACTTTCCATGATATACAACAGTCATGCTCTCCCTATAAATTCCACTGCCTCGTACACCACTTCCTGTTTTATTTTCGTGGCTTGCTACTAGGCCCGGGCAGAATTTGAGAAATTTGGTGACTCCACGTTACTCTTGTTAAGTGAAGTTCCAACCAAATTACACAATCCCTGCATGGGGGCACTGACAACAGGAACAACACAAGACTTCTGAATGGGAGCTAGCGAGTGAGATTTAGTGTCCCCAAACGCGATTTCAGGTTGCTAGGAAGATTTCCTGCAAGATTTTCGAACTTCATAAACGGTCAACATCAGAGGGGTGCTTCCTGAGTAGATTCTCTACACAAGCAGCAGCAAAATCAACTCTAAAATAGCATGGTGCCATTCACACAGATTTTTCAATGTGGAACGCGCTACCAGTGAAAACAAGCATTTTCCATGCAACGGATCTCGCATTTGCTCGAGTTAGAGCTATTAGCGGTGTAAAGAAACAAAAACGCTGCGCGATCGCACTATGTAAAATGCAGCGCGATGGCGCTGCGTGGAAAATAAACAGATAAAGAAGTCCGGACCCCAGGCTCAAAACATTGAGCCTCGTATGTTTCTAGTAGTTTACCAGTGCTGTGTAGGTGGGCTAAACACCGGAATAGGAATGACGTATGCATGCCTTTCACAAATGAAAGCAAGCGGATTTTAATAGGCAACCCCACAAACCAATGTAAGTGACTGACGTGACATGGGCGTGGTTTGAAGCCCAGCGAGAGATTACTGAATGGACTGAGTGCTTTGCGCTCACCCATAAAAAAGGAGTGCGAGCAGTGTGACGTGCATTTTGCGCCAGTTGGCAAAACTCCATGGAATCTCACAGTGTTTTATGTAACTCAGCTGAATTCTGTGGAGTGAAATTCTTCAAGTTCCACCCAGGCCAACTTGCTACTTCATTGTTGCGGTCAATAGTTATTATGGCACTTTTGCCTCTATTTCATTCGTAATGATAATTTAGTTTTCCCAAACATTGCAGTGCACAGGCCTGCATTTATTGAATTTGACACTCTCTGCTAATTGGGTGCAGAATACCCAAATTACATATGGAAGTGTAAGGACCCACTTCTGTATGATCTCACTCTCCCCTGTTTGCCTCGCAGTGCACAACTTTTCTTTTTTCTGCAACACCAGTACGAAACCCCCATTCCAGTAACACAGTACATTCAGTATCAGTTGACTCGGTGGTGGAGTCCTTCAACTCTGGAACAGGGGACTTTGTTTTCTGTCCCGAATGAATGAATGAAGGAGAAATGTGTAAAGTGCAACTACTGCCCAGACTAGGGTATCCTGGCACTAAGGATTAAGGGCCTGATTTAGATTTTGGAGGACGGGTTACTCTGTCACAATGGTGACGGATATTCTGTCCGCCAAGGTGTAAATCCCATGGGAAATAATGGGATTTATATTACAGTGGGCGGGATATCTGTCACAGCTGCGACAGAGTAATCCATCCACCAAAATCTAAATCAGGCCGTAAAGGTTAGACAGTGAGAGGGAATTATTTGGAATTAGAAAGACAGGTTTTCAGCAGCTTTTTAAAGGATGCTTTTGAGGAGACCTGATGAAGATATTGTCAGAGGACATTCTGCTTTTGATGTCATATAAGAGAAAGATGACCCGAGAGATTATCAGTAGTAGGCAGGAGCGTAGATTCAGGGGAGGAGTAAGGGGTGTTACACCCCCCTAAAAATATTATTTTCTGGTGAATAGTTGGGTGTAGGTGCTTTTAGTAGAGCATGGGGAGGTGTCTGTCAGATTTCAGAACACATTTTTACATAAACACAGACAAAGTGCACACACACTCTCTCCCTTTCTGCTTTAAAAGTCTCCAAAAATGTTGGTTATTTTACGACATATTGTGTTTTCTCTCACTTAGTGGCACTATCAATCTGCATTTGTCTCCCTTTCCCCTGCCATGCTTGTCGTATTATGTATTTTAACATTATATGCCAGTGTTATTGTTGGAAAATGTGAAGCCCACACCCACAAACATACTTACCAAAAGCTACACCCCTGCTAGTAGGCACCTTAGGCAAGATGAAGCTCTGTAGGTATTTTGGGCCCTTATTAGATAGGGCACGAATGGAAAGTACTTATGCCCAAAAGATTATTCTTTTGTGAATAGACAACCAATGAAGGTCTCTGAGCTGTGATAAAATGGAATGGTGTTTCAATAGGTTCAAGAAGAATCTGGCTGCAGCATTCTGTATGGTCTGCATTTGCTGGATGAGGTATTTAAGGAGCCCGAAATATTGGGGTTCCCAGAATTCCATATCCAATTGTTTTTCCCAATGAGTACCAGCAGGATGAATTGGGGGGCTAGCTGGGAGATTGTTCAGCCAGGGTTTGTGGTTTCATCAAGAGAAACTTCAGTCCACCAACTGAAAGTAGCTAATGGCTACGTGGAAAGCGTGTCAGGTGTTTTCTGTTCAGACCAGGGGAAAGGGACTGGTAGTCCATGCAGACAATACATGAAGAAAGGCATACCTGAACCTATAGTATACCAAGGGATCTCAGAGTCTGGATCAGTTAATTCATGAGCTTTGCCCATGTACAAAGATGAGTCATATTTCTCTCAAGGCAGTGCTCATTGAGAAAATTCATAATGTCTTGGCACACTATGAAATTTGGAGTTTCCCTGGTCTCAAGACTTTGTGCTCAATCCCCTGTGTTTTTACCAAATGTGTCCTATGTAGTGGGTTCCATAAATAGACCTGTTTGCAAACAGATACAACACTTAGCTGCTCCTTTTTTCTTGATTATTTGGGATTCACAAGTGAAGAGGGTGGATGCCCTTTTAAACTCATGGCCACAAGTCCTATAATACACATTTCCCCTGATCCCTCTCGCACCCAAGGCTTTGCAGAGGTGCAGAAAGAACAGGCAGAGGTGATAAGGATTCTTCCTCTTTTGCCGAGAAGGACATAATTTTCTCTGTTTCAGTCTCTCTCAAAGAATGGAGGGAGGGTATTCTTCCCTTGTCTCCTCCACCAGTGATTCGTCCTTCACTCTCAAGCCACTTTCTGATATCTAACTCTGTCGCTTTGAAGGTTGAGAATTCAGGCTTTCTCTTTTAATTTTCCTATTTATCCCAGACTCTAAGCAGGATACTACAAACCAGGCTTCGAACCAACACTGGTCCTCTTTGACATATGGTGTACAGAAAATAATCTTCCCACTGAGGTTGTCGCCTGAGAGTACTATGGAGTTCCTGCGGAACAGTTTTGATAAAAACCTTACAGTGGCCACTTTAAGGTGTCAGTGTTCTGCATTAAAGGCTTTTGAAGAAAGCTGCACTGGCTTCCTGTAATCAGTTGCATCACATTCAAGTCTTTAATCTTGGCGTACAGAGCTTTGGAGCATAAGGGACCTTTGTATTTGAGATGCAGACTTATGGCCTACTGTCAAGGTAGATCTTTAAGAGATTTGAGTTGTTACGACCAAAGGTGAATATTTGTTTCCCATATTGGTATTTACCCTTGGTTCTGTCTTATTTGCAGAACTCTCCTTTTAAACCTTTAGAGGAAGCTTTATTGAAATGTTTAACCTTGAAGATTTTCTTCTTAGTGGTGAATACTGCAGCAAGAAGAATTGGGGAGTTGAATGCTTTAGTTGGCCGCCATCCATACCTAAAGATATTTGATGACAGAAACGTTCTAAGTTTAAGTTGACATTTCCTTTCAAAGAATAATTCAGCATTTCATGACAAACAGGAAATGTGTCTTCCTCCTTTGGGTGTCAGTTCTCCTTCTGTTTCTGACTCATTGGTTAATCTTTTAGATGTTGTCAGAGCTTTGGGGATTTATCTTCAAAAGATTGCTGATTTCAGACAAAATAATAGGTTATTTGTCAACTTTGGAACAGCTAAAAGAGGTTGTAAGTTTTCAAAAGCTACTCTTACAGGGCCCTAGCCAGGAGAGGGGGGACAGCGGGCCATGCACCCTCAGAAATATGTTTGGTCTCCCTAAATTGAGCCCCAGTGGTTTGACTCTGTGTGCACCTGCTTCTGTACAGCAGGCTGCTCCATGAGTCCGCCAGGGCAGGTGACGTTTCAGGCCAGGCTCACGTCATGTGAGTCTGACATGGGTCAGGTTGGGGGAAGGGCTACATCCTTCCTCGCCAGACACCATAGCTTCAGCTCCTACTGGGAAATAAACTGAGCAGGTCATATGGGCTGGTCCATCCCCATCCTGTTTGCTGCAGCATGCATTTTCCCTTGCTTGCCTGCCAGAGCCCAATTAAGGCCACTTGGTGCTGCCATGTCTGTTGTCACCCCTTGTTGCTGAATATTGCACACTTCTTCATCTCACTGGCGTACTTTTCCTCCTGAGATCGGGAATGGTGGCTGGCCTACTGGGAGATGACCGTTTTTTTTTGCCTAAAGTAGGAGGCCCTACCCTACTACTTCAAGATAGCTTGAGGACTCCGACACACCACTGCAATAAAAGGTAGTGTCAGTAAGTGAGTAGAGTTGTCACCTTTCCATGAGAAAAAACAATTCTGCTGAGGCCCAAATGTAATTCTTAAGTAGAACTCTACATGAACTCTCCTGCATTCATATGGACTTTCTACTTTCTTTATTTACTTTAATTATCAGTCTGTGGTCATCAACGCAGAGTTGGAACCCATTTCAAGTGATTTATTTTTCTGTTTACTGTTTAAAGTACATTCTTATGATAAAGCCCCAATCAAACATTTAAAATGAACTTACTAATTACTAACGCGCTAACGTGAGAGTGGATTGCTAGGCCCAGAAGTTGTTAGTACTTCAATGTTTAAATGCACGCTCTGAACTTATGTAACCCATGCTGCATACAGGGAGTGCAGAATTATTAGGCAAGTTGTATTTTTGAGGATTAATTTTATTATTGAACAACAACCATGTTCTCAATGAACCCAAAAAACTCATTAATATCAAAGCTGAATATTTTTGGAAGTAGTTTTTAGTTTGTTTTTAGTTTTAGCTATGTTAGGGGGATATCTGTGTGTGCAGGTGACTATTACTGTGCATAATTATTAGGCAACTTAACAAAAAACAAATATATACCCATTTCAATTATTTATTATTACCAGTGAAACCAATATAACATCTCAACATTCACAAATATACATTTCTGACATTCAAAAACAAAACAAAAACAAATCAGTGACCAATATAGCCACCTTTCTTTGCAAGGACACTCAAAAGCCTGCCATCCATGGATTCTGTCAGTGTTTTGATCTGTTCACCATCAACATTGCGTGCAGCAGCAACCACAGCCTCCCAGACACTGTTCAGAGAGGTGTACTGTTTTCCCTCCTTGTAAATCTCACATTTGATGATGGACCACAGGTTCTCAATGGGGTTCAGATCAGGTGAACAAGGAGGCCATGTCATTAGATCTCCTTCTTTTATACCCTTTCTTGCCAGCCACGCTGTGGAGTACTTGGACGCGTGTGATGGAGCATTGTCCTGCATGAAAATCATGTTTTTCTTGAAGGATGCAGACTTCTTCCTGTACCACTGCTTGAAGAAGGTGTCTTCCAGGAACTGGCAGTAGGACTGGGAGTTGAGCTTGACCCCATCCTCAACCCGAAAAGGCCCCACAAGCTCATCTTTGATGATACCAGCCCAAACCAGTACTCCACCTCCACCTTGCTGGCGTCTGAGTCGGACTGGAGCTCTCTGCCCTTTACCAATCCAACCACGGGCCCATCCATCTGGCCCATCAAGACTCACTCTCATTTCATCAGTCCATAAAACCTTAGAAAAATCAGTCTTGAGATATTTCTTGGCCCAGTCTTGACGTTTCAGCTTGTGTGTCTTGTTCAGTGGTGGTCGTCTTTCAGCCTTTATTACCTTGGCCATGTCTCTGAGTATTGCACACCTTGTGCTTTTGGGCACTCCAGTGATGTTGCAGCTCTGAAATATGGCCAAACTGGTGGCAAGTGGCATCGTGGCAGCTGCACGCTTGACTTTTCTCAGTTCATGGGCAGTTATTTTGCGCCTTGGTTTTTCCACACGCTTCTTGCGACCCTGTTGACTATTTTGAATGAAACGCTTGATTGTTCGATGATCACGCTTCAGAAGCTTTGCAATTTTAAGAGTGCTGCATCCCTCTGCAAGATATCTCACTATTTTTGACTTTTCTGAGCCTGTCAAGTCCTTCTTTTGACCCATTTTGCCAAAGGAAAGGAAGTTGCCTAATAATTATGCACACCTGATATAGGGTGTTGATGTCATTAGACCACACCCCTTCTCATTACAGAGATGCACATCACCTAATATGCTTAATTGGTAGTAGGCTTTCGAGCCTATACAGCTTGGAGTAAGACAACATGCATAAAGAGGATGATGTGGTCAAAATACTCATTTGCCTAATAATTCTGCACTCCCTGTATATTGCAGAACTCGCTAGGCTGGCAGATATTTCTCTTAAATGTTTCTCCTATAATCTCTTCTTTACTTGAAAGATGCTCAATACCTGTCATAAAACAATAGAACCAGTATTAACTACATTGTTCTCCACCTACTAAACTTCTTTGGTATGTACTAACATGTATTTAGAAAATACCAAAATACTTGCACAATAGAAACTTAACATTATGTGAATTCTGCTAATTGAGTTGGCGTTATATTTATGAATAAAAAATTTGTTCTTGCAGAAGCAATGAGTGCATGTGAAAGGAAGTACGAGTATCCGATGCCTGCTGTTTGTCAAGAGAAGCATTGTTTAACTCTGCAACATCTGAAGAAATGTATACTTTTGTTAATAAATGTAACAAAGTAATTATAAAAGGTGTCCTAGGAAAAGAGAAAGCGCGTTGCTTCTGCTTTGGGGTTTTACTTCTTCTGCTGCTGTCAGAGCTGAGAGCCACAGATGGCCAGAGAACATTGTACTGCAACTGAGATATAGAATGACTGAGAAGGTATTCTAGAGTGACCTGCTGAGTTGACTGCAGTAGCAAAAGAGGGCAGGTTTGAGAGTAGTAGACATTGTGAGAGTCACCCGGCTTCACGTTGCTTGGGTACAAGAGTAGATACTGATTCCGCTGTAGAATAGATTTAGGCACCGTACTAAGACTGTGAGAGTTTGATAAACTGTTGCAGAGGAGAACAATAGCTGTAAGCACATTGGACTGATAGATGCGGGAAACTGTGTTAGGGTACACTTTTTAACCTTTCTGTGAAGTATTCCCAGACTATGAAAACAGGACTATTACAACACCTGTGCATTCTGTAAGACAGAGACGGATAGAGTGGGGACAGAATCAGGACATACTTCATGAGTGTTTCTGTAACCTTTTGCCTTACTATAAATATATACAATTATATATATAAGCACTTCAAAACTACTAAAACGTTCTGTATTGACTCTAGTAAATATGACCTACTAGATAAGTTTGTATTTTGAAAATATTGCTTGCAGCTTATTAAGTTCCTCACAGCCACCCTCAGATAAAGTCCCATACTGAGGATCCAGACAAAGGGTAAGTGATAGCAGGGAAAAGGGTTATTTATTAATCAAACTGTGATGGTTGATTTGGTAAGGAGCAGTGCACCCAACATCTATAAGAGGAAAAATAACAAATAACAGATTTAGCTTTTTGCTGCCCTGGACATTTAAATACGGATCTAAAACGAGCCCAGTAGTAACTCCATGAGTGAGTTACTTGATTTTACCGTGACTCGTCGTCTTCCTGAGAGCCTGTCACCTTAGTGGGAAGAAAATTAATTGAAACATGGGAAACTTTCCTGTATGTCCCTCCCTCTGTGGTTTCTTTGGCACTTCAGAAATCGATCAAAACAACTTTGCGTACTCCAGTACCCTTCTGATCATGTTTGCATGGCCTATGATGGCCTTCTTGATGATAGTGCTTTCACTTTCACTCACATGGTGCTTAAGTCCGTAGGTCTGCAATTCACCCTGCTGCTGGTGTTTTTATTGCTTGGTTACCACGATGGTTACTTATTTTTTCCTGCTAGGATTTGAAACGTATGCCGGATGACTAGATTAGATAGACATATGTCAGGAGCTAATGTTGGGTTGGGTTGAGATTGGTTAGTAGGGTATGTGTGAGAGGCTGATGGAGTAGTTATGTCCCTGTGTCTGCTACAAGATTATGTGTCAACAATGAAGAATGCACTTCTTTTGAAATGTCTCCACTTTCCCCACCTGGGCTCCTCTTGGCTTTTAATAGCTTTGCAAGACCTGAAAGCCCAGGGAAAATATCTGCCAGCCAAACCAGCTCCTCTTTTTACCCTGAGCTAGCCATGAAGCCTGTGAGACCCTTCCATGATCCTCTTGCGAGCTGTGTTGTGTCTAAGAATCACTCTGATCCTTCTGTCCAAGTCCCCTGACACTCTTTGTGACCTGAGCCACAAAATGGCAAATCCAGTCTTCTTCATAAGGGTGAAGTGTCAGTCTTTGAGACATGGTATGCATCACATGTGTCGGGCCTCTGATCCTTCAAATTACTTGTGGTATCGCACACACATTCTCACACGGTGCTTTCACACTTTGTTATATAGCCTGAATGCCTGCACCCCTTTACACTACCCTCCTGTCTCGGCTCCTTAAAGAGACAGTAGCGGGGTAGCAAGACTGTTAAGTATCATTAAGCAAGCAAGTAAAAGTGGTCCTCAGTGCTTCCAGGTTGTGTAATAAAGACGTCCATGATGGGTTCTGCGGGGTGCTGGAGCCATTACGCTTACTGCACTAATGATAGCTCCTCCCCTGAAGATGCACAACAAATACCACAGACAGAAAATGTTTGTTATACACCTCAAAATCAGGACAAAGTTAGAAATAAAAACAGAAAGCATAACCAAGAGACAGTTCTTATGAACTGTGGGAAAACAACTTTAAGGCAAGAGATAAAGAAGTGCAATAAGCAAGACAGGAGAGACACAATTGCAGATGACAAAATGCAAACAATTTAGAGAGGGGATAGTGTTGATACTCAATAATATTAATCTTTATATCTTTCTGTACTCTTCTGATGTTTCTTTAAAATTTACAAAGTTGGTAGCAGGCTTGGTACTTAGTATATTGACTCTAGAATAGCTTTGAAAATTAGCTGGACCTCTTGTTACAAACCAGTGACCTTCAGGTTCTCTGTAGCAAATGCATGAATCCCTCCAAGTAATGCTTGTTTTTTCACCTTCACAGTTTCTGTAAACAGTGTCTTGTCCTAGTGCTGTGCTTCCAGGGCTCTGTGCATCATGATCAAAATGCTCTGCACACCTTCCATTACCTATTGGAAAATAATCTCTGTCTTCTCAATAACTTTTACTTGACTAGCCAAAACCAATACGTTAATATGACACAAAGCAATCCACTTGCTGTGTCCCTAGAATCCTTCGAACAGTGTGACCACACACTGAGACTGCAGGATAGACTACTGCCCTGGATCGAATTATATATCAATAAAGGGACCAAGATACCTTTTCTCAACACAAAAAACAGAAAAACAAAATGCAGCCTTAAATAACCATTGGTGCGGTGATGTTCTCCACTTTTCTCTTCACATGCGTAAAAGCATTTTTGTTTTGCAGCTGCTAGAGGAAAGCAGTTTACCTTTAAATAATCATTTTGTTTGAGCTGGTATCTTGCTGAACATGCTTGGGGATGTCTTTGAAGTCTCCAAAAGAGACTTAGAGAGTGTGATCCCTGGGTTCATTGAGATCAACCATAGATGCTGCTTTCAAGAGGGTAATACATTATAATTCTATCAGCATGGCTGCATGACGGGACAATAGCTGCCTCTTATTTCTCAGTGGGTTAATGCATTCACTGAATGAGTCTGTGTTTGCACAGATGATCCTGTTATTCCATTTAGCCCCCCGCTCTCCTGAGGATGAAAGGCTAAGCTTGATAAAACAATGCCTCTAAACTGTCTAATGATAAACACGTTATTTTGTTCTAAGACACTAATAGATAAATGCATGCTTTACAAACACACATTAGTGTTGCTAATGTTTATGACCAAATATACGAAACCTTTTTGCACTCCGACTTTGAGACCATAAAAATGTGTTACAATGTGCAAAGCACATTTTACAAGTCAGAAAGCTCTTTCCATGTTATGAAGTACACTTTGAATCGCAAAGGACAGAGCTAGTGTAGTGAAAAAACACTTGTGATTGGCGGAATGCCTGAATTAATCCCAGCTATTGGAAGAAACTTGGGCTACATCCCAGCCTATTATTTTTCCCATTATGTCATTGTCGACAAAGACAGGCCATATGAAAATTAACATTGATCCTAATCCTAGTCCATCCCAAACTGCCAAAATTGATGGTTGGCTGGACTCTGTCTAAATTGGCATAGTGGATAACAAACAATGTGTTGGAATGCAGCCTGAGTGTTTGCCAGCGGCTGACATTAATTCAAACATTCCTACCACCACCTTGTTTGCTGCAAGAAGTGAGCATGGGAATCTACTTCTGCCTTTGTCGTTATGCAACTGATCAATGACTTATGACTGGTATTGCATTCGCAAACCTTTGATCTGTTACTGAATCCCGAAACAAAAGGGGAGGGAAAAAATAATCTCAGAGTGGAAAATGTTGCTAAGGAACAGCACCCTCCTTCAGGATAGTGCCTTGTGGTACAGGGGGAACAGGCAGGGGTCCTTTGCATGGTTCCCACAATGCTGTTCACTGAATGCTAACATTTAGGGGGTCATTACAACCCTGGCGGTCTTCAGGGTTGCAGTGGTGGTCTGACTGCTGCCAAAGCGGAGGTCCGACCACTTTGGCAGCGTTCTGACTGCCACATTACTACAGTGGTGGTTGAGCCATGGCCAGACTGCGAGCACCACCAGGTGTCCTCCACAGGAGGGACTGGCGGTCCTAATCCACCAGCAAGCATCAGCATCCTGGGGATTACAACCCCCTTCTCCGCCAGCTTTTACATGGCGATAGCACCACCTTGTAAAGACTGGCGGAGACAGGGTGAAGGGGACCCCGAGGGGGCCCCTGTACTCCCTATGCACTTGGCATGGGCAGTGCAGGGGCCCCCATGGCCAGCCCCGTTGCGTGGTTCACTGTCTGCTTTGCAGAGAGTGAAGAGCACGACGGGTGCCCGTGCACCCTATGCACAGCAGCACTGCTGCTGGCTTAATTATGAGCCAGCGTCAATGTTGTAGGCTGTTTTCCGCTGGGCCAGTGGGCAGAAACACCATTTCCGTCTGCTGATCCAGCAGGAAACTCCTAATGGGGCACCAGGGAAGGCGGCCACACTGCTGGCAACCTGAGCACGGGAGATTGTCGGACAGCCTTTTCCGTCTGCCAAACTCATAATGACCCCCTTCATTTTTTTGCATTTTTCTTATTGAACATTGTTGACATGAATGAACATAGTTATCTTAGTGGTGAGCTGCCCATAGTTGTTACAAACATTGCCATGTTCCCTTTTGATACAAAGCACCCACCCCACCCATGTCCCTCCATAGGCCCAGGATGACTTGCCCACCAGAACTTTATTACAATAACTAGAAAGGTCCAAGGAGGTCCACTGTATATGAATATGGTGATCTTTACACCTGAAGACTCACCATCAGGCGTAATAAACCCCACGGTAAATCCTATACATTTGGTCTGTTGTTAAATGCCTGTATGTCATTATCATATTTGAGGATTCTCTACGTGAGACCACTTTGTTAAATGTGTTTATTTCCCTTCATAACGTTTCCCTTTTCTTATAAGGAATGTTCTTTTTTATCATCTTCTCACATGTCTTTGATTGTTCAGAATGGGGGCCCTCTGTCAGTGCCTTGTACAGTTCAGATACAAATCCCTTGGTTCTATTTATTGCAGTTGCCAGATTTTTCAAGCCAGTCATCTGTGTCGTGGCTGCCAGATTGTTGGGTCTGTGGTATGTCCAGTGTCGTAGTTGCTGGTAGCATAGGTGTTATTTCTCTGTCACCCTATATGTCTTTTTACACTTTTGAAAGGAATGAATTGTATCTATGTCATGTAAGTATTCTAAGGTCTTCTAATCCCTGTCTTGCCAGGCCTTGTAAGCCACGCCCTCACTAGCTGTAGTAAAAATCTCTGCTTTTGAAAATGGGAGTGAGCAGTCAAAGGAAATGTTATCAGCCATTGGTTGATTCCTTTGGAGTCCCAGATGTCAAGGGCTGAACTCGTATTTGGACGATAGTTTAGCTTCTACTACATATTTATTTTCAACAACCAGACAATATCCAACGATGTTCTTCCTGTTGGTGCCTTATCCATGATGTTCACCTGTTATCTTTATACCATCCCCACACTGTATGTAACTGGGAGACATGGTGGGAGTTTCTCATGCCTCATAGTTTTGTACTCAGGTTTGTGAAGGACATTCCTTGGGATCTGTAGAGCTTCTCTTGCATTACAAAGATCTCCAGCTTTTTGGTGACTTTTGGAGTGTGGCATGTTCTATTCCTATTGGAAGTGCTTGGAAGATGTCCTCTACTAGTGGGCTAATATTGGTTTTGAACATGGCAGGTGTATCCCATTAAAGAAGCGGTAAAGAAGCTGTTCCAAAGGGATTTCATTCCTCTGTTTCACAAGGTGTTTGTAATATCACTAGCTCCAACTATTCAGTATTGACTTTGTAACCAGAAATTTCCTTTAAATGTCTTTAGCAGTGTGATAGTAGAGGAATTAAACTTTGAGAGATCAGTCAGGGTCAACAATACATACACAAAAATAGGGATATTTTCTGTTCTATCACCCAAGGCAGCTCTTTTATCCCTTTAGATTGTCAAGTTGTAGTAGCCCGAAAGTTGATTGCCATTAAAAACTGCAGGAGTGAAAATCGGGCGTCCCTTGCTACTATATATTTTAGTTTCCATTAATATATCCTGTTTACCATTATTCTTGGTATAGGATTTATATGTGATGAATTTACTCTTCAAGTCCAAACCTCTCCTAGTGGCATCATCACCATCACGTTATTCAAGAGCTCCTAGTTTACACTGTTAAATGCTTTCTTAGCATTCAGTGCCAATAGAGCAATTGTTATCTCTTCTTGTTGGATAAAAACAGACAGGTCATAACAGATAATGTCTGGAAGGACTGAGGACAGGTGAGCAATTTCTTGTACAATTTATGAACGCTTATTTTTTAATACAGCTGTTCTTCATTTAGGGGCAGCGTTTAGTGAATGCAAATGGATGGATGGGAAGCTTCATGAGTTCACAGCTATTCGCTGAATGTTACAAATTCTTACCTCATGAATATTAATGAGGCAAGAGTTTTTGTGACTTCCTGCAAATGCATTTTGTGTTGCAACTTAGTACATCAATATATAGCATAATTATAGTGGCTTTGCAGACCAGCCACTATGCAAATACACTGAGTGGTTTGTGATCATTTGAAGCTTACACCATTTCTTTAAATTTGAGACATGATTCAGACATTACTGAAGAAAGAAGGACTAATGCGGGAGCACTAGTGATTCTCCAGCAGTGTAGTATGCTCTGTAAAACTTTGGGGTCTGAGCCAAAACAAGCATTCTTACATATTCTTGAGTCTTTAGCTACTTTACATTTTATATGCACTGCTATGTATTTAGCAGCTTTTCTGACATTTCATTTCACTTTGTAGGATTTGTAACATTTGATCACCATTTAGCATTTGAAAGTCTTTGATTTATTTTATTTTCAAACACTTTGAAATAGTATCGTGTATCTACTTCATCTTGGTTTACTGCATCATTTTAATCTTTTAAAGGATCCATGGGGCATTGCCAGCAGATCATCTCTTCCCCTCAGGTCTGCTGCTATTTGACTTTGTCTGTATCCAGTTTATATTTACTTACCTTTATTTGGCCTATGTTTTTGTTTGGTTTAAGGACTTGCCATTAGTTTTGCATGTCTTGTAGGTTGTGAGTCATAATTTTGGACATGAGACTTAGGTACATGAGAAGTGATGACAGGAGTTTATCTGAAAGTTATATTGAATGTGAATGGGTTGCATGAACCATAGTATTCACCAAGACAAGAATGCATCAGCTTTACCTGCATCCCCTTTAATGATTAGTGGAGGACAGGTGCCAGATGAATCTTTGATTTCCATCATTGAGAACTTACGTATGGTAGGCAGTGTGTACATTTAAACTCTATTTCAGCAGACCACCTCCATGATTCAGACATTGTTTTGCTTTTAGTTGCCTTTTGTAATGAGGCATTTATTGCCCCCCCAAGACTGCTGTAATGTGCAGGTAGTTACTCCGAATCTCTAATGGGGTCAACTCGTCCATCTCTGGTTCTTCCTAAATTGGTAATAGTAGCACTAGACGTTTATAGCACATTTAAATTGAAACTGCAGTCTTGAGTGCTGTTTATACAATCATTGGCAATATGTTTGACTTTGTATAGTAAATGTTCACAAATATCCATGCCCACATCCAAAGATATGATGCATGCAAATAATGCAGACAGAACAATTTAAAACAGGTATTCATGCATGCAGAGACCAACACACCTACAATGTCGTGCACAGGTCGGCAGACAAACATACACCCATAAACAAAAATCTACCGACACATATGTGAGAAAGTAGCCTCTTTCTAGCCTTGTTACCCCCACTTTTGGCCTGTTTGTGAGTGTATGCCAGGGTGTTTTCACTGTCTCACTGGGATCCTGCTAGCCAAGGCCCAGTGCTCATATTGAAAACCCTATGTTTTCAGTATGTTTGTTATGTGTCACTGGGACCCTGCTAGTCAGTGCCCCAGTGCTCATACGTTTGTGACCTATATGTATGTGTTCCCTGTGTGATGCATGAGGCTCTGCTAACCAGAACCTCAGTGGTGATGCTCTCTCTTTACAAATTGTCACTAACAGGCTAGTGACCAATTTCACCAATTCAGATTGGCATACTGGAACCCCCTTATAATTCCCTAGTATATGGTACTGAGGTACCCAGGGTATTAGGGTTCCAGGAGATCCCTATGGGCTGCAGCATTTCTTTTGCCACCCATAGGGAGCTCTGACAATTCTTACACAGGCCTGCCATTGCAGCCTGAGTGAAATAACGTCCACGTTATTTCACAGCCATTTACCACTGCACTTAAGTAACTTATAAGTCACCTATATGTCTAACCTTTACCTGGTAAAGGTTGGGTGCTGAGTTACTTAGTGTGTGGGCACCCTGGCACTAGCCAAGGTGCCCCCACATTGTTCAGGGCAAATTCCCCGGACTTTGTGAGTGCGGGTACACCATTACAACCGTGCACTATCCATATGTCACTACATATGTATAGCGTCACAATGGTAACTCCGAACATGGCCATGTAACATGTCTAGGATCATGGAATTGTCACCCCAATGCCATTCTGGCATTGGGGAGACAATTCCATAATCCCCGAGTCTCTAGCACAGACCCGGGTACTGCCAAACTACCTTTCCCGGAGTTTCACTGCAGCTGCTGCTGCCAACCCCTCAGACAGGTTTCTGCCCTCCTGGGGTCCAGCCAGGCTTGGCCCAGGAGGGCAGAACAAAGGACTTCCTCAGAGAGAGGGTGTAACACCCTCTACCTTTGGAAAAAGGTGTCAGGGCTGGGGAGGAGTAGCCTCCGCCAGCCTCTGGAAATGCTTTGATGGGCACAGATGGTGCCCATCTCTGCATAAGCCAGTCTGCACCGGTTCAGGGATCCCCCAGCCCTGCTCTGGCACTAAACTGGACAAAGGAAAGGGGAGTGACCACTCCCCTGACCTGCACCTCCCCTGGGAGGTGCCCAGAGCTCCTCCAGTGTGCTCCAGACCTCTGCCATCTTGGAAACAGAGGTGCTGCTGGCACACTGGACTGCTCTGAGTGGCCAGTGCCAGCAGGTGACGTCAGAGACTCCTTCTGATAGGCTCCTACAGGTGTTGCTAGCCTATCCTCTCTCCTAAGTAGCCAAACCTCCTTTTCTGGCTATTTAGGGTCTCTGCTTTGGGGAATTCTTTAGATAACGAATGCAAGAGCTCATCAGAGTTCCTCTGCATCTCTCTCTTCACCTTCTGCCAAGGAATCGACCGCTGACTGCTCTGGAAGCCTGCAAAACTGCAACAAAGTAGCAAAGACGACTACTGCGACCTTGTAACGCTGATCCAGCCGCCTTCTCGACTGTTTTCCTGGTGGTGCATCCTGTGGGGGTAGTCTGCCTCCTGTCTGCACTAGAAGCTCCGAAGAAATCTCCCGTGGGTTGACGGAATCTTCCCCCTGCAACCGCAGGCACCAAAAGACTGCATCACCGGTCCTCTGGGTCTCCTCTCAACACGACGAGCGAGGTCCCTGGAACTCAGCAACTCTGTCCAAGTGACTTCCACAGTCCAGTGACTCTTCAGTCCAAGTTTGGTGGAGGTAAGTCCTTGCCTCCCCACGCTAGACTGCATTGCTGGGTACCGCATGATTTGCAGCTGCTCCGGCTCCTGTGCACTCTTCCAGGATTTCCTTTGTGCACAGCCAAGCCTGGGTCCCCGACACTCTAACCTGCAGTGCACGACCTCCTGAGTTGACCTCCGGCGTCGTGGGACCTTTTTTTGTGACTTCGGGTGAGCTCTGGTTCAATCTTCTTTGTAGTGCCTGTTCCGGCTTTTCTGCAGGTGCTGCTTGCTTCTGAGTGGGCTCTTTGTCTTGCTGGACGCCTCCTCTGTCTCCTCACGCAATTGGCGACATCCTGGTCCGTCCTGGGCCACAGCAGCATCCAAAAACCCTAACCATGACCTTTGCAGCTAGCAAGGCTTGTTTGTGGTCTTTCTGCACGGAAACACCTCTGCAAGCTTCTTCACGACGTGGGACATCCATCCTCGAAAGGGGAAGTTCCTAGTCCTCTTCGTTCTTGCAGAATCTACAGCTTCTACCATCCAGTGGCAGCTTCTTTGCACCCACAGCTGGCATTTCCTGGGCATCTGCCCACTCCCGACTTGATCGTGACTTTTGGACTTGGTCCCCTTGTTCCACAGGTACTCTTGTCCGGAAATACATCATTGTTGCATTGCTGGTGTTGGTCTTCCTTGCAGAATTCCCCTATCACTACTTCTGTGCTCTTTGGGGAACTTAGGTGCACTTTGTACCCACTTTTCAGGGTCTTGGGGTGGGCTATTTTCATAACCCTCACTGTTTTCTTACAGTCCCAGCGACCCTCTACAAGCTCACATAAGTTTGGGGTCCATTCGTGGTTCGCATTCCACTTCTAGAGTATATGGTTTGTGTTGCCCCTATACCTATGTGCTCTCAATGCAACCTATTGTGACTGTACATTGCTTGCACTGTTTTCTATTGCTATTACTGCATAATTTTGGTATTGTGTACATATATCTTGTGTATATTTGCTATCCTCATACTGAGGGTACTCACTGAGATACTTTTGGCATATTGTCATAAAAATAAAGTACCTTTATTTTTAGTATATCTGTGTATTGTGTTTTCTTATGATATTGTGCATATGACACCAGTGGTAGAGTAGGAGCTTTACACGCCTCCTAGTTCAGCCTAAGCTGCTCTGCTAAGCTACCTTTTCTATCAGCCTAAGCTGCTATACACCTCTTCCACACTAATAAGGGATACCTGGACCTGGTGCAAAGTGTAAGTACCCCTTGGTACCCACTACAAACCAGGCAAGCCTCCTACAATATACACCCAATTCACTTGATATGCAGTCACTCATACATAGAGACAGAGTGGCATGTGAGGTATTATGCTACCCTAATAGATTGCAAAATACTTTATGCTGCTCTCAGGCTAAACATACTGATGAGGCCCCAGACGTGAAAGGAGTAACTAGGATAGAAAAAAATAGAAAGGTGCCTTTTGAATGGAATGATCTTCCAACAGATAGAGCAGTAGTTCACAGCCAGTATAAGCATCTGCCTGTCAATGGGGAAGCATTAGTGGAAATAGGTGATAGCAAGAGAGGAAACAGGAAAGCCTAGGGTCCATAAGTCTTGGCAGACAGAGCAAAGGGTGTGAGGAAATATTCGTAACAGAAGTTGAAGAATGGTCACCTGGTAGGAATGTTTGAGGGAAAGTCAGGTTCCCCTGCCCACTTGCAAGAACTGAAACCACAGACAGGATCATTTATGACACAGATACATAGCACACAAACAGTCACACATAGAAGGAAGGGAATGAACAACTGACTGAAAGAAGGAAGAGCAAGTGTATGGCTACAGCTTTCATGCCCACTTAAGGCTTAGACTCATTGCTGACAGAATCAGATTAGAAGTAAAGAAAATATTTGTGTAAATCTCTAATTATTCTAGTACCCATCTTAGGGAAATCCCTGCAAAAGGGTTTTTAAATTCTTTAATATTCATGCCAATTTATTCACTCCCTCTTTTCAATGATCACGTCACAATAATGCCATTTTCTGTAAGCCCATTCCATACATGGCCTGCTATAGTAATACTGTAAGTTATTATCTTCATTGTTTAATTGAATGTTTTGTATGACTTTTTGTTGAAACAATGAAGAATGTTGCTTGATTGAGGCTTTTTACCCCTCAGTCCAGACACTTTAAACCATTTGCATTTTTGTATTTTTAGGCCTTGCATTAGCCAATACCTTTTGATTGTACTAAAATTAAATAAATATAATATACTCACTCACAGATTTACAGCCAGCACTCTTCTCCTATTGCCCTGTTATGGTGGCATTGACATTTTTTGTCACCCTCTACGGAATACAGAATGGAGCAATGGGTCAGCCCAATTCAGCCATTGGCTCACTTCATTGCAAGTGACAGCATTCTGGTCTTTGACAATCTTTCAAAGGGAGCATATCTACACACAGAGTAGTTTCCTTCATTACCATAGACAAGAAAGGTTTCAGAGAAGACTGAGAAGGGCAGAAAAATATTATGCAGAGGCTAGGTGGGATAATGAGAACAAAATGTGGAGACGGGGAATTCTAGACGGATTAAAATTGTTCCCAGCAATAGCACAGGGAGAAGAGACACAGGGAAAGAAAGCCTCTTGTAAAACAGATAAAGACTCAAACAAATCTAAAGAGAATAAAAGATCTTGGGAAGAGGAAGATGATTCAGACGATGAGGAATTTATGGACAGATTATTACATGTTCGTCCGCCACCATATGCGGTGAGCGACAGTGCTCCAAGTACTAGCTTGGATCCTGGGAACCAGACGCAAGAAAAGGGAGTTACTGATACGGTACAGCCTAGTGATACGGCTTCGATACAGAATGGTGTCAGTGTACCCACTGCACCGGACATACCGATACAGTTGCAGCCTCCACCACAGATACAAAGAATCTACCCAGATGTCCCAGTGCTTGAGACGACTACAAATTTGATAGTGCCGCCAGACCCGATATACAAGAAGCCAAAGTTAATACAGATTGAATCAACTCCGAAATTACTATCCCAACCACAACCACAGCTGATACCAGGGTACAACCCTGTAGCTGGTCCGCCATTAGTACCTGTCCCGGGTACATTGGAACAGACCAATGGAGTTGCTGCTCCAAGAAATCTGGGTCCGGGTCAGACACCTGCCGTCATATCGTTACCAATTACTGTTGGTCCACCAGTGCCATTGTATGCACAGGGTAAAACAGGTGTGTGCGATCAGGGAGTGATGACTCAGGAAGCGATAAGAGGAGGGTCTATGGGAACTCCACAGATAATGGCCCCCGGAGAACAAGTGATTGAACAGCCGAGGCCCTTAATGGACCTTAGTCCGGTGGGAGCACCCCTCGAAGCAATGCGTCAAGCAGGTTTAGGAGTTTTAACTCCACAAACCATGAGTACGAATACCTCACATTCCCCAATGATGCATGCAGGGAACATTTCGTTGCAGGGTTTTACAGTCCAACAGTTAAATGAATGGTTAGAAAAGACTTATACTTCACAGAAGACTGCAGTGGTTACAGTCAAACAAAGGAAGGAAAAACAAGATGAATACCTGAACTTTGTAAGACATGGGGCAGAAGCTGCTGAGTTAGTAGAAGGGACAATCGGAATAAATAGATTGGAGTCATACACGGAGGCAGAATTGAGATACCTATGCCCCAAGATTACTAAAGAAGAAGGTAAGGTGCATCAGAGATTATCAAACCTGGCAGATAAATACAATATTGATATCTGAAACACTAAGATTTAAAAAGAAGTTACAGATTAGATTTTGACTCAAAAGATTTTGAGCACATGAGGTCTGCAGGAATGAGGGCACATTTGAGAGAATTATTGCAAAGCGCACAAATTTGGGGTGCATTGGAGAAATGGGAAGGCCGTTGGGCAAAGAAAAGAGCTAAGGGAAAAGGTCTAATCAAGCAAAGACCTCACCTGATTTGGAATAAGTAAAAATATTACCTATGTGAGAGACAGCTGGTGGTGTCCTAGTTCATGTGCCTTGGACCAGAGGAGACATTCTATCCTTTACTAACGATTATCCCAGATTGAGAGAGAAATCGATCGAGTGGTATCAGCAAACAGATAGATTTGTGAAACTTGCAAAGTGTCTCTGGGAAGACTTGAGCACCTTGTTCGAGATCATTGTTCCGCCTGATTTGTGGCTCGAGTGCAAGAGAGGGGTAGATTGGCCGACAAAGGAGCCGGCAAGAGATAAGGTGACCGGGGCACCCTCTGAAGAGGTGATGAAGTATTATCATAAGGTGATTGAGTTTTTTAAACAAAAGGTGTCGCCGAAGGTGACTGATTGGCAGAAAATCGACCGGACCTCTCAAGAGGTTAAAGAGTCAATAGATGCTTATTACGAGAGACTGTTAAAGGCGTTTAAGCACTACAGTGGTACTGAGACTACTGAACCAAAGGATATGAACCATCTTGTATTCAGATTTGTTGAATGGTTACGACCAGAGGTTAGCAAGATGATTAAGAATCATTTGATTTGTTGGCAAGCTAAACCGATTGATGAGGTGTTGCAGTATGCAAAGTACTGTAGTGACGAGATTGAGTTGAAGCAGAAAAAGTTGAAGGAAAAGGTAATGGTGATGCAGATAAGGGCTGCACAGGCTGGAATAAAGGGAAATGGAGTTCAACAGATGATACAGCAGCAACCGCAAATGAATGATGTGTTTCAGGCACAACCGAGAGGACGAGACAGAGGGTTTGTAAACCACGGTTCAGATTTGAATACGGTTGTAATTCAAAATGACATTCAAGGGGTGAAAAATATGTCACCATGTCACGCGTTCGAGGGCGTGGGGCACTGGAAACTGGAGTGCCCGAATATGGTGCAGGATGGTGTTGTTCAGCAAAGCACTAATGTTGGTACATTACAAAATTAACGAGGTCCAAAAATAAGACATCAGAACCGAAATTTTCAGGCCAATCTGGTACAAATGCAAGGGGTACAGCCCATGCAGCAGATGCAAATGCCGCGTTTTCAGCCAATACAAATGCAACCAGTGCAGCAGCAGATTCCTATGGTGCCTAGACCGCAAATGCAATTACCAATGGCTCCGATGGGACAGCAACAGGTGATGCTTCCTCAGCAGGTCACAGGCCAGGTAACGAACCAAAATAATACTGTGCAACAGTTCCCACTACGAGGCGAAAATGGCATGAATGAGGAGTGGTCAGATGATAGCTCAGACAGTGAGGAGTGCAGGCTTGCAGCATCCTTAGAAGTGGATCAGAGAGGCCCATATGTAAAAGAAAAAGTGATGGGTTATAAGGTTTCATTCCTAGTAGACACAGGAGCCACACGTTCCACAGTTAGAAGTGCAGAAGTTCCAAGATTGCCTCGAGGGGTTGGAGTAGCAAATCAGTATCTGACTAACCCGATTATAGATCCAGTGCAAGTTGAGATTGGCAACTTCCAGGGGCTACATAGATTTGTAGTATGTGACTAGAGTCCAGTATCACTACTGGGAAGAGACTTATTGTATAAGAGAAAAAAAATTCAATTACCTGTTCCAATGACGGAATTGAAGTGCAGACAAATAGGGATGATGAGGGAGATGAAAGTCAATTTCTAGAGAAAGAAACAGGAACAAATGAAGACTACCCTCTGATTACTGTATTCCCGATGCATACCTTGATCGACCTGCCTGTGGAACTACAAGGGACAGTAACAGGGAAAGTGTGGGACTTGATCGGGAAAGATGTAGGATTAATAAAAGGGGTAGAACCAGTCTAAGTCCAGATAAAACCAAATGCAGTGTTCCCCCAAGTGCCACAATACCACATGACCCAAGATGTTCTTATCGAAGTGTCACAAATAATTGCAGACTTTCTCAGGCAGGGAGTTCTGAAAGAAGTCTTGAGCAGTCCATGTAACTCTCCCATAATGGGTTTAAAGAAGCCCTGTGGAAAAGTTTGAATTGTGCAAGATTTGAGAAAAATAAACAAAATTGTGATAAAATGTTGCCCTGTGGTACCCAACCCAGCAGTAATAATGTTCCAGGTCCCCTGTGATGCTGAATGGTTTACCGTAGTAGACCTATCACAGGCCTTTTTTTCAATACCTCTTCATGAGGACAGCCAATTCTTGTTCAGTTTCAAATTCCTGGATAAGGTGTACAGTTGGTGCAGAATTCCTCAGGGGTTTTCTGAGTCACCGTCCATCTTCAATCAAATATTGAAGAAGGATTTGGAGCCACTGGTGCTACCTTTCAATTCAACTCTTGTGCAGTACATTGACGACTTGCTAATTGCATCCAAAACAAGGGACAGTTGTAAATACGATACCATTGCATTACTAAATCATCTGGGAAAGAATGGACACAAGGTGTCACCCAGAAAGTTACAATACTGTCAGAAGGAGGTGAAATACTTAGGACATTTGATTGAAAAGGGGTCCAGGAGAATATCAAAGGAAAGAATAACAGCTGTTTTGCAAATGAACCCCCCAACAACAAAAAGAGATGTCAGGATGTTTTTGGGAATGGTGGGCTACTGTCGCCAGTGGATACCCAACTTCTCGATCATTTCGAAACCATTGATAAAACTGACAGGTAAAGAAATCAAGGATGAGCCATATACTATAACATTGTCAAAGGAAGAGCTTGAGTCATTTATGGAGTTAAGAGAATGCATGTGCAGGGCACCAGCACTAGGAATGCCAGACTACGAGAAATGTTTCCTATTGTTTTGTCATAAACGTGATGATTGTTCTTTGTCTGTCTTAACACAGGTCCATGGAGATGCAAACGGCCCTGTAGCATATTTTTCAGCTACCTTGGACCCTGTCGCTGCAGCCTTACCGGGTTGTTTGCGTGCAGTCGCAGCAGTTGGTCAGAGCCTTATACAATGTGAAGGCATAGTCATGGGATACCCTCTAACAGTAATGGTTTCACATTCAGTTGAAATTGTGTTGACTCGAACTAAGACTCAGCATATGACAAATGCACGTCTCACTAGGTATGAGACGATCATACTGGAATCACCAAATGTTACCCTCAAGCGCTGCACTGTATTGAACCCGGCAACTTCACTTCCTAATGAAAATACTGAAATCAAAGATGGGGAAGAATTTGAACATGATTGTCTTGAGGTAACCGAGCTGTGTACCAAACCTCGCCCAGACATACAGGACACCCAGTTAAAAGAAAATGATTGCATTATGTTTGTCTATGGGTCCTGTCTCAGAGATTCTGCAGGAACACTGAGAGCTGGCTATGGGGTATGTACCATAGCTGGTATCGTTGAAGCCTCCAAAAAGAGTTTTCTGCACAAGTAGCAGAATTGATTGCCCTTACTAAGGCATGCCACGCAGCTGTAAATTTGAAAGTCACTATCTATACTGACAGCAGATACGTATTCGGAATTGTACATGATTTTGGCCAACTTTGGTCACAGAGAGGTTTTATGACCTCATCTGGTTCTCCTGTGAAAAATGGTGAACAAATAAAGGATTTGTTACATGCGATTCAGTTACCTCTTGAAATTGCTGTGGTGAAATGCAGTGCTCATATTAGATCACAAGACTTTGTGTCCATGGGAAACGGCTATGCAGATCAAGTCACAAGATTTTGCGCATTGAACTGTATATCGTTCAAGGAGCAATGGGAATTGTTACCACAAACTGAAAATGACACATGTTTGAACCTAGCATTGCGGGTAGTTGACACATTAGATGAGCTAAAAACATTACAAAGCTGTGCAAGCAAGGAAGAGAAACGCTCTTGGCAAAGAATGCAATGTGTACAGAGGGCTGATGATCTATGGGTCTCAGAGGAAGGGAAATTAGTCTTGCCAAACAGTCTTCTATCCCAATTTGCTAGACTCTACCACGGACAAGCTCACCTGGGAAGGGATGCCATGATCAGGTCATTCAAAATTGATTGGTTTAATAAAAACTTCAGACATGCCGCAGAAATTACCTGCCACAGGTGCATCATCTGTCAACAGATGAATGCTGGAAAAGGAACCGTGGTAACTTTGAGCCACATTGGGAGAGCTGGAGGTCCATTCAACAAAATGCAAATGGACTTCATTGAAATGCCTGTTTGTGGGGGACTGAAGTATGTGTTGGTGATTGTGTGTGTTTTCAGTCATTGGATTGAGGCATATCCGATACGTAGAAATGACAGTCTTACAGTCGCAAAATTACTACTTAGGGAACTGATACCAAGATTAGGGTTTCCGGTTTCTATAGAATCGGATAGGGGTAGACACTTCGACAATGAGGTGATTAAACTGCTGTGTGCCGCACTTAACATCGAACAAAAGCTGCATTGTAGCTACCGCCCGAAGTATCAGGACTAGTAGAGCAAATGAACGGTACTTTGAAATCGAGAATGGCAAAAATGTGTGCAGCAACTAACATGAAGTGGCCAGATGTCTTGCCTCTAGTGCTGATGTCAATGAGAAACACCCCAGACAAGAAAACAGGACTATCCCCCCATGAAATCCTCATGGGTAGAGCTATGAGATTACCAGCAGTATCTGCAAATGCGCTAGTGAATATTACAGATGATATGGTGTTGGATTACTGCAACGGTTTGGCTGATGTGATTAGCTCTTTCTCTCACCACGTAGAAGCTAACAAGCTGCCACCGATCGGCGATCCAGGCCACTCTCTACAAGCTGGTGACTGGGTGATTGTCAAGAAGCACGTGAGAAAATAGTGTCTAGAGCCACGTTGGAAAGGGCCATATCAAGTAATCTTGACGACTACTACTGCTGTAAAGTGTGCCGGAGTTCCCAACTGGATACATGCCAGTCATACAAAAAGGGTAACGTGTCCTGTTGAAGAGGAACTTGAAGTTTCCGGCACTACAACTTCAGAAAGAGAAGTCTCAGGGCCAGAGAACAGTCAAGAAGGAACTGAAACTACCGGAGAGCCCACTGAGAACAGCCTTGTCCCTCAAACAGTCAATGAGTTCGAGAGAGGTGACAGAGTGCCTATCTCAGTAGAGGCGGCAGGAGAATTAAATAACGAAGAAGTCCTCCCAGAAGTAGACAAGTACGGGTTAGAGCTCGAACCCGGTACAGAACCAGAAGAAGAAGAAGAAGGAGAACTTGTAGAGAGAAATCAGAACGTGTCAGAGTATCCTGAGCAAGCTGCAGGTCCATCAAGAGAAAACACCATATCACAAGAGGAGGGTGCTGTCCAGCGTCCTGAAAGGACACATCAAGAAAGGACACATAGAGGAGACAATTGGGCAGATAAACCACTCTTCAAGATAAAAGACGTATCAAATGACACAATATTAGAAGAGAACAATACATCTCGAATGGAAGATCTAAGTGAAGGAGAACAACAGGGTGAACGAAGGCTGAAAAGAAAAAGAATTGCAAACAGAAGATATACAGGTCCTGAATGGGCTTATGCTACAACATCTGAATGGCAACAAGAATTCCTAGCATTCTGCTTTGATCGAGAAGTACCAGGCCAATACTCCGGTACCTGAACGAATCTGGGAAAAGCTTGGTTAAATTATGAAAAATTTTGAAACTGAAAAGAGACATTACAAACTACCAAAAGTGACACTAAAACTGGATTGACTTTAAACGTGATTACGACAAGCTGCTAACTTGATTTGACAAAAGAGGTCCTGGAGTGAGTGAAGACGCTGTAATATTCGCAGAAAAAAAAAAAAGTTTTATCATCAAGTTGGTTGTTGATCTGCTGTCCGATTGTATATAAACATGGCTTACAATAGAAGTAGTAGCAAGGAAAGTAAAGTGTGTGGTTGGGTAGGGCTTATAATAGGTGTTGTGTGTGCAGTGATAATTGTGGGAGTGATTATAGGAATGCCATGGATAGAGAAGGAAACTATTAACTCTACTTCAAAACGTGAAACTACCACACTAACACCGTGGGAAAGATTTGAGCAGGATGCAAGACACATGCATGAGGGAACTAATGCAAAAGGGGAACTTTCTACTAAATGTCTTCTATCGCTTACTAAATGAGTATGTGGAAACTATGGATGCGAAAGATTGTTATGTATGTACTAAAATTCCTTTGTCTGTGCAGGAGGGAGTTACATATCATAGCATCCCTCTTACTTATGGAATTAGTTGCAGCTTGCTACTAACAAGATTTTATAATAAAGAGCATGTGCAATATTTTTATTAAAACTTGGATGTTGTGTTTTCTTTTGTGCCTGTGATTGAATTTTTAAAAAAGTTAGCTAAGGAACATGATATAAAAATAGTTAGGGGATTCTTTGAGCCGACGCTTACATTTGGAACTGCCTATGCACACCGCAATAATTTGACTTGCTTACTATCGCCTGTAGAGAAAAGATTTTTAGATCATACAGATGATAGACGCAAAGCATTGAAAGAAAGATTAGAAAAAGGATTGGAGAAACGTACATACTCAAATGATTATGCTTACACTGCAATCAAGACACAAGGCAAATTAGCTATAGATGCATTGCAAGTAGGAAGGCTCTGTATATATAGGCCAAAATCTGAACAGGACAATTTGTTTGTGGGAACGAGTGAGTGCAGGCATGTGTTTTTGTTTCAGAGTAAATGGACCTTTATGATGAATGGACAAGATCCAGCGATCCCTGGGATCTATTACATCTGTGGGCTAAATGCTTATTACTGTCTCCCTAAGGGATGGTATGGGACATGTTATTTTGGAATAATATTCCCAAAGATTTACCAAATTGATGACTTAAAACAGATACCTAAGACGTCTGAATTACAACATCCCAGACAAAAACGAGAATCAGTGGCGGCTGTCATTGGTGATATATTTGGAGCCATAATCCCATCAGTAGGGGTTATCTTGAATTATATGAAGATTAAAAAGTTGTCTACTATAGTGGATAACATGTTGACAAATTTTTCAGGGGCTATAGTCCTGATGGATACTGAACTTTCTGCAGAAAGAGCTATGACTATTCAAAATCGGCTTGCTTTAGACATTCTTTTAGCAAAGAGTGGGGGGGTCTGCAAGATGCTCAACGAGCGTCATTGTTGTTCATTCATTCCAGATAACAATAAAAAGATTAGAAGTATGCTTACTAACCTTACTAGAGATAGTACAGATTTGAAGGATTTGAAAGAACTTGGCGTTTGGGAGAAATTTGGAAAGGGATTTGCCAGAGTTGGGAGCTGGTTTACCAACATTTGGAACGGGGTACTTGCAAAAAAATTTCTTTTCAGCCTTCGTTCACCCTGTTGTTCTCCTTCACTTAGATCTTCCACTCGAGATGTATTGTTCTCTTCTAATATTGTGTCATTTGATACGTCTCTTATCTTGAAGAGTGGTTTATCTGGCCAATTGTCTCTTCTATGTGTCCTTTCTTGATGTGTCCTTTCAGGACGCTGGACAGCACCCTCATCTTGTGATATGGTGTTTTCTCTTGATGGACCTGCAGCTGGCTCAGGAGACTCTGACACGTTCTGATTTCTCTCTACAATTTCTCCTTCTTCTTCTTCTGGTTCTGTACCGGGTTCGAGCTCTAACCCGTACTTGTCTTCTTCTGGGAGGACTTCTTCTTGATTTAATTCTCCTGCCGCCTCTACTGAGATAGGCACTCTGTCAGCTCTCTCGAACTCATTGACTGTTTGAGGGACAAGGCTGTTCTCAGTGGGCTCTCCGGTAGTCTCAGTTCCTTCTTGACTGTTCTCTTGCCCTGAGACTTCTCTTTCTGAAGTTGTTGTGCCGGAAACTTCAAGTTCCTCTTCAACAGTTACCCTTTTTGTATGACTGGCATGTATACAGTTGGGAACTCTGGCACACTTTACAGCAGTAGTAGTCGTCAAGATTACTTGATATGGCCCTTTCCAACGTGGCTCTAGACACGATTTTCTCACGTGCTTCTTGACAACCACCCAGTCACCAGCTTGTAGAGAGTGGCCTGGATCGCCGATCGGTGGCAATGTGTTAGCTTCTACCTGGTGAGAGAAAGAGCGAATCACATCAGTCAAACCGTTGCAGTAATCCAACACCATATCATCTGTAATATTCACTAGCGCATTTGCAGGTACTGCTGGTAATCTCATAGCTCTACCCATGAAGATTTCATGGGGGGATAGTCCTGTTTTCTTGTCTGGGGTGTTTCTCATTGACATCAGCACTAGAGGCAAGGCATCTGGCCACTTCATGTTAGTTGCTGCGCACATTTTTGCCATTCTCGATTTCAATGTACCGTTCATTTGCTCTACTAGTCCTGATGCTTCGGGCGGTAGCTACAATGCAGCTTTTGTTCAATGTTAGGTGCGGCACACAGGAGTTTAATCACCTCATTGTCAAAGTGTCTACCCCTATCCGATTCTATAGAAACCGGAAACCCGAATCTTGGTATCAGTTCCCTAAGTAGTAATTTTGCGACTGTAAGACTGTCATTTCTACGTGTGGGATATGCCTCAATCCAATGACTGAAAACACACACAATCGCCAACACATACTTCAGTCCCCCACAAACAGGCATTTCAATGAAGTCCATTTGCATTTTGTTGAATGGACCTCCAGCTCTCCCAATGTGGCTCAAAGTTACCACGGTTCCTTTTCCAGCATTCATCTGTTGACAGATGATGCACCTGTGGCAGGTAATTTCTGCGGCATGTCTAAATTTTGGATTAAACCAATCAATTTTGAATGACTTGATCATGGCATCCCTTCCCAGGTGCGCTTGTCTGTGGTAGAGTCTAGCAAATTGGGATAGAAGACTGTTTGGTAAGACTAATTTCCCTTCCTCTGAGACCCATAGATCATCAGCCCTCTGTACACATTGCATTCTTTGCCAAGAGCGTTTCTCTTCCTTGCTTGCACAGCTTTGTAATGTTTTTAGCTCATCTAATGTGTCAACTACCCGCAATGCTAGGTTCAAACATGTGTCATTTTCAGTTTGTAGTAACAATTCCCATTGCTCCTTGAACGATATACAGTTCAATGCGCAAATTCTTGTGACTTGATCTGCATAGCCGTTTCCCATGGACACAAAGTCTTGTGATCTAATATGAGCACTGCATTTCACCACGGCAATTTCAAGAGGTAACTGAATCGCATGTAACAAATCCTTTATTTGTTCACCATTTTTCACAGTAGAACCAGATGAGGTCATAAAACCTCTCTGTGACCAAAGTTGGCCAAAATCATGTACAATTCCGAATCCGTATCTGCTGTCAGTATAGATAGTGACTTTCAAATTTACAGCTGCGTGGCATGCCTTAGTAAGGGCAATCAATTCTGCCACTTGTGCAGAAAACACTTTTTAGAGCCAGGAGGCTTCAACGATACCAGCTATGGTACATACCGCATAGCCAGCTCTCAGTGTTCCTGCAGAATCTCTTAGACAGGACCCATCGACAAACATAATGCAATCATTTTCTTTTAACTGGGTGTCCTGTATGTCTGGGCGAGGTTTGGTACACAGCTCGGTTACCTCAAGACAATCATGTTAAAATTCTTCCCCATCTTTGATTTCAGTATTTTCATTAGGAAGTAAAGTTGCCGGGTTCAATACAGTGCAGCGCTTGAGGGTAACATTCGGTGATCCCAGTATGATCGTCTCATACCTAGTGAGACATGCATTTGTCATATGCTGAGTCTTAGTTCGAGTCAACAGAATTTCAACTGAATGTGGAACCATTACTGTTAGAGGGTATCCCATGACTATGCCTTCACACTGCTGCGACTGCACGCAAACAACTCAGTAAGGCTGCTGCGACAGGGTCCAAGGTAGCTGAAAAATATGCTACAGGGCCATTTGCATCTCCATGGACCTGTGTTAAGACAGACAAAGAACAAGCATCACGTTCATGACAAAACAATAGGAAAGGTTTCTCGTAGTCTGCCATTCCTAGTGCTGGTGCCCTGCACATGCATTCTCTTAACTCCATAAATGACTCAAGCTCTTCCTTTGACAAGGTTATAGTATATGGCTCATCCTTGATTTCTTTACCTGTCAGTTTTATCAATGGTTTCGAAATGATCGAGAAGTTGGGTATCCACTGGCGACAGTAGCCCACCATTCCCAAAAAACATCCTGACATCTCTTTTTGTCGTTGGGGGGTTCATTTGCAAAACAGCTGTTATTCTTTCCTTTGATATTCTCCTGGACCCCTTTTCAATCAAATGTCCTAAGTATTTCACCTCCTTCTGACAGTATTGTAACTTTCTGGGTGACACCTTGTGTCCATTCTTTCCCAGATGATTTAGTAATGCAATGGTATCGTATTTATAACTGTCCCTTGTTTTGGATGCAATTAGCAAGTCGTCAATGTACTGCACAAGAGTTGAATTGAAAGGCAGCACCATTGGCTCCAAATCCTTCTTCAATATTTGATTGAAGATGGACGGTGACTCAGAAAACCCCTGAGGAATTCTGCACCAACTGTACACCTTATCCAGGAATTTGAAACTGAACAAAAATTGGCTGTCCTCATGAAGAGGTATTGAAAAAAAGGCCTGTGATAGGTCTACTACGGTAAACCACTCAGCATCACAGGGGACCTGGAACATTATTACTGCTGGGTTGGGTATCACAGGGCAACATTTTATCACAATTTTGTTTGTTTTTCTCAAATCTTGCACAATTCGAACTTTTCCACAGGGCTTCTTTAAACCCATTATGGGAGAGTTACATGGACTGCTCATGACTTCTTTCAGAACTCCCTGCCTGCGAAAGTCTGCAATTATTTGTGACACTTCGATAAGAACATCTTGGGTCATGTGGTATTGTGGCACTTGGGGGAACACTGCATTTGGTTTTATCTGGACTTTGACTGGTTCTACCCCTTTTATTAATCCTACTTCTTTCCCGGTCAAGTCCCACACTTTCTCTGTTACTGTCCCTTGTAGTTCGACGGGCAGGTCGATCAAGGTATGCATCGGGAATAGAGTAATTAGAGGGTAGTCTTCATTTGTTCCTGTTTCTTCCTCTAGAAATTGACTTTCATCTCCCTCATCATCGCTATTTGTCTGCACTTCAATTCCGTCATTGGAACAGGTAATTGATTTTTTTTTCTCTTATACAATAAGGGGGTCATTCTGACCCTGGCGGTCATGGACCGCCAGGGCCAACGACCGCGGAAGCACCGCCAACAGGCTGGCGGTGCTTCCATGGGCATTCTGACCGCGGCGGTACAGCCGGGGTCAGAAACGGGAAACCAGCGGTGTCCCGCCGGTTTCCCGCTTCCCCGCTGCCCCAGCTGCCCCTGGGAATCCTCCACGGCGGCGCTGCTTGCAGCGCCGCCATGGGGATTCCGACCCCCTTCCCGCCAGCCTGGTTCTGGCGGTTTCCACCGCCAGAACCTGGCTGGCGGCAACGGGTGTCGTGGGGCCCCCTAACAGGGCCCCACATAGATTTTCAGTGTCTGCGTGGCAGACACTGAAAATCGCGACGGGTGCAACTGCACCCGTCGCACCCCTTCCACTCCGCCGGCTCCATTTGGAGCCGGCATCCTCGTGGAAGGGGGTTTCCCGCTTGGCGGGCGGGCGGCCTTCTGGCAGTCGCCCGCCAGCCCAGCGGGAAACTCAGAATGACCGCCGCGGTCTTTCGACTGCGGTACGGTCTTCTGACGGTTCCCGCCAGGCCGGCGGCATCCGCCGCCGGCGGGGGTCAGAATGACCCCCTAAGTCTCTTCCCAGTAGTGATACTGGACTCTAGTCACATACTGGAAGTTGCCAATCTCAACTTGCACTGGATCTGTAATCGGGTTAGTCAGATACTGATTTGCTACTCCAACCACTCGTATGGTCCGCCATGAGAGAGGCAATCTCGGAACTTCTGCACTTCTAACTGTGGAATGTGTGGCTCCTCTGTCGACTAGGAATGAAACCTTATAACCCATCACTTTTCCTTCTACATATGGGCCTCTCTGATCCACTTCTAAGGATGCTGCAAGCCTGCACTCCTCACTGTCTGAGCTATCATCTGACCACTCCTCATTCATGCCATTTTCGCCTTGTAGTGGGAACTGTTGCACAGTATTATTTTGGTTCGTTACCTGGCCTGTGACCTGCTGAGGAAGGATCACCTGTTGCTGTCCCATCGGATCCATTGGTAATTGCATTTGCTGTCTAGGCACCATAGGAATCTGCTGCTGCACTGGTTGCATTTGGATTGACTGAAAACGTGGCATTTGCATCTGCTGCATGGGCTGTACCCCTTGCATTTGTACCAGATTGTTCTGAAAATTTGGGTTCTGATGTCTTACGTTTAAACACATGCTTTATTCGATCAGTCAATCATCAAAGCGAATATACAATAATAATAAGAATAAGGATAAAACCAATAATGATAATAATAATATAAACATATATAGAAATTGTTATGGAACATGGATTCCTAAAAACAAAGTCCAATTAAAATTCTCAGTACACATAATACACATAATACGGTTTCAACCCCCTTCCTACAGTTCTTGTAAGAGTAAAAGAATAAAAGTAAGGCTCTAAATTAAAACACAGTCTTTACAATGGAATTACGTATTCGCCATGCTACTAATAAATATTTACTAACAGCAAGTATTAAAACCGTAGAATGGTGACTTTTTAGAATCCTCAAAGCAGAGGCACAATCTCTTATCCCCATTTCGCGGCAAATATGACAGATCCACTTAGACCTGGGAATTGAGTAAGCAGGGCAGAAAAACATAAAATGTTCAACCATTTCCGATTTTACACCACAGGCTGGGCATGTACTTGTATCTGTTTTTGTACCCCATCTGCACATCAATGACTTCAACGGCAGCGACCCGAAACGGAATCTGGCATATAAGCTTTTACCGAGGATGTCAGGAATATTGTCTAAGTATGGTTCAAATTGTGGATACCACTTAAAATCTGTGAAGCGATTTATTAAAGTGCCATAAGTTCTGTGGGTAATATAATCATTGCATACATAGGACCAATATATGCGTTTCAGCGCAATGGAGTGAGCCTTTTCTAGTTTATGGGGTTCCTCCCAAAAGTGGCTGAGGCCGAGTTTGTTAAACCAACTGGATACATGTTTGACCCAGGGAATGGAGGTTGAGTTGGGACACATTAGCAGGTCGTGGAGTGAGGTCTTATAAACATCTAATTCGGGGTTGGTCCATAGTCGTATCCAATATAATAATGGTCTTAGGGTAATTAGATCGGCTATGCATCTCAGGCCCAAGTCTAAGAACAGTGGTATCAGTGGAGTACTAGGAGGACAAGCACACAAGGACATCGCAAAACTGTTCTCACTATTAGTGAGCCTGTTACAGTCAGAAAAACACCAGACCTCTGCTCCATATGCGGCGGCACCCTGTGCTCTGGCGATGTGGATCTTAATTGCCGGGGAGACAGTTTTTGCTGTCGTACCCCTATAGAAGCGCAGGATTGATGCCGCACCATGCTGCAGGCGACCCACACTTTTATTGATATGTTCTCCCCAGATAAAATTATCAGCAATCCTTACGCCCAAGTAATCAATGGAAGAAACCTTATCCAGGAGGTTCCCTTCTAAGTAGATAGTGCATTTCTTCCGCACTCCTGAGCGGAACGCCATTAGCTTGGTCTTTTTATGGTTCACCTCTAGGCCGTAATCTCGACAAAAGGAGTTAAATCTATTGATAAGAGTTTGAAGGCCCATGGGAGATTTAGAAATAAGAAGAGAATCATCAGCAAAAAGAAGGATTGGAATTTTTTGAGCGCATAGGGTGGGGGCATCATTCTGGCACGTCATTAAAACCTGTACAACCTTGTTAATAAAGATAGAGAATAAAAATGGTGCCAACACACAACCCTGGTGAACACCCCTATTTATGGGGATTTTGTCTGTTAGTTCGCCTAGGTTCCCCCATCTCACCTGCGCATATGTGTCCTCGTGCAACCGCTTTAGAAGTTGGATTAGATTGGCCGGAGTCCCTATTTTTTGTAACACTTCCCACAACTTTTCCCTCGGGACCAGATCAAATGCTGATCTCAAATCGACAAAGGCGATGTATAATGGTTGTTTAGCCAGGGCTGTATACTTCCAGTACAGAATGGCCAGTCTAAAGACCTGGTCTACTGTACTGGTCCTTGGTCGAAATCCAGCTTGAAGAGGGGAAAGAATATTCTGATCTTTGGCCCAATTGGTTAATCTACCTAGGAGTTGCTTGGCAAATATTGTTTGGATGTTATCAATTAAACTGATTGGTCTGTAATTTGTCGGAAGGTTTATGTCACCCTTTTTATGGATAGGGATAATTTCTGCACCCTTCCATGTCATGGGGATCTGCCCCCCTTCGGCAATTTTATTAGAGAGTGTATTGATATACCAAGTCCAGACTATTGGTTCTGACGAGTACAGATCCCCCGGAATTTTGTCTGGGCCTGGAGCTTTCCCAAGTTTTAAAGAACCAATAGCATTGGCTCTTTCTTTGGTGGTAAAGCAGATGTGGCTCTTAAAATCCTGTGAGCCCCCTACAAGAGGGGCTGGTCCATAATGCTCCTCAGGGGTAGAAGGAAGATCTTGGCCTGCTTTCCCTGTAACTAAGATTGTGGGGGTCTCAATTTTCCCGTATAAGCCAGAGAAATGCTCAACCCATTTTTCTGGCTGTATATGGCTTCTCACACCAATCCTGCCCTCTTTCTCTCGTTTACCTAACAATTCCCAAAACAATTTATTATTGTTGGATTGAGTAGCATCCAATAATCCCTGCCAAATTGTGTCTTCGCAGTTTTTTTTTGCTCGGGTGATGGATTCTTTGTAAGTACGTCTAGCTAATAGTATTTCCCCATGGGATCCGTTCAAGAGGGCACCTTTTAATCCTTTCTTGGCCATGTGGCAGGACTCGTCAAACCATGTGTTAGAGATAGCTCCTTGGTGTCTTGCCCCAACCTTCCTATAGAATATACTTTGTAATCTTATGATCATATTTCCATGTATGGATAGGAGGGGGATATCATTGGAATCGTGGTCACTGTATGGAGCAAGGATATCTATAAAGGCCTGATAAATCTCGCGTAGCAGGTAAGGGTTTGACTGGACCTTTGGCCACCTGACCTTCGTAGATGTGATGTTCATGGTAGGAATAGGGACCAAGGTAGTTTGTTTGTTCAAAGTCCTACCAAAAACATCCCCTGACATAGAGAGTAGCAAGGGATAGTGGTCACTTTCTGATGTCTTATTTTTGGACCTCGTGAATTTTGTAATGTACCAACATTAGTGCTTTGCTGAACAACACGATCCTGCACCATATTCGGGCACTCCCGTTTCCAGTGCCCCACGCCCCCGCACGCGTGACATGGTGACATCTTTTTCGCCCCTTGAATGTCATTTTGAATTACAACCATGATCAAATCTGAACCGCGGTTTAAAAAACCCTCTGCCTCATCCTCTCGGTTGTGCCTGAAATACACCATTCATTTGCGGTTGCTGCTGTATCATCTGTTGAACTCCATTTCCCTGTATTCCAGCCTGTGCAGCCATTATCTGCATCACCATCACCTTTTCCTTCAACTTTTTCTGCTTCAACTCAATCTCGTCACTACAGTACTTTGCATACTGCAACACCTCATCAATCGGTTTAGCTTGCCAACAAATCAAATGATTCTTAATCATCTGGCTAACCTCTGGTCGTAACCCTTCAACAATTCTAAACACAAGATGGTTCATATCCTTTGGTTCAATAGTCTCAGTACCACTGTAGTGCTTAAACGCCTTTAACAGTCTCTCGTAATAAGCATGTATTGACTCTTTAACCTCTTGATAGGTCTGGTCGATTTTCTGCCAATCAGTCACCTTCGGCGACACCTTTTGTTTCAAAAACTCAATCACCTTATGATAATACTTCATCACCTCTTCAGAGGGTGCCCCGGTCACCTCATCTCTTGCCGGCTCCTTTGTCGGCCAATCTACCCCTCTCTTGCACTCGAGCCACAAATCAGGCGGAACAATGATCTCGAACAATGTGTTCAAGTCTTCCCAGAGACACTTTGCAAGTTTCACAAATCTATCTGTTTGCTGATACCACTCGATCGGTTTCTTTCTCAATCTGGGATAATCGTTAGTAAAGGATAGAATGTCTCCTCTGGTCCAAGGCAGATGAACTAGGACACCACCAGCTGTCTCTCTCATAGGTAATATTTTTACTGATTCCAAATCAGGTGAGGTCTTGGCTTGATTAGACCCTGGGCTGTCACCTTTTCCCTTATCTCTTTTCTTTGCCCAATGGCCTTCCCATTTCTCCAATGCACCCCAAATTTGTGCGCTTTGCAATAATTCTCTCAAATTTGCCTTCATTCCTGCAGACCTCTTGTGCTCAAAATCTTTTGAGTCAAAATCTAATCTGTAACTTCTTTTCAAATGCTTAGGGGGTCATTCGGACCGCCGGGGGCCAGGGTCGGCGGGAGCACCGCCGACAGACCGGCGGTGCCCCGCAGGGCATTCTGACCGCGGCGGTTCGGCCGCGGTCAGATGCGGAAAACCGGCGGGCTCCCGCCGGTTTTCCGCTGCCCTTGGAATCCCCCATGGCGGCGCAGCTTGCTGCGCCGCCATGGGGGATTCTGACACTCCCTACCGCCATCCTGTTCCTGGCGGTTCGCCTGCCAGGAACAGGATGGCGGTAGGGGGTGCCGTGGGGCCCCTGGGGGCCCCTGCAGTGCCCATGCCAATGGCATGGGCACTGCAGGGGCCCCCGTAAGAGGGCCCCACTGTGTATTTCAGTGTCTGCAATGCAGACACTGAAATACGCGACGGGTGCAAACTGCACCCGTCGCACATACCCACTCCGCCGGCTCCATTCGGAGCCGGCTTCCTCGTGGGGAGGGGTTTCCCGCTGGGCTGGCGGGCGGCCTTCTGGCGGTCGCCCGCCAGCCCAGCGGGAAAGCCTGAATGGCCTCCGCGGTCTTTCGACCGCGGAGCGGCCATATGGCGGTTCCCGCGAGGCGGGCGGCTACCGCCGCCCGCCTCACTCGGAATCAGGCCCTTAGTGTTTCCGATATCAATATTGTATTTATCTGCCAGGTTTGATAATCTCTGATGCACCTTACCTACTTCTTTAGTAATCTTGGGGCATAGGTATCTCAATTCTGCCTCCGTGTATGACTCCAATCTATTTACTCCCATTGTCCCTTCTACTAACTCAGCAGCTTCTGCCCCTAGTCTTACAAAGTTCAGGTATTCATCTTGTTTTTCCTTCTCTGGTTCAACTGTAACCACTGCAGTCTTCTGTGAAGTATAAGTCTTTTCTAACCATTCATTTAACTGTTGGACTGTAAAATCCTGCAATGAAATGTTCCCTGCATGCATCATTGGGGAATGTGAGGTTTTCGTACTCATGGTTTGTGGATTTAAAACTCCTAAACCTGCTTGACGCATTGCTTCGAGGGGTGCTCCCACCGGACTAAGGTCCATTAAGGGCCTCGGCTGTTCAATCACTTGTTCACCGGGGGCCATTATCTGTGGAGTTCCCATAGACCCTCCTCTTATCGCTTCCTGAGTCATCACTCCCTGATCGCACACACCTGTTTTACCCTGTGCATACAATGGCACTGGTGGACCAACAGTAATGGGTAACGATATGGCGGCAGGTGTCTGACCCGGACCCAGACTTCTTGGAGCAGCAACTCCATAGGTCTATTCCAATGTACCCAGGACAGGTACTAATGGCGGACCAGCTACAGGGTTGTACCCTGGTATCAGCTGTGGTTGTGGTTGGGATAGTAATTTCGGAGTTGATTCAATCTGTATTAACTTTGGCTTCGTGTATATCGGGTCTGGCGGCACTATCAAATTTGTAGTCGTCTCAAGCACTGGGACATCTGGGTAGATTCTCTGTATCTGCGGTGGAGGCTGCAACTGTATCGGTATGTCTGGTGCAGTGGGTACACTGACACCATTCTGTATCGAAGCCGTATCACTAGTCTGTACTGTATCAGTAACTCCCTTTTCTTGCGTCTGGTTCCCAGGATCCAAGCTAGTACTTGGAGCACTGTCGCTCGCCGCATATGATGGCGGACGATCATGTAATAATCTGTCCATAAATTCCTCATCGTCTGAATCATCTTCCTCTTCCCAAGATCTTTTATTCTCTTTAGATTTGTTTGAGTCTTTATCTGTTTTACAAGAGGCTTTCTTTCCCTGTGTCTCTTCTCCCTGTGCCATTGCTGGGAACAATTTTAATCTGTCTACAATTCCCCGTCTCCACATTTTGTTCTCATTATCCCACCTAGCCTCTGCATAAGATTTTTCTGCCCTTCTCAGTCTTCTCTGAAACCTTTCTTGTCTATGTTTAAGAGCCATCAAGTCCCAAATTGCCAAAGCCTCATACTGAGCTGGTCTCGGTGTTGGTTTCTGTGTACTTAACATCCACCTCATATTTTCCAGTACCTTTGGATTAAACGTCCCATGCTCTGGGAACGCTAGACATCCCTCTTTCTCTGTTAATTTGCGCCACTGTTTCATCCATAAGCAAGGCGCAACACCTTTCTCTTCCATAACTATATAAGCTGGAGTACCCTCGGGTGGTGTAGGCTCCCCTCCAGTTGCAACAATATACACGTCTCTTTTTAGAGCACTTTTGAATGCTTTAACGAAATTCATTTTTGCAATTGTCTCTTAGTTTTGTATTTAAGTGGAGTGACTTAGTTCCCAGGACACTCTTCACCCGCCTTTCTCAACCTATTGCCTCTCACGGACGGCAGCCAATCCGTGCGCGACCCCTCTCGACAACTGACCTATCTCAGCGTGGCACCACTGACGTCACACTCACATCCGCACTGCAGCTGACAAAGTCTTGCGGCTCGTCCGCTCTTCACTGAACCCATACGAACTCACACAAACTAATGCAAATTATTGCGAGCACCTTAAATGACAACACAAATCTGCCAGTTCACTACAGGAAGTGTAACACATTTGCTTCAGAACTTTACAGAGATTTCACTTGAAGCCTCGGCCGCTACTCTCTCCTTATCAATTCCCGCATATGCAAGCAGAATTTGACCCGCAAATTCTACTCTCGATTTGTCAATGGCTTATTCTATTGCACTTTAGAACTCACCAAATCTCCATCGAAGGTTTTCATACACACATTATGACTCAGACTTGACTTGTCAACCACGCCCGATTGACCTATTAAACCGCACAGATTACAACATGAACCATATTTTCTTCATACTCCGGAGTCTTAGACCACGACGGGTCCGTACAATACAACCAACCACGTGGATAATTTTGAGCATTAAGCGCTACACTCACATGAAGTACGCCGACTTCCCTACTCTCATACTGCGGAGTACGCTCACTCCTACTATCAACACATATTTCTTTGACCTAAATACACACGAATTTGCACAATCACCTGCAAAAGGCATAAGCTAAGCAAGCGCAAAAACCCTAACCACATACATTATGGCGCCGAGAACATTCCCAACTCATTTAGGCAGGCTCTGAGATCCTGGGAAAGTCATGGTGAACTTAGAAACCCATCATACCTCCAATTTGCATTATCACAGAAAAACAAATTAAACAATAACTCAGTCCTGGGGCCCCCAAGGGCCAAACCGTCGCTCTGCTACCAGAACTGTTAACGCGTCCCTTTATGTCAATTTTATACACATTAGGACTCGTTTTAGGCCAATGAATCTTTGGACCCAGTGGTGAGACACCGCAGGACGATGTAATTGATCAATATGTCAAGCAATATATCAATGACTTCATCAATATTTATTACCACAATATACTTTACTTTGTATAAAGACATTAATCAAGTTGGCGCCGCGACCATGACCTTCCAGCCATGAATAACCACACCTTTGTTAGAATTTTGTGAATTTTATTCCCTATTGATTACAATCTAATAGTAGAAGTGACAATCTCAAAACCGAGAAGCAAAGGAGCATAGTCACGATATGGCAACTGTGATAAGACTTCAATAAAGCAAAGATCACAAACATAAGAGCATAACATAAAGTAAACATAGATCAGAATACATAGAATATCATGTATGTCTCAGTTCAGCATAGCACAATGTCAGTCTCGTCTATTTATGTCAGTCAGGGTGATCGCCTGGCCTAACCACTAATTAGCATCAGCATGTTGGACTTCATGCAAAAATAATTTAGAACACCAATTTAGAGAACATCTAACTAAAGTCTCTATTAAAAAATACAGCAGTTGGTACCTAGAAAGGAAAAGCAAACAGACAAATTACAATAGCATTGTCATAATTACCCTCCTCGAATTAAGTCAGCATACAGGATCAGTCTTCGTCTTCAGGACATCAGTTAGATCGCCGTCAGTCTACTTCGTCTAAGGGACAGGGGACACTTCCCTCATAAGGAGGAAAAGTGTAAAGGGCAGTCTATGGGCAAATATAATTTTTATTAAGTCTTCAATCACCAAATAGAGTGACAGAGTTTCTGGATGCAATCGATATCATTCCCTACCTAGTTCTAACGACCCTTCTGTGTCATGAGTTTTTATCCCTTTTTCGCAATACCTTCCCCCAAAATTCTATTGGATATTCGCTATACCCCACTATCTTCAACCTATCAAATTATACATTAGGTAATTCAAGTTGTCACCCCACGATAATTTTTAACATTTTGATTGGTCTTCATAATTGACGTCTTCGTAGGTGGCACATCCGGGGTGTTTTGTCATCATCTTAGCACGTCTCTTGGGTCATGAGCTTCTTTATCCATGGTCAAATGTCCTTGTACATTCTTTTTGGTATACTTTTGTTTCAAATCTGTATAAACTTATACTAAGGCAGCTAGCATGCGGATGGGAACAGGATGAAGTTGGATACATGAAACGAAGGAAAAGAACAAATGCTGGGTCATGGCCCTTTACGAGTCAGCACACTGGAAAACAGAAAATATGCTTTAATATGAGAGCTACATGGCTAAATCTTCAACTCACGCTAACTTAAGGCCTATAGGATTTTCAATGCAATATCGTAAATACTAATAAAAGCTTGATTAATCATATCACAAACAAATTTACTCATTATTTTCATTAGTTCATATTATCATAGTCATAATTCAAATGCACGTTAAGCAAATCACTAATTATTGTAGTTTTCTATGTGCAGCATTGTTAAGCATTTCACGTTTAGCATATGTAATATTTAAACTACACTCTCTCAGTTACGACTATGTTTCCAGCAAAAACGTGTTTTTCAAATTTGCCTATCCCTTTGGCACCATTTGACGAATCTTCACCAAATTTTGTTTTAAAAATGACCCTGTAATTCTAATTATGCACTGAAAGTTTCGAGGTGATCCGTCAAGCGAGAGCCGAGAAAAATGGGGGGCCAAACAAGTTGTATTTCCCATGGTCATTCCCATAGGATCTTTAGACACAACTACAGCCCAAACCACAGGACAGAATTACACTAAATGTGGCAGAAAGCTAGCTTTCGGTAGGCAGATTGTGCTTTCACTCATTTGATGGAAATCCATCCAATAGTTTTGGAGATATTAAAGGGAATATACATATGTATATCTCTGGGTGCAATGACTTCACAAATAATGACGAGCTTGTGCAGGGAAATGCATCACGAGTTATAGTTACTTGAGATGACTCTAACAGGTACATTTCTATGCTTCTTTATGTTTAAAATGTGAGCCTAACTATAACGTCTCTGTGTCCTTTGTTTTTTTCAGTGAATTTCGATGTTTTTTATTCTATTTCCTAACTATAAAAACCCTGTTATATATATATATATATATATATATATATATATATATATATATATATATATATATATATATAATTCGTTTCAGTAGGTAGCTATAGCTAGGACCTAGTTTCCAGTGAAAAGTACTTTTTTTGTCTTGCCTATATCTTTGGCGCCAATTGATGAATCTTCACAAAATTTCCCCCCAAAAATCGAGTCTTACTTCAGCTGCTATCTGGAAAGTTCAGGTGGTCTGTCAAGTGAGGGCTGAGATAAAGTGGGGGTCCCAAAACACGTTTCCCCGTGTTAATTTTCATAGGGATTTTGAACATGACTGCAGCCTGAACCGCTGTACAGAATACAGAAAATTTGCCAGAAAGCTAGCTCTTGGTCCTGTCGCGTAGGCTCTCATTATTCTAAGGAGACTACTGGATTTTGAGCAGCAAGATCGTCCACAGTGTGGGAGACTGAGTCTGACCCACGGTGGATGACACTTGTCGCTCCAAATCCGGGCTTTGCTCCGGCTAACTAGCAGTGCGTCATCTCTCCCAAGAGGTAGAGACGATTGGGCCGCTGAGCGCATGACATATTGGTACTTCTCAGGGAAGTCGTGGTCACTCAAGTCACAACCGGTTCTCTCATACACAGTGCGGTCTCATATATAAATGACAATAAAGTCAGTATAAGCTTTAAAGATTGGTTTAATAAAATGACTGCATTTTGGATAGCAAAGCGTGAGCTGCAATAACCAGAACTACACAACACAACAATATTAAAATTGTGATGATAAGAGTGAAACATAAGAACAATGCTATCATAGTGCCAATAGAATCGATGGACTATTCCCTATATAGATCATATTTCGAGAACAGCATGTTAAGCTCTAATCCTGCCTTTCAGGTTATCCCTGGAGGACATCAACCCTCATACCTGAGCAAAGGCCTGTGATCTGTGTCAGCATCTTCAGTGGAGCATTCAGCATACAGTTGTGGTTTCCTGGCTGGAATCTCCCTCTTGACGTGTACTAGGGCTAGAAAGTGTTTTTATATCTAACACAGTAGATGTTCTAGAAAAATGTCCCTACGTAAGGATGTGTATTTTCTACGAATGTTGGAGACTAAACTTCTACCACGTTTACCAGCAATGTACCAGACTGTAGCCTTTACTGAAGCACAGGGTGATCAAGAATGCATTGTTTGAGAACACAGTGCTGAACTAAGCAAAACAGTTTGATAGAAGAAATTAAAACAAGACCGTAAAACTGGTGATTGTAAAAATAACAGTGCGAAGCTGAATAAAATATATCTAGGTCAAGGTGAACAGCAGCCTAGTGTATTAAACTAACGTGCATGGAGCTATACTTAAAATGGCTACACAACAGTCCAGAAAGCAAACTTTTTGTGATCTGGTGTAAATCCATTCAGTAGTTTTCTAATTATTGAATGAAAACCAAATTTGTATATATAGGGACGTGAATCCTCCTCGGATCCTCAGCGGATTTGGAGGAAAAACAAGGCTTCTAGCCGCAACCTGACAGAAAAGTTGCAGCCTCCAATTGTTTCTCGCATTGCCTGTGGGTGGGAAAAAACTATGTAAAAACATAAAAGGGATTAGGATAGAGGTATCCTGACCCCATAGGCACATGGAGGGGATTGGCCATTTCTTTCTGACTGATCGGCGGATAGGAGGATCCTTCTTGGGTCCTTTGGAAAGGCAATGTTCTGATTGGCTGACTGCAACCTTACAGAAATATTAACTTGTGCATTAAAAAAACATAGATATTCACTGAGAAAACGAAAGGTTACAGGGACGTAATAGCTAGGTTGACATTTTACCCATACAAAACCATAGAAATTCAGCAGTTATAGTTATACTTATAGCTATACTTATCAGAAGAAACTATAACATGTGCAGGAAAGTAAGTTTGGGCAATGAATTATAGTTTCTTAACATAAGTATAACTATAACTGCTGAATTTCTATGGATTTGTATGGGTAAAATGTCAACCTCATTGTTGTAATTTATCACAAGTAATGTTTTGTGTTTCATTTTGTACACCCCTGCCCTTAGGTTGTCCAAGTGTACCATTTCATTCCTCCCCCATTTTCCCCTTGTCTTCCCAGTTGGTTCCTACCAGCATTCCATAACCCTTGCTGTGACACTTGACAGCTGTGAGGAGAAATGCTCACTATCATTAACGGAACTAAGGAGTATTTATAATACTGGTGACCAGGATGGGATGCCGCACCATTAAGAGCCCTCTTAAACAAAGGTACTCATTTCAAATGGGATGGGGAATGCCATGAAGTCTTTGAGTCTCAATCAAAAAAGTCATTGTTAATGCCCCTTTCTTGGGACATTTTAACACCAGACATAAAACCATCCTCACTACTGATGCCAACGGGAAAGGAATTGAAACATCCCTAACTCAAATGGTGGAAGGCGAGGAAAAAAATCGCAGTGTTTGCTTTCAGAGCATTAAAAGATGCGGAATGTAATTACTCCACAGTAGAGCGTGAAGCACTCGCATGTACTTTGGCTATTTTACACTTTAAATACTTCCTTTGGGGATTACCGTTTACTGTAAACACTGACCATAAGCCTCTGATTTATATATTTTCAACGAAGCGGAGGGAGACCACTACTCCTCAAATAGCTAAATGGCTCATAGGTATGGAAGGTTACACTTTCAAAATCGAATATGTTCCATGTATAAAAAAAACTCCATAGCGGATTATCTATCCAAGCTACCGTGTGTACAGGAGGAGGGAAATGCAAATAATTCTGAAGAGCCTGTATTCATGATTGATTTCCTAGCATTACAAGGGAGGAGTGGAACACCTGCATGGAAAATGACCCTACTCTATTAAATGTGAAGGTAAAGATAGTCCAAAAATGGCTCCCAAAGTCTAATAACCTAGACCAGGATCTAAAACATTTTTGGGCTGTAAGACAAGAATTAAGTATTGTTGATGACAAGTTAATGAGAGGGGAAAGGATAGTACCACCTTAGGGCTTGTGGGATAGGATTACAGATTTGGCTCATGAAGGTCACTTAGGTAGAAGCTGAACCAAGGTTAAAGTCAGGGCCACGTACTGGTTCCTGAGCATGGACAGAATTGTGGAAAATAAAGTCAAGGATTGTTTGACCTGTGCCATGAGCGCCAAAAGCAAGAATACCAGGTGCGCACCAGTATCCCCCGTGAGTGTGCCTTTCAAACCTTGGGACAAACTGGGTCTCGACATTATAGGTCCATTAAAACTTTCCATGTGGGCTGGTAAATTTAAGTTGGTACTGGTAGACTATCACTCTCATTGGATCACTACCAGAGTAGTTAGCAGCATCACAACTCAATCTCTGGTGAATTTCTTAACCGATACATTCATGACAGAAAGTGTGCCTAGCACTATAGTAACAGACAACAGTGTCCAATTCACTTCTGAAGAAATGCGTGAGTTCTTGCAAAGATTGTCTATCATACATCACAAAACAGCATTTTATTGCCCTAGAGCAAATGGGTTTGTGGAACGCGTCAACCGTATGATCAAAGAGTGTATCCAAACCACACACATATTGAGGAGTTCTCCTGATAAAGCACTTCAAAAAATGATTTGGTCCTATCACACAACCCCTAATTCAGTTACCAATGTATCACGCTTCTTAGCACTCAAAGAGAGGTTACCAGGCACCAAATTGACCCCCAACTGGTCGGATGAAGGAGAGCCTAAATGGGTTCATAGAAATAAAATGAATAATCAAGTCAAAAGACATCAGGAAGGGTACAAGAAAAGATATGACCAAAAGCACGGTTCCAAGTCAGGGAGATGGAATGTTGGCAAGTGGGTGATGGTTAAACTACCAGACATTCGCCAAGGGTGTGAATCTAAATTATCTAAACCTATAAAAATAAAAGAGGTGAAGAAAAATGTAGTAACATTAGAGGATAGCAGAACGTGGAGCATGGACAGATTAACACCTCATTGTCCAACTCAGAAGTATTCATGTATGGATGGAAAGTCAAATGATGTATTGAAATATGATGGGAATAATCGTAGAGCTAGGGCTCGTACGGTTCCTATCTGGCACAAAGATTACATGCTCACTTGATTCCCAACAGGGTATTGCCTTCATACATTCTATGAATGTCTTCTATGGGAAGGAGAAGTGTTGTAATTTATCACAAGTCATGTTTTGTATAAAATGTACATTCTCTATTTCCCCTTTCCTTTCATTTTGTACACTCCTGTCCTTATGTTGTCCAGGTGTACCATTCCATTCATCCCCCATTTTCCCTTGTCTTCCCAGTTGGTTCCTACCAGCATTGCATAACTGTTGCTGTGACAGTTGACAGCTGTGATGAGAAATGCTCGCTATCGGTTGTGGCTGGAGGCTGTTGTTAATTCATCTTGCAAATAAATTATTACATAAAAAACATTAATGGAACTAAGGGGTATTTCTAATACTCACTATAACGTTCCTGCAACCTTTGGTTTTCTCAGTGAATATATATATATATATATATATATATATATATATATATGTATATATATATATATATATATATATATATATAGATAGATAGATAGATAGATAGATAGATAGATAGATATTTATATATATATATATATATATATATATATATATATATATATATATACATATAAAAGAAGTCCTGCTATTCTTCCTGCGCTCGCCTATCGAGGTGGGTGCTCAGATAATGGGCACAGGACCCATTCAATATATGCTGCACATAAAATTTGAACGACGGCACTCCATGCAGATTACTGTCCTTTATTTATATCTGACAGTTTAATCGAATAATTTCCTTATGCAGATATGTCTTGTAATATAATAAAAAAATAAGCAAAAATAATAATAAAAAAAAATATATATATATATATATTTTTTTTTTTCTTCTATGTCTATGCAATGGCTCAGTGGTTATATAAAGAGTAGGATGGGTCACATGACTTGAATACTTGGAGGGCCAAGGAGGAAGACCATGATGGTTGAAACGCGTCGCCCTAAATCTGTAATTTCTGAGCTACATGGATTGATATGAAAGTTTGGATATAAATAAAGGACAGTAATCTGCATGGAGTGCCATTGTTCGAATTTTATGTGCAGTATATATATATATATATATATATACATACATATGTATAATTAAGGCAGGAAAAGGAGGTCATACCCAAATCAAGATTATGATTTGTTTCCTTATGCAGATCTGTCTAGTAAAATAAGACTTTGGCTATAGGCTTGGCGTTTGGTGTCATACTTATGGCTTTGTCATTGTATTTTTTTTTTTTTTTGTAGAATCTCATTGTAGGGGAAGCTACACACACATATATGTATATGGACAAATAAAAGGGACTGGAATACCCTTCTGATAGCAAGCTAAGCTTGCAACCAATGGATTACATGTGCAATGCAAAACTATCTGCTTACAAATCAAAGAATGGCTTACAGAAGTTTCACATTTGCTTCTGTTAAGAAAAGCTCTTTGTCATCCTTCAGGCATTTGTAATCAAAGGGCAACTCACACTCCTCCTGGATATAACTGTCTCCTAATGGCTCAAACCTGCCAACAAGAGAATGTTTCAAACACAAAGTGAATTCTAATGTTGATATTGGCGGAGGGATCGCTCCATGTATTAACTACACTGATGATGGTAATTCAGCTACAGTGAAAGGCATCTTTTCTAACTTCTCAGTTTCAAGCATGATGTAACTAGCTTCCTTCTTAGCCATTATTTGTTGTTTTTGTGTGTGAGTAAATGCAGCAAATCACTCCTTGGAGTTATCGTGCTTCCAAGGCATTCAACCATTTTTCAGAACTTGTAAAGTCCAGCTCAACTGCATAATGAACCTACACTGAATCAGTCCATGGAGTAAAAGTGACATGCCAATCTGAATGATGTCAATAGCAGAAGACACAATGGTGGTCATTACAACCCTGGCGGTCGGTGTTAAAGCGGCGGTAAGACCGCCAACAGGCCGCAATTGCGATCGTGCCGGAAACCACTAACAAAGACAGCCACTTTAACACTCCTACCGCCACGCACGGCGGTACAAACAAACAGCGCGGCGGTCACCGCCAACAGACAGGGGGAGGTCAAAGTACCGCCCACAGTATCACAACAGGCCAATCCGCCACCTTTTCTGGGGCGGATTCACTGCGGATAAAAACACGGCGGAAACAGGATTCCGAAGGGAAAACGCTCACCTCTACACACCCCACGAGGAACTAGGACCCCATGGAGCCGGAACTCCAAATTCTCCCTGTGATAGTCTTCCTGCTCCTCTACCAGGAGCATGAACGCCGGCGGCGAAGACCACAGTGAGTACTGCACCTACGACACAGGGGAGGGGGAGGGAAAAAAAAGGGACACACACATGCAACACCCTCACCCACTACAACACACACACTAATACATATTAATACATGATAGTTACACCCCTAACCCCCCCAGAAGAAAGTAAAGACAAAAGGAAATGAGTGTAACCATTGTAATATATTAAAATCAAGTACGCAAAATATAAATATACACCATAAACAAAATATACACCAAGCATAGTAGTCCAAGGTAGTGCTCCAATTAAGTCAGTGAAACACTGGGCCCACACGGTATGGGAGAGGCCCACACAAGATCCCCGACCATGACGGAGAGAACACTGCAGGGGCATCAGAGAGCAAGAAAACAGGCACCTCAGGGGGAGGGAAAGGGGGGGCACCTCAGGCGGTTGAGTGCACGACGCCAAATCCACGAGAGGGCCACATGCCCACTGTTCCATCCTGGGGAGTGCAAAGCCACAGTCTCTCAAGTCTCTACAGTGGGTGGGTTGCCCACTGTTCCATCCTGCGGAGTGCAAAGCCACAGTCTCTCAAGTCTCTACAGTGGGTGGGTTGCCCACTGTTCCATCCTGGGGAGTGCAAAGCCACAGTCTCTCAAGTGGATAACAGTCTCCACTGGTTCTGGAGGGGGCATTGTGCCCAGAGTGCTTCATCCTGCTAAGGACAGAGGTAGTGGATGACAGTCTCCACTGGTTCTGGAGGGGGCATTGTGCCCAGAGTGCTTCATCCTGCTAAGGACAGAGGTAGTGGATATATCTCTCCACTGGTTCTGGAGGGGGCATTGTGCCCACAGTGCTTCATCCTGCTAAGGACAGAGGTAGTGGATGACAGTCTCCACTGGTTCTGGAGGGGGCATTTTGCCCAGAGTGCTTCATCCTGATAAGGACAGAGGTAGTGGATGTATCTCTCCACTGGTTCTGGAGGGGGCATTGTGCCCAGAGTGCTTCATCCTGCTAAGGACAGAGGTAGTGGATGACAGTCTCCACTGGTTCTGGAGGGGGCTTTGTGCCCAGAGTGCTTCATCCTGCCCATGACGGACTCAGTAGCGTCAGTGCCCTTGGCGCTCATGGGCCAGCGGTGCTTGAGGCGGTGGTGCCCTGTTCAGTGGTGCTTGGAGCGGCGGTGCCCTGTTCAGTGGTGCTTGGAGCGGCGGTGCCCTGTTCAGCGGTGCTTGGAGCGGGCCGGCTCATTTGCAGTGACTCAGCTGCTGGCGGTCCTCTCTGTCCCAGCGGGGCTTGTGCAGGCGGTCCTCTCTAGCCCAGCGGGGCTTGTGCTGGCGGTCCTCTCTGTCCCAGCGGGGCTTGTGCTGCGGTCCTCTCTGACCCAGCGGGGCTTGTTCTAGCGGTCCTCTCTGTCCCAGTGGGGCTTGTGCTGGTAGTCCTCTCTAGCCCAGCAGGGCTTGTGCTGGCGGAGGCCTCCTGGGCAGCGAGGATGATGGCTGTGGCCTCCTGGGCAGCAGGAATGATGGCTGTGGCCTTCTGGCCAGCGGGGATGATGGCGGTGGCCTCCTGGGCAGCGGGGATGATGGCGGTGGTCTCCTGGGCAGCGGGGATGATGGCAGTCTCCTCCGCCGTGCTGCTCTTCCCAGTTTTTACTGGTTTCTTGTGGCCCTTCCCCACCTTGGAAGGTGTTGCAGCTGACTCCACACTCCCACCGGGAACCCTGGGAGTGGCTTTGGTGGCTGGAGTCTTCCCCCTCTCCCTCCGGGCACTGGACAACTTTTGATGCTTCACAGGTGGGGGACTGTCTGTGCTGTGACTCCGTGCCACACTGGCTGCCCTGGTGGCCTATGCACTCCATATTCCGGTGACTACAGGCACCAATGGTCCCGGAGATGTTGTGGCTGAGGAGCTAGTTCAGGACCTAGGTGACGGACGGGGTAGGGGAGGTGTGGGAAAGAGGTCAAGGTTGGACAGGAAAAGTTTTTTGGAGACACTGGGATGGGTAGCTGGAGGGGGTTTGGGAGTGGAAGAAGAGGTTGTGGTTGTAGGAGGTGTTCGTTTGCTGACTTTGGGTGAAGGTGCATGCGATGGAGGCTGTCATGAGGTGGATGGCTGTTGGGTGTGTGTGTGCCTGGGTTTGTGTATCTTGGGAGGTGGCGTCACAGACACACTGGGAGAGGCCACAGGGGACGTGTGAATGGTAGTGGGGGTGGTGACTGCACGTGAGCGGGGTGTGGTGGTGGGTGTGCTGGTGCTGGCAGTAGTGGCTGTAGATGTAGTGCATGCAGGTGTGAGTGTAGACGAGACTGGGAGGGAGGAGGGAGACGAGGAGGAGGGGGACACAGTGGAGGCAGTGGATGTTGGTGTGTCTGCATGTGTGTGATGCTTGCGTGAGTGCCTGTGGGATGTGTGGTGCTTATGTCTGCCTGAGATTCCCTTGTGTGGTGAGGTGTGTGCATGCTGGTCTGAAGGTGTGCTTGGGATAGGCTGGGGTACAGGGGATTGGGTCTGGGTGGAGGAAGTTGGAGGGGGGAGGCTAGAGACGGGGACAATGGCTGCCATCAGTGCTGAGGCCTGGGTCTGAAAAGCTCACTGAAGGGCCGCCTGACCAGAATGAATGCCCTCCAGGAATGCATTTGTTTGTTGCAACTGCCTTTCTACACCCTGGATGGCATTCAAAATGGTAGACTGCCCAACAGTGAGTGACCTGAGGAGGTCAATGGCCTCCTCACTGAGGGCAGCAGGGGTAACTGGGGCAGGGGCTGAGGTGCCTGGGGCGAAGGTGATGCCCACCCTCCTGGGTGAGCAGGCACGGGGCAAAGGCTGAGGGGCTGCCGGGAGGGCGGTTCTGGTATGGGGGTGGCAGCTGTACCTGTAGATGCGGGGGCACAGATGTTGCCACCACCACAAGGGAGCTCCCATCAGAGGACGAGTCTATGTCGCTGGTGTCAGCTCCTGTCCCCGCCGTGGAGCTCCCCTCGCCCTCCATCCCACTGGTGAACTCCGAATCTGTAGTTTCGCCCTCCAGGGCCATGTGGGAAGCAGCTCCCTCCTGCTCCGGTGCCACTGCTCCTCCGCCTGATGATGCTAATTCACACAAGAACAGGGAGACCACAAAAAGGGGGGGGATGACAGAAGAAAGACATGTTGAGTGCATGCATTACCGCTACCATTGGCGGACACGACAGACACAGAAGCCCCCTGCACTATGCCACACTCTTGGGTTTCACTGTTCAATTCCTGGGAAATGGCCTACTAGGCTATGCACGACATCTGCACACAAGGGTGACACAGGGGCATGACTAGGTGTACTTGGCACTCTACAGAGGTGGGGTGGGGTGCCACATGGCCTGCCTTACGGAGGGACCTTGCCTACTAAACTCGCCCTGGCCTAGGGAAACCCACAGGCCACCTCCCCCACCCAGACCCCTCCACTGCACGCAAAATCAGCAGGATGAGAGTGTACTCACCCCCTTGTGGCTGCTGTGATGCCCTCAAGTGCCCATCGAACTCCGGGTACGCCACTGCCAGGATCCTGAACATCGGGGGGTCATGGTGCAACGGGCCCCCTCCCACGTTCGGAGGCCATCGCCAGCTGAGCCTCCGCCGTCTTCTTGCTCCAGCGACGAATGTCCTCCCATCTTTTCCGGCAGTGGGTGCTCCGTCTGTGGTAGACCCCCAGGGTCCGGACGTCCTTGGTGATGGCACGCCAAATCTATTTTTTCTGGTGGGCGCTGACCTACATGATTTGTACAGGGAGAAGAGAAACTTATTACCAACTGCACCGTGACAGTCATTGGCCCCCATCCCTACCCTTGCCATGTGGAACATGCACTCACCGTCGTTTCATGCATGCCGCACTCTCCCCCCTTCATTCTTACATCCACCCCTCTCCACACAGGCATAGCCCATACAGCATGCTCACAGTGTACTTACCTGTTTGTCTGGAGGACCGTAGAGTAGCGTGTACTGGGGGAGGACACCATCCACGAGTTTCTCCAACACCTCCGATGTGAAGGCAGGGGCCCTTTCCCCAGACACTCGAGCCATTGTCTCTTCCAGACCGAGGTCACAGCAGCACTTGCAGTGTAGGTCCTCTCCTGTTGAAGATCCGGTATCGAGTGATTGAACAGATAGAAAATGGCGGTCACGTCCGTGGCGGTGCGTACTGTCACCGCCGGCGTACATCGTCATTGGCTCCTGAGACCCATAGGGTCCAATGTTAACCAATGCAGCACTGCGGTCTTCGACCGCCTACCGCGACAGTGTACAACGCCAGCGCAGTTACCTCGCATCCCATTGTCCCACTTTACAGGTCAGGCAGCTGCCATTTCAGGGGCCCACATGGCTTCATTTTTAACTGCGTCACACATACCTAGGCCTAGACTCTACATACATACAGGCCACTTTTTGGATTATGATTGGTGTTCTGTGTAAGCTGTGGGTACGTACCTCTGAGTTGTTTGGCTCTGTGCTCGCTGTTGTCCTTCATAGGCACCGTCCGCTGGGACATGTGAGGAGATGGCGGCATCCTCCGGTGTACAGACCGCTGGTGGACCTGTCGACATTGGAGGAAAGACATGTGATCATCACCTACAGGCTTGACCGTGCCACAATCCAGGAACTGTGTACCCAGCTGGAGCCAGACCTGATGGCAGCTATCCGTCATCCCACAGGAATCCCCCCTCAAGTGCAGGTGCTGTCAGTGCTCCATTTCCTTGCAAGTGGGTCATTTCAAACAACAGTGGCCATAGCATCAGGGATGTCCCAGCCTATGTTTTCCAACATGTTGTCCAGAGTGTTGTCTGCCCTGCTGAAACACATGCGGAGCTACATCATTTTCCCTCAGGTGGAGGATTTGCCTACAGTGAAAGGTGATTTCTATGCCCTGGGACATATCCCCAACATCATAGGTGCCATTGATGGGACACATGTGGCTTTGGTCCCCCCCACAGGAGTGAACAGGTGTACAGAAACCGGAAGAGTTATCATTCGATGAATGTACAGATGGTATGTTTGGCCGACCAGTACATCTCCCATGTGAATGCCAAGTTCCCTGGCTCAGTGCATGACACCTACATCCTGCGGAATAGCAGCATCCCTTATGTGAAGGGTCAACTCCAGAGGCACCGTGTGTGGCTATTAGGTGAGCACCTGGAAGCAAGACAGTGGGAATGGTTGTCTGGGTCTGGGGATATCCCTACAGGTTAGTGTGTGTCTAACAGTTGTCCCTCGCCATTTGCAGGTGACTCTGGTTACCCCAACCTGTCATGGCTAGTGACCCCAGTGAGGAATCCCAGGACAAGGGCAGAGGAACGCTACAATGAGGCCCATGGGCGAACTAGGAGAGTGATCGAACGGACGTTCGGCCTCCTGAAGGCCAGGTTCAGGTGCCTCCATTTGACAGGTGGATCCCTATTCTACTCACCAAAGAAGGTGTGCCAGATCATCGTGGCCTGCTGTATGCTTCACAACTTGGCTTTGCGATGACAGGTGCCTTTTCTGCAGGAGGATGGTCCAGATGGCGGTGTTGTTGCAGCTGTGGAGCCTGTGGACAGTGAAGACGAGGAAGCAGAAGAAGAAGAAGACATGGACAACAGGGACTCAGTGATCAAGCAATATGTCCAGTGCAACACAGGTAAGAATACAAACCTGCCTACTACATGTACTTTAACACTACTACCTCTCTACTGTCTGTCGTGTTCACCCAGTGTATGGTCACTGAGTTGTCACTTTCCCTTACGATTTCACAGATGTGGGTCCCAATGTGTGACATCTGCTTTGATTCCTCATGGACTACAGCCGTGTGACATAGGTATGTTGACATTACAAATGAAAGAGCTTTTTGCCACAGTAATTGCTAATACAATATTCCGAAATCACAGACTGACTCCAGATTGTGTTGTGCTTTAAGGGTGTTTATTTTAGTGCTCAATATTGGAGGGGGTAGCAAAATGGTGAGGGGTGATGGCGGAGGAATGTCAATGGCAGAGTCCAGTCTATTAGTCTCACAGGTGCATTGCCCAAATGGGCATAGGAAGTGGAGCTGGGGCAGTTTAAGGATGGACAGGGTGACAAAATAGGACAGAAGGATGACATTCAGGGTGGTCTCATTTCTTGGCAGGGGTCTTGGCATCGTTCTCTGTCTTTTTCCTGGATCTCAGGGACCGTTTGCGAGGTGGTTCTCCCTCTGCAGGGGGTGGGGTACTGGTGTGGTGGTCCTGTGGCGGTGCCTCCTGTCCACTAGCGCCGGCGGAGGTGGTGGGCAGTTCATCGTCCAGGCTAGTGTCAGGGACCCTTGTAGTGCCACAGTGTCCCTCCTGGTGTTGAGTACTTCCTTCAGCACCCCTATGATGGTACCCAGGGTGGAATTGATGGCTCTGAGTTCCTCCCTGAACCCCAAATACTGTTCCTCCTGCATGCACTGGGTCTCCTGAAACTTGGCCTGTACCGTTGCCATCGTGTCCTGGGAGTGGTGGTAGGCTCCTATGATGTTGGAGAGGGCCTTGTGGAGAGTGGGTTCCCTTGGCCTGTCCTCCCCCTGTCGCACAGCAGCCCTCCCAGTTCCCCTGTGTTCCTGGGCCTCCGTCCCCTGGACCGTGTGCCCACTACCACTGCCCTCAGGTCCCTGTTGTTGTTGGGGTGGTGGTTTGGCCTGGGTTCCCTGTAGTGGTGGACACACTGCTGATTGACGTGTCCTGGGGACGGAGGTATGGGCCCGCTTGGTGGGTGCTGTGCTGGTGTTTCCAGAGGGGGGAAGCTCTGTGGTGGCCTGTGACTGGGTGAGGGGAACCGACTGTCCCGAGGTCCCCGATGGGCCAGGCTGGTCATCGAGATCCAGTTGGACAGAGCTGCTGTCATTACTGTGGGCCTCTTCTGTTGGTGGTGTGGACATGTGTGGACCCTCCTGTCTGGTGACGTTGGGTAGGGGTCCTGCAGGGGTATAAAAGGATTTTTATTACATCTGTGTGTGCCATGGTGTGCAATGGGTGGGTGACCGTGTACCCTAGTGCTTGCATTCCTGTGTGGGACCTTGTGTGATGATGGTTTAGGGGGGTGTATGGGTATGTGCAGTGGCCATGCTTTAGTGATGAGTGTCCATGCTTTGTTGTTGCATGCAGTGCTTGGTGTTTGGATGTGTGGTTTGTGAGGTTGGGACATTTGTGAGGAGTTAGAGTGATGGGGGTGAGGGTGAGGGTGGGAGTATGTGCTGGCATGCAGGTAGGGTGGGGGATGTAATAGTTAAGATTTAACCTACCAGAGTCCATTCCTCCACCTACTCCTGTGAGGCCCTCAGGATGCAGAATCGCCAAGACCTTCTCCTCCCATGTTGTTAGTTGTGGGGGAGGAGGTGGGGGTCCGCCGCCAGTCCGCTGAACCGCAAGGTAGTGTCTTGAGACCATGGAACGCACCTTCCCCCGTAGGTCGTTCCACCTCTTCCTGGTGTCCTCCCGATTTCTTGGGTGCTGTCCCACTGCGTTTACCCTGTCCACTATTCTTCACCATAGCTCCATCTTCCTTGCAATGGGGGTGTGCTGCACCTGTGATCTGAATAGCTGTGGCTCTACCCGGACGATTTCCTCCACCATGACCCTGAGCTCCTCCTCTGAGAACCTGGGGTGTCTTTGCCGTGCCATGGGGTGGTGTAGGTGATGTGTGGGGTGGTGTGTGGGGTGATAAGTGTGCTGATATGTAGTGGTGTGTAGTGTGAGGTGCGTAGACGTTATGTGGGTGATGGTGTTGTGCGCCTGTGGATGCTAGTGTTGTTGATGGTGGTCTCTCTCTCTGGCCTTCTCTCAGTAATTGTGGTCGTAGGGGTTTGTGGGTGATGTGGGTGTGTGTTTTATATTTTATTGGGTGTGTGGGAGTGGTGTGTGTATGTGTATCAGGTGTGTGTATTTCGATTTCTCCAATGTGGCATTGTTTTGTATGTGTGTGTGTATTTGGAGCGTGGCGGTGTGTACCGCCAATGGAATACCGCGGTTGAAAGACTGCCATGTGGATTCGTGGGTCGTTATGGTGTGGGCGTATTTCTGTTGGCGTGACGGTGGAGGATTTGTTTTCGCCAGTTTATCACTGACCTTTGGTGTGGCGGACTTGTGTGGGTGTCTGAATATTGGCGGATTCCGTGCTGTGGGTCATAATAGCTTTGGTGGATTTCCGCGGCCGCAGCGGTGTGTTGGCGGTCTTCTGCGCGGCGGTAAGCGGCTTTTACCGCCAATGTTGTAATGACCGCCAATGTTGTTTAATGTGTAAATTTGGTTAGACAATGTGTTCATACCATTATTGACAACAGCTAAAGCTTTCTCTAGATTTTCTCTATCTATTTGCTTTAAACATGCAGGCACTTCCATTTGTGAAAGCTTCGGTATTTCATTATATATTGCATATAAGAAATGTTTGAAACATGTTTTTCTGGGACCTAACAAGAAATCTTGTAAGTCAACATCTTCAGAAATGATAGAAAGGTGTTCTTTTACAGCTGTTAATATGGAACATTGTAACCATTGCTGACAACGTTTACCTACACTGTATGTGGTAATGATACCTGAGTCTTGAGTGATGACGTAACAAGGGTCTGGTCTGCTTGCTCTAAAACCTTGAGTAGAGTTAACAAAAGATGCAGCACAAACTTTTGTGTCCACTGGCCACAATAACCACCTATTGGGACTGGAACGTGATGAATTAAAGGTACCATTCTGAACACAACCATTGAACTGTTCTTCTGTGACATTTAAAATGTTCTGCCAATTTTCACATTTTTCTACTAAGGGAACATTGGACACATTCTTCTTTTTTGGGCCAACCCTAGGGGAGTCGTTTAGTGTATGCTGTCATTGAGTAAATATAATTTGCTAGAAATTAGATAAGCTTTAAATGAAGCCTCGGTGACGTGCATTTGCCCATTTTACGTTCCCCAAACACTTTTTAACTCAATTGATTTCTTCCAATATTCATAACCTTCTATGGTGAAGTGTGAAACAAAGGAATCTGAATAAATCAATTTTCTATTAGCTAGCAATATTTTCCTTGCTTTTGAATGTAGTAATTTGAATTAATAGGACTCAGCATTATTAACATAATTCCCAATAAAATAAGTAAACTTTTCCATATATGTTTTAGAACTTCCCACTGGCGGAGTCAGACAATGTTCCCACTGTGCATAATTGAAAACTACTCTTGGAGTATTAGCTCGATGTAAGTAATGGTGTCCATAATCGTGATTACAGTACATTTCTCCATAATTTGCAGTATTCATATATACATACTCACTTTCAAATACAGAATAATATTCAAGCTCAGAAAACATAGAATCAACTGTTTTTACATCCCAGTGATCTGAAACAACTCCATTGTAATGGTATCATTCATTGATACTTTAAACACTTATGGCATTTGAATTATTTCTGTATGACCAAAAATATCAAATGGAACTTTATCCCAAACAATCCCATCAGGAACTAGAAAAGCTGAAATGTTCACAAGGGACAAGTCTCTTCGTACTTTATGTGAGGATAAGTAAAGCCTTAAAACCTCATCCACCAGTTCAACAGCAGAGCATTCAAGAAGATAATGACCATTTATCAGTAAACAGAAGAAGATAACAAACCCAATCCATAGAAGAAAGGCAAGCAGTGTCAATATGATCTACAGATAATACCATGGACGGATCAAGTAATTTTGTTTAAGCCAGTTTAAAAGCATACGTGTTTTTGTTACAGGTACAGGTGCTGATGCTGAAGAGTTTGAAGAGAAGTCCTCAATGTTAGCACAATAACCAGAAGCAGTCTGTGAAAAACTGGAGCAGGTGCAGGTGAAAGATAGCTGGTAGATGTATCCATAGGTGGGTCATCATAAACGATTCCATCCGTTTGTGTTGCATTGGAAAACTACAGATTTATATTTTGGACATTTCTTGTTGATAAAGTGGTAGCAGGAATCAACAAAAGTTAATTCTCCACCCTCCTCAGCCTCGGGGAAATAATTTCCTGAATGGAAGTGAGAAGGGTAAGGGAACTACTCAGGAATCCTTGCGGTCCACTGTGCAGGATTGGTCACATGCTGCAATTTTACGTTATCAATGGACACAAAGCCGTTGTCTTTAGAAACAGGCAGTAGAGGTAGTATGACAGTTTTGGTACCGTGTATTCCTAGTACTGGAACCGGTGCTTGGTATAATGGCCCAAACTTCTTCTTCACAGGTATCTTTTCTCAAACTAGATCCCCAGCTTTAGGAATCGAGCCTGTGGATGTTTGCTAATTCGTCAATCCCAAAGTGATAGAACATGAATATGAATTTTCATCATGGAATTGTTGTATTTCCTGTAAAACGGTGACACGTTCATTTATGTCAAGAAGTGTTTCTTCCAGCACCACGCCAGGGCCATCAAGATCTGGGACATACTTGGGAATCCCAAACAGGACTTTATAGTGGGTATCTCCTCCCAAATACCTTCTAAGCAGATTGTGGGATGCTCTCTGGACTCCATGCAGGTGATGGGGCCAACTACAATCTGAACCTAGTACCCTAGTGGTTAAGGATTGCTTTAAGTTTGGGTTTGCCCGCTCCACTACCGAATTTCCTTCAAGATGATATGGAGAGGAATAATGCACCCCATTACTCATCGTTGCTATGGTTTCACTGGAGGTAAAGGCAGTATCCTGGTCTGAGTGGAATGCTGCAACTGCATATGTCCAGATAAAGACTTGTAAATCTTTAATAACAGTTTGAGCGTCAGCCGATCTTCATGCCACACCCATAGAAATCTGGCACAAGAGTTTACCTGAAGTAGAATATATTTGTACGCACCATCTGGTTGTAAAGGACCTCAATGGTCCAGGTACACACACTACGAAGGCTTGTTGGAAATTAAGAGGGGTGTCTGCGGTGGGCATCTGATCGTGAAACCTATAGTTTTTTGGCAAATGTCACAACTAAGGACAAAGTGCCTGGTCTGTTTATATAGACCAGGCCACCAGTAGTAATTTTGCAGTAAAGAAATTGTAGCCACCACACCATCATGGGCAGAAGCAACACCCACATGAGCTGCTTTAAACAGAGCTAGTCTGTGGTATTGGTTGGAGATCAGAGGATCACCCACTCCTGGTATTGTATCAAAGGTAATGTTTTGGGCACTTACGTGATATGGAATATTTTGCAAGGCATGCTTTTGGAAAGGGCTTGGCATCAGCCGAGGCTTTCACAGCAGTCAATGTTTAATCATCCAGCCTCGTATGATAACTAGTTATCTCAGCAACAGAAGCCATGACAACTGCAGATTTGGCAGCTTCATTCGCCAATGAGTTCCCTACAACTTGTACTCCACAATGTTGGTGACCCTATGTACGTACTACATGAGCCCCTGGCAGCTTGTCTTTAAGATCTGCCACTTCCCCCACAAGAATTTGTGTTTATGGTATTTCCCTTTCGAATCCCTGAACCCATTAAGGCACTAGTAGTGTACATATTCATTGAAGGACTGTACACAATAATAAGAATCGGATACAATCAAGGTTGAAAGTTCAGGATCTGTGTGTTCCAGTGCCAAATTCAAAGCCTTAAGCTCTGCGAGTTGTTCTGTGAAGTCTCCTAGGGTCTGTGGGTAGGATAGTTGGCTGCACAAGCCACTGAGTACTGATGTTTGGGACCTACAGCTGGTTGAGCTGAACCATCAGTGTAAATGATGATTCTGTGTTGGTCAAGAGGCAAAATATTGGTAGACATGGAGTATTTAAGTTCATGCTGGAGAAACTCTTGTGTCTGTAGTTTTGGATCGAAAACATAGTCAACATCAGTCGCAGTCAAGGAGGTAGCCCAATGTATCCAATGTGGATGTAGTGCTTTTGTTTTTGGGATGCTTGCTTTTGTGACAGCCTCAAGGGCTGGTACTGGGGTAACAACAATGTTTAGTTTCCCTGTGGCTAGTTGTCTCTCCTTTATGACCGCCATCTAAACCACAGTCAATATGTTTTCTGTTGGTGCAAAACGCTGTTCTGCATTAGAGTACAGATGTGATTTGTATGCTATGGGTACAATGTCACCTTCATTGAATGTAACATATGTGAATCCGATGGCACCTGGAACGATCCAGATTACCACATTTGTAATGTGTGTAAATGTTTTACTTCAAGCATGTCAATCTGTAATGATCTGAGAATCTGGGTATGTTCTGATGTCCAATGTTTGCTTGAAAAATCAGAATAGATTAATTCTCAAAGTGGTTTGATGCATTGTGCGTAGTCTGGAAAGTCAGTTCTGTCAAAGTTAAAGAAACCAAGCAATGATTGCAGTTTCTTGATATTATTTGGTGGTTGTAATTGCACCCATTTCTCTAGGAAACGTGGTGCCAGGCTCTTTTCCTCATTTGATAGCTCGCATCCTAAAAATAGAACACTAAGAAAAGCAATTGTTGTTCCTTGAAATTAAATTTGTAGCTCTGTGCGGCAAATCCCAAAACATTACGATCCACTCTGGCTAGGTGTGTGATGAGATAATCATCAGTCAGACAGATGTCATCTATATAGGACAAAACCTAAGGATCAATATCATGCAATATTGATGTCAAGCGGGCTGAGAACAATCCTGGACTCTTCTTTTCCAAAAAGGAAGACGACAAATTCTGTGTTGAGAACCCAAGGCAGAAAATGCCCTTCGATCCCGGCTTTCAAGCAATAGATTTTGGCAGAAAAACATTTGAAATGTCCAAGGTTATTATGTATGTTGTTCATGAGTGCTGTACTGTGTGTGTTTTGTATAGCAAATGTGTGTGTGTGTGACTGTTTAAGTGTCTGTAATCTAAGACTATTCTAGATAAAAAGCCTGGTTTAGCTATGGGAAACAAAGGGTTATTCATAGGAGATACACAGGGTTCAATTACTATCTGGTACTCAAATTGAGATAAAATTTCCTGCACTGGTGCTTTAGCCTCATGTTTTATGGGATATTGAGGCTGTATGTGTGAGTTGGACCGTATTGTTATGACATGGTAAGGAGAATCCCTATCCCAACCCACATGGTTGTAGTACAGTGCTGGAGCATGCACCAAAGGCCAATCTGCGGCATAGGCTTCTTTTACTCGATCAGGAACAAGAACTGAGAAAGAAGGCAAAATGACATCTTCCCCTTAGGGGAGCATACGGACCAATTCTGGTGGCCAATCTTTTTCTGCCAATAGAATATCATAATTTATGTCCTGATTTACATCTCAGCAGAGAGGTTACTCCATCACAACAGTAACGGATATCCTGTCCGCCAAAATATAAATCCCATAGGATAAAATGGGATTCATATTTCTGCAGACTGGATATCTGTCACAGTTGTGAAGGAGTAACCCGTCCGCCGAGACCTAAATCAGACCCTTAATTTTAATCTCCCCAGAAGATTATTTTGATTGTGCATTCAATGTGTCCCTCAATTTGAATTGTTAGTTTGTGAGCACTGTCGGGTGGGGAGACACACCTGTCTGCTGATTCAACTTCAAGGTAGTCGTTAGTTGCTGTCACATCCAGAAGCTCTTGAAGATTCTGGTGAACTATCCTGACCTCTGCCACACTGTATACCAGAGTCGCTGCCCACATTCTGTTCTTCAGTAATGTTCTCAGTATGTGTGGCATATTTAGCTGTAATTGCTGCAACCCTTTTCTTTTAAAACTAGGGTTTTTATTGTGAACGTTTTTCATCCTTTTTAATCATTATTTCTGAAGAGCATTGTGACTCCTTTTCCAGTTTCATGTACTCGCTTTGGTAAGGAATGGGAAGAGTGTGTCTCAGTATACTGATATCTGTCAGGAGTTTTTAAATTGTCCTTATTTCTATGACTGTATTGTTTCTCTGAGGTCTCTGAATGTGGACACTCCTTCTTTTTTTACTTTAATTTTATTGTTTTTCTGTTTATCCCAGCATTTTTTTAGAATCCTCTTGTGCTTGGTTGGTATTATCCTTACCACATTTACCTTGTAGTTGTGGCTTACATGGTCTTGCTCTCAGACTATCCCGACCTATACTAGTATAAGTCTTGCTGAAATTCTTTGGTAGCTCGCATTCCTGATCTTGCTGAGGAACATCCGGGAGCTACTGGCATACTGCCAATGCTACTGCTTCCCATTTTTTATTACTTAGTATGATTGAAGAGATTGTGGCAAAATTGGCCATTAATTTCATCCCCAAATCCAGGGCAGGGGCTGGCACATGTTCATCATGAATTTGTTTTAACCCTTGTGGAAGATTTGCAATTGTCAGAGTACCATGTGGGGTCGTATAAATTGCAGCAAATACTGTGCCTCAAATGGTACAGTCATCCATAGACGGAACCATTCCAAGCGGCAAGCACATTGTGAGAACTCTGTGTTTATCTTATCGGAATTTTGAGAATTCTGAGTAAAATCATTGGCTTTCTCCCTGAGGAAACCAGGAAATCTGTAGTTATTTTGAGGCTGGACTACTGGATGTGCTGCATCTTGGTGTGTCACAAGGCAGACTGACTAAACTCCAGAGAGCACATCTGTTGCTTAACATCCCCAGATGTGTGCCTACTGGGGCTGCTCTTGCAAAGCTACACTGGCTCCCACAAGGAAGAGTGCAAGTCTTTGTGTTTTTATCACAAACCCCTAAGTGGGAAAGGACATTGGTATCTACACTCCTTGTTAAAAGAGTATGTACTGACTAGAAATCTCATATCTGCTGTAACTTCATGGATGGTCATCCCTAGGATAACAAAAGCGTGCCTGGGGGAAGGCCCTTTGGTTTGCTGGCCTCTGCAATTTGGAACTCCCTGCCTAGTGACCTAAGACAGGGAAGATTTGAATCACCCTTCTGTAAGAAACTTAAGATGTGGGGCCATATGTACAAACACATTTTCCCATTGACACAGAATGGGTAAAACCCTTTGATACATCTGGCCCGTGGTTCTTTAGGCAACCTTAGGGGTTAGCATTTCTTTTGTCTGGGGTTGAGTGTGGCTACTGTTCGGTTTAATCAGGGATACTATTATTATTATTATCTTGGCGCCCCGTATGCCGAAACACTGCCTCCAGAGCATTTGTTTTTTGTGTTATCCAGCACTGAATTTTGTCACTTTTGGTGGGGGGGATCTTACCCATTATTGAAAGGATAGTTGACAGGTTTGTCCCACCTGTAGTCAATTGTAGTACTGCTGGAGCAACCCTCACTGGGCCGGTATTTAAGGTCTGCATTACAGAATGTATTAAGCATCTATATATATCTACTAGGTTATTATATAAGCGGCGTAGATTGGCTATGGGCGTAGTTTGTGTATGAGGATGTGGTGTATAAGTGGCCAATTCTGGACATGTAGGTCCGTCGTTACTTAAGGGACATGATCTAATGTTCCGAACAATGTGTAGAAAGACACCTTGATACCAATTATGGTGTTCTTGATAAGTGAGAGATATTTCTAAATGTGTATAAGCTCTGTATTGTGCAGGTGCATTTGGAATATTGTAATTATGAAAGTGGTGCACATCAGCTGCCAGAAAAGTGACCCATGTATATAATATTTCGGTTCTGTACATTTTGTGTGCGTCTATCACAAACATAACACCCCCACCCTCATCAGTGAGCCCATGAGTTAGTAAATGTTGTTTGAGAGGAAGTCTCATGTTTACTGGAATTACCAACCGCTGTAGCTCCACCATATTTTAAATAGGTATATTCAGAGATAGAAACACCAATTTGGGGAATCCTTTTAAGGTTCAAGCTTGAACAACCTATAGGTTAAGATAGGTGCTACCTATTTAGCTGAGGAGGATTTTTCCTAACACCATGGATTTCCCAGTATATAGGTAATTAGGGTACCTTTGACACACGAGAGAGGTACTCAGGAAATTTGTTAAATTTGTGCCTGACCAAACATTGGTGGTGCCTCGTTGTAGAACTCTTACCTTGGGGGTAAGACTATGTAGTTTAGGGCTCAGCAGAACCACTAAGTGTGGGTAGCTGAGTCGGTCCCACACCGCCTGTAAGCTGTCAGCCTGACTTCTTTGGCTAGCTGGCAGCACCTTCCTCAAACCTAGCAATTAGAGGTGATTTGTGGCAGCCTATAATATGACTCTTCAGGGAAGTTGAGGTACACAGATCATTCCCCTTTCTCTCAGTTACACCAAGTCTCACACATGCCAAGCCAAACAAGGAGATGTAAGATAAGTTTCAATAGATTGCATTCCATTATAAAAACACGAGCTGCAATGATTAGGCAGTTGAAACATAATAAAGTCATTATTGTTACCACTAGAGTGAAGAAAATAAACAATCCCACCATCCTGGTATGAGTATAAAACCTAATGATTTCTATCTTCACTCTAATGTCTAAAACCTGAGATCATAGTGGTGTTAATCCTTCTGCCTGTCCCGGCCTATGGGAAGAGCGCCGACCCCATACCTAAAACACGGGCATGGATCTGCCTAGTGTCTGCTGGCAATCCTCCGGTTGGCTGAAGAGTCAGAGCCAGGATTCGCAAAGCTGTCAATGAAATGGTGTACGTCCTCTGATGGCCATGGCTGGAATGCCCTCTACCCTCCTAAGGCCTATGCAGTGTTTATATAACAAATAATGCTGTGTTCTAGGAACAGGCCTGATGTGATAATATGTCTAGAGCTGAGGTTTGACTCCATAACTCTGGGAGCAACAATACTGGTTAGAATATTGTGTAAGGAACATGGCAACCTTGATCAGGACACAGAGTGAAATGAACGCAAAGAGCTGATAAAATGTGAAACATAAACAACTATGCCTTCTCAGAAAAGGCAGCTGATTACAATTTAAAAACAATGAGCTGAAAGCTGGCTGTGTTAAAAAAAAAGAAGTTAGAAGGATTAAAATTAATACAACTTGTACATGTATTTAAAAGCACAGGCTAAGGGCCTAAAGATAACATAAGGGTGCAAAGACTAGGTACTATGGGAAACCCACAACATTCTAAGATGCTCCTTACTTCAGTACCCCTGAATAACCCTTCTCTCTAGTCAGTCAGGTGAACGAGAAGGTTCAAGTGAAAGTCAGAAGAATGAGGTGGGACCTTCCACAGGGATGCATTCAGAGATCTGTTGCTGGGCTCCCAAAGGGAAGTACACGGTAGGTGGCATCAGGTGACTCCTTCTACTACATACAGACTAACTTTACAAGAAGCAATATATCACTTTTCTTATGCCCAATCTATTTCCGAGTACCTTCTGAAAACAGTAAGTGGCTGTACCTTAACGATGAATAAGAGGGGAGCAGCAGGCAAAAATCATTAATGGCATCATCTACTAGAGGAATCCTACAATCAGTTAGAGAGAACCGTGATTTTGAATGAGGATTTGGTCAAACACAAGCCCTGTGAGAAGCCTGGGGAAAAGATCTGCCCAGACATTTATTATTCAAGATCCATAAAACAAGATGTCTAGGCTCCAGAGGATCCAACATGCTTGCTTCTCTTCACTTTTAGGTAAATGGAATCCTTTAGAAATGCTGGCACATAGTAATGACTGTGAATTTTCTTGTAAAGGTTTGGTGACTGAGAGATAGCGATACAAAGGGCACAGTGGAACTGACTTCCAAGCTGTGTATGGGATAAACTACCAGTTAGGACACAACATCACCCTACAAACATATTTTGGGCAAAGTACTGAGTGACAAAAGATTGTGAAGATAAGTACACAGTTAAGTGTAGGTTTACTATACTTATCTTTACATATATGTGCCTTGGATATGGAATTACATTTAGTGCATCCTTCTCTGATAACCACCAAATCTCCACAACCTACTCAAAGACTTTTCAGACCAATATAATGTGTCAGAGACCACATCGGATCAGAAAGAAGGCACAGTTACCTGTTTACTCTCACAGAACACTCAAAGAGTTTTCAAACCAATACAATGTGTTAGAGACCACATCAGATCAGAAAGAACACAGAGTTACCTGTTTTCTGTTCATGCAGGAAAGTTGCCAACATCTGCAGCACAATCCTACCAATGGGATGTGTCAGAACGACTAACCTTACACCACAACACCTTTCTCCTCCTCTCCACACCACAACCCAAGTACATTATTCGCCTATTATATGCAGACTGTCCAGTGCAGGTGCGGGAGGACCAGATCCATCTCAGATCCATTTCAGATCTAATGGATAGCCACATAAAATACATTTGCATGCAATTAATCTAAAAGCAAGTAATTTGCATAATCAGCAGTTTATGTAATGCAGAAAATTTAGCAAGGATCTAGCAATTCTGAAACCTGGTTTGGCACCCCTTAGACCATTGACAGACTCATCCTAATGCGTGCTGTAACCCAAAACTACACACAATCAATAAAACTCGTAATACCGCCTCAAATCCTGAAACTGTGAATGAGACGCATTAACTCTGATTCACAAGTATAACATTCTAATATCCTTATTGTACACACCACACTGCTGGTATCACAAATATATTCACAGTCCTTAATATACTAGCTCCTTCTTGAGCTTTCCTCACAAAAAGCATTAAATACTTTAGTACTCATAAATCCCTCCGTAGACCTCTCCACCCATCCCAGCCATCAGCTCTAGCCATACAACATCCTCCCATCTGCTTCTGAGGGGAAAGAGGAGGCCCTCGACTGGAAACTACAGATAATAAACAGACCTATTGTTAGACCTGACAGGCTTAGGGTGGTCGTCCCCCAACTTTTTGCTTGCCTCCCTCCATTTTTCTGATCTCCTTTTTGCTGGTTTTATGGCTGCACACTTTACCTTTGCTGACCAGTGCTAAAGTGCTTGTGCTCTTGCCCCTAAACATGGTAACATTGGCTCATACCCAATTGGCATATTTAATTTTCCTGTAAGCCTCTAGTAAAGTGCACTAGATGTGAACAGGGCCTGCAAAATAAATGCTACTAGGGGGATGTAGCACTGATCGTGCCACCCACACAGGTAGCCCATTAACCATGTTTCAGGTCTGCCATTGCTAGGCCTGTGTGTGCAGTTTCACTGCCAATTAGACTTGGCATTTAAAACTACTTGCCAAGCCTTAAATTACCCTTTTCTTCCATATAAGTCATCCTAAGGTAGGCCCTTGGTAATCCATAGGGCAGGGTGCCATATAAGTAAAAGGCAAACATACGTTTTACATGTCTTGGTTGTGAAAAACTCCCAAAGTCGTTTTTCACTACTGTGAAGCCTGCTCCTCTCACAGGCCAGTATTAGAGATTACCTAATGCTTTTAATTGGTAATTTCTGATCTGAGGGGAATACACTTGTCATATTTGAAATAGTTGGAATGGTAGTAAGAAATCCTACTTACTGGTGAAGATAAATTCTACATTACTATTTCAGCAATGCCACTTTTACAAAGTAGGCATTTCTCTGCACTTACTGCCATCTGTGCCTTACAGCCTGTCTCCAATCCATGGCTGGTCTACGCTGGTTGACATCTCCCCTTGTGCATTCCACCCAGACAGCCATAAACACAGGACACTCAGCTGCATCTGCATTCATCTGCATACAGATGGGTTCTCCTGAGCAGGAGGGCTGGAGGGGCTCTCTCTGACACTTCAAAGGCCAGTTGCTTGCCCTAACACAAAGGACTGATATCCCCCACACCCCCAGGACGACTCCTGGCAGACAGGACTTGGTTGAAAGGAGAACTTGTGCACTTCAAAACCACTCTTTGAAGATTCCTCCACTTCAAAGGCACTTTGGGTATATATACTGGGTCTGTGACCCCACCAAATCAGACACTTCAGGACCTACAACTGGGCTGTGTCAGAAGGACTGCCTTCCAGCCCAAAGAACTCATCTGGACTGCTTTGCAGGAAGGACTGCTGGCCTGCTTGTTGCCCTGATGCCTACTGACCGCTGACTCTGTTGGAAGGGCTGTGCCTTTCTTCTCAAGTGCTCTCCAAGGGCTTGGATTGAGTTTGCCTCCTGTTCTGAGGTCTCAGGGCTATCAAAGACTTCACCAAATTAGAGAAAATCCAGAGCATCGGAAAATCAATGCAATGCCTGAAAAATGTGATGCAACACCTTCTGGATCGACCAGTACCTGTCTCACTGTTTAAAAACCACTGCATCGCCTGCCAGACCGACGCAGCGCCTGTTGCCTCTGCTCAACGCGTTCTGTGTTTTCCACGCATCATACGGGTGTCAAAATATCCCTGCATCTCAGTGAGGAACCAAGGCTGCACTCTTGGAAACAGACGCATCGCCTTGCAGCATTGAAACAAACAGCGCATCACCTTTGCAAAGTCAGAAAAATCTATGCATTGTTTTACTTTTTGATGCATCTCCTCCTCTGCAGCCACTCTGCATCGTTACTTTTTGACACATTCCAGGTACTGTGTGTATAAAGGATACAACCACTGATTCTTAAGAATTGAGGCTCATTTAAAAAGTGATATCTTGACTTGTGCATGTTAGATTTTTATCATTTTCATCTTATTGTGTTCACATAAATATCTATTTTCCTAAACTTGTGTGGAGTAATTTTTGTGGTGTTTTGCCTGTCTTACTGTATGAGTTACTGCACAAATACTTTACACATTGCCTTCTAAGTTAAGCCTGTCTGTTTGGTGCCAAGATACCGGTGGATGAGCACAGGATAATTTAGATAGGTGTTGTGACATACCCTGACTAGGATTGTGGTCCCTACTTGGACAGGGTGCATACCTCTGCCAACTAGTGACCCAATTTCTAACACCTATAGAGACAGATTTGTCTTTTTTTTCTGACACTGCTTTCAGAATCCTGGGGCTGGGAGTAGGAAGGGCAGGGCCAGGGGCACCAAATGGCAAACCACGGCAGCTGCCACACCTGGCTATATCTAGTTGATGCCTATGTTTTGCAAGTTCATATAGCTGTATACTTCTACTCGAAAGCAGCCTCTATTCCTGTGCAAATATGTACTCCAATGTGCCCTTTATTCCTGCACACATGCTTATCTTTGCTGGCACTAAGACTGCATTCCTGACATGATGAAGCAATCTGTAAAAGAATTCCCTGGCTTGAAAGGTAGGATTCTACCTGTTGTGGTATAAGCAGTTTTTTCTTTCTTTTATACAGCGTGTGCTGCACACAAGGTGGAGTTCCCAGTGCGGTGTATAGTGATTTATAGCCCTGCTAGACACATAGGCGGTCATTATGACTTTGGCAGATGGTGGAAGTCCCGACGATCAGGTTGCTGCCAATGCAGCTGCCTTCCCCTGGGCCCCATTAAGAATTCCCCGCTGGGTCAGCGGGGAACGGCCTACAACTTTGACACCATCTCATAATAGAGCTGGCAGCAATGCTGTAGTGCGTAGGGTGCCCCAGCACTCATCGCGATGTTCACTGTCTGCAAAGCAGGCAGTGAGGGGCTTGCAAGGGGGGGTCCTGCACTGCCCATGCCAAGTGCATGGGTAGTGCAGGGGCCCCCCTAGGGCACCTTGTGCCCAGTTTCCACCAGCAGTTACATGGCAGTGCTACCGCCATGTAACTGCTGGCGGAGAAGAGTGTCACATCGGCACTGGTATGATAGCCACCGCAACCATTGCGGTCTTAAGACCGCCAGGGTCGTAATGAGGCCCATAGTGTTTCCAGAAGCACATCAGCATTCACTATTACCTTCTAAAGCATTTGTGGCCACGGTATGGGCTACTGTAAAATTGGACATTGGCAAGGCATACATTGCTACAAGCAAAGGGAACTCAGTGGAAAAGTGTTTGTTAAAAGATAATCTCTGTGAACAGTCAGCTTTTAAAACCTCTGCCACATAGAAATTGGCAGCAAAGACAAATGTGACTGTACATCTGTTGTTGCTTACTTCAATAATCAGAAAGATGCCGTATTTTAATATATATTATAGGGTTCAGACCTTTTGCAAAGATCTGCAGTTTTCATGGGGTAATTAAAACTGTAAGATGACTTTGGTGATTAATGCACTTCCTTGAGAGGTTTGTGTCTTGTCTAGTTAGTTATGACTCATTATGTGGCATATAGGGTTAATGTGCCTGCTGTAAAGCACACCATGTAACAAGCCAGTCACCAATTTGTATTTTATGCAGATAGAAAAGTGGATTACTTTTTTTGACCCAGAGATCTTTCTGTCACTTGCAGTTCATAACTTGCAATCCTATTAATACGGCACAGTGATCTACGAAACGGCATCAAAGAGCATCAGACAGACTGCAAAGCTTAGATTTAGAACCTTATTGCCTTTTTCCTGAAGCTGTCATTATTCAAAGGTTGGTAAAAAGGGTTACACTGGGTGGTAAGTTTTATCAGTACTGACAACAACTACTGTATCACGTTTTAAATCATGACTTTGAGTTTCTCATGATCATGCATCCTTAGCATATATGGCCTCCTAGTATGGCCTACTAGTATGGACAATATGTGACTCGTACACCTCAATGGAAAGCGGGCAATGTGTGGGTGCTGCTGATGTGTGCCAGTGTCTGGAAGTTACACTGGAATAAGTTCACCATGTTTCACTGGATCCAGTCTGCATCCTAGATCAAGCTCAACAATAAGTGTTTGATCTGGGATCAGAATAAATCCCCTCATTTTCCAGAACAAACTCAAGCGCACCATTTTGGAGGCCTGTGTCTGTGCTTTCATTGAACAACTATTAGACTTGGCATCCTTGGCGTGGTTTTCCCTAACTTTTTGCCTCTGCCTCACAGGTTGTTGATGTGTGCTGCACTCTGTTGCTGTTTTATGATACTCTGGGCACTTTACCACTGCTAACCACTGCTAAAGTGCAAGTGCTCCTATGTAAAATGTAGGTGTAATTGGCTTAACCATGATTGGCATATTTTATTTACTAGTAAGTCACTAGTAACGTGCACTAGAGGTTCCCAGGGTCTTTAAATCAAATGCTACTAGTGGGCCTGTAGCACTGGTTGTGCCACCCACATTAGTAGCCTGTGAACATGGCTCAGACCTGCCACTTCAGTGTCTGTGGGTGTCAAGCTGCCAATTCGACTTGGCAGGTGTACCCACTTTCCAGGCCTTAATCTTTCTTTGTCAGACATGTAAAGCACCCTGAACGTAGGCCATAGGTAGCACCATGGGCAGGGTGCAGTATGATAAAGGTGGGACATGTACTGATGTGTTTTACATGTCCTGACAGTGAAATACTGCCAAATTCGGTGTTCACTGTGCAAGGCCTATCTCTCTCATAGGTTAACATGTGGGCTGCCGTTAAATATTATTAAAGAGCAGTTCCCTTTGAGAGCAAATCGAAATATGGAGTTTGGGTTCTCTCAATTAACAATTTAAAAATACATCTTTTAGTGAAGTTGGTTTTTAGATTGTTAGTTTGAAAAATACCACTTTTAGAAAGTAGGCCTTTTCTTGCTTAAACCATTCTGTTACTCTGTCTGTTTGTGTATTCCCTGTCTAGGTCAGTTTGACAGTTGGGCTGTTTGCACCTCTTCTCTAGACAGTGACACAAAGGGAGCTGGGCTGTAGCCTGCATATCTTGATGAGCCATCTGTGCTAGAGTGGAGGGAGGAGTGGTCACTTACACCTGAAAGGGCTGTGCCTACCCTCACACAATGCAATCTCCAACCCCCTGGTGTGTGTCTGGGGCCTGGCCTGGGAAGGCAGGATCTTGTGAGCAAGAGAGACTTTCCTTTGAAGTATGACTACTTCAAAGGCAGAAAGGGGTATAAGTATTGGACCCAAAATCCCTGAAAATTAGATCACTTCTGGAATCAAGAGGAACCTGTGCCAAGGAGAAGAGCTGAGGAGAAGTGCTTCCCCCTACCTGGGGCTGTGCTTTGTTGCGCTATCCTGAAGTTGCTGCTTCTGCCTGTGAAAGGGGGACAAGGACTGGACTTTGCTGTGCATTCCTGCTTGAAAAGAATCTTGAAGGGCTTGAACTGAGCTTGCCTGCTGTTTTGAAGTTCCAGGGCCGTCAAAGACTTCCTCTACCAGCAACTTGACTCCCTGCTGAGACTACTGCCCTGCCAAGTGGTGCCCTATCCAGTCCATGGGCCCTTGAAAGGTGAAGTTGGCAGAACAAGAGCTGAAAATCTACGCACAGAACACCGTGCGGGCACAATTTTGACGCACAATCTGCAATATGGCTGATAAATGTTACGCTGCTATCTTCACAGCTGAAATCGATGCTCCACCTGCATCGCAGCTGGGAGATCGACACATCGTGGCTGGAGAAACGACGCACAACACCCGCTTGCGGCTGCTGATAACGATGCAAACCCCACGCAGAGCAGTTTTCTAACACCGTGCAACCGGATTTTCCACGCATCGTCTCTGGGCATTAAAGTCATCCCGACTCTGCGTGGATCCGAGGTGCCCCGTCCGAAAATCGACGCATCGATCTCTTGCCAGGGAGAAAAACGATGCATAGCCGACCCGACTGGAGAAGGAAACGACTCACGGCCTCACTTGTGAGTAAGGAATCAACGCATCGCTGAATTGTCCTACGCACGCTCGCCAGTGGGTTTATTTTTCATGCTAACCAGGTACTTTGTGCACAAACATCGTTCAATTGTTTTCTATGGAGTAAGACTCTTATTCTTTTGAAAATTCATTACTTGACTTGTGTATGTTGGAATTTTGTCATTTTGGTCTTGTTTGATTAAGATAAATATTACCTAAAGCTGGTATGGTGTCCATTTTGTGGTGTTTTCATTGTATTACTGTGTGTTGGTACACATTTTTTACACATTGCTTCTGAAGTTAAACCTGCTTGCGCGTGCCAAGCTACCAAGGGGGTGAGCGGGGATTAACTGAGTCTGATTCTCCTTTACCCTGACTAGAGTGAGGGCCCTTGCTTGGACAGGGGGTAACCTGACTGTCAACCAAAGACCCCATTTCTAACAACAACCCAGTTAATTTATGGAGTTTTCAACAATTTTCATGCTATTAAATCAAAGCTTTAGAACACACTGCCGTGTCACAGCAATTACTGGACTGGAATGTGATGCGACATGGAGTCGACTTCTAACCTTAATTAATAAACTTGTCCTAAAAAAGAAATATGAAGTCATCTTTTTTTTTAATTACCAAAGGTTGTGATATTTATTTATTGCAGTTTTATATTGCTTGAACTTGACCCAAACATATTAGGGCACTTTACATGAGCACCATTTGCATTACACAAGGTCATATTTTTTTTATTTATTTTAGGCACCAGGAGGTTAAGGGGCATATTTAAGAGCCCCTAGCGCCACCGGAGTGCACCTTTGCATGACGCTCCGGTGGAGCTATGCCTTGCACCGTATTTACAAGGTGGTGTTAAGCCACTTTCTGTAGCTTAACGCCACCTTGTAAATACAGTAACTTCACACGCAGCACTTAGCTTGGAAGGGGCGTGCAATGGGTGTTGTTGTGGGCGCGTCACAGCAACACCCATTGCATTTTGATGCTGCCTCAGAATTACATGTTGTCATAAACCTGAGACAGCACCAAAATCTAACGCCACCACTGGGGTGGCGTTAGCATGGTGCGACGAGGAGAAATGCTTAGGTGGAAGGTGTTCCTTCCTGCACAAAAAACAATCTCCCCCTCAATGCAGCCACCCCTTGCACTATGGTGTAAGGGTTGCTGAGATGGCGCACAGTAGCAAATTTAGCATCGGAGAAGGGGGAAACACAGGGGTGCGCTGTATTCTAGTAAATATGGCGCATCCCTGCATTTTGAAACTTATGGTGCACAACGCTGCCAAATTTGTCGCAGCGCTGATCACCATCATTTTCTATTAAATCTGGCCCTAAGAGATTTGTTGAAAATTATAGGATTTTGATCTAATGCGAAGATTCTAACCTGGTTCCCCACTGCAATAATCAGCAGCTCTGGTCGTAAAGCCACGTCCTCTGCATGCCTGTGCATTTAAAGAGTGCTCCACACCCATGAGGAGGCACCACAGTGCATATACCATCAGTATGCTGCTCATGGGAATTTTCTGGTGGGAAGAGTGCATGTCTGTCATTTAGCCTTTATGTATAGTTCTTTAATGTTGTGGTTGAGGGCCCTAGTTGTGCTCTTACATTGGTTTGGCACTGCGCCTTATGTTTGTTCAGCAATGCAGGCCTATAAAGAAAAGGAGCCCGTATTCAGTTGTAAATACTTGTTCTGGTGTACCTGGGCTTTTGTAAACACATCTGTTTGTACAATTGAGATCACAAACCTGCCCTGCTGATGCAACCAAGAAAACAACATTTGGAGAGCCAATCATTTTGAGTGTGGGCGAGAAAGATTTGTTCTCACCTGTTATGCCCACTATAGAGTTCTGCTGTCATTCGGTTTCTGTGTTGCCATCATGTGCACCCACACTGGATACCTCCACAGACGCTGGACCTCTGTTTCAGCCTGCCGCTCTTGCACAGCACTCGCCCCTTCTAGTTTCCTCACACACAGGGGTGTAGCTTAGTCAATAATGTTAGGGAGGTGTGAGTCTAAGATTTACCAACAAGCATCATGGTGTACCCAACTAAAATAGGTTGAGCTGGGGCCATTTGGTGAGTTAATGAATATGGTGAGTATCATTGGGTTTGAGTTATGTAGAAAACGTAGTGTTAGTCAGCACAGGGCCACAGTTTGATAGTCTGGACTTCTTCATCTACTCCTGTCTCATTCCCCTACACAGCAATGTGGAGGAAGGGGGCCAAGGAGAGCAGGCCAGCATCAGCACAGACATGACATGACATGAGCAGACCAGGCCTGGGGAGGGCAGGGAGGGCTGGCCTAGTAGAAGCCCGTGTTTGCAGATCTTGAAAGAAGATGGGGACACACACTAGATGCTCACATTCAAAATCACCTGCTTAGAACCCATACCCAGATACACATCTTGGGCACAAACAGGTGGGGACACCATAGCATGTGTGTCTAATGCATCTGAGACAATGGAAGGGCAGTTGCAAGTTTCCCTACCTCACTTAATAGGTACAGCAAACTATCATTAGTGTAAGCATCCCTCATACAACTGGTATAAACAGTGCAAGTTTCCTAGCTTCACAGAACAAGTATTACACTGCAACTTGAGTGCAATCTTCACTTTCTCACAGAAAGGTAATACACACTATCTGCTGTTTAGAGTCCAATCATCACAAAAAGGTACAGCACACCGACAGATGTGGAAGCCTCTCCCTGACAAACCAGGTACAGTACACCATCATTATGCAAGCAGCCCTCAAACAACAGGTACAACTGGGCATCAGCAGTGCAAGCTTCTCTCTCTCACAAACAGGTACAACATGATAACAGCGAACAATCTTTCCTCCTGACAGAAATGTTCTAACACTATGTCAGCAAAAGAAGCTTCTTATGTAAAGCAGATACAGCACAGCCTACCTCAACACTGCAACCACAATTACCTATTTGATGTGCATGCTTCTCTATGGTTGTGTGAATTGGTAGGTGTATGGATGGCTGAGTGGGTAAACGGTTAAGTATGGATCGGAAAGTGGGCTGCTGATCAGCTCTATTGATGTCTGCGTTAATGGAGGAGCGGGTGGTAGGATTGTGGAGTAAGACTGTGGGCAGTTGGGGAGAGCCTGGCATAAGGGCTCATGAATATATGTGTGATTGATTGTTGAATTTGTGTGGATGGATAGATGGATGGGTACATGTCTGGATGAAGAAAGTTTGTTAAAAGATAATCTCTGTGAATTGATGGGTATTTGTGGAAATGTGGACGATAGTTTGAGTGTTATGGGCGGATTAACAGTTACTGTGTACAAATGGTATATTTGTATGTCTATGGTGTGAGAGTGATGCACGTGTGGACAGATCATGTGGGCGTAGTGATAAGTGACCCATCTCAGGATAGGGTTTAATATGAAGTAGCATTGAAAATAAAGGAGTGGCATTCACATTCAAGAAGTAAGTGAGACATCTCAGAATTAGGTATAACATGCGGTAGCACTGAACATAAGGGACTCATATGCACATTCCAAGAAGTACGCCATCTCAGAATGAGTTATAACATGCAGTAGCACTGGAATAAAGGGGTGATATTCACATTACAATAACAGAGCCATGTCAGAATGAGGAAGAACATGCAGTGGCACTGAAAATTAAGGGGTTGGCATTCACATTTAAACTCTAAGATTGCACACACATAAATATGACTCCAACAAGTGTGGTAACCAAGTGACTAGTTGTCAGATTTGATCGCACGAAGAGATGTAACAATGAATCATCTGTATACTAAGGAACTGTGAGTACCTGTCAGATAATCATAACAGGCAGCACACAGGAGTGGAGTGAGTGACAGGAGGAGGCCCTCTGCACTGGTTATGGCAGGCATCAGGATCCAACTGGCACTGCCAATATATGATCCGACGAAGCAAATATTCATGGGGTGTGCCCCCCCATGTACACCTCTGAAGCTATGCCCTTGGGCAAATCAAACCCAAAGTTTCTATCTGCTTGCAACCAGAACTGTATGACTTCTTAGAGGTGTCCTTTTTAACACAGCTTTGCTCAGACACTGGGGCTAAATGTGATCTTCCCCTCAACTAGGAAGATAGCATGGGAAAAGGTTTGCTTAAAGGGTTGCAGAGGCTGAAAGATCCCCCTATTGCCTAGACGTGCAGAACGTCTTCTAAACACCAGAGGCCAGAATAAGTGGGAGGAATTTCCTTCTCCGAGGCCACTGGAGAGTTGAAGAACCAACAAAACTTGTACTGCACATAGTAATACCCATAGATTAGAGGTCATTCCCAATTTGATTCACTAACAGAGAAGCCAAGAACACTAGTAGAGGGCATCATACATTCAGGGAGAGTGACAGCCTCTCCTAAAGATGAAGAAGTGAGCAGATCAACAGTCAAATATACAGGGATCATGATGGTAAGATGAGGAATGTGTTATGTTGTCTAGTCCCATAACACGTATTTTTTTATAGGTTGGTGCCAGCATTGATATATAACCAGACTATTCAGTGATTGGAAAGGTCATCCAAAGAAGGGCTTCTCACTACATGAGTTAAATCCTAATGCTTACAATGACGCCAAAAACATTTTGTGGCCTTCTTCTTCCATTATCAAGTAAAGAACCCCTTTTTTGGAGATCCTGAGTCTTGTAGTGTATTCACAGTGAACTCGGGTATTTGGAGGGCTTTTGATAGGCCCATCTCCCTAATTACATGCCCATTCTTCTAGTGCTCCTGCCTCGTAAGCTTTCCCAACAAAGACTGATAAACCTGCCCCCAATCACAGCTGTGCATGGATCGGATCATCATCACAGGCAGCACACAGGAGTGTAGTGGGTGACAGGAAGGGGCCCTATGCACTGGGTATGATAGGCGTAAGGACCCGACGTGCTGCCAAGCCATGAACCAAGTAAGACAATTTTCAGGGTGTGTTCCACTCTATCCACCTCCCTGAAGCTATGCCCCTTTATCAAATAAATAAATGCATGCTAACATTTGTATTTGTGCTTATTCATTTGAGTTTTTTTTAGTCTTTTATTTTATTCTCTTGTTCTCTTGGTCTATCTCTGCCTTTCACTCTTCCTTCGCTCTCTCATTCTCTTTATCTCTCTTACACTTTCTCTCTCTTCCTCTCTCTAAATTACCTTTTCCCCAGTTTTTTTCTTTCTATCCCACACTCTCTTTGTCTCTCTCTCCCTCTCTCTCTCTCAAGCTGGAAGAACCTGCAAACATGTTCTGTGATGAATTATCTTTCCAAGGTAGGCACAAGCGTAGGTCCATAAGGTGGCCCAGAGAAGACAAGGGTGTAAGTAGAGTTGGCTGGCGGGGCTATGGAAAGGATCTTCCAAGGTGTCACTTGTGAAGTAACGGCTGTCACCGTTCAGATTACTGTCAAGTTGGCTTCCTTCATTTTTGTTGAATTCTGATACCCCAATATTACAAGGTTACCTCCTCCCAAAAAAAGTAGCTCCCTCCTCTTTCCATTTTTCTCCGGTGTCTTCAGCAACAGTGGGGAGATGCAGGGATTTGGCCAGTTGACTCGAGGCCAGAGGCGACAGCAAAGTCTTTCAGGTGCGGGCAATTTTGGCCGTCGAGCCTTTGAAGCCCCTGAGATAAATGAAAAGATCAACAGTATAGAGGGAGGGAATGTGCATCCCATCAGCTAGGGGGGCGGTCCATACTGCTCCTCTGCCATCATCCTCACCGCCAGCGGCTACATGGCCGAGGCAAAAGGCGGGGAGGGGAAGCAAGCAGCAATCCCTTCCATGTCCCATATAGATCTTGCAACATCCCTTTTGTTTCAGATTCCATTTTGTTACACTTAAAAGAGCGTGCAGAACGTTTGAACGTCTGATGTTCTGTGCTGAGCTTCCAGTAACCTCAAAGCCTTGAAAAACAATATGAACTTGAGGGAGCGTAGCTCTTATACTCAAAATTAACATGAAATGTTTATGAACTAATGCATGATCATGTCGCATAGAAAATGTATTAATGTTTTTTTGTTAAACGTGCGCTTCAAATGTGCCCATGGGGAGTGGTCGTCAATGTATACGATGATTAATGAAATTGACTAATGATGTAATAATGATGCGTTAATGAATGATTTTACACTAATATTAAGAGTTATATGTAAAGGTTTTGCAAATTAATTCACTAGGCCGCAGTTAGCATGAGTCGAGGCCTAGCTGTCCGGTTTCATATTAAATGTGTTTTTCTAACGTGCAGTGTGCTGACTTGCTGAAGGACATGTACTCGTACTTTTCCAAAGCTAGAAGATGAGTGTAACCGTAGTAGATCCGTTCCCAAGAAATTCGACTTGCTTAAGGAAACATTTTTACTGAATGCAACAGTGTAGACTCGTTGCAGGTACAAGGTCGCCTAAACCGGTATAGACAATGGAACCACTGACTGGGGATGCGAGAGGACCACTAGAGTATGAAATCATACTGGACATTCTACCCGCTGAAGACGTCAATCACAAGAACCAATAAACTACGTGAGAACTGCTATGGGCTGACAATTTTAATGGTATCACTGGAAACCTATTGGATGGAGATAGTGGGGTGCCAAACCCTGCCCAATTAGGAATTAGGGGACTGTACAACAGAAAAGGGATAAAAACCTTTGACACGAGGAGCCATTAGGAGATGCCATTGTGAACTTTTGCTATGACCCAGTGACTTTGTCACTTTACCTGGAGACTTTGCTCTTTGACTCTTCAAACCATCCTCACCCTTACTTTGCCCGTTTTACACTTCTCCTCCTTATGAGGGAAGTGTCCCTACTTACCCCGTCTTGCTGAACCTGGCTGATGGTGAATCAACTGATGTCCTGAGGACGAAGATTGACTCTGTATGCTGACCCATTACGGAGGGTAACTATATGATGATGAAATTGTAATTGTCTGTTTGCCTTTCCTTTCTAGGTACCAACTGCTTCTTTTGATAGAGACCATAGTTTTTCTAAATTGGTGTTACCAAATTGTTTTGCATGAAGCCCAACATGCCAATACTAATTCGAGGTTAGTTAAGGGGTTCACTAAACGGACGCATATAGACAATTGACTGAATTAATGCTTTGTTGAAACGTGCTAATGATACTCTGCTAAGGTTAACCTATGTTGACGTTGTGTTATGTTCTAATGTTCATGATCCTTGCTTTGATGAAATCTTATTCAAGTTGCCATATTATGACAATGCTGATGTGTTTCATGGTTTTGAGACTAATAAATTTGCTAGTAGAATTGTAATCAATAGGGAATAAACATCATAAAATCGTACTAAACTGGTGTGGTTATTCATGACTGAAAGGTCATGGTGGTTTCCGAGTCTTATTGATGACATTATTGACTTGTTGATTGCCATGTTGATTAGCTATCTCGTCTTGAGGTGTCTTCAATCAGGGTCAAAAGATTAATTGGCCTAAAACGAGTCCCAGAGTGAATAAATTATATAGATTCGGACGCGTTAGCAGTTTTGGTAGCAGAGGACGGGTAGGCCTTTTGGGGGCCCTAGGACGAGGGACCATTGTTTTATAGTATTTTTGAAATAATGCAAATTGGAGGTCTGATGTGTCTCTAAATTCCCCATGACTTTCCCGGAATCTCAGAGCTTGCCTAAGTGAGTTGGGTATGATCTCGGCGTTCTAGCATGTGTAGTGTAGAATTCGCGCTTGCTCAGCTTATGCATATAGCAGGTGATTTGTGAAGTTTGTGTGAATTTAGGCTAGGTAATGTTTTAGTAGGAGTGGGCGTACTCCGCAGTATGAGAGTAGGGAAGTTGGCGAACTTCATGTGAATGTGGTGCTTTGTGCTAAAAAATTATCCACGTGGTTGTTGGTGATGTACAGACCCGTTGTGTTCTAAGACTCCAGAGTATATTGAGAAGTGTATGAGGCACTTGGTTTATGTTGTAATTTGTGCAGTTTAATAGGTCAATCGCATGTGGTTGACAAGTCGAGTTTGAGTCAATTGTGTGAATGAAACCTTCAATGGAGATTTGGCAAGTTCTAAAGTGCACTAGAACGAACCATTGACAAGTCGATCTTGAGAAGGAGAGAGTAGAGGGCGAGGCTTCAAGTGAAATCTCTGTAAAGTTCTGAAGCGATTGTGTTACCTTTCTTGTAGTAAACCGGCAAATTAGTTTTTTTGTTGTTAAAGGTGCTCTCAATATTGCATTCGTTTTGTGTGAATAGAGAGTGAGGAAGACAAGCCGCTAGACTTTGTCAGCCGCAGTGTGTGTGAGTGTGACGTCATTGGAGCCGCGCTGGGATAGGTCAGTTGCCGAGAGGGGTCGCGCACGGATTGGCAGCCCTCCGTGAGAGGCAATTGGTTGAGAAGGTAGGTGAAGAGTGTTCTGGGAATTAAAGTCACTTCCTGATTATATTCTAAATAAAATAAAAGACGCAAAAATTAAGTTTTTCAAGGCTCTAATGGGTGCTTTGAGGGGAGATACATACATCACAGCGAGTGTGGGGGGGAGCCCACACCGCCAGAGGATACTCCGGCTTATACCGTAATGGAGTAGATGGGAGTCGTGCCATTTCTGTGGCTAAAGCAGTGGTGCAAATTGACTGAAAAGGAGGGATTTCTGGCGTTCCCGGAATACGGAACGTTTAATATAAGAATTTTGGGAAATTTGCGGAGGGTGTTAAGTGAGCAAAAACCGCCTCCGAGACCAGCTCAGTATGAATCATTATTGGTCTGGGATTTAAAGGCCATACAACATAGGCAACAGAAATTTGTGAGGAGAATGAAAAGAGCAGAAAAGACTCTAGCGGAGGCTAAATGGGATAACAAGACTAAGATGTGGAGAAGGGGAATAGTAGACGAAGTTAGGATGTTTCCGGCAATAACTCAAGAGGACGAGACACAGGGGAAAAAGGCCACTTGTAAGACAGACAAGGGCTCTAGTAAGCCTAAGGAGACTCAGAAGTCTTGGGCAGATGCAGATGATTCAGACGATGAGGAGTTTCTTAATCAGTTGTTACATGATCGCCCGCCACCATATGCCATGAATGATAATGAAACAAGTATTAGGTGCGGGTCCTGAAGATCTGTCCCAAAATCAGGGAATCATAAATACAGCACAGACAAGTAATACAGTTCCGATACAGAATGGTGCTAATGTACCCACTGCACCAGACACGCAGATACAGTTGCAGCCACCACCAATTCAGAGGCTCTATCCTGATGTCCCAGTATTAGAGACTACTACGAGTTCGATGGTGCCGCCTGATCCAGTATACACGAGAGCAAAGTTAGTGCAGATTGAGCCAACTCCCCTATTGCTGCCCCAGCCGCAGCAACAGGTGGTTCTGAGTTACACTTCTGTCGCAGGACAGCAGTCGGTAGCCACAGCACCCATGATGAATCCATCTATGGGAGTTAATGCTCCACAGGGTTTGGGAGTTGGACAGACACCAGCTGCTATATCATTGCCAATCACTGTTGGTCCGCCAGTACCGCTGTATGCGCAAGCTAAGCCCAGCGTATGTGACCAGGGAATAATGACTCAAGAGGCAATAAGAGGAAGGTTCACAGGAAACTTGCACGGAATGACACAGGTAGGACAGACAGCTGAAGGGTCTAGATCCTTGTTGGACTTCAGTCCGATTGGGGTTCCTTTGGAGACAATGAGGCAAGCAGGGTTAGGTACACTGACCCCACAGTTAATGAGTGCAAATACGTCACAGGCATCAATGATGCAGTCTGGAAATGTCTTGTTGCAAGGCTTAACAGCGCAACAGTTAAATGAGTGGTTAGACAAGCTCAACACTCCACAGACTACCTCAGTGACTGCAGAGAGATCAGAAAGAGAGGAATACCTGAATTTTGTGAGGCTGGGTGTGGAAGCCACAGAATTAGTAGAAGGAACGATGGGGGTGAACAGATTAGAGTCATACATGGAAGCAGAATTGAGGTATCTGTGCCCCAAAATAACCAAAGAAGTGAGCAAGGTGCATCAGAGGTTGGCAAACCTAGCAGACAAATACAGCATAGACTTAGACAATACTAAGCATTTGAAGAGGAGTTATAGGTTAGATTTTGAACCTAAAGATTTTGATCACATGAGATCCACCGGAATGAAGGCACATCTTAAAGAGAAATCGCAGAGTGCTCAACTTTGGGGGGAATTAGAGAAGTGGGAAGGCAGATGGGCAAAGAAGAGAGATAAAGAGAAAGGTGATTGCCCGGAACCGAAGCAGGCGAAAGCTGCACCAGACATGGGGACAATAAAAATTTTACCAATGAGAGAAACAGCTGGAGGGGTTCTAGTCCATGTACCATGGTCTGGAGGTGACATCCTGTCATTCACTAATGATTATCCCAGGTTGAGGGAGAAGCCGATAGAGTGGTACCAGCAGACAGACAGGGTTGTGAAGCTTACGAAATGTCTTTGGGAAGACTTGAATACCCTGTTTGAGATCATAGTTCCAGCAGATTTGTGGCTCGAGTGCAAGAGGGGTGTGGATTGGCCGACAGAGGAACCGGCAAAGGATAAAATTACTGGAGCACCTTATTCTGAAGTGATGAGGTATTATCATAAGGTGATTGAATTTTTGAAACAGAAGGTGTCGCCGAAAGTTACTGATTGGCAGAAAATTGATCGAACCTCACAGGAGGGCAAAGAGTCGATATATGCTTACTATGAGAGGCTGTTGAAGGCATTCAAACACAGTGGCACTGAGGTCACTGAACCGAAAGACATGAATCATCTTGTGTTCAGATTTGTTGAAGGACTGAGACCAGAGATTAGCCAGATGATTAACCCCTTAGCTGCTGGGCCTTTTCCCCCCCCAGTGCTGAGCCCTTTTTTGGCTATTTGGGGTAGTTCGCGCTTAGGGCTTCATAACTTTTTGTCCACATAAGCTAACCATGCCAAATTTGCGTCCTTTTTTTCCAACATCCTAGGGATTCTAATGGTACCCAGAGTTTGTGGTTTACCCTGGAGGAGACCAAGAAAATAGCCAAAATACAGTGAAAATTTAGTTTTTTCCAAAAAAATGTGAAAAAAGGGCCGCAGAAGAAGGCTTGTGGTTTTTTCCCTGAAAATGCCATCAACAAAGGGTTTCTGGTGCTGAAATCACTATCTTCCCACCTTTCAGGAACGGGCAGACTTGAATCAGAAAACCACATTTTCCAACACAAATTTGGCATTTTACTGGGACATACCCCATTTTTACTTTTACTATTTTTGGTGCTTTCAACCTCCTTCCAGTTAGTGACAGGAATGGGTGTGAAACCAATGCTGGATCCCGGAAAGCTAAACATTTCTGAAAAATAGACAAAATTTTGAATTCAGCAAGGGGTCATTTGTGTAGATCCTACAAGGTTTTCCTACAGAAAATAACAGCTGAAATAAAAAAATATTGAAATTGAGCTGAAAACAACAGCCATTTTTCTTTATGTTTTACTCTGTAACTTTTTCCTGCGATGTCAGATTTCTGAAAGCAATATACCGTTTTGTCTGCTGGACTCTTCTGGTTGCGGGGATATAAAGGGCTTATAGGTTCATCAAGAACCCTAGGTACCCAGAGCCAATAAATGAGGTGCACCCTGCAGTTGGTTTTCATTCTATACTGGGTATACAGCAATTCATTTGCTGAAATATGAGGAGTGAAAAAGAGGTATCAAGAAAACCTTTGCATTTCCAAAATGGGATCAAGATAAGGTTTTGAGGAGCAGTGGTTATTTGCACATCTTTGAATGCCGAGGTGCCCATACTAGCATGTGAATTGCAGGGCATTTCTCAAATAGACGTCTTTTTTACACACTCTCTTATATTTGGAAGGAAAAAATGTAGAGAAAGATAAGGGGCAATAACACTTGTTTTGCTATTCTATGTTCCCCCAAGTCTCCCGATAAAAATGATACCTCACTTGTGTGGGTAGGCCTAGCGCCCGCGACAGGAAATGCCCCAAAACACAACGTGGACACATCCCATTTTTTCACAAAATACAGAGCTGTTTTTTGCAAAGTGCCTACCTGTAGATTATGGCCTCTAGCTCAGCCGGCACATAGGGAAACCTACCAAACCTGTACATTTTCGAAAACTAGAGACCTAGGGGAATCCAAGATGGGGTGACTCGCGGGGCTCTAACCAGGTTCTGTTACCCAGAATCCTTTGCAAACCTCAAAAAGTGGCTAAAAAAACAAGTTTTCCTCACATTTCGGTGACAGAAAGTTCTGGAATCGGAGAGGAGCCTCAAATTTCCTTCCACCCAGCGTCCCCCCAAGTCTCCCGATAAAAATGATACCTCACTTGTGTGGGTAGGCCTAGCGCCCACAACAGGAAATGCCCCAAAACACAACGTGGACACATCACAGAAAACAGAGCTGTTTTTTGCAAAGTGCCTACCTGTAGATTTTGGCCTCTAGCTCAGCCGGCACCTAGGGAAACCTACCAAACCTGTACATTTTTGAAAACTAGAGACCTAGGGGAATCCAAGATGGGGTGACTCGCGGGGCTCTGACCAGGTTCTGTTACCCAGAATCCTTTGCAAACCTCAAAAAGTGGCTAAAAAAACAAGTTTTCCTCACATTTCGGTGACAGAAAGTTCTGGAATCTGAGAGGAGCCTCAAATTTCCTTCCACCCAGCGTCCCCCCAAGTCTCCCGATAAAAATGATACCTCACTTGTGTGGGTAGGCCTAGCGCCCGCGACAGGAAATGCCCCAAAACACAACGTGGACACATCACAGAAAACAGAGCTGTTTTTTGCAAAGTGCCTACCTGTAGATTTTGGCCTCTAGCTCAGCCGGCACCTAGGGAAACCTACCAAACCTGTACATTTTTGAAAACTAGAGACCCAGGGGAATCCAAGATGGGGTGACTCGCGGGGCTCTGACCAGGTTCTGTTACCCAGAATCCTTTGCAAACCTCACAAAGTGGCTAAAAAACAAGTTTTCCTCACATTTCGGTGACAGAAAGTTCTGGAATCGGAGAGGAGCCTCAAATTTCCTTCCACCCAGCGTCCCCCCAAGTCTCCCGATAAAAATGATACCTCACTTGTGTGGTTAGGCCTAGCGCCCGCGACAGGAAATGCCCCAAAACACAACGTGGACACATCACAGAAAACAGAGCTGTTTTTTGCAAAGTGCCTACCTGTAGATTTTGGCCTCTAGCTCAGCCGGCACCTAGGGAAACCTACCAAACCTGTACATTTTTGAAAACTAGAGACCTAGGGGAATCCAAGATGGGGTGACTCGCAGGGCTCTGACCAGGTTCTGTTACCCAGAATCCTTTGCAAACCTCAAAAAGTGGCTAAAAAAACAAGTTTTCCTCACATTTCGGTGACAGAAAGTTCTGGAATCGGAGAGGAGCCTCAAATTTCCTTCCACCCAGCGTCCCCCCAAGTCTCCCGATAAAAATGATACCTCACTTGTGTGGGTAGGCCTAGCGCTCGCGACAGGAAATGCCCCAAAACACAACGTGGACACATCACAGAAAACAGAGCTGTTTTTAGCAAAATGCCTACCTGTAGATTTTGGCCTCTAGCTCAGCCGGCACCTAGGGAAACCTACCAAACCTGTACATTTTTGAAAACTAGAGACCTAGGGGAATCCAAGATGGGGTGACTCGCAGGGCTCTGACCAGGTTCTGTTACCCAGAATCCTTTGCAAACCTCAAAAAGTGGCTAAAAAAACAAGTTTTCCTCACATTTCGGTGACAGAAAGTTCTGGAATCGGAGAGGAGCCTCAAATTTCCTTCCACCCAGCGTCCCCCCAAGTCTCCCGATAAAAATTATACCTCACTTGTGTGGGTAGGCCTAGCGCCCGCGACAGGAAATGCCCCAAAACACAACGTGGACACATCACAGAAAACAGAGCTGTTTTTTGCAAAGTGCCTACCTGTAGATTTTGGCCTCTAGCTCAGCCGGCACCTAGGGAAACCTACCGAACCTGTGCATTTCTGAAAACTAGAGACCTAGGGGAATCCAAGGAGGGGTGACTTGCGGGGCTCGGACCAGGTTCTGTTACCCAGAATCCTTTGCAAACCTCAAAAAGTGGCTAAAAAAACAAGTTTTCCTCACATTTCGGTGACAGAAAGTTCTGGAATCTGAGAGGAGCCACAAATTTCCTTCCACCCAGCGTTCCCCCAAGCCTCCCGATAAAAATGATACCTCACTTGTGTGGTTAGGCCTGGTGCCTGCGACAGGAATAGATCACACAACGGTCAATGTTGGTCCTTACGTGAGGCAGCTGTTGACCCTGGGGTGATCCATTCCTGACACAGACACTAGGTGTAGGCACTCAAGTGGGGTAGTGTTTTTATCAGGACAGGTGAGGAGTCACTGGGTGGTAGGAATATTGTGGATCCCAGCATATTCCTGTAGTTTGTGTGACAGAAATGCGAGAAAAATTGAGTTTTTTTTCAACATTTCAGCTTTGCAGGGTATTCTGGGTAAGAAAACTTTGGGGAAGCCACACAAGTCACACCTCTGTGGACTCCCCCGAATGTCTAGTTTCCAGAAATGTTTGGGTTTAGTGTGTTTCTCTATATGGCCGCCGAATCCAGGACCAAAAACACAGGTGCCTGCCTTACAAAACCAGTTTGTTTTGCCATGGATAATTTTGATGTCTCCACAATATGATTTGGGTGGTGGAATTTGGGGCTGAACTAAATTGGGGAGCTCCCAAGAGAGCACTCTCTCTCTGCTTGCCACCGCATTCACCTGCTCTCTGGGTTGGCCTAACCCACTATTACCCAGTTGCACAAACAGCTTGCGAAGGGACAGCAGGACTGTCCTCATCACCTCCCTCATAATGTACTGGAAGAGGAGTTATCGAATGGGACTCCTCTGACTGAAAAATCACTCCCAGAGTCTGCGCCATTGTCCTATCCCTCAGATGCTGTCTCAGTATCTGATGTCTCAGTCTCTGATCCTATGTCAGAGCGGTCCTCTATAACCCGAGTGTAGGCAGCAGTCATCCATCAAGATGCCATCTCTGCTATTGGCTAAACTGTTGCTCTAAAACACTAGCCTACGTAGACAGTCACAAAATCGATGGTGTGTGAGATACGTGCAACAGTAGAGGCCACCTTACCTGCGCTTCTTCCCTCAATCAGCACGTACTTTCAAGACACTCAAAAAACACCTTGTCACATACCATTCGTCACAGTCTTTAGCACCTCCTGCGCCCAGTCCAACAATCATTATTGGTGCTCCCACTCCCTCCTCCTCGGATTCCCTCATTACCACCCAGCAAAAGTGCCCTTCATCTCTCCATAGACTTTGCTAATGTACTCAGCTATTTACATAAAATACAGATTTGCTCTTTGCAGTAGGCATATAAACCTTCTGCGCTTCTTTATGGCACTAAAACTGCCACTAGACAAGTCGGACCCTTTTCCCCCCAGGGAAACCACACACATATTGACAAAAGTGATATATATATGACAGCCAATCACCTGAAACTCAACTCAAGCAAAACCGAAATAATCCTCTTTGGCCCACACAAAAACACCTGGGACCCCTCATGGTGGCCCACCACGCTAGGCCCTGCACCCACCCCCGCCAACCACGCACGCAACCTCAGCATCATCCTAGACTCCTCCCTCTCGATGACCCAACAAATCAACGCTCTCACCTCCTCATGCTTCAACACACTCCGTATACTGAAAAACATTCAAATGGATCCCCACAGAGACCAGAAAAACTGTCACTCACGCACACATCAGCAGCAGGCTTGATTACGGAAACGCCCTCTACGCCGGCACCACTCTAAAACTCAAGCGCAAACTACACGCATCTAGAACTCAGCAGCACGACTCATCCTCGACCTCCGCCGACACAAACACATCTCTCCACACCTCAAATCCCTCCACTGGCTCCCCATTGACAAAAGGATCACCTTCAAGATCCTCATCCTCGCACACAAATCACTCCACAACACAGGCCCTGCCTACCTCAACGAGAGTCACCTTCCACACCCCCACACGAAACGTCCGCTCAGCTGACCTCTCTCTCGCCTCTGTCCCCCGCATCAAACACACCACCACCGGGGGCAGATCCTTCTCCTACCTTGCACCCAAAACCTGGAACGCCCTCACAACCCACCTTCGCAAGACCCAAAACCTACTTCTTTTCAGGAAGGGCCTCAAAACCTGGCTTTTCGAACAGTGAACCTCCCAGCCCCTTTCCCTCCCCCCGCCCCCCCCAAGCGCCTTGAGACCCTCACAGGTGAGTAGCACACTTTATAAATCTCTTTGGTATATATAGATCTACCTCTATATATATATATATATATATATATATCTATGTACATAGATATATCTATAGATATATCCATGTACATAGATATATCTATCTACATAGATATATAAATATAGATCTATATATAGATCTATTTTTTTTAGTTGTTGTATGGTTTCCTTGGGGGCCAAAATGGCCCCCAGGGAAACCCTACAACATCTAAAAAAAAAATTGCCCCCACAGGGGGTCACCCTGCCCACGGACGACCCCCTGTCATTTTTTTTTTTTTTTTTTGAATTTTTTTTTTTTTTAAAACAATCCCCTGGGCCCCCCCCCCCCACCCCCCAGGGGGCACCTACCTTTTTTTTATTTATTAATTATGCCCCCGGGGGGGGGCGGCCCGTTTTCCGAGGGGGCCGCCCCCCAAAGTGAAATCCCTGGCGTCTAGTGGTGTTTCCTGGCCCCCGATCGCAGCTGCGATCGGGGGCCAGAAACAGTTTGAGAAGGCCTCGTAAGAAAGGGGAGAGTCTCCCCTTTCTTACGAGGCCTTCCCGAACGTGAGAAAGGCCGTTTTCCCCATCAAAGCAGGAAGCGGCCGCAAGGCTGCTTTCTGCTTTGATGGGGAAAACACCTTTGCAACGTCAGCGCGCCGCGAGGCGCGCTGACGTCACAAAGGGGCGGGTGGGGGGCGGGGGGAGACACGGAAGCTTCCGTGTCTCCGGGGGGGGGTTTAAAAAAATTTATAAATCCTCGGGTGCGACGCACCCGAGGATTTATTGATACCCTTCCTGGTGTCGGCCACTGGTCGTGACCCGCACCAGGGAGGGTGTGTGGGCGTCGGCCAGTGGCCGACGCCCGCACCTAAGCGGTTAAGAATCATTTGATCTGTTGGCAAACAAAGCCGATTGATGAGGTATTGCAGTATGCGAAATACTGTAGTGACGAGATTGAGCTGAAACAGAGAAAGTTGAAGGAGAAAGTGATGGTGATGCAAATTAAGGCAGCGCAAGCAGGGATGCAGGGAAACGGAGTACGTCAGATGCTACAGTAGCAACCGCAGGGAAATGGAATGTTTCAGGCACAACCTAGAGGACGAGGTCGAGGAGGTTTTGTGAACCGTGGTCCAGATTTGAATACTGTTGTGGTTCAGAATGATGTGCAAGGGATGAAAAAGGTGTTACCATGTCACGCGTGCGGGGGCGTGGGGCACTGGAAGCGGGATTGCCCAATGATGGTGCAGGATGGTGTTGTTCAACAAAGCAGTGATGTCGGTAAATTTCAAAACGTGAGGGGTCCAAAAGTGAGGGGTCAAAATCCGAACTTCCAGAATAACATGGTGCAGATGCAGGGTCTCCAGCCCATGCAACAAATGCAAATGCCATGTGTTCAACCAGCACAGATGCAACAGGTACAACAGCAGATTTCCAAGGTACCTAGACAGCAAATGCAGTTACCATTAGCTCCAATGGGACAGCAACAGGTGATGCTTCCTCAACAGGTCACAGGTCAAACAATGAGTCAAAATATTACAGTACAACAGTTCCCATTGCGTGGTGAGGATGGAATAAACGATGAATGGTTGGATGATTGTTCAGATGGTGAGGAGTGCAGACTTGCAGCGTCCCTAGAAGTAGATCAGAGGGGACCTTAAGTAGAGGGAAAGGTAATGGGTCATAAGGTTTCGTTCCTAGTTGATACAGGGGCTACACGCTCTACAGTCAGAAGTGCAGAGGTTCCGAAATTGCCACTTTCGGGGCGTACCATAAGGGTGGTAGGAGTGGCAAATCAGTTCCTGACAAATCCGATCACAGACCCGGTCCAAGTTGAGATTGGTACCTTCCAGGGATTACGTAGATTTGTAGTCTGTGACTCGAGTCCCGTATCCCTACTGGGACGAGACTTATTGTGTAAAATGAGGTGTTAGATTACCTGTTTAAATGAAGGGATTGAGGTGCAGACAAATAGTGATGATGAAGGGGACGATGGTCGGATCTCAGAGACAGAGACGGAGACCACTAATGAGGAGTACCCTTTGATGACCTTATTCCCAATGTTCACAGTGACTGACTTACCAGCCAAATTGCAGGGAACAGTGACAGAGAAAGTGTGGGACTTGACAGGAAAGGAAGTGGGATTAATAAAAGGAGTAGAACCAGTGAAAGTAGAGGTAAAGCCAAATGCAGTGTTTCCCCAGGTACCGCAGTACCACATGGCACAAGATGTCCTTATACAGGCTACGCAGATAATTGCAGATTTTATAAAGCAAGGAGTCCTAAGAGAAGTGATGAGCAGCCCGTGTAATTCACAAATAATGGGTCTGAAAAAGCCTTGTGGGAAAGTTCGAATTGTTCAAGACCTGAGAAAAATAAATGAGATTGTGGTGAAATGTTGCCCCATAGTGCCAAATCCAGCCGTGATTATGTTTCAAGTTCCGTGTGATGCAGAGTGGTTCACAGTTGTGGACCTGTCACAAGCATTCTTTTCGGTGCCTCTTCATGAGGATAGCCAATTTCTCTTCAGTTTCAAATTCCTGGACAAGGTTTACAGTTGGTGTGGAATTCCTCAAGGGTTTTCTGAATCACCTTCCATTTTCAATCAGATATTGAAGAAGGATTTGGAATCATTAGAATTGCCTTTTAGTTTGACTTTAGTACAGTACATTGATGACTTGTTGATTGCGTCCAGAACGAAAGATGACTGCAGGTACTATACTATTGCCTTACTAAATCATTTGGGAAAGAACGCACATAAAGTGTCCCCAAAGAAGCTTCAGTACTGTCAGAAAGAGGTGAAGTACTTAGGTCACCTGATTGAAAAAGGGTAGAGGAAAATATCCAAAGAAAGGGTGACAGCCATATTGCAGATGAATCCCCTGACAACTAAGAGAGACGTTAGGATGTTTTGGGGAATGGTGGGCTACTGTCGTCAGTGGATCCCCAAATTCTCAATTATCTCCAAACCTTTGGTGAGAATGACTGTCAAGGAGATTCAGGATGGCCCAGGTGCCATAACCATGTCTGAGAAAGAGATGAAGGCATTCATGGAACTGAGGGAAAGCATGTGCAGGGCACCAGCTTGAGGTATGCCTGATTACACAAAGCCTTTTGTACTGTTTTGTCATGAACGTGATGCTTTTTCTTTGTCTGTCCTGACACAGGTCCATGGAGGTGCAAACCGCCCAGTAGCATATTTTTCAGCTACTTTGCACCCAGTCACAGCAGCCTTACCGGGTTGTTTGCGTGCAGTTGCAGCAGTTGGTCAAAGCCTCACTCAGTGTGAAGGTATAGTGATGGGACATCCCTTAACAGTAATGGTCCCACATTCAGTTGAAATTCTGCTGACCCGAACAAAGACTCAGCATATGACGAATGCTCATCTAACTAAGTATGAAACAATTATTCTGGGGTCATCTAATGTATCCTTGAAAAGATGTACTGTGTTGAACCCGGCAACTTTGCTTCCTAATGATAGTGCAGACATTGATGATGCTGAGGAGGTAGAACATGATTGTCTTGAGGTAACAGATCTGTGCACCAAACCGAGACCCGACATTAAAGATACCCAATTGGAAGAAAATGATTACATTATCTTTGTTGATGGTTCATGCCTGAGAGACTCAGTAGGAGTACTGAGAGCTGGATATGCTGTGTGTACAATCTCTGGTATTCTAGAAGCATCCTGGCTCGAAAGAGTATACTCTGCTCAAGTGGCTGAATTAATTGCTCTTACTAGGGCATGCCACGCTGCTGAGAACCTGAAAGTCACTATCTAAACTGACAGCCGATACAGATTTGGAATTGTCCATGATTTTTGCCAACTGTGGTCACAGAGGGGTTTCCTGACCTCTTCTGGTTCTCCAGTGAAAAATGGTGAAAGGATTAAGGAATTCTTGCACACGATTCAGTTACCTCTTGAAATTTCCGTGGTGAAATGCAATGCTCATGTTAAATCAAAAGACTTTGGGGGTCATTACAACTCTGGCGGACGGTGTTAAAGCGGCGGTAAGACCGCCAACAGGCCAGCGGTAAACATTTTGCAATTACGACCGTGGCGGAGACCGCCAACAAAGACAGCCACTTTAACACTCCGACCGCCACGGCGGTATAGACAAACAGCGCAGCGGTCACCGCCAACAGACAGGCGGGATACAACGTACCGCCCACAGTATCACAACCTACCAATCCGCCACCTTTTCCGCGGCGGATTCACCGCGGATAAAAACACGGCGGAAACAGGCATTTCAAAGGGAAAACCCTCACCTCTACACACTCCACGAGGAACGACGACACCATGGAGCTGGAACTCCATATCCTTCCAGCGCTAGTCTTCCTGCTCATCTACGAGGAGCATCAACGCCGGCGGCGAAGACCACAGTGAGTACTGCACCTACGACATAGGAGAGGGGGGAGGCAAAAACGCAGGGACACACACAACCAACATCCCAACCCCCACCCCAACCCTCACCCACTACAACACACACACCAATGCATATCTATACATTACAGTAACACCCCCGAAACCCCCCGGAAGAATGCAAAGACAAAAGGAAATGAGTTGAACCATTGTAATATATCAAAATACAGGAAGCAAATATATACATATATATATATATACACAATAAACAAAATATACACCACGATTAGTAGTGCGGGTATTGCACCATTCATAGTCCGTGGACCACTGGGCCCAAAATGCATGGGCGAGGCCTACACAAGATACCCGATCAAAACGGAGGGAACACTGCAGGGGCATCAGATCGAAATACAACAGGCACCTCAGGGGGAAGGGAAGGGGGGCACCTCAGCCGGATGAGTGCACCACGCCAGATCCACGAGGGGGCTCCATGCCCATTGATGTATCCTGGGGAGTGCAAAGCCACAGTCTCTCAAGTCTCTACAGTGGTGGTTTGCCCACTGTTCAATCCTGGGCAGTGCAAAGCCACAGTCTCTCAAGTCTCTACAGTGGGTGGGTTGCCCACTGTTCAATCTTGGGGAGTGCAAAGCCACAGTCTCTCAAGTCTCTACAGTGGGTGGGTTGCCCACTGTTCAATCCTGGGGAGTGCAAAGCCACAGTCTCTCAAGTCTCTACAGTGGGTGGTTTGCCCACTGTTCAATCCTGGGGAGTGCAGAGCCACAGTCTCTCGAGTCTCTACAGTGGGTGGTTTGCCCACTGTTCAATCCTGGGGAGTGCAAAGCACAGTCTCTCAAGTCTCTACAATGGGTGGTTTGCCCACTGTTCAATCCTGGGGAGTGCAAAGCCACAGTCTCTCAAGTCTCTACAGTGGGTGGTTTGCCCACTGTTCAATCCTGGGGAGTGGGCTTTGTGCCCAGAGTGCTTCATCCTGCCAAGGACAGACAGAGTGGATGCTGTTCTCCACTGGTTCTGGAGGGGGACTGGTGCCCAGAATGCTTTATCCTGCCAAGGACAGACGGAGTGGATGCTGTTCTCCACTGGTTCTGGAGGGGGACTGGTGCCCAGAGTGCTTCATCCTGCCAAGGACAGACGGAGTGGATGCTGTTCTCCACTGGTTCTGGAGGGGGACTGGTGCCCAGAGCGCTTCATCCTGCCAAGGACAGACGGAGTGGATGCTGTTCTCCACTGTTTCTGGAGGGGGACTGGTGCCCAGATTGCTTCATCCTGCCAAGGACAGACGGAGTGGATGCTGTTCTCCACTGGTTCTGGAGGGGGACTGGTGACCAGAGTGCTTCATCCTGCCAAGGACAGATGGAGTGAATGGTGTTCTCCACTGGTTCTGGAGGGGGACTGGTGCCCAGAGTGCAGCACACACCCCGTGACGGTCCCAGTTGCGTCACTGCCGCAAATGGGCTAGCAGTGCATTCCATGGCGGTCTTTGCCCTCTTCAGCGGTCCTTGGCCTGTTCAGCGGTGCTTGAGTTGCCAGTGTCAGGCCTGTTCAGCGGTGCATTCCATGGCGGTCTTTGCCCTGTTAAGCGGTCTTTGCCCTGTTCAGCGGTGCTTGAGTTGCCAGTGTCAGACCTGTTCAGAGGTGCATTCCATGGCGGTCTTTGCCCTGTTCAGCGGTGCTTGAGTTGCCAGTGTCAGACCTGTTCAGCGGTGCATTCCATGGCGGTCTTTGCCCTATTCAGCGGTCCTTGGCAAGGCGGTCCTTCATTGCCCAGCAGGGCTGTGGCTGGCGATCCTTCATGGGTCAGCTGGGCTGTGGCATGCGGGCCCTCCTGGCCAGCTGGGCTGTGGCTGGCGGTGGCCTCCTGGGCAGTTACTCTGGTGGTGGCCTCCTGGTCAGTGACTCTGGCGGTGGCCTCCTGGTCAGTGACGATGGGGCTGGCCGTGGCCTCCTGGCCAGTGACTCTGGCGGTGGCCTCCTGGCCAGTGACTCTGGGGCTGGCGGTGGCCTCCTGGCCAGTGACGATGGGGCTGGCGGGGGCCTCCTGGCCAGTGAGTCTGGGGCTGGCGGTGGCCTCCTGGGCAGTGACTCTGGCGGTGTCCTCCTGGCCAGTGACGATGGGGCTGGCGGCGGCCTCCTGGCCAGTGACGATGGGGCTGGCGGGGGCCTCCTGGGCAGTGACTCTGGGGCTGGCGGTGGCCTCCTGGGCAGTGACTCTGGAGGTGGCCTCCTGGGCAGCAGGGATGATGGCGGTCTTCTTCGCCGTGCTGCTCCTCCCAGACTTTGGAGAATTCCTCTGCCCCTTCCCCACCTTGGTCGACACTCCCCCTGGGACCCCTGTGAGCGGCTTTGCTGGCTGGAGTCTTCCCCCTCTCCCACCGGGCACTGTCCAACTTCTGGTGCTTCACAGGGGGGGGAACTGGCTGTGCTGTGGCTCCGTGCCACACTGGCTGGCCTGGTGGCCGGTGCACTCCACATACCTGTAACAACAGGCACCACTGGTCCCGGAGATTTTTTGCCTGAGGTGCTAGTACGGGACCTATGAGTTGTAGGGGGGGGGGGAATAGGTTAAGGCTGGACAGCAAAAGTTTTTTGGAGACACTGGGACGGGTACCTGGAGGGGTTTTGGGAGTGGAGGAAGAGGTGGTGGTTGTAGGAGGTGTAAGTTTTGTGGATTTGGGTGCAGGTGCATGGGCTGGAGGCTGTCGTGAGGTGGATGGCTGTTGGGTGGGTGTGTGCCTGCGTTTGTGTATCTTCGGAGGAGGCGTCACAGACACACTGGGAGAGGACACAGGGGACGTGTGAATGGTAGTGGGGGTAGTGATTGCACGTGAGCGGGGTGTGGTGGTGGGTGTGCTGGTGCGGGACGTAGTGGCTGTAGTGGCAGTGCATGCAGGTGTGAGTGTAGATGAGACTGGGAGGGAGGAGGGAGACAAGGAGGAGGGGGACACAGTGGAGGCAGTGGATGTTGGTGTGTCTGTATGTGTGTGATGCTTGCGTGAGTGCCTGTGGGATGTCTGGTGCTTATGTTTGCCTGAGTTTCCCTTGGGTGGTGAGGTGTGTGCAGGCTGGTCTGATGGTGTGTTTGGGATAGGCTGGGGTACAGGGGATTGGGTCTGGGTGGAGGAATTTGGAGGGGGGAGGCTAGACACAGGGACAATGGCTGCCATCAGTGCTGAGGCCAGAGTTTGCAGGGTTCGATGAAGGGCAGCCTGACCAGAATGAATGCCCTCCAGGAATGCATTTGTGTGTTGCAATTCCCTTTCTACACCCTGGATGGCATTCAAAATGGTAGGCTGCCCAACAGTGAGGGACCTGAGGAGGTCAATGGCCTCCTCACTGAGGGCAGCAGAGATGACAGGGGCAGGGGCTGAGGTGCCTGGGGCGAAGGTGATGCCCACCCTCCTGGGTGAGCGGGCACAGGGCGAAGGCTGAGGGGCTGCTGGGAGGGCGGTGCTGGTAGGGGGGGTTGCGGCTGTACCTGTAGAAGTGGGGGGCACAGATGTAGCCGCCACCACAAGGGAGCTCCCATCGGAGGACGAGTCTGTGTCGCTGGTTGCAGATCCTGTGACCGCCGTGGTGCTCCCTTCGCCCTCCGTCCCACTGGTGTATTCTGAGTCTGTGGTGTGGCCTTCCATGGCCATGTGGGATGCAGCTCCCTCGTGCTCCGGTGCCACTGTACCTCTGCCTGATGATGCTAATGCACACAAGAACAGGGAGACCACAAAAATGGGGGGGGGACAGAAGAAAGACAGGTTGAGTGCATGGCTTACCGCTACCGTTGGCGGACAATACAGACACAGCAGCCCCCTGCACTACGTCGCGCTGTTGGGCTCTACAGATGCAATTCCTGGGATATGGGCTACATGGCTATGGACGACATCTGCACACATAGATGACACAGGGGCATTAATACCTGTACTTGGCACTCTACAGAGGTGGGGTGGGGTGGGGTGGGGTGCCACATGGCCTGCATTACGGAGGGGCCTAGCCTACGGAACTCGCCCTGGCCTAGGGAAACCCACAGCACTCCTCCCCCACCCAGACACCTTCACTGCGCGCAAAGTCCGCTGAATGATGTTGTACTCACCCCCTTGTGTCTGCTGCGATGCCCTCAAGCGCCCATCCAACTCCGGGTAGGCCACCGCCAGGATCCTGAACATCAGGGGGGTCATGGTTCGACGGGCACCCCTCCCACGTTGGGAGGCCATCCCCAGCTGAGCCTCCGCCGTCTTCTTGCTCCAGCGGCAAATGTCCTCCCATTTTTCCGGCAGTGGGTGCTCCGTCTGTGGTGGACCCCCAGGGTCCGGACGTCCTTGGCGATGACATGCCAAATATCCTTCTTCTGGTGGGCGCTGACCTACATGACATGTACGGGAAGAAGAGAAGTCATTACCAACAGCACCGTCTAAGTGAGTGACCAACATCCCTACCCTTGCCATGTGGCACATGCATTCACAGTCCGTCATGCACGCAGAACTGTGCCCCCTTCATTCTTACAACCAGCCCTCTCCACACAGGCATAGCCCATACAACATGCTCCCTGTGTACTTACCTATTGGTCTGGAGGACCGTAGAGTAGCGTGTACTGGGGAAGGACCCCGTCGACGAGCTTCTCCAACTCCTCTGCAGTGAAGGCAGGGGCCCTTTCCCCAGACGCACGAGCCATTGTCTCTTCCAGACCAAGGTCACAGCAGCACTTGCAGTGTAGGTCCTCTCCTGTCGAAGATCAGGTATCGAGTGATTAAACAGTTAGAAAATGGCGGTCACGTCCTGTAGGAAGTTGGCTCTGTATGTGCTATTTCAAAGTAAGGAATAGCATGCACAGAGTCCAAGGGTTCCCCTTAGAGGTAAGATAGTGGCAAAAAGAGATAATATTAATGCTCTATTTTGTGGTAGTGTGGTCGAGCAGTAGGCTTATCAAAGGAGTAGTGTTAAGCATTTGTTGTACATACACACAGGCAATAAATGAGGAACACACACTCAGAAACAATTCCAGGCCAATAGGTTTTTGTTATAGGAAAATATATTTTCTTAGTTTATTTTAAGAACCACAGGTTCAAATTCTACATGTAATATTTCATTTGAAAGGTACTGCAGGTAAGTACTCTAGGAACTTTGAATAATCACAATAGCATATATACTTTTTACATAAAACACATTTAGCTGTTTTAAAAGTGGACACAGTGCAATTTTCACAGTTCCTATGGGAGGTAAAGTAATGTTAGTTCTTGCAGGTAAGTAAACCACCTACGGGGTTCAGATTGGGGTCCAAAGTAGCCCACCGTTGGGGGTTCAGAGCAACCCCAAAGTTACCACACCAGAAGCTCAGGGCCGGTCAGGTGCAGAGTTCAAAGTGGTGCCCAAAACGCATAGGCTTCAATGGAGAGAAGGGGGTGCCCCGGTTCCAGTCTGCCAGCAGGTAAGTACCCGCGTCTTCGGAGGGCAGACCAGGGGGGTTTTGTAGGGCACCGGGGGGGGGGGGGGACACAAGTCCACACAAAAAGTACACTCTCAGCAGCGCGGGGGCGGCCGGGTGCAGTGTGCAAACAAGCGTCGGGTTTCCAATGGGTTTCAATGAGAGACCAAGGGGTCTCTTCAGCGGTGCAGGCAGGCAAGGGGGGGGCTCCTCGGGGTAGCCACCACCTGGGCAAGGGAGAGGGCCTCCTGGGGGTCACTCCTGCACTGGAGTTCCGATCCTTCAGGTCCTGGGGGCTGCAGGTGCAGGGTCTTTTCCAGGCGTCGGGATTTCAGAGTCAGGCAGTCGCGGTCAGGGGGAGCCTCGGGATTCCCTCTGCAGGTGTCGCTGTGGGGGCTCAGGGGGGACAACTTTGGTTACTCACGGTCTCGGAGTCGCCGGAGGGTCCTCCCTGAGGTGTTGGTTCTCCACCAGTCGAGTCGGGGTCGCCGGGTGCAGTGTTGCAAGTCTCACGCTTCTTGCGGGGATTGCAGGGGTCTTTAAATCTGCTCCTCTGGATACAAAGTTGCAGTCTTTGTTGAACAGAGCCGCTGTTCTCGGGAGTTTCTTGGTCTCTTGGAAGCAGGGCAGTCCTCTGAGGATTCAGAGGTCGCTGGTCCCAGGGAAAGCGTCACTGGAGCAGGTTTCTTCTGAAGGATGGAGACCGGCTGGTAGGGCTGGGGCCAAAACAGTTGGTGTCTTCTTCTTCTCTGCAGGGTTTTTCAGCTCAGCAGTCCTCTTCTTCTGTAAGTAGCAGGAATCTAAATTCTTAGGTTCAGGGAAGCCCTTAAATACTAAATTTAAGGGCGTGTTTAGGTCTGGGGGGCTAGTAGCCAATGGCTACTAGCCCTGAGGGTGGGTACACCCTCTTTGTGCCTCCTCCCAAGGGGAGGGGGTCACATTCCTATCCCTATTGGGGGAATCCTCCATCTGCAAGATGGAGGATTTCTAAAAGTTAGAGTCACTTCAGCTCAGGACACCTTAGGGGCTGTCCTGACTGGCCAGTGACTCCTCCTTGTTTTTCTCATTAATTCCTCCGGCCTTGCCGCCAAAAGTGGGGCCGTGGCCGGAGGGGGCGGGCAACTTCACTAGCTGGAGTGCCCTGTGGTGCTGGAACAAAGGGGGTGAGCCTTTGAGGCTCACCGCCAGGTGTTACAGCTCCTGCCTGGGGGAGGTGATAGCATCTCCACCCAGTGCAGGCTTTGTTACTGGCCACAGAGTGACAAAAGCACTCTCCCCATGTGGCCAGCAACATGTCTTGAGTGTGACAGGCTGCTAAAACCAGTCAGCCTACACGGGTAGTTGGTTAAGGTTTCAGGGGGCACCTCTAAGGTGCCCTCTGGGGTGTATTTCACAATAAAATGTACACTGGCATCAGTGTGCATTTATTGTGCTGAGAAGTTTGATACCAAACTTCCCAGTTTTCAGTGTAGCCATTATGGTGCTGTGGAGTTCGTGTTTGACAGACTCCCAGACCATATACTCTTATGGCTACCCTGCACTTACAATGTCTAAGGTTTTGCTTAGACACTGTAGGGGCACAGTGCTCATGCACTGGTGCCCTCACCTATGGTATAGTGCACTCTGCCTTAGGGCTGTAAGGCCTGCTAGAGGGGTGACTTATCTATACTGCATAGGCAGTGTGAGGTTGGCATGGCACCCTGAGGGGAGTGCCATGTCGACTTACTCGTTTTGTCCTCACCAGCACACACAAGCTGGCAAGCAGTGTGTCTGTGCTGAGTGAGGGGTCCCCAGGGTGGCATAAGATATGCTGCAGCCCTTAGAGACCTTCCCTGGCATCAGGGCCCTTGGTACCAGGGGTACCAGTTACAAGGGACTTATCTGGATGCCAGGGTGTGCCAATTGTGTAAAACAAAAGTACAGGTTAGGGAAAGAACACTGGTGCTGGGGCCTGGTTAGCAGGCCTCAGCACACTTTCAAATCAAAACATAGCATCAGCAAAGGCAAAAAGTCAGGGGGTAACCATGCCAAGGAGGCATTTCCTTACACAACCCCCCCCCCCAAAATGAAAGAGGATGAGACTAACCTTTCCCAATAGAGTCTTCATTTTCTAAGTGGAAGAACCTGGAAAGGCCATCTGCATTGGCATGAGCAGTCCCAGGTCTGTGTTCCACTATAAAGTCCATTCCCTGTAGGGAGATGGACCACCTCAACAGTTTTGGATTTTCACCTTTCATTTGCATCAGCCATCTGAGAGGTCTGTGGTCAGTTTGAACTACAAAGTGAGTACCAAAGAGGTATGGTCTCAGCTTCTTCAGGGGCCAAACCACAGCAAAGGCCTCCCTCTCAATGGCACTCCAACGCTGCTCCCTGGGGAGTAACCTCCTGCTAATGAAAGCAACAGGCTGGTCAAGGCCATCATCATTTGTTTGGGACAAAACTGCCCCTATCCCATGTTCAGAGGCATCTGTCTGCACAAAGAACTGATTGGAGTAATCTGGAGCTTTTAGAACTGGTGCTGTGCACATTGCTTGTTTCAGGGTGTCAAAGGCCTGTTAGCATTCTACAGTCCAGTTTACCTTCTTGGGCATTTTCTTGGAGGTGAGTTCTGTGAGGACTGTCACTATGGATACATATCCCTTCACAAACCTCCTATAGTACCCAGTCAAGCCAAGGAATGCCCTGACTTGAGTCTGGGTTTTTGGAGCTGCCCAGTCCAGAATAGTCTGGATCTTAGGCTGGAGTGGCTGAACTTGGCCTCCACCTACAAGGTGTCCCAAATAAACCACAGTTCCCTGCCCTATCTGGCATTTGGATGCGTTGATAGAGAGGCCTGCTGATTGCAGAGCCTTCAAAACCTTCTTCAGGTGGACCAGGTGATCCTGCCAGCTGGAGCTAAAGACAGCAATATCATCAAGATAAGCTGCACTAAAGGACTCCAAACCAGCAAGGACTTGATTCACCAACCTTTGGAAGGTGGCAGGGGCATTCTTTTAAACCAAAGGGCATAACAGTGAACTGATAACGCCCATCAGGTGTGGAGAATGCTGTCTTTTCTTTTGCTCCAGGTGCCATTTTGATTTGCCAGTACCCTGCTGTTAAGTCAAAGGTACTTAAGAATTTGGCAGCACCTAATTTGTCTATCAGTTCATCAGCTCTAGGAATGGGATGGGCATCTGTCTTTGTGACAGAATTAAGTCCTCTGTAGTCCACACAAAACCTCATCTCTCTCTTTCCATCTTGGGTGTGAGGTTTGGGGACTAAGACCACTGGGCTAGCCCAGGGGCTGTCAGAGTGCTCAATTACTCCCAATTCCAGCATCTTGTGGACTTCCACCTTGATGCTTTCCTTAACTTGGTCAGACTGTCTGAAAATGTTGTTTTTGACAGGCATGCTGTCTCCTGTGTCCACATCATGGGTACACAGGTGTGTCTGACCAGGGGTTAGGGAAAAGAGCTCAGCAAACTGTTGCAGGACCTTCCTACAATCAGATTGCTGTTGGTCAGAGAGGGTGTCTGAGTAGATCACTCCATCAACTGAGCCATCCTTAGGGTTTGATGAGAGAAGATCAGGGAGAGGTTCACTCTCAGCTTCCTGATCCTCATCTGTTACCATCAACAGATTCACATCAGCCCTGTCATGGAAGAGCTTAAGGCGGTTCACATGGATCACCCTCTTGGGGCTCCTGCTAGTGCCCAGGTCCACCAGGTAGGTGACCTGACTCTTCTTCTCTAACACTGGGTAAGGGCCACTCCATCTGTCCTGGAGTGCCCTGGGAGCCACAGGCTCCAGAACCCAGACTTTCTGCCCTGATTGAAATTCAACCAGTGCAGCCTTTTGGTCATACCAAAACTTCTGGAGCTGTTGGCTGGCCTAAAGGTTTTTACTTGCCTTTTCCATGTACTCTGCCATCCTTGAGCGAAGGCCAAGTACATAGTCCACTATGTCTTGTTTAGGCTCATGAAGAGGTCTCTCCCAGCCTTCTTTCACAAGAGCTAGTGGTCCCCTTACCTGTGGTGCTGGAACAAAGGGGGTGAGCCTTTGAGGCTCACCGCCAGGTGTTACAGCTCCTGCCTGGGGGAGGTGATAGCATCTCCACCCAGTGCAGGCTTTGTTACTGGCCACAGAGTGACAAAAGCACTCTCCCCATGTGGCCAGCAACATGTCTTGAGTGTGACAGGCTGCTAAAACCAGTCAGCCTACACGGGTAGTTGGTTAAGGTTTCAGGGGGCACCTCTAAGGTGCCCTCTGGGGTGTATTTCACAATAAAATGTACACTGGCATCAGTGTGCATTTATTGTGCTGAGAAGTTTGATACCAAACTTCCCAGTTTTCAGTGTAGCCATTATGGTGCTGTGGAGTTCGTGTTTGACAGACTCCCAGACCATATACTCTTATGGCTACCCTGCACTTACAATGTCTAAGGTTTTGCTTAGACACTGTAGGGGCACAGTGCTCATGCACTGGTGCCCTCACCTATGGTATAGTGCACTCTGCCTTAGGGCTGTAAGGCCTGCTAGAGGGGTGACTTATCTATACTGCATAGGCAGTGTGAGGTTGGCATGGCACCCTGAGGGGAGTGCCATGTCGACTTACTCGTTTTGTCCTCACCAGCACACACAAGCTGGCAAGCAGTGTGTCTGTGCTGAGTGAGGGGTCCCCAGGGTGGCATAAGATATGCTGCAGCCCTTAGAGACCTTCCCTGGCATCAGGGCCCTTGGTACCAGGGGTACCAGTTACAAGGGACTTATCTGGATGCCAGGGTGTGCCAATTGTGTAAAACAAAAGTACAGGTTAGGGAAAGAACACTGGTGCTGGGGCCTGGTTAGCAGGCCTCAGCACACTTTCAAATCAAAACATAGCATCAGCAAAGGCAAAAAGTCAGGGGGTAACCATGCCAAGGAGGCATTTCCTTACACAACCCCCCCCCCCCCAAATGAAAGAGGATGAGACTAACCTTTCCCAATAGAGTCTTCATTTTCTAAGTGGAAGAACCTGGAAAGGCCATCTGCATTGGCATGAGCAGTCCCAGGTCTGTGTTCCACTATAAAGTCCATTCCCTGTAGGGAGATGGACCACCTCAACAGTTTTGGATTTTCACCTTTCATTTGCATCAGCCATCTGAGAGGTCTGTGGTCAGTTTGAACTACAAAGTGAGTACCAAAGAGGTATGGTCTCAGCTTCTTCAGGGGCCAAACCACAACAAAGGCCTCCCTCTCAATGGCACTCCAACGCTGCTCCCTGGGGAGTAACCTCCTGCTAATGAAAGCAACAGGCTGGTCAAGGCCATCATCATTTGTTTGGGACAAAACTGCCCCTATCCCATGTTCAGAGGCATCTGTCTGCACAAAGAACTGATTGGAGTAATCTGGAGCTTTTAGAACTGGTGCTGTGCACATTGCTTGTTTCAGGGTGTCAAAGGCCTGTTAGCATTCTACAGTCCAGTTTACCTTCTTGGGCATTTTCTTGGAGGTGAGTTCTGTGAGGACTGTCACTATGGATACATATCCCTTCACAAACCTCCTATAGTACCCAGTCAAGCCAAGGAATGCCCTGACTTGAGTCTGGGTTTTTGGAGCTGCCCAGTCCAGAATAGTCTGGATCTTAGGCTGGAGTGGCTGAACTTGGCCTCCACCTACAAGGTGTCCCAAGTAAACCACAGTTCCCTGCCCTATCTGGCATTTGGATGCGTTGATAGAGAGGCCTGCTGATTGCAGAGCCTTCAAAACCTTCTTCAGGTGGACCAGGTGATCCTGCCAGCTGGAGCTAAAGACAGCAATATCATCAAGATAAGCTGCACTAAAGGACTCCAAACCAGCAAGGACTTGATTCACCAACCTTTGGAAGGTGGCAGGGGCATTCTTTTAAACCAAAGGGCATAACAGTGAACTGATAACGCCCATCAGGTGTGGAGAATGCTGTCTTTTCTTTTGCTCCAGGTGCCATTTTGATTTGCCAGTACCCTGCTGTTAAGTCAAAGGTACTTAAGAATTTGGCAGCACCTAATTTGTCTATCAGTTCATCAGCTCTAGGAATGGGATGGGCATCTGTCTTTGTGACAGAATTAAGTCCTCTGTAGTCCACACAAAACCTCATCTCTCTCTTTCCATCTTGGGTGTGAGGTTTGGGGACTAAGACCACTGGGCTAGCCCAGGGGCTGTCAGAGTGCTCAATTACTCCCAATTCCAGCATCTTGTGGACTTCCACCTTGATGCTTTCCTTAACTTGGTCAGACTGTCTGAAAATGTTGTTTTTGACAGGCATGCTGTCTCCTGTGTCCACATCATGGGTACACAGGTGTGTCTGACCAGGGGTTAGGGAAAAGAGCTCAGCAAACTGTTGCAGGACCTTCCTACAATCAGATTGCTGTTGGTCAGAGAGGGTGTCTGAGTAGATCACTCCATCAACTGAGCCATCCTTAGGGTTTGATGAGAGAAGATCAGGGAGAGGTTCACTCTCAGCTTCCTGATCCTCATCTGTTACCATCAACAGATTCACATCAGCCCTGTCATGGAAGAGCTTAAGGCGGTTTACATGGATCACCCTCTTGGGGCTCCTGCTAGTGCCCAGGTCCACCAGGTAGGTGACCTGACTCTTCTTCTCTAACACTGGGTAAGGGCCACTCCATCTGTCCTGGAGTGCCCTGGGAGCCACAGGCTCCAGAACCCAGACTTTCTGCCCTGATTGAAATTCAACCAGTGCAGCCTTTTGGTCATACCAAAACTTCTGGAGCTGTTGGCTGGCCTAAAGGTTTTTACTTGCCTTTTCCATGTACTCTGCCATCCTTGAGCGAAGGCCAAGTACATAGTCCACTATGTCTTGTTTAGGCTCATGAAGAGGTCTCTCCCAGCCTTCTTTCACAAGAGCTAGTGGTCCCCTTACAGGGTGGCCAAACAGAAGTTCAAAGGGTGAGAACCCTACTCCCTTCTGAGGCACCTCTCTGTAAGCGAAAAGCAGACATGGCAAGAGGACATCCCATCTCCTTTTTAGTTTTTCTGGGAGCCCCATGATCATGCCCTTTAATGTCTTGTTGAATCTCTCAACAAGGCCATTAGTTTGTGGATGATAGGGTGTAGTGAATTTATAAGTCACTCCACACTCATTCCACATGTGTTTCAGGTATGCTGACATGAAGTTGGTACCTCTGTCAGACACCACCTCCTTAGGGAAGCCCACTCTGGTAAAGATACCAATGAGGGCCTTGGCTACTGCAGGGGCAGTAGTCGACCTAAGGGGAATAGCTTCAGGATACCTAGTAGCATGATCCACTACTACTAGTATGTACATATTTCCTGAGGCTGTGGGAGGTTCAAGTGGACCCACTATGTCCACACCCACTCTTTCAAAGGGGACCCCCACCACTGGAAGTAGAATGAGGGGGACCTTTGGATGTCCACCTGTCTTACCACTGGCTTGACAGGTGGTACAGGAGACACAAAACTCCTTAACTTTCTGGGACATATTGGGCCAGTAGAAGTGGTTGACTAGTCTCTCCCACGTCTTGGTTTGTCCCAAAAGCCCAGCAAGGGGAATATCATGGGCTAAGGTCAGTATGAACTCTCTGAACGCCTGAGGCACTACCACTCTCCTAGTGGCACCAGGTTTGGGATCTCTTGCCTCAGTGTACAGGAGCCCATCTTCCCAATAGACCCTATGTGTTCCAGTTTTCTTGCCATTGGACTCTTCAGCAGCTTGCTGCCTAAGGCCTTCAAGAGAGGGACAGGTTTCTTGCCCCTTACACAACTGCTCCCTTGAGGGTCCCCCTGGGCCTAAGAGCTCAACCTGATAAGGTTCTAACTCCATAGGCTCAGTTCCCTCAGAGGGCAGAACTTCTTCCTGAGAAGAGAGGTTCTCTTTTTGTTGTTGTGTTGCAGCTGGTTTCCCAGCTGACTTTCCTTTTCTCTTGGTAGGCTGGGCCCTTTTTCCAGACTCCAGCTCTACTTTTTCACCCTGAGCCTTGCACTGTGCCCTTGTCTTGACACACACCAGTTCAGGGATACCCAGCATGGCTGCATGGGTTTTCAGTTCTACCTCAGCCCATGCTGAGGACTCCAGGTCATTTCCAAGCAAACAGTCTACTGGGATATTTGAGGAGACCACCACCTGTTTCAGGCCATTGACCCCTCCCCACTCTAAAGTTACCATAGCCATGGGATGTACTTTAGTCTGATTGTCAGCGTTGGTGACTGGATATGTTTGTCCAGTCAGGTATTGACCAGGGGAAACCAGTTTCTCTGTCACTATTGTGACACTGGCACCTGTATCCCTCAGGCCTTCTACACTTGTCCCATTAATTAAGAGCTTCTGCCTGTATTTTTGCATGTTAGGAGGCCAGGCAGCCAGTGTGGCTAAATCCACCCCACCCTCAGAGACTAATGTAGCTTCAGTGTGACACCTGATTTGCCCTGGGCACACTGTTGATCCCACTTGGAGACTAGCCATTCCAGTGTTAGCTGGAGTGGAGTTAGAAGTGGTTGTTTTCTTGGGACAGGCCTTGTCTCCAGTTTCGTGTCCAGGCTGATTACAGCTACGACACCAGGCCTTTTTGGGATCAAAGTTTTTACCCTTGTACCCAAAATTGTTTTGTGAAGAGGCTCTGGGCCCACCCTCCTGTGCAGGTTTTTGGGGGCCTGAAGAAGACTCTTTATTATTTTTGTTTTTGGATGTCTCAACACTCTTCCCCTGGGGAGGCTTTGTGACCCCTTTCTTTTGGTCACCCCCTGTGGTAGTCTTGGTCACCCTAGTCTTGACCCAATGGTCCGCCTTCTTTCCCAATTCTTGGGGAGAAATTGGTCCTAGGTCTACCAGATGCTGATGCAGTTTATCATTTGAACAATTACTCAATAGGTGTTCTTTCACAAATAAATTGTACAGCCCATCATAATCATTAACACCACTGCCTTGAATCCAACCATCCAGTGTTTTTACTGAGTAGTCTACAAATCTCAACCCAGGTCTGGCTCGAGGATTTTTGAGCCCCCCTGAATCTAATCCTATACTCCTCAGTGGAGAATCCAAAGCCCTCAATCAGGGTACCCTTCATGAGGTCATAAGATTCTGCACCTTTCCAGAGAGTGTGAGGAGTCTATCCCTACACTTTCCAGTGAACATTTCCCAAAGGAGAGCACCCCAGTGAGATTTGTTCACTTTTCTGGTTACACAAGCCCTCTCAAAAGCTGTGAACCATTTGGTGATGTAATCACCATCTTCATATTTAATTACAATCCCTTTAGGGATTTTCAACATGTCAGGAGAATCTCTGACCCTAGTTATGTTGCTGCCACCATTGATGGGTCCTAGGCCCATCTCTTGTCTTTCCCTTTCTATGGCTAGGATCTGTCTTTCCAAAGCCAATCTTTTGGCCATCCTGGCTAACTGGATGTCCTCTTCACTGGGATTATCCTCAGTGATTTCAGAGATGTTGGTCCCTCCTGTGAGGGGAACAGTATCTCTGACTATTATGTTTGGAGACAGGGCTTGAGAGGCCCTGTTCTCCCTAGTTAGGACTGGTAGGTGGGAATTTTCCTCCAAGTCACTATCTTCATCCTCTGTGATGCCATCCTCAGAGGGGTTGGCCTTTTCAAACTCTGCCAAAAGCTCCTGGAGCTGTAGTTTGAAAGGTCTGGGGCCCATTGTTATTTTCTTTATTTTACAGAGTGACCTTAGCTCCCTCATCTTAAGATGGAGGTAAGGGGTGGTGTGGAGTTCCACCACATTCATATCTGTACTAGACATTATGCTTCTAAAAGTTGGAATACTTTTTAAGAATCTAAAACTAGCTCAAGGTTCTAATTCAAACTTTCACAAAACTTTTAAACTCTAAAAGAAATGCTAACAGGGACTAACACAAGGCCCTAGCAGGACTTTTAAAAATTTAGAAAAATAGCTCAAATTGCAAAAATCAATTTCTAATGACAATTTTTGGAATTTGTCGTGTGATCAGGTATTGGCTGAGTAGACCAGCAAATGCAAAGTCTTGTATCCCACCGCTGATCCACGATGTTGGCTCTGTATGTGCTATTTCAAAGTAAGGAATAGCATGCACAGAGTCCAAGGGTTCCCCTTAGAGGTAAGATAGTGGCAAAAAGAGATAATACTAATGCTCTATTTTGTGGTAGTGTGGTCGAGCAGTAGGCTTATCAAAGGAGTAGTGTTAAGCATTTGTTGTACATACACACAGGCAATAAATGAGTAACACACACTCAGAAACAATTCCAGGCCAATAGGTTTTTGTTATAGAAAAATATATTTTCTCAGTATATTTTAAGAACCACAGGTTCAAATTCTACATGTAATATCTCATTTGAAAGGTATTGCAGGTAAGTACTCTAGGAACTTTGAATAATCACAATAGCATATATACTTTTTACATAAAACACATTTAGCTGTTTTAAAAGTGGACACTGCAATTTTCACAGTTCCTAGGGGAGGTAAAATAATGTTAGTTCTTGCAGGTAAGTAAACCACCTACGGGGTTCAGATTGGGGTCCAAAGAAGCCCACCGTTGGGGGTTCAGAGCAACCCCAAAGTTACCACACCAGCAGCTCAGGGCCGGTCAGGTGCAGAGTTCAAAGTGGTGCCCAAAACGCATAGGCTTCAATGGAGAGAAGGGGGTGCCCCGGTTCCAGTCTGCCAGCAGGTAAGTACCCGCGTCTTCGGAGGGCAGACCAGGGGGGTTTTGTAGGGCACTGGGGGGGACACAAGTCCACACAAAAAGTACACCCTCAGCAGCGCGGGGGCGGCCGGGTGCAGTGTGCAAACAAGCGTCGGGTTTCCAATGGGTTTCAATGAGAGACCAAGGGGTCTCTTCAGCGGTGCAGGCAGGCAAGGGGTGGGGGGGCTCCTCTGGGTAGCCACCACCTGAGCAAGGGAGAGGGCCTCCTGGGGGTCTCTCCTGCACTGGAGTTCCGATCCTTCAGGTCCTGGGGGCTGCGGGTGCAGGGTCTTTTCCAGGCGTTGGGATTTCAGAGTCAGGCAGTCGCGGTCAGGGGGAGCCTCGGGATTCCCTCTGCAGGCGTCGCTGTGGGGGCTCAGGGGGGACAACTTTGGTTACTCACGGTCTCGGAGTCACCGGAGGGTCCTCCCTGAGGTGTTGGTTCTCCACCAGTCGAGTCGGGGTCGCCGGGTGCAGTGTTGCAAGTCTCACGCTTCTTGCGGGGATTGCAGGGGTCTTTAAATCTGCTCCTCTGGATACAAAGTTGCAGTCTTTGTTGAACAGAGCCGCTGTTCTCAGGAGTTTCTTGGTCTCTTGGAAGCAGGGCAGTCCTCTGAGGATTCAGAGGTCGCTGGTCCCAGGGAAAGCATCGCTGGAGCAGGTTTCTTCTGAAGGAGGGAGACAGGCCGGTAGGGCTGGGGCCAAAGCAGTTGGTGTCTTCTTCTTCTCTGCAGGGTTTTTCAGCTCAGCAGTCTTCTTCTTCTGTAAGTTGCAGGAATCTAAATTGTTAGGTTTAGGGAAGCCCTTAAATACTAAATTTAAGGGCTTGTTTAGGTCTGGGGGTTAGTAGCCAATGGCTACTAGCCCTGAGGGTGGGTACACCCTCTTTGTGCCTCCTCCCAAGGGGAGGGGGTCACATTCCTATCCCTATTGGGGGAATCCTCCATCTGCAAGATGGAGGATTTCTAAAAGTTAGAGTCACTTCAGCTCAGGACACCTTAGGGGCTGTCCTGACTGGCCAGTGACTCCTCCTTGTTTTTCTCATTAATTCCTCCGGCCTTGCCCCCAAAAGTGGGACCGTGGCCGGAGGGGGGCGGGCAACTCCACTAGCTGGAGTGCCCTGTGGTGCTGGAACAAAGGGGGTGAGCCTTTGAGGCTCACCGCCAGGTGTTACAGCTCCTGCCTGGGGGAGGTGATAGCATCTCCACCCAGTGCAGGCTTTCTTACTGGCCACAGAGTGACAAAGGCACTCTCCCCATGTGGCCAGCAACATGTCTCGAGTGTGGCAGGCTGCTAAAACCAGTCAGCCTACACGGGTAGTTGGTTAAGGTTTCAGGGGGCACCTCTAAGGTGCCCTCTGGGGTGTATTTCACAATAAAATGTACACTGGCATCAGTGTGCATTTATTGTGCTGAGAAGTTTGATACCAAACTTCCCAGTTTTCAGTGTAGGCATTATGGTGCTGTGGAGTTCGTGTTTGACAGACTCCCAGACCATATACTCTTATGGCTACCCTGCACTTACAATGTCTAGGGTTTTGCTTAGACACTGTAGGGGCACAGTGCTCATGCACTGGTGCCCTCACCTATGGTATAGTGCACCCTGCCATAGGGCTGTAAGGCCTGCTAGAGGGGTGACTTATCTATACTGCATAGGCAGTGTGAGGTTGGCATGGCACCCTGAGGGGAGTGCCATGTCGACTTACTCGTTTTGTCCTCACCAGCACACACAAGCTGGCAAGCAGTGTGTCTGTGCTGAGTGAGGGGTCCCCAGGGTGGCATAAGATATGCTGCAGCCCTTAGAGACCTTCCCTGGCATCAGGGCCCTTGGCACCAGGGGTACCAGTTACAAGGGACTTATCTGGATGCCAGGGTGTGCCAATTGTGTAAAACAAAAGTACAGGTTAGGGAAAGAACACTGGTGCTGGGGCCTGGTTAGCAGGCCTCAGCACACTTTCAAATCAAAACATAGCATCAGCAAAGGCAAAAAGTCAGGGGGTAACCATACCAAGGAGGCATTTCCTTACACGTCCGCAGCGGTGCGTACCATCACCGCCGGCGTACATCGTCATTGGCTCCTGGGACCCATAGGGTCCTATGTTAACCAATGCAGCATTGCGCCGCGGTCTTCGACCGCCTACCGGGACGGTGTACAGCGCCAGCGCAGTTACCTCACATCCCATTTTCCCAGTTTAGAGGTCAGGCAGCCACCATTTCAGGGGCCCACATGGCCTAATTACCAACTGTGTCACACATACCTTGGCCTTGTCTGACAACACAAATACAGGCCACATTTTGTGTATGAATGGTGTTCTGTGCAGACTGTGGGTACATACCTCTGAGTAGTTTGACTCTTTGGTCGCTGTTGTCCTTCCTAGGCACCGTCTGCTGGGACATGTGAGGAGATGGCGGAATCCTCTGGTGTACCGACCGCTGGTGGACCTGTGGACAATGGAGGAAAGAAGTTTGATCATCACCTACAGGTTTGACCGTGCCACAATCCAGGAACTGTGTACCCAGTTGGAGCCTGACCTGATGTCAGCAATCCGCCATCCCACAGGAATCCCCCCTCAAGTGCAGGTGCTATCAGTGCTCCATTTTCTGGCAAGTGGGTCATTTCAAACAACAGTGGCCATGGCATCAGGGATGTCCCAGCCTATGTTTTCCAACGTGTTATCCAGAGTGTTGTCTGCCTTTCTGAAACACATGCGTAGCATATCGTTTTCCCTCAGGTGGAGGACTTGCCTACAGTGAAAGGTGACTTCTATGCCGTGGGACATATCCCCAACATCATAGGTGCCATTGATGGGACACATGTAGCTCTGGTCCCCGCCCACAGGAGTGAACAGGTGTACAGGAACCGAAAGAGTTATTCCATGAATGTACAGATGGTATGTTTGGCAGACCAGTACATCTAACAGGTAAATGCCATGTTCCCTGGCTCTGTGCATGACACCTACATCCTGCGGAATAGCAGCATCCCTTATGTGATGGGTCAACTCCAGAGGCACCGGGTGTGGCTATTAGGGGACTCTTGTTACCCCAACCTGTCATGGCTACTGACCCCAGTGAGGAATCCCAGGACCAGGGCAGAGGAACGCTACAATGAGGCACATGGGCGGACTAGGAGGGTGATCAAACGCACCTTCGGCCTCCTGAAGGCCAGGTTCAGGTGCCTCCATATGACAGGTGGTTCCCTATTCTACTCACCAAAGAAGGTGTGCCAGATCATCGTGGCCTGCTGTATGCTTCACAACTTGGCTTTGCGACAACAGGTGCCCTTTCTGCAGGAGGATGGTCCTGATGGCGGAGTTGTGGCAGCTGTGGAGCCTGTGTACAGTGATGAGGAGGAAGCAGAGAAAGAAGACATTGACAACAGGGACTCAGTTATCCAGCAATATTTCCAGTGACACACAGGTGAGAAAACATTCCTGTCTACTACAAGTACTTTAACACTTCTACCTCTATCCTGTCTGTCGATTTCAACCACTATATGGTCACTGAGTAGTACATTTCCCTTATGGTTTCACAGGTGTGGTTTCCAACGTGTGTCATCTGCTTAGATTCCTCATGGACTTGAGATGTGTGACATAGGTATGTTGCCATTACATTTGAAAAACCAATTTGTCACTGTCATTGCTAATACACAATATCGAATTCAGAGACTGACTCCAGATTGTTTTGTGCTTCAAGGGTGTTTAATGAAGTGCTCAATATTGGAGGGGGTTATAAAATGTTGAGGGGTGATGGTGGAGGAATGTCCATGGCAGAGTCCAGTCTATTAGTCTCACAGGTGCATTGCCCATATGGGCATAGGAAGTGGAGCTGGGGCAGTTCCAATATGGACAGGGTTTACAAAGTGGGACAGTGGGTTGACAATCAGGGTGGTCTCATTTCTTGGTGGGGGTCTTGGCATCATGCTCTGTCTTGTTCCTGGATCTCAGGGACCACTTGTGGGTGGTTCTCCGTCTGCAGGGGGTGGGGTGCTGGTGTGGTGGTCCTGTGGCAGTGCCTCCTGTCCACTAGCGGAGGTAGTGGGCAGTTCATCGTCCATGCTAGTGTCAGGGGCCCCTTGGAGTGCCACAGTGTCCCTCCTGGTGTTAAGTATTTCCTTCAGCACCCCTACGATGGTGCCCAGGGCGGAGCTGATGGTTCTGAGTTCCTCCCTGAACCCAAAATACTGTTCCTCCTGCATGCGCTAGGTCTCCTGAAACTTGGCCAGGACCGTTGCCATCATCTCCTGGGAGTGGTGGTATGCTCCCATGATGGAGGAGAGGGCCTCGTGGAGAGTGGGTTCCCTTGGCCTGTCTGCCCCCTGTCGCACAGCAGCCCTCCCAGTTCCCCTGTGTTTCTGTGCCTCCGTCCCCTGGACTGTGTGCCCACTGTCACTGCCCCCAGGTCCCTGTTGTTGTTGGGGTGGTGGGTTATCCTGGGTTTCCTGTTGTGGTGGACACACAGCTGATTGACGTGTCCTGGAGACGGAGGTATGGGCCCGCTGGGTGGGTGCTGTGCTGGTGTTACCAGAGGGTGGAAGGTCTGTGGTGGGCTGTGCCTGTGTGAGGGGAACCGACTGTCCCGAGGCCCACGATGGTCTGGGCTGGTCATCTGGATCCAGTTGGACCGAGCTGCTGTCATCACTGTGGGCCTCTTCTGTGGGTGGGGTCGAGATGTCTGGACCCTCCTGTCTGGTGACTTTGGGTAGTGGTCCTGCAGGGGTGTAAAAGCATGATTATTGCATCTGTGTGTGTCATGGTGTGCAATAGGTGGGTGAGCGTGTACCCCAGTGCTAGCATTCCTGTGTGGGGGCTTGTGTGATGATGGTTGAGGGGGGTGTTAGGGGTATGTGCAGTGGGCATGCTTTAGTGATGCGTGTCCATGCTTTGTTGTGTCATGCAGGGCTTGGTGTTGGGATGTGTGGTTTGTGTTATTAGTACATTTGTGAGGAGTTGGAGTGATAGGGGAGGGGGTGAGGGTGGGGGTCTGAGATAGCATGCAGGTAGGGTGGGGGATATGATAGTTAAAGGTTTGACTTACCAGAGTCCATTCCTCCACCGACTCCTGCGAGGCCCTCAGGATGCAGAATCGCCAAGCCCTGCTCCTCCCATGTTGTGAGTTGTGGGTGAGGAGGTGGGGGTCTGCCGCCAGTCCACTGTACTGCCAGGTGGTGTCTGGAGACCACGGAACGCACCTTCCCCCATAGGTCATTCCCCCTCTTCCTGATGTCATCCCAATTTCTTGGGTGCTGTCCCACTGCGTTGACCCTGTCGACTATTCTTCGCCATAGCTCCATCTTCCTAGCTATGGAGGTGTGCTGCACCTGTGATCCGAATAGCTGTGGCTCTAACCGGACGATTTCCTCCACCATGACCATGAGCTCCTCCTCCGAGAACCTGGGGTGTCTTTGCCGTGCCATGGTGTGGTGTAGGTGATGTGTGGGGTGGTGTGTGTGGTGATATGTCGTGGTGTGTGGTGTTTTGTGCGTGGAAGTTGTGTGGGTGATGGTGTTAAGTGCCTGTGGCTGCTAGTTTGTGGATGGTGGTGTCTCTCTCTGTCCTTCTTTCGGAAATTTTTTGGTAGTAGGGGTTTGTGGGTGATGTGGGTGTGTGTTTTATATTGTAATGGGTGTGTGGGAGTGGTGTGTGTGTATATGTATCAGGTGTGTGTCTTTCGAATTGTCCAATTTGGCGGTGTTTTATATGTGTGTGTGTATTTTGAGCTCGGCGGTGTGTACCCCCAATGGAATACCGCGGTTGAAAGACCGCCGCGTGGATTCGTGTGTCGTGATAGTGTGGGCGTATTTCTGTTGGCGTGACGGTGGAGGTTTTGTTTTTGCCAGTTTATCACTGACCTTTGGTGTGGTGGACTTGTGTGGGTGTCTGAATTTTGTCGGATTCCGAGATGTGGGTCATAATAGCTGTGGTGGAATTCCGCGGCCGCAGAGGTGTGTTGGCGGTCTTCTGCACGGCGGTAAGCGCCTTTTACCGCCAATGTTGTAATGATCGCCTTTGTGTCAATGGGAAATGGATATGTAGATCAAGTCGCAAGGTTTTGTGCATTGAACTGTATATCATTTCAAGATCAATGGGAATTGTTACCTGAAACTGAAAATGAATCATGCTCAAGTTATGCATTAAGAGTGGTTGACACACTAGATGAGTTAAAATCATTGCAGGGACGTGCCAGCAAGGAAGAGAAACGCTCTTAGCTCAAAATGCAATGCGTACAGAGATCTGATGATTTATGGGTTTCAGAGGAGGGAAAAATTGTTTTGCCAAACAACCTTTTGTCACAGTTTGCAAGGTTTTACCATGGTCAAGCACATGTTGGAAGAGACGCAATGATCAGGTTGTTCAAAGTCGATTGGTACAATCCAAAATTCAGACAAGCTGCAGAAGTTATATGTCAAAGGTGCATCATCTGTCAGCAGATGAATGCGGGGAAAGGGACCGTGGTGAATTTGAGCCACATTGGGAGAGCAGGAGGTCCATTTAGCAGATGGATTTTATTGAGATGCCTGTATGTGGAGGTCTGAGGTACGTGTTGGTGAGTGTGTGCATTTTCAGTCACTGGATTGAAGCTTACCCTACACGTAGGAATGACAGTCTCACAGTAGCAAAGCTGCTACTTAGGGAATTGATACCACGTTTCGGGTTTCCGATCTCTTTAGAATCAGATAGGGGAAGTCACTTCAACAATGAGGTGATTAAGCTCTTGTGTGCTGCATTGAACACTGAACAGAAGTTGCACTGTAGCTAGCACCCTGAAGCATCAGGACTAGTGGAGCAGATGAATGGTACCTTGAAATCGAGAATGGCAAAAATGTACGCAGCTACAAATTTGAAATGGCCAGATGCTTTGCCCTTAGTGCTGATGTCAATGAGAAACACACCCAACAAGAAAACAGGACTGTCTCCTCGTGAGATTCTTATGGGCGGAGCTATGAGATTACCCGCAGTGCCTGCAAATGTTCTTGTGAATATCACGGATGATATGGTGTTGGACTACTGCAAGGGTCTGGCTGACGTGGTCCACTCTTTCTCTAACCAGGTGGAAGCTACCACATTGCCACCGATAAGTGATCCAGGTCACACCCTGAAAGCCGGAGATTGGGTTGCTGTCAAGAAACACGTGGGGAAGTCGTGTTTGGAGTGACGTTGGAAGGGGCCATATTGAGTAATACTGACAACAACTACTGCTGTGAAATGTGCAGGACTTCCAAATTGGATTCATGCCAGTCACACAAAGAAGGTGACGTGTCCAACTGATGAGGAACATGAATTGTCCAAAACAACAGCTGCAGAAAAGGAAGTCTCAGGGCCGGAGAGTAATCAAAGGGGAACTGAGACTGAAGGAGAGCCCGTTGAGGACGGCTTAGTCACTCAAACAGTAAACGAGATCCAGAGGGGTGACAGTGAGCCTATCTCAACTGAGGCACCAGGAGAACCGACCCAGAAAGAGGTTCTCCCAGAAGCAGAGGGATACAGGTTTAAAGTTGAACCCCTAACAGACCCTGAAGGCGAGGGAGGTGAGGCAGAAGGAGGTCAAAGTGTTCTGACTCCTCCTGAGCCGCTTGCAGATCCATCAAGAGAAAACACTATAGTACAAGAGGAGGGCACTATTCAACGTCCTGAAAGGTCAAGCAGTAAGAAAACCCTTAAAGGAGACAACTGGCCAGAGCCACAAGCTGCAAAGGAGAGAGTGATCCCTAACGAAACAATAGAGGAAGAAGTTGACACAACCAGAAAAGAAGATCTCAGTGAAGGAGAGTTGCAGGGTGATCGCAAACTGAAAAGAAAGAGAGTTGCAAACAGGAGGTACGCAGGGCCTGAATGGGCATCTGCAACATCAGTTGAGTGGCAACAAGAATTCTTGGCATTCTGTTTTGATCGAGAAATTCCAGGTCAATACTACGGCACCTGAATTCAACCATAAAAAGAGACTGTGTTAAGTTTCAATTAAAATAGAGAGAGAGAAACCTGAGAAAAGAGACTGATAAATTACTGGATGTGACACTGTTAACCTGAATTGACTCTGAAAAAACGATTATGACAAGCTGCTAACCTGATTTGACAAAGGGTCCTGGGAGTGAGTGAAGCGCTGTAAATACTTGCTAAGAGAGAGACTTTGCACAAGAGAAAAAAAAGAAGAGCTTTAGATCTTCCTCAAGTTGATTGTTTGCTTTATTTTATTCCGCTCTCTGATTCTTTACAGATCAAGAGTAACACTAGAAATAATAGGGGTAGGATTCGTGGTTGGTTGAGTGTTATTTTGGGTGTTGTATGTGCAATAATAATTATAGGTGTGATTGTGGGAATGCCATTGGTGGATAAAAGTGCGATTAACAATGCTTCAACTCCTGAAACTGCTACACTAACACCATGGGAGAGGTTTGAGCAAAATACAAAATATTTACATGAGGGAACTAATTCGAAAAGGGAACTATCTACTAATGTCTTCTACCGCTTGTTGAATGAGTATGTTGCGACAATGGATGCGAAAAATTGCTATGTGTGCATGAAGATTCCTTCATCAGTACAAGAAGGGGTTACTTATCATAGTTTGCCGCTTACTTATGGAATAAGCTATAGTTTGCTATTAACAAGATTCTATGATCAAGAACATGTTCAATACTTCTAATCTAGATGTAGTGTTTTCCTTTGTGCCTGTAATTGAGTTTTTAAATAAAATAGCTAAGGAAAATAACATAAAAATAGTTAGGGGTTTCTTTGAGCCGACACTGACATTTGGAACAGCTTATACGCACTGCAATAATCTAACCTGCTTACTAAAGCCTGTAGAGAAAAGCTTCTTAGATCACACTGATGATAGACGAAAAGCATTAAAGGAAAAGCTAGAAAAGGGAATAGAAAAACAAACGTTTGCAAATGATTATGCTTCTAGTGCAATAAAGACACAAGGCAAATTAGCTATAGATGCATTACACGTAGGAAAGCTTTGTATTTATAGGCCAAAATCTGATCATGATACTTTATTTGTGGGAACAAGTGAATGCAGACATGTGTTTTTGTTTCAGAGTAAGTGGACATTCATGTTAAATGGACAGGATCGAGCGATCCCTGGGATCTATTACATATGTGGACTTAATGTTTATTACCGTCTTCCAAAGGGATGGTATGGGACATGATATTTGGGAATAGTTTTCCCAAAGATCTACCAATTTGATGACTTAAGGACATTTCCTAAAATGTCTGAATTACATCATACTAGACAAAAGAGAGAGACAGCGGCTGCTGTCGTAGGTGAAATATTTGGAGCCATAATTCCTTCAGTGGGGGTTATCTTAAACTCCATAAAGATTCAAAAGTTGTCTACTATTGTAGATAACATGCTGACAAACTTCACTGGGGCTCTACTCCTGATGCATACTGAACTTGCTGCAGAGAGGGCTATGACTCTTCAAAACCGGCTTGCTTTAGACATTCTTTTAGCGAAGAGTGGCGGAGTCTGTAGATGCTTAATGAGCGCCACTGTTGTGCATTCATTCCTGATAATAGTAATAAGATTAGAAGTATGCTTAGTAACCTAACCAGAGACAGTACAGATTTGAAGGAGCTGATGGAACCTGGAGTTTGGGAAAAGGTTGGAAAGGGAATTGCTAAAGTAGGGAATTAGTTTAGTAGTATTTGGAATGGGATACTTGCAAAAATAATATGGGGAATATTGATTGTTCTAGCTTATTTATTCGGACTATGGTTATCATGCAAAATTAGTAAAAGAATTAAGAGAACATTGGCAAAATGCAATAAAAGGAAAGAGGAAAAGAAAAAGGAGAAAATGTTCAAAGAAATTTGGGAAAAATCACAAAGGGGGGAAGGAATTGAAATGCGTGGACTAAGGAAGTGAAAGGTTGTGAAGGGAAAGGTTTTGTGTGATGACAAGTGTCATCAGAATAGGGATTGAGGGAGCGTAGCTCTTATACTCAAAATGAACATGAAATGTTTATGAACTAATGCATGATAATGTCGCATAGAAAATGTATTAATGTGTTTTTGTTAAACGTGCGCTTGAAATGTGCCCATGGGGAGTGGCCGCCATTGTATATGATGATTAATGAAATTGACTAATGATGTAATAATGATGTGTTAATGAATTATTTTACACTAATATTAAGAGCTATATGTAAAGGTTTTGCTAATTAATTCACTAGGCCGCAGTTAGCATGAGTCGAGGCCTAGCTGTCCGGTTTCATATTAAATGTATTTTTCTAACGTGCAATGTGCTGACTTGCTGAAGGACATGTACTTGTACTTTTCCAAAGCTAGAAGATGAGTGTAACCGTAGTAGATCCGTTCCCATGAAATTCGACTTGCTCAAGGAAACATTTTTGCTGAATGCAACAGTGTAGACTCGTTACAGGTACAAGGTCGCCTAAACCGGTATAGACAATGCAACCACTGACTGGGGATGTGAGAGGACCACGAGAGTATGAAATCATACCGAACATTCTACCCGCTGAAGACGTCAATCACAAGAACCAATAAACTACGTGAGAACTGTTATGGGGTGACAATGTTGATGGTACCACTGGAAACCTATTGGATGGAGATAGTGGGGTGCCAAACCCTGCCTAATTAGGAATTAGGGGACTGTAAAACAGAAAAGGGATAAAAACCTTTGACACGAGGAGCCATTAGGAGATGACACTGCAAACTTTTGTTAGACCCAGAGACTTTGTCACTCTACCTAGAGACTTTGCTCTTTGACTCTTCAAACCATCCTCACCCTTACTTTGCCTGTTTTACACTTCTCCTCCTTATGAGGGAAGTGTCCCTGCTGACCCTGGCTGATGGAGAATCAACTGATGTCCTGAGGACGAAGTTTGATTCTGTATGCTGACCCATTACGGAGGGTAACTATATGATGATGAAATTGTAATTGTCTGTTGCCTTTCCTTTCTAGGTACCAACTGCTTTTTTTGACAGAGACCATAGTTAGATGTTTTTCTAAATTGGTGTTACCAAATTGTTTTGCATGAAGCCCAACATGCCAATGCTAATTCGAGGTTAGTTAAGGGGTTCACTAAACAGACGCAAATAGACAAATGACTGAATCAATGCTTTGTTGAAACATGCTAATGATACTCTGCTAAGGTTAACCTATGTTGACGTCATGTTATGTTCTAATGTTTGTGATCCTTGCTTTGATGAAATCTTATTCAAGTTGCCATATTATGACAATGCTGATGTGTTTCATGGTTTTGAGACTAATAAACTTGCTAGTAGAATTGTAATCAATAGGGAATAAACATCATAAAATCGTACTAAACTGGTGTAGTTATTCATGACTGAAAGGTCATGGTGGTTTCCAAGTCTTATTGATGACATTATTGACTTGTTGATTGACATGTTGATTAGCTATCTCGTCTTAAGGTGTCTTCAATCAGGGTCAAAAGATTCATTGGCCTAAAACGAGTCCCAGAGTGAATAAATTATAAAGATTGGGACGCGTGAGCAAACTCAAGGGACCATGGAGTTTATGTGACAAGCTGGTGTTTTGCTTCGGATAGAGAACATTGTTCTCTATTGAGTCAATATTCAAATAAAGTTAAATGTCCTTTCTTGGTTAATGATTGAATAAATGTTTGGATAGTCCCAACACCAGGTGATGCCTGAATGGCTTTGTTAAATAGACAAGATGTATGATAAAGTATAAAAACCCCAATTCATTATTGTGCTTTGAGCCCGCCTCCTATGGTGGCTGTGTCCACGCCTCTACGTTTTTATAAAAGCTTTACTTTAAACTTTACTGCCAATCTTGTACCTGTTATTATTAGGCTTCTGCATTTGGTGGAGAGCTGCACCTTTTGAATCCTGAACACATTGACCACTGGCTTGCAAAGTTCCCTTTGCTTTGGGTGGAGCGGACCCAATCCTTCAGATACCCAACGGGCACCTAGAAAGAAGAACCTGCACTCCCCCATTGACGAGGTGTCTATAAGTGCGCTGTTCCCTTCAACCAAAACAAGGTGTCTTTGATTTTACTCAACTCATAATACAACTGTACAGGACTTCAAGGCTGTGCTTCAGGTAGGAGTCTAGAAGCACAATGTTAGGGTAATTTAGGCTGTTTTCTGATATCTGATCTACAAATGAGAGGGAAGATTGTGGTATGGTAAGACTGCGAGCCTCACAAGTTTATGGCCGATAATCGATTAATTCAAGTTACCAGGTGGCATAGAGATTTAGAAATACTGGTATCACGGTTTTCTTTTCTCTCACACTAACTACCTCTCTCTCCTCTCTTCTGCGCTTTCTTTCTCTATTCCCTAAGTAGGTCGGGTGTTTGATGCTTGGGAAACAGTTCTGAGGACAGTACTTTCTCAGTACCTAGCATGTTGTGAATGTTGTTGCCTGAAAAAAGACATGGGGCATTTGGAGCCGATTGAATAAAATGGCTCTTGTTTAGGGACAGCCCAAGTTTAATTAGAATCCATCTTTTGATCCCCTACTATCCTTCTCCTTGAGGACAGCATGTTCCTTTGGCCCTTCTAGTCATATAGGGGGCATTAGGAACTCAGCGCGAAAACCGGCTGAGTTCGGTGCTGACGGTCTACAAAAGACCGCCAGCGCATTGAAGACCCCACCGGCCCCATAATGATCATTCCTCTGGGCCAGCGGATGGAAACAGCGTTTCTGCCAGCCGGCCCAGCGGAATGCAGGGCCTGTACATTGACACCGGCTCCACATGAGGACAACGGCAATGTAGCAGTGCGGCTGGTGCAGCAGCACCCGTCGCGCATATCACTGCCCGTAAATCGAGCAGTCACATGCGCAACAGGCTGTGCACAGGTCCCCTGCTCTGCCCATGCCAAGTGCATGGGCAGTGCAGGAGCCCCCATGGGGGCCCCGAGGCACCCATTCTGCCAGCCTTTCCCTGGTGGGATAAACCAACAGGGAAAGGCTGGTGTAATCAGGTACATTATCCGGCGAGCAGGGCTGCTTGCAGCGCTGTTCTGTCGGATATGTAACTCTGCCATCGCCAGGCTTCCTGGCGGTGGCGGAGTTTCTGCCCCGATTATTATATGGCGGTCTGGGCCGCCATGCCGGTGGCGGTAATTACCCCCACCGCCGGCATGGCAGCCCAGACCACCATGTTCACAATGAGGGCCATAATGTTGTGTTGTGCTCTGTTGTCTTATGTTGTGTTGTATTGTGTTCTGCTATGTCATGTTATGTTGTGTTATGTTATGTTGTGTTATATTATGTTGTTATGTTATGGTTTGTTAGCTATTTACAGACAGCATGCATACACAGATTAGGTTTCATTGTGCTGCAAAGCTACCACAGTAAAAACACAGGAGACAATAAAAGCGTAAACATTTTAGTGTTTCGGAATCAACCATGTTTTTGAAGATGCCCTTAAGAGGGTAAAAGTTTAGGTTTTCCTTAAAGTTGGTGCCATGGAGTTCCTTAAATTGGCACAAGAGCTGCCCCGCCATAAATGCCTGAAGCAGGTGATAGGATCCATACATGGGTGTTCCTGCTGATATCTTGTTTTAAGAGATTAGAAGCAAGGCCATAGACAGTTCTGTGGATCCTACATGGAATTTTAAAACCTATCTGTAAGGAAATGTCCCTTTTTATATGGTCACCCCTAGTTTTTGGACTAATGCTGCTGGTTTTTCAACTCTGAGATTGCACCGAACCGTGCTAACAAGACCTCAGTGCCTCTGCCCTTACTCTTAAACTGATATGTCAAATTGGCTTTACCCAACTGGCTGAGCTGGCTTACCTTTAAGCCCCTAATAAATGGTATCCAAGGCATACTCGTTAGACGGTCTCTCCAAGGAGTTCACCATTGGTTGTGCCACCCTCGATGGGACACAAGTAAAATGAGACTCCCAGCCCACCATATGCAGACTGGAAGACCAGTTTAACTGCTGGCCCGACTTTTCCATTTAAAGCAATGCCAAAGCCATTTGTCCCCCAGGTAGATGTGTAAGTCACCCCTTTGGCAAGCATAACGAGCTATAACTGAGTAAAAAGGGGATTGCATGTATCCCTACAAAACGGAGCTGCCTACAGTGACGATGCAGAAAATCTCAGAGGGGGGTTCTGGCATCAATGTTACATCAATGAGGTCATAGTAACTGTGAAAATGCAGGGTGGAACATATAACATGGGAAGAAATGTAACTTTACATGTATGAACAGTAAAAATGCAAAAAGGTCCTTTTCAATATGGAAAAGCTTGGCACGTGCAGAGTTACATGCTGACCCCTCAGCTGTGCTAACTCTGGAATGATGCAACCAAAGTGGGTCATCCAAGTTATCAAGCAACTCGTTACATTAAGCCCAACTTGATTCTTAGGTCAAAGTAAATTTAACAAGGTGCAGTGTGCACATTTAGGAAAAGTTGTCACTTTGTGCCTCTAGTACCCTGTGCCTATACCAGCTTCACACAGTGTACTGTGACTGAGACAGCTTTCTGCAGTCCTGGGGAGATGTACTAATGACTCCTGGGGAAAAATACAACAGGGGCCTGCTCTGGAAGGAGGTGTCACCTCACTTTTGCAGGAAGCCACTCAGGTGTTGTCCCAAAAGGCGAGATTCAAATGAGTTGCAACCTTTGAAGGGCAAAAGGGTAACACTTGGGAGATGGGATACTCCCTTTGTCAGGCAGACAGGCCGGCACTTGGGAGAGGAGAAGGGAAAACATTTTCCAAAATGGTTTTCTAGGGGCCTGATGCCACCTTGGTAGCCACTCCTCTGCCTTGGGCTAGGGAGCTGCACAGACTGGGAGAGGGGCCCTTTTATATTTGGAGTGGACAGAATGGTGCATCCTGGGATTCCCAGGTGCCACACTTTGCAGGAGGTGGTCATCAGATAGGAGGTAACCTGGTAGAACATTGGTGACCAACCACATCCTGCCCAGAGGGCATTTTCTGAGCATAAGTAGGGCACCCTGGCACCCCCACTCTCAGATTCTGACTGGACTGAAAGAAGCACCAAAGAAAGACTGGCCTGCCGCACCTTGGAACCAGCAAAAAGAGGCTGCACCGGCATGAACTTTACTGCTGGACCTGGTGGCTAACAAAGGAGAGGGACTGTGCCTGCTGTGTGCTGCTCTAGGAGAAGCTGTCTACCGAGCCCAACCAAAGCCAAGAGACCCCAAGGGTCAGTGAGCCAGCCTCTCGCTCACAGCAGAGGCACACAAAGCTGAGAATCCTGCTGGGACATGTTAGTAACCCACAGTTTTCAACCAGCCACTAACCGTGGCTGTGCAGCACCAGGGACAAGGACCTGGTGCACAAAGTTGCACCCAAGTTCGTTGAGCCCGGGAGTATCATTGAAGTGCAGCTGGAACTCCCAGAGGACGAGTTATCAACCTAGAAAAGACTGGCCTGTGACCACGATACAGGAAGACTAGTCCAGTGGTGACTGGACTTCTACCAGCATCAAGAGGACTTTAAGGGACATCGACCCCATGACCAGGATCATCTCACTCTCTTCATAGACCAAGGAGTAGTCACAGCAAGACCTCCATCGACTGCATCACGTCCACAGCATCCTATTAGCATCTTTAGCATACTTAATCCCTTGTATCAGGTCTGCGTGCCTTGAACTTACTGAAGACTGCTTCACCTGCTGAGGTAACCATTTTTGTGGATCTGGCTGGTCCACCTGACTGGCTCCACACTGGAGGTGGTCACCTAAAGTGACTCCAGGTGGCTGCATTTCAACTAATCCAACTTGTTGGTGAAACATTTTTTAAGTGTCAAATTTGTTGAGTTTGTCACTGTTTTTTTCACGGTTGAGTACATGATTTACAATACATTGTAAATTCTATATCTCAGAAACCCTCCAATGGATCTTTTTTTATTGTGGTGTCTAAAAAATACATAAGAATGCAATTTATTGTTATAAATTGGTGTCATATTTCTTTGGTGTCTTGTCGATGTCTTCTTCAATTGTTTTGGTGCTGTTTAAATGCTTCATACTTGTTTCTTTGGGTATTCCTTGCTGCTGGGAGCCACAGCCATCCATGGTTGAGCTAAAGGTTTCACAAACAAAACCTAAGGGTCTTAAAAGGGTTTGTAAGTGTCACGTACTGCGCTGGACTTCTCACCTCTGGATTTCGGATTGGCGAATACACTAAGGTGGTCATTCTGACCTCGGCGGTAAAAGGCGCCTACCGCCGGTCAGAAATCCTCCATAATCCCGCCGCGGTCGCGGAAACCCGCCACGGTCATTCTGACCCGCAGAAGGCAAACCTCCGAAAATCCGACAGCCACAACAGACCGCCAGACCAGCGGTCGGCGGAAAAGTGGAGGTGACAAAACCTCCACCGTCACGCCAACAGAAATACGCCCATGCCATTACGACCCACGAATCCACGCGGCGGTCTTTCAAACGCGGTATTCCATTGGCGGGACACACCGCCGCAGTCAGAATACACACAAACGAACAAAACTCAGCCACATTGGCCGATTTGAATACCACACACCTGATACACATACACACACCACTCCCACACACACAATGCAATATAAAACACACACCCACATCACCCACAAACCCCTACGACAGAAAATTCTGAAAGAAGGCCAGAGCGAGACACCACCATCCACAAACTAGCAGCCACAGCCACTCAACACCATCACCCACACACTATCCACACACAAAACAACACACACCACCACACTCAACACACTTAACTACACATACTCCACCCCACACATCATACACACCACCCCATGGCACCCCAAAGACACCCCCGCTTCTCAGACGAAGAACTCAGGGTCATGGTGGAGGAAATCGTTCGTGTAGAGCCCCAGCTGTTCGGCACACAGGTCCAATACACCAGCATTGCCCGGAGGACGGAGCTATGGCAGAGGATTGTCGACAGGGTCAACGCTGTGGGACAGCACCCCAGAAATCGGGAAGACATCAGGAAGCGATGGAACGACCTACGGGGGAAGGTGCGTTCCATGGTATCCAGGCACAACATCGCCGTGCAGAAGACTGGCGGAGGACCCCCACCTCAACCCCCACAATTTACAACATGGGAGGAGGAAGTCTTGAACATCCTGCATCCTGACGGCCTCGCAGGAGTCGGCGGAGGAATGGATACTGGTAAGTTGAAGCTTCACTACTGCTTCCCCCCCACCTGCATGCCAAATCATACCCCAACCCTCACCCCCATCCTCGAACCCCACCCTCAGCACCACCCCCATCCTCACCCCCACCCTCACCCCCACCACCATCCTCACCCCCACCCTCACCCCCACCACCATCCTCACCCCCACCACCATCCTCACCCCCAGCACACCTATTCCCTGCCAATGTCTCACCATCACAACCCACACATCCAAAAACCTAGGCCTGCATGCGTCCACTAAGCATGGACACCCATCACCAAAGCATGCCCAATGCATATACACATCCCCCCCACAAGCCACCCTCACCAAAGCCCCCACACACGAATGCCAGCACTTGGGGACACGGGAACCCACAGATACACCCATATGCCACACATTGAAACTATAACCATACCTCTATACCCCTGCAGGACCCGACCGTCAACACACCGCCGCGGAGGGCCCAGAATTCTCCACACCCCCCACCCAAGAGGCCGTCAGCGATGACAGCAGCTCTGTCGACCTGGACACCGATGACCAGCCCGGACCATCGGGGACCTCTGGACAGTCGGTTCCCCTCACACAGGCTCAGGCCACTACAGACCCCAACCCCTCTGGGAACACCAGCACAGCTCCCACCCAGCGGGCCCATGCCTCTGTCTCCATGGCGCGTCAATCTGCGGTGTGTCTACCACTACAGGGCACCCAGGATAACCCACCACCCCAACAACAACAGGGACCTGGGGGCAGTGGTAGTGGGCACACCGGCCAGGGGGCAGAGGCCCAGGGAAACAGGGCAACTCGGAGGGCAGCTGTGCGACAGGGGGGGGACGGGCCCAGGGAACCCACTCTCCACGAGGCCCTCACCACCATCATGGGAGCATACAACCGCTCCCAGGAGACGATGGCGACGGTACTGGCCCGGTTCCAGGAGATCCAGGTACTGCAGGAGGAACACTATCGGGGGTACAGGGAGGACATCAGAGCCCTCACCTCCACCCTGGTTACCATGGTAGGGCTGCTGCAGGACCTCATCAACACCAGGACGGACACTCAACAACACCCAAGGGCCCCTGCCACTAGCCTGGACCAAGAACAGCCAACCACCTCCGCCGGCGCTAGTGGTCAGGAGGCCCCCGCACAGCAGCAGCCCACCAGACCCCCACCTCCTGCAGGAGAAGAACCACCCCGCAAGAGGGCCCTGAGATCTCGCAAGAAGACAGAGTAGGATGTCAAGACCCCCGCCAGCAAAGGATACCACCTGATGTCATCCCACTGTCCCACATTGTCACCCTGTCCATCCTTGAACTGCCCATGCTCCATCTCTCCACAGGCCTCTGGACAATGCACCTGTGTGACTGTTACTCTGGACTCTGCCATGGACATTCCTTCACCATAGCCCCCACCCACTTTAAACCACCCATCCCATTTTGAGCACTTAAATAAACACCTATTTTGCACAAAACTATCTGGAGTCTGGCTGTGATTTCAAAATATTGTAATTGACATGACAGTGCAAATATGTCCTTGTACATAGTGAAGTCAACAAACAGCTGCCACAAAGCTGTAGTCCATGGGGAAACGAAGCACAGGACTCGTAGTGGGGACCCCAGATCTGAAATAGGGAGGGAAAAGCCACAACTCAGTCATCATACACTGGGGCAAACAGACAGGCAGCAGAGATGCAGGAGAGTAGTTCACATTTACTAAATTATCTTTGAATTGTTACCTGTGTCCTATTGGAAGTACTGTTCAATGATTCTGTCCCTGTTGTCTGTTTCAGCCCCGTCGTCTTCCTCCTCGTCACTCTCCTCAGGTTCCACCGCTGCCACAACACCACCGTCTCGACCATCCTCCTGCAGGAAAGGCACCTGGCGGCGCAAAGCCAGGTTGTGAAGCATGCAGCAGGCCACGATGATGTGACACACCTTCTTAGGTGAGTACATTAGGGATCCACCTGTCATATGCAGGCACCGAAACCTGGCCTTTAGGAGGCCAAAGGTGCGTTCGATCACCCTCCTAGTACGCCCATGGGCCTCATTGTACCGTTCCTCTGCCCTGGTCCGGGGATTCCTTACTGGGGTCAGCAGCCACGACAGGTTGGGGTACCCAGAGTCCCCCAATAGCCATACACGTGTCTCTCTAGCTGTTCCATCACGTAAGGGATGCTGCTATTCCTCAGGATGTAGGCGTCATGCACTGACCCTGGGAATTTGGCATTTACATGCGAGATGTACTGGTCAGCCAAACACACCACCTGGATGTTCATTGAATGGTAACTTTTTCTGTTCCTGTACACCTGCTCCCTGTCTCTTGGGGGAACCAAAGCCACATGGGTCCCATCAATGGCACCGTTGGGAATATGTCCAAGGGCGTAGAAATCACCCTTCACTGTAGCCAATTCGCCCACCTCAGGGAAAATGATGTAGCTCCTCATGTATTTCATCAGGGCAGACAACACTCTGGATAACACCTTCGAAAACATGGGCTGAGACATCCCAGAAGCAATTCCCACTGTTGTCTGAAATGACCAACTTGCCAAGAAATGGAGTACTGACAGGACCTGCACCAGAGGGGGAATCCCTGTGGGTTGGCGGATGGGGGACATCAGGTCGGGCTCCAGCTGGGCACACAGATCATGTATAGTGGCACGGTTAAGACGGTAGGTCAGGATAATGTGGCGTTCTTCCATTGTCGACAGGTCCACCAGCGGTCGGTACACGGGAGGATTCATCCGTCTCCTCGCCAAACCCAGCGGACGGTGCCTAGGAAGGACAACATGGAGCACACAGTCAAGCAACCCACAGGTACGTACTCACAGCTAGCACAGTAAACGATTCTCTATGCAGTGAATGGCGTGTCTGAGTGGCTATGCAAGGCCTAGGCCTGTGTGACGCAGTTGAAATTGAGGCATGTGGACCCTCGAAATGGCGGCTGCCTGACCTGTGAAGTGTGACAATGGGATGTGAGGTCAATGCGCTGGCGTGGCACACCGCGGCGGGCGAAGACCACGGCGCGAAGCCGCATTGGTTAACATTGAAGCCTATGGGTTTCAGGAGCCAATGGCGAAGGGCGCCGGCGGTGGCGGTACGCACCGCCGCAGTACGCACCGCCGCGGACGTGACCGCCATTTTCTATCTACTTATCCACTTGCGACTTGAACTTTCACAGGAGAGGACCTATACTGCAAGTGTTGCTGTGACCTCGGTCTGGAAGGGACAATGGCTGCTGCGCCTGGGGAAAGGGCCCCTGCCTTCACTGGAGAGGAGTTGGAGAAACTTGTGGATGGGGTCCTCCCCCAGTATGCGCTACTCTACGGTCATCCAGACCAACAAGTGAGTTAAATTCAATCTGGATTTGGGGCCACTGGCTGGCGTGGGGGCCTGGCGGGGGGGCATGGCGGGGATGGGGGGGCATGTTGGGGCTGGCGGGGTGCCTGGCGGGGATGGGGGGGCATGTTGGGCCTGGTGGGGGGCATGGCGGGGGGCCTGGCGGGGATGGGGGGGCATGTTGGGGCTGGCGGGGGGCATGGCGGGGATGGGGGGGCATGTTGGGGCTGGCGGGGGGCATGGGGGGGCATGTTGGGGCTGGCGGGGGGCATGGCGGGGGGCCTGGCGGGGCTGGGGGGGCATGTTGGGGCTGGCGGGGGGCCTGGCGGGGATGGGGGGCGTTGGGCCTGGCTTGGGGGCCTGGTGGGGGGGCTGGCGGGGATGGGGGGGCATGTTGGGGCTGGCGGGGGGCATGGCGGGGATGGGGGGGCATGTTGGGGCTGGCGGGGGGCCTGGCGGGGATGGGGGGGCATGTTGGGGCTGGCGGGGGGCATGGGGGGGCATGTTGGGGCTGGCGGGGGGCATGGCGGGGGGCCTGGCGGGGATGGGGGGCGTTGGGCCACTGTCAACGAAAATGCAGACAAACTTGAACGTGGTATTTCTCCCTCCCTGTACGTGTCACATAGGTCCGCGCCCATGAGAAGATCGGGATTTGGCGTGCCATCGCCAAGGAAGTCCGGACCCTGGGGGTCCACCATCGACGGGGCACCCACTGCCGCAAGAGGTGGGAGGACATCCGCCGCGGGACCAAGAAGACCGCCGAGTCTCTGCTGGGGATGGCCTCCCAACGTAGGCGGGGTGCCTGCCGTCAACTGACCCCCCTGATGTTCCGGATCCTGGCGGTGGCCTACCCTGATTTGGATGGGTGCGTGAGGGCAGCACAGCAGACACAAGGGGGTGAGTACAAGCATTATCTACTCTGTTGTCGCGCAGTGGAGGTGTCTGGGTGGGGGAGGAGGGCTGTGGGTCCCCCTAGGCCAGGGCGATATCTGTAGGCTGGGCACCCCCGTAAGCCCCTGTGTCCCCAGCCAACACCCTCAGTAGTTTGTCAGTACAGCCATCCCTGGGCCGTGTCATCCATGGGTGCAGTTGTCAACTCTAGGCGTGTAGGGCATGTTCCACGGAATGCGTAGCGGACCCTAAGTGCGCAACTTAGTGCAGGGGGCATCTGTGTCTGTCATGTCCGCTAACTGTACCGGAGATCCATGTACTCAATATCCCTTTATTTCTCTCTCCCCCCCCCTTTTTGTTTGTCTTTCTGTGCTTGTGTGCATCAGCATCATCAGGCGGAGGAGAAGTGGCATCGGGGCAGGAGGGAGCTGCATCTCACATGGCCCAGGAGGGCCATGCCACAGAGTCAGACTGGACCAGTGAGACGGAGGGCGAGGGGAGCTCCACAACGGGGACGACTGGACCCTGCAGCGACACGGACACGTCCTCGGAAGGGAGCTCCCTTGCGGGGGTGGCACCATCCGTGCCCCCCGCCATTATAGGTACAGCCGCCACCCAGCGCACCATCTCCGCCCTCCCAGCAGCCCCTCAGCGTTCGCCCCGTGCCCGCTCTGCCAGGAAGCCGGGCATCTCCTTCGCCCCAGGCACCTCAGGCCCTGCCCCTGTTACCCCCGCTGCCCTCAGTGAGGAGGTCATTGACCTCCTCCGAACGCTCATTGTTGGGCAGACTACCCTTTTGAATGCCATCCAGGGGGTGGAGAGGGAGGTTCATCGCAGCAATGCGTACCTGGAGGGCATTCATTCGGGTCAGGCTGCCCATCAGCGATCGTTCCAGGCTCTGGCCTCAGCACTGACGGCAGCCATTGTCCCTGTCTCCTGCCTCCCTCTACTAACTCCCTCCTCCCAGTCTCCTGTTCCTCTGCCTGTCCCACCCACACCATCAGACCAGCCTGCACACACCTCAACACCCAAGAGAAGCTCATCCAAACATAAGCACCACAGATCACGCAGACATTCACACACGCAACATTCCGATGCAGACATGCCAACAGTCACTACCACCTCTGTGACCCCCACCTCCTCGTCTCCCTCCTCCCTCCCTGTGACGTCTACACTCACACCTCCATTCACCTCACCATCAGCCAGTGTTTCCATCACCAGCACACCCTCCACTCCAGTCCGCACACGTGCAGTCACCACCCCCACTGCCATTTACACGTCCCCTGTGTCCTCTCCCACTGTGTCTGTCACCCCCTCTTCCACACCACACAAACGCAGCCACCCACCCACCCAACAGCCATCCACCTCACGACAGCCTATCCCTCCTGCACCTGCACCCAAAGACAGCAAACGTGACTCACCTACAACTACATCCTCTCCCTCCACTCCCATTCCCACTGTACCTACCACTCTCCATTGTCCCAAGAAACTCTTCCTCGCCACTGCTAACTTCTTTCCTGAGCCTGAGCCTGAGCCCCCCCCTCCTTCTCGTCGGGGTAAGAAGAGCACCTCAGCCACCACCAGCCCTGCAGCCCCCTTGACAAGGGTGCAGGGGTATTGGAGCCCAACAGCCCGCATGTCTGGATCTTCGCCCAGCAGCAAGGGGACAGCCAGCCCACCCCCTGGGAAGAGGAGCAGAAGGCGGAAGGGGCGCCGCAGGAGCCCGGCTTCTACATCCCCCCCGGACACCACCCAGAGACAGTCACCAGCCACAGCTCCAAAGGGAGGAAAGGGCCACAGACTCCCGACTAAGGAGGGCAAGGGCAGCAAGTCGGAGAGGTCAGGCTGCAGGCCTGCTGCCCAGGAGGAGCCCACCACCCCCATAGCCGCTGCCCAGGGAGGACCCAGCCCAGCTGGCCAGGAGGGCCCCACCACCCACAGCCCAGGTGGCCATTGAAGGAGCACCATCCCCGCTGCCCAGGAGGGCACCACCAGGCAATGAGCAGTTGGCCATAGACCGGCCGCCGTCTCAAGCACCGCTGAACTGGGCCCCGCCGTCTCAAGAACCGCTGAACTGGGCCCCGCCGTCTCAAGAACCGCTGAACTGGGCCCCGCCGTCTCAAGAACCGCTGAACTGGGCCCCGCCGTCTCAAGCACCGCTGAACTGGGCGCCGCCGTCTCAAGCACCGCTGAACTGGGCCCCGCCGTCTCAAGAACCGCTGAACTGGGCCCCGCCGTCTCAAGAACCGCTCCGCTGGGCCCCGCCGTCTCAAGCACCGCTCCGCTGGGCCCCGCCGTCTCAAGAACCGCTGAACTGGGCCCCGCCGTCTCAAGAACCGCTGAACTGGGCCCCGCCGTCTCAAGCACCGCTGAACTGGGCCCCGCCGTCTCAAGCACCGCTCCGCTGGGCCCCGCCGTCTCAAGAACCGCTGAACTGGGCCCCGCCGTCTCAAGCACCGCTCCGCTGGGCCCGCCGTCTCAAGAACCGCTGAACTGGGCCCCGCCGTCTCAAGCACCGCTGAACTGGGCCCCGCCGTCTCAAGCACCGCTGAACTGGGCGCCGCCGTCTCAAGCACCGCTGAACTGGGCCCCGCCGTCTCAAGAACCGCTGAACTGGGCCCCGCCGTCTCAAGAACCGCTCCGCTGGGCCCCGCCGTCTCAAGCACCGCTCCGCTGGGCCCGCCGTCTCAAGCACCGCTCCGCTGGGCCCCGCCGTCTCAAGAACCGCTGAACTGGGCCCCGCCGTCTCAAGAACCGCTCCGCTGGGCCCCGCCGTCTCAAGCACCGCTCCGCTGGGCCCCGCCGTCTCAAGCACCGCTCCGCTGGGCCCCGCCGTCTCAAGCACCGCTCCGCTGGGCCCCGCCGTCTCAAGAACCGCTGAACTGGGCCCCGCCGTCTCAAGCACCGCTGAACTGGGCCCCGCCGTCTCAAGCACCGCTGAACTGGGCCCCGCCGTCTCAAGAACCGCTGAACTGGGCCCCGCCGTCTCAAGAACCGCTCCGCTGGGCCCCGCCGTCTCAAGCACCGCTCCGCTGGGCCCCGCCGTCTCAAGCACCGCTCCGCTGGGCCCCGCCATCTCAAGAACCGCTGAACTGGGCCCCGCCGTCTCAAGCACCGCTCCGCTGGGCCCCGCCGTCTCAAGAACCGCTGAACTGGGCCCCGCCGTCTCAAGCACCGCTGAACTGGGCCCCGCCGTCTCAAGCACCGCTGAACTGGGCGCCGCCGTCTCAAGCACCGCTGAACTGGGCCCCGCCGTCTCAAGAACCGCTGAACTGGGCCCCGCCGTCTCAAGCACCGCTCCGCTGGGCCCCGCCGTCTCAAGAACCGCTGAACTGGGCCCCGCCGTCTCAAGCACCGCTCCGCTGGGCCCCGCCGTCTCAAGAACCGCTGAACTGGGCCCCGCCGTCTCAAGCACCGCTGAACTGGGCCCCGCTGTCTCAAGCACCGCTGAACTGGGCGCCGCCGTCTCAGGCACCGCTGAACTGGGCCCCGCCGTCTCAAGAACCGCTGAACTGGGCCCCGCCGTCTCAAGAACCGCTCCGCTGGGCCCCGCCGTCTCAAGCACCGCTCCGCTGGGCCCCGCCGTCTCAAGCACCGCTCCGCTGGGCCCCGCCGTCTCAAGAACCGCTGAACTGGGCCCCGCCGTCTCAAGAACCGCTCCGCTGGGCCCCGCCGTCTCAAGCACCGCTCCGCTGGGCCCCGCCGTCTCAAGCACCGCTCCGCTGGGCCCCGCCGTCTCAAGCACCGCTCCGCTGGGCCCCGCCGTCTCAAGAACCGCTGAACTGGGCCCCGCCGTCTCAAGCACCGCTGAACTGGGCCCCGCCGTCTCAAGCACCGCTGAACTGGGCCCCGCCGTCTCAAGAACCGCTGAACTGGGCCCCGCCGTCTCAAGAACCGCTCCGCTGGGCCCCGCCGTCTCAAGCACCGCTCCGCTGGGCCCCGCCGTCTCAAGCACCGCTCCGCTGGGCCCCGCCGTCTCAAGAACCGCTGAACTGGGCCCCGCCGTCTCAAGCACCGCTGAACTGGGCCCCGCCGTCTCAAGCACCGCTGAACTGGGCCCCGCCGTCTCAAGAACCGCTGAACTGGGCCCCGCCGTCTCAAGCACCGCTGAACTGGGCCCTTCAAGGCAAGAAGCGCTGAACTGGGCCCTTCAAGGCAAGAACCGCTGGCCCTTTGGCAGACGTGGCAGGGCAGGATCTGTCTCGGGCAGGGCTGCAGGATGTCCTCTGGCCAACATGCCTCCTCCAGTGGCAGTGGGGTCTGTTATGGACTGTATGGACTGTGGCTTTGCACTCCCCAGGATGGCCCAGTGGGCAGGCCACCCACTGTATGGACTGTATGGACTGTGGCTTTGCACTCCCCAGGATGGCCCAGTGGGCAGGCCACCCACTGTATGGACTGTATGGACTGTGGCTTTGCACTCCCCAGGATGGCCCAGTGGGCAGGCCACCCACTGTATGGACTGTATGGACTGTGGCTTTGCACTCCCCATATGGACTGTATGGACTGTGGCTTTGCACTCCCCAGGATGGGCCAGAGGTCATGGAGTCCCCTCGTGGATCTGGCGTCGTGTACTCAAGTGGCTGAGGTGCCCCCCCTTCCCTTCCCCCTGAGGTGCCTGTCCTATTTTCTTTCTGATGCCCCTGCAGTGTTCTCTCCGTGGAGTTCTTGTTGTGGGACTGGGCCTTGCCCCTTTGCACAGGACCCCTGTGGTCCACGGACAGTGGTTGGACTACATTTAGTAGCTGTATATATTTTGTACATAGTTTATTTATTTATTGGGATTACTGGTGTCCATATTTCAATATATCTGCCCGTTTATGATCTCTTCTTTTGGTCTTTGCATTATTTCGGAGGGGGGGGTTTGTGGGTTGTGACAGTGATCTGTGGGAATGCATTGATGTGTGTGTTGTAGTGGGTATGGGTGGGTGGGTGTGTGCCGGTAATCTTTTCCCTCCCCTGTGTCGTAGGTGCAGTACTCACCGATGTCTTCCGCGCCGCCGGGCGTGCTCCTGGTACAGGAGCAGGTATAGGAGTGCGGGGATGACCTGCAACTCGGGTTCCATACTGCCGGAATCTCGCGTGGAGTGCGTAGAGGTGAGCGTTTTCCCGTTCGTAGTCTGTTTCCGCCGTGTTTTTATCGGCGGTGCTCCCGCCCCGGAAAAGGTGGCGGATTGGTGGGTCGTGATAGGGTGGGCGGTACATTGTCTGCCGCCTGGCTGTTGGCGGGGACCGCCGCGCTGTTTGTTTGTGCCGCCGTGGCGGTCGGAGTGTTAATGCGGCGGGCTGTGTTGGCGGTTCCCGCCAGGGTCAGAATTGCATATTTTGGACCGCCGGCCTGTTGGCGGCTTGGCCGCCGCATTATCACCGACCGCCAGGGTCAGAATGAGGGCCTAAGTCTTCTACAGGTCCTGGATACTCCCAGATAAGGGCGACCCCTTCTAGTAGCCACGATGCTGCTTGACAGGCTACGCCAAAGCAGACCGTACCCTCCAGAAGGAGTCCCAGAGGGAAAAAAAAACAACACTGGGGAAAAAACCTCTTACAGGAGCTCCTGAAGGAAAACAAGAAAAAACAGGACTTGACAAGAGGAAACATAAATAGGCAGTATCCAGGGTAAAAGGCAGGAAAAAAGGAACAAGTAAAAATATCCCAAGGCAAAAGCAGGAACAAAGAACAGGCAGAAATCTCCCAAGGCAAAAGCAGGAACAAAGAACAGGCAAAAATCTCCCAAGACAAAAAAGCAGGAACAAAGAACTGGAGCGAACAGCACAATCAGAAGGAAGCGTTTGCAACGCAAGGAGGAACAAGAATGACTGACTTATATACTGAGAAAAGGGAAGTGACATCACAGGAAAGGGAAGTAACACCATCTTGGATTGGGAAAAGCCCATAGACCAGTATAGGAAAAAGGAAGTAGTATAAAAGAAAAACAGAGCATGCTGGGACAAAAACATGAAGAAGATAAGATGGACACAACATGGATAGAGACAGGCAAAAGGACCAACAAAAAACCCACCACCACCAACAAAAGAAGAAAAAAGGCTACAAGTAAGCGTAGCGCGACCGGAAGCGAAATATATGCTTTCCAGAAAGCATAGGCAAAAAATGCAGGGAACGGCGCTCCGAATATCGGTAGCGCGTTCCACCCGCGAGGACAGAAAGAGACGCCGCGTCAGAGCACGGCGTTACAGTATGTCCCCTCCCCAAGGCACCAGGTTTGTCAGGATGATTGTCAAAAAACAGGCGAACCAAACGGGGAGCATGGACAAAGGAAGCATCCTCCCAAGAACAGTCACTGAGGGGGTATCCTTTCCAATGGACCAAAAACTGTAGCTTGCGTCGAAAAATTCTGGAATCACAGATCTCCTTGACTTCATACTCAGGCTGTCCATTGATAGAAAGAGGAGGTGGACGTTGGAACTGATGATGGTAAGGATCAGGAACAAAGGGGTTTAATGGGACACATGGAAAACAGGATGAACCCTCCAGGTATGAGGTAAGCGGAGACGCACAACTACAGGATTCAGGATGTGCGAAATTCGAAAGGGTCCATAAAAACGTGGTTTGAACTTATTGGTGGAAAACCGGGATGGTAGAAATCTGGAAGAAAGCCATACCTTGTGGCCCACTTGATACAAAGGTGCGGCTTGCTGATAACGATCCGCCTTTCACTTCATAGCTTGTTTCGAAGCTAGGAGAGTTGTGTGAAGTAGGCCCTGGATTCGAAGGATCTATCGTGAAAAAGAAGTGACTGCAGGCACAGAAGAGGATGTTCGAGAAACAGTAGTGAAAGTCCTCGGATGAAATCCATAAGTACAATAAAAGGGTGTGGTCTTGGTCGCACTATGTATTGTGTTGTTATAGGAGAACTCGGCAAGAGCAAGATATTCCGACCAATTGCTTTGTGTGGCATTACAGTAACATCTCAGATACTGCTGAATTTCTTGATTCAGTCGTTCAGTTTGCCCATTCGTTTGTGGATGGAAACCCGAGGATAAAGAAATCTCAATGTTAAAGAAGGCACAAAAGGCTCTCCAGAAACGTGATACATATTGAGGCTCTCTGTCCGAAATGACCTCTTGAGGAAGACCACGGAGGCAAAAAATATCCCGTAGAAAAATGCGACTCATTTCTGGGGCCGTTGGTAGTTTCTTCAAGGCTGAAAAATGGGCCATCTTGGTGAATGAATGTACGGTCACCATGATTACTTGGTTACCAGAGGAGGTAGGTAGAGAGCATATGAAATCCGTGGATAGAGTACACCAAGGAGCGGAAGGAACCGGTAAAGGTCTTAATAAACCTGCCACCTTAGTTCGGGGTGTCTTAGTCTGGGCACAGACTGGGCATGCTGACACATAGGTTTCAGTGTCTGTCTTTAGCGAAGGCCACCAAAAAGATCGCTGCAGCAGCTCCTGGGTCTTCCTGATACCTCGATGACCGGCTATAGGAGAATCATGGCACATTTGCAGGGTTCTGTCTGCACTTTCTTGGTAGGTAGGAAAAGAGCATGTTGATGATAGAAGTAGTTGTCCTTCTTCTGCAAAAAAGGAGTCACTTTATCCCATTCTGAAGCAGACAGAAACTGGTACTCGGATTGAATGCGTTCTTGAAAAGATTGAGTAGCTCCGATGATCCTGCTAGCCTCAATAAGATGTGGAGAGGAGTTCTGGCCTATGTCAGGATATCTGCGGGATAAGGCATCTGCCACTAAATTCTGGGAACCAGGTATGTACATGATCACGAAATCGTACTGGCTAAAGAAGAAAGCCCATCGAGCCTGACGACTGTTGCGACACTGAAAGCTCCGAAGACACTGGAGATTACGGTGATCAGTCCTAGCTTCAAAATGCTCTCTGGAACCCATCAGGAAATGCCTCCATTCTTTACAAGCTACTTTGAGAGCCAGTAGTTCACGTTCCAGTACAGAATAATTTCGTTCAGCCTCTGATAGAATATGAGACAGATAAAAGATAGGATGTTCCAATCCATTATTGTCTTGCTTCTGCAGCAGAACTGCTCCAATAGCTCTGTCTGAGGCATCAGTCACGACGATAAATTTCTTGGTATTGTCAGGATGACGCAACACGGGTGCTTCGGTAAAGGCTGTCTTTAATTCTTGAAACGCGCGTTCAGCCTCCTTGGTCCAAATGAAACCCTTCTTCAGGTTCTCTTTCTTAATTGTTTGTGTTATGAAACTTTGTAGGTGGGCAAAGTTCTGAATAAACTGACGATAAAAGTTTGATAAACCAAGAAAACATTGCGTTTCTTTAATGGAAGTTGGAGAAGGCCAATCTAATATGGCACTGACCTTGTCAGGATCCATGGATATTCCATGTTGATTAACACAAAACCCGGGATACCTTACTTCAGATTTATGGAACTCACACTTCTCAGGTTTACAAAACAATTGGTTCTTCTTGAGTCTTTCCAGGACTTGCAGGACATGATCTACATGGTGCTCAGGATCACAGGAATATATCAAGATATCATCCAAATAAATGACTACATATTGATTGAGTACATCAGAGAAAACTGAATCCATAAATCGTTGTAAAACAGAAGGGGCGTTGGTCAGTCCAAAGGGCATAACACGATACTCATAGTGCCCAAAAGGGGTACGGAAAGCAGTCTTCCATTCATCTCCTTCCTTGATCCAAAGGAGATGATAGGCACCCCGTAAGTCTAATTTAGTAAATATCTTGGCTCCTTGAATGGTATCCAATATATCTCTGATTAAAGGCCGTGGATAACGATCCTTAATCGTTATTCTGTTGAGTTCGCGAAAGTCCACACAAGGACGCAGATCCTTAGATTTCTTTGGAACGTAGAAGAGAGGAGCCCCAGCGGGGGATGTGGAAGGAGCAATCAAACCGTTGTGTAAGTTGTCGTCTAAATATTCCCTTAGCACCTTCTTTTCTTGGTCTGTCAGAGAATACATTCGACCGAAGGGGACAACTTCATCAGGAATTAAAGGAATAGCACAGTCATAACTGCGATGAGGTGGCAAAATAGGATTACTAGGTTTCTGAAAAATCCTGATATATTCCTGATAACAATCTGGAACCCCCTGGATAATATTGATAGAGTTAGTGTTATCCTTAGTTGACTGACAGGACCTTTTTGGAGTCCAATAAGAAGTAGTGGAATAACAATTCTGTTGACAAAATGAAGACGTTAGGGATATAGTTCGTGTTTCCGAATTGATATAGGGGTTGTGTCGGGCTAACCAGGGAATTCCCAAAATCATGATGTGATTTGGTGAGGCTATGAGATCAAAGGCAACGTGTTTTTGATGCCCCCCAAATGTCAAACAAAGAGTAGGAGTTGAGGCCACCACAGGTCCTGAGGTTAACGGAAAGCCATCCACTGTGTGAACCTGCTCAGGAGTTTCTTTAGGAATGCGGGGAATTCCTTTACTCGTAGCCCAGGTCTCATCCAGATAGAGTCCACTGGCTCCACAATCAAGGAGAGCCAGAAGATTTTCTTCTTGATCTTGTGAACTTTGTAACTTGACAGAGAGGATAAACAGGGTGGACATGCTTTTTTTGGAAGAACATATTGATGGTACTTCAGCTCCTCCTTCCTCCTTACAGGGCACGGGAGCTGGCGTTTCCCGCAGGCCTTGAGGGACGTACTGGACAACTACGGATCAGGTGGCCAGCCTTACCACAGTATAGGCAAAGTCCCCTTCATCGTCGTTCCTCCCTTTCTGACTCCGTCAATGGCCCACAAACCAGATCTATCTGCATGGGCTCTTCATGGGGAGGTGGAGAGGCTTCAGATGGACTATCTTCCGTTTGCCGACTGCTAGCACGGAAGGTACCGGGCTGGTATGGAGCTCTAGTTCTACGTCTTTCCATCTTGCGCTCTCGAAGTCTATACTCGATGTTCATAGATTGATCCATTAATTCTTTCAAAGAACAAGCTGGAGAAGAGTGTACAAGTTCATCTTTAATTTCTTCACGCAGGCCTCGGCGGAAAAGGGTTACGAAGGTGCGTTCTACCCAGGAGGTTTCAGCTGCCAGCTGTTTGAAGCGGGTTATATAGTGCAGTACATCCTGATTACCCTGCTGAATGTCACATAAGGCGTCTTCAGCTGCTGCTTCTACCCCAGGTCTCTCAAACATTTGTTTGAAAACAGTCAGGAAAGCGGAATAGTTAGCCAGGACTGGATCATCTGCAGAAACCAGAGGAGTCGCCCAAGCAAGCGCTGGAGCAGACAAGGTGCTGATCAGATAGCCCACCTTAGCCTTATCCGAAGAAAACTGGAGTGGACGAAAGGCAAAGAAAACCGTCAGGGCCTCCAAAAATTCCTTCATCTTTAAAGGATCTCCGGAATATCGAGGAATAGTAGCAGATACAGGTGGTATGTCCATTGATCGGGAAGACAAGACCTGTCGTAGCGCAGTGTTCTCTGCCCGTAACTGTTGTAACTCTTGGGCTTGTTGTTGGACAGTCTGTAACATAGCTTGAGCATTTTCTGACGCCTCTCCCTGTGGATCTTCCATGGCGCTTTCGCAACGCAGAATCTTTTGGCGTTGCAATCTGTCACGTACTGCGCTGGACTTCTCACCTCTGGATTTCGGATTGGCGAATACACCAAGTCCTCTACAGGTCCTGGATACTCCCAGATAAGGGTGACCCCTTCTAGTAGCCACGGTGCTGCTTGACAGGCTACACCGAAGCAGACCGTACCCTCCAGAAGGAGTCCCAGGGGGAAAAAACCCCAACACTGGGGAAAAAACCTCTAACAGGAACTCCTGAAGGAAAACAAGAAAAAACAGGACTTGACAACTGGAAACAAAAATAGGCAGTATCAAGGGTAAAAGGCAGGAAAAAAGGAACAGGTAAAAATATCCCAAGGCAAAAGCAGGAACAAAGAACAGGCAAAAATCTCCCAAGGCAAAAGCAGGAACAAAGAACAGGCAAAAATCTCCCAAGGCAAAAAAGCAGGAACAAAGAACAGGAGCGAACAGCACAACCAGAAGGAAGTGTTTGCAACGCAAGGAGGAACAAGACTGACTGACTTATATACTGAGAAAAGGGAAGTGGCATCACAGGAAAGGGAAGTAACACCATCTTGGATTGGGAAAAGCCCATAGACCAGTATGGGAAAAAGGAAGTAGTATAAAAGAAAAACAGAGCATGCTGGGACAAAAACACGAAGAAGACAAGATGGACACAACATGGATAGAGACAGGCAAAAGGACCAACAAAAAACCCACCACCAACAACAAAAGAAGAAAAAAGGCTACAAGTAAGTGTAGCGTGACCGGAAGCGAAATATATGCTTCCCAGAAAGCACAGGCAAAAAACGCGGGGAACGGCGCGCCGAATATCGTTTGCGCGTTCCACCCGCGAGGACAGAAACAGACGCCACGTCAGAGCGCGGCGTTACAGTAAGTGTATTACATGGTGATTACAATACATATAAAACACCCCATTTTCTCATGTTATCTTAGCCTCACCCGGAAACAAATGGAGAAAGCCTAGGAGGAGGGTAGCATAGCAGAAACACCAAACCTGCCAGTCCAACCAAGCCAAAACATTCTGAGCAGACTATTGGTGTCTCAGTAAGTACACAGCCATATGCTGGATTCAATTACTGAGTGCCAGGTTTGAGTTCTTTGCAACAAGTCTTATTCTGAGCTATAACTGAGTAGAAAGGGGATTGCACAAATCCCTAAAACAAGGAGCTGTCTACAGTGGTGCTGGAGCAATTCTCAGAGGGGTGGATCTGACATCAATGTTACATCAATGAGGTCATATTGACTGTGAAAATCCAAGCATCACACAAAGAATAAGTGTAGCAAATGAGCCATGCCTATCTACTAGGAGAGTGGTAAAGCGCTGAGTGAGGAGAGGAGGGGCAGGAGCCCTTTAAAAACTTGATCGGGCTCCCGCCGTCGCGGGAAGCGCTGAGTGAGGAGAGGAGGGGCAGGAGCCCTTTAAAAACTTGATCGCGCGCGGGCCGCGCCCGGGCAAAGCCCGGGCCAAGGGCGGGCCCGTCCTTGCCCGTCATTGCCAGGAAGAGGCAGGGCAGGGCCACCCCCCTAACATTCACCCAAAAGAAGTTTGGATCAGCTAGCCCAATTGGACAGGGCCGCCTAAAGGCACTGTGCCGGTGATTACTCTCTGAAAAAGAGAGGGTCCTCGGGGAGTGCGCCTTTGGCGCTGCGGTGGAGGAGCACTAATTAATAGCTGAAGGTCTCACCCCCCTCACACAAGGATTGACCTAGGCGGTTCACGCACAAGGTACAAGCCAGGCCTAAAACTCTATAACTGCAGTAGTTTCTGGTGCGATTAAAGGCTGTGACTGGACATCTGAACAAACTAGGGTCTGACTATAATCTGGTTCTATTTTCCTTCCCCCAGACAGGGGATCTGAGAGTGATATAACTGGTAAAGTAATTTACAGTGCCCCATCTTGGACATAGGGACTAGCCTTCCAAAATGGGAAAGGGAGATAATGGGGGAAGGGAAACCACCCAGGAGGCCCCCCCACCCAGGCTAATAACAAGCTACCTAACGTCTGTAATGGGTGCCATTGAGACAGAGATAGGGAGGGTAGAAGCTACCCTAGAGTCGTCTCTTGAGAAAGCAGGAAAGGCTGGGGAGGGGGGACGAATCCCATCGGCAACACTGCGGCCGAGTAAGATTAAGGAAAGAAACCCCTGTGTAATAACTGAAATTGATTTAATCGATCTAATTACCCCTACAACCCCAGAGAGTCCACCCTCAAAAAAAAGCAGGCAAATAATCCCCCCCCAAATGGCACTAACCCCCATACACCAAGGGGGACTACCTGTAGATAGGGAAGGCTTTGGAGAGTCCCCTTCAGGAACTAAGAAGATCAAGAGCAAATGTCCCTCTAAAACCCAAAAAATAAAACAAACTATAGGGAAACAACCAAAAGACAGTAAAAATCTGGATTCAACTAAAACTTATTTTTTGCAAATTGAAGACCAACTCAGAGACATTAGAAAGATATGCTCATTAGTTCTGGAGAAAGTGGCCGTCCTCGAACAGAAGGTTGAATCTATATCAAATATAAAACCCGAACCACCGAAGGCAGAATCTCAGATCATTCACTCCATTCCTGAATATTTATCAGCTCCATCTACTCACCAACCTCGGGACTTTAGAATATCCCCTATCCAGAACCCGACCCAAAAACCTTTGAATACAGAGGCCCCACATCATTCTACAAACCCACAATATCAGCGGGACATAAATAAACGGGAAGGCCGCCGGGGCCAGGAAACTATAAGTACTCAGGCAGCCCGCCCAATGATACCTTTGGCATGTACCCCCTATGTTTTAATCTTGGAAAATGCCCCCATACTGGAAAGCACCCATCCCGAATCCCATATGTCTCTATTGAATAAAGTGACGCATTGGGTAGGAAAACACACAGGAGGGCGGGTTGACTTCCATAGGGACATTTTAACTGTAAGAAGGGTACCTTGGGTTGGCTCATCTACTAAAACATCACCTGGGGACTGTATTATAATAAATTTTAGGACCCCCCAGACTGTTAATGTTCTGTATCACCACCTCTCATCTATGAGATCACCCGTAGGGCCTATAAGAGCCCAACTCCTGACTAAGTTTATCCATCTGTTACCAAACCCATGTCATTCTGACTCAACTTACTCCGGATTTCAGAATCCCAGTAACCTTGGTCTCTCTAACCCCTCTGATACTGCCCTGACACTATCCAATAGATATGAGACCCTCACCTCACTAGAGCAGTTAGATTGACAATCACTAACTGACCCATCCCTGCAAGATCCACCGGAGACAAACGTACTCTCACAGTTCCCCCTAGAATTTAAAGGAGTCCCTAACACACGTGATATACAGGTTACGACACCCCTAGGGATTATTTCATGGAATGTCGCAGGTCTAAAATCAAAAATTGGAAACCCTGACTGGATAAATTTAGTGATGGGAAATCTTATTATTTGCTGCCAGGAGACCTGGCTCACAGAATCACCACATATTAATGGCTATACCACATACTACGTCCCTGCAACCAAGGCCCAGGCAGGCAGAGCTAAGGGCGGTCTGGCTACCTTTTTATCTGTGGAGGCTGGAGGGACGGAAGCACGTGTTGCAGGTAAATCGCCTTTTTTTCTGGCCCTATCTCTGAAACTAGAAGAATCATACGATATATTACTGATCAACTATTATAACAACACTTTTGACAACTCAGACACTAACGTGGTCAGTAGCTTGGAGACTCTAATACATAAGGTAACAGTATCTAGTAAAAAGGACATAAGAATAGTCTGGGTTGGTGATTTTAATGCCCATCTCTGTGAGCCAGAACTCCTTGACTGTTGTGGACTCCTGGACGAGAACGATATTCCCATTCAACACTTCAAACACTCCCCGTACGGGAACGCCCTCAACTCTATGATAACAGTAAACTCCCTTTCCTTTCCCACACCTGCTACCCGAGGGATACCAACATTTGTAAGGGGGGACACTCACACCACTATTGATTATATTATCTATTCTAGAGAACTGTCCCCTATTACAGGTCAATTCAGGGTTACCCCGACCTGTTTTAGTGATCATAACCCCCTATCCATTATGATTAACTTAGATCTGACAAATGATCCAAGCAGAGGGAAGCGCCACCCTCCCATGAAGCTCTCATCCCAAAAAGGGCTCACAATTAAATGGGGAAAGATAAACACCCCAAAAAAATTTTGTGATGTTTTCTTGAACAAATGGCCAGATGTTATGACATCCCTGGACGACAATAAGGCCCCACACGAAATTATTCGGGCATTCTCCTCCCTGACAAATTACATGGCAGAGAAACTACAGCCTCAACGAGCCAATAAAGCCCATGGCCCAAGATGGTTTAACCACGCATGTACCTCATCTTTAAGCAAGCTAAAAAAAACAATCAATGCATCTCCCAAAGATCTACAAGCAATTAAGATTGCCCGGAAAAACTACAAAGAAGTTCTTGCGAAAAGGAAAGTTGATCTAAGTGAATCTGCGTGGGAGGAACTGATGACTGCAAGCAAACTCAAAGATACAACTGCATTCTGGCGTGTGGTTAACTCCTCATTATTCAGCGATAACTATGAGACGCCCATGGACACTGTCATTCCAGCCAAGACCTGGGTGAACTATTTTAAAAAAACCTTCGCCACAGAGACAAACACCCAATCAGAAATGCCAAACTGTTTAAAACCTGCAGGAAACGATCAGCTAACTTTGGCTTTTAGTAACACTATAAGTGTAGTCGATGTTAAACAGGCAATCCAAGATAGTCCATCTGAGAAAGCCCCGGGTCCAGACAGAATTCCCGCTGACCTATATAAAGCCCTTCCAGACTTCTGGGGCCCACTGCTAACCAACGTTTTAAGGTCGGCTGTGGTAGGTCCTTTAGTAGACTCCTGGAAAGAAGCAATCATCGTCCCGATTTTCAAGAAGGGAGATAGGACAGACCCTCTGTGCTATCGCCCAATCTCCTTGCTGGATAGCTCAGTTAAAATTTTGGGCCGGGTAATTCTAAATAAGCTAGAAGAATGGGCGACCGATACTCACTCCCTCTCAGAGGTACAATTTGGCTTTCGCCCAGGGGTGGGCACAGTCGAACAAACCCTTAATTTGACACTCATAGTCCACAAATATACTAAAGCCAAAAAGGGCTGTATACACTTAGCATTTATGGACCTCTCCTGCGCTTTTGATACAGTCAGCAGGGAGAAATTGTGGAAGGAAATGCTGGATATGGGCGTGGATGAACACATAGTTATATTACTCAGTAAACTTCACGCCTGCACAGAGGCTCGGGTCCGTTACTCTCGGGAGGGTGGTCTGACAGAGAAATTCCCCTCACAAAAAGGGGTCAGACAGGGCTGTGTTCTTGCCCCTTTCCTCTTTCTCTTATATATAAATGGGCTGGAGAAATTTCTCTGCGATCTAGGAAAAGACTCTGCAGTCATTAATAACTCCCCAATCCCTGTACTTTTATATGCAGATGATGCAGTTTTAATTTCAAGGACAGCAAATGGCCTCCAGATTTTATTGAATGCTTTTAATACCTTTATGAGGAACCTTGGGCTCAAAGTTAATAGAACCAAGTCATTTGTCATGAAGTGTGGTCCTAAGTTAGCAAAAACGAAAAAATTTACTTTAAATGGGCATGAGTTACTCAAGGTCCCACATTTCACGTATCTGGGGGTCCCTATTGATGTAGATTTTAACTGGAAGTTTTTAGTTAATACACGCTCAATACAATTCCAAAAAACCATTGAAGCTGTTTTTAGATTTGCAAGAAGACTACGACATAAACCTGTTAAGGAAATGATGACTGTCTACACTTCTAAATGCCTCTCCGTCGCAACATTTGGAGCTGGGGTCTGGGGGCATGCAGACTGCACAGGGCTCCAGATTATAGAAAACAAATTTTTAAGAAGGCTACTATCAGTCCCCCAATCTACACCAATAAAGTTCTGTCACAAAGAAGTAGGTCTAAGATACATATCCGGCTATATAAAACTTCAACCTCTCATATTGTGGATAAAAATCTGGACTAAGCCTGAAACGCTTCTATGTAGAAAGGTGATACAGGACTCCCTTCATCTGTCACGATCTCTAGATATACCCTGGTTTAGATATGTTTACCTTTCTTTCTTATCATTAGGACTAGGAGATTTTTTCCTTAAACCACATACCTTAACAAGACAGGACATTAAGAAGGTCAAAGACATATTCTGGCAGAAAAATCAGGATATGGACCCGGTCTCTTGCTTAATGAGCCAACGGACAAGATTAGAGACACAACAACTTCAACCGAAGCTGTACTTGACCATCATTAATCATGAGCGACAAAGGTTTTTACTCACAAGACTACGCCTAAATACCCTACATTATCTGGTAGCATTCCCAGTTGCTGGAACCTGGTTTAAGATCCTTCCTCCCTGTTGCTGCGATGGAAAGACAACCCAAAGTACATTACATTTTATGCTTTTTTGCACTTTATACACTACTCCAAGAAAAAGGTTTTTACGTCCGCTATTTCAGTCTAACAGTATTAGAACTAGCCAACTTGCTTACTCCCACTTACATGATTTGGGAACTATGGACATAATCCAAGCTGTGCTGAATTTTATACATGCTGCTTTTGGTGCTCGGAAAATGTATTAACAGTGTTTTTAGAAATTTTATGACTAGAAATTCTGTATGTTATTTATTTATTTTATGTCTTTTATGGTCTTTCTGCACCGAATAAAGTAAATTAAAGAAAGGAGAGTGGTAATGGTGTACTACGTAGATGATCCATTTTGTAGCACATTGTTGCAAATATATTACTTGGTAGAGCAGTGTCATTTACAGGCAGCACATTGTCCATTGAAATGGCTGCTAAATGTGCACAGGCAAACAGTTGTACTGATAAAACTATATAGCGCACAAAGATTAATATGAGGAATTTGAGTTTCAGCAAATAGACATCATTTCCAAATCACCAAGTAAAGTGTCCTGATTTACTTTGATCTTGTTACAATCTTTTCTCCATCAGATTTCAGAATTACTGAAAATGTACTTCATTTGCCCTCTCCTAACTGCTGAAATATGTGGAAATATCTGTGCAGTTCATTTGCAGATATTTAAATTGTTTTGTGTATTAAACATTTGATATCTCGGGGCTTCGAGTTGGATAGGTATTTTATAGCTTATGGACAGGGACTCCAATTAGATTTATTCTTTTATAGTTGTTAAAATAATTTTAATAATCATCTTATATTATTATAGCACATCACATTTTATAATGCCGGTGTTCACATTTTTTATTAGGATCGATTTTATGTGAGAAGCTGTGGTTTTAATAGTTTCTATAGATGTATTTTTAGTTTAAATTGCATGGCACTTTATAAATTATATTGATATGTTAAGAAATGTACTAGCTCACAAATTGATCACGTTACTTGTTTTAGTCTTTTAAAGAATGTACCAACTGTATTTATTTGAACGATGGTTACGAGTTTTTACTATTGTTATGTATGGCAGTTATATTGCATTTTAATGGTCTAAAATTAGACCAAATAAACAATATTATTATAAACATTTGACATCCTTAAGCTTATTCTTTCACTTGTACCCCAGCAAGATTTTTACATAGTTCAGTTTACAAATGCCTCTCAATGTTCAGAGAGAAAGTAAACACTAGTCTCCTTGTTAAACGAAAAAGCACCAATTTGATAGCACACATAGCCTGACCTATGGCCTTGATCTTTGAATGCACAGGAAATAAGTCAAGATAAAAACGCATCTTTACTGCTCTTTCACCTTTGGAAACCTCAGCATGATTATTTTGGGTGTGCTGAGGTACCCCCAGCACACCCACTTCCAATGCCTATGGCTGCCTAGGATAGCAACTCATAGCTCACCTGCCTGGAGAGATAAGGAACTATGAGAACAAGCATTGGCAAAGCCAATAGGTTTCGTCTTTGTATTTTTATTTTTATCTAACTGGATTACAAACTATTAGAAAAATGTTATAATAATGTTCGTTTTAAATTTGGTAAACCGCTAATAGTTGTTTATGTTATTGTTTATTATTTTAACATACATACATAAATAGCTACCAGCAGTTTATCAAATTTAAAGCAAACATTATTTTTACAATTTTTCTAATATTTATAGTCCTGTTAGATTGAAAGAAGAAAGTACACAGAAAAGACAGCAGCGAAGAAAGAAGACAGCAGGAAAGAAAGAAGACAGAGAAGATGCCATACAGCAAAGAAGAAAGAAGGTGGCAGCAATGAAAGAAGACAGAGAAGATGGCAGCGAAGAAAGAAGATGCCATGCAGAAAGAAAATAGAAGTAGCTTCAGCGTCGTAGCCAGAGGAAGGACACTGGCCAGTGTCCAAAGGCAAGTGACTGGAAGGAGTACTTGGTTAAGAGGCAAAACAATGGCATGAATGGTAAGGAAGACAGCAGGAAGTGAATCAGACAAAGTGCTGGCCAGTCACACACACGTGAATTACAGCAACAATGGACCAAGCCAATGGTAAGTACAGGTAAGTAAAGTATGATTTTTAAGCCCCTTCCTAAGTTTTTTTATCAACAAAAGATTTCGCAAGCACAGCGCACAAGGGCGTGTGTGCAGGCGAAACCTAAAAAGGACAGCGAAACACAAATGAAGGGATAGAGCATCAATCTGAGATTTTTTTAACGCTGTCAGTGCTCAGTTCAGATCTATCAGGCTCTCCAGGCTCCTGATCAGAGGAATGTGTGTGGGAGCCAATCTATCTAGAAAGCTTTGTTAAACAACTAGCACTTTGTAAGTGGATGCCTGGATTGCTCATGTTAGAGGGGTGTAATTCAACTAGAGTCACCTCACACAGGCACACTCCATTTTATTTACCAGGCATAGTGTGCATGTCTCTGGCAACACAGAATATCCACTAAAATTGGTCTTTCAGGGCCCACATCACAGCCTTTCTGTGCCCAACAAGAGCCCACAAAGAGCAGCAAGGGTGAGATTTCAAGCCTTAGCCCAGAATCTTGCACAGATGTGCTTCCCGGCCCAGAAGAATCTGATAGAAAGTTGATGATAATCGCCTTCTCCCCACCTTTGTTAATCCAGGCCCTGCTGCAGTGCCTGGCTCTCGTTTTCAGCACAGGAATCGTGTCTTGCTGGCTCCTATGTCCAGTGCTGGATTCCAGTCCTGTTTCTGCCATTGAGGATTTATCAGAAGTGAGAGTAATGTTTGTTAAAAAAGCACGGTTTTCTTCTCTTATTATAAATGAGAGTGTAGGCGAGTGAATTTGTGTGTGAATGAGATTGAATGTGAATTATTAAGATTCCAAATGAGTGGGTTTGATTGTGCTTGTGGGTGTATGGGACCTCCCTGGATGTCGCACACAGAAGATTTCTCCATCTGTGGCCGTGAAGAGACATCACCTACATACTACCATCAAGACTCACACCTGTCTTCCATACCTGGTGTAGGAGACAACTCAATGCACTTGCACGCATGCACACCAGAGCGATGAAGCCAGCAGAACATCCACAGAGGTGCACCAGTGGAGGTGTGGCGCCCTTCAAGGAAAGGTGTGATCTTAAAGATCCCAAAGCAGACTCAGAATTTCTAATTGAGAATGCAACTGCATGGTGCAATCTATGGGCACGCGGGGGCACAGGGGGTGGGGACCTGATTCCCAGGGAACTACTCTTAAAGGACCCTGAGCACCAGGCTGCACTTTCGCAGCTTTTTGTTCTATAGGAAGTGTCTCTGGAAGCAGCCAATTGATACATCGAAAGGGGGGACCCCTCCTAATATTAGGGCTATTCCATTACAGAAAAAGTATATTTCGATTGCCCAGTGAGATATGTAGAAACCTCAACCCGTGTGATATTTAATTGTGAAAAAAAAATAAAGTCTACATGTTGGACATTGGGTTATAGTACATCGGATTGTGAAATCCCTGTATGAAAATCTCTCTCTAATTTTTTTTATAATTTGTGACTTGTGACGCACCGAGTCACCTATTAGAAAGAAATGATGTCCCAATCAACTGTCTATAGGTGCGTTCTGATGTCTGCTGCCAGAGCCATCTGCTGAGGGAAAAGACAGCTCAGGTCATGGAGCATAATTAAACCAGCTGTTTAAAGAACAAAAACAAAATGTTGCTTTTCTTTGTTCTGCTCTGTTTTTCCAACTGTACAGTGACCAGCAGAAAGGAGCTATTTCTGGCAACATGTTTACTATTTTCACTTCTTGGGGAATTATAGAAAAATTAAAATATTTTGCATATTTATAAACATTACGAGCTACTGTGCCTTTAAATAAAACTGACATAAAATGATTCTACTATCTTTTTGCATAACATGTCTAACAGCTTTTTTGATGTGTTTCATTTTGCACTAGAGATTCCATTTTTTTTTTTTTTTTTTGAAAACATGCATTATCATTCATATGAAAGTGCATCACACCAAGGATTTAAGTGGATTGTGGGAAAGATGATAGTGTATGTGTGTAAGGAATAAAGAACATGTGCCGTCCATAATAAGGATATTCCAACTCATCTCAGAGTTCAATAACATTGTAAAGCATATTTTGCCTTCGGCCTCATTTCTCTTTATGGTCATGGATTTCTCTGGTGACTTGCAACAACCTTGTATTGTACAACAGAGGGTACATTATACCTAAATTATGATTTATGTTCTTCTGAGACCTGAGTCTCTAAACCCACACCATCTCTCTTTATAATCCTTAGACTGGCTTGCTGTCGTGAGATGCAATTACTAATGAGTGCACTTGGTAATCAGTTATTCGTTCAATATTAGGTCAGACCTCAGGACACTCAAACAACTATAGTTGATGCAGTTGAATGCCATTAGCCACTGTCCGTTCTGTGGCCCCAGGTGGTTTAGCACAACTGTCCCCAAATAGACCTCTGTTGGGACCACCTATGTATTGTTTAATAATATCCACACAGAGTTGCACGTCCATGCTTTAATGTTTTATTAGCATGTTAGCAGTTCATTAAAAATGACAAACCGTTTTTGGCTAAAGTGGATGGATTTTTTAATTATTAGCCAGCCTTAAATGTATTTCAGTTGACTATCACAAAACAGATTAAGGACCTTTGCCAGTTTTGCACACTGCAAGTTTGAGATAGCATGGCAGTTCAATTGATAGACGAGACGCAGCGAGGCCATGTCATGAGGCGGCACCCTGATAGGCAAGAGGGATGTGAGGTACCTACCAAAGAAAGTGCCACCCCAATAAGGGGAGTGTGGGCACCCCATAGGAAAGAGGAAGCCTACATAAATGGTCAATGAGGATAAGCGCACAGTACCACGATTATGTCCTTGGGGAAATGCACCAGACCAGTGTGTGCAGGGGCAGAAGTACCTAGTTGCAGCTATGATGCTGCAGATGCAGCATGTAGGAATACAAGCATGGAGAGCATAGGACCACTCTACAGAGACACCACCAAGATGAAGGCACAATGTGTAGAGTCCAAGTCCAAGGCACAAAGTCCTGTGTGGCAATGTATCAACATCACATTCTGCTAAGTTGGCACCAACCTAGCAGGTGGAACCAGTGAGCCCCACTTTCTCTATTATAAAACATCTGATAGACAGTGAGTGTCTTAGCATTAACCTGTATTTGCCTCGAGGAGCACAACCACATATGATGCATAATGGTGCCCTCATCGCTTATCCCACAAGTGTTGGAACACCACACCTGCTAGCCTTGACTAATGACAGTGGCATTGCCCCATCCTGGAACACGGTAAGTTTGTTGGTGATGCTAGCTTGCACAGGGAGAAGTTCTCCTGAAGCGCTTTGAAGTTTGAACTGGTAGGTTTTGAGCTTAACTTTGAACATTTACTTTCCCTGCTGCAGGGACACCATCCTGTTTCTAAGCTCCTCCAGGAAGAAGGGCAAGATGATGATGCCTGCTTTTCTGGAATATGAAGAGGTCAAGCTGCAAATTGTTGTGGATCGCCAGGACCAGTTTTACTGGTGCTATCTACCAAACTGCTTCAGCAAACATGCACAGGCATCCCCAGCCATGCCTTACATGGCTCTTCCTTGGGATTGTGGCCAGAGGCCGGCTGCGGGGGTAGGGCAATGTATCTTCAACTTTACTCTGTCTTTGAGGCACCAAATCAGTTTCTCTCTCTCATACACTCTCCTTCTCATACGCTGTCTATTTTTTCGTATCCTTTTCTCTCTCTCTCTCTCTATCTTTCTCCCCTCCTTCTTTCTTCTCTTTTTGTTTCTCTCTCTCTCTTTCACTGTGACTGTTTCTTTTTCTCACTCTCTTTCTCTGTATCTCACTCTCTCTCTGGATCTATTTTTTAATTTTGTCTTTTTCTTGCTCTCACTCTTCTTCTCTCTCTATCTCTCTCTTTCCCTCTCTCTCTCTCTCTCTCTCTCTCTCTCTCTATCTATTTATCTATCTCTCTCGCTTGGTTCTGTGTAAAATGTCTCTCAGAAGGAGTATTTGAAACATTGCCTTGCAATCCAAAGCTGATTAAATAAACCACCAAAGAACATATTGTGGTTTGGATAAGACTCGCACAATGCCATCATGTATAGCATGTTCAAACATGTTTCCTTGTAATGAAACACCGCGTGGGTATTTCCCACAGCAAATTGATGTAGTCCATATTTTCCTTGAGTTACCCTTTAATAGTGACTACCGGGCAAAGGAGCATTAGGCATGTTTTCACCCACATGCACACCAGATCCTGACACATATACAGCATTTAGAAGTACCATAATAGCTCAAACATCAAAAACACAACACATTAAAAAGTCCACTCCAATTTATGAAAATAGGGACTACTTTAATTAACAAAATGACACCAAAGCAACAAAAGAAACAACAAGGGTAACTGGAGACATGAATTTTTAAAGTTTTTAATAACAATTGCTCCAAAAAGCATCAATCAACACCACGAGCAACTGGTCACTGTATACCCAGACAAGAGTAAGGTTTAAGGCTGACCTCAATGAAACATGGTTGTATACACAGGCCTGGTGAGTCCCAGTTAGAGTTACCTTCATACTTATTTTTTTTTCAAGAAGGTAGGGTCCTCATCGGGGCATGTCTGCAGGCAGGCTCTGAAGACAAGCTATTTGATGACGAGTTGACAAAGGACGATATCTCAGTGCAGCTGTTGTTAAGGCTGGGAAATGTCCATGCTGGCAAAATGTGAAGTTTGTGCCTAGTAAGTTGTCAACATCGAGTCAATGATGCTCGGCGTCAGGCCCAGTGAAGATTTCTACCTTCAGACTTAGATTATTTTCTGAAAGTTGGATTGATTCAGAGGGGGAGGACTGCAGGCTGTAGCTGAAGAGGGTTTGACACCTTTGGATGGTGGCTGGCGTCGGGCCCACTGAATCTGATTTGCTACTGTGGAAAAAACGTGGAAAAAGCCATAGTAAGGTAAGGCCCACCTTCAATTCACAATCAGCGTATCAGCTTGGCAGTATCGTCCTGGTCTTCCTGTGGATCGCTAGCTAAAAAGTTTTGAAAAAGTTTCTAAGTTCCAGGTTTTATGGTCAGGCAGGAGGAGTGCACTCTGACACAGCCAAGGATTTGTGTCCTTGTCAGCCAACTTACTGTTGGAGTCCACTTCTTAGTCCTAGGTACAGGTTGGAGCAGGTCCAGCCACTAGGGTTCTCCTCACAGGTTACAGCAGCAAGGGTAGTCCTTCTGCATTCCACAGGTAGAGCCCAGGGGTGTCAGATTTATACCTGGCACTAGCCTGTGGGTGGGGGTGACTCCTGGCCTCTTCCTTACCAATAGGGAAGACGTTCTGAGGGTAAACCTGGCCACCTTTGCAGATGTTCCTGTGTCCTGCTGTAAACAATCCCACAGTGCCCCTCTCCGCCTAAATCCAACATGGAAGAACCTTTTCTCTCTTGTGCAGAGCTCCCATGTCATCCTAGAGGTGTGGTCACTGAAATTAGCAACCACTGCTCTGTGGTCACCAAAACCAGTTCTGGGGCAGCACATCTTCCACTGGGATTGGTGTCTGGCTGGCTAGAAGGACAAAAGAAGGGACAGGCCCAGGTGTTAGCTACATTTTTACTTGACAATTTAGGCCTTTTAAAATGTAATTAAGTTCCTGGACACAGCCCAGATGCTTACTCTTTCAGATGAATAGGAGACCTCCACTCGCCCCATGCCTTTGTCTCAGCTTTGGGAGCAAGTTTACAATGCATCAAGGAGTTATTCAGCTCCTGGGTGACAGAAGGAAACACAGGCAAATGAACATCTGAAGGCAATTCAAATATGACTTTACCAATGAAATGGGATTGTAATAAATATTTTTAAAAGTTCAAGAAATAACTTTTTATCTGATTTATTAACATTATTTATTTTAATGTTAACCCCCAATGATATCCTATGGAACAGCTAACCCTGCTAATGTGAAAATAACCTTTTAGTCATTTTCACTATAAGGACATATTTAACATTAAACTTTTACATGTCCTACTTTTAAATGCAATGCACCCTCCCTTATGGGCACTGAACACTTTCTTAGGGTGTGACATATCAATATTTAAAAAGGGGGCTTAGACCTGTCATAAGGGGTTGTTGGGACAGGTGGAATTTGCAGCTTAAACCTTCACAGCCAAGTTACTAATGGCTGGTCTACAGTCAAGTTTTTCACTGTCACTCTAGTGGTGGCACAATGTGTGCTGCAGTCCATTAGTGACATTAAACGTACAGCCCTCAGTACACTTTGTACCCTTTACTAGAAACATAGAGGTTTTTAATTAAATCTACCAGTTAGGAATAAGGGCAACTTCAACATGTTTTGGGGCCAAAGGACATGGGGTTTAGTTAGCAGACTCCCTCTGCAGAAAAAAACTGCATCAGTCCAAAAATAAATGGAGGTGATCCTGCAAGAATAGACATTTTCTAAACGATATGTTTTACTCTTCATAATGCTTACATCACCATGATCATCCCTTCAATATTAAGGGTATTGTTTACACTCTGGCTCCTTGTCAGATGCTAAACCTCCGTGGGGGTTAGAAGGCAAAAGTGCTTTTATGTACATAACCCGAAAAAGTGAAATTAACTGTGTAAAGCGCTCGGCTTCTGCCAAGGGAAATCGCAGTATGAAAATAGAGAAAAAGTAGTCCACGATCCGACAGAAAACAGCGAGCCTCACATGTTTTCTGGACTTGGTCGCTGCGCTAGAGGAGGGCTAACCACCGGAATAGGCATGACGTGTGCATGACTTCCACTAATGAAAGCAAGCACATTTTACTAGGCAAGCCCACAAACCAATCAAACACACTGATGTGACGTCCACAGGGCTCCGAGCCCTTTTCTAATGACTAAAGCGTCTTGCTGCGATACACATGCGCGAGCGCATGCAACGCAGGCTCAACCCTAAAAAAGCATTTGTAATGCAATATGTCACACATTTGCGAGAGTTAGAGCTATTGGCGTTGTAAATGCATAATTGGACTTATATTGCCACATAATTTGGTCCTCTCCAGCCACATAGTTCCAGTGGACATGCATAAAAGTTAAACACTTTCATTTACCTTCTTCCTCTATCTGCAGCAAAAAAATAAAAATGTTATAATTTGACATCCTAATTTAAATCTACAATGCTAATTCCAATAGAATGCCACTTTCACCGCTCCACCATCAGAGTTGCTGGCTAACACAATTCCCCAAAAAACCCTACAAAACATCTACACCATGATGGACGCTGATAAACAGAAGACATGAGGCACGAAAAAGGACTACGAGTGGTGTCAGTGGGATTACACATCCATGTAAGTAGCAAGATAAGGCACCGTTATATACAAGCCAAGTGCCATGAAGCCTGCTTGTTACACAAAGGAGGCACAGCAAAGCAGGCCCTAACCTTTTGTGACAGTCAGAGGTAGTGTGTGAGTGGGTGAGTATCAGAAACGTTACAAAAAAGCAGAAGGGCCAAAATGTATTCTGAAGAGAAAGATGCAATATTGTGATGATGCACTTTGTAAGATCTTGTCCTCAGAGAATAAGTAATAGTTCGTTATTATAAAAAGTGACAAACGCACCCTTCCAAGATGGGTTCTCTCACTTTAAATTCCCTTTTAGAAAGTAAAGCCAAGTAAAGCAAACAGAGCGAGCAAGTTTAAAAACACCAAATGCTGATGTTTTGCGGTTATATTTTTATGGGACTGATTTGCTATTTAGTTTAAGACAGTTTATTTTTGCTTAAGCACCAGAAACACCACAGTTACAGCAAAGGTAGCTTGAAATGTGTATCAAATAATTTGGGAGGTTACCAACTCCGTTCCAGTCTCTATGTGAAGTTTTAGAGCTGGTGATTCAGGGTAATTCATGCCATGTTTACGCAGCAACAAAACACATATTTGCAAGTGTGAGGAGCGATACAGATCTCTACAGCGAGGCTCATTTTCTCTTCCATGTAGGGTAGATATCAGCTTTCTAAACAGATGTGAGTCCATGGGAATTGGTTTTCATTGTAAAGATAGCCTAAAGGCATAAGAACGAATGCATTTGACCTGTTTTTAGGTCGACTGTAAGGGTACGACCTCTTCTGTGCACTTCCAGCTATTTCATTTGTTAGTTTCAGTGTCAATAAAAAATCCCTGCTTGCTAGTGGTCAGTCATGCCTCTTTGTCCCTCCTTCTGTGTGGGAGCAGGGACCAATTACTGTATAATTATGCTTTGTCCTGTTTATCTGTTCTGTAGGGGACTTTTTTGTAACTTTTTTTCCTGCTCCTGTCCAGGGAAGCTTACCTTTTCATTTGCAGAGCATTCTTCTGCTGAGCTTAGCTGTAAACAAGGCTACAAATCAGGCACATTTGGTCTTTGTGTGCTCTCTGCACCCTTTCTCAGCTGCCTGGCCTCCACCATTCCTCGACATGGATTTTCTTTACCAAGTGTGCCTACTTGGGTGCTGAGAGCAAGAGCGGAGGATAGCTTGTAATTGCTTAAAGCCTAGGTACCCACCTCTACCAGGGCTTCGCAACCCTTAGAGACAGTGCCCACTTCTGCTCCATACTGGGATCCCACTCACAGCTCCATCAGTTCACACACTTTAAGCCCTCATCCATGCCAGTGCCAGGAACCCCACACACACTGTCTGCCAGTGCACCTCAATTCTTGAAGTCAGTACACTCTACTGCTCTATTACTGGGACCTTAGGAGCAGCTCCATCAGTGCACCTCAGTTCACACACTCCAAGCCCTCAGCCATGCCAGTGCCAGGAACCACACACACGCTGTCTGCCAGAGCACCTCAGTTCTTGCAGTCAGCACACACTCTGCTGCTCCAGTACTGGGACCTCGGACGCAGCTCCATCAGTGCACCTCAGTTCACACACTTCTAGCCCTCAACCGTGCAGTTCCCAGGAACCTCACATACCCTGTCTGCAAGAGCATCTCAGTTCTTGCAGTCAGTACACCCTGATGCTCTAGTACTGGGAACTTGGGTGCAGGTCTATCAGTGCATTGTAGTTCACACACTCCAAGCCCTCAGCTGTGCCGGTGCCATGAACCCCACACACGCTTTCTGCCAGAGCACCTTAGTTCTTACAATCAGTACACTCTACTGTTCCAGTACTAGGACCTCGGGCACAGCTCCATTAGTGTATCTCAGTTCTACCCCGCAAGGTCACTTCCTTTCCTATACTGGTACCCTGCTCTCCTACATTTCCATTACAGCAGCTCAATTCTAATATTTTGTCCCACTGCCAAGCCAATACTGGACCCAAAAGAGCAAAACACAGCTCAGCGAAGTCTAACATCCAACGCCATTGTTGATGGCAACCACCATAGCTGCACCACAATCCATCAATTCTAACATTCACCACACATTTCTCCTCAGTACTAAGGCTCACACACACCACTTTCAGAACTTCTCACTTCTGTGGTTCAGAGGCAATGCCACTCCTAACTGGGACCCACTCGCAGCTTCACCAGGGCACCTCCAGGCTGACACTTGGCAACACTGGCACGGCAATGCTAGGTTCCACACATAGCTCCATTAACATACCTCACTTCTGACCTTGTGTGCCCGTAACTATTCCAATGCTGCAGCCCATATACAACTCTATCAGTGCACCTCAACCCTATCCTGCAGCGCCCCTTTATTCCAATAACAGGAATTACACGGCGATCTGTTTCTCATTCCTCACCCACTGCCTTTCTGTTATTCCAGCACAGGCCAGGACACAGCTCTGTTCATACCCCCAATCCTGATCTGAAGCTCCCCAATATTGCTAATGCACCTCCTGCTGTTCTGCAGTGCCCCCTGCTGTTCCACACTCTGACGTCTGTTTGAGAATGTGGGGGAGCCAATTAAATCTATTCTTAGCTGCCATCTTTATTTGGGAGGGTCTGTTTCACCTATCTCACCCCGTTCTTTCCTTTACTCTGTTTACTCCAGGCCCCTGACACTGTTACTACACCACTTGTCCTCTCCATCTTTACTCCCAACTCCCTCTTTCCTTTCACTCTCCAATCCATCCCAAATGATATTTTTGGTGTTTTCAGCATTACACTCTAATGTCAAAAGTTTATTTCTGATAAAGGTTTATATGATAATTGTATATGTTTTAAGACAGAGGAAGAAGGTAAATGGAAGTGATTTAGTTAAATGCTGGGCCACTGAAATTATATGGCAGGAAAAGGCCAAATTCTGAGGCTGGGTAGACCAATTTATGTGGTAAGAAAAGTCCATTTATGAAATTACAATGCCAATAACTCTAACTCAAGAAAATGCAATACCTATTGCATTGCAAATGCTTGTTCTGTTTTTACCCTGAACAATAGTAACTTAGCGACAAGTACTCTGGCAGGACAGGGGAGGGTTAAATAGTATGTAGGGTACCTAAACAGAGAATGTATTTAAAAGAAAAGGCTTCAACACTATTGAACACACCATTCAAAGCTTGATATTTTCTGAAGTTTAAATAAAGAATTCCTCTGTTCCGCTCCTCATATACCTAAAGGGTATTTTGTGTCCATTGGTTGTTATTCGGTATCACAGCTAGTATGCTCTGTAATCTATTTTATGAAAGCGGTAATTTTGAAACCCAGCAAAAGGCTGAGGACAACAAAAATAACAGGAAGACAAAGTAAAGACACATATCCCCACAAATAAATGCTCTCTAGGCTCGACCTTAAAAATAACATGGGTTTCAGCTCTAGATGGGAGAAGCAAGAGGGACAGAGCTGGAAGAGCCCTGAAAGGTCAGAAAAGCAGAAGTGCCCATAGAAACAAAAACAATGTACTTTTAAAGATGAAATGTAATCACATCGAAAGGAAATCAAGCGGTTCCTATGCATAACAACAGACTTGCTTCTTAGTTCACTATTGGCATTCTTTTCAGGGTGGGGGGGAAATGATTGTTTCTGAATTTATGTTAGAAAACTATCACTTAAAAAGAAAATGCTTTTCAATACACTGATATAATATGATGTACTAAGGTGAACCGTCTCTGCATGTTAATGTAATACACTTTTTGATTTTTCTTAAAAAACGTTATCACATGTTCTACTTTTGCTGCAGTATATCTTTAAAAAATGATGTTCGAAAAGTTAAAAGTGCATGACAATCTAGTTACTTTCTTTTACCTTCAATTAACGTTTGAATGAAGGCTCGCCTGTTTAGTTAACATCTTTTTTATCATAGTGCTGAGTCGAGTAACAGCAGCCCAGGGCTGCTGTTGACCGGGGGACCGCGTGTAAAGGTCAGAAGGGCTGCATGAAGCCCCCGAGCCCTACTTTGAGTATCACTGCTCTACACCCATGCCTCCTCAGGGTTGTTCTGCTTCAGGAACCAAAGTATTCCTGCAAGATAAAGACTCAGACACGGCTAATCGAGAGGCCAATTATATTTGTATTGTCAACAATCCCTGATGCACAGGTGACACATTCAGATAAAGAACCTTACAGTCTGAGTTTGTAAATTGTTTGAATTGTAAATTGTCATAGGAGTACATTGCTGTTGATATAATGGTTTATATGGACTGCAAGATCTAATAAACTTATTTTAGGCACTGTAACTAAGGATGCCATCACCATAGTCAGTGCTTAATTTGTAACATAATAAGTACTGAAGCCCAGAGTTCTTTACAGACATACTACCGGCACTGCTGAATTCTGGTATTGGCAAAAACACAAATTTGTCCAGCTTTGATTCTATCTCATGTGTCTTTCATCCACCACCTGACACTTCCTGCCCCTTCATCTCACTGTTGCAGGTTCTTTTTCATCCTTGTTTTCTTTGTCTGTTACTGTTTATCCATCTTTTCCTTCCCCCTTGTCAGCCTTTCTCTAACCCTCACCTGTACTGGGCCTAAGTTTGATGATGAAAAGTAAGTCTTGGTTCCCAAAAATGAGTGCTGGATGGCCTTACCTGCAAACACTTGCTCAAATGAAGCACTGTCTGGATTATTATTGGGCCACATACATGGGTCACACTCCTCAACTATGCGGCTGGCAGTAGTAGCCCCCCTAACCTTGAACAAGAGGATCTTGAGGTGTCATACTCCTATCTGGACACTAGGGCACCTCTATCCTCACAAACAGCTTCCCACTCAAGGTCTTGAAGGATACTTATCGATACAGGTTTTGAAGGGGGTCTGTTAATCTCCAGCATGGTCCTGCACTGCACAGATGTCCACGGACCATTAAGGTCAAGTGGAATTTCCCTATTTATGGTTCAGGATGAACCTACTGTTGACCAGACCAGTCCGTGGGTTTTCAAAGGTCCTGTCCCTCCCACTAGAAGCACACACCCTCAGCAGGGCTCTCCAAACTTCACTTTGGATTCCCTGGCCATGATCTGTGTTTGCCAGACCCAAGTCTAGGATATTTGGTCTGCCTTCTGACATAGCCCTTTTCTCACTCAAAGAATCTCTTGTGGCATGCACACATAAGTCACACGTGGTCACACATCTGCAGATGTTCACACAAGCAGAATCTATCATTGCTGTCACTCACATCCAACCCAACCTATACACATTTCTGTCAATGTCCCTATGCTAACTCACTGGATCACTAGGCTATCAGCTATGTAAACAAGAGGTCTGGTCTCCACTCATGCTTACAGACATACATACCTGTAGGCAAAGGGTCCCTTGAGAATCACCAGTGTTTATCACAAAGATAAGTTACTAAGATGCAGCTGCCAATTTGTCTTCTGTGTTAACTAGCACAACAAAGTGTAATGCACAAGTGTGATCTCAGAGAGAGCAAATGTTCTTCTTCCACTGCACTAGGGAGAGTAATGGCAGTGTGCCACTCCACAACCAAAGTACTGCCAACCTTTGCAAATGCCACTCATTATTTCAGGTTAACAGCGTTAATTGCTTTTAATGTTGTAATAATAAATATTCTAATTTGCAAAATGTTTTGTTACAGCCGCAAAACACCACAAATGATGAACGTGGATAAAGCCTCACTCACATCTCAGCACTGATTGTGAGTTTCGCACCTCACACATGATTTCACTTCATAATGTGAATGCCAAGATGCTTTCTTTGCCAATGTTCTTCTGTGAAGTATTGTTTAAAAAAGAGTAAAAGCTAAAAGTTAAAATCAAAACATGTGGAGAAAAGCGAACACTTATCTTAAGGTATCTCAAAACTATATATTGAATTCAATGTCTTCACTCTGAATAAATGGCATGTCTTATTTTTCAAATAGTTTTCACTCAGGAAACTCTGAAGAGACTTTAAAACGAAAATGAAAGTGTCACAATGTAAAAGGAAACGCCTGCCAAGACCTAATTTACTTTCTACATTAATCAGTTGAAGTTGAAGTTTATTTAACAGTGTACAGTGATTTAAAACTCTTACACAAACAATAAAACACAAAGTTAAAATTCACAGCCCACAGTAGCTCACAGTGTAAAAGTAGAAAGTGGGCATTATACTCTAAACCAGATTTAAAATTCGGCATAGAAAAGGCTAAAACAACACCTCAATATCTATGATAAAATTGCAAATAGCAGTGAAGCGGATCGAGCCCTTGTAACATCTGTACCATTAGTGTACGCTCTGAAACATACGAAGCAGGATTGCAAAGATAAGAATGCAACAGTTCATAAAAACCTTTTCATGAATATAATAAAAAACTGATTCAGAACTCATATGGACTTGAAGCCCTTCGCCGGTCTCTCTCCCGACAAGTTACGGTCCCAGACATGAGAGGTCGCTGACGGCAGGAGTGGCTTGCCCACCATCTCCTGCTTGGACTTCAAGGCCCATGTAATAGATAACTCATGACTTGCATCAGTGTTCTGTAACCTTAAACGCTGAAAGCCTTCTCCCAAGCTGTATATCATCCCCGTTAAACCCGCCCATGATCGCCGGTCTACACCTGCACAGCCCCGTTTGGAGCCACGCCGGCCGAAGGAGAGTTTTGCAGTCTGCGGCAATGCCATTACCAAAACACATCTGATAGATCAATGGTTCCAGGGCTAGACCGCAAAGCCGTCAAACACCAGATATATTGCCTTGTTTCCACCGGGGGAGATGCTTGTGTGTCAGAAGACGTCCCATGCAATACTTCAAGAAGGCTGTGTTAATCCATGGTCTAACCGCTGTGCCCAGAAGACTGTGGGGAGAGTGTGTCATATGATGACAAAACAAACCTGGCATGGCTTCTCTTTGTTAGTGCTTCTTTGACCATCAACTGTGAGTAGATGTTAACACTTTCCTTGGTCACCCGCTTGACTAGCTGAAATGAACTAAGAAGATCCCATTAATTATTAAACCGAGTGTCGTCAGGCACGGCTGTAGGTAAAGCCGGGCTGGAGAGCTAGGCTGCACATTGATGTCTGCCCAAAGAAGGAAGCTTAGCGTGCCTTGACTTGCTGCCTTAAGTTTCTAACACAGGTTGATAAATGCCTGATTTCTCACAAGTGACTGTCTGGTGAGGCCAAATTCGAGATGAACTTCAGCCGGCGATGTGTGATTTGGTAAACAGAACAGTGCCTTGAAGAGCTTGGTGTCCATTTTATCCAGTTGAACCCCATCTCTACCTCTAAGTGCTTCACTTCCATATGTTATTCGGGAAGCTAACTTAGCTTCTATGACTTTCAATAGAGGGAGATAAGACGGACCAATAGCAGATTTAATGCATTAAAATTCAGAGGTTAGACAAAGGGATTTCCGGCTGAGACTCTCCTAATGAGGTTTAAAGGCGCCATTATAGTCAAGAAAAACACCCACATATTTGTATTCAAACACCGACTATTTTGCTGTTGCCCAGCTGCCACTGATGCCCTGTCGTGTAGCTGCTCTAAAGACATTGATTTAGATTTCCCAAAGTAAATGATAAGAGCATTTTCTTTGGAGCATTTAGCTGCAATAATTAATAACCTCCTTAGTCCTACTCTAGTACGGCTAAAAAGAATGAGATAATCGGTGTACATCAGACATGCCATGGCCATTTTTCACAGTTTTGGAGGGTGAGAGTTTGACTTTATCCAACCTTGGTGGTAGATCGGCCAGAAAGAGATAAAAAAGAAGAGGAGCCAGTACGCACCCCTGCGCAGGCCCTGTGAAATTGGTATTCCTCTGGAGAGATGCGTGCCATCGCCCAATTTAACTCTCACCCAGGTGTTCATATGGAGAAGAGTTATTACAATTAATGAATGGGCCGGAATGCCCCACTTTGCAAGCTTGGTCCATAGTTTCCCTCTATCTACACAGTCAAAGTCAACCTTGTAGTCTATAAATAAAAGAAAGGGAGGTTTTTTGGCATGCCGTCTCCGATCGAATAATAACGACACTGCCACGAGATTAGCAGTCGTAACTACCCCTTTGGAAAAGCCAGTTTGATTAAACGGAATTACGTCGTTATCCGCAGCCCAGGCTTCTAGCTCTTCCAGGAGACTCCACGCAAAGAACTTGGACTCAACATGATGGAATAAGGATGCGCTGTAGTGTTTAGGCTGTTTACACGCTTGCAGAATTGTGCATGCCTGTTCATCTTCAGTGCATACAGGACCCCAGCTGCTAGGCTAGATGCCACAGCACTTTGACGTTCCCACAGATGTGCCCTGTAGACAGACCTGGAGATAGACATCAGTGCCCGCAGGGTTGCATTTCCAGGTTCTTTCTGTAGTAGACGTATGGCATTGTTTAGGTTGCGTTTGAGTGTCTGTTTGCAGGCCAGTATCGTCTAATATAGAGGACCACATTTGCTCAGCTTTTCCTGACAATTCAGCCATGGTGTCTAGTGATTTAAACTTCTTACCGCTGTTCGTATACGTGGGGTGCTGCAATGCATCTCTTGGATTGTGGTGGTCAATTGCATGAGCAAAATACAGTTCTTGTAGCAGGTGATTGCCTTCACCTCTGTTTGCTATTTAGAATTTCAAGATTCTATGGAACAAGGAGGACAAAAGGACTGCGAAGTCTAGTAGAGAGTCTATTAGAGTTCTTGTCTTCTCAACATAAAATTAAAATAAAGTAGTCTGATCAGTGCTATAACAGCCATTGATGGCTCGAAGATCCATTGCTTCTAGGTCTTTTATTAGCAATTTAACTGGCTTGTCCCTTTTGAAAACTGCATGTGTAAATTGATTAGGAACCTGTCACAAGATGTTCTGTGCCAGAATGGCCTCTGTACCCAGTAGGTTCATATTGAAATCCTGAGACAGGACTAACTCAAGTATGCATACAAAATTGGTCAAAAGGCCGGGATAGATTACTCTATTTTCTGACAAGAGAAGTGATGAATACTCTCTTGGGGAAATTATTTCTTTGTCATATTTATTCATATATAATCACACAGGACGAAGGGAATCATCAACGAGACGAACTGTCCCAATTAAACCGGAAAATAACAACAGGAATAACATTTGCAGAACAATACCAATTATACAACATGTGATCATGACAAAAATGACAGAAATTAAACAAACTGAAACATTTGAAAATTGTCCCAACTAAATCTCCTCCTTTGGAGGTGGTGGTACGTAAAGTGCTTAAATACTTAATCCACTCAAGAGCGGTGGTTGTGGTTAGTTCGATCAACAGATGCTGAACCCAGATCAATTATTTCCTGGGGTTTCTTGCACTGTACGATGTACTTCTGGGGGGTCAAATATGCTTTCTGCCCAACCCTGCCGCAATCCACAAGGTGTTGACGCGTTTCGGCCCCTTCAATTCTGGGCCTCATCAGGACTATAATGGGACAACTTTGCCTATGGCCAAAACTGGATCCTTGAGAAAAGGAACTTGGTGTCTATTTTAGACTATATATGAGAGAATATCTTGCACGACCTTGTACCTGGGGCAATGATGTTGGCAAGGTCTTCAGGAATTTAAACTCATCTTGCTTGAGCTCGTCTCTTTTTCTGGCAAAAGAGTGGGGGACCGTTGGTCTTGCGAAAGTGCTTGCTGAGCTGGATTGAGCTGTTACCAGTCTAGCCCAAGAGGGAGTAAGGTCGTAGTGATCAGGTCTCACCGGGGTTCCTCAAACAGCACCCAGTCCTAGCTGGACCACTTCCGTTGAATGAACCCCTTGGCACACTCTCAGCAGCAGTCGACTACGGCTGCAACACTCACTGGGCTCAACTTGTGGGCAAAAACTCCTGCGCTGCTTCTGAAAACTACTGGACACTGCTGAAAGCTGCAGCACATGCCTCAGGGTCCCAAGATTGCCTTACTCTCTCACAGGCTGAAGGAGGCAAGAGGCAGGGGCAGAAGGGTGAGGCTGAAGGCCCTGGTTCTTCCCCAGCTCCACATAATTGCCTGTCGCTTTCTTTTATTGACCGGCAGATAAACAAACTAGCGGTGGCAGGTGAGCAGCGAGCAACCAGGTAGGAAGGTGCAGGCAGATGCAGACAGGGGCCCAGGACCCAGATTCCCTTGCTGGTGTGTTGTTGTGCTGTTGTGCTGGTGTGCTGATGAGCAGGGATGCGAGCATGCAGAGCGGGCAAGCGGCAAAAGTACCTGGCAACGCCTGTGGATGCATAAGCGGTAAGATGGTTTGATTCAGCTTCCGCTCCGCGGTTCCTAGTTCCCGGCTGCCTGTATTAGCAGCTGCAGCTGCCCAGGAGAGCTACAGGTGGTGGATGCCAGAGGAGCTAGGGACACAGGAACAGAGAACATCCTCAGTCCCAGCCTCAGTCCTTCCATGTGACCCCCGGCTCCTGCCATGTTCCGACTCCTCTTCTCATTCCTCTCACACCCGTCCATAGCCCCACCCACAATGACTCAGCATCTTGGTGCGTCACAGTGTCTCAGGAATTGTGATCAGTGATAATCATGCAGAGTCAGTCATTTGGCACTCTGTAGTAGCCAAGGAAGCAGATTATTGGGCCTCCCGTAAAAGTGTCTTGCTATTACACCTTCTGCCTCACACACCAGCTGAGTGAGTGCAGCAGTTGGCCATTCCCTAAGCACCATAAAATCCTATCCAGATTGGAGGAGATAAAACAAAATCACCCTTTGAAGTCCACTCTTCAGACAAACCATTGCAAAAATATGCCCCTTTCTGTGTTTTTATAGACAAGTGCAGAGAAGTGGGGAGCAGCATAGCCTGAGGGGAAGGGCAGGGGGAGATAGGTATTTGAAGAGGAAACAGTACAAAAGGGAAGTGCTAGAAAACATGTGAATTCTGGTGGAGTGCTAACTTTAAAAAAGAAAAAGTAAATGCGAACAGTGGAAGGATGCAAGTCAGTCAATCAAAAAGATTAGAAAGAGCCTATGCTCCAGGGGAGGGACAAACGCAAGAAGAGGAAGGCAAGTCATCAAATAAGAATCAAGCAAGGGTGGCAAAGACAAACACTAGTAAGCAGGGCCGGCTTTAGGGCGGTGCGAACGGTGCGGCCGCACAGGGTGCTGACCTGGATTGGGAGGCGCTGTGTTTAGCAATGACTTTCGAAACTCGCAATTTAAAAGCACCTGCTGAAGAGTTCCTTGTGCATCCAACCTTCAGGAAACAATTAAAATGTCAAGATACCTCTTGCAATTAACGTTGCTACTAGGGAGTGAGACTGGAGTTTTGTCTAGCGGCAGCTTTAACTTACCATAAAGTAGCAGAGAGGGTTCATATGCCTGCTGCAAAAAAACAGAACTATATTTTATGTGGATAGCTGAGTGGATTAGTAAAGCCAGCCTTTACAAGCGCTTTAAAACAAATGAATGGATGTGAAAGGGGGGCTATGGAGAGACGAGGGGCACATTAGCTGGGTGGTAGTGTGTCAATCTGAGGATGTGGCTATGGGGTGGGGGGTGCCAAAAATGAATGTCGCACACTGCGCCACCAGCGCCAAAGCCAGACCTGCTAGTAAGCACTAGGTGGACTGTAAACTCACTGTAAATTCATAATCGGTCTTTCACAGACAGACAGCTGTCTCATAGTCGAGGCGTAAAAAGAAGGCTGTCTATTCAACTGCGAATTGTCTTCCCTTTGCCCCGGGTGCAACGTTCCATGCACCACTGCTAGTAAGTATGAATAGCATCAGTCCCTGAAGGTGACAGGGACTGATGCCAGTGGCCCACAAGTGGCAGTGTCACTTTCTTTGTGCTATACTCTTGGAACGAGCTCTGTCAGGGGCCTTGATTCAAAATCTTAGCTCATCTGCCAGTGAGTGCAAAGACTCAAATGCACTGATTTGCTGAGCTTTTTGCATTTACAACGTGATTAATGCACAACAAGCAGTGATGCCCAATCCAGTTCAATCGCTGCTCCCGCAGTCATCCCACAGTGCCAGACTACAAATGTGCTCTGTTTTCTTTTCTTCAGTTGTAATCTAGATATACGTATTCCCTTCTCCCCTTGAGAAGGTTGAGTGAGGTGGATATTTGCCATTACTTTTGTTTGTCGCTGAGGCGGCTCAAGGAAGACAATTCATTGGCCACTAATTGTGAAAGATAATCTGTCTGTCTGCCTTAGCAAAACTTGACTTTTTTCAAGAATCATATATCACTTCCTAGGTGAAAACACTTTTAAATGTACTTGAAATCTGGGTAAATGTGATTCATGCAAGATACTCATAACAGCCTAGGTGAAAACTGAAAGACAAGCTACAGCTAGTGTACAGGACACAAGAACAATGCGGTCTACCAGGATATCGCAAATAAAAAACAAATCATGGAGAGTTCTATTGATCAGAATGCTCCATTAGTCATAAATGAGTTATAATCCATAATTATTTCCCACCTGAGTGCAGTATAGGCCTTTATGACAAGTGGACCCTGTGGGTCACAGAAGACCCTTTTAAAAAACGAACTGCGATTTCTGGGCCCTATTGTGACCCTTTTAGGAGATTATTCTTTGACTCTTTGCAAAAAGACTATGGGCCAGATGTATCAAACTATTTTGCATGTGCAAACGGTGTGAATCGCAAAATTCCACTGTTTGTGAATGCAAACTAGCCTTTCACAATTTATGAAAGGCATTGCAGTGCAATTTTAGGGAATCGCAATTTTTAGCGCTTCCCTAAATTTGCGACTCTGAATAGGGAATCGCAAATTGCGATTCCCTCAATAAGAAATCACACATAGGGAATACCTATTTGCGATCTAGGCATTCAGGAAATGCAATTACCACCAATTCCAATTTGGTGGTAACCATGTGCAATTTTAAAAAATGCATTACAAAGGCATTTTTAAAAGTGCCATGCAGTGCATGTGTGCGCTTAACATGTGCACAATTTTTGGGGGGGTGCAGCACCTTTGGATTTGCATTAGCTAAGGTGCGAATTCCCAAAAGGAATTAGCAAATTAGGAAATGCAAAACCATTCGCACCTATGGGCCTTCAGGCTCATAGGGATGAATGGCGTCCCATCCCTAATAGCGATTTCCTAATAGAAATTGCAGATTTTAAGAAATCGCTATTAGGGATTCACTATTTTGTTACATACCATTTTGCATTTCTCAACAGCGATTTCTTAAAATTTGCTATTTAGGAAATGCAAAACGGGTCTTTGATACATCTGGCCCTATACATAAAACATGGCACGTTTTAGTCCCAGTTAACTTTAGGCTGATTGCTCTTTGAGATTTTGACTGCAAGCTCCTTGCAAGAATTCCTGTTAATTGAACTCTAGGACTGGGTAGAGTCGAGATGGTGGAACCCAGTTAAACAAATCAGATGTAAAGCAGGGCAGACAATAACTTGGTCTCGTAGATATTGGCACTATATTTCGTGAAACAAAAACTGGTATTTCAATATAAATGTATTTCTTTGACTTCTCAAAGGCCTTTGACTTGGTGGATAGAGGCAATCTGTGGCACAAGTTAAATTATGTGGAATAAACCCCATTGCTAAATAGGTTACGCCACCTGCATACCCATACATGGGGAATAGGTATGACTTGGGAATGCAAACTCTTGGTCATCAAAAGTGTCTATTCTTTCTGTCCTGAAAGACTAGGATTCTTTAGGTGCATGGCTCTTAGCTTCCCTGGCATTGATGAACAAATAGAACAAACGGAATGCTTAAGATACATCTTCAAGCTTTGGTTTTATTGAAATGAAAGATAATGTACTAAGCACATCCTCACACACGGTTTTGCACATGATCTAATGTAGAGCATTTCTTAACTATATTTCATAACGCAATGTAAGGTAAGAAATTAACCTCCAACAGCTCACCCTTGTAGCAGTGGCTTGAAGAAAGGTGATGCCACTGAGTAGAAATGGGCACTGCAGGTATCCTTAGATCAACGAGCTGCCTAGACAAGCAACCCACAGCTCAGCTGCTTGGAGGAGTAATGAGCTCTGCAAAAAAGCACACAGAGCATATGTTAGTGTTTCCTTTAACACTGGCAGTGCACAGGACAGCCCTCTTGGCCTCGCCAGGTGACTAATGGAAGAAGGAGGAAGGGGACTGAGTGGGCTATCCATCCACAAAATGCTGTTTGAAAACACAACACTGTAGATTGATGTCTGGATTGCTCATATCGGACGGCCCTAATTCAAACATATTCCCCCCACCCAGGCACCATCCATGCTTTTTAGCAGGAAAGCTATGCATGTCTTGGGCAACACAGCATATCTTCTAAATGGATATGTTGATGTGAGGAAGGAACCTAAATCCCTGAGGATTAAGCCTCACAGACTGACGACATAGCCTGCAAAGAACATGCCACTTTGTGTGTTATGCCCTTTGCCATGCCCCATTAGAACAATATGGTGTTCCAGACCCTTATGCTGCCTCAGATCTTGTTTAACATCACTCAGTATGGCTAAGAGCTGCCCTACAATACTTTGTTAGAACAGTCAAAGATGTGCAAAAGACAAATGCACAACAAGTCCTTTTACTTCTCTTCTAGAAAGGAACTGGGATCTCCAGAACATTCTGGCGTCCATCTTTTAATTTTCTTCTAGAATGTAACATAAAGATCTAGACCGTTCAGGACACCATATTGGGTAGAGCCAAAGTATAAAGAAGGCACCACCCGATACCAAGTGCAAGTTATTGAGAAGCTTACCCTGCTCTAGCCTCGCAGTGGCGCCACTCTTCCAGAAGCTACCAGCATTCAGAAGCACCGAGCCTTGAAGGAAAGAGGAGAAGGTGTGAGAAATTTGTAGCATTCAGTGCTTCCTGTGGAGAGCAATAGATTCAGTTTTAGTGTCTGCCCCAGCCGGGCAGCATCCCTCCATCAGTCAATAATGCTTTCCTTATCACGGGTACTGGTTTATAAAGGTTACATGCAGAGAATCTTAATTGGTTCAAAGAAAAATTCAAGATAAAAGCATCAAAGAGAGTGGTTATTGATGATTCATCTTCTCAAGGATCTTCTTGTTATATGTGTGGTTTGCACATGCAGTTCATTAAAGAATTTAAAACCCCTTCTTAGGAAAAAACTGATTCTAAGTCAAGATTCCTCCAAGAGTTGTCAAAGCACTGGTCTGCAAAGGTTTGTCAAGATACTTGTGAACCACATTTTGAGAGCTGTTAATTTAGAGTTGTTCTTTATACTTTGGACCTTCTCTCTTTAACTGAATCTGAGAACATTTGCTGGACACCCCTTATCAAAATCAGCAACCCATTTGAAATCTTCTGACATTAGCAATTGGTAAGAGCTTGGGCATATTAGTTACTCTAGCTAGGGTTGACTAATGGAAGACCGTCTGTGGGTTATGATTACAAGGAATACCTCTTGTCTTGTAATGATTCTGTATGCTAACTGGGCCTCAGCTCTTCCCAAAAAGTATCATTGCAAATCCAATTTCTCAAACTCTTGGAAATTCATCCCTTGGGGCCATCCATCTCGAGGACAGATAGGAGAGTATTTCATTGACTGTTGAATTGTGTGATCTTAATATATGTAACAACAAACACAAAGAGTATCCTCGACTCATTGTTTGAAAGTCTAGTCTCTCTGCTCCTCTTCCTAATCCCTTCCTCCTTTCATCTTGTTGTGGTTTCCATCACTTGTAATCATGGCTACTACTCCAAGGTAAGGGTGGTGATGGAAAATCATTCTGCTACTACATAGGTATTCAGGGGGTCTGACAGTCAAGACCCACATCAGTGCGTCCCTATGCGCAACAAGAGTCCACAAAGAGCCACAGGGGTGAAATCTCAATCCTCGTCCCATATTCTGGCAGGCCTGTGCTTCCAGTCCTAGCATAAGCTGTTAGAGGGCTTGAAGTGGCTCTTCCCCTTGTTATTCCTGGCACTGCTGCTCTGTCTGGCTTCACATTTCCAGTACAGGAATCATGGCTTGCTGGCCCCTATCTCCAACACTGGATTCCCATCTTGTTGGCATAAGGGGTTAGCCAGGTCACATGCATGTCCCCACTGACGAAAAGCTGGCTCTGGCACACTGGAGGTAATTCTTGACATATGAGGGGGTGGCATGTGAAGTTTTGAAAAAGGTAAGCATTGGGCTTGAGAACATAAATTGTCTTTCTCTGTTTGTATTATCGATTGCAAATGCATTTTTATACCTTCTTAAAGCACACTAAACCCTTAGCATTATTGAGCATTTACATGTATTTTAAGTACATTGCTATTTCGGTCCCCCGTGTTGTACAACGCAAATTGAGTCTAACTGTTCTAGTAAGTGTAGCCTCATTTTGAAGCAAAGAACTGCAGATTTAGTGGTCAACCTTTTTACTCTGGCTTACATAACCCATTTAAGATCACCTCTCATTCTTCCCTTTAGAAGAGCTAGTCACTTGCTCATTAGTGTCTATATCTGCAGTTTTAGCTGTATTACATGTTGTTTTCTCCATTCTTTGCATTGCGAAAAAGTGTACAAGTATAGCACCAAAATGCATGGAATTTATAATTACAATGTGCAACTAAACAGGGGAGGATACTCTGGTCTGCTGAATGGCAATTTGCCCTTAGAATATTTTGACGCTTGCTATTTTTGCATTCAGCATGTGTTAGAACTCTATGAGCCTGCCAGAGCGCCTGTTTTATTTCACCGGCTTCATTAGCCACCATGAAAGTACTATGTTTTTTTAAGTTTTATAACTGCCATGTGACTTTTTTGCAAGTTGATGGGAAATTGTGCTTTGAAAATGTCCCATTTGACCCATGGTTTTTCAAATTTCTTCCTCACAGCCCTGCTAGAAGGCATGAAGCTCACTTTGCTCGCTCGCTGAAATTTCCAATAAGTGTTACGCCCTACCACTTTCCTAGATCACCACTGGAGAGCAGATTGGAAGGAGTGGTCTTCTTCTGCTAGTGTGTTGCTCAGGGGATCCTCCAGAAGGCCTCTGGCCTTTCTTGACTTCCCTGAGCAGAGAAGCCTTGGTTGGAGAGGCCCAGTGAGATCCAACTGTCCCCAAATGTTTCCAGCGCAGAAGAAACCCAAATCAACTGCATACTCACCTGGGGTTTCGTCCACACAATAGGCCTAATCTGATAGCACCCACTACCGAGTGTGAGCTCTGCTGTGACCTGGGGATCTTGGCACATGGCACTACCAAATCCCTGGTTTCTCCTTACTTTGGAGACTTGACCTTGGTATGGGCTCTAAGTCAATTTTAGACTGTGGGTTTTGTTGAATGTGCACGACCTTCATGGAGGCTACACACAGAAGATCTGTCCAGCTGAGGTTGTGAAGAGCCGTCAACAGCACACAGGATGCAATGTCAGAGCTACGCTCGACTTCCATGCCTGTTGGAGGATGCTTCACAAAACATCTGCGCTTATGTATGTCTAAGCAGAACATACAGGTCTGCACTGGCAGAAGTGTGGCACCATTCGAGGAAGGAGGAGATATTAAAGACACCAAAGCAGTCTCAGAATTCTTAACTGGGAAGGCTCCTGGGGAGTATACACAGGGCCACTGGAATTATGTGATTCTGAGGCTGCAGCTTGTTTTGCATAGATATGTATTTGCCGGATTTGCCACAAACTTCATCAGCTGCTGCAATATCTGCAGAGTTTAACTAAATACATTTTGCTTCTAGCTCCAATGGATCAAAAGTTACTAAAGATGAGCCGAGGTGTGTTTGCCTGCAATGGAAGGATCTTTGCGGAGGTGAACTGGTCAGCTTTCAGTTGCTTATTTCTGTACTTGGATGTTAAAGTGGTACTAATGAGGTGAAATATTTGCCCAGACAGTATTACCATGCATTCAAATTACAAAAAAACGAAGTAATACTATAGCAAAATGTGCCACTTTACACCGCATATTTTACCTTTTCTTATCGCATAATTTAGCGATCCCTAAGTATACTTTATGGGGTGAATAAGGTGGGTGGGGACTCGATTCCCACAGATATAATATTAGTGGACTATGAGTCCCAGGGTGCATTGGGGGAGCTTAACATTAAGTAAGAAGAGTCTGTGGAAGTAGCTCGTGCATACACCAAGACTGGGGAACCCTCATAATATTAGCGCTATTCCGCTATAGTATGCAACATACTTCTAATTGCCCATTGGGTCATATACTTTGACTTGTATTATTTTTCATTGAGAAGAAGAATGAAGAACGTTTCCTTCCATGAGGCAAAGCAAGGGTGAGACATTGCTTTATTATGTGTTTGTGTGTTCTGTTGAGATCTGAGTCTCAAAGCCCAAACCACCTCCCTGTGTAATCTATGAACGGCTCCACTTCACTGCCCTGGTGGTCAAGCACTAAACGGGTCTCCATGCCAATCAGTTATCGGTTCATTCGAAATTCAGACCCTTGGACACCAGAGGCAAACAACTACATTTGACTCAACTGGAGACAATTAGCCCCTGCCTGATCTGTGTGTCCCCTGAGCTCTTTTCCAGCACAGCTGTACAGAAATGGACATCTGTTAGGACCATCAATGCACATGTCCATCTCTCAAGGTCATACTAGGGTGACAGCAGCTCATTAAAAAATGCAAAGGTAATAACGCGGGGCTTGTATTTTCAGCTGTACACCAGGCCCACTGCTTTTCCAAAGGTTATTTTAGTTTGACTGCCACAAAACAGATTAGGAGCCTTTGCAAGTTCTACACACTACAATTAATCGGTCACTTAGCGAAAGCTCGGCATTAGGAGTAGCAGTGATGGTGGAGAAGCAAAGGAGACCCGTCATTAGGGCAGCACTCTGACAGGGAAGAGTTAGGTGAGACATCTAAAATAGAAAGTGCCAGCCCATACAGAGGAGGTGAGAGAATCCCATAGGCCAGGGGAGCTCCGCATAAAGGGCCGATGAGGAGAAACATGCAGCAGCATGATTATGACATTGGAGATATGCCACAGACCAGTGTGTCCAAGGTCAGAAATATCTAGTCGCTGCCATGGTGCTACAGATGCTACAGATACGTCATGCAGAAGCAAAAGGGCAACAGAGCAAAGATCCACTCTGCAGAGACACCAGCAAGCGAAAAAGACCTCCAGGTCCAGGGCAGTCCAAGCCACAGTGCCCTGTGGGACGGGGTATCAGCATTACACACCTCTTAGCTAAACATCAGGTGGCCAAGCTGGACACAAACCTAGCATGTGGAATCAGTAATCCAAGCTCCCTCTAATATAACACATCTGATAAGAATTCTGTGTCCCGGAACTTACCTGAAACTGTTCCAAACAGTGCCATGTCATATGGCACAGGATGGTGCCTCCGAACCTTGCCCGCAAGTGTTACAACAGCACCCCTGCCAGCCACGACTGATGATAGTGACATTGCCCCACTATGCCTGCATTGCGGTATCTTTAATGGTGATGTGGGCCTTGCCCAGGCAGCAGTTCTCCTCCTGAATTGCTTTGGAATTGAACATGTAGGTTTTGAGATTGATCTGGAGTGCCTTGTTCTCCTGATGCCGGGCTACTTCAGGTGAAAGGATGAGATGACGAGGCCTGGTTTGTGAGCAGATGAGAAGGAGCTGTACATTTCTGTAGATCCCCTAGTACCAGTGATACCCTTGCTGGCACTGGTCACCAGGGTTACCCGAGGTCAGAGGATGAGAGGAGCTGGGGAAGTGGAACTTGTCACCACAGGTGGTGTACATATCAACCTCCCTTCAGTCGTTGGGACAGATCATCTCTCAAGCATATTCTGCAACACACACGAAAAAGGGCCACCTCTATGGGAAGCCGTTGGTTAATGCAAAGCAGCACTGGAGGAAACTGTTGGAAGAGCAGTGCCACCACACAGGACAACCCAGCATGGTCGTAAGATAATGTGGCATTTGTACAGTATCATGTTCAGCATCTGTGCTGCGTAGAAGTGTAGTTTATAACACAGAACCACTCTTGCGTTTAAGACAGCAGCATTGTAAGGGGAATCTTCTGATCGAAGAACACTGCATCAGTATTTTGAAGAGGTGTCCATCTTGGATGAGGCGATCACCCTTTCATTTCAGTGAAGTTTGAGTCCCGACCATAATGATCACCAGTATAGTCTACTTCCTCTGGTCCACTCCTCACAGTGCAGGGGACAGCAAGGAGTAACGACTTTATAGTTATCTCATCCATGCAAAATGCAGTGTTTGTAAACATACACATCTGTGCAAATGCAGTGGGCGGATCCAAAGCATGATGGACAAGCTATTGAGCCAGTGCTTGATGGGAACTTGTCCAAACAAGCCAATAGCTGAAGAGGGTTCACTCAAATTTCCTTCTTGTATATTGTATGCTTACTGTCAAACAATCTGAATGGGAGCTTCCCAGCACACGGGAAGGCGTGCACAACACTCTTGGAGGTGGGCTTCCTTATATCTTAACATGGCTTACATGCCCAGAATACCACTAAGAACCACGACCTGCTTCACAAAAACGTTCTCGGGCGTGCCCAGATCTGCCGTCCTACATGGGGAAGCATGAGTGTGTTGGTCCTCAAGTTTGTGCGGTTTTTGTGGAGTCAAACGAGTGCCCATCTCTATCTCCATTCCTCTTGGGTTTTTTTCAGTCTCTCTCACTCTCTCTCTTAAATTGTAAGAACTGGCAATCGTGTTCTGTATGAAATGTCTCTCGGAAGGAATATGTGAAACATTGCAATGCAGCTCACAACTGATTCATAAACCGTCCAAGCACATACCGTGGTTTGGATAAGACTCACACAATTACATATGTTCACGTCATACAACATGGAGAGTTCCCACAGCACTTTGATTTGACCCATATTTTGCTTTCGTTACCATTAAAAGTGACTACAGGACAAACGAATATGGACATGTTTTCATTCACATGCACGCCCGAAACTGACTCATGCACAGTTATAAACATCATATACCCTAATGGAGTGAAATGAAAAGGTCAGGGTGTGTGTAGCATAGCCTCAACACCGAAGTAATAACCTGAGGTTTCACTATAGTGGAGACAAAAGAGACAATGAGTAGTGTCAAAGACATGAGGGTACAACATCCCTGACGTTATGTTAAAAAGATATCTTAAGTCACCAACGAAATAATATCACAAAAATGAAGCTCACAGACCTCGGAGAACTTGCAATATCCTTTGTGTGCAGGGAAGGGTGTACTTTATTCCTTATAGCATGTCTATCACCTTTCTAATCCCTTCAATATTTAGAGCTTTACTTGGAATCCCGCACTTTTTCAGGTGCAAAACCTCTTCCGTGGCGTTACGGTTGACAACAGGTAGGGCACAGTTTTTAAGGATCGATTTAGAAATGTGCACAAAAATTGGTGAATAAAAATCACCAGGACAGAAAACCCATAAAATATTATAGCTCTAACCTTGTGTTCTACAGGGTAACACGTCTACAGGCATAAAGTTGCATTTATAAGTCAGTACATTCTAGATCATGCAGGCTTCTCTCATATGAACCAGTCTGTTTCTACCACTTTACTGCCATTTTATCAACCTGCTTTAATATCGCTTGTAGAATTTAAACTACCAGCGTACTGTTAAGGAAAGTACACAGATAAATATAGATTCACTGTTGTTGAGATTTAGAACGACTTTATTTTTGATAGCTTTATAAAACATAAGATAATAAACATTATGCCATACACACAAGATTACTTATTAACATAGAAAATAGTGTAAAAAAGAACATCATATTTAGAAAAACACCTTGTATGGATGATTCAAAACATTAACAAAATAAATATTATAGGAAAACTGTCTTTTCTGCATGGCTACCCCATATTTTTCACTTTTTGCTGAACGGATTTAGGGCCAAATGTACAACCTTTTGTTTTGCAACCCTTAATTTGCGAGCCGTTTGCGAATCGCAATTGCGAGTCGCAAAACAAAATGTAATGACCCACATCTCGGAATCCGCCACAATACAGACACCCACACAAGTCTGCCACACCAAAGGTCAGTGATAAACTGGCGAGACCAAAACCTCCACCGTCACGCCAACAAGAATACGCCCACACTATCACAACCCACGAATCAAAAATACACACACATTTACAAAACACAACCACATTGGACAATTGAAAATACACACACCTGATACACATACACACACCACACCCACACACCCACAACATTATAAAACACACACCCACATTACCCACAAACCCTTATAATGACATTTTCGTGAGGAAGCAGAGAGAGAGCATAGCAAACACTACACCAGCATCCACAGGCACACAACACCATCACTCATACAGCATCCACGCACCTCAAACAACACACACCAACACAACACATCACACAGCACAATAAACAGCACCTCACACATCACCCACACAACATCATGGCACCTCAAAGACACCCCAAGTTTTCAGAGGAGGAGCTCAGGGTCATGGAGGAGGAAATCATCCAGATAGAGCCACAGGTATTCGGATCACAGGTGCAGCCCACCTCCATTGCTAGGAAGATGGAGCTATGGTGGAGAATGGTCGACAGGGTCAACACAGTGGGACAGCATCCAAGAACACGGGATCACATCAGGAAAGGTGGAACGACCTACGGGGGAAGGTGCGTTCAGTGGTATCCAGACACCAGATTGCTGTACAGAGGACTGGCGGTGGACCCCCACCTCCTCCCCCACAACTAACAACATGGGAGGAGCAAGTCTTAGTAATACTGCATCCTGAGGGCCTTGCAGGAGTAACAGGAGGACTGGACTTTGGTAAGTCATATCTTTACTACTTTATCCCCCCCACCCCACCTGCATGCCACACCCACAGAAGAGGCCCACAGTGATGACAGCAGCTCTGTCCAACTGGATCTAGATGACCAGCCCGGCCCATTTGGGACCTCGGGCAGTCGGTTCCCCTCACACAGTCACAGGCCACCACAGAGCCTCCCCCCTCAGGAACCACCAGCACAGCACCCAACCTGCAGGCCCATACCTCTGTCCCCAGGACACGTCAAGCAGCAGTGTGTCCACAACTACAGGGAACCCAGGCTAACCCACCACCCCAAGAACAGCAGGGACCTGGGGGCAGTGGTAGTGGGCACACAGTTCAGGGGACAGAGGCCCAGGAAAACCGGGAAACTGGGAGGGCTGCTGTAGAACAGGGGTAGGGCAGGCCCAGGGAACCCACTCTCCATGAGGCCCTCTCCAACATCATGGGAGCCTACCATCATTCCCAGAAGACTATGTCAACGGTACTGGCCAAGTTTCAGGAGACCCAGCGGCTGCAGGAGGAACAGTATTTGGGGTTCAGGGAGGAACTCAAATCCATCAATACCACCCTGGGAACCATTGTAGGGGTGCTGAAGGACCTCGTGAACACAAGGAGGGACACTGTGGCACAACAAGGGGCCCCTGACACTAGCCTGGACGATGAACTGCCCACCACCTCTGCCGGCGCTAGTGGACAGGAGGCACCACCACAGGACCACGACACCAGCACTCCACCCCTGCAGATGGAGAACCACCCCAAGCGGTCCCTGAGATCCAGGACAGAGACAGAGAACAATGCCAAGACCCCCGCCAAGAAATGAGACCACCCTGATTGTCATCCTCTGTCCCACGTTGTCACCCTGTCCATCCTTAAACTGCCCTAGCTCCACTTCCTATGCCCCTTTGGACAATTCACCTGTGAGACAAATAGACTGGACTCTGCCATGGACATTCCTCCACCATCACCCCTGACCATTTTTCAACCCCCTCCACTAATTTGCACGTAAATAAACACCCTTGAATCACAAAACAATCTGGAGTCAGTCTGTGCTTTCACAAATGTGTATTTGCTATGACTAAGGAAAATACCAATGTCCATTGTGTAGTCAACATACCTATGTCACACAGCTCTAGTCCATGAGGTAACATAGCAGAGGACACTCAGTGGGACCCACATCTGTGAAATCGAAAGGGAAAGTGACAAATCAGGGTCCATACACTGGGTGAAAGTGACAGAAAGATGAGAGGTCGAACAATTTTATCAGATGTAGGAGGCAGTGAGGTCTTCTTACCTGTGTCTCACTGGAAGTATTGATGGATCACGGTGTTTCTGTTGTCTATGTCCTCTTCTTCTGCCTCCTCTTCTTCACTGTCCACAGGCTCCACAGCTGCCACAACACCTCCTTCAGAACCATCCTCCTGAAGAAAAGGCACCTGTTGTCGCAAAGCCAAGTTGTGCAGCATACAGCAGGCCACGATGATCTGGCACACCTTCTTTGGTGAGTAGTATAGGGAACCACCTGTCATATGGAGGCACCTGAACCTGGCCTTCAGGAGGCCGAAGGTCCTCTCTATAACCCTCCTAGTTCGCCCATGTGCCTCATTGTAGCGTTCCTCTGCCCTTGTCCTGGGATTCCTCACTGGGGTCAGTAGCCATGACAGGTTGGGGTAGCCAGAGTCACCTGCAAATGTCGAGGGACAACTGTAAGACGCACACTAACCCTTAGGGACAACCCCAGACCCAGACAACTATTCACACTATATAGGGTCCTTGTCCTCACCTAATAGCCACACACGGTGCCTCTGGAGTTGCCCCATCACATAAGGGATGCTGCTATTACTCAGAATGTAAGCGTCATGCACTGAGCCAGGAAACTTGCCGTTCACATGGGAGATGTACTGGTCGGCCAAACACACAATCTGCACATTCATTGAATGGTAACTCTTCCGGTTTCTGTACACATGTTCACTCCTGCGGGGGGTACCAAGGCCACATGTGTCCCATCAATGGCACCTATGATGTTGGGGATATGTCCCAGGGCATAGAAGTCACCTTTCACTGTAGGCAAATCCTCCACCTGAGGGAAAACGATGTAGCTGTGCATGTGTTTCAGCAGGGCAGACAACACTCTGGACAACACGTTAGAGAACATTGGCTGGGACATGCCTGATGCAATGTCCACTGTTGTTTGAAAGGACCCACTTGCCAGGAAATGGAGTACTGACAGGACCTGCACTAGACGGGGGATTCCTGTGGGATAGCGGATAGCTGACATCAGGTCTGGCTCCAACTGGGCACACAGTTCATGGATTGTGGCACGATCAAGTCTGTAGGTGACTATTACATGTCGCTTTTCCATTGTTGACAGGTTCACCAGCGGTCTGTACACCAGAGGATGCCGCCATCTCCTCACCTGCCCCAGCGGACGTGCCCTATGGAGAACAGCGATCAAAGGGTCAGCCAACACTGTGGTACGAAATAAAAAACTTTATTGCACACATTTGGCTATCCGCTATGTGCCTGTCTTAGTGTGTATGCAAGGCCTAGATATGTGTGAAGCATTTAAAATTAATGCCATGTTGCCCCCTGAAAAGGCGGCTGCCTGACCTGTAATGTGGGACAAGGGGATTTGAGGTAACTGCGCAGGCGTTGTACACCGTCGCAGTAGGCGGTCGAAGACCGGGGCTCAATCCTGCATTGGTTAACATTGGACCCTATGGGTCCCAGGAGCCAATGACGATGTACACCGGCGGTGACGGTACGCACCGCCGCGGACGTGACCGCCATTTTCTCTCTGTTCACTCACTTGATACCTGATCTTCAACAGGAGAGGACCTACACTGCAAGTGCTGCTGTGACCTCAGTCTGGAAGCGACAATGGCTCAAGTGTCTGGGGAAAGGGCCCCTGCCTTCACATCGGAGGAGTTGGACAAACTAGTGGATGGGGTCCTCCCCCAGTACACGCTACTCTACGGTCCTCCAGACAAACAGGTTAGTACACTGTGAGCATGCTGTATGGGCAATGCCTGTTTGGAGTGGTGTGGATGGGAGATGGGGGGGGGGAATGAGGCATGCATGAAATGACGGTGAGTGTATGTGCGTCAGGGCAAGGGTGGGAACGTGGGCCAATGACTGTGACGGTCCGGACGGTTAAAGTTTTTCCTTTTCCCCTGTACTATTCCTCTAGGTCAGCGCCCACCAGAAGAAGGATATTTGGCGTGCCATTGCCAAGGACGTCTGGGCCCTGGGGGTCCACCACAGACGGAGCACCCACTGCTGTAAAAGATGGGAGGACATTCACCGCTGGAGCAAGAAGACGGTGGAGGCCCAGCTGGGGGATGGCCTCCCAACATGGGAGGGGTGCCCATCGCACCATGACCCCCCTGATGTTCCGGATCCTGGCGGTGGCGTATCCGGAGTTGGATGGGCGCTTGAGGGCATCACAGCAGCCACAAGGTGGTGAGTACCGTCACATCCATCTGATTCAGCGCGCATTGGAGGTGTCTGGGTGGGGGAGGTGGGCTGTGGGTTCCCCTAGGCCAGGGCGAGTTTTGTAGGCAAGGTTCCTTCGTGAGGTAGGCTATGTGGCACCCCACCCCACCAGTGTTAAGAGCCATCTACCCCTAGTCAGGCTTCTGTGACTTCCATGTGTGCATCAATTGGGCATAGGCCTTGTACCCCATGTCCCTGGGATTAATTAGGGAACTCTAAGTGCATGGCGTAGTGCAGAGGGCTGCTGTGTCTGTAGTGTCCGCCAACGGTAGCGGTATTGCATGCACTGAACATGTCTTTCTACTTTCTTCCCCCCCCCCTTTTGTGGTCTCCCTGTTCTTGTGTGCATTAGCATCATCAGGCGGCGGAGCTGTGCCTCCAGAGAAGGAGGGAGCTGCATCCCACATGGCCCTGGAGGGCGAGACTACGGACTCAGAATTCACCAGTGGCACAGAGGGCGAAGGGAGCTCCACGGCGGGGACAGGAGCTGAGACCAGTGACACCGACTCCTCCTCTGATGGGAGCTGCCTTGCGGTGGCAGGCCCCTCTGTGCCCACCACATCTACAGGTCCAGACGCCACCCCCCCTACCAGCACTGTCCTCCCACAAGCCCCTCAGCGTGTGCCCCGTGGCCGCTCACCAAGGAGGGTGGGCATCTCCTTCGCCCCAGGCACCTCAGCCCCTGCCCCAGTCAGCCCTGCTGCCCTCATTGAGGAGGCCATTGACCTCCTCAGATCCCTCACTGTTGGGCAGTCTACCATTCTGAATGCCATCCAGGGTGTAGAGAGGCAGTTGAAACAGACAAATGCATACCTGGAGGGCATTCATTCTGGTCAGGCAGCCCAACAGCGAGCTTTTCAGACTCTGGTCTCAGCACTGATGGCAGCCATTGTCCCTGTGTCCAGCCTCCCCCCTCCAACTTCCTCCACCCAGACCCAATCCCCTCTACCTCAGCCTATCCCAAGCACACCATCAGACCAGCACGCACACACCTCAACACACAAGGGTAGCTCTGACAAACATAAGCACCACACATCCCACAGGCACTCACACAAGCATCATACCCATGCAGACATAACAACAGCCACTGCCTCCACTGTGTCCCCCTCCTCCACGTCTCCCTCCTCCGTCCCTGTCATGTCTCCACTCACACATTCATGCACTACATCTTCAGCCACTACCTCCATCACCAGCACGCCCATCACCACACACCGCTCACGTGCACTCACCACCCCCACTACCATTCACACATCCCCTGTGTCCTCTCCCAGTGTGTCTGTAAGCCCTCCTCCCAAACTACACAAACGCAGTCACACACCCACCCAAAAGCCATCCACCTCACGACAGCCTCCAGCCCATGCACCTTCACCCAAAGTCAGCAAACAAACACCTCCTACAACCACTACCTCTTCCTCCACTCCCAAACCCCCTCCATCTACCCGTCCCAGTGTGTCTAAAAAACTTTTCCTGTCAAACCTTGACCTCTTCCCTTCACCTCCCACACCCCTTCTGTCCCCTAGGGCCCGCCTCTCCAGGTCCCAACCCCGCACCTCAGCCACCACATCACCGGGAACAGTGGTGCCAGCAGTAACCGGCTCCGGGAGTGCGCCAAGCAGCAGGGCAGCCAGTGTCCCAAGGAGCCAGGCCAAGGACATCCCCCCACCTCCAAAACAAAAGAAGTTGCACACAGCCTGGAGGGAAAAGGCCAAAAACCTGCCACCAAGGGCTCAGCCAGGACAACAGTTGGGAGTGGCAAGACAGCTGCGCCACCATCCAAGGTGGGGAAGGGGCAGAGAAAGAAAGGGAAGTTGCCGCCAACCTGCACAGCGGACAAGACTACCATCGGCACCGCCACATGCACCGCCGTCACGGGCACGGCCACCCAGGACACCGCCACCAGCAGCACGCTCAGTGAGCCCCCCACCAGCACCGCCGCCCAGGACACCGCCGCCAGCAGCACGCTCAGTGAGCCCCCCACTAGCACTGCCGCCCAGGACACCGCCGCCAGCAGCACGCTCAGTGAGCCCCCCACAAGCACCGCCGCCCAGGAAACCGCCGCCAGCAGCACGCTCAGTGAGCCCCCCACCAGCACTGCTGCCCAATGAGCTCGCAAGCACCGCTGCTACTGAGGCTGCCGCCAGCACTGCCAGCAGCCACACCACATCCTGTGCCAGTGGCACCACCGCAGACATGGCTGCCATCCCCAGTGGTCAGTCGTACGAGGCTGGTGGTCAGTTCCAGGGGCCTGGACAGCTTCCATGTTGCCCCACCGTCAGTGGAGTGTCAGATCCACTACCTCAGTCCTTGGCAGGATGAAGCACTCTGGGCACAAAGCCCCCTCCAGAACCAGTGGAGAATGACATCCACTACCTGTGTCCTTGGCAGGATGAAACACTCTGGGCACAAAGCCCCCTCCAGAACCAGTGGAGAATGACATCCACTACCTCTGTCCTTGGAATGATGAAGCACTCTGGGCACAAAGCCCCCGCCAGAACCAGTGGAGAGATACATCCACTACCTCTGTCCTTGGCAGGATGAAGCACTCTGGGCACAAAACCCCCTCCAGAACCAGTGGAGACTGTTATCCACTTGGAAGACTGTAGCTTTGCACTCCCCAGGATAAAGCAGTGGGCAAACCACCCACTGGAGAGATTTGAGAGACTGTGGCTTTGCACTCCCCAGGATAAAGCAGTGGGCAAACCACCCACTGGAGAGACTTGAGAGACTGTGGCTTTGCACTCCCCAGGATAAACCAGTGGGCAAACCACCCACTGGAGAGACTTGAGAGACTGTGGCTTTGCACTCCCCAGGATGCAGCAGTGGGCAACCCACCCACTGGAGAGACTTGAGAGACTGTGGCTTTGCACTCCCCAGGATACATCAATGGGCATGAAGCCCCCTCGTGGAGCTGGCGTCGTGCACTCATCCGGCTGAGGTGCCCCCCTTCCCTTCCCCCTGAGGTGCCTGTTTTATTTCAATCTGATGCCCCTGCAGTGTTCTCTCCGTTTGGATCGGGTATTGAGTGTGGGCCTCGCCCATGCATTTTGGGCCCAGTGGTCCACGGACTATGTAGGTGCAGTACATGGACTTGAATTCTTGGTGTACATATTTAGTGTATATATATTTTTGATTAATGGATTTTTCCTGATCAAAATCGTTCACCTCATTTCCTTTTGTCCTTGCGTTCTTCCAGGGGGATTTGGGGGGTGTAAATGTAATGTTTCAGCATGGTTTGGTGTGTGTGTTGTTGTGTGTGAGGGTGGGGGTGGGGGTGTTGCGTGAGTGTCACTCTCTTTTCCCTCCCCCCTCCCCTGTGTCGTAAGTGCAGTACTCACCGTGGTCGTCGCCGCCGTCAGTCGTGCTCCTGGTAGAGGAGCAGGAAGACAATCGCAGGTAGAATATGGAGTTCCGGTTCCATGGTTTCCTGGTTCCCCGTGGGTTGTGTAGAGGTGAGAGTTTTACCTTCCAAGTCCAGTTCCCGCCGTGTTTTTGTACACGTTGAATCCGCCCCAGAAAAGGTGGTGGGTTGCCCTCTCATAATGGTGTGGGCGGTACATTGTCTTCCGCCTTTCTGTTGGCGGTGACCGCCATGCTGTTTCTTTGTACCGCCGTGGCGGTCAGAGTGTTAAAGTGTCTGTCTATGTTGGCGGTTTCTGCCGCAGTCATAATTCAATTTTTTTTACCACCGTCCTGTTGGCGGTCTTACCACCGCTTTACCACCGACCGCCAGGGTTGTAATGAGGGCCATTATATTTTCCTACTAATTGACCGCGTTATTGATAATGGTTTGTATCTACCCAGGTCTAGTAGGGTAAATTGGGTAGACCCCTCTTGTTCTCAATAATATTCATGAGGCAGATCGCAATGTGCAACCCATTTGGGAATGGCCGGACTCATAGGGATGGTGGCCTGCTGGGCTCAGTCTCAGTCCTTAAAGGAAAACGGGATGCATTTCAAAAAGAAAAATGAAAAGTTTTCTTTTAATTTTTTTCAGAGTAGGCAGTGGTCCATGGGTTGTTTTAGTGCTGAATGTATATGGGCAACAGTAATTTAATTCAATGCTACCATAATGCACATTTTTATCATATTTACAAGTTTGGGACAACCAAGAGGGGGCAGTCTGAACTCCGGATACAAGCAATTTAGAACAGCTCTGTGTTTTTCATCTAGGAGCTGGCTATGCAGTCAAATATCAGAAACTGCAACCATAACTAGAGAAGAAGTCATTATCCCCTCTAGCCTAAGGAGGTGATTAGAGGTATGGTTAGACTTTTAAATATAACAAGAACCCTCTCTAGCCTCTATATATTCTATTAGAAAACTGATTGGCACTGATAACGGAGGTGATCTAGAAGAAAAGTCAAAGGTGAATTAGTGGGGTGAGTGAATCCTGATGACTGATTCACATGATGTGGAGGCTAAGGTTGTATGTTTCCCTTGGAAGGTAACTCATAGATTAAAAGAGTTGTGGTGTGGAAATGCATAACTGTTTGTGGATATGAAAGAGACATTTCCACTACAATATATGGGATTAGGGGTGAATGTGTGGAGATTGAACAGAACCGGGGAGATTGTATGTAATCATTGGACATTGGTCTTTAACTCCTTCGCTGCCAGGCCTTTCCCCTCTCCAGTGCCAAGCCTTTTTTCGCTATTTGGTTCAGTCTGCGCTTAGGCCCTCATAACGTTTTGTCCACATAAGCTACTGACGCCAATGTTGTGTCCTTTTTTAACAACATCCTAGGATTCTAGAAGTATCCAGAGTTTGTCGGCCCCCCATGGAGGAGACCAAAAAATTAGCCAAAATACTGCTAAAATTGTGTTTTTAAAAATAGAAAATGGGAAAAAAAGGACTGTAGAAGAAAGCTTGTGTTTTTTCCCCTGAAAATGGCATCAACAAATGGTTTTCAGTGCTAAAATTACCATCTTCCCAGATTTCAGGAACAGGTAGACTTGAATCAGAAAAACACATTTTTCAACACAATTTTTGCGTTTTACTATGACATTCCCCATTTTTACTTTTTATGTGCTTTTAGCCTCCTTCCAGTTAGTGACAGAAACAGCTATAAAAACAATGCTGGATCCCGGACAGCTAAATATTTCTGAAAAATGGACACAATTCCGAATTCAGCAAGGGGTCATTTGTATAGATCCTTCTAGGTTTTGCCCCAGAAAGTAACAGCAAAATTGAAATTGAGGTGAAAAAAGAGCCATTTCTGTCCACGCTTTCTTCTATAACTTTTTCCAAGTATGGCAGATTTCTTAAAGTAATATACCATTACATCTGCTGAACTCTTCTGGATGTACATGGTTTGTAGGTTCATCAAGAACCCTGGGTACCCAGAGCCAATAAAGGAGCTCCACCTTGCAATGGGTTTTCATTGTATACCGGGTATACAGAAATTCATTTGGTGAAATATAAATTGCAAAATAGGTACCAAGGAAACCTTTGTATTTCCAAAGTGGGCTCAATATAAGGTGTTGAGAAGCAGTTTTTATTTGCACATCTCTGAATCCCGGGGTCCCCATATTAGCATGTGAATTACAGGGCATTTTTCAAATGGATGTCTTTTTTACACACTGTCTTACATTTGGAAGGAAAAAATGTAGAGAAAGACAAGGGGCAATAACACTTGTTCTTCTATTCTGTGTTCCCCCAAGTCTCCCAATACAAATGGTACCTCACTTGCATGGGTAGGCCTAATGCCCACGACATTTTTACATTGAAATCTGAGGTGTTTTTTTGGAAAGAGCCTCTAGCTCAGCCGGCACCTAAGGAAAGCTACCAAACCTGTGCATTTTTTAAAACTAGACACCTGGGGGAATCTAGGATGGGGTGACATGTGGGGCTCTCACCAGGTTCTGTTACCCAGAATCCTTTGCAAACCTCACAATTTGGCAAAAAAACACTTTTTCCTCATATTTCGGTGCTGCAAAGTTCTGGAATCTGAGAGGAGCCACAAACTTCCTTCCATCCACCATTCCCCCAAGTCTCCCAACAAAAATGCTATCTCACTTTTATGGGTAGGCCTTGTGCCTGCGACAGGAAATGCCCCAAAACACAACATGGATACATCACATTTTCCCAAACAAAACTGACCTGTTTTTTGCAAAGTGTCTAGCTGTGGATTTTGGCCTTTAGCTCAGCTGGAACATGGCGAAACCTAGCAAACCTATACATTTTTTAAAACTAGACACCAAGGGGAATTCAGAATCGGGTGACTTGTGGGTCTCTCATTAGGTTATGTTTCCCAGAATCCTTTGCAAACCTCAAAATTTGGCAAAAAAACATTTTTGCCTCACATTTTGGTGGCAGAAAGTTCCAGAATCTAAGAGGAGCCACACATTTCCTTCCACCCAGCATTCCCCCAAGTCTCCCAATAAAAATGTTACCTCACTTGTGTTGGTAGGCCTAGTACCCGCGACAGGAAACGTCCCAAAAAGCAACAGGGACACATCACATTTTTGCATCGAAAACTGAGGTGTTTTTTGGAAAGTGCCTAGCTGTGGATGTTGGTCTCTAGCCCAGCTGGCACCTAGGAAAACCTACCAATCCTGTACATTTTTTAAAACTAAACACCTAGGGGAACCCAGGATGAGGTAACATGTGGTGCTCTCACCAGGTTCTGTTACCCAGAATCCTTTGCAAACCTCAAAAGTTGGCAATGAAAATACTTTTTCCTCACATTTCGGTGATAGAAAGTTCTGGAATCTGAGAGGAGCCACAAATTTCTTTCCACCCAGCACTTCCCCAAGTCTCCCAATAAAAATGGTACCTCACTTGTGTTGGTAGGCCTAGTACCCGCAACAGGAAATGCCCCAAAATGCAACATGGACACATCAAATCTTTACATTGAAAACTGATGTGTTTTTTGGAAAGTGCCTAGCTGTAGATTTTGGCCTCTAGCTCAGCTGGCACCTAAGGAAAGCTACCAACCCTGTGCATTTTTTTAAACTAGACACCTAGGGGAATCTAGGATGGGGTGACTTGTGGGGCTCTCACCAGGTTCTGTTACACAGAATCCTTTGCAAACCTCACAATTTCGCAAAAAAACACTTTTTCCTCATATTTCGGTACTGCAAAGTTCTGGAATCTGAGAGAAGCCACAAACTTTCTTCCACCCAGCCTTCCCCCCAAGTCTCCCAACAAAAGTGCTATCTCACTTGTATAAGTAGGCCTCGTGCCTGCGACAGGAAATGCCCCAAAACACAACATGGACACATCACATTTTCCCAAACAAAACTGACCTGTTTTTTGCAAAGTGTCTAGCTGTGGATTTTGGCATTTAGCTCAGCTGGAACATAGTGAAACCTAGCAAGCCTATACATTTTTGAAAACTAGACACCAAGGGTAATTCAGAATGGGGTGACTTGTGGGGCTCTCAATAGGTTATGTTACCCAGAATCCTTTGCAAACCTCAAAATGTGGCAAAAAAACACTTTTGCCTCACATTTTGGTGACAGAAAGTTCTAGAATCTAAGAGGAGCCCCAAATTTCCTTCCACGCAGCATTCCCCCAAGTCTCCCAATAAAAATGGTACCTCACTTGTGTTGGTAGGCCTAGTACCCGCGACAGGAAACGTCCCAAAACGCAACATGGACACATCAAATCTTTCATCGAAAACTGAGGTGTTTTTTAGAAAGTGCCTAGCTGTGGATTTTGGTCTCGAGCTCAGCCGGAACCGAAGGAAAGCTACCAACCCTGTGCATTTTTTTAAACTAAACACCTAGGGGAACCCAGGATGGGGTAACATGTGGTGCTCTCTCCAGGTTCTGTTACCCAGAATCCTTTGCAAACCTCAAAAGTTGGCAAAGAAAACACTTTTTCCTCACATTTCGGTTATAGAAAGTTCTGGAATCTGAGAGGAGCCACAAATTTCTTTCCACCCAGCACTTCCCCAAGTCTCCCAATAAAAATGGCACCTCACTTGTGTTGGTAGGCCTAGTGCCCGCGACAGGAAATGCCCCAAAATGCAACATGGACACATCAAATCTTTACATTGAAAACTGACGTTTTTTTTGTAAAGTGCCTAGCCGTGGATTTTGGTCTCTAGCTCAGCCGGCAGCTAGCAAAACTACCACACTGTGCCTTTTTTTTAAAACTAGACACCTAAGGGAACCCAGGATGGGGTAACTTGTGGTACTCTCACCAGGTTCTGTTTCCCAGAATCCTTTTGAAACCTCAAAATTTGGCCCAAAAAAACACTTTTTCCTCATATTTCGGTGCTGCAAAGTTCTGGAATCTGAGAGGAGCCACAATCTACCTTCTATCCAGCGTTCCCCCCACATCTCCCGATAAAAATGGTACCTCACTTGTGTGTGTAGGCTTGGTGCCCGCGACAGGAAATGCCCCAAAACACAACATGGACACATCAAAATTATCAATTACAAAATTACCTGTTTTTAGGGGGGGCACCTGCGTTTTTGGTACTGGGCTCAGCAGCCATCTAGGGAAACCGACGAAACCCAGATATTTAGACAGCCGAGGGAGTCCAGGGAGGTGTGACCCAGTTTTACCCTGAATTCTCAACAAATATCCAATTTAACTAAAGAAAAATCACATTTTCCCCACATTTCTGTGTGTGATCACTACACCGGCACAAATTTTCTACCACCTAACGTTCCCCTCAGTTTCCCAATGAAAATGATACCTCACTTGAGTAGGTGGGCCAAGTGCCTGTGACAGGGAAGAGCCAAAAACATGTCAAAATTGAGGGGGAACCAAAGCGGGTCCAAAAGGGCAGTTTGAAAGAAAACCATTTTTAGGCTAACAAGTAGGGCAGACTTTTTATCAGTATAGATGCAACAATGCTGGGTGGTAGGAATTTTGTGGATTCCTGAAGATTCCGGAAGGTTCCATCACAAAAATGTTGGGATAATGTGTGATTTCAAGCAAAGTTGGAGGCTTGCAGGGCATTGTGGGTAGGAAAATGGTGCAGGGTGCATGTGAAGCACACCCACCTGTACTCACCCAGATGTTTAGTTTTCAGATGTGTCTAGGTCTCATAGATTTTTCTAGATGGCAGTGTCCCAAAGTCCAAAAAGTGCAGCCCTCACCATTCCAAGTGGGACAATTTTGAGAGTTAGCCAAGCTCTCATGGCCCAAATGTGAAACTAAAACCCAAAAGAATCATGTGTCCTCTTGCTTGCCGTTGGGATTAAATCTTTTAGTGTGCGGGGAGAGCTGAAAGACTGTTACCCCCTTCAGTTGGGGTGGGGGAAAAACCATGCCCATACTGGTTGGTAGCCACCAGCCCACTATCTTTTATTGTTTTTTAAATTCCCTGGCACCTAGTAGGCTTTCCTCTCCCCGGGGGGTGGATCGGGGGTAATTGCCCCATGTGCCCACCGGTGGGCAGAACAACTTTGTCCCCATCTATTTGGGGAGGGTTTATGGCCACACCCCCACCCTCATTTTTTAAACAAAATCTTCCTTGGTGTCTAGTGGGCTTTCTGTCCCCATTGGGGGCAGATGGGGCTTACAAAAATAGGCCGATCTGCCCCTAAGGGGGTCAGAAATTGCCAACAGTAATATGCCCTCATGGGGGGCAATCCTTGCCCAAGGGGCTGCTCCCCCAAACAAAACACACTCACACACGAATCCCTGGTACCTCAGTGGTTTCTGCCCCCCTTGGGAGCAGATGGGCCTAACAGAAATGGCCTAAAATAAATTTGCCCCACAGGGGAGCGACACTTGCCTAAGGGGTCGCCCTCCATTTGTAAAAAAATAAAATAATATATATCCCTGGTGTTTGGTGGTTTCTGCCCCCCTTGGAAGCAGATTGGCCTAATAAAAGTATGCTGATCTGTCACCAGTGGGGCAAAAATGGCCTAAAATAAAATTGCCCCCCAGGGGAGCAACCCTTGCCTAAGGGGTCGCTCCCCTTGAGTGAAACTGGCACAAAAAAATCCCTGGTGTCTAGTGGTTTCTGAGTGGTTCCTGGTGGGCAGGTTGGCCTAAGAAAAATTGGCTGATCTGCCCCAAGGTTGGCAGAAATGGGCCAAAATAAAATTGCCCCCCAAGTGAGCGACCCTTGCCTAAGGGGTCACGCCCCATTTGTAAAAAATAAAAATAAAAAAAACCCTGGTGCCTAGTGGTTTCTGCCCCCGTGGAGGCAGATCGGCCTAATTAAAATGGCCTAAAATAATTTCACCCCCCAGGGGAGTGACCCTTGCTTAAGGGGTCTCTTTCCTTGTGTGAAATAGGCGTTGAAAAAAACCATTTGGTGTCCGGTGGTTTCTGCCCCGCTTGGGGGCAGATGGGTCTAATAAAAATGCGCTGATCTACCCCAAAATGTCTTAAAATAAATTTGCCCTCAAGGTAATGGTCGCTCACCACCTGTAAAAAAAAAAAAAAAACAATCCCTGCCGTCTAGAGGTTTCTGCCCCCCTTCGGGCAGATGGGCCTAATTAATTGGGTAATTCTGCCCCCAAAAAACAGCAGTATTGAAAAGCAGCCAAACAAAACTCCCTGGTGTCTAGTGAGCATTTCTGCAGCATGATCGCATAACGATGTGGGCAAGGGTCGCTCCCCAAGAGGGGCATTTTTTAATAAGCCCATTTCCTTTCATGCCTCTCCAATCTCCTCCAACACCTGATCGGAAGAGAAATGAAAGCATTCCTCGTCTGATCCCGCTGGAAGCTGAGCTTCAAGAGCAATGGGGCATCCTCTGAGAAGGCCAGTGCACGATTGCGTGCTGACGTCATCATACATCACTGGGGGGATTAGAGAGGTTGGGGGGGTCGGGGCTGGAAGAGGATGCGATTTTCTTTCCATCCCTGCCCAGGGGAGGGAGGTGGGAGGCCCACGGGGAGCGCTAGCACTCCCCCGGTGGGCTGGGTGCAGGATGAGCTGGTCTTGTCCTTGGCACACGGCAACGGTGACCGAGGGCGAGACCAGCTTGTCCAAGGCAGCCACGGGGTTAAAGGCACACTGAAACTCAAACATGATTCCAAATTTTGAAATTCGTAATCTATATCCATATCCTCCTAATCAAAGTCCATGTAAACAGAAATCATAGGCTGAAAAAGCACAGCTACAAACAAATGCAGTCACAAATAGACCTTGTTTACACAGGAAAAAAAACTTCAGCAAAGAAAAAAGCAGATGACTACTTCAAAAGGAAGAGATACTTGATCCAAGCTCTGCTGAAAAAGCAAATACGAGGGCAGATGAAGAGATACCAGAAACCTACAGGAACTGGCACATAGTAGTCAATAAAAAGCAAGGAAATTACAATGACAGGCACGCCCACAACTGGCAAAAAATGACTGGTCTGTAAGTCCCTTTCAAGATTTTCTTTTGGAACTACAAGAGATTTCACAGGCACTGCCCAAGCATTGTGGAGATGAAACCTTAAAAAGGTAGGTCTAGACTTTGTCATTAGTTTAAATATTAAAGTTGACTTAGCAGTTTAAACCTCCTTTACCAGTCTGCAGTGGCAGACTGGGAGACACGATTCACTTTATCACACTCATGGTGGCACAATAGTGCTGTAGTCCACGAGGAACACTTTAACTTACAGGCCCTGGATATTCCTAGTATCATGTACTAGGGACTTATAAGTAAGGTAACATATTCCAATTGGGTATAAGCCAATCAAGCATATACTTTTAAGGGTCAGAAGACTGGCACTGAGGTGCAGTTAGCAGGGCTCGCTGCACTCTCAGAGTTAAAAGCGAGAAGCATCAGTTCAAACCTTTGGGGGTAATCATGCAAAAAACGGCATTTCCTTACAAATATTAAGATGTTTATCACATAAAATAGTCACACAGTTTCTTTTCCCCAAACCTGGAGAGGAGAAAAACAACCCAGCACTTTTTAAATTTCAATATTTCCTTTTGGACCAGATGTTTCTCCTGCAGTAATGCAGTTTTTGCTTTAAGAGTGATGAGCTCTAACGCCTCACTCGGCTCTTCAATCGGAAAGCAGATACTCTATGAAACTACTCAAAGTACTATTCTAAAAATAGAAGTTATGACCTAGAAGGCTACACTTCAAAGAAATGACATACCGTATTTTCCGGCGTATAAGACGACTTTTTAACCCCTGAAAATCTCCTCAAAAGTCAGGGGTCGTCTTATACGCCGGTATACGGTGTGCTGAAACTTCAGGGACAGGCGCCCTGTAGCTGAGCCACCGTGCGCTGCATTTGGAAATCGATTCCAAACGTATGATGGGTTCCACATCCCACAAGATTCAGTTACTTGTGGACACGGAGCTGATCGGTCACGCGTGAGTTGAGCTGTTCTTACCGTGTGCCGCAATCCTCGCTGGCAGTTGTCTGGACAGGCACGTGTTCCTGCGCGTGCCCCAGGCTATTCCACTTGCACTGTTTTATGTTTACATGTTTGATGACAAACAGCCTTATGTTTATAAGTGACAGTTTTCCTACTAAGTACCTGCATGTCATAAGCATTTGAATTAAAATTACCATGTTAAAATCAAATCTGATGTTTTTAAATTTTTATTTGGTGTGCGTTGGAAGAGAAGTAGTCTTATACGGCGAGTATAGCCCAAACCCTATATTTTAACAGGAAAAGTAGGGGGTAGTCTTATACGCCCAGTCGTCTTATACGCCGGAAAATACGGTAGATCAAACATGAAAATGACAAAGAAAGCAAAGTAGAATTATGTTATATTTAAAAAAGAGAGGTTGGGAAAACAGATGATAATGAGGGATAGAAAGGAACAGAGATCAAAGATAAAGAGAAACTGCAAACACAAGAAGAAAAGGCACATATCTATAAATGAAACAAGAGGTTGAGGTTGGTGAGGCTTCCCAAAAAAAGACAGAGCACCTGTTCTTCAAGACGGATCAGGATGTCATCACGTGTGAGGAAACATAATGACACAACAACAATGGTTGAGACTAAAATAACCTGCAAGAATAAAGGAGAAAATAAACATCTACATCAGTACGCATGTGAATAGTAAACGTACAGCTATCAGGAAATAACTTTCAGTCAATAAGAAACTCTAGCATATTTCATATATTTCACTTTAAAGCCATCCAAAAATATTCTCAAACTGGTGAGATCTTTATATATTTTTGTGTTGTTTTATGCATAACTTTTAAAAGGCACTGGTGAAAAAAGCCCAGTCTAGCATTAGGAGCTCTGAGATGCTGTTGTACTTGTAAGAATTGATTTTGTCTGTCTGCAGTGGCTTCTACAATTTCTTCAGAGGAAAATAAGTTATGACCAGACCATGAGCCTGGTTTCTTCATTTTTGCAACTATAACGACCTTGAGTAACACAGTATATTCAAGGAGAAAGGATAATACCTCTTGGTCTGTTAGTTGCAGATACAAATTTATTTGGTTGCTGCCTGTTAGAAATTGGGTTTCTGGTTGGCAGAGGTATGCACCAAGTCCAAGCAGGAACCACATTCCTAGTCAGGGTAAGTCACAAACATGCCCGAGGTTAACCTGTGCACACCCTCTGGTAGCTTGGCACAGAGCAGTCAAGCTTAACTTAGAGGTAATGTGTAAAGTATTTGTGCAGCACTTCAAGCAGTAAAACCGTGAAAACACCACATAAGATAATCTAATACACACAAGGTTAGACACATAGTGTAATTCAATAAACAAAACTACAAAAACCCAGTAAGTAGAAGTAGAGATATGAATTTTTTGGAATAAATTTGAAATAGTGCTTAGAAGCAGTAAGCACTTAAATTAGATATCTGGTCACCCTGGACCAGGGCAAAGTCAAATGTTCAGGCCAACCACAATGGATCATGGGCCAAATAGAGGGACCCACTTGGGCCCTCTGAACCAAAGTATCTTCATCCATGAAGCATTGCTGCCATCGAAGATGTGAGGTGCAGCCAATGTGATGCATTGGTGTTGAGCCATGAGATACATATATTTTGTCCACACAACTGCAGCAATGCATTCTGAGTGCAACATGCTGTTTCCAACTGCAATTCAAGATAGCTGCTCTCCCAGTAGGCGATGTGTTGATTCTGAAGGCGATGATCTGGTTCTGAAGGTGATGTGCCACGCAACTACGAGGATGCGCTGGTTCTGACTCACGCAAATACAAAGATGTGTTGGTTCGAAAGAGGATGCGTGGTTTCTGGTGAGAATAGTATTTATACCCAATCCCAAGGGCCCAAAACTGGTTGGCACCACATGGCAGGGCAAGACTTGCACCAAGCAAAATCCGGGTGATGCAGCACAGTCAGTTGAAGTTTTTTGTGTCCGTGAGACTTCAGAAAACAGGAGACCAGTCAGCTTCCCCTTGGAGTCACTTTGGGTTCTGGGTAATAGAGATGCAGGTCAAGTCCTTCTCACTGCCAAATAAGAGGGCAGCAGGCCAGCAAAGCAGGAGTCTGGCAGAATAGCAGCTCTGCAGAGTGGTAGTTCTAGCAGCAGCACAGCAGTCCTTCTTCCTGGCAGCTTTTCCACAGTTCCAGAAGTGTACTGAGTTGGTGATGTCAGAGGTCCAGTTCTTACACCCAGTTGTGCCTTTGAAGTGGGAGAAACTTAAAAGAAAGTGCACAGAGGTCCTTCCTTCCTGCCCTGGCTCCCGACTCACTACAGGGGAGTATGCAGCCCTTTCTGTGGGGACAGGACACCACCTATTCAGGTGCAAGTGCCAGCTCCTTCCTCCCATCCTGCCCAGGATACCCATCACCTATGGATAGCCCATCACTCACTCCTAAGATCACTTTATGTGTGGCTCTCTAGAGGAAATGGACAAGCCCAGTTGTCACCCACACTAAACATGTATTCAGAGACAGGAAGTAGGCCCCAAATGGACAAAGTTAGAAAATGCCAACTTTCTAAAAGTGGCATTTTCAGAACTGCGGTTTAAAATATGACTTCACCATAAGCTGAGAATTTAAATTGTGAGTCCACAGACACCGAACTTTGCAAATGTATCTCTTCCAGATTGTGAATTACATTTATAGATGGATTAAGGTAATCTTAATGGTGTTCCTATGGAAGTGATACACCTTGCTGTGGTGAAAAATGACTTTGGGAGTTTTTCAGTACCAGGACATATAGCACTTTAAAGTACATGCCCTACCTTTGGAATACATTGCACCCTGCCCTCTGGGTTGTCCAGGGCCTACCTTAGTGTTTTCTATGTATTAAAAGGGAAGGTTTGGGCCTGGCAAAATGGTTATTGTGTCACATTGACATGGCAGTGAAGAACTGCACACAGGCTCTGCAATATCAGGCCTGGGACATGGTTAAGGGGCTACTTACGCGGGTGGCACAATCAGTGCTGCAGGCCCACAAGTACCATTTAATTTACAGGCCCATGCAGTGCACTACTATGGACTTATAAGTAATGCCAAGTGGAGGTTAACCTAATGTTATCAAGATTTAGGGGAGGAAGCACAAGCACTTTGGCACTGGTCAGCAGTGGTAAACTGCAGTCCTGAGTCCTAAAGCCAGCAAAAACGAGGTCAGAAAAGTGGAGGAGGTAGGCAAAAAGTTGAGGGAAAGACCACCCTAAGGCTGTCAGGTCTAACAGCCCATACTAAGTGCTCTTTGAATATTTTTTTAAAAACTGACGATTGGAAGTCTAACACCTAAAAAGACTGAATAGGATCGCTCTCTTCTGATCATCGTAGCAGGCCAGAAATTCTAAGATTGATCCTTCTGTTCTGATTTTCTAAATAATCTGCTTTCAAAAAGCCATAGGACACTCTTTTGGATAGGTATTAAATTGCACTCATTTTGTTTCCCATTTGTTTCCCAGTATAAACTCATTACAATTTGTATTTCATTTGGAGCTAGGCTTCCATTGCATGAAATACATATCCTGTCCTTGACTTTTAATCCACCACCCATCATGATTAGGATCTTTTTCTTCCTGGCTGTAATGTCTTTTAATCACACAACACATTAACTTGGGTAAGTGCAAAGTCAAAATGAATTCAAAAGTATACAAAGTAGGAGAAAAAAGAAATGCCTCAGAAACCAAAGCCAGAAATGTAGCCATCATACTCTCCATGCATCCCAAATAGCATTAAATGAGCCTGACCTGAGGAGATAGCTGGTTCATGCAAAAGGCCCTTTACCTATGAGGACCATTGAAAAAACACAAATGTTGCGATGATTTTGTGGGTTTGTTATGTAGAATATAAATTCACTGCTGTCACTGTCATAATTCCCAGCCTTTAGAGGACAGGATCAACAGGTGGCCATCTTCTCCCAATGTCAGATCATGTCACCAGGTTTTTTTTAACTGCACATCCACATACCTTAAAGATATAAGTATTGTCACTGTTTGTAGATGTGGTGTTAAGAATAGCAAACCTATACTTTTCTCTAGAGACACACCCTGGCAGGAGGCTGATGGTCGATAGTCTGGACACAAATAGAATCACAACGGGATAATATAAACTCAATATTTTGACATAAAACCGCACCAGTTCGAGTAAGCTGTGACTGGTAAAATAAAAGATTAGGCAGCAAACATGGCATTCTGCAGACATGATGCAATGTGACAACTATGGTGGAAATGTGCAGCCTGTACAAGATCTCCTTCAGGGAGAAGACCCGCCCAGCCTTTGAAGGGCACACTCCCTTCTGAACAACAACCTCCGGTGCTGCTGGGGGTGGGTGTACAGTATACATTCAGTGTGCTGGGTACAGTTACAGAACTGTGAACTAGCATGCATGCTGGGACTTGTAGCAAGTATGTGCACTATGAAAATGGAAATTATAAGTCATTTGCTTTTAGTCAAATAAAAGCGAAGGTTGACAGGAAACTGACAGTTACTGTATATGATAGTTTCTGGGTATGGTGGTCATGGTTCATTTTAGGAGTTGAAAGGCAATAAACTACCCTGTTAAGGCTGCCATTGAGGCACTAAGAAGGAAAGGAAGCTCGATATTAAGACTGGGGTAGGTAGCTCTGTCTAGGGGTCCAAGGCCCTGGATTAAGGCTCCCATCTCTTTGGAAGCATTGGTTTGAATCCCACCCCTGCCAAACTTTGGGGATAGAGTTTGAAACTGGGGCGCCAGGTACAAGGGTTTAGGCTTTTCATCTAGTGATCCTGGTCAAATCACTATGGGGGTGATTTATATGCTGGTGGTATGTATTCTCTTTTGAGACAGAGTATACATTCTGTCAACATGAAGGTCTGTCCGTCGCGATTTAAATGTGAGTGAACTTTCAGTTTGGCCACAGCGGAGACCACTCTGTCCTTAAAAAACAGGATGGCCAACCATAAACCAGGGAGCACGGTGAATATTACTTAAGCCAGGGTCTTTGTAGATTAAAAATACCTTAAACAACCAAGGTACCCCTTTAAAAACAGTTGTTTGGGTATAATTAAAATATTATATAGGGGGATATGGTCCTGTTACCCTAATAACTGGTCAACATGTTTCAGCTCAGAGGTCAAAGGCCTCTCGGGTCCAGCGCTGTCATGAGGACATAAACGCTGCCTCTGAGTTGTTCTCTAAAACAAACCTTCTGTTTGGACAAGGCGCATGCCTCACTTCGAGGCTGTATTTCGGTCTTGATTCCCATCTAGGAAATCCTATATTACCAAATGGGAGGAGGTGGGTATGGGTTAAGGGTAGCATAGCATCCAATACCTACTGTGAGCGACAAGGAGAGTGAGGCCCACAGGCTCTTCCTTGCACAAGATGAAATGTCTTCTTAACCACCAACACTGAAAAACCTGATGGCTGTCTGCCCAGCTGAGAAATCGTACATCTTGCCCCTCATGCAATGGTTTAAAGGACTAGGGGCCTGATGTACGAAATATCCATTTGCACAAAGTGGTCGCAAATTGGGTACCAGCTTTTTGTGAATTGAATACAGTTTGCAAACCGACCCATGTACAAATAGGTCAGTTATCATAATACCAAATCAGAGTTGGTTGCATTCGGACATACCTCATCAATATTGACGAGGTAGGTTACAATTTGCAACTCACTGGCATTGGATATCATCACAGATGCTAGGTAAGCAGCCCACCATGCCTATAATCACATTTTGATAAAGTAACCTGTTTTTAATGTAGCCTGTTGTCCTTTAAGGAAAAGGGACGAAATTTAAAAAGAAAAGTTTATTATTTTTGCTCTCGATTCAGACAGATCGTGCACTGTCTATTTCAAGACATTTTGTTGGGCTTACAGTAAGTTTGCCCTATACTTACTAATCAGGGCAGGTTTTAGCAATGGTGGCACCCGGGTGCATCAATCTTTGTTGCCGCCCTCCAAATAACTCCTTCTTTATGGAATCTCCCACTACCACCGTTTAACTCTGCATAGTCCCACTCTCAATGTAATTCATTTGTTTTATAGCACTACTCATACCTGTTTAGGCTATCAGAGCCTGTTTTTCAGAAAAGCAACACTTGTTTTAAGACAAGTTAACCCTATTTGGACAAATGTTTTACTTTTATGAAGGCCAGTGGCAGCTGGTGATGTTTGAAAGCAGTGGAGCGTAACACCTGCTCTGAATTTAATCCGTATCCTCTAGAGCAGAGGTCTTCAAACTGGGGGAGGCCTCAAGTGGTCGGGGGGTGGGCGCCAAACTCTAGCCAAAAGAAGCATTATACAGATAACACGCCTTTGTTTTAAGCAAAAGCATGTTATTCCATTTTTAAAAAGGTAACAGTACTTAACAGCAATGTTTAAATAGGCCTAGACATATTTAAACATTGCCATCTTTATAAAATAATTGTGAAAAATTCTGAAGGGAGGCCCAATGATTTTTAATTTTCAACCAGGGGGACCTTGCATTAAAAAGTTTGGAGACCACTGCTCTAGAGTGAGCAATGGTGGTTATCCACCTCTCCTTTTTCCTTACATTAGTTGAAGGTATGAATGTTCCAGTACAATTTGCACAAAAAAAGCTAAATGGTAAAACTTCTGCCACAGCACATGAACTGGGGGTCAACACAAAATAATTCTATACCAGAATGAGGCATACTGTCTTCAGTAGGGGTCTTTAGCAAGATGGAAAACATTCTGCACTTAATAGATGGCAGGTATACTTAGGTGCGATCATATATTTGGTAGTTTGCTGTTACATCATTGGTCACAGATCAATATTTTTCTTTCAATAATAGTGATATTAACTGCGAGCCTGTAAAAGTATACGGCTGTCCATTCACTGTGCAGGCCAACCTCTTCCAGGCCAGACTGTCTGCATAGTGATTGGCTGTGCCAGACCATATACTCTGTAGAATCAGTTAAGTGTCAGGAAAGTCCTCAACATGTCCAGTTTCTGTCAGTGAACTGTGTTTGCCTGTTCACTAATACAGGCCTTCTCTAAATGTAATGGTTTGGCCAGTGCTTAATGTGACCCAATTTTTGGGGACTGACAGTTATTTTTCCTTATCAGACTTTCACGCAGAGCAGAAGAGATGAAAACACACAAGGTCGAAAGGAGGAGAAAATAAAAGTGAAAAAGGGAGAGAGCAGGGATGAAAATGAACCTGCTAGAGTGAGATAAAGAGTAAGGGATTGCCTGGTGGTGGATTAAAGAGGCATGAGTTGGAATCTAGACTACCAACTTCAGTATTTAGCACCCCAAACTTTAATAGCGCCGACCACAGGCTTTTGAACAAAACTTTGGGCCCCAGCACCTTTATAACAAATTAAGCACTGGCCACTTTGCCATTTTGTACAGCTCCATCACACACAATATATGAAGTGTGAAAACAATGGGCAATTAGAGCAAAGATTTTGTGACTATAAGAATAACATTTACAATGCAATACATCTCGCATTTTCTTGAGTTAGAGTTATTGGCATTGTAAATTCACACCTGGACTTTTCTTGCCACATAAATTGGTCAACCCTGTCTCATAATTTCATCTTTTCCTGCTATATAATTCCAGTGACCCAGCATTTAACTAAAGCACTTCCATTTATCCTCTTCCTCTATCTTGAAGCATATACAATTATTACATAAACCTTTATCAGAAATAACCTTTTGGTATTAGAGTGTAATGCTCAAACATCATAACAAAAATATCATTTGGGATGGATTGGAGGGTGAAAGGAAAGACGGAGAGGACAAGTGGCGTAGTAACGGTGTCATGGGCCAAGGAGCAAGAAAGGAAAATGGTTGACTGGATTTTCGGAAGGAAAATACAGCTGTAAATAGAGTTGAGTGATGTCCATAGGTCTCTGAGTCCCGGTGCCACTGCACCTGTTGCTCCATTAATAACTAGGCCTCAAGAGAGAAAGCGGATGGGGCAGATAAAGAGAAGTGAAAGGAATTCAACAGACAAGAGGAAGAAAAAGAAGGGTCGCAAAGAAATAAAAGAAAGAAGGGAAAGAACAAGAAAATGAAAACACAACTAAGAGGGTAACTTGTGGCTTCCACATACAGACGGAAAAAAGAGGGATTTATAGTAAAACGTGCATTGACAGATAAGAAAAACACCAGAGAAAGAAGGGAAGAAAGATCTAAAAAAAAAGTGACAGGGCACATACTGATTCAAAGGAAAGAGCAAATGAAAAAGCCAAAGAAAGAATGAAGATAAGAGAAAGAAATAGTGAAAGAATGAACACCTGATGAAGACAAAAGTGAGGAACAAAACAAGGAAAGAAATAACCAAGCTTTTGCGAGTTTGAATGAGAAGGTAGCAAGGGGAAGAGGGAAATAAAAAAAGGAAGAGGAGTATAAAAAACAGTTGAAAGAAAGAGCGAATGTGGATTTTAAGAGCTGGAAAGAGAAAAATGGGGGGGAGAAAACATTGAGAGTAAACAGAGTAAAAGGAGAGAATGGAGTGAGATAGTTGAAACAGACCCTCCCAAATAAAGATGGCAGCTAAGAATAGATTTAATTGGCTCCCTCAGTCCTCAAACAGAAGTCAGAGTGTGGAACAGCAGGGGGCACTGCAGAATAGCAGGAAGTGCATTAGCAGAGTTGTACGTGAACCCCAATACAGCAATATTGGGGCACTTCAGATCAGGGTTGGGGGTATAGACGGAGCTGTGTCCTGGCCCAGTGCTGGAATAATAGAAAGGCAGCCTGTGAGGAATGAGAAACAGAGCTCTGTGTAATTCCTGGTATTGTAATAATGGGCCACTGCAGGTTAGGGTTGAGGTGCACTGACAGGGTTTTATGTGGGCTGCAGAACGGGAACAGTAATGGGTACACAAGGACAAAAATGAGATATGTTAATGGAGCTATGTGTGGAACCTAGTATTGGTGTGCCACTGTTGCCGAGTGTTAGCCCAAAGGTGCCCTGGTGAAGCAGCGAGTGGGGCCCAGCATGGGAGTGGCATTGCCTATGAAGCACAGGAGCGAGGAGTCCTGAGAAGAAATGTGCACTGAATGTTAGAACTGATGGAATCTGGCAGAGCAATGGTGTTTTCTATCAACAGTGGCGTTGGATGTTAGACTTGAGGTGCACTGGCTGAGCTGTGTTTAGCTCTTTAGGTCTAGTATTGGCTTGGCAGTGGGACTGCACATTAAAATTGAGCTGCTATAATAGAACTGTATGTGAGCGAGGTCCCAGTATAGGAAAGTAAGTGACCTTGCTGGGGAAGTACTGAGGTGCACTGACGGAGCTGCGCCCGAGATCCCAGTACTGGAACAGCAGAGTGTAATGACTGTAAGAACTGAGGTGCTCTGGCAGACAGCGTGTGTGGGGTTCTGTCACTGGGATAGCTGAGGGGCTTGGAGTGTGTGAACTGAGGTGCACTGATGGAGCTGTGCCCAAGGTCCCAGTACTGGAGCAGCAGAGTGTACTGACTGCAAGAACTGAGGTGCTCTGGCAGACAGCACGTGTGGGATTCCTGGCACTGGCATGGCTGAGGGCTTGGAGTGTGTGAACTGAGGGGCACTGATGGAGCTGTGCCCGAGGTCCCAGTACTGGAGCAGCAGAGTGTACTGACTGCAAGAACTGAGGTGCTCTGGCAGACAGCGCATGTGGGATTCCTGGCACTGGCATGGCTGAGGGTTTGGAGTGTGTGAACTGAGGTGATCTGATGGAGCTGCACCTGAGGTCCCAGTACTGGAGCAGCAGAGTCTACTGACTGCAAGAACTGAGGTGCTCTGGCAGACAGCACGTGTGGGATTCCTGGCACTGGCATGGCTGAGGACTTGGAGTGTGTGAACTGAGATGATCTGATGGAGCTGCACCTGAGGTCCGAGTACTGGAGCAGCAGAATGTACTAACTGCAAGAACTGAGGTGCTCTGGCAGACAGTGCATGTGGGGTTCCTGGCACTGGCATGGCTGTGGGCTTGGAGTGTGTGAAATGAGGTGCACTGATAGAGCTGCGCCCGAGGTCCCAGTCCTGGAGCAGCAGAATGTACTCACTGGAAGAAATGGGGTGCTCTGACAGACAGTGCATGTGCGGTTCCTGTCACTGGCACAGCTGAGGGCTTGGAGTGTATGAAATGAGGTGCACTGATCGAACTGCGTACGACGTCCCTGTACTGGAGCAGCATTGTGTACTGACTGTAAGAACTGAGGTGCTCTGGCAGACAGCGTGTGTGGGTTTCCTGGCACTGGCACCACTGAGGGCTTGGACTGTGTGATCTGAGGTGCACTGATGGAGCTGCGAGTGAGATCCCAGTATGGAGCAGAAGTGGGCACTATCTCTAAGGATTGCGGAGCCCTGGTAGAGCTGGGTGACTGGGCTGTAAGCAATTACAAATGATCCTCCGTCCTTGCTCTCAGCACCAGACAGGCAGGCACACTTGTTAAAGAAAGTCCAGGCCAAGGAAGGGCGGGAGCCAGGCAGATGAGAGAGACAGAAAAGAGCCAACAAAGACCAAATGTGACCAAGATAACAGCCTTGTTTACAGCAAAGCTCAGAGCAAGAATGCTCTGCAAATGAAAAGTGAAGCTTTCCTGGACAGGAGCAGGAAACAAAGTAAAAAAAAAGTCCCCTACAGACCAGATAAACAGGACAAAACATATTATACTGTGGTTGGTCTGTCATCCCACAGAGAAGAAGGAGCAGCAAAGAGGCATGAATAACAACTAACAAGCAAGGATTTTCAAATGACACTGAAACTAACAAATTAAATAGCTGGAAGCCCACAGAAGAATAATTAAAAGTATACAAGAGGTTGTGTGCTTACGTTCAACCTAAAAAGCATTATGTAAACGCACACTGACATTACCATGGAAAAATAGTGAATAATGATCAGGGTGCAATTTGCTCTGCATGCTCAGCTTTAACTGACTGTATGCAACTTGCACATGAACAAATGTTACGCAGTTGTAAAAACATGAGTTTAAAATGGGCAGGCACTATTTAGCAGGGTCAGGATGGGCCTGCAAGTAGGGGCATGGGTGCTTCCTCAGGTGCATCCCATCAATCCTTGGAAAATGAACACCCACACTTTAAGCCCCAAACCAAAGCTGGCTGCCTGACTGATTATTAAATCATTTAAACAAATACCAGAGATGTAGGAGGTTCAATTTGAACTTGTTTGGATGTTGAACTGTTGTACTCATGGTGGTGAAAGTAATAATGCTGCGGCACGCTTTATGACATGGCGCCAAATTGATCGTGTTACAGCCACAGAGAGAAGAGTGTACAGTAAACGTCACTGACGCACATTAGGTATAACAGTCTTCACACTCACCACACACATGCTTCTAAAATCAGAAGCAATGCAGGATGCGATTTATAGAGACAGTAGTGTTTCATGTGCTCCAAAGAGAGAGAAGCCGTCAACAATGGATACATGAGGTTCAGGGGCTCTCGTTCCAGATAGCCAGAAAAAAATTAACATTTTCTCAATCACTTTGCCGTATTTCTTAAGTTTTATCTCTCTCGATATATACATATATATATATATACAAAAAAGAAAAGAGAACACTGGGTAGTTCCCAAGTTTAGGTGGAGAGCAGCTCTAGTAAGGAGCACCCTGCAACACCAGAAACACTCTAGATTTGCTCACCTCAAATGTCTGTTTATCTAGCAAAGTTTGTCTAGACAAAGCCAAACCTCTCTGATGAGCTCTAATGAGAGTGAACTCATTCCAGGTTGGCTTGGATGGCATTGTACCAGTCCAAAGCTGTAATACTGTTCCTGGATTGGTAAATGGCTTTGGTCATTTTACAGCTCTGCAAGGTTGACACTGTGTCAAACCTATGCTTAAAGACTTTGCTGTACAAATGGCAAAAGACCTTGTTCTTATCTAGCTCGGCGTGGATAGCACTGTGCTGATCCTATGCTTAAAAACATTGCCAGATAAACAGACATTTGAGGGGAGGTTTTGAGATATACATATACATCTATATATATATATATATTTATATATATATATATATATATATATATATATATATATACCAAATATTTCCTTGTAGTCAAAGAAAAGGTCAGGACACTTCCAGCCAGTTGTAAAAAAAAGTTTACTATCACACAGAAAGGTCCTCCCAACGTGTTTCAGCCGTAGCCTTGTTCACGGATGGGGGAAATGAGCACATTAACCCCTCAAATACCTAAATACATCAACACAAAAGACAGACTACTTAAATAAACCCAAAAAGGCAGTGGCCATACTAGAATGGTGTGTAATATACCATTTAACTCAAATCACAAAATCAAAATACAAAAACTTTTCAAGAACTTTTTGTTTTTTTGTGCTTGTTTCTAACAGCTTGTTAGAGAACTATTTGTAAAGAATTCCTAGAAGAGCATCTGCATCCTAGAATCATAATTTCACTATACATTCACTTAAATTACATTCTTCATATATTTTTCAAATATATACGTAATACTTAAAGAATGCCCTGCAGTTATCATCACATTCACAAAAAGTGCCTTGTTGCTCACACTCAATTGAAAATGCTCCTCACACCTACATTCCACTGCCACAGAGTCTATGTTCAAATGTACCCAATAACACCCCACACTCAATACTAAAAGCCCTTTCAAAATAATATATATTTACATAATAGAACATATAATCATACTAACACCACAAAAGCAAACACTTCAACTAATATCCAGAATTACTAACCAAGATGACTGCTCATTTCCTCACTGGAATTTAATCCCCCAGGGGAAGGAGTCAAGAATCTAATGATGTATTTAGATTCAAAAAATTCGTAATGTTTTTTGTCTATCACCACCCCGGATATCAGTTCTAACTTGATCACAGACCAGATAACTGAGCAGTTTTTCATTGCCCTGATGTTCTTCCTGAAAATGTCTTGCCACAGGGTTGTTGCGATCGTTGTTATGGATAGCTCTTATGTGTTCCAGTATCCTCTTCTTTGCTTTATGTATAGTGCTCCCCACATATATTTTGTTACATGGGCACTTCACACAATACACACAGAATTCAGTATTACAATTATAATGACCCAAAATCTGGTACCTGTTCTGTCCATTGCCCCAAATGACATCCAGGCAATTAGCACTGTACCTGCAGGCCTTACACTGCTGACAACAATAGAACCCTGAAACACTTGAACTATTCTGTGTGTTCTTATTCGAACTGATCACCAAATTATGGCTCAAGTTATCACATATGGATCTCCCTCTCCGGAAGGTGGTAGATGGCAGATCACGAACAGAATTTGTCAAATGGGAATCCGTCTGCAGGATATGCCAGCTTTTATTCAGAATCTGTCTCAACCTGAAAACATGACTTGAAAAAGTCGTAATAAATCTCATTTTTTGATCATTGACATTACTTTTGAATGATGAATAGAGTAGATCTGATCTAGGCCAACACTCTATCTTCTTTCTAGCTATATTGATAATTTGCACACTATAACCCCTTTCTGCAAAACATTTGCACATTACCATGCATTCCTGTTGATAATCCTCATTGGTGCTACAAATTCGTTTGGCACGCAGTAGTTCGCCATATAGAATGCTCCTGATCAAATTAGGAGGATGGGCACTCTTAGCATTTAACAAGCTATTGCCAGCTGTTGCTTTTCTATACAATTTTGTCATTTTCAATACTAACTTCCACATCTAAAAACTGGATTGATGTTTTACTGTGTTGTTCACTCAATTGTAAATTATACTCATTTGCATTTAAGGCTGCTACAAATTTCATTGCTGAATTTTCATCACCTTTCCATATTACTAAGATGTCGTCAATATACTGACACCACAACACAACCTTATCCTCATAATCAGTAATATTAAGGGATATCTGCTCCTCCCATCAGCCCATTAAAAAATGTTCATAGCTGGGAGCAAAGCATGTACCCATAGCCATCCCTTGTAACTGTTTATATGTTTGATTATCAAAAAGGAAAAAGTTATTAGTGAGACAATACCATATCATATCACAAATCATTTCTGTATGACATCCATCCTGTTGTGTGAACCACGTATTTTGCACATCCTGTACCCTGATATCACTCTTAACCAGTATATCTCTCATGGATCTACATGTTCTATATGTTCTAAGTTTTGTAGTCTTATCATGTGATATAAATACGGGCTCTAAGATAGCGGCCGCAAGGTTGACGAAGGCAGTAATGCCGAAACGCGTTCCTGCACGTGCTGAATAAAGGAAATATTTTTAATTCTGTCGTCTGTGGAGTGCCGATTCCTTGGATATTGATGAAGGAAAGTGAATGTATTTAGACGCGGTGGTGCGCGTCCGACAATGGCACCACCGGCGATCTGGTGCGGACGAGTTCATGCCACAAAATGAGTGTTCATATATATATATTAAAAAATCCTTTCAAAAATCCCAAAATAAGGGGAGATGAAAATTCGAAACATAGGCCCTCATTACAACATTGGCGGTAAAAGCCACTTACCGCCGTGCAGAAGACCGCCAACACACTGCCACGGCCGCGGAATTCCGCCACAGCTATTATGACCCACATTTCGTAATCCGGCAAAATTCAGACACCCACACAAGTCCGCCACACCAAAGGTCAATGATAAACTGGCGAAAACAAAACCTCCACGGTCACGCCAACAGAAAAACGCCCACACTATCATGACACACGAATCCACGCGGCGGTCTTTCAACCGCGTTATTCCATTGGCGGTACACACCACAGCGCTCAAATTACACTCACATCTCCAAAACATAGCCACATTGGACAATTTGAAATACACACACCTGATACACATACACACACCACTCCCACACACCCATTACAATATAAAACACACACCCACATCACCCACAAACCCCTATGACAATAAATTCGGAAAGAGGGCCAGAGAGAGACAGCACCAGCAAGAACAACAGCATCCACAGGCACACAACACCATCACCTACAGAACTTCCACGCATCTCACACAACACCCAACTACATATCAGCACACTTATCACCACCCACTCCATCCCACACATCACCTACACCACCCCATGGCACGGCAAAGACACCCCAGGTTCTCGGAGGAGGAGCTCAGGGTCATGGTGGAGGCAATGGTCCGGGTAGAGCCACAGTTATTCGGATCACAGGTGCAGCACACCTCAATAGCAAAAAAGATGGAGCTATGGCGAAGAATAGTGGACAGGGTCAATGCATTGGGACAGCACCAAAGAAATCGGGAGGACATCAGGAAGATGTGGAACGACGTACGGGGGAAGGTGCGTTCTGTGGTCTCAAGACACCACCAGGCGGTTCAGCGGACTGGCGGCGGACCCCCACCTCCCCCCCCCACAACTAACAACATGGGAGGAGAAGGTCTTGGTGATTCTGCATCCTGAGGACCTCGCAGGAGTAGGTGGAGGACTGGACTCTGGTAAGACAAATCTTAATTATTACATCCCCCACCTTACCTGCATGACAGCACATACCCCCACCCTCGCCCTCACCCCCAGCACCCCAACTTCTCACATATGTCCCAACATCACAAACCACCCATCCCAACACCAAGCCCTGCATGCAACAAAAAAGCATGGACACCCATTCCTAAAGCATGCCCACTGCACATATGCATACAACCCCCTAAACCATCATCACACAAGGTCCCACACAGGAATGCAAGCACTGGGGTACACGGTCACCCACCCATTGCACACCATGACACACACAGATGTAATAACCATCCTTTTATACCCCTGCAGGACCCCTACCCAACATCACCGGACAGGAGGGGCCACACATGTCCACACCAACAGAAGAGGCCCACAGTGATGACAGCAGCTCTGTCCAACTGGATCTAGATGACCAGCCCGGCCCATCGGGGACCTCGGGACAGTCGGTTCCCCTCACCCAGTCACAGGTCACCACAGACCTACCCCCCTCTGGAAACACCAGCACAGCACCCACCCAGCGGGCCCATACCTCCGTCCCCAGGACACGTCAATCAGCTGTGTGTCCACCACTACAGGGAACCCAGGCTAACCCACCACCCCAACAACAACAGGGACCTGGGGGCAGTGGCAGTGGGCACACGGTCCAGGGGACGGAGGCCCAGGAACACAGGGGAACTGGGAGGGCTGCTGTGTGACAGGGGGCGGACAGGCCAAGGGAACCCACTCTCCACGAGGCCCTCTCCTCCATCATGGGAGCCTACCACCACTCCCAGGAGACGATGGCAACGGTACTGGCCAAGTTTCAGGAGACCCAGCGCCTGCAGGAGGAACAGTATATGGACTTTAGGGAGGAACTCAGAACCATCAGCTCCACCCTGGGCACCATCGTAGGGGTGCTGAAGGAAGTACTCAACACAAGGAGGGACACTGTGGCACTACAAGGGGCCCCTGACACTAGCCTGGACGATGAACTGCCCACCACCTCCGCCAGTGCTAGTGGACAGAATGCCCCGCCACAGGACCACCACACCAGCACCCCACCCCCTGCAGAGGGAGAACCACCCCGCAAACGGTCCCTGAGATCCAGGACAAAGACAGAGAACGATGCCAAGACCCCCACCAAGAAATTAGACCACCCTGGTTGTCATCCTACTGTCCCACTTTGTCACCCTGTCCATACTTAAACTGCCCCAGCTCCACTTCCTATGCCCATATGGGCAATGCACCTGTGAGACTAATAGACTCGACTCTGCCATGGACATTCCTCCGCCATCACCCCTCACCATTTCACTACCCCCTCCAATATTGAGCACTTAAATAAACTCACTTAAAGCACAAAACAATCTGGAGTCTCTCTGTGATTTCGAAATAGTGTATTAGCAATTACAGTGACAAAATGCTCTTTCAATTGTAATGTCAACATACTTATGTCACACAGCTCTTGTCCATGAGGAATCTAAGCAGATGTCACACAGTGGGACCCACATCTGTGAAATCGTAAGGGAAAGTGACAACTCAGTGACCATACACTGGGTGAAAACGACAGACAGTAGAGAGGTAGTAGTGTTAAATTACATGTAGTAGGGAGGTATGTACTCTTACCTGTGTCTCACTGGAAATATTGCTAGATCACTGAGTCCCTGTTGTTCATGTCTTCTTCCTCTGCTTCCTCGTCTTCACTGTCCACAGGCTCCACAGCTGCCACAACACTGCCATCTGAACCATCCTCCTGCAGAAAAGGCACCTGTCATCGCAAAGCCAAGTTGTGAAGCATAGATCAGGCCACGATGATCTGGCACACCTTCTTTGGTGAGTAGAATAGGGATCCACCTGTCATATGGAGGCACCTGAACCTGGCCTTCAGGAGGCCGAAGGTCTGCTCGATCACCCTCCTAGTTCGCCCATGGGCCTCATTGTAGCGTTCCTCTGCCCTTATCCTGGGATTCCTCACTGGGGTCAGTAACCATGACAGGTTGGTGTAACCAGAGTCACCTGCAAATGGTGAGGGACAACTGTTAGACACGCACTAATCTGCAGGGATATCCCCAGACCCAGACAACCATTCCCACTGACTTGCTTCCAGGTGCTCACCTAATAGCCACACACGGTGCCTCTGGAGTTGACGCATCACATAAGGGATGCTGCTATTCCGCAGGATGTAGGCGTCATGCACTGAGCCAGGGAACATGGTATTCACATGGGAGATGTACTGGTCTGCCAATCATACCATCTGTACATTCATTGAATTATAACTCTTCCGGTTTATGTACACCTGTTCAAAGCCACATGGGTCCCATCAATGGGACCTATGATGTTGGGGATGTGTCCCAGGGCAGAGAAATCACCTTTCACTGTAGGCAAATCCTCCACCTGAGGAAAAACGAGGTAGTTCCGCATGTGTTTCAGACGGGCAGATAACACTCTGGACAATACGTTGGAAAACATAGGCTGGGACATCCCTGATGCTATGGCCACTCTTGTTTGAAAAGACCCACTTGCAAGGAAATGGAGCACTGACAGCACCTGCACTTGAGGGGGGATTCCTGTGGGATGGCGGATTGCTGACATCAGGTCTGGCTCCAACTGGGTACACAGTTCCTGGATTGTGGCACCACTGTCAAGCCTGTATGTGATAATCACATGACGCTCCTCCATTGTCGACAGGTCCACCAACGGTCGGTACACCGGAGGATGCCGCCATCTCCTCACATGTCCCAGCGGACGGGGCCTATGAAGGACAACAGCGAGCACAGAGTCAAACAACTCAGAGGTACGTACCCACAGTTTACACAGAACACCATCCATACACCAAAGATGGCCTGTACGTGTGTAGAGTCTAGGCCTAGGTATGTGTGACGTAGTTGAAAAAGAAGCCATGTAGGCCCCTGAAATGCCGGCTGCCTGACCTGTAAAGTGGGACAACGGGATGTGAGGTAACTGCGCTGACATTGTACACCGTCGCGGTAGGCGGTCGAAGACCGCAGCGCAATGCTGCATTGGTTAACATTGGACCCTATGGGTCCCAGGAGCCAATGACGATGTACGCCGGCAGTGACGGAACGCACCGCCGCGGACGTGACCGCCATTTTCTATCTGTTCAATCACTCGACACCTGATCTTTGACAGGAGACGACCTACACTGCAGGTGCTGCTGTGACCTCGGTCTGGAAGAGACAATGGCTCGAGTGTCTGGGGAAAGGGCCCCTGCCTTCACATCGGAGGAGTTTGAGAAGCTTGTGGATGGGGTCCTCCCCCAGTACACGCTACTCTGCGGTCCTCCAGACAAACATGTAAGTACACAGGGAGCATGTTGTATGGGCTATGCCTGTGTGGAGAGGGCTGGATGTAAGAAGGAAGGGGGGAGAGTGCTGCATGCATGAAAGACGGTGAATGCATGTGCCACATGGCAAGGGTAGGGATGGGGGCCAATCACTTTGACAGTGCAGTTGGCAATAACTTCTCTTTTTCCCCTGTACATTCCCCACGCCCACCAGAAAAAAGATATTTGGCATGCCATCGCCAAGGATGTCCGGACCCTGGGGGTCTACCACAGACGGAGCACCCACTGCTGGAAAAGATGGGAGGACATTCGCCGCTGGAGCAAGAAGACGGCGTAGGCTCAGCTGGGGATGGCCTCCCAACGTGGGAGGGGTGCCCGTCGCACCATGACCCCCCTGATGTTCAGGATCCTGGCGGTGGCCTAACCGGAGTTGGATGGGCGCTTGAGGGCATCACAGCAGCCACAAGGGGGTGAGTACACTCTTATTCTGCTGACTTTGCACGCAGTGGAGGTGTCTGGGTAGGGGAGGTGGGCTGTGGGTTTCCCTAGGCCAGGGCGAGTTCCGTAGGCAAGGCCCCTCCGTAAGGCAGGCCATGTGGCACCCCACCCTACCTCTGTAGAGTGCCAAGTACAGCTAGTCATGCCCCTGTGTCATCTATGTGTGCAGCTGTCGTCCATAGCCTTGTAGGCCATTTCCCAGGAATTGAACAGTGGAGCCCAAGAGTGCGGCGTAGTGCAGGGGGCTTCTGTGTCTGTCGTGTCCGCCAACGTTAGTGGTAAAGCATGCACTCAACATGTCTTTCTTCTGTCGTCCCCCCCTTTTTGTGGTCTCCCTGTTCTTGTGTGCATTAGCATCATCAGGCGGAGGAGCAGTGGCACCGGAGCACGAGGGAGCTGCATCCCACTTGGCCCTGGAGGGCGAGACTATGGACTCAGAGTTCACCAGTGGGATGGAGGAGCTCCACGGCAGGGACAGGAGCTGACACCAGCGACACGGACTCGCCCTCTGATGGGAGCTCCCTTGTGCTGGTGGCAACATCTGTGCCCCCCACATCTACAGGTGCAGCCGCCACCCCCCCTACCAGCACCACCCTCCCAGCAACCCCTCAGCCTTTGCCCCGTGCCCGCTCACAGAGAAGGTTGGGCATCACCTTCGCCCCAGGCACCTCAGGCCCTGCCCCAGTCACCCCTACTGCCCTCAGTGAGGAGGCCATTGACCTCCTCAGGTCCCTCACTGTTGGGCAGTCTACCATTTTGAATGCCATCCAGGGTGTAGAGAGGCAGTTGCAACAAACAAATGCATTCCTGGAGGGCTTTCATTCTGGTCAGGCCGCCCTTCAGCGAGCTTTTCAGACTCTGGCCTCAGCACTGATGGCAGCCATTGTCCCCGTCTCTAGCCTCCCCCTCCAACTACCTCCACCCAGACCCAATCCCCTGTACCTCAGCCTATCCCAAGCACACCTACAGACCAGCATGCACACACATCAACACACAAGGGAAGCTCTGGCAAACATAAGCACCACACATCCCACAGGCACCCACGCAAGCATCACACACATGCAGACACACCAACATCCACTGCCTCCACTGTGTCCCCCTCCTCCTCGTCTCCCTCCTCCCTCCCAGTCTTGTCTACACTCACACCTGCATGCACTACCTCTACAGCCACTACTTCCCTCTCCAGCACACCCACCACCACACCCCGCTCCCGTGCAGTCACCACCCCCACTACCATTCACACGTCCCCTGTGTCTTCTCCCAGTGTGTCTGTGACGCCCCCTCCCAAGATACACAAACGCAGGCACACACCCACCCAACAGCCATCCACCTCACGACAGCCTCCAGCGCATGCACCTTCACCCAAAGTCACCAAACGTACACCTCCTACAACCACCACCTCTTCCTCCACTCCCAAACCCCCTCCAGCTACCCGTCCCAGTGTGTCCAAAAAACTTTTCCTGTCCACCCTTGACCTCTTTCCCACACCTCCCCCCACCCCGTCCGTCTCCTAGGTCCTGAACTAGCACCTCAGCCACAACATCTCCGGGACCAGTGATGCCTGTAGTCACCGGAATCTGGAGTGCACCGGCCACCAGGGCAGCCAGTGTGGCACGGAGCCACAGCACAGACAGTCCCCCACCTGTGAAGCATCAGAAGTTGGCCAGTGCCCGGCGGGAGAGGGGGAAGACTCCAGCCACCAAAGCCTGTCCCAGGGGTCCCGGTGAGAGTGTGGAGTCAGCTGTGACACCTTCCAAGGTGGGGAAGGGCCACAAGAAACCCGGCAAGTCTGGGAAGAGCAGCACGGCGGAGAAGACCGCCATCATCCCCGATGCCCAGGAGCCCACCTCCAGCACAAGCCCAGCTGACCAGGACAGGTCCGCCAGCACTAGCCCACCTGCCCAGGAGGGGCACCAGCCCACCTGCCCAGGAAGCCACCGCCAGCACCAGCCAACCAGCCCAGGAGGCCACCGCCAGCACCATCCCACCTGCCCAGGAGGCCACCGCCAGCACTAGCCCCGCTGGGCCATGAAGGACCGCCAGCAAAAGCCCCGCTGGGCCATGAAGGACCGCCAGCAAAAGCCCCGCTGGGCCATGAAGGACCACCAGCAAAAGCCCCGCTGGGCCATGAAGGACCGCCAGCACAAGCCCCGCTGGGCCATGAAGAACCGCCAGCAAAAGCCCCCCTGGGCCATGAAGGACCGCCAGCACATGCCCCGCTGGGCCATGAAGGACCGCCAGCAGCTGAGACCCTGCAATGGAGACCGCCATCTCATGCACCGCTGAACAGGGCACCGCCAATTCAAGCACCGCTGAACAGGGCACCGCCAACTCAAGCACCGCTGAACAGGGCACTGCTGTCTCAAGCACCGCTGCACAGGGCACCGCCAACTCAAGCACCGCAGAACAGGGCACCGCCGTCTCAAGCACCGCTGCACAGGGCACCGCCATCTCAAGCACCACTGAACAGGACACCGCCAACTCAAGCACCGCTGAACAGAGCACCGCCATCTCAAGCACCGCTGCACAGGGCACCGCCGTCTCAAGCACCGCTGAACAGGGCACCGCCATCTCAAGCACCGCTGGCCCATGAGCGGCAAGGGCACTGACACAACTGAGTCCGTCACGGGGTGAATGATGCACTCTGGGTACCATGCCCCCTCCAGAACCAGTGGAAACTGTCATCCAGTACCTCTGTCCTTAGCAGGATGAAGCACTCTGGGCACCATGCCCCCTCCAGAACCAGTGGAGACTGTTATCCACTTGTGAGACTGTGGCTTTGCACTCCCCTGGATACGGCAGTGGGCAACCCACCTACTGTAGAGACTTGAGAGACTGTGGCTTTGCACTCCCCAGGATTGAACAGTGGGCATCCCATCCACTGTAGAGACTTGAGAGACTGTGGCTTTGCACTCCCCAGGATATGGCAGTGGGCAACCCACCCACTGTATAGACTTGAGAGACTGTGGCTTTACACTCCCCGGGATATGGCAGTGGTCAACCCACCCACTTTAGAGACTTGAGGGACTGTGGCTTTGCACTCTCCAGGATTGAACAGTGGGCAACCCACCCACTGTAGAGACTTGAGAGACTGTGGCTTTGCACTCCCCAGGATGGAACAGTGGGCATATGGCCCCCTCGTGGATTTGGCGTTGTGCACTCAAGCGGCTGAGGTGCCCCCCCTTTCCCTCCCCCTGAGGTGCCTGTTTAGTTGCTCTCTGATGCCCCTGCAGTGTTCTCTCCGTCATGGTGGGGGATCTTGTGTGGGCCTCGCCCATAGCGTGTGGTCCCAGTGTTCCACTGACTTTCTAAGAGCACTACCTGGACTACTATGCTTGGTATATATTATGTACATGGTGTGTATATATATATTTCTGCCTACTTGCTTTTAACATATGACAATGCTTACACTCATTTTCTATTGTCTTTGCAATCTTCCGAAGGGCTTGGGGGGTGTAACTGTGATGTATTGATATGCATTAGTGTGTGTGTTGTAGTGGGTGAGGGTAGGGGTGTTGCGTGTGTGTGTCCCTGTTTTTTGCCTCCCCCCTCCCCTGTGTCGTAGGTGCAGTACTCACCGTGGTCTTCGCCGCCGGCGTTCGTGCTCCTGGTAGAGGAGCAGGAAGACTATTGCAGGGAGAATTTGGAGTTCCGGATCCATGGCGTCCTCGTTCCTCGTGGGGTGTGTAGAGGTGAGCGTTTTCCCTTTGGGATTCCTGTTTCCGCCGTGTTTTTATCCGCGGTGAATCCGCCCCGGAAAAGGTGCCGGATTGGCCTGTCATAATAGTGTGGGTGGTACATTGTCTCCCGCCTGTCTGTTGGCGGTGATCGCCGCACTGTTTGTTAGTTCCGCCATGGCGGTCGGAGTGTTAAAGTGGCTGTCTTTGTTGGCGGTTTCCGCCGCGGTCGTAATTGCAAATTTTTTAGTGCCGGCCTGTTGGCGGTCTTACCGCCGCTTTAACACCGACCGCCAGGGTTGTAATGACCACCATAGTGCCTACAGAATAGTTGTATCTTTAAAATGAAATACAATCCCCTCCCTCCCGTCGTTTTGCACCTCATGAATTCATGCAATGTAATTATGTAGAAACCTGTACTTTACTAAGGATATTTGTCTAAGAAGAAAAATAATAGAGGGAATATAAGTGTAACTATATATTGATACAACTAAGAACTGGGCAACAGTTTCAGAATCATATTAAATGTACATTTTGATTTAATAAGAAACATTTATGTTAAAAACAGATCTCTTTTCTATTTTGGGTTAAAAAAGTTGATTATAAAATGCCATTTCAGAGATATGTAACGATTATGGATTTTAATTGTTGGATGTTGGGTGATCACATGACTTGAATACACTAACTTCACAATCAACTCAATTTGCCATATCTGTTTGACTAGAACAATGCACTTTGTACTCTACATGAAATAAGAAAATAAATTACCTCTTGAGCTGATGGATGGTGCCGGCGTCATTTCTGCCATAAGAAGCTGGTAAATATTGACTTGGATGCTGTTTAATGATTTATGACTAAATATAGATATATATATATAATATATATATATATATATATATATATATATATACACACACACACACACATATATATATATATATATATATATATACTTGTCTGATCCATTTTAATCAGATATCTATTTCACACAAGAGTGCAGGTCCAGCTTCTCTGTTCAGTGCAGGGCTTGGTCGCTTGTTAACACTTTGTCTGAGCACTGAATACCACTTCTATGTGTCAAATAACGTTAGATTGTTTTGTGCCTCTTATTATGGGCAGTCTTGGTGAGCTCAGATGCCTGAATGGGTTCGGGGGGGCAGGGGGCTGCTTGAGCTGTCCTTCCAGCGAACTGCACCAAACGTGAACTAGTCTCAGGCGAGTTCATCAGTTTTACTTTTCGACGTGCAGGAGGCACCCAAAGGACACAATTATACTTGTATACTGTGTTAAGGTCCAATGAGAGTGCATATATAGCTCAGCTTCACACTGTCATTCCGCGTGATCACCGATATTAGGCACTTTTTTTAGATTCAATTACTCAGTGCTCAGAAATGTGTTGCTCCTCTGCTCTTGAGCAGGAGCATCGGAAACTTTAAAATTGCAATTATGACACTGTGATAGATGCACCGCATTAGATCTTGTTGGGCGCTTAAGGACATGGTCCTTAGAGGACATGACAGTGTTTGCAGAGACCTTACGTTGGGTTTTAGGACAATGGAGACCCTGTCTCGAACTGTTATATCTACTTACAGTTGTCGAGGGATCGATGTGGGCATAACACGGAAATAACTGTAACATTCCACTATGCTGGTTCAGTGTACAGTCAATATTCTAGGGCTGAGAGCCACACAGAATGGATGGACACTACTAATAACAAGAACATCTACAGCAGTAATGAAATCATGTAGCGCTAAATACTGCAGTTTTTCGGATTCTAAGGACTATAAGTAATAGCTGCCTCTATGTTTTATGTCTGTATAAATGGAAAGATGGTAAAAGAGCAAACAGATAGAAGGATTTCATCACCATCATCCTTTATTGCATGATTACTTAAAATCATTGCAAAAGTACACAAAAAATAAGTACAAAAAATAAATATATAAGAAAATACAGCCCAGAAGGTAATTGCCCCATTGAAATTTCATAGAGTGTCTTAATACTGAAGGTAGCATACCAAATGCTAGCCGTTGCAGGGGCTAGGCCAATAAAAAGATTACAATTAGACCCATATATACATGTTCGAGGTTAAGGAGAAATTATAGTATCATAGTCTTATAGTCAGTTTTAAAAGCAGTTTGTAGCTAAAAGGAAGTCTAAATACGCATTGAGTGGTCTGTCAATTTTGCTTGGAGCTGCACAATATACTTCCCACATTTGGCCAGGTCAGCTGGTTCTTTTAAAGCGAATACCAATGATCTGGCCGCAATGAAGGCTCTTATACCGTGGCGGAAGAAAGAGAGGTCTTAATACAGTGCTAGGCAGCAGCACAATAGATGGATGAAAGTCTCAGATTTATATTCACAGAGCCTGCAACTCATTATGTTATTGAGGGAGTTCCATTTTGGATTTAGCTCCTTTGTCCTTAGGCCGAGCAGTCTTACAAAAGCGATTTGTGTCACGCAGGCTTTCCTGATGGTGCAGGTAAGGTATGGCTGTGATACCAAATGCTGTGAGGTGTTTGTATAAGAAGCCGTCCGTGCTTCTTGCACCGGAGTATTACTCAATTTTCCAAGTCATTTGCTTTAAGAGCGTTTTTGTCTGTCTTCTCAGCACAGATTTGATTGAGATATGGGACTGTGCCAATTTGATCAGTACTGCTTAGTCGATATGGAGTTTGTTTAGAGCTAATGTTAGATATTGTGACCAGGGGTGCATTTTTGTTTTAAAGATGTGACGAAGAGCCGATTTCAAGGTGATAGGAGGGACCATGACTGTCCTGTGATAGTATTTGAGGAAGGTCCCCATCGAAGTCCAGTGTTGTCCTTCCAGTCCAAATTCCAGTCTTATCAGATTTCAAGTGGTTAAACATAACATATAAACTGTTCCACGCAAAGTTTTTGCCTCTTGGTGTTTGACAGGCCGAACCTCTCATGGAAGACCTGTGCTACGGAGAGAGGAGTAGCACCTGGAAGAGGCAGTGCAATCCTGGCATCCTTTTGTCATTTTAAAGAAAGATGCACCATCAATTAAATTATAGGTTAGAAGGTAAATTCTCTCCTTGTGTAATTTCAGGGGGTATAAATTCCCTACACAGTCCACTAAAAACAGTCTCTCTGTTGACACCAAATGTGTGGTACATGCTGCCATATAACACAATCAAATAAAGAAATTATAAATAAAAAATGTAAGCAGAATTTGCCACAAAGTCACTTACTGTGTGTTTACAGGACAGGCTTCAGCCTAGCAGGTTTGTTTTTAAATGCAAATACCATACATGCACATTTTGTGGTGCTCAAAGTCTGAAGAAAACAGAGCAAATCCTTAGGAACACAAGCATTTGCAATGCAATGGATCTCGCGTTTGCTCGAGGTAGAGCTATAAGCGTTGTAAATTCCAAACTGGTCTTTCCTTGCCACACAAACTGAAAATAAAAAGTAAAACAGTTGACAGAAGCAAGCTGATTCAAAGCGCCGCTGTGAGCGCGAAGAGAGAGACAAAAGGGAAAAGAAGTTCGCTCTTAGTCAAAGTTATCGGAAAAAATGCAATTACCCATGTAACAGGGTCGATGGACAAGGCAGTAACAAGGCCTCCCCAAGGAAGTACAAACGTAAAGCAGTTACCAACGAAAACAAAGGATTTTTATAAGGCAAGCCCATGAACTAGAGATAGTGATGGGCGTGCGGTGGGGCTGGATAAAAGCCCAGATGCATACCAACATGTCGGAAAAAGTAGCGCCTGCGCGCTGCTATGCTCGACCTAAAAAGGAAGCACTGCTGCTTGCTTAATGTGACCATAACTTACAATGGTGTCGATCCAAACGCTCTATCACTTCATGTTATCACTGTCTTCTTAATGTAAATCAAGAAAAACTGCATTCATGCGGTAGTGAAGATGTACAATGACTACTTCATCTTTGAAAATGTGAAAACCCAATTAATACAACAGTTTTTTTTTCTTTCTGGGACAGCTCATGAAATAACTTGTCAGTTTTAATACCTACTGTGTGTGTGTTCTTTTTTCTTGAAATGTCTATCAACATGGAATACGATCTAGGCAGAAGTACACGAATAAACAATAGGTACAAAAATGATCTGTTTTTTAAAAGCAGTTTTGGAGATAGTCAGGTGTGTGCGCTCCCTATTTGTCTCAACTCAGCTTTTCTTCTTTCTCCCTCACCCTGCTTCCTTCTCCCCTCTCTCAGCGGTCGAAGTGGGGGGATTTGAGGGGTCCAACTTACCCATAATTGTTTTATTTTAGAAAGACAGTTCCCCTACTTTCTGTAAGAAGACAACCATTGGGACAGTTCATTGCAAGAGCTGAAATGCTTCAGCTGAAGAATAAGGCAGGGGGCCTCCTGTGCTGTGAAACTGAGGGAGGCGCGGGCAGCTAAACAAGCCTTCTTGAAAGGGTGGTTGCTACCCTGAAAGAAATGCACACGTGGGCAACGGGTCATCTGTAAATAGAAAGACTTTGGAAGCTGGTATTGGTTTTAATTGATAGATTCACTTAATGCTTCCTGATGACGCACAGTTATTCTTTTTGAAAGGTATTATAAGGGACCTACAAGCTAAGCTGTGATGTAGGTATTATAAGGGACCTACAAGCTAAGCTGTGATGTATATGCGTTTAAAAGGCAGTTATAAAAAAATTGGACTAAACACAGTCTGCAAAAAATCTTTATTTTGGAAACATTTTTTATCTGAACCTTTTTTCTGCATTTTGTAGCAGCCTAGCTTATACTGTGTGTAATGCAAGTTTAAAATAATGACTCACCTATTCACAGTGCTTTCTATCACAGACCTGGATCTAGGAGCACTAAACACACACTTCACTGTTCTCCACTGCACCAACCAGGATTCAATTCTGTGGCTCTCTGGTGGAGTACTTCACAAACAGGTTTCATAATGTACCATAGTGCATTTCACACTGATTAACATAACTTGCATCTAATTCTGTGCGTTATTTTATCAGTAGTTACCTGAAGGTGAAAGAACGAAAAAAGTTATAGAATATTTTTTTTTTTTAGCCACGCCTTTGACCACTCCCTGAAGCGCACTCACCCCACATTCCTTGCACGCAGCATCACAATTGCCAACATTTTATGTTTACAACGGTCCCTCTCATCCGATCTTCCTTTCTCTAGCTCTCCCTGCACCCCATGTGTTTCAAAGAATAAAACTAAACTATTCTGTGGACAGAATGACAACACCCTGTAATAAATGTCATCCTGCGCTGTAAGTAAAGTCCAAAGTGCAAATTACAGAATCGTCCTCCCTTGAAAGGCCAGATGCTGCACTCGCATTATAACATGAATGAACAATTATGGAATGTGGCTGTGTGAAGGGAGGTTTCTAAATTATGCCCTCGCACGCGCAACTAGTGATGTGTCTTTACTCTGTAATGCGATCACTTTTAAAGAGTCAGCTCTCCCTCTCATTGAACATCGAAGAAGGGGCTCAGCACTTACATGCAGAGTAACTTTTCTTGTTAAAACATCTTCTACCAAGAGCGTTTTGTCATGCAGCTTTCTGTCAAACTTACAGAGCACCCTATGCAGGCCTTAGGGGCAGCTCACAACGTAGGGATGGGGCCACCACTCCAAAGCCCCTATGTGTAGACCCGCCCTGGTGAAGGCCCTTCCACTGCAGGGAAAACGCGTTGATGCATTTTTAATAACTTTTGATCCATTTGAGCTACAATTTTTTTTTGCTGAAATCTGCAGATTGTGCAGCAGATGTTGGACTCTGGCAAATACAGCAAATCCATAATTATGCAGAAACTGCCATGGCCGCATAATTCCTGTGGCACTGCATAGCATCTGTTACTTGTGCGCTGGTTGGCTAGTGTGAATGTTGGTGCAAAATGTAGGTAATCTTGCACCTGCACTCTAACCACTGCTTCCACACCAAACTGTGTGGTCCCAGGCAAATAAGCATCTCTCTGTGCATTATATTCCGAAACTGAAACCATTCTTTTCAGTGCTGCATAGGGACGTCCCTAAACCTCTGCTTCCACATTTAAATTGTTTGACTCTGGGCACATCATTCATTTGTTAGTGAACCACAGCTTCCTCTCCATTCTATAGATATTAGTGTGCTTTAATTGTAAACACATTATATTCAGCTGTAATGAAAAAAGGGTTGAGGGGTGTGCTTTGGCGCTGGACTGGGATGGCTACCTCTTTGTGAGCTCCAGTGCGGCCATGGGAGGAAAACATTTCATGAAGGCTATATGAATATTGTTGGGAGAACAAGTACTGCCTCATATGGTGTGTCACAAGGACTCTTTCAAGGGCATTTCATAAATGTAATTCATGAAATAAGGTGGGTGCGCTGACGGGATGGTTGCACCCACCATCTTATTTTTGCTTTCCCCTCAGAAGTCAAAGACAATGTTCTCGTTCTCTCCCTTCTTGGCAATGCATTTTCAACAAGTCTAAGGAGACATTCATATTTTCATCCTGGTAACCGACTAAGTAATACTTATATAATTTTATATAATTGAATTAGGTAGGCTGCGTGCTGAAGAGATGGTCACACCTGTCATTTTGACTCCCAATTTCATTGAGGATTTTGCAGTTGCTCTTATCTACTAAAACCTTTATAGAGGAAGTATAACAATAATAACATTTGGCGTACCCACTTTCATTATATTTCACATTGATACTATCAGTTTTGGATGTCTATTTGCTTTAAGCTGGAATTTTTAAAAAATCAGCTGCCTTCCACATTTCAATGTTTGACTGTTGTGTTCAATTGATTAATTTCTGCTGATTTCCCCCTATGGTTCATACATCGCTGGCCACCACAAACATTTTCAGAGTCAACAATTCTAACTCCTTCTGTCTATTGGAGAATACGGATGACATTGTCGCAAACAGCCAAGATTTATCATCGGTCTCATCTTATTTGATTGGTGTTGACTCCTTATCTACCTCCAAATGTCCTCCAAGCTCCCTTTAATATCCAAGGCCTCTGCTAATAAACGGGTTAAAAAGTATCCTCCCTTCTCCATTAAATCTGCTAATGCAATTTTAAAGGAACTTCTTCTTGGAGAAATCAGGGCGCTTAAGCCTTACATGGAGGACACTGACAAATTCAACTTTTGGATGATAAACGGTCACATGTAAAGGATAGAGTTACTCAATTGGAGCAGAAAGTTGAGGTTCTTGAAGATACTGTGCAGTCTATTAAAATATTGCAATTTGAAGTGTTACATTTAAAAAGACAGGCTGAAGACATGAAGAATTGCAAAAGACGTAATAAGCTATACATTTACCGTCTGGTTGAAGGAGTAGAAGGCCCAGATCCCATGTCTTTCTTTCAATCATTTCTTCCCAAAGTCTTGGATCTTCCTATATCTCCTGTTTTAAACATCCAAAGGGCGCACAGACTCAGCCACTCCCCACCAATTTTTCTTCATCTTCACAAAAACCAAGAGGAGTTATTTATTTCTTAGAATATCTAGACTTGCTCAAAGTTATCAAAGCAGCCAAGACAAAAGATTGTGTTTCATGGTCGGGATCTAACCTGTGCTTTTGTGGAAGACTTTGCCAAATCGACAGTGGACAGAAGAAAGACACTTTTTGACACACAACCAGTGCTTCACTCTTTAAATGCCATATTTGGTATATTCCATCCTTGTTTATTTAAAGTAACTTATACTAATAAGACTACCACTTATGAAGATCCTTCTCTTTTCCAGAAGTTTATTGATAGCTGCAGACGCGAGGCGATGGACACCTCCAGATTCAATTCTATTTGAGTTTCCTGAATCTAATAAACTGCTAATATACTATGTCTGATGCTTAAACTTACTAGCACTCATTTCTTGATAGTTATAATACTTTATATTACATTCGCCAGTTTATTGTTAATATGTTTGTTTTCCCCATTTTTTGTTTTTTTTTCAGAAGAATTCTTGGTAATCTTTTTGTACGGTCTGATTTTCCCTCCTGTGTCGAATGCCTCAGAGTTTGGTTGTGTCATTTCTCGCTGATGTGACTTCACCATCCTCAAGTATTTGTTTGTTGCATAGGAATGTGTCATTTAGTTACTGTCTTCAGTTTATCTGTCGTTACTGTCTTCACTAGTTCGTTTTCTTCCTAGTCTTTCCTTTTTATATTCATTCTTCTTTCCCTTTGGGCTCCTTTAACACTATGTATATTATCCTTGCATATTTTCTCATCATTGCTTTCTTTTTCAAATACTTCATTCAATTTACATTGCTAATGAATTTTTGATTTTACAATTTTATACAAAATGTTATAGATTTTCTACTACTCCATAAATGTCTTTAAGAATAATCTCATGGAAAATTAAAGATTTGGGCTCTACTATAAAACGTCAAAGAGTATTAGCACACCTCACTAGACTAAAAGGTGATATAGTTTTGTTACAAGAAATGCATGTTGCAGAAACAGAATTTGGCAAACTTAAAAAGCAATGCGTTAGACCATGGATGTTAATTCACTGAAATCCCAAGGGTAGCAAAAGTGACATTACACGCCCCTTGACCTCCACTTTCACTCTCACATACACACAAATTTGCACTTACATACACTCCGTTTTACATAAACCTTCTCTCACCCACAAGCATGCACACAACATACATTTAAAAACATTTTTTACTTACCTCAGCTGCCATGGAAAGGCATATTCCAGCTATTTGTACTCCATTTATATTACACTAATAGTGAAAAATACATTATTATTCACTATTAGTGTAATAAGAAATTGACTGAAAAGAAAGAGAGTGGAGGCCAACTGATGTCCATAAGGACGAGCTGCCACTGTGTTTTTACCACCTCTGAGGCCCAGGGATCACAAAGGCAGCGGCAAGGATTGCAAATGTCAAGCCAAGAGTCACAACAGCGACCACTGGTGACCCTTAAATGACATCCATTGGATAGAGTTATTTTTTCTTCCCCGGGTTCAGGAAAGTGTAACGGAGTAGCTTTACTCTGCAATAAAGCCTTAGTCATTATTTCCCAAGACTCAGATGCTATGGGCAGGTAGTTATTTGCATCCTTATTATCAGTAAAATACTTGTAATGATATTCAACGTTTATGCATCCACACAGCTAGATAAATCTTTTGGGCCTGAAATGTTATCTAAACTAATGAATCTTACTGACAATTATTTAATCTTTGGATGTGATTACAACATGGTTATAAATCCTTTTATTGATCACCATTCCAAATCCAAGTTTGTCCCATCATCCATGCATTCATAATTGGCAACTACTATAATACAAAGAGCATTAAATGATGCTTGGGGAATTTGTAACCCTACACTACAAGAATATACTTTTTCTACCCTTTCCATTTTTCTCAGTCTAGCCTTGACTATTTATTTGTCTCATAACCTCTTGCACTGCACATTTTGTAATCCGAAAATGATTCCATATTAATTTCTTATCATGCCCCAGTTCAGCTGGATATAGATCTCATTCTGCATACCCCTGGCAACAAGAGGTGGAGATTTAATAACTCGCTTCTCCTGGATACTAACTGCACTCAACATTTTAAAAATCTTGCAACCATTTTTTTATTGATAATGAAACACCTGATATTTCCCCTCAGATTTTTTTAGATACTTTTAAAGCTGCTTCTTGTGATTTTATCATCTCCTTTGTGGCGCACAAGAAAGATGTGTCCTCTAAAAAATTACTTCAAACTATGAATTGTATTAAACAGTTAGAACACTGTGGTAGTCAAGAGGCAGAGCACTCTTTTAAAGAGTAGTTAGAATTTTATTGATAATATCAAAGTAATCATATGTTTTAGGTGAATACATGTAAAGATAAATCGTGGACCATTGTGTCCCTTACACTCTGTCTCTAATCCATCTGGTCTTCGCGTCCCTCTTTTTGGTGTAGGGATTCTTCCTTACCAGTCTTCAAAAGGCCTTCAGGTGACCAGATGTCCTCAAAAAGGGAAAAAATGAAAAATAAAATAAAAAAAAACCTGACTACTATGGCTGGTATTCTTGGGTGTTTATAAGTGCTCACTTATCACAAATAGAGAGTGAGAGAATATCACCTAGTCATGTTCTCTCAACGTATAATCTATATCACACAATAGCAACTAGGTTATGGGAGTTACTTAACTATCGGGACAGTTTGTCCAATAATGTTTTTTTTTTTTATGGGACTAACCTCTCATACAATTAGCCAACCGGATTCTTCCAAGAAATGGAAGAGATGCCTCACCCACTAAATAGTGGCATGCTTCATCATCGGCTGTCTATCCATACCTCGGTAAGATGATACTACCGGGGAGTACTCATTGGGCGTACCAAATAAAATGCCAACTGGACAACAGCAGGGATCCAGATCATATCCGTAAAAATACCTACTGGTATACCCCAATAATGTTTCTTTATTACAGGTTACCAAAGGTATAGATAAAATCAAACTACATTCTGTTTCCTGTGGGTTTTCAATGTTCCCAGGAAACCTTAATCCAAAGCCAACATGTTTCGGCCCTCTAGGAACCCAATCAGGCCTAAGGGCCTTCATCAGTGCCAATAACAACTTTCCCTGTTTATCACATCAAAGTGTCATTCATACATGTGAGGCCTATTGCTCTCACCTGGTTCAAAGATGACTTCACTTTTTGAAGTATCCTATCCATGGGTTAGTCATACATTATGCGTATCTGGCGAGGGTGTGGTCCTGTAGTCACACATTTTTCAAGGATCTCGCACCACCATCTGATCTGCATAGCCCATTACAGACCGCCGGGGTGCTACCACCATCAATACGGTGATCGTGTACTGTGTCACACAGCCAAGTGCCTGGTTCCCTGCTGTGCAGATTCACTACTTCAGTGCCTTATCTATGGGCATGCATGCACCCCCACCAAAAAGACCTTGCTGTTCTCAGCACTTGCCTTAGGCCGCAACCTGCCTCCTGGACTGTGGTGATGAGACCCGAGGCATTGTGGTCAACCTGCTGGCCTCCAAGTTGGAAAGTGAGGTCTTAGGTCTCTGGTCACAACATGAACTGCTCCTCCTCCGATTTTGCTCCTCCAATCCTCAGCACAGGCTGTCTCGTCCTTCTTCTCTGTCACGGGTCTCCTCCTGGCATTTCCCTCTTCTGAGACTCTGAAGTCCACCATGCCACCTCTTTCCACGTTCCTCCAATCCTCATCTCTTTCTGCATTGTTTCCCTAATGTCGATACACTGTGCTGCGCACAGTGATCATCCCACTCATTATGAAAGGAAGAGGGACATTTCATCTCTCCTGGCCCCACCCTCTCAACAACTGGAGCATCAATACTGGTTTCAAGATGTTTCATTCTGTCGTTCATGCCGACACATTGTGAGACTCCCGGTTTTTCCTTACAAACACATATACTATACCTCTAAATGTAAAGCATGCTTAGATGAACTAATTCAAAACAAATGTACCTTTAATAAGAACTCAACAGAAATTGCTACATTATATCTCCGCAAATCTAGTGCTAAATATTATGAGGCACAAAATAGGTCTGGGAAGCTTCTTGCTAATAATCTCAAAATTAGAAAAGATTGTACCAACGTAGAATTTATCTTATCTTCTACTAATCCCCTTGTTCATAAAAAATGAAGACATTCTAACTGAATTCACTAATTACTATAGTAATATCTATACTCCCGAATTCCAGGCTTTCCAGGAGGATATTCTTCGATATTTATCTTCCATCAAGATACCTCAATCCCCTAATATAAATTCCTCCGCCCTAGATAAAGACATACTTATTGAGGATGTTCTTACCTCTATGCGTTCAATCAAAAAAGAGAAAGCCCCAGGACCTGATGGTTTCACTATAGAAATAAATTCAGATTTTTCCAAATTTTTAACTCCCAAATTACATAATCTTTTTACTCACTTCTCTGATAACACTAGACTATTCTTTAATGTCGTAAGTAAAGCCAAGTCATGCAGACACTCTTTGTCAGCCATTGTTTTAGATGCAGAAAAAGCATTATATCGAGTAGTTTGCCCCTTTATTTTTGTTCACCCCTTTTTGGTTTGGTTTTGGTTTAAAGTTTATTAATCTAGTATTTTGATTATACTTTTGTCCCAAGGCCTCCATCATTGTAAATGGTCTTATATCCTCACCATGTTCACTTCATCGTGGTGTTCGTCAAGGCTGCCCTCTCTCTCTTCCCTCTTATTAGTTCTTGCCCTAGAGCCCTGTCTAATTAAACTTTGTTTGAACTCAGACATTCATTGCTTTCATATAATCAGTTCTTCTCTTCATGTCAAATCCACACATGTCTTTACCAACCTTCTTAACAGACATCACAAATTTCGCTCCTATTTCTGGATATAAGTTAAACAAAGATAAATATAAAATATTCTGTTTAAATACATTATGTTTATATGCTGACTTCCTCTCTTATCATTTTCACTGGAATCAAGATAAAACAACTTGGTCTTTGGTTCCACGCTTATGTCAAGAAAACAATTTCTACTAACATGAAACAGGTTATTGCCACTTACATCCAAATGGAATCCTTTGTTTTTATCTTGGTGGGGTTGGTTAGACTCCTTAAAGATTACGTTAGTTCTGATGATACTTTTTAACTTATCTAACATTCCTATAAACATTCCTCGTTTTCATTTTAAAACCATTTACTCAATCCTATCCAATCTTATCCAACTTCTTGTGGAAAAATAAAAAAACATGCAGGTCCCTTCAAAACCCTAAATGCCCAAAACATGTGGGAGGTGTTCATTTTCCAGACTTTTATTCATATCATACTTCATTCTTTTTCAATCCAGCTTATTTTTTACTAACTGAGGATGAGTCAACCTTTGGGTTGATGTCGAAACATTTTTTCTACGCCTTTCCTGTCTTCGAGAATTTTTATCTTTTACTCAGAAACCTCTTTCTATGTCTTTTCCTATCCTAAAAAATACATGTAAGCTTCTACATCACATTTTTTGTCCTCCATAACAGCATCAAGGATCAATTCCTACATTCCTCAATCTGGCATAATAAATATGTTAAAATCAATAATGAAACTATATTTTGGAAGTCCTGGCACATGAAAGGTCTAAAATGGATTCACCAACTTTTTGAGAATGATGCATGTCTTTTTCTTTAAGAAGTTCAACAATGTTTTACCTTTCCTCCTTCATTTTCTACTAAATATCTATCATTAATAACTGCAATTTATGCAGCTTATTAACAACTTCCACATAAGGCCCTCATTAAGACTTCGGCAGACAGAAAAGGCCTGCTGAAGTCCCATGGTCGGGTTACTGCCAGTGCGGTCCCCTTCCCGCTGCCCCTATTAAGAGTTTCCCGTTGGGTCAGCGGCCAGAAACAGAGTTCCCTTCTGCTGGCCCAGCAGGAAACAGGCCACAACATTGATGCCGGCTCATAATAGAGCCGGCGGCAATGTTGCGGTGTGTAGGGTGCACCAGCACCCGTCGTGCTTTTCACTGTCTGCAAAGCAAACAGTGAGAAGCACGACCGGTCTGGCAATGGGGGCCCCTGCACTGCCCATGCCAAGTGCATGGACAGTTCAGGCGGAGAAGGGACTTGTAATCCCGAGGGCAGCGCTGCTTGCAATGCTGTCCTGGAGGATTAGGACCACCAGCATCGCCAGCCCCTCCATTGGAGGAGAAGTGGCGGTGCTGGCGGTCCGACCGTGGCACAACTGCTACGGTCGTGATGGAGCTATCAGACCGCCACATTGGTGGTGGTTCGACCACCACTGCGGCCCTGGCCGTAATGAGGGGCAATGTTGTTTCTCCTACTTCTATCCCCAAATTGCTGACATCTTTGCTATGCTTTTTTCAGCATCACACATTTACAATACACTCACCGCTCCTCCAGAAGATCGTGACAAAACTGATGTGGAATTACAATGGGTACGTGACTTGGACACATCCTTCTCAATTCCCTTATGGAATAGGATTTGGCTTAAATTACGGAAATTCTCTAGAGAAGCTAATATTATTCAAACTTTATTTTATATTTATAACAGGCTACCGATTACCCCAGACACTTTACACAAAATAAGTCACACATCCTCCTACTCCTGTTAGTCTTGCAATGTCTCTCTCTCTCTCTAGCCTCAAGAATATTCTATTTGAATGCCCAAATACATATCAATTTTGGTTGAAAGTCTGGAAGCAAAGAAACACTATTTTTAATACACAAATACCTTTTAATTACAAAAATATTGTCTTAAGTGGTATCTCAGAGGATTGGTCTTCTCAGCCTGATAAGGTTGATATACTGGAATTACTTCTTGTGGTTGCATTTCATCAGATCGTTAAGTCATGGAAACACTCCTCCAATATATCTTCTCAAGCATGGTGGTATGGTGTTTGTTATAATCACAGGCTGGACAGAACATATGTCAACCCAAAATTTCTCGCTATTAAAAGAGACATCATTTGGCTTCCTCTTACAACTTTCCTGGACTTTCCTCGACTCTCCAGCACAATCTGCTAGCGTGCATAATCCTCGGATTGAAGAGGTACCCAAGCCTCCATGATATCTTCTCACTGTTCTCAATTGTTATATATTTTGATACTAATGTATATTTATCTCTTATATTTTAGCAATTATACTGTACTTTCATATTATTCATGGGATATGTGCTCTTTTCCTTTTTCATTTTTTCCTCCCTACATTTACTTTAATGTTGTATTTCTAAACACACCGTTCTACTTGATTGTTCATTCATTCATTGCCTTGTATCAAATTCTACTAAACTTTATCTTTTAAACTTAAAAAGGTATTTATGCTTCTTTCATGTAAATAAAACAATAATTTATAATGTGCCTCTCTAATATGTTCCACCTGCTTTTTTGACATTTTAAGAGACTGATCCAACATCATTTTAAAGAATTGTTAACTGTACTGCATGCAACTGTCCAACTCAGCCTTCAGTCCTTCAGAGGTGGGCAAACTGAACTTCATAAACTTAAGTAATAATAACATCGGTTATATACAGAGTTTAGAAATAACGCACAAGCATTTACAATGCAACAGGTCTCGCATTTCTCCAATTTAGAGCTATTAGCAGTTCTAAACTCCCAACCGGACTTTTCTTGCCTCATTAAATGGAAAAAAATATGCGTGATTGCACTGCTAAAAAATGGAAATAGACACACAAAAGGAAATAACAGTTCACTCATAGTGAAACCTATAGGCAAAAGTGCAATTATCTACATAACTGGCAAAAGTGCAACTAACTATGTTACAGGGTCGACGTCATGCAAAGCGCTCGACTTCTGCCAAGCGAGATCATGCTGTGAAAAAAGTGAAAAAATAGTCCACAAACCAGATGGAAAACAGCGAGCCTCGTATGTTTTCAGTACTTGGTCGCTGCACTTAAGGATGGCTAACCACCGGAAAAGGCATGACATATGCATGCCTTCCACTAATGAAAGCAAGCATATTTTAAAAGGCAAGCCCACGAACCAATGAAAGACACTGACGTGAGATGGGCGGGGCTATGAGCCCTTTTCTAACTACTACAGCGTCTCGCAAGCGATACGCAGGCTCGACCCTAACAAGTGGTAAGAGGCACTATATAAAAACAAGCTATTATTAAAATAGGATGGGTTATATACTGCATAATGGTCAGTGTCAGCATGAATAAAATCAAGCAACACAAACAATAAAAGCTCGCATGACATAAGCTTCAAGGTCGGGCATGCCTATAGGGCATTAGGCAGTGCTCGATGGGCTGGTTTGACAAGTCAATGTGTGTGGGACGGTTTCTTAGCTACTTGTGAGCCTGGTTGGGCCTGTTTTTGCTATTGATTTCCTTGATGTTAAAATAAACATTGTCCGCAGAAAGCTAAGATGCATGCATAATTCAATACTTTCCAAAAAACGTATACATCATGTTTGAGAGGTTCAAAACTGTCCCAATTTCCAAACAGGCCATTTTTTTAAATCACTAATGTAGGCCACTTTTATTTTGGTGCCAGGTCTAGTTAGTGCTCGCACAGGTGTACGTGGAGCAATCCAGTTTGCTCACTTGTGTTATTTTTATAATAAGGTCTGAGCAAACAGCCTCTGCCGACTTGCATGATCCATTTTGGTTTTACAACTACAGCAGGGCACAAACGGAGAAAAGGCAGTTTTTGCTGTATTTTCAGTTGTATGAATATTCACAAACTGAGATGAACCTGGCTCGACTGAATAACAGATTTGAAAGGTGGAGCAAAATGTGCTTGTTTTGTTCCCTGGTAAATGCTCAGGAATCCAATACGAAATTTCTCTGTTTTGTGCTGGTGGAAAAGCGAATGAATTAAATAAAGCTAAGCATTTTGACCAAAGCCTTTGTGCTGCACATTGGCCTAACGAAACTTGAGGGGGGGGGGCTGCAAGTTACATGGAGGGCCACCCCCCCCCCGGACTTAAACAGGAGCTCCTAGGCCAGGGTACTGTGCAGAGGCGGGCGCTGGAGCTTGGGCCCCCCACACCTTGGGGGAGTATGGGGACCTATGTTACACCCCTGGTTTCCATATCTTATGTACGCTGCAAAAAGTGGTGCAAATTTACCATAATTTGGCATATAGAATATGAGAGTTACTGTAATTTAGCCATATAGAACTTGAGTGTGCAACAGCATGGGCCCGAACTACTGCACGTGTTTCCCAGGAGCTGGAACTGGGGGTGCTAAGTTTTCTTGTGTTTCAGCTGTGAGTTCTAGTTTGTATTTCGTAGTTTAGAATCATCATTTCAGGATTCTTCGCTTCTCGCATCTCCACACCCCACCCATTCCGGAGCCGACTACTTTGGCTTTGGTGGCAACCCGTGCGACAATTTTTGTTGGCGCCCCCAACAGGAGTGTAACGCAGGGTCCCAAAGCAAGGTGGGGTTTGGGCCAGAAATTTCATTCATTGTTGGAATATACAGGGATTGGCAGAAAGGTGTCCTGTGACTATGTGGGGACCCGAAACATAATGCAATAAATAGACAGTCAGGCACAAATCCAATTCTTATTTTAGGAAACCAGTACTCACTCCTAATTTCTGGGTCAATTCCTTTCCCTTATTTATTTAGATCTTTTAACAAAGGACAACATAAGCTCGTCATAAAACACTCCATCACACATAGTACAAACATAATTATAACATAGTATGGACAAAAATATAACGATCACTTCACAAATATATGTAACAAAAATATACAAAAGGAGAGTTATGCCCACCATCGTTTCTTTGCATTGTGGTCACTATTTACACAACTATAGATGTGATCCACTAGGTTGTGGTGATCCAGGGTATCGTCTGCACCCAGCTGTAAGATACCTAAATGTTTTTCAAAGGTATTAGATGGGGCAAGAACACTTCTGCATATAAGTTAATTGGATTCCAAACCCTTGATCCCACTAGAAAGATGTCTACGCGTTTCGGCCTTGTCAGTCATGGCCTTATCAGGACTGCCAGGGGGCACTGGTACCTCTACAAAAATTAACAAATTTATATTTTTAAAAGATCTAAATAATAAGGGAAAGGAATTGACCCAGAAATCAGGAGTGAGTACTGGTTTCCTAAAATAAGAATTGGATTTGTCCCTGACTGTCTATTTATTGCATTATGTTTATGTTAGTACCCAAGGCAGTCTAGGGTTACAGGGTACCCCCTTTGTGTATGTTGATATGTGGGGACCAAAGCACGTGGGGTGGAGAGAGATGAGAGGAACCTGGAGGGAGGAAACAAACAGGAAAACAAGAGAGGACTCAAGCGCCTTGAGACCCTATGGGTGATTAGCCACACTTTACAAATCCATGATTGATTGATTGATTGACAATAGAGAGGACCCAATAGAGCAAGGGGAGGAAGAGGGGCTATAAAGAACCAGAAAAGTAAATGACACCTAAGTGAGAGAGAGATCGGAGAGTGAAGAGTGAGACCAGAGAAAGAGGCTATAAAGAGTCCGTTGTGCATTTAAGTGAGAGAGAGACTGAAGAGGGAAGCGAAAGAGAGAGAGGAGAAAGAGAGAGGGTATAAAGCAACAGGCGGGGACTTGACCAGTGGAAGTCAAAAGAGGAGAGGCGAATAAGAGCCCACCAGCAGACTAGTGTGTGAGAGAGAAAAGTTACAAAGAGACATCTAAGTAAGTGCGTGTGGTGGTGGGGTGTGTGTGCATGCGTGCATATGCATGCGTGTATCTGTGTATGTGCATGCAGGGCCGGCTTTAGAGCAGTGCGACAGGTGCAGCCGCACCGGGTGTTGACCTGGATGGGGTGGGGGGTACTGACCTCGGGGGTGGTGCTGTGTTCAACAATAACTGACCAAACTTGCGATTTAAAAGCACCTGCTGAAAAGTTTCTTGTGCCACTAGCCTTCAGGAAGCATGTAAAATGTCAAGATATCTCTTGTAATTAATGTTCCTGCTAGAGAGAGAAATTGGCATTTTGTCGAGTGGCTGTTTTGACTCGCCATAAAGTGGAGGGTTAATATGCCTGCTGCAAAGAACAGAACTATGCTTTATGTGGATAGCTGAGTTGATTGGTAAAGTCAGCCTTTACCAGTGCTTTACAACAAATTAATGTATGTGAGGGGGGCTATGGAGGGATAAGGTGCACTTTTGCTGGGTGGTAGTGAGGGAATCTGAAGGGGAGGTCATGGAGGGTGGGCAACAAAAAAGATTGTCGCACCGGATGCCATCAGCGCTTAAGCCAGGTGTGTGTGCTTGCGCATGTGCGTTGCACGCATATGCGCACCTGCAGAAGAAAGAGTGTGACAAGCAAGCAAGATGGGAAAGACAACCAGTGGAGAAGAGAGAGACTCTTACAGAGAGGAAGTTGTGAGAGACAGAAGTAGACAGGCATTAGACACAGAGACAAGAGGGAAAGATAGGGAGACAGGCCAAATAGAAAAGGGAGCAAAGAAGGACAACCCGAAATAGGAGGCAGAGAGGAAGAAGACAACATTTGACACAGTCAAAATGTCTGTTGTGGCGGGGTATTCTTGTATAATTTCCATAATTTTGCGTTCCAATTGTCATGCAAAATTCCTGAAATAGCGCAATTACACCACACTATGTAATTATTAGCTGCTTTGGCGTGACCTTTTCCTGTGCTATGTTTTAGTGCAAAATGTGTCCTCATATTCAAAATGCATATACGGCCACATTTCACGCGGAAATATAGCACCAAATGCGGTTTACCATTTTCTGTAATTATGCATAATTTTACATAATGTTCTGAAATTTCACATAATTACACAAAAGTTATGTGAATTTCACACCTATCCTTACAGAAAATGCTAGGCAAGAGAGCGTGGAGGGATGAAATGAAAGGGGGAATGAGTAAAAGAGATTTCCAACAGGGGAGATGTAAGGGGTGAAGTACGGGAGATACATGAGACAGAAAGGTGATCAGGGTGCGGAGAGAGGCGGGAGGGAGACAGCGAGCAGATGGAGTTTGCCCATTAAGGCAGCCGGGCACCACGCCACCTCTGTTTATCTTCTTGTTATTCTGAAAGTCTGAGGTTGCACGTCCACCCTCTCAGTGCAGCTCCAGGTCCTTGGAGTGGAAGAAGAAATAAAACCCAAAGGGCATGCCTGGTGGGCTGTGGATCCATGCCAACCCTTCAGGCATGCACAGTATTGTGTTACACAGGCGGGGCCTGAAATCTAAAGTGCTAACTGTTTAGCGTTCAGTAACCAATGACAGGCGCTATGTTACTCTCCTGATCTCAGTCACTGATCTCACAGTCACACTAAGTGGCCCTTTTGAAGTCAAGCAGAGCAATATGTATTGGGCAGGGGGTGGCTTCCCACCATGCAAAATGACGTAATTACATGGTGATGGAATGCATTCGGTTTCCAAGTATATTTTCCCCTGTTGAAGAGTAGGATGAAAATATACACGGAAGTGGTGAATGCTGCAGAATTTAACCCTGTAAATCCGGGCCCGCACATTTTCTCCAACGTCTGGTCCATAACTTATAATAGCTGGTAGCTTGGGTGGAGATTCTGTCCAGCATCAGTGCTTGGGGTAATGGGATAGAGTGAGGCAAGAAGGTACTGGGATGCAAGCAGCTGAGGAGTGGCAGTGGCCAGAGCAGGAAGGAGGTGGGAATGTGACATTTCCTGCTCATGGTCCAGCCTCTCTGCATTTCATATGTTCGTATATTCATTAATTTGAGTCTGCATTTTCATATATGAACATTAGTGCATTTAGGGCCATATGTACGAAAGCTTTTTCCCATAGACACAGAATGGGTAAAATCCTTTCGTACATCTGGCCCTTAGTGTTTAAATGCAAATGTTTTGCATATAACATCTGCTTTATAACAGTGTGATAGCAGAACAATTATTCATAGATTTATTTTTCTGGTTTATAGTAGATGACAGAATTCAGTGAAAGTACGACAGAAATAAAATGCAAATTCATTGCATTTGCCATCACCCTGCAAGAGACCTCTCCTTTTCAAGATAGGAATCTCCAGCTTCCTGAGAGGCTGATTCATGTGACTGATTTGCAAACATACTCAGTAAAGATTCTCAAAGTACAAAAGAAGAGAACTGTGGTTCAGCGGAAGTATGTGGAATAGAGGCATCTAAGAAACTGATATTTGGTGCTGAAACAGCTTAGTTGGGGGCTGGAAAGGAGGGGTTGGAGAACAAGGACTGATTCAATCCTTTTGGATATAAAATTAAATGATGAGCGTATGAAATATTGTTGCAATGTCGCAATTCCTTTTAGTACTTTTTACATTTTTGCCATTATACGTTTTTGTTTTTATAGTTACATCTCTATTCTTTATCTGTAATAGATTAGAAAGTTGATTTTTATAACGTTTTTCAAGTATATAGGTGGTCATTACAACGCTGGCGGTCGGTGATAAAGCGGCGGTAAGACCGCCAACAGGCCGGAGGAAAAAAAACTGGAATTACGACCGTGGCGGAAACCGCCAACAAAGACAGACATTTTAACACTCCGACTGCCACAGCAGTACAAACAAACAGCTTGGCGGTCACCGCCAACAGATAGGCGGAGGACAATGTACCGCCCACAGTATCACAACCTACCAATCTGCCACCTTTTCCGTGGCGGATTCACCGCAAACAAAAACACGGCGGAAACAGGACTTTGAAGGGAAAACGCTCACCTCTACACACACCACGAGGAATCCGGACGCCATGGAACCCGAACTCCAGATCCTGCCAGCCCTTATATTCTTGCTCCTCTACCAGGAACACGAACGCCGGCGGCGAAAACCACGGTGAGTACTGCACCTACGACACAGGGGAGGGGGGAGGTAAAAAACAGGGACACACACACGCAATACGCAACACCCCCACACCCACCCTCACCCACGACAACACTCACACTAATACAGCATGATACATTACAGTTACACCCCCCAAACACTCCTGGAGGAATGCAAGGACAAAAGGAAATAAGTGTAACCATTGTAAAATATTAACATCCAGTACGCAAAAATATATATATACACTATAAACAAAATATACACCAAGAATAGTAGTCCAGGTAGCGCTTCATTGAAGTCCGTGGAACACTTGGCCCACACGGTATGGGTGAGGCCCACACTCAATCCCCGAACATGACGGAGAGAACACTGCAGGGGCATCAGATAGCAATAAAACAGGCACCTCAGGGGGAAGGGAAAGGTGGGGCACCTCAGCCGGTTGAGTGCATGACGCCAAATCCACGAGGGGGCCACATGCCCACTGTTCCATCCTGGGGAGTGCAAAGCCACAGTCTCTCAAGTCTCTACAGTGGGTGGTTTGCCCACTGTTCCATCCTGGGGAGTGCAAAGCCACAGTCTCTCAAGTTTCCACAGTGGGTGGGTTGTCCACTGTTCCATCCTGGGGAGTGCAAAGCCACAGTCTCTCAAGTCTCTACAGTGGGTGGGTTGCCCACTGTTCCATCCTGGGGAGTGCAAAACCACAGTCTCTCAAGTCTCTACAGTGGGTGGTTTGCCCACTGTTCCATCCTGGGGAGTGCAAAGCCACAGTCTCTCAAGTCTCCACAGTGGGTGGTTTGCCCACTGTTCCATCCTGGGGAGTGCAAAGCCACAGTCTCTCAAGTCTCTACAGTGGGTGGTTTGCCCACTGTTCAATCCTGGGGAGTGCAAAGCCACAGTCTCTCAAGTGGATAACAGTCTCCACTAGTTCTGGAGGGGGCTTTGTGCCCAGAGTGCTTCATCCTGCCAAGGACTGAGGTAGTGGATGTGATACTCCACTGGTTCTGGAGGGGGCTTTGTGCCCAGAGTGCTTCATCCTGCCAAGGACTGAGGTAGTGGATGCCTTTCTCCACTGGTTCTGGAGGGGGCTTTGTGCCCAGAGTGCTTCATCCTGCCAAGGACAGAGGTAGTGGATGCCTTTCTCCACTGGTTCTGGAGGGGGCTTTGTGCCCAGAGTGCTTCATCCTGCCAAGGACTGTGGCAGTGGATGTGATACTCCACTGGTTCTGGAGGGGGCTTTGTGCCCAGAGTGCTTCATCCTGCTCGAGACGGACTCAGTAGCGTCAGTGCCCTTGGCGCTCATGGGCCAGCGGTGTTTGTTGCGGCGGTGCCCTGTTCAGCGGTGCTTGTGGCGGCGGGGCCCTGTTCAGCGGTGCTTGTTGCAGCGGTGCCCTGTTCAGCGGTGCTTGTTGCGGCGGTGCCCTGTTCAGCGGTGCTTGTGTCGGCGGGGTCCTTTGCAGTGACTCAGCTGCTGGCGGTCCTTCATGGCCCAGCGGGGCTGGTGCTGGCGGTCCTTCATGGCCCAGCGGGGCTTGTGCTGGCGGTCCTTCATGGCCCAGCGGGGCTGGTGCTGGTAGTCCTTCATGGCCCAGCGGGGCTGGTGCTGGCGGTCCTTCATGGCCCAGCGGGGTCCTTCATGGCCCAGCGGGGCTTGTGCGGGCAGTCCTTCATGGCCCAGCGGGGCTGGTGCTGGCGGTCCTGCCTGGCCCAGCGGGGCTGGTGCTGGCGGTCCTGTCCTGGGCAGCTGGGGTGGTGCTGGTGGTGGCCTCCTGGGCAGCAGGGCTGGTGGCGGTGGCCTCCTGGGCGGCGGGGATGATGGCGGTGGCCTCCTGGGCAGCAGGGCTGGTGCTGGCTGTGGCCTCCTGGGCAGCAGGGCTGGTGGCGGTGGCCTCCTGGGCAGCGGGGATGATGGCGGTGGCCTCCTGGGCAGCAGGGCTGGTGCTGCCGGTGGCCTCCTGGGCAGCAGGGCTGGTGACGGTGGCCTCCTGGGCAGCGGGGATGATGGGGTGGCCTCCTGGGCAGCAGGGCTGGTGGCGGTGGCCTCCTGGGCAGCGGGGATGATGGCGGTGGCCTCCTGGGCAGCAGGGCTGGTGCTGGCGGTGGCCTCCTAGATGGCAGGGCTGGTGGCGGTGGCCTCCTGGGCAGTGGGGATGATGGCAGTGGCCTCCTGGGCAGCAGGGCTAGTGGCGGTGGCCTCCGGGGCAGTGGGGATGATGGAGGTGTCCTCCTGGGCAGCGGGGATGATGGCGGTGGCCTCCTGGACAGTGGGGGTGATGGCGGTCTTCTCCGCCGTGCTGCTCTTCCCAGATTAGCTGACTTTCTTGTGGCCCTTCCCCACCTTGGAAAGTGTCGCAGCAGACTCCACACTCCCACCTGTACCCCTGGGAGCGGCTTTGGTGGCTGGAGTCGTCCCCCTCTCCCGCCGGGCACTGGCCAACTTTTGTTGCTTGACAGGTGCAGGACTGTCCGTGCTGTGGCTCCGTGCCACACTGGCTGCCCTGGTGGCCGGTGCACTCCAGATTCCGGTGACTACAGGCACCACTGGTCCCGGAGATGTTGTGGCTGAGGTGCTAGGTTGGGACCTGGAGAGTCGGGCCCTAGGAGATGGACGGGGTGGGGAGGTGAGGGAAAGAGGTCAAGGTTGGACAGGAAAAGTTTCTTGGGAACACTGGGACGGGTAGCTGGAGGGGGTTTGGGAGTGGAGGAAGAGGTTGTGGCTGTAGGAGGTGTTCGTTTGGTGACTTTGGGTGAAGGTGCATGCGCTGGAGGCTGTCGTGAGGTGGATGGCTGTTGGGTGGTTGTGTGCCTGCGTTTGTGTATCTTGGGAGGTGGCGTCACAGACGCACTGGGAGAGGACACAGGGGACGTGTGAATGGCAGTGGGGGTGCTGACTGCACGTGAGTGGGGTGTGGTGGTGTGTGTGCTGGTGATGGAAGTAGTGGCTGTAGATGTAGTGCATGCAGGTGTGAGTGTAGACAAGACTGGGAGGGAGGAGGGAGATGAGGAGGAGGGGGACACAGTGGAGGCAGTGGATGTTGGTGCGTCTGCATGTGTGTGATGCTTGCGTGAGTGCCTGTGGGATGTAAACTGTAAACTTCGTACTTGTATAGCGCTCTTTTACCCTGAGGGCATCTTGGCGCTTTTACACATACCGCTGTGGAACCCTTCCTGGCTTTCCCTGTGAAGTGCCCACTCCTGGGCACCCCCAAGGTGAAGCCAGGCATCCCTAGCGCTGTTGGGGCCGTTGTGGAGATTAAGCAAGCTATTGCCCAGAGTTACAGAGTGGGATTAGATTGGCACCGACGCGAGAGTTATCAGGTCTGAGGAAATTGAGCCCAAGACCCGCTGAGGCGGGAATTGAACCCTGGTCCCAGGCCACACCTCTGCATCAGGGTCTGCCGCTCTAACCATTGAGCCACACTTCTCCATGTGTGGTGCTTATGTTTGCCAGAGCTTCCCTTGTGTGTTGACGTGTGTGCATGCTGGTCTGAAGGTGTGCTTGGGATAGGCTGAGGTAGAGGGGATTGGGTCTGGGTGGAGGAAGTTGGAGGGAGGAGGCTAGAGACAGGGACAATGGCTGCCATCAGTGCTGATCACAGAGTCTTGAAAGTTCGCTGAAGGGCTGCCTGACCTGAATGAATGCCCACCAGGAATGCATTTGTTTGTTGCAACTGCCTTTCTACACCCTGAATGGCGTTCAAAATGGTAGACTGCCCAAAAGTGAGGGACCTGAGGAGGTCAATGGCGTCCTCACTGAGGGCAGCAGGGGTGACTGGGGCAGGGGCTGAGGTGCCTGGGGCGAAGGTGATGCCCACCCTCCTGGGTGAGCGGGCACGGAGCAAAGGCTGAGGGGCTGCTGGGAGGGCGGTGCTGGTAGGGGGGTGGCAGCTGTACCTATAGATGCGGGGGGCACAGATGTTGCCGCCACCACAAGGGAGCTCCCATCAGAGGACGAGTCTGTGTCACTGGTGTCAGCTCCTGTCCCTGCTGTGGAGCTCCCCTCGCTCTCCGTCACACTGGTGAACTCCGAGTCCATTGTCTCGCCCTCCAGGTCCATGTGGGATGCAGCTCCCTCCTGCTCCGGTGCCACTGCTCCTCCACCTCATGATGCTAATGCACACAAGAACAGGGAGACCACAAAAAGGGGGGGACGACAGAAGAAAGACATCTTGAGTGCATGCATTACCGCTACCGTTGGCAGACACGACAGACACAGAAGCCCCCTGCACTACGCCGCGCACTTGGGGTCCACTCTTCAGTCCCTGGGACATGGCCTACAAGGCTACGGCCGACATCTGCACACATGGATGACACAGGAGCCTGACTAGGTGTACTTGGCACTGTACACAGGTGGGGTGGGGTGCCACAGGGTCTGCCAGGACAAGGGGACCTAACTCGCCCTGGCCTAGGGAAACCCTCAGCCCACCTCCCCCACCCAGACACCTCCACTGCGCGCAAAATCAGAAGAATGAGAGTGTACTCACCCCCTTGTGGCTGCTGTGATGCCCTCAAGCACCCATCCAACTCCGGGTACGCCACCGCCAGGATCCTGAACATCAGGGGGTTCATGGTGCGACGGGCACCCCTCCCACGATGGGAGGCCATCCCCAGATGGGCCTCCGCCATCTTCTTGCCCCAGCGGCGAATGTCCTCCCATCTCTTACGGCAGTGGGTGCTCCGTCTGTAGTAGACCCCCAGGGTCCGGACGTCCTTGGCAATGGCACGCCAAATATCTTTTTTCTGGTGGGCGCTGACCTACATGATTTGTACAGGGGGGAAGAAAAGTTATTACCAACTGCACCGTCACAGTCATTGGCCCCCATCCCTACCTTTGCCATGTGGCACATGCACTCACCGTCGTTTCATGCACGCCTCAATCTCCCCCCCATCTTTCATTCACCCCACTCCACACAGGCATAGCCCATACAGCATGCTCCCAGTGTACTTACCTGTTTGTCTGGAGGACTGTAGAGTAGCGTGTACTGGGGGAGGACCCCATCCACGAGTTTCTCCAACTCCTCTGATGTGAAGGCAGGGGCCCTTTCCCCAGACGCACGAGCCATTGTCTCTTCCAGACCGAGGTCACAGCAGCACTTGCAGTGTAGGTCCTCTCCTGTCGAAGATCAGGTATTGAGTGATTGAACAAATAGAAAATGGCGGTGACGTCTGCGGCGGTACGTACCGTCACCGCCGGCGTACATCGTCATTGGCTCCTGGGACCCATAGGGTCCAATGTTAACCAATACAGAATTGCGCTGCGGTCTTTGACTGCCTACCGCGACGGTGCACACACTGCTGATTGACCTGTCCTGGGGACAGAGGTATGGGCCCACTAGGTTGGTGCTGTGCTGGTGTTTCCAGAGGGGGGTAGGTCTGTGGTGGCCAGTGACTGTGTGAGGGGAACCGACTGTCCCGAGGTCCCCGATGGGCCGGGCTGGTAATCTAGATCCAGTTGGACAGAGCTGCTGTCATCACTGTGGGCCTCTTCTGTTGGTGGCGTGGACATGTGTGGACCCTCCTGTCCGGTGACGTTGGGTAGGGGTCCTGCAGGGGTAGAAAAGGATGTTTACATCTGTGTGTGCCATGGTGTGCAATAGGTGGGTGACCGTGTACCGCAGTGCTTGCATTCCTATGTGGGCCCTTGTGTGATGGTGGTTTAGGGGAGTGTATGGGTATGTGCAGAGGCCATGCTTTGGTGATGGGTGTCCATGCTTTGTTGTTGCATGCAGGGCTTGGTGTTAGGATGTGTGGTTTGTGATGTTGGGACATTTGTGAGGAGATGGAGTGATGGGGGTGAGGGTGAGGGTGGGGGTATGTGATGGCATGCAGGTAGGGTGGGGAAAGTAATAGTAAAGATTTGACTTACCAGAGTCCATTCCTCCATCTACTCCTGCGAGGCCCTCAGGATGCAGAATCACCAAGAGCTGCTCCTCCCATGTTGTTAGTTGTGGGGGAGGAGGTGGGGGTCAGCCGCCAGTCCTCTGAACCGCGATGTGGTGTCTTGAGACCACAGAACGCACCTTCCCCCTTAGGTCGTTCCACCTCTTCCTGATGTCATCCCTATTTCTTGGGTGCTGTCCCACTGCGTTGACTCTGTCCACTATTCTGCGTCATAGCTCCATCTTCCTAGCTATGGAGGTGTGCTGCACCTGTGATCCGAATAGCTGTGGCTCTACCCGGACGATTTCCTCCACCATGACCCTGAGCTCCTCCTCAGAGAACCTGGGGTGTCTTTGCCATGCCCTGGGGTGGTGTGGGTGATGTGTGGGGTGGTGTGTGTAGTGATAAGTGGGGTGATATTTAGTGGTGTGTTGTGTGAGGTGTGTGGAAGTTATGTGGGTGATGGTATTGTGTGCCTGTGGATGCTTGGTAGTAGTTTGTAGTGTCTCTCTCTGGCCTTCTCTCACTTATTTTGTCGTAGGGGTTTGTGGGTGATGTGGGTGTGTGTTTTATATTGTAATGGGTGTGTGGGAGTGGTGTGTGTATGTGTATCAGGTGTGTGTATTTCGAATTGTCCAATGTGGCTGTGTTTTGTAAGAGTGTGTGTATTTTGAGCGCAGCAGTGTGTACCGCCAATGGACTACCACGGTTGAAAGACCGCCGCGTGGATTCGTGTGTCATGATAGTGTGGGCGTATTTCTGTTGGCGTGACGGTGGAGGTTTTGTTTTCGCCAGTTTATCACTGACCTTTGGTGTGGTGGACTTGTGTGGGTGTCTGAATTTTGGCGGATTCCGAGCTGTGGGTCATAATAGCTGTGGCGGATTTCCGCGGCCGCGGAGGTGTGTTGGCGGTCTTCTGCATGGCGGTAAGCGGCATTTACGCCAATGTTGTAATGACCCCCATAGTGTGGATTCTTGAGTAGGTCGATAAATAATGAAAGGAGTTTGAAGTGTACTAACAAACGAGTAATCCTATAAGTATCACGTGACTGATCGTTGCCCAGAACTCGCCATCATCATGTTTGTGGGTTTCAGTTCACTAAATTTCCTGGCTCCAGTTGGTAAGTTGGCATTGAACCTGGACTTCGGCCAAAGAGTTTAGGGGTCTAAAGTACGACCGTATTTTGCATCAAGTTGCTATAAACATTAAATTAAAAGAATTGTCTTGAGTAATACATTGTTGCTTATAGAGCACTTCATTCATACACTATCAATTATTTCTAAGTACTGCAAAAACAGGTATTACAATTGCTCAGTTTAATGATTTTCAATTTACTCACCTCGGAAGGATGAAGGGCTGAGTCAGGCTTGCTAGGATTTGCAATTGTAATCTCAGGTCACTTGATATTTTCAAGGTGAGCATTGGCTGCCTCGTCATCTTAAATATTGATGTTTGTGTATGTGCAAGAGTGCATAGAATTGTGTGAGGGAGATGTGCCTACTGAAACACACCTGGTAACATTTTGGCCCTGCAATAATGATGGTAATTTTTGGTATACATGGGCATCATTGCCATGATGGTGACCCTGTAATTAAGGTAGTAAATGCGGCCATGGTCTGGACATCCATGGCATGCCAGGAAACACCCCTGAAATGATGAAGGCCTTAGCATAAGAGTGGTAATTCTTGGTATATTATTAGCATCCATGTCATGATGGTGCACAAACCTGGATACTACTTGCCATGGCATAATGGTGCTAGTTCTTTTTTATTGTGGGCAACCACAGCATGATAGGTGCCCACCTCTGGAATTATGCTGGGCATAATTGATTGTACATGCATGAGGATGCTCACTATTGGTACAGTATTGTCTCTGGCATAACAATGGCAATTCCTTTCTTAGTGGGGTGCCCATGGCATATTGACATATCTACACTAAGCTAAGGATAATGCTGGCCTTGGGATAATTATGCTAATTCTTGGCAATCTGTTTGATGTAAAGTGCTCTGACACCCAACACTGGAATGAGTAGCGCTATAAAACAAATGAAATACATGTAAGAGAGGGGTTATGGAAGGATGAGAGGCACTGTTGGAGGGTGGTAGTGAGGGAAAAATGGAGAAGGAGGTCATGGGGGGTGCAGTGAAAACGATTGTTGCACTTGGCACCACCAGCATTAAAGCCCACCCTTCATTGAATTAAATTCTGAAGTAGGCTCCACGCTCTTATCATATGAAGCAATAAATGTGCAAGTAGGTCACTGAATGGGACTCACATCTAAACAAGTGTATAATGTTGGAATGTTTTTGGAGCACCCTTGAGAAGACTCTGTGGTCTTGTGATTTGTAGGGACCTCACACCAGGGAAGTCACAGTGTGATGTTGATCACACTTTGAGGATGGAGCGCGTGTGCTTTAGAGGCAATATTGCAGTGATCTGTACCCGTTTCCGGTCAACGAACACCCACCCCCAGTACTTAGTTTGTAAAAAAATAAATGTTGAGGCCCAACTTGTTGCTCCCAACCTTACGGCCAGCAATATGGAGGGTGCCAAGGCTGCATAATCTTAATTTCATCCCATGCCTCTTTAAATTTCCACTGAACACTCTCTGACCCTCTATGTTTCTCTTTCAGGTTATTTTTCTCCTATTTCCTTTCTTTGTCACTGTTTCCATATTTCACTTTCTCCTTCTATTCCCTTTTAATGTTTTTCTTTCTGTTGCTCAGGTTCAATGTCTGATATGGAAAAAAGCAGAGATCCCCAAAAGTGGGCTCCAGTGTGGCCCATCTGCAACCACCAACATAAATTAAGAATTACCCACCCCACAAACAGTGCTTAACGGTACCTGGCTCTGTCCTGAAAAGGAGGGGGCTCAATGATGCCTGAGGTCAAAGTCCACGTGCAGGACGTATGTACCCAGACAGAATCCCTGTAAACAGTCCCCAAAGAAACCCCATACTCTATTAGACTAAATACATATGCCTCCTCATGTTTGATGTGGTTTAGGAACCACAAGATTTCTGCAGGATAAGCGTCAGACATGGTTAATCGAAGAGCAAATTATATATTTTTAATTTGTTAACAAGTTCCGGATGCACAGGTGGCTCATGGGGAGATAATGAAATAGGCAGGATTCAGGTAAGGAAATTCAAATGCTGTGAGGTGGTAAATTGTTTGAATTGTAAATTGCAATAAGTGTACCTCACTGTTGATGTAATGGTTTACATGGATTGCCTGGTCTTCAATCTAATTTATGTACTGTAAGAAGGATGCCACCTTCATAGCCAATGCTTAAATTGTAACAAAGTAAGTGTCAAGTTCCAATTTTTTTAGAAACATTGGTGGACTTGCCCAAAACAAAGATTGTCTAGATTTGATTCCATCTCGCCTCTTTCATCCACCACCTGACACTCCCTGCCCCTTTATCTCACTTTTGCAGGTTCTTTTTCATCCTTTGTTTTGCACTTTGTGACTGTTTTTCCATCTTTCTCTTTCCCATCTCTACCTTTTCACACTTGTTCTGGATCTAAGTCTGATGATGAAAAATAAGTCCCTGTCCCCAAAAATGAGTGTTGGTCGGACCCACTTCCAACCACTGGCTTAAATAAAGCACCGCATGGAGAATCAAGATACTCAGATAGTTCGCACTCCTCACCTGTGCGTCAGGCCCTAGCAGCTCCCACCCAATCTGAACATGAGGGGCTAGAATTCTCACGCTATCACCTTGGCACCAGGGCACTATTATCCTCCCAAATGGTGGCCAACTCAAGGCAGTGAGAGATACTTGTCAATCCAGGATCTGAACAGCTCCTCTTCATCTCCAACATGGCCCTGTGCCGCACAGATGAACATGGACCAAGAAAGCCAAGGGGAATCTGCTCACTGGTGACTCAGGATGAACCTACTGTTGACCTGCTCAGTCCTTTGGTTTCCAGAGGTCCTATCCATTCCACTAGAAACATACACCCTCAGCAGATCTCTCCAAGTTTTACCTTGCTTTTCCCCACCCATACTCTACATTTTTGGAACCTAAGACCAGCATATTGCATCTGCTGTATGAGGAAGTCCTTCCTCACTCACAGAATCTCCTGAAACATGCACACTTAATCACACATGGTCACACATCTGCAGATGTTCACCTAACCTACAACTGCTGTCACTCAAACAAACCAAACTGATGCACATTGCTCTCGGCACCCCGTGCTTACTCACTGAATCACCAGACTCTCACCTATATAAACAATAAGAATGATCTCCACTCATATTTGCAGACATACATAGCTGTGGGCTGAAGGCCCCTTGAAAATCACTGGTTTTAATCACAAAATTAAATTACTCATGTGCAGCTGACAAGCTGTCTCAGTTGTATGACAGAACCCTGCATGCATTACAACGCATGCCTTTACTACGTGTCTATTACCACAAAATGTCTTTATTCACATATTGGGGTCGATTATGACTTTGGCGGACAGAAAAGCCCGTCTGCCGAAGTCCTGATGGGCAGGTTGCTGCCAGTCCAGCCACCTCCCTGTGGGCCCCATTAAGAGTTTCCTGCGGGGTTGGAAAATGGCCTACAGCATTTTCTCCAGCTCATAATAGGACCGGCGGCAATGCTGTAGTGCGTAGGATGCACGAGCATCCGTCGCAATGTTCACTGTCTGCAAAGCAGTCAGTGAACTTCGTGACGGGGCTGGCCAGGGGGGCCTCTGCACCCCGTCTCCACCAGCCATTTCATGGCGGTGCTACCGCCATGAGCCCGCTGGCGGAAAGAGGAGTCGTAATCCCCAGGGCAGCACTGCTTGCTACACTGCGGTGGTTAAGGACTGCCAGCACCGCCAGTCTGTCCAGTGGCGGTGCTGGTGGTCTGACCGTGGTGCTACAGCTGCAGTTGTAATATGGCTGTCGAACCGTCATCATGACCCTGGCGGTCTTAAAACTGCAAGGGTCATAATGAGGGCTATTGCCTTTACCACACATATGCCTTTATCGTGCATGTCTTTACAACGAATTTGTAAGTTGTACGGAAATGCCTCTTTTAGCATGTTCATCCCCACATTTTTGGACTGAGGCTGCTGGGTTTTTGACTTTGAGAGCACTGAGGCCTGCTAACTAGACCTCAGTGCTAGTGTTCTGGCCCCATACTAAGTATGCATCGAATTGGATTCACCCATTTTGCAAGGCCTGACTTACTTATAAGTCTCTAGTGTGTGGTATCCAGGATACCCAGGGCATATAATGCACAGTGTCCACTCAAGGCTGCAGCACTGTCTGTGCCACCCTTCATGTGGTAAAGTACAAAATGGCACCCAGCCTGCCACTGCAGATCGGAAGGACAGTGTGTTCCTGTCAGTTCGACTTTGCCATTCAAATCAATGACAAAGCCACCATGCCCCTTAATATTATATACAAGTCTCCCCTAAGGAAGGCCTAGAGAGCCCCATGGCAGGGATCTGTATTTTGGTAAGTGAGACATGTATATTTTGATATGTCTCGACAGGAACACATCCAAATTGTCGTTTTGCTGTGGGTAAAGTTGGTAGTCCCATTGCCTAACACAGGGTTACTGGGTGGCAAATCCAACATGCTAGCTTTTGACTGAATGCTACCAAACTGGGTCATGTGAGGTATCAAATTAATCGTGACATTAAATGTGATCTAATGCCCACAGCAGAATTAATGTCACTATTAATAGTTGGCCACTTTTGGAAAAGTGACCACTCTGTGCTCTGCTCATCCAGCGGCCTCACAAAGGCACACATGCATAGACAGCTTCGTGACTGTCTGGGGAGATGTGTGAATGACTCCCAGGCTCAATGACAAAGGCAGTGCTGCAGCAGCGAAGTGTCACCTCCTCTGCCAGGATGGCCACTCAGCAGATTAGCCTGGAGGTGTGCTTTAAAGGGAAAACCAAGCTTGATGGGCAGCCCGGCCCAACACCCCTGAGCCTTTTGTTCTTGCAGACAGTTTGAAGACAGGGCTAGAAGCCGGAAACTCGCGCCAAAAGCTGTTCTACCATGGCCATGTTGTCCCCAGATAGCCAAACCTCTAGGGTGGGCGACCTCGTTCCTCACGACCAAGGAAGGGCTGTGCCATCTTGGAAGGAGCAAGAAAGTGGAATTCTGGGATATCCAGACGCCACACATCACAGGAACTTTGTCACTAGGTAGGATGGAATCTATTAGCCCATTGGCTAGTGACCACTAGGTCCCCTAAGGGTACTTTCTTTGGAAAAAAATGGCACCACTGGCACGTTGACCCTCAGTACTCACTAGATCGGGAAAGAGGACAAGAAAAAGACCACTCTGAACTCATTGGAAGTGCACAAAGAAAGGCTATGACACCAGAGCAACTGCGCCTGCTGGAATTTTGGGCAAGTAGCGTTTGGACCCTGTTCTGCATGCCTAGCTGGGGGAAACATTGATCTCCAGCCCCAAAGAGAAGCAGAGATTTCAAGGGTCAGTTAGCTGCCCCCCAGAATAGCACAGGGGAAATAAAGCTGCAGGAGCCCAAGTTGCCTCTTTGGTAGCCACCACAGAAGCCTTGCCACTACCGGATGCCTGGCACCCCCAAGGACAATTCAGAGATAGCCAAAAGGTGCGCCCATGCCTGTGGGCTCATGAGTGTTGGTTGTGGCCGGATTTGTTACCCAAGAGGGACACCAGCCTCCACCAATGACTTGCACTGTGACTCCAGTGTTGTGAAAGCGCAAGGTCTGCATCGGCAGGCCTTGGAACCTTGCAAAGAGGACTTCATGGGAACCTGAACTCTGTGGCTAGAGTTGCCCCCACTCACCTGTGGACCAAGGACTCAACCATACTTCACCCCCGTGGACCGCCCAGCACCCAGAGCACCTTTGCACCTTTGGGCTTGCATCCCTCAGCATCAAGACCACTCTATTATCGTCTATGGCAGTCATCTTGTAAAGTTTGGCTCTTGCTCTAACAACACTCTAATGGCCAGTTAACTGTCCAAAGTATCTTCTTTAGCCCCCTGGACATTTGTCCTGCCGAACTTGGTCACCTAACTCGGCCAGAGTTGCTGAACTAACTTTTCCAAACTTTTCAAATGTTTCCAAAGTTTTTGTTGACTAATGCTTGTTTGTGGTTAATGCTAAAGGTACTTATTACTTTAAAAATCTACATCTCTGGAACCCTATGGAGGATTTTGAAGGATATGTTACCTATAGAGAAAGGACATATTTTATAAACGCTAGTTACCATTTTATCTTTGGGATTTAGAACCAGCTAAAGTTCCCTGTTGGACTCCCATAGTGCTCTAGCCGTATCTGCTCTGTTATTTTATTTCACTTCTTCCATTCCTCTTCATTGTTGGACACTTGCATCACACTTGGGTTAACACAACCACTTTTCTTGCTATTTGAGTAATTGTGCTATATATTTTACTGATGTTGTACCCTCACCTTTGGGTGCCCTTGACAGTGCACCTCACATTTATCACCAGCATGGTCATTTGACATCTGCCCCTTCATTAAATGTTGGTTGACCCAGCTGGATGGTGGCCTGCGGGCATGGTTGCCTGCACACCCTCTTTGACCGATGAATAGGCATTTGCCTTTGATTATAGGTCTCTGATCAGTAACTTTCCCTACACATCTTGCTCCACATTTATTTTGATTTCTCTTTGCGACTATTCAACATTCATACTGTGTGTGGGAATTTAAATAATTATGTGATTAACCCAATATGTGTATTCTTTTATACATTTTTGCTTTTACATGGGATTGTTTTTCTGATAGGATGTTGGATGTTTCACATTCACTAATCAGGAGTCAAATACTGCCCTGAGCATTTTTCCACACATAAAGCCAGAGACGTTTTAAGGCATGGGCAAAGTGGGCTCTGGTCCAGGGCCCCAGCCTTTCAGGGCACCCTTGATAGACCCAGCTCTGTCTGCAGAGTCTTGCCCTGATGAACTTGAATAATTCATCAACAGATTTTTTAAATAAGTTCTCCCTTCATTTATTTTTAGTGTGGACGATACGTGAAAGTCTATTACAGACATTTTGCAGAGAAATGTTGTGTTTATGTTTCAAGCAACAACCATAACAAATTATTTTAGATAAAATCAGGACCTTACAAATGAAAAATGAGAATGTCACAATACAGAGAATATTTGCAGTAATGTTTGTAAGCTGCTGCTGTGTTACAATATTGAAACGCCGCTATCCTTCAATATTAGATGTAAACATTTTTAGAATTTGGACCAGTGTCCAAATGGAATTTTTAGAATTTGGACCAGTGTGCCTGTGCACTATTAGTGACCCGGCCAAAAAGGGCATGAAAGAGCTAAAATTGTACCATATATTCAAAGCTGCTGTGAACAGGAAGCCCCAAATTCCGTTTGGCTCAGGGCCCCCAAGATCTTTGCAGAATGGTTTAGATGATGAAGGTGGTCTGGTGATCTGCCTCATCAGCTATCACTAGTCCCACACTTAAGGTCTTTAAGGAAAACCAATGGCACAATAGACAGTGCCCCACTGTAATCAGTGGGGAAAGCTATAGAATAAGACCAGTTCCTATGGGGTCCTATTACACGTGTGACACCTTCAGTCACGCTTGGTAATGATGGCAATTGGGCTCTTACTTTCTTTTGATATTCATGAGAGGCCTGTGATGGGTCAACGTTTTCTGTTTATGGTGATTGGGATTGTGGTGCTGGAACACTACTTTGGTGCTCGTGATAAGGTGAAGGCTGGCTGTGGGGGGATCGTTTTCTAATACTCAAAGGTGTGATGCAGTAGTTTACTGCTGACAATGATAAGGAGGTTGCCCATGGGGCAATTGTTGCTAGTGTCAATGATGCTGCTGAGGCAGTTATTTACTGCTGCTCCGGTGATGAGATGGGTGCAGATGGGGCAATATTTCAGTACTAACAGCAACAGTTTACCAATGATAATGGGAAGGGATCTGGGTCATGTGCCAATTGGTTACCACTGATGACGGGGAGGCTGGCTTACAACTGACAATAAGGGAAGCAGAAGAAGCAGCAGTTATGTATTACTGATAGTGTCTGTAGCACAATATGTTGCCACTGATAATGATGGAGGGGTTGGTGATGAGGCACTTGTTTGCTTCTAATAGTGATGGGGAGAGTGTCTATCGAGAGATAATGTACTACTAATAATAATGGAGAGGTTGAAAATAGGTGCCTAGAGGTGACTAGAGATTATGATGGGAGATGCCAATGTAGGTTATGCCATACTGATAGTGGGAGAAGGCCGGCGATGGAGTGAAAGTTTAGTATTGGTAATGATGGGAGGCTGATGATAGAGCAATAATTTACTAATGATAATGATGGGAGGTTGATGGCGCAATAGTCTACCACCGATGATCACAGGAGGTTGACTTTGGGGTGATAGTTTATAATTGATAGTAATTGAAGTTTGATGGGGCTATGGTTTACTATTGGTAAAGATGAGAGGTTGGCAAAGGGGTGATATTTACTGTTGGTAATGATGGGAGGCAGACGATGGGGCAATAATTTACTATTGATAAGGACAGGTGGTTGATGGGGCAATGGTTTACTATTAATAATGATGGGAGGTTGGTGACGAGGCAATGGTTTACTATTGATAATCACAGTAGGTTGACTTTGGGGTCGATAGTTTACTATTGATAATATTGGGAGGTTGGCGATAGGGCAATGGGTTACCATTGATAATGGAAGGTTGGCGATGGGGCCATAGTTTACTACTGATAGTAATGGAAGGCTGATGGAGCTATAGTTTACTACTGGTAAAGGCAGGAGTTGGTGATGGGTCAATAGTTTACTATTGATAATGATGGGATGATGGCAATGCTGACAGCTGATCACCTGAGTTTTCTGTTAATGATGAAAGGGCTATTGGTGATGCAACAGGTGTTTGGGGGGGCTGGCTGGTAATTTACTGCTAACGACGATGGGGAGGCTGGTTAGACAGAGTGTATTGGTGAAAATACAAATATTGGTGATGCTGGTGGCAGCTTTTTTTCTGACAATAACACAAGGTTATTGCTGAGGCAGAATGCTTAATAGAGTAAGCCATTATCGCACACGGTGCTGCGTTTGACACATCATCGTGAAGGTAGAAGTGCTGCTAATATTAGAGGAACTGCAGAGTGGTGACAGCTCAGTACAGGGAGTGCAGAATTATTAGGCTAATGAGTATTTTGACCACATCATCCTCTTTATGCATGTTGTCTTACTCCAAGCTGTATAGGCTCGAAAGCCTACTACCAATTAAGCATATTAGGTAATGTGCATCTCTGTAATGAGAAGGGGTGTGGTCTAATGACATCAACACCCTATATCAGGTGTGCATAATTATTAGGCAACTTCCTTTCCTTTGGCAAAATGGGTCAAAAGAAGGACTTGACAGGCTCAGAAAAGTCAAAAATAGTGAGATATCTTGCAGAGGGATGCAGCACTCTTAAAATTGCAAAGCTTCTGAAGCGTGATCATCGAACAATCAAGCGTTTCATTCAAAATAGTCAACAGGGTCGCAAGAAGCGTGTGGAAAAACCAAGGCGCAAAATAACTGCCCATGAACTGAGAAAAGTCAAGCGTGCAGCTGCCACGATGCCACTTGCCACCAGTTTGGCCATATTTCAGAGCTGCAACATCACTGGAGTGCCCAAAAGCACAAGGTGTGCAATACTCAGAGACATGGCCAAGGTAAGAAAGGCTGAAAGACGACCACCACTGAACAAGACACACAAGCTGAAACGTCAAGACTGGGCCAAGAAATATCTCAAGACTGATTTTTCTAAGGTTTTATGGACTGATGAAATGAGAGTGAGTCTTGATGGGCCAGATGGATGGGCCCGTGGCTGGATTGGTAAAGGGCAGAGAGCTCCAGTCCGACTCAGACGCCAGCAAGGTGGGGGTGGAGTACTGGTTTGGGCTGGTATCATCAAAGATGAGCTTGTGGGGCCTTTTCGGGTTGAGGATGGAGTCAAGCTCAACTCCCAGTCCTACTGCCAGTTCCTGGAAGACACCTTCTTCAAGCAGTGGTACAGGAAGAAGTCCGCATCCTTCAAGAAAAACATGATTTTCATGCAGGACAATGCTCCATCACACGCGTCCAAGTACTCCACAGCGTGGCTGGCAAGAAAGGGTATAAAAGAAGGAAATCTAATGACATGGCCTCCTTGTTCACCTGATCTGAACCCCATTGAGAACCTGTGGTCCATCATCAAATGTGAGATTTACAAGGAGGGAAAACAGTACACCTCTCTGAACAGTGTCTGGGAGGCTGTGGTTGCTGCTGCACGCAATGTTGATGGTGAACAGATCAAAACACTGACAGAATCCATGGATGGCAGGCTTTTGAGTGTCCTTGCAAAGAAAGGTGGCTATATTGGTCACTGATTTGTTTTTGTTTTGTTTTTGAATGTCAGAAATTTATATTTGTGAATGTTGAGATGTTATATTGGTTTCACTGGTAACAATAAATAATTGAAATGGGTATATATTTTTTTTTGTTAAGTCGCCTAATAATTATGCACAGTGATAGTCACCTGCACACACAGATATCCCCCTAACATAGCTAAAACTAAAAACAAACTAAAAACTACTTCCAAAAATATTCAGCTTTGATATTAATGAGTTTTTTGGGTTCATTGAGAACATGGTTGTTGTTCAATAATAAAATTAATCCTCAAAAATACAACTTGCCTAATAATTCTGCACTCCCTGTAGTTTTGTGCTGATGTATTGATTGCTATGAGGTCGTGGCCCGTCTCATCTAAGTGGCCCAGGTCGTGCTCAGTAGATTTGGCGCCAGTCACTCGGTGATGTTTCAGCCTGGCGCATCACATGAAAGGCTCCCCAGTGCTTGGAACGGTAGGTGTGGGACTTGGGTCTGTATATTTTTCCCGTGTGCAGCCCTTAAAAGGAGAACGGGAGGGATTATTTTTTTCATGCACGCATTTCACGAGAATTAGAAAGTTAGTTATGACAGGAAGCTTTCTGACACCTCTGCACAGTAGCAGATAACGTCGCCCCTTTCCTCCCTTGGGCACCGCTTTCCATCAGAGAAACCAGGGAAATTCCCGCCTGTGAAACCGAAAGCAACAGTAGGTCAGTTGCGCAGGGAGCTCGAGGCAGCGCGGCAGCCATTCCGAGGAAATGTCGGGCGCGCAGTAGGTGGTCACCTGTGGACCTCGCTCTCTGTCCCTCAAACCCAGGAGGAAATCGCACAACACCCGCGGGCACCCCACACCCTGCTGGAGTGGTGTGCGGGCGCTCTGGGCAAAGGTTTTCTCACCACCCTTTTGTGATGAAATGCGGAGCTTCTTTCCCCGCGAGGGCGTAAACCCGACCCCGGATCGCACCTCCGACCCGCGGAATGGCCTCGCTCCTTCCGGCCGGGACCCAGGGGGCTCTCCTCGTCTGCCTCGTGCTTCAGCTCGTGAGCACTGGTGAGTACTGCGTGTGGTGTGTTGTTGGGTTGGAATAAATGTCCTCATTACTTTAACACCGATGAAAAGCTACAGCAGTTACAAAGCTGTGATCTAACTGAAAAATGTACGCGGGTCTCTTATTTTAAAACAAAGATAGAGCACAGTAGGGCTCTGTTTTCCATGAGTGTTGATTCCTGTACTCATTGCTTGAGTGCTCCTCTCTACAGTCGCGCTCGAGAACAGCCTCACGCTCCAGTTTACTGCGGACCTTCAATGCTTGAGTCCGATCAATCGGATTTCATTTCTTTTGTCCGGTGTCTCTAGGTCCTGGGAAAGCTTTTCACTGCCAAAGGCTAACAAGAGACGGTGTTTATTCAAATAAAAGACAGGTGGCCCCAGCCACTCTTTCTTGAAGGGCATTAAAATTAATGACTTTTTTCAAGAGCTGGGCCCGGAAATAGTGTCAGCTGCCTGACATAAGAAGGAAACAAATTCACAATCTGGCCAAGAACCAGGCTAATATGAAATGGGTTTATTATTTTAAAGCTTCCAAAAAGCATACAAAGAGGTTGTAAAGATATAAATGCGAGACAATCCTTTGTTACTTTGTAGCGAATCCTAATAAAACTAGGGTTGGGTGTAATTCACTTTGGGAAGGCTGCTCTGGTGTCGTGGTTCACTGAGCTGGCACACCCACAATCGTCCATTGGCTGGATTGGCCTTGAGAATGAAATGTCACTGGGGATGGTTTTGCCCACATCAAGGTCAGGTAGGGAAGGTGGCCCTGCCTGGAGCCTGCAACCTGGAGCCCTTGCTTTCTAGGTGACAGCCATGAGGTTGCCCGCCTGTCATGGGGGTATTATGGGATCTGTCCACCTCGCAGGAGCCCCAGACTCCTCCCCAGTCCAACACCATGCTGGCCTGAGTAGGGAAGGTGACCCTGACCGGTGCCTGGAGCCATGGCTTCCCAGGGGAAGCCATGCCTTCTCTTACCTCGGACAGGGCTGGGGGGATTACGGGAGCTGTCCAGTTTGCAGGAGCACCAGACTTCTCCCTAGACCAGTGCCACCCTGGCCTGGCCCTGGTCTGGGCCTTCACGTTGGATCCTGCCTCTGCTCCACACACCTGAAGTGCATGAGGGTGCGCCACTGTCTGCAGCCACAATGCCCCGGGTTGGGACTGTCACCACGAGTCCATCGAGTAAGGAAGCTCTGGGCTGGTGCCTTCCACCTGTCTGGTGCCTGAGGAGCTAAGGAGGTTTAAGCCCCCAGCCTACCCCCACTCTCTGGCCTGCTTGGAAAGCCATTTTTCCTCAACTATTAAGCCCCCCCTCTAAGTGGGGGGGGGGGGGGTGACAGACTCCAGGGGAGAGACAAAAGTGAAAGTTAGCTGCTTTGGCCCTCCCCCAGCGCCCATGCCATCTGGTCGGTCATCCACTGGCTGGTCATCTGGTCAGCCAGCCCTGCCACCTGGCGGCTCGGCCTCACCTGTTCACTGGAATGCCTGGGCAGCAGCAGACGGCAAGGCTAGCACTCAGGAGGCTCCTTCCTCGAGCCACCAACCGGTTTCTTCCCTCCAGGTGGCTCTGCTGGTGCCTGCTCCGGCCATCTTGTCACCCTGCTGACCTGCGAGTGGTTGTTCCCTCATGGCCCAGAATTAGACAAATTAGTTAGATTTACATGATTCACCGACCAACAGTGAGGTTGTCATGCATGAAATCACGGGAACATTGATTTGCAACTCAATGTGTAATTCATTCTCTCACAGAGTAAAGTAGCTTGTGCAAACATACACTGCTGCACTTGACATGAAAAGAAGTCTACTCATGCACGCCCCTTGAACTTAAAGGGGGTGGGGACTCCTATCACGTTTCTCATTTATATTGAGAACTGGGCTTCCGTTTGTTTTGTTTTTACTCTGTCCACACCACAGGTATCTGCAGGCACCTCTTGCAGCTAAGAAATCTTCTTGTAAAACAATTTTACGTTACATAATATCGGAGGCTCTGTAGGTCCTTAAATGAATTTTTTTTTTATTTTCTGTACCCTGAGTGCCATCTTGAAAATAGTTGCTGCTTTGGGAGCAGTGCCTGTGGTGTAACATAAATCTGTATGAACAGTGAAGAAAAATGTCTTCTCGATACTAAGTAAGTCTGACTTTTTTCACTTGGCAGACAAAAGCCCTTCTCCGTGCATACACTGAAATTATTAATGTTATCTTGGCTTACCTTTCAACTCTTCAGAACAATTCTCATCATTCCTGAATACAGCAAACAACAGCTGAAGTTTGCCCATTGGTCTTTGCAAAGTGCATGCTACTGTACTGCACCACGTACTGTACTTAGTAACGTTTGATCTATAAAGAAAAGTGTTCTGTTGACATCTGCAAATTAACCACAGACAGTGGAACAGAAGGCCAATGCAGCAAATCCACTGTGACTGTAGTATTGCGGGATTCCAGTGCCCCCAATTCTGACCCATTATACTAAGATTTGCTGCCTATACCTACATCTCTAAGCCCTTAAGCAAATGCACCAGCAGAAACATTTAATAGCAAAAACAGCTAGGATATCTGTGTGATAGATGTTCCCACTGTTGTAACTTTAGGTCAGATAGTAAATCATAAGTTGTAATATTGTTTCGTCCGCCTCATTCCTTCATTCATTTGGGGTGCATAAAATAAGCACAGCCGAGATGGGGAACGATAACTGGTTAACAGTGCCTCTAAACTGCAAGGCTACATTGAAAGTGACATTGGTAAAAACCCAAATAAAAGAGTGTGAGACACATAAGTTTGGACGTACGCAACCCTAGTTCTACTATAAATGCTGAATTGTTATAATGATTCTCTGCCTTTAAATGTCTGGGAAAGTAGAAGTACGCACATCTTTGACTTCCTTTGAGTATTAGACAGGGTTTGGTGTGGACATTCAAAGCAGCATTGTATGTTGCGGGTCATCCAGGGGAAGGGGTGTTTATCAACTGGCTGAACTTCCATTAAACAGATATAGAAGATGGTGGACCATCCATGGTGGAAGAAAATAGGCTGATCATCTGAGATGATAATGACTGATGGTATTGACAGTGCGGACCATCCATGGTGGATTGGGGGTAAATGGAGAAGACCGTCCATGGGTGCTGTTTTCAGTTTATACCTCATGCCCCCTTGAGGGTTAGACAGCAGGATATGTATGGCATGTCAGAGGCTTCCTATCCCGCTGGGCACTGGAAGCTGACCATCCATCGTAGAACAGGTAGCTTTCCATCCATGGTAGGGAACAGGTATATACTTATAGATATGGTCACCATATTGTTCCAAGGCAGATCTGGGACACTCTATCGTTCAACAATTCACACTGAATTGTGTCCTAAAATCCAATTGTGCAATTTATTTTTGAACCAGTCTTTACCAACCAATGTAGCGGTGTCTAGAATAACTGGAGCAAACAAGTTTTGTGGCCTGTTCTTAAAACCAGCTTGTCGCTGGAGATAAATTAAAGTACTATTTCGGCTCCTTTGATGAATAAAGCATGTCTTTTTTGAAGTTTTGAAATGAAAGTGTTAGGACTTTCTTTTAAAGGTTGGGACGTTCTTTTAAATATCTCAATATATCAACTGGCACACAAGGGATTCTTTTTGCACGTATGTTCAAGAAACTACGAACATCACACAGGATAGATATTGTTTTTTAAAGCATTCACAAACAAGTGCTTTGTGGTTCTTAATGTCATGTGTCAGATAGTGGGTAGGTCAACACTCTGGCACATGGATCCAGAATCAGGCATACAGCTCTTTCAGAGATATGGCACTGATAAATATGAATGTCCAAACAAATCAGGGATGATTGGTAATCCTGGTATTGTACATGCTACTAACCAGCTTTGCAGAGTGACGGTATTTGACAATCATTTGTCATACTGGCATTGTCCATCCTTGCACTGAGAGAGAGCTCATTATCCATGGGCAATACAGGGCCATGTAAAAGATACTGGGCTACTGTGGGGACATCAGGGTATAACATTCATAGGGAGATACCTGGAGTTAACCTTACAAAGGGGGCGAGGGCACTTGGGTTTCAACATTTATCAGTAGTGTGCTGCAAGCTCACCATTCATGGTGGTACAGGGGCTGATTTCATGTGGGCTCCAGGCGGTTCACAATCTACTAGAAATGCAGAGAGCTACACATCCCTGCGGGGTATATAACTTAACAACCTCAGGGCTAGAGGCTGATAATGAATAAGGGGTAGGGTAGAGGGGAATGAGAATTAAGGGAGTTCAGGTGTTCGCCAAGGATTGAGGTATAACATGGTCTGACAATAGCTCACAAATGCCATTCTTTAGTCACTTTCAGCAAGTACGTAGATCTTTTGTAATGTTCAGATCCTTACTAACTCTCTGCTGGTCCCTACAGTTTCCCACCCTACCAGGAGTTGAACAACTCTCTTAGCTTCCTACTTTACCAGAAGATTGCTGACAATAAAGCCGCTAACCAGTTGGAAGGCTGAAGTGGGCTTTCCTCGGCTTCCTTTTCACTGCTTTCAGAGTGCTCCGTAAAGGTCAGACTTTCCAGAATTTGACCTTCGAAGTTCAGGGCTAATTCCCCTTGAATCAATCATGATGTTTTTGAACGTTCAAATCCCTCTAGTAATCCGTGGGCTATCTGCCAGAGAAAATGTCAAAAGGGGTAAAAATGTGTCCCCCCGTTCTTAAAACCACCGAGGGGCGTAACTGCAACATCCGATCACAGTATTTAAAAAAAAGCTGGTTATTTCTTTAAATAAGAGATTTAGTGCACCTCATTTGGAACATATTGTGAGCCATGTCAATCAGTATGCCCTCTGAATTCCTGCCACTTGACCCTGGCCATAGTTTGTGGTTTTGCTATTGTTCGACTCTGGTATTTTTTTTCAACCCTCATTACAAGTGGTCTAACAATATTCGATTTGTAATATGATTTATGCGTTTTTTTTTTAGAATATAAAAGGAGACTCTAAAATGTGAGAGAGTTCAGAAAATTACAGGGGCATTCATATTTTGGTGCAGAAAGCAACAAAATACAGGTTGTGACACATTTTCTGGGTAAATAACCATAATAGATGCTCTTCATCACAGCCAATACATAGCATACCTCACTTTATCATTATATACTGGGTGTCATCACACCTAACTTCAGGCCACTTGTAATGAGGGCCTTCATCTCTTCTTGACTTATAGCTGGGGGGGGGGGGGGGTAGTTTCAGCTATATGAAGCAGTCTGCCTTTGGACCTCACCTGCTTACGAATGGCTCACTTGGAGGTGAAAATTCTGTGAAGTCATCTCATTGGTCAAGTAAGAAGCTTTTTAAAAGATAATATTATCTTCGATGACACCCGGTAATTTCCATCCCCACACCCCCATTGCCAGCTGATACTGGTAGTGTTGGTTACCTGATTCTTCATGACTTATCTGTGGTGTTTGACAGTTGCTAACAGCATCATCCTGGGCTGGATCCTAGAGACTGGCATTAGTAGCTGTGTGAACAATTGATTTGCACGTTTTCTGATAATACTCCTATTCCTATCTGGCTCCCAGGCATTGTCCCTCAGGGACCCACAGAGATTTGTTTTGTCACCCCATCTTTTCAATTTGATTGGCCAGGCTGATCTGTGATGCTGGCTGTCTGTTTTTTCGTGTATGCGGGTGGCACCCAGATCATTCTCCGTCTTTATGTACAGGAGGATCTGGGTGGCACTTTCTAGGAATGCATGAGAGAGCTCAGATTTTGTATGGTCTCTCACTGCTTCAGACTCAGCTCTGGAACTGGAAAAACAGATGTCATGATTGCTGATGATCATTTTCATTGTCTAGTGACCTTTGGCCACCTGAGATTAGTACTAGACTTTATGCCAAAGCCTTGTCTTTGGACCTGAATGAGATCTTTGGGTATTTGCGCAGATCTACTCTGCATTTTAGGCTTGATATTTCCATTATGACTATCTTGTTTTTACCATAAATGGAAGGAAGACAATAAGCTATTCTCAGGCAAAGACTTGTTTACAGTCATGTTCTTTACATTTGTCTCACCTAAATTCCTTCAGAAACACCTTCAATATGTACTAAATGTGATGGCCAGAGTTAGTTCGAGAGCCACCAGATTCTGCTGTGTAACACCTCTTCCCTGCACTCTTTAATGCTGCTCTGTTGATTTGAATATTTCATTCAAGGTGGTGTGATTAGTTTCTTCCTGCTGTTTTTGAAAAATTAAATTCAGTATTCTCTTGTCCATTACTTGTGCTCTAGTGGCATTGGACAAATAAAGATGCCCACTTTTTGTCAGCAGATACTGGGGGTTCATCAATTTCTGTGTAGGCCCCAGCACTGTTAACTACCTTTGACCTTCCTTTTGGATGGTACTACTGTGCTTCCATTTAATAGATTAATTACTTCGCTCTTCTCCCAAAATTGAGCTGTTAAATCTGCTATGAGTATGACAATTCCTCTATTTCTCTTAGTGTCATAAATCCTTTTGGTGTTAGCACGCTTTACACGTTGTTAGTAACAAACTATCCACGGGGGTACTGAGTGTTCTTTTAAGGGAGAGCAGGCTCACCAACCATGAGGTACATGTAACTCACTATGGAACTGATGGGGTCTACTAATTTTTGCAAAGCCTGGTTATGCCATAAGTTGGGCACAAAGGACTGATATTGAGGGGATGTTTGCTTGTTATGCAAATATCTAAAGTAAGCCACGGTGGTAAACTCAAATAAGTCACAAATCCCTTGAGAGGGGATCACACATTATAGGTATGAAATCAACTAGTTATTAGTAACCATGATGAAATAAACTGCTTATATGTTAGAGTGTCTCGCAATCATACACAAACAAATTATCAATTTATACCAAAAATACTAGAGGACAGAAGACAGAAACAGAACAGTTAGACCAAATGTTAGTCCCTGCAATATGATCTAAGGCAGTGTTCCCCAACCCCCGGGCCGCGGACCGGTGCCGGTCCGTGGATCATTCGGCACCGGGCCGCCCGAGGAACTTCAACTTCATTTCACTGTGGCGGGCGGCTGAGGCGCAGAGCATTGCGCCCTCCCAAGCGGGCCACGGAAAAATTAACAAACATTTACCGGTCCGCGGCGATAAAAAGGTTGGACAACACTGATCTAAGGCATCTAAGAGGAACTGAAAAATGATGGCATTAAGCACCTGTGCTGTCTTTGAAAACAAGCAGAAAGAAATGTTATAGAATGTAACATGTAATCTTGGGCTAAAACAGATTGAACTATCTCCCATCTTGTCAACACCTTAATCTCAGTTCAAGACTGGATGACCTCTCATAACCTAAAACTGAACCCATCCAAAATTGAATCCTTCCTCTTCTCTTCTTTGAATTCACCACCTCTATTCAACATCCTCAATAGCAAACCCACCATTGTTGAAAGTGCCAAATGTTTGGGAGTCACTCTGGATAAAAGATTCAGCCTTCAAACCCAAATCAGCACCATGGGCAAGAATGCGCAATATCATCTACCCCTTCTTGGGAGAAACAGCCACTACATTCCTGAGCAAGACCAGAAATCTTCTGCCCAATCACTGATTCTCTACAGAATGGACTATTGTAACTGTCTTTTGACAGGTCTCATCAAGACCTACCTCAACCCTCACATATCAGTTTTACAGCGGCCTGCATCATCTATAGGGCAAAAAGAAACAACCATATTCCACCAATGCTTGTCGCTGTTCGCTGGCTTCCCATTGAAACCAGGGTGATTTATAAGTTTAGTTTAGTTTCGAGGATTTGTAGAGCGCATGGCTAACCGAAGGCCTCCGAGCACTGAGGAAGATCACTAGGTAAGAGGAACAGACCTAAACAGGGAACAATACAGTTTTACATTTTCTACGAAAAGGAGATTCTGACATGTCATGACAAAGTTCCAAGGGGAGGGAGTTCCAGATCTTAGCTGCTCTACAGACAAAGGATCTACCCCCCCATCTAACTTTCTTAGCGTGAAAGGAGTTAATTTAAAAAGCTGAAGAAGATCTGAGTATTCTCCGGAGGGTATAGGGAGTGATCATTTGTCTGAGGAAGCCTGGGCCCTTGTTTAGAAGGGCTCAGTGAATAAAACGCATAGCTTTAAAAATAAAGCGTTGTTCAATCGGAAGCCAATGGAGGGAAGCCAAGGCTTGAGTGGCAGATGAATATCTGGGAGTGTCTGTGAGTAGGCGAGCAGCAGCATTCTGCACCACCTGAAGTCTCCTTAGAACATGTGAAGGAGAGCGAAGGATCAGTACGTTCCCATAATCGAGACGTGAAAGTATCAGAGTCTGAGTAAGAAGTCTTTTGGCTGAAAATGGAAGTAATTTAAAGATTTTCCTGAGGGTTCCTAGAAAACCGAAACAGGTAGCTGCCAGTTTCTTAGAATGGCATTCCATTGTAAGGTGCGGGTCTAGCTAAAAGCCCAAGCTTTTTATCGCAATCTTTAGGCGGATGTAGATCTTAGGCAAGTTCACTGCTAAGGATGGGGACCTAAGTAAGGAAGGATTCCCGATGATCATAACTTCTGCTTTCCCATCGTTGAGCTTAAGCTTGCTCTCTATCATCCATCTGGTGACATCCGAGAGACAGGAAGATAAGTTAGCTTGTTCTGGGGTATTCTTAGCAGAGAAGGAGTAGACCAACTGAGTATCACCCGCATAAGATACTAGAGATAGTCCATGTGGCTCAATAATTCTTGCCAGGGGGGACATATAAATGTTAAAAAGAGTAGGGCTCAGAGAGGAGCACTGCGGCACCCCACAACTAAGTGGCATAGGTTTAGAAAAAAAAGATCAATCTAGGACTTGAAAGGCCCTGTCCTTCAGAAAGTCAGAGAGCCACTCAATTGGAGTCCCTGAAAAACCAATCCAAGAGTTTCTCTGAAGGATAATATTATGATCTACAGTATCGAATGCAGCACTCAGATCCAAAAGCATAATTGCTGCATAGCCACCTGAATCCAAGCGTTGACGGGTGTCCTCGGTAACCGCCAACAGGGCAGATTCCATGCTATGCAAAGGTCTGAAACTCATCTGAGTGTGATGTAGAAGATTGTAATCCTCGAGAAAGCCTGAAATTTGTTTGTTAACATGTTTTTCGATAATTTTAGATTTTATCGACAGAAGGGCAAATGGTCTATAATTGCTTAATGACCTAGGATCAAGCCTAGGCTTTTTTAATAAAGGTTTGATGACAGCATATTTCCAGTTTTGTGGAAGCTGACCAGAGGTGAGAGAATTATTGAGAATCCTAGTTAGAACAGGCACAATAACGTCCGCTCCGAGGGTTAATATAGATGGTGGGGCCGGATCATGAGGAGAGCCTGATTTTATAAGGCGTAGGAGATCGAGAACTAGGTTCTCAGAGGCTGAAACGCTATGAAAGTGACATTCGAAGGGTCTTGAAATGCCGTAGTGGCTTCTTGTGCGGAGAGGTGGGAGAAGCCTTGTTGAATATCAAGAACTTTTTCATGAAAGAAAGCTGCCAAATTATTACAGTGCTCCGAAGATGCTTGAATTGGGCTGCAAGGAGAAGGGTCTTGAGTTAATTCTTTAAAAATTTTAAAGATTTCTTTAGGAGAATTGGAGGATTGTTCTATTCTGGCAGCATAGAACAGTCCTTTCCCAGTTTTAATTTCCTCATGATAATCTCTAATTGCTGCCCTATATTCACGTTTAGAGTAATCGTCATAGGTTTTTCTCCATTTCCTTTCTAACTCTTTACATATCTCCTTTTATGTTAGGAGAAAACCAAAAGGACTTCTTGGTACGTGCAATGTTATGGACGGTCTTAGCCAGAAATACATTGTCCAGGGAGTTGGAAATCCATTCATTAAATGTTGAGGCCAAGCAAGTCTCATTAGTAGTGGAGAACGGACGATGACGTTCTAAACTAGCTATCCAGTCTTTGTGACTTAACTTAGACCAGGGGCGATGCGTGGTATTGCTAGACGAGAACTGAGGGGGTGCAAGGGTAGGAGGGAGTAAAAGAGAAGTTAGATAGTGATCAGTCCAAGCTCGAGGGAGTAGAGGCAAAACCGTAAGGTTTGACAAATTACTAAACACCAAGTCGATGGTGTGTCCTTTAATATGAGTGGGGCCTTGGATCAACTGTGGCAGATCTAAAGCTGCTAGATCCATCAACAGTGTTTGCCAGATTGTTATATTCATCATCAACTTGAATATTAAAATCACCCAAAATGGTGAAAATAGAGTTCATACAATCAAAGTCTGATATTAGTTCTTGTAAAGCCTGAAGAAATTTCCTCTCCGGACCAGGAGGACGATAAATTATTGTTCCAGATAGAGTAAAGGTAGGATTGATTGTTAATGAAAAAAAGAGACTTTCACAGTCTGTAATAGACAAGTTTTGGGTAGTAGAATTTATAGTATTTTTTAACAATGATTGCGATTCCACCTCCTTTGGAGTGAGGTCTGTTTAATCGGTATATATGATAATCATGGGGAAGAGCCACGGCTATATCAGGACCAGAGTCCTCGGATAGCTAGGTTTCTGTTAGAAATAACACCTCCGGAGCATTATCAATTAATAGTGAGAAAATATGGAGTTTATGCACAGGCAGGGAACGACAGTTGAGTAGAAGGATTTGGCAACCTTCACCAAAGCTGTTCTGCTACTGGAATGGGAAATGAGACGAGGGAGACCAGTGACACACATTGCAAAGTATAATAGGGGAGTCAGGATTTAAAGAGTGTTTACAGAGGTGAGAAGTGTCCTTTCTGATAGCTAACAGTTGAGAAGCTGAGTAGAGTAAGCTTTCGGGAGAGCCCTGGGTAGCATTCCTGGTGTCTGGTCTCGATCGGGCGCAGACTGGCGCAGACGGGCTTGCCTTGGGCTCGCCTGCTGCGCGCATCCACTGCGCACTCACATCATCAAGCCCTTTATTGTGGGCCGGAGCTGCAGGCAAGAAAGACTAGACCGCCTCCCAAAATAGCGGCTCTAGCTGGAACAAGCAGGAGGGTGGAAAATGGCAGTTTTAGTGAGGAGAGGACTGTCAAAATGCCACTGAACACGGGCATGTAAAAACAAGTTAAAATATCAGTAAGACTATCTCAGTAGTAAAAGGTAAGTAAGCAACACAAGGATTAATCAAAATTCGATAGGGAAGGTCAACATACCTTTAGCCTAGTGATCCCCTTAATGAGGAGAGGAGTGTCAAAATGCCACTGAACAAGGGCATGTAAAAACAGGTTAAAATATCAGTAAAACAATCTCAGTAGTAAAAGGTAAGTAAGCAACAGGAGGATTATGCAAAATTCGTTAGTGAAGGTCAGAATACCTTTAGCCTAGTGATCCCCTGCGTGCTCGCTTCATCAAGCCCTAAGATTGCTTATATCACCCACAAGGCCTGGGGTACATTCACCCCTTGGTACCTAGCAAACAAACTGAAGCTTTCGGAGGCGCCAGACAATTGTGAAATGCAGAAGCTTTGTTGCTAGAGCCTTTGACTTTTACAAAGGAATGACTCATTGCACAACTCTTCTCAATAATGCAACTAAAACATGGAATTCCTTACCCCTGAAATTATGTACCACCCCCTTATTGCCTATCTTCAAAAAGGAGCTGAAAGCCTTTCTCTTACAAAGACATTTTGGACAGCTGTTCCTTCAGGAATCCTCCCTCAAGAAAATGTGCCCATAATTGAATCTAACTGCGCTTCTCCTGTCTCTCCTCACCTTGCTGTTGCTACTATCACCACCTACTGCCTCCTTTGAATATGTATATAATATATGCCTGGTAACAACCGAAACGAACATATATCCGTTTCTTTCGACCCTCATCCTCGTGCCCTTCGTAATTATTGTAACTAGCAACTGTCAAGGATATGACACACAGGCCTTCGAAACTGATAACAGCATGAGCCACACTATACCCAGCGTGATGTAAAATAAATTGCTGTTCTACAAAGAAAATACACATTTAAAGAATAAGTTGTTCTTTTACCATCTAGATGTGAAAATAATTTGATAAAAAACATACATTGATTGAAAATATTAATTGAAAAAGAAAAAAATATTTGAATGCATTTAGGGCCCTCAAATCATTACAGCAAAATAATATGTTGCAAATTTCATCATTCTGTGGTCCTCTTTGGCATATAAACACCATACAACTAGGCAGTTATTACATGTTGTACTTATCCTGCTGTATTCAGGTTAAGCAAAATATCTTAATGTGAAGAACTATTGCAATAGCTTACTTTTGATGGCTGTATAGTGCCTGACAATGATCAATGTGTGCACCAAATAATCTGAAACATGTACTAGTTAAAAAGTGTAGCTTACTTCCTAACAAATATTTTAAGGGGAATATGACTAGTCCAAGTTCTCCTAAAAAACATAGTTTGCCTTATTCCGCTCATTAAATTATCCTGTTACTCCAGTTTCCACAGCTTCAAAGGGTGCCCTGTATCTTGTACTATTTCCACCCTTTTCAAAGTGCAACAATCTCCACTAGTCTTGGCATTACCATGCACACTCGCCCAGTAGCAAGTATCCTGATTTATAGACTCTTTAATCTGTTTGTGTGTTAGAAATTGACACAGTAGGGACAACTCATAACACCATATATGGAGCAGAATAATAATAATAGTAGGCTTGTACTTTTCCTGGGAGAAATATAAAAAAAGTCATATCAGTATAGGACACTGTGCAAGTCCAACCGTCCCAGCCAGAGAATGAGCTTCTCAACCGAGTCTCTGCACAGAAGATTTGGAAAACCTACTTGAATTACTAGTTTCTTCCCTCTCCCAGGTAACGTATCTCAATTTGTTATAAGACTATTGTACAAGGAGGACAGAGAGCAATAAAGAGTGCAAATAGAAAAGTCTAAAAGAGGAGTAAGAGGGTGCAAGTAAGAGTTTCCTTGTCTCTTTATGTGGAGCGCACAAGCACTCTTCTCAATGAACATGATAGATAGCCTTCTTTATCTCTACATGGATTGCTACTCCTCCTGAGTACCTCTCATGGATAGCTGACTTCCTATACGCCATCCAGCCAGCTGCCTTCCATTGTGGCTTCACTGTCTCCTTCTTCCACTCTGTGGATGGTCAAGGTCCAGCCCTTTCTCCTCTATGGAAAGGTAACCTTCAGTATCTTTAATACTGCACCTTATAGATTCTCAGGATTTATGGATTCCCGACCAGCCCATTGACTCTCACCCCTTGCATTGTCTACTTGCTGTCCCCCAGAACAATGAGCTGCCCCCTTTACTGCTATAACCACATAGATAACTGAGACTCATTCCCTGCGGTTAGTTTCCACATTGCAGCCTATGGATGGTCAGCTCATGATTGTCAGTGCTTTCCAAACCCTAAATAGATGGCTCACCACCATATTATGCTAAAACTCACTTATTGTTCAAACAAACAGTGTTATAGAATAAAAGATGAAGTCCAAATTCAATGCGCTTAGAAATTAAAATTCTACATGCTAGATTTTAGGAGTATTCTTTTTGGAAGTTGCTAAATGTGCACACGCTTCTCCCAAAAATTAAGTAGAAATTATGTAGATGCTTGCAGTCCACAACTATGTATGAGAAATTACAGCTGTACTGCTTTCTCAACTACAAGTTTCCAGTCTCCTACTATCAATAGCTTAGAAGCAGGTTGGTGCAAGATGCCACTGAAACAGACGTTTTAGACTAGCTTTCCTCCATTGGGCATGGGCAGCCCCCTTGCTTTCATTCAAAAAGAATATTCCTCCATTGCCCCCTGTCAAATGCTATGTACAGTCCTTCCTCACAAGCCCCATAAAAGCACCCACTCTGTGCCCTCTTTGTCTATTTCTAAGAAACTAGATGTTGGATCTGCCACTCTCTGTAAGAAAGGAGCTCATCTTTCTCAACCCCCTTTAATTGACGGGTTGAGAATCCATTGCAAATCTATCCTCCTCATTCAGGCCATACTCTTTTTAATCTGCACAAATTGTTTGATCGTCCCCTTTGAAAACACATCTCCAACTTTGAGACAACAGCAATCCCTCCAGCAATAGAAAGCCTTCTAATCTAGCTTGCTGAGAAATCTTGATTTCCACAATGGATTGAATGGGGATGGAAAATTAGTAAGCCCTTTCTTTGTCCCCATGGCATCCAAGATGCTCAAAGCAGTAAACAAAATATATTTTTGAAGACTCAAAATTAACTCGCACCCGAAGGGAACTATAACTCGCACCATCGCCATGTACAGCTAATTACTCCAAATATTATTTAATTGATGAGACCTTGTATGGCATCTTTGATATTATCACTGCAACATTTGCAATAAAGTTATTGATTAAATAAAACTGTGCCTGGCAAGGGGGCAAGTTATAGTTACCTTAGGGTGCGAGTTATAGTTACTTAAAAGAACTCCAACTATAAATGCTGAATTTCTATGGTTTTGTAAGAGGAAATTCAGAACCTAACTATAACTTCCCTGTAACCTTTGATAAAATTAAACATTGAACACATTTGCTGCTTGATACCCATACGTTTGGAAATTAAATTCCTAAAAATCCCATAGTTCATGGAATTCCTTCAGTAGGAGGTTGTGCGCTCTTCCTATCTTCTATTATCACTGATCTGGCCACCAGTATCGCAATAAGGACTTGTCATATCTGTTTTTTAGATAAATGAGTTGGCTCCAGAGTACAGCCTAACAATATAAGTACTGAATCAATGTTAAGAGTGTTCTGGATTAATTGACTCAATTTGCGGAATAGTTTTCCACAGTACTCATACAAGGTAAACAGCCTTCACCACACTGTCATTACCATGCAATACATTTACCACACATGCATCATTTTCATTTAGGGCTGGGTAATGGTATAGGGTGGTAAAGGTAGCTAAACAAAAGGGGCTTGGGGAGGTTTTCCCCCAGTAAATGAAAAAAATATGTAACTAATTTAAAAAAAAGTTGGGGCTCCCCTCAAAAAGAAAAAAAATGAATTTTATACGTACACACTCAAAAAAAAAAAAAAAAAAATATATATATATATATATATATATATATATATATATATATATAAAACAATCCAGTTCCTCAACAATAGAAGCAAAACAAAGGCCAAAATGCTGATGTCGTAAACACGGCCAGATACAGCTGAAACGTGTTGATGCTTTGTTCCATTGTTTCATGCTTGGACGAAATAAAATATTGATCTTCAGCACTACCTGGAGTGGCCCCCTTGTTATTCTTCTATCGTTGAGGAACTGGATTGTTATATGTTATATTGGAATGCCCGGGCAGCTTGGGGTGCACCACCAGCATTTTGGTGCTGGCTGTTAAACGCTGCTGGTGGAGTGGAATATATATATATATATATATATATATATATATATATATATATATATAAAACCCACTAGCGGTCCTCAGTGGGCACTTATAGTTACTGCTGCATTTCCAAAGGAAGAGCATTTTTTGATTTGCTAATACCGTTGGTGCTACTGGACAAATCTTTCCAAAATGTTCCAATGTTCCAAAAAAAGTTCATCCACCCAGCTCCATCCTGCAAAGTTGTGGGGTGATCCATGAACGGGGACCAATGCATTTTCTATAGACTTTTTTTTGGAATGCAATGCTGCTAAATCTGTAGTATTAAAACAGATTTGTCAGGAAGCTAAATCTTCGTCCAGAAAGCTGCTTTCTGTGATTTGGTGTAAATCTATTCAGTAGTTTTTGAGAAATTAAGGTTACAAAATATTTGTATATCTGGACGGTTGGGTTAGGGAGACTCTTGCAAGAGTCCAGCGAGCACAAAAATAGAGCACTGAGTAAACAAAAATATTGTGGTGACCATTACTGGACTCTGGCAGGGGGCTTAGGACCTCATTTAGAAATTGGCGGAGGGGTACTCGTCACAACCGTGATGGATATCCTGTCTGCCGTATTACGATGTCCATAGGAAATAATGGAATCGTAATATAGCAGATGGGATATCCGTCACACTTGTGATGGAGTAACCCCGTCCGCCAAACTGTAAATCAGGCCCTAAAACCCTTGTTTCAAAAATGAGTAAAGAAAAGATATTAGGGGGGCAGGATAGCTATATGCTGCCCCACTAGCCCCTGTGGTGGATGAAAGAGGGACCCTCTAGGGACCAAAACATTTTTTTAAATATTTTTTTTGTCACAGTCTTGTGGTATTCCTGCAGGATCGCTTCAAAAATCCTAAAAGGTGGCTGCCATATTTTTGAACTTTAAAGGACACCTGGGTCTGCCCATGTGCCGGGGGTCAATGCATATCATTATTAAGGGGGGATGTGTGTTGGGCCTCCTCCCTGAGATTATTTCAGCCTCAGGAACCCCACTCCTGGGGCCTGCCATGTAACTGAAAGGGAAAGGGGAGCACCACCCCTTCCTCTGAGCCCCTTTGAGGCCACAAGAGCCCCATCCCCTGGGCAGAATTTTCAAATAAGAGGACACAGGTGCACACCTCCATCACCAACCCTTTACAGGCCTAGGGAATGTGTGCAACCTCCCTCCATGAGCCTTGAAGGGTCCCGGGAACCCTTTCTCCTGGTGTCAGCTCACTTGTGTTCTATGGTGCCTACCCCAGGACACTGTTTCCATGCCCCTAGCTTGCGGGTAGGAAAAACTTGTCTGTTCTCACCCAGCAGGAGCTGCAAAACTGCTCCTGCAGGGTGAGAGTAGACATTTGTGTCCCAGACCACACACTTTGCAGGGAAACTCAGATTGCTCCCACCCAACCTGACTATTGACAAAATCCGGCTCCCACCAGGCGGGATCATTGCATGCTCACACTGCACCCAAGATGGGTACATGAAGGGAAATGGCGGGGTAGTGGGAGCCCTGAGGCTCCCACCATTGCCCTCAACCTTGTGGGAGCTTCACATGGGCATTGTGCACCCACTTTGGGTTATGAGGGAAGGGATCCCCAGGGCTGTAAAGGCTCAGGGAGATGGGGTCTCATTCCCTTAAAAAAGAAAATTACCTCAGTCAATTGACTACTCAGCACACACCACCATCCCTGAAAACACAAATTGCTATACTCCCTAGAGGGACAGAAAATACATAACTCTATGATGATCAGCCAGTTAAATAAATATAGCTGGCCAATCCAGGAGTGTAGTTTAGTCAATAATGTTAGGGGGGGGTGAGTCTGGGATTTCCCAACAAGCAGCGTGGTGTACCCACTAAAATGGGTCGAGCTGGGGCTGCTGGTGGGTTATTTGACAGGATTAGGAAGGCTTAGCCAGCACAGGGTCACAGTGGGCTACCCTGGACTTCATGCTCTACTCCAGTCCATTTCTTGTGCACAGCAATGTAGGTGAAGGAAGCCAAGTAGAGCAGGCCTGACATAAACATTCCAAGAAATGAGCCACCTCAGAATTAGTTATAACATGCAGTAGCACTCGTAACAAAAGAGATGACCTTCGTATTCCAAGAAGCGAGTCATCTCTGAATGAGAAATAATATGAGGTATTATAAATGGTTGATATGCACATTCCAATAAGTGAGCCATCTCCGAATTTGGTATAACTTAGCAGCACTGGTAACAAAGGAGGGGACATACACATTCCAAGAAGTGAGCCGCCTCAAAATGAAGTATAACATGTAGTAGCACTAAAAAAGAAGGGGGGTTGACATGCACATTCCAAGAAGTGACCCATTTTGAGGGAAGTATAACATACTGTGTCACTGAAAATAAAAGGTTGACATACCATCCTAAGAAGTGAACAATGAGGTATAACAAGAAGTGGCACTAAAAATAAAAAGTAAGCCATGCATATCACAAAAAGTGAGCCGTCTCAGAATGAGGTATAACATGCATTAGCACTGGTAGCAATGGGATTGACAATAACATTAAAAAAGTGGTCTGTCTCAGAATGTGATATAACATGCTGTAGCTGAGGGGGTGGCATACATATTCCAAGAAGTGATCCACCTCAGACTGAGGTAAAGCATGCGCTGACACTGGTAACAAACAGGGTGATATACACATTCCAAGAAGTGAGCTATCTCCAAGAAGTGAGCCATCACAGAGTTAGGTATCACACGTGGTAGCACTGGTAACAAAGACTGGTGACAAAAACATTCCAAGAAGTGAGCCATCCAGGAATGAGGTGTAAATGCAGTAGCACGGAAACTACGGGTTGAGATGTCCATTCCAATAAGTGAGTCATCTCTGGATGCAGTATAACATTCAGTGGCACTGAAAATAAAGGGGTGACAGGCACGTTCCAGGAAGTGTCGAAAAAATATGGGACTGGTATGCCTACTCCAAGCCATTCGGAATGAGATATAACATGCAGGAGCAGTGGTAATAAGTAAGGCTGGTCAGAACTTGCGGAGTTTCACTCCACAGAATTCCGCAGAGTTACATGAAAACTCTGCTGGATTCTGCGGAGTTGCGCTAATGGGCAGAAATCGGCATGTTGCGCCACTCACACTGATATTTAGTGCTGGGAGCTCGTTCCATGCTGAAAAATCAGCTCAAACTGCTCTTTTCGACACTCCATAGGGCGCTGCGAGTTATTTTTGCTGCCACTCAAGTAGATTTTCTTCTTGAGCGGCAGCTTTCTCACTGCAAACAGTCATGACCCCTGTTTTGGAAAAATCTCACCAAGTGCCTTTCTAGCACCTAAAAATCACAGTAGGGGTTGCCAATTCGCGCTCACGCTTTCCAACTTACTGTTCGCGAGACACGCATTAGAGAAAACACCACCACCTAGCAGTTGGTGGAATTTGGCCAGAATTCTGCATTACAAGCGTAACATAAGGTGGCCAGAATTCCGCCAGCTCTTCCGCCGGAGCAAAATTTATTTGCATACTAAGGGACTGGGAGTACCTATTCTCAGCTTAGGGAACCATAATGCACGGAACTGAAGACCCAACTTTAACTACTAGAACTTTATGACCATCTGCCATAGCACCACACCCAAGGCCTGAGAGGTGCACCAAGATACACTGCACATTAATCGGATCATCATCGCGGGTATTACATAGCAGTGGAGTGAGTGACAGGAAGGGGCCCTCTGCACTGGTTATGTCAAGCATCAGGACCAGGTACAGCCACTCAATGACCCAAGAAAATTTCCACCCCATGCAACCCCCTCTCCCTGAAGCTGTGCCCCTAGGTAATTCAAACCCAAGGCTTCCGGCTGCTTGCAACCACAACTGTATGACTTCCAGGAGGTGTCCTTTTTACCCACAGTTTCACCCAATCACAGGTGCTAAGGGTCATCTTCCCCTCAACAAGGAAGATAGCATGGAAAAGGTGTGCTTAGAGGATTGAAAAGACTGAAAGATCCACCTAGTGCCCCAGACACACAGAACGTCTTCTGAGCACCGTATGCCAGAATAGGAGGGAGGAATTACCTTCTCCCACACCACTAGAGAGTTGAAGGACCCACTCCACTTGAACTGCTCATAGTAAGGCCCATAAAGAGATTTAAGGCCATTCTCAATCTCATCATCTAATGAAGAGGCCGAAGAACATTGATAGAGGGCATCCTTAACTTGGGGTGAGTGATAGCCTGTCCTAAAGATGAAGATGTGAGCAGATCAAAAGCCAAATGTCCAATGATCATGATGGTAAGATGAGGCAGGTGTTATATTGCCTGGTCCTACAATTATTTGTTTTTTTTTTGCAGGTTGGTGCCAGTATGGAAATTTCGCTGGACAATGCATGGTTTGTAATGGTCATATGAAGAAGGACCTCTCACCGCAGGAGATGAATCGTTATGCTCACAATGATCTCAAAATCATTTTGTGCCATTCTTTTATTATCAGGTAAAGAACCACTGTTTGGGAGATTCTGAGTATTGTAGTGTATTCACAGTGAGCTTGGGTACTTGGGGGGCTTATAATAGGCCCATCTCCCTAACTACTTGTCCCTGCTTCTAGTGTTTCTGTCACCAACATTGCACCTTACCTTAAAGTATACACTTAACTAAATGTATCACTCAAACCTAACAATACAAAGTAGCCCATCCCAAAGTTTAAAACCTCCCTGACAAAATGCTAACCATACACCACAAATCCATAACAATCAACCTAATTGCCCACCCATCTCCAGTAAACCTAAACAGTTCATCAAATCGCCCTAGGCTAAAGCTTAACCTACCTCCTACCAACCCTACTTCTGACCATCCACACTCACGTCTGAGCCTAAAACACAACCTTATGTCAGACCGTGAGCACCGCTACAGTCCCTGAATCATAATTTTAATCCATGAAACCACCCATAGCTCCTGAACACAGCCCTAACCCTCAGTTGTACCAGTAGCCTTCTAACGTACGTGTAGCTGACATCCTTCAAATCTGCTCACATACCTCCAATGGAATCTCCCCAAACTCTACCCATGAACCTAATCCCTAGACCTCAATAGTTAATTTGTGATATATGTTTGAGTGAAGTAAAGAGAAAACTAAAACTACGAATAGTTGGAGTTTATTTTGTATTTAGTTTGTTGGGCAGAGTTTTACTTTGTGTGCACTTTATTTTTTTTATTTTGTTTTAACGTGAGGGAAGCGGTTCCACCTGAACGCCACGTTTTCCCCCCTTTACCTCTTTCTTCTGCATTCTTTATGTATTTGTTTGTTCTCTGACCCTGGTTCCTAATTGTAACCTGCTACTGTTTTCTTTCATATCCAACACTTTTATCTGTCTCTTTTCTGGGTCTACAAGCTAGGCTGTCATGTGAAAAGGGCCTTGTGGGAGGATTCTGCCACGTTTTGGGTTATACACCTAAAAATGATGTTTGATTCTTTTTACTGTGACCCTTTTTCAGTATCCTTAGCACTCCACCCTGTATATCATTCCTACATCTCACCCATATCCTGACCTCTAACGATAAATATACTTTTTTAACTTAACCTTCACCCCCACAACTAATCCTGCAGAAATGCCTATCTGTCAACACTCACCCCCTAGCCTCTGAAATCTAACACTTAGTAAAAGCATTTTGCTGATACAGACCTTTAACTAAGTCTGCCTCTTCTTGTTTTTCTACTACAGGTTTCAGTTGGGAAATAATTTAGTCTGTGGAAAATCCAGTGAAGAATGGGTGAAGAAACTGAGAGATTGTTTTGAAAATCAAGGTATGTACTCTGTAAGCCCACATGTAACAAATGATTGGTAACAGAGGCACAGTGGGACACTGAATTAATGACAAACCCAGTGGACAGCAGATAGTCAGGAATAAAACCCAAAGGATGTCAGACATTTAGTGAAAAGCTCAAGTACAGCTAATATTCTGTAATGGGTGATGCCACTGAAAATTTAATGTGCAATCACGTATGTTTGCCAGCTGCAAGACAGAACAAGTAATTCTGATGAACTCTGAATCTAAATAATTAAGAGGGTGAGATACGCATTTCGACTCCTCCCAGGCCGTACTATTTTCCTTCTTCCTCCTCAAATCCTTGTTATAGTAGGATACCACTCACCACTGATTTCCGACCACTGATGTTAGTCCATTTGTTTTTTGGACGCTAATGCATGTGCACACTTCAGCATCTGTCTTTCCATGTTGGCTTCATCAAAATTCTGAAGGTGGGCGTTTTGGTTTGTTAGTATTTTAACTTTGTTTGTTTTTATTGCAAGTAAAGAAGGCTATGACTGATAAAACCTGAAACACATTGTATAAGTGGTAAAAGCCACTTGCAGGGCAAAAAACAATGAATAAGAACTATCCCTCTGAAAACAATTGTCAATAAGTGGTAAAGGAAAGTTTAGCAAACAAAAGTCTACCCTATGTTTTTCTTGCAATGACAGTATGTGAGTGCCATGTAGGGGCCCTATTTTTTTATGTACTCTTTATCAAGCTTGGCTGATGAAGGGTGATACCCTGAAACCGGTCCCAGGATGCTTGTTTCTGGTCCAGGGAGGACCTGGCCGGGCAGTTCGGGCTGGACTCTACCCATGAGGAACAGGGTCAAGACTGATTTGCATATGGCTGAGTCCAAACTGGGGTGGCATGGTGAGCAAAAGAACGATGGATTAAACCCAGATCTGTGACTGGGGGTGAGTGTTTGCATTGTTCAGCACTCCATCCATCATCCTTTTGTGTTGCCTCTTTATCAACAGTGACAATCTCTTCTAGCAGTGGCCACCAAGACTGAACTTCCAGCCTGATGGAGGATGGTTACAGCCCCTTGATACTGTGGTGGGTAGATTCTGAACGGTCATTAAGGGTATCCTTTATAGAATGCTCTGTCTGACCCTCACCTACTGAAGTGGCATGCTTCATCATCTGGCAGTGCTCTTCGCTGGGTGGCGCTGAAGTACCTAGCGTAACCTCTGGGTGAGTTTTTGCATGAAACTTATCATAGCTGTGCCCAGTGTTAGCCAAACAATAGGATGGTACGCCTCCCAGAACTCTGGAGAGGATGTGGGAGCTTGGTAATGTGCCTAGAACTAAATTTGGCTATGGGCTACCGGATGCCACATTTATTACCAGAGGTTACCCATGCCAAGGTTAAAATATCATGTAAACCAATGAGGCATAAGTGCTAGGTTCTAGTGGCAGGCAATATTTTTCTTCTCCATGGTGACTACATTTATTCAGCTGCAAATTTTCAGGATGGAGAGTTAGTGCCCTAATCTACTCGGGGTTGGATGGATTAGAACGGTGTCTGGGTCACCCGTTGGATCCTGTACCTCCGAGGGCCTGGAAGCGGCTTGCTGATTATGTGGCAGGTCCACAAGTAACTGTTCACTATTAGTCGCTGCAGACTGAAACAGTAAAAGTCCCCTTGCCCATCATCCCCATAATGCGCACTATCTGCTGTGCAGACAATGCGCATTGCGAGGGTACTGGTGCCCCCTTTTGGCGGCATCATTGCTGCTCGCTGTATTACGAGCCGGTGACAATGCTGCCGATACTTTCCCACTGGGTTGATCAACAGAAACCTTGGTTTCCGCTAGTTAGACAGCGGGAAAGTCATAATGGGGCCAGCAGGAAGGTCACCACTACAGCTGTCACTGTGTTCCACATTTCAGGCCACTGTGCATGTGTATCAAGACTGACATAGTTGAGTGCATGCCTACTGATACCTGACTGTGGTAAGTGGAAGGTTCCATGACTCGGGGCATTTGTACTGACTTCTGTCTGTATTATGGGGTATGGTCATTTGGGAGGTATGGTATGGATATGTGATAAGGCTTTAGCTGATGATACATTGAACCAATCTGTTTGCCTGTTCGGATAGTGAACAACTGACTTGTCCCTAACTTCAGTGGTCTGTGGGGTGCAAGTGATTCACACCTATGATGTGTCACTAAAGTGAGCAGCAGTATTTCACTGTGGGATCATTGGCATTTTCCCCAACCTATATGTAGAAAAATGCAATGAATGTGAATGGAGTTTTGTCCAACAGTATCATCAAATGAAAATTGTACCCTGATTAACAGTACATGTGAGATGGGACTTTACTAATTTGGTACATTTGTGCATATCTTTTTATGTGCAAGAGGAATTACAGCTGACAGTTACATATATCTGTAAAATGACTTTCACACTTGATCTGTGGTCTAGTAGAATTTATTAAGAAGTGCACATTCATATGTGGGAATCGGATCAAATCAAATGAATATAAACAGTGAAGGGTTCAGTCATGGTGGATGAAATCATCAGGGTAGCTGCTACAACATTTGGAGTATCAAGTCCAGTGTCCTTGTACCATTGGAAAATGGAGAGTGATTGCACAACAGTTAACAGGGTGCATCAGTGACACACAAGGGGAACCAGTCAGTAGAAGTTCACTTCCTGGCAGAAGCTGAAGTCTTGGCATCTGTTCCTCCTGGATGTTTAGGTGGACAACCACTTTTGCCAGGGGGTTCTTCAGCTACAGAGGCTGGGGTATCTGAGTCATGTCCTTCCCCTGGCAGGGCTTCCATAACACTGCCTGCCACAGATGCAGAAGGGGAAGATGTCACATTGCTAGTGGAAGGGGTCAGCTGTTTTGGACACAACCTACTCAGGGTGGTATTCATGTCTCTCAGCACCCCTGCAAAGGCAGCCAAATGGGCATTTTGGGACTCCCACTGCTGCATCACTTCCTGGTGGTTTTCCCTTTGCAGCTGCCTGATCTCCCCCATTGTGGCAAGTACCTGGCCCATCACACCTTGAGTTTGTTGGTAAGCTCCCAAGACTTGGGAGATGGTGTCCTGGCCAGTTGTATCCCTAGGAGCCTCCGTCCTCTGGCCCACACTATCCCTCCCACGCACCCTACTCCCACACAGCCTGTGCCCCTTGCACAGTTTGCCCACACCCACTGGTCCAGGTCCATTGCTGTCTGGGTTTACGACTGGTGACTCAGGTACCTGTACTGGGGGGGCACATGATGGTTGACACTGTCCTTGGAACACAGGTGTGGGGGCGATTGGTTGCCTGAGATGTTGAAGCAACAGGGTAGGCATGGTGAGGCTGAAAGTTGTTGACTTTCCAGGTGTCCCTGATGGGCCATGTCCACACATCCAGAGGTTTTTCCCTCACTGAGTGGCTGTCTCTGATGTCCTTTCCATTGTCACAATGGCTAGGTTACCTGTAGGAGAAGTGGAACACACAGTCACTGAAAGTAATGCTACAGGTGATATGAAACTTTGACCGGTAGACATGCTATGTGACATGTACACAAAGCCTATCCTTGATCCCCTGATATGACATTGACACCTGCTTCCAAATCTGGGTTAGAGCTATATGGGAAACAGAGATTTCCAATATAATACAGTTTGCTACAAGATGTTGGTGTATCTTGGTGGTTAGATGTCTATTCATAGACTCATATCTTGTCTGCTAATGACTTACATTTTAAGGTTATCTCCAAGTTAGGCGTATGGCATCATTGAGTCAACTAACAGCTGCACAATGTACTGTGAAAACAAAGCTGGCCAACAGTATAGGAGTAACCATTATACCTGGGCCTCTGTATGGGTGTACAATTGAGGAACATTCAGGAGGGTTGATTTGTTTGTTATTTTAGCATTCAAGGCAATTTTAATTGTAGTACACTGTTCTGGTTTTCTTAATGGTGGAACAGTGCCTGCTGGGAGTTGTAGTGCTGTCAGTCCAATACTACCCATGCCATACACAGACACTATGCCCCCAGGTGAGTTTAATTGACATGTGAGATGCCAGTGAACAGTTGGACACAGGGTTGGTGAGTGGATTGGCTGTTAATGTCAAAAGGTGATCAGTGAGTATACAAGACAAAACATTTGAGTGATATTATTGGTGTAGTGACTGAACCGCCTCCACTCCTATCAAGTCCTCAGGATGTTCAAGACCTTTTCCTCCCATGATGTGGAGGTGGGGGCCCACCACCAGTCTTGAGGACCGCCAGCTGGTGCCTGGTGGCCATGGAACGCACCTTCCCCTGAGGTCGTTCCTCCTCTTCCTGATGTCCTCCCTTGTGCGTGGATAGGTGCCTACAGCACTCACCCTGTTGACTATTCTTTGCCACAGCTCCATTTTCTTGGCAATAGATGTTTGCTGGACTTGGGATCCAAATAGGTGTGGCTCCTCTCTGATGATTTCGTCCACCATGACCCTCAATTCATCATCTGTAAAACAGGGATGTTTTTGTGGGAATATTGTAGTGGTGGACAAGACAGTGAGGAAGAAAATAAAGGAAAATTGAATTGGTGATGAAGTGTGGGTGCTGTGATGTGAGTGGATGACCGGTGGTGTCTAATGTGTAGGGTACTAATTTATGTGTTGGGTGTGTTGTGCAGGTGTATGATATGTGCTTTGTGAAGTGTGTAGGGGTGCCTATTCTATGGTTCCTAATTTCTGTGTGCGCCCACTATCTAGCTGTGTGTGGCGTTGTAGATGCAAAGGATTGTGGGGTGTGTTTTATAGTGCAGTGTGTAGGTGTGTCAGGTGTGGGGTTTTCAAACTATCCAATGTGGTATGGTGTATTACTGTGGTGACTACCGACTGCCGCGGTTCGCACCACCATTGGTCCTCCACCATGGAAGAACCGCTATTGTGATTTGTAGGTCGTAATAGGTTCGGAGGTTTTTTGTGGGCTGGCGGTGCTGGTGGTTGGACCACCTCTTTCCCTCCTTCCAGTGCCCTAGTGGTTTCAGAATTTTGGCTGGATTTTGGCAGACTTTGTTTTGTGAGTCATAGTATGGTGGTCTTTTGGCAGCCACCGCCACGGCAGTCTTCCCAAAAAACCACCAAACTCGGAATGAGGCCCTTGTTGTCTGGTCAGATTGACCTGTGTGAAAAGTTCTAATTTAAAGACTGGGGTATGAAATAAAACTTCAAAAATGTACCACATGACCCACATCATATTTTGCCCTCTCCAGCACCAATGCGGCCCTTAGTCATATCTCATATTATACGGATGGCCCCTACAATCATTTTTGTCAGTACCTATGTTCAGATCCATGGATTGCCGCCATTGCATTTAAGTGGCGGCAGCACATCGGAACAGCATCACTGTGCTTCATGCTGGTGCAGAGTTTTCGTGGCTAAGGACTGGATCTGGTGTTTACTTTACCCTATCCCACATACTATTACAATATCTATGCATTCTCATTAGATGTTAAAGTCTACATCTAAATAAATTCTCATGTAGTACATATAGCACGTTCTTAACAGACGTGCTGTTGCAATCATGCTGAATCCCTTCCACTAATTTGGGATAGAGAGATGTCTAACTAAATGTGTAGTCATAATGGTAGAGAATGTGAGAGGGCCTAAAGTGGAGGAAAGCCCAACCTCATTGGGAAAGGACTTGTGCAGTAAAGGGTTCGCATAGTCTTTATAGGACCTGGGAAAAGAAGAGGAGCCACAGGGGGGCAACAGGTCTTTGCACCTTTGATTTTTGCACCTTGTGGTACCTTCCTAACACCAAAAGGAATGTTAAGGCTTGTGCTTCCTCTTATGTAATACACATTGTGCAGATGCTCATTTCTCTTCTGCCCAATGTCATGATGGTGTTCCCACATTTGCATTGGGGTGAGGGAACATTTTTGCCTCTGCACCATATTATCGACACAGGCACTGGGGCAAGTAAGGTCACCGGAGGCATTATAATTGCATGCCCCCTAGGTAGTGGCACACAGTTAGTGCCCCCCTCTCTGGGCACCTCTTGGGAGGTGACGCGGAGGTCCATTGGAACACAAAGCCAATTCACATGCTGCACCCTCCTGCAGGTAAGGGAGATCCCGGAGTGGTATTGAGATTTAAACTGATCTACTTTCAGTGAAAAACAGCACAATGGATTTAAACCACTGGTCTGCCTTTCATTGGTAAACTCACCCAGGTCCATATGCAAACTCCTATGTCTACGTTTTCACTGGAAGATTCTTTTTTTTATGGTATGCAAGCATAGACCGGGTGCCAAGTAGGTAATGGCAACGCTAGATATCTTCTACATATATATGTATATTTTCTATACTTGAAAAACATACTTGTATATTTACGGACAAAGTCAGAGCAGAGCCTATTGTTTCATACCTAGATTTTTCATATGTTTTTTCATCCTGTTTTCAACTGATTTTCTGCACTCTGTAGATGTACATCGTTATCGTTGCACTGAATGCTGCTGCATTCTGTTCTCACTCTTGGTACGCCTTTACCCCGTGATCCACTCCATTTTTTAACCTACACTGTATTTTTGAACTCAGTATTTCGCATCCTGTTTTTATTAAGTTGCTGCACCTTCGGCTTTGCACTCTTTTTTCTGGCCCCTGTGGTTGGTTCTAATCCTTTTGGTGCTTTGTATTTCATGCTAAGCAATTGCATCCTGTGTTTTACAGCCCATGTCCTGGTATCGCCTTCTTTAGCTCGGTAATTCGCTTTGTTTTGTGCTCTGTATATTGTTCTCTGGGTTTCTGCATGTTCTTGAAGATGTATGCTATTTTCCACTCCAGAAGCCGCAATGGCTCAGTGCAGAGTTGAGCACCTGGTTTGACTTTGCATATGAGGTGCCTACACTTCGAACATGTAACTTGTAATTTCTCAAAGTTGCTGTTTGAACTTTAAACAGAACGAGCCAGAAACAATGAGCAAACATTGCCCCTGTCTATTTTCAGTCTTTTCTGTCTAAAGTTCATACATTAACGATGAGAAATTCCGAGTTATATGTTTGAATTTATGCAAAAAACATAGTCACTCAGCTCTGCGCTGAGCCAGAACAGACCATCATTACATTACCCTCTATGTTGTACTCTGTTGTTGCTCCTCTTGTACTCTGTTGTTTCAAGATACTGCTTTTAAATGCATGTTTAAATACATGTTTAATCCTTTTCCACAGCTTTGTGGGAATGCAAAAAAAAAACAACTCCCGCTCCTGCCCAAATCACCACCACGAGTGCCGCCGCTGCCCCTACTACCAGATTTGTCTTCACCACAACCACAGAGGTGGAATTGACCACTCGTCCCACGCCAGCACCCAAGAACCCTAACTTCACCAAAAAAGTCGAGTACCAGACAACTCTGGAGTCAATGGATGATGCAAACAACGAGACCCATAATGATGCATTAGCGGGTGAGTTTTGGCCAAAAAGTCCCAGTATGGGGAAGATGAGGGGGCAGAAAAGGAACACAACCTAAGGAGGGCATTAGTGTCCCAGTGTATTAAGGAGAACTCTTGTCTATAAGAACAATGAATGACCAGTCAACTGGATACCATCTTGGCATCTGTGTTTTGTCTGCTTCTATCAGGGGCCTCCTCTTTGTCAGTTTAATATGTATTTATATGTGCAGAGTCAACTTTGACAGCACCTCTTATCTGCAGATATCTTTGTTCGCACCTCTCATGTTCAGATTTTTTTCAATGACATTTCCTAACAGCAGATTTCTTCTATAGCACCTCATCCATTCTAGTTTTAAAAGAGTTTCTGGTAAAAACAATACAGTATTAAAAATACACAAACACTTATCACGCACAATACACAAAATACATTTAGAATCGCAGCATAAAGTAAATGTTAGAGCAGAAACAATACATATAAGGAGACATTATGTAGCAGTAATCACGAAGAAAACAGTAGTTTGAAATATTTATTCTTTGGAGACCCCTCACGGACGAGATCTTCTGAGACAGCCAGAGGAGACTCATGGCATACAGTGAACCATTGATGTTATGAGGTTCCATAAAGAGGCAGTCTACAACACATCCCCTCTCATTCTTTACAATCAATAAACAATGCATGTTTACACTTAATGATACATGGAGGTACTAGTGCTTGACAGTATGTGTGCTGCAAATGTATACTAAACAAGTGGGCCTGCAGTGGTAAATTTTATGGAGGACACTGTGTTCCATTTTGGGAAGCTCAGACCTGCCCTGAGAAGACAGGAGGAGGAGAGGAATCACCCCAGACAGATTTGTGTATTGCTGCATTTCTGTGAACTGGGTGAAACACACACCGGAGGGAAAGAGGAAGAAACTCCCTTTACACTTCAAAAGACTGCTCTCTGATTCAGTGATAGATCGCAAGGAAGGAACCTTGACACATCTCAGGCAGAGAGATAGGGCTGATAAGGGTTTCATGAAGACTAGGGCTGGGGGCCTGAGATTAACCTTTTGATGCACATATCACTGTGGTTGACATCCAGGTGTAAACTCTGGTCCCTCCCACGAGAGGTGTTGTGGGACAATGAGCTTTGGAGTATTGCCTGCTGTGACAAACATCTTTCATGAGGAAAGAGGAAAGAGAGAAGGGTCCACTTCCATAGACGCAAAACCACAAAATAACATTTCAAGGACTCAGACCCTAAATTACATTTGGTGTCTGGAAAAGGACTATAAGAAGCTGAGGTTGAGTCCCCAAAACATTGTACTCTACCAAGTGGCTAAACCTGCAGTGTGAGAAGGGGAAGCTCTGTAAGGCTAATGGCTGTGACCAGGAATCAGGGCCAAAGCCTGCTAGTCTTCCAGCTGGGTGAGGGGGTCATTGCCCAGGACACCAAGATCACCTGTTCTTGAGCACCATCACCTGCCTGCTTGCCAAGACCAGTGTGCCCTGTGAGATAGAGGTGCGCATTGCAGTAAGCGAGGTCCAATAGGCAGCCCTGCATGAGGATTCCGTGAGGTGTGAGCCTGTGTAACGATTGGGCTGTTGCCTGTGTGCAGTATAAGCTCTGCGACTCTTGAGTGCCAGGAGAGGGCCGCCTTGTTCTGAGCTGTATCGGAAGTATTGTGCGGGAAGCCCCAAGCTACACCACTGTGGTGACCCTGTATGCTGAAGGGGGTCAAAGGGTAAACAGATTTTTGGCCAGGAGCGCAAGACTTGTGACAGCAGAAATTGATGACCTTATATTCTGGGTGGGCCAGGGATGTGACAGTGATCACATAAGGCGAGTCTGTTCCCGTATCATGAGTACATTGGCAACCCCGTATGCCAGGAGGAGCTGCCAGTACCACTTTGACCAAAGGTTTGGGTCTTCTCCTGGACTGAAGGAATACTGCTGTGCCCAGTGGGTTAAGCCCGCACACTGTAATCTGCAACAGATTCCCTGAGGATCAACAGGAAGCTGTTGAGGATGTTGTACCTTCGTTTGTTTTGTGTCAGCTGAGCGAGAGCAGCTCCGATCACTGGAACAAATTGGCAGTGCTGCTTACTAAAGAGAGCCTACTCCGCCAGGTGCTGCATCATACAACGTGAGTGGCACAACTTTACTATCCAGGATCTGGACTCGTGAGTGCTTCAGGAGAGGGCACTTTCTGCAATGCTGAACACTGCCACATTGCCAGAGTGGGTAACACTGGAACTTTGCCTTTGAGGCCCCTAAATACTTGCTGCTGTTGAGCCTGCGGCACCTTAAACATTTTTGACTAATTACTAAAGAGTCAAAGGCAGAACTCTTGAATATGGCCTTCGAGTTTGCATTACCCGGATGCAGCCACCAGTGAATGGGAAAGAACCCCAATCGTGATACATGAAGGAGGGTGGGTTAGGAATTTGCCTGACATCTAGTAGAGCCCAGACTTCAAGAGGCATTGTGTTATTTCTTCTGAATGTTGTATACCTTTGCATGTGTAGAGATAGAAATAAAATACCTCTTTTTTTATAAAAGGGAGTATTGGACTGGATATTTATTTATTTTCCATACTGTTTGCATTTTGAGTTATGGGTTGCGTTCATCTTCGCTGATCTGAATCTACATCTCCCCTGAGGGATCCTTGACTCCTTGACCACTGCTACCACTAAGAGTCAAGTGCAAAAGGGGTACTCGGCCCAGTTGCTCAGGATCCAGAGTAGGTCAGGCTGTGGAATATCAGGAGTAAAAGGCCTCAACCACCACAGTTGGGCCCAATATCTCCTGCATGCCCCATGGCCCCCAGAAGGGGGTTCTGCCACCTTCATGCACAAGTTCATATAATCTCTTAAACTAGGAGGTGTATGAACCTTCAACCACCACATTTCAATACACACCCCCCTTTCAAAGGACATCTGATTCATCATCCTAACAAAATATGTCTCTCCAACACTCACACCACTCTCATCGGGTCACTCCTTCCTCAACAAGCTGCGTACTTCCTTCAAAATGTCATCTTTCTCCTATGTCGCTGCCCACTCATCCTTAGTGATGGACCCAATACAGTGCACCAACAGGTCATCCACCTTAGCCACCTCCTCTTCAGAGTCCCCATCTCTCCCATCTAACAAAATGGTAACAGTAAGCTAGATAGATAGGCAGCCTGGTTGTTTTTCCCATCCTGGGACATACTCCAGCTTGTACTGATAGTTTTTCAGACGAGTAGCCCACTTAGCCAATCATGCAGACACATTGCATGTACCGCTAAGCTACAATGCTTTCAATAAAGGTCTGTGATCAGTGTGTAAAAGCACATTCACAGCCCACACATAGCTTGAGAAGTGAGCCAAAGCCCCCTTTCAATAATGGAGTGTTTATTCATGTCTTCCTTCAAAGACCATTCTTTAAAATCAAGAGTTCTCTCAAAACTATTTGAACTTTAGACAATACAGCCAAAATGCCCACTCCTGCTGCATCCATAGTTGCACTTGTTCTTCTAACATCAGTACTTGTGAGGATCTTAGAATTAACAATTTCGCATGGTTTGACTTGCTGAATATGCCACTCAAGTTTCTTCCCATCCTCAGCAATCTCTCAGGGGGACTATTTTGTTCCAGACATTCGTAACAAATTTCACATAATACCCCAAAAGTCTCATAAAGGATCTTACCTCATCCTTAACCCTTGGTTCAGGAGCATCTTCTATGGCCTTGACATGGTCAGATTGTGACTTCACACCCTGTACACAAATGGTGTATTCTATATATTCAACCTATTCTTTAAGGAAATGACATTTTTCCTTAAATGTTATTCCAGCTGTACGTAACGTGTCCAACACTTGTTTCAGAATCAAATTGTGCTCATTTACCTACATCCTCGAAGAAAACAACTTTTGATTGCTCCTTAAGCATATCAGACATCATGCTCTGAAAAATACCCGTTGGTAAAGCAAGACCAAAAGTTGAATTTATAGACACCTTCAGCTGTGAGTGTGTTGGATTCTGGTTGCAACTTAATTTGACAATAGGTGCTCCGAATGTCCAACTGTGAACAATAATTACCTTCCTTCAACATGAAAACCATCTCGCCAATGTTAGGCAGAGGGAAACTGTAAACAAAAATGTTCTGATTCAGGTTTCAAAGGCCAATGCAGAACCTTAATTTACTATTTGATTTTTTTTGTTTATGGCCAGGGCACATCCACATCATCCTTTACTATGTCCTCCACCGTTTGCTTCGCTTCCTCTATTAGAGCAACTGGTATCCTCTTTGGATGATGATTCATATGCTGTGCCCCTCTTTTCAATAAAATTCTATGTACATAAACTTTTAAAGCTTCTACCTTTCCCTAAAGGACATCCTTGGCCTTATTCACTATGTCCTCAAAATTGGTGTCCGCTACCAGGGTTATCTTATCTTTACCCCTACCCTGATCTTTACACTTATTTATTTATTTTTATTTATTGGAGGAGTTTTATATGGTTCGAACATGGCCCACCAGGGTATCAGAGTGCTGTACAAATAGCGGACAAGTCATACATATAGAGTAAAAAAGGCAATCTGGAGTAAGCAAGCAGCAAAACGAATACAATGTAATAATCGGTTAGGTAGATTCAAGATCCGGAGGTGCCCTCCTGAAAATCATCCAGCTGGGTCCCCCGGGGCCCCTATTGAAGTAACTTGTTCATCACAAGCATTTTCACTTCTTTTTTGAAGGAGGTAGTTGAGGCGTTTGACCTGATTACGGGTGGCAGTGTGTTCCATATTATTGGGGCTAGACCCGAGAAGGAGCAGTTGTAGGTTTTCTTTTTGTTGATCTTCTGTGGTTTCAACAATAGGGAGTTAGCGCTTCTTAAGGAACGACTACCCCCAGACAGTTCCAATTGGACAGGTAGACGGGAGTGTTATGTTGAAGGGCCTTGTGTGTCATTCAGGCTATATGGAGGTCATATTAAAGAACCCAACCAAGAATATTGGGCCCAGCCTCAGTCACCTAATCACTATATATGCCCATGAGTATCCCAGCACTTTGATATTGCTTTCTAGATAGCAGTGGGATTAATATCTTTAATCTCCAAAAATACCTTCTGCACAACTTCAACCACACCTCTTCGGGCACTGTATTGAACATGGAACCAGGGTCAACCATAAGGTCCACGCAATCATTGACTGCAAAGTCTACCTTGGGTCTAAGCTTTCTTTCCTGCTCCTCTTCAACTTCCCCTAAGCTCCACACCCTCTCAGTGTACTTGCCCTCCCTGCCAATAAACAAGATTGCCTTTGACCCTATACCTACACATCCTTGCAAAATAGCCTCTCTTTGCACACTTCCAACAGTCTTTGTTTGAGGCAAATCGATTTATGAAGTCTAAGCTATAAGAGTAATTTCCACACTTGTTACAGAATTTCCCTAAATCAAGTTCTTTCCCAGCTCCCAACTCCTCTTGCACAGTCATCCACTAACATTTGAATTTTAATTCTATACCACTGACACCACATTACACAAATGATCGCCATGAGCATAGAGGACAGCCACAGGTATTTCACATTTGTTTGTGTTTAGTAGCCTCTAATTCTTTCATACAAGCACTCAACTCCTCAGCTATCTTTTCTGTCTCAATAGCTTCCCTTAATGTTGTTTTATTTTTTGATACACAGTCTTTTGCGCATCTTTTTTTGGGTGAACGAATGATGAGCTTGTCTTTTATCAATTCATCGGTCATTTGGCCCAGCTGACTTTTGCTTGTCAGTTCTCTGAAGCAAACTACAAACTCTTCAACTGATTCATTATGAAGCTGCCTATAAAACTTGTGATGGGTCATAGCAGCATTCTTTGTTTTGGCAAATCTAGTTTCCAGTCTCTGTTTGGTTTCCTTGCAAGCATGCTGAATGGGCTGACCTTGTTGATCTTCTGCTACAGGCAAAATTGAAAAAATGATGTCCTTTGCACAAAACGTTTTTTACCAAGACTTACTTTCTGCTTTGATGGAATCCTTGATCATCAAAAGCCACTCAATTTTCAAACCACTCCACTCATTCAGTGAGAGTGGACCAGAATTGAGTAAAAGCCTTAGAGGTTGGAACATGGCGTGGTTTTATTCCACATTATTTGAAATACGCAAATGTACGTTGTACAAAAAGTTGTTACATACGGTTGCGGTGCTAATACAAGTACTCGCTGTGCTTATAATACTTGTCAGAAGAAAGCGAGACAGGCTACAATAAGACCAGATTAGAACATATCCTTCTATTTTTTCTTGGATGAATAACAATGGAGGGTGTGGTTAAAGTGGGAATCAGATGTCCCATGCACATTGATTTTAAGAGGAACAACTGCCCTGATCAGGCTGATCTTTGAAGAAGAGCTGCCAAGATCACGTACCGAAGGTAAGACACTCCAGTTCATTTAAAAGCGATCAGCTTTTCCAGGTGCTCGCAACTGAATTAGGTGACGAGCTTAAAAACTTGACTAGCATGTGTCAATACATCACATTAGTAGACAACAGATCACCCTCGCAGATGGCTCGCAGCCAGGTTAGGTAACGCGTTATGAGCTCCTTGCGCTCGTTGGTGGCCATTGGCGCTTTATATTACATCAGATATTGCAGGGATAATTAAAAGTTCACTCCCACCGGAACATCCACCAAGCTGCATCAACATATAGGTAAGGAATCAGTGCTCAATACTTCTCTGCATGTCAGGCTCCTTTTCCTCCTCTGTGAGCATGGTTTGGTGGCTGCTAGTCGGTGCTCGGTGCAGTTGTAAACACACACAGATGAGAGTAGTTTCAAACGTTTAATCTTTCCGTACTACACACAAAGGAGATCTTCCCATACAGCCAGCAGATCCTCAACTCACCAGGAGACTCGTGGCAACCAGGGTAATACTTATGTCATAAGGTTACATAAAGAGGCAGACTACAACCTATTACCACTTCCTGATACCAGCATAGAGAATCTGACCTGTGCTCAAATTATACTTATTTTTAATACACTTCATTTAGCTACTAGGGTTGTAATCACAAAGAACAATTGTAATGACTTTCATAATAGGTGGACTCAATGAAGTACCCGACTTTGAGAGGGGAATTGAGAGGTGGAATATTGAATGTCACACTTGTTGTTGCCCATGTTTGCCTTTCCATCACTGCGATCAGGAGTGGTAGCAGGAAATACTACATTTTCTTGGTATAGCGTTTCAGTTTTGCCTTTCTTAGGTCTGGTCTGAAAGCACAGCTATCTCAATTACCTATTGTTACCAATTCTTTAATAATGACCAATATGGGCTTTGGCTCCACCTAGAGGGGTATAACTCTCTCAACACATGCTACTTGCTGTTTAGTATACCATTAGATTTTCTATGGAGTACTTGCATTGCCATGCATGAGGGACTAATTTGCATTTCAACAGTACACTGTATAATTGTACATTTAATTCATTATCTCATAGATGTATTGTGTACTGAAAACAGTTGTTCTTTTGGTGCCTGAAATTGGCTCAGCTAGGAAGTTCAGTCTGGAAAAGTCCATTACGGTGAACTAACTGGTACTGTCTTGTTGCATCAAAAGTAAGGAAGAGTAGCCGAAGGGAATGAGATGTATTGTATCCAAAGGACAAGAGAAGTGTGAATGAAGATGGTGAGTAGCAGTGAATCGTCTGGGTTTAGGAACAGTAGCTAGGATCAGTAGGTGGGATTAAATGCTATAGCTCTTTGCATTCTTTTCACATACATGATGTGTTAGTTGTCGCCCAAGAAAAAAATTAATCCACACAGCTAAAGGCTTTCAATTTGCGTACTAAAAACAAAAAAATAGCAAATGCAGATGAAGCCCTCGAGGATTTAATATTTTATTACTATATATTTTAAATCGATAGCAGGTGGAGGACTTAAAGATGAGCTGAAGAACTCAACACCAGCACCGCCAGCAAATAAGATGAAGCACCTGACTGTGGCTGTGATCTCACTGCTTGCTGTGGTCTTTGTGCTTGTCACTTTGGTCACCTACCTAATATGCAGGAAAAAAGGTAAGATCCCCCTCTTGGCCTACAAGTTGATACCTTTGGCAGAGCCCCACCAGGGATAAGTATAGATCATACTGAGGGCCTTATTTAGATTTCGGCGGATGGGTTACTGTGTCACAACGGTGACAGATATCTTGTCCGCTGAAATGTAAATCCGATAGGAAATAATGGGACTTAAATTTCGGCAGACGGGATATCCATCACCATTGTGACGGAGTAACCCATCCGTCGAACTCTAAATCAGTCCCTTAGCCAGTGTCCCTGGGAGTGAGCGTGACATTTGGATGGTGCTAGCTCAGTGTTAACAATGAGGACTTGAACTGCTCTCCCTCAGGTGTGACCCTGAAGTCTACCAGTGCTGACTGAGGGGTGACACTGAGATCTGCCACTAGTCCATAGGTGGCAGACATGGGGAGAGCATTGCAACATCCCAGCAGTGGTGATGTTTAACTACCATCATCCTTAGGGCTGACCCTGAGGAGTTCGTCCACTCTCCCTACAGGTGCAGAGAGGTCCACACGACATTCTATCATCTGTAAGGTGTGACATCATCCACCTCTCTCAGTGGGTGACGTGGACCTCAGTGCTAAGGCTGGAGAGATACATTCTTTCAGCTTTGGTGTTAGAAGTGGGCCCTGATTGCAAGGGTTATGCAGGTGAATCCTTAGAGCCAGTAGAAATTGATAACTGTTGAGAGCAAGGACTGTGGGAGTAGATACTGAAAACAATATGTATATATGAATCCTTAGAGCAAGGAGTGTAGCTGTGAATCATCTGAACTACGGATGTCGAGGTAGAGCCTATGAACTGTGGCAATGGCAATAGGAAGGAATCCTGAGAATAGACAGGGGAGGGGAATACTCACAGTGTAGGCGGTAGAGATGGTTGAATTTTGATAGCTAAGGCGGTAGCAGTAGTTCCAGAAAACACAAGTTGTAGAGATGGATCCCTAAAGCCAAGGTGGTAGAGCGGGAACCTGAGAGATAGGGATGTGAAGCTTGGTACAGTCCTACGCGCTTATGTCTCAGACACTTCTTTTATGTTTTCAGCTCATCCAAATGAATATGTTGGAGTGGACCAGACAGTGGAGACTCAGTCTACAATAGATGAAGCTTTCTCTGGGAATTAAGGCATCTATCTGTCTCACACAAAATGCTAAGTGATGGCTACTGCGCAGCTAGGAGAGAGCCTGCTCAGAACATACAAAGGCCTTGTCCACTTGGGCTAACCAGTGCTTGCAAAGGCATCCCAGCCGTGCTCCTTATTACACAAGACTACAAGAAGATGACCTGAGTCAGCTCACCACAGTTACAGACATTTCGAGTATGCAGACCATGTGAGCTTTCGATTACATCAATCTACAAGATGGCCCTAGCATGTTCCTCACTGTTCCAGACTCTCCAAGAGGCATCCTGACATGAGTCTTCTGTTACATTAGACGGTACAAAGAAAGCGGCGGGGGAGGATCACACCTTTTCTAATTTATACAGAATGACCCTACACTTGATGAAACGAATGACGACCCACCAAAGCACTAAACTATATAGTTTTGTCCACCTTTGCTTCACATTCGGCCGCTGGACTGTTTATTACTCTGTACAGTATTGCTGGATCCATCACTGCACCAGACTGTACAGTAGAGTTCACTGCTGCTCCAGACTTGTGGCTGGAGAGGCTAGTACAGCAGACAGAATTGTTAACCCAGACTACTTGCTATTCACAAAACACAGTGACATTTCTCACATAATCCCAGTGGGCGAAAAGGTGTGTGGATTGTCCAAGATGGGGATGAACGTGAACCTTAAGAGCATAGGATAAAGCTGATAGGATGATCAATTGAGCTGCATGCACCTAAGCCCCTCTTGTGCAAATAGTATGCTGGAGTATCTCAAACGGTTTAGGAGAGTCAGGGGGTCATTCTGACCCTGACGGGCGGCGGAGGCCGCCCGCCAGAGTTCCCCCCTCCGAAATACCGCTCCGCGGTCGAAAGACCGCGGAGGGTATTCTAAGTTTTTCCCTGGGCTGGCGGGCGGTCGCCAAAAGACCGCCCGCCAGCCCAGGGAAAAACTCCCTTCCCACGAGGATGCCGGCTCGTAATCGAGCCGGCGGAGTGGGAAGGTGCGACGGGTGCTGTTGCACCCGTCGCGTATTTCACTGTCTGCCAAGCAGACAGTGAAATACTTGTAGGGGCCCTCTTACGGGGGCCCCTGCAGTGCCCATGCCAGTGGCATGGGCACTGCAGGGGGCCCCGCGACCCCCCCTACCGCCATCCGGTTCCCGGCGGGCGGACCGCCGGGAACTGGATGGCGGTAGGGGGGGTCGGAATCCCCTCGGCGGCGCAGCTAGCTGCGCCGCCTTGGAGGATTCCAAAGGGCGGCGGTACACTGGCGGGAGACCGCCAGTGTTGCCGGTCCGACCGCGGCTTTACCGCCGCGGTCAGAATGCCCTGCGGGGCACCGCCGGCCTGTCGGCGGTGCTCCCGCCGACCCTGGCCCCGGCGGTCTTAGACCGCCGGGGTCAGAATGACCCCCTCAGTGGCTTTTGTCAAAAATACTGTGGACCATTTGTTGCTTTTTCTGTTGAATGAACCCACAGCCTCTCGTTTGTATATAGTACTGCACAAGGCCTTCACCAGTGTGCTCACTAACTGCCTGACATACTGCATATTTCATATAATAATGTGATAAATACTTGTAACAAAATCTATCAAATCTCGATTTGCTTTATAAATCCATGAATCAGACCACTTTTCTTGAACCCCATTGCACCCCTGCTAAGGCCACCATGTGTGTGCCTTATTTATGATAGGGCACACTATGGTGCACGTTAGGGAACTAGCGTCAAAAATGGTGACGCTAGTTTTGCGCTTTGCAGGATTAGCTCCAAAAATTGTGACGCTAATCCTGCATAGTGAAAGGAGGCCCATTGAAAACAAAGGGGGCGTCATTTTAATCTCATAGATTCCACTGATCCATTTTTCTGGGCCTCCTACCACCGGAATGGCCCCCTTGCATACATTATGCCTGGTGCAGGCATAATATGGTGCAAGGGTTTACAAAGTGGCACAATGCGTGCATTGCAGCACTTTGTAAATATGATGCAACATTTTTGCCAATCTAACAATATAATAGCGTAAAAAAAAGACAAGGTAAGCCCCCCACTCTACTTTTCAGTAGTTTTGGGAACTACGAATATGTCTGTGCTCTGGATCTATGAATGCCAAGTATCTCCCTATCCTGGAAGCAGGAGCTGTTTCTGGCTCCCCTTGAGGTGAGGGGTCCGCCTCATTCTGGCACTAAGAGCTCCATGTGCCACGACCTATCCTCTAGGTGTCAGAGGACACCCACTCCCTCAGCAAACTGCCTTCAAACTAAGAGTGCAGTACCCACTGAGGTAAATATAACCCCCTTAGATGTAAGAGCATTTACTCTGCCGCCCTGCACTGGCAACATGTGTCCCATAATTCTCTTAGCCCTCTATATATAAATGCCCCCTCTCCCTAAGAGTACTTCCCAGTGGCATTGCTAGGATCTGGCATACTGCGGCCACGCCCTCCCCAACTTACCACACAGCCACATCCTGGAATTGACCAAGTCTCGTGCCTTCTCACTTCAGAGAAGACACAAGAGTAGAGGTCAAGAAAAAAGAGAGGGAAGCACACTTGCATTCTGTTAATAGCCATGGCAGAGTAACAAATTCTTACTTCTAAACTGCATGTGTTTTTATTTGTTGCTGGTGTATCAGACTGAAAACGTACTTTCTTGGCTCTAATGTACATTGTTTAGAATACATTTAGATCGTTTATCTGATTGCACACTCAGTTGAGTAGAGTAAATATGTACTTGATTAAGCTCAGTTGTAGTCTGGGTGAGATGTATTTTGTTGTGCACAAAGCTAGAAGTTGCTCCAAACATGTTAAACATATGGATCTGCTTAACCATGATGTGAAGCAGGAATATGTAGGAGACAGTCAGGTTTGCATATGGTTACTGTATCATAGTTACAATCATTGTTCTAATGCTGACATTGGGGAGAGCTATCGTTGTAATTGTGCTTGGTAAATTGCTACAGATTTTTAGACTGGACTAAGAAATTATGGGCCTGATTCTAACTTTGGAGGACGGTGTTAAACCGTCCCAAAAGTGGCGGATATACCACCTACCGTATTACGAGTCCATTATATCCTATGGAACTCGTAATACGGTAGGTGGTATATCCGCCACTTTTGGGACGGTTTAACACCGTCCTCCAAAGTTAGAATCAGGCCCTATGTGACCTAATTAAAATCAGCATACACCATTCTTACATACTGAACCCAAGAACAGAAATGCTCTGGCCCAGGATCATCAAGAAATACATTCTTTTATGGGTCTACGAGGTCCAACTGGAGGCAGGGGTGATGTGACTCCATAAAATCAAGATAGGCTATTGTTTGTGAGTCTTTGTGGTCCACAGGGACTGTGAGTTCTTGTAGGCCGTATGGACTCAGAGATGCAGCAACCCTAGGAAATCAGTTTTGGGTCCATGCATTATCCCCCCTGGAGCTGAAGATGCTCTATCCCATGAAAATCGAAAGATGGCACTTGCACCTGGCTATATGAGGTTCACTCAGAAGTGAAATAATGCAACCATAAGAAACTAGTGGGTACCACATGTGCATGGGGTCCACTCAGGTGCAGAATATGATATGACGCAGTGTTAATGAGGAAAACTGTTGCCCAGAATGCTTGTTTGAATAAAGTCTTCAAAAAAGAAAACTAAGTATTGGAATAGGAGTCCTCTTCATGGCTCTAAAGTGTGTGCTGCCCTGCTACCTCTCCCCATCAAAGATCCTTCTACATCATGAGCACCAACCCCAACTTGAATGAGGCACCATGATTGAAAGACATCCTCAGGAGTGTGGAATATAATAAAATATCTACTTGTCCATGGGACAGGTTGCTTCATAAATCTTCTTGTCCTGTAAAATAATCTACTTGTCCTATTGGTGCCATGTAGCGTGGGGACAAATTATGACAGCAATCTCATTAAGAAGAGCTCTGACTGTATGACTTCAGATTATACCAGGGCTAATACTATAGTAGTGTTTTAATACTAGCAATTTCCTTATTTTGCCACCTTTCCACAGATCTACATATTGGGGCTGGAGGTAGCGGTAAGCAGTAGTTCAAAGGTTGGAATGCCCATTGAAACTGTGCAAACCTACTAACTTGCATGTTTGTAATTTTACTCCTGTGAAGGGCAGAAGTAAAGCTTCTTCCATAGTTGGGGAAAAAAGTGTTTGGATACAAAGTGAACTTGTACACGCTCAATAGATTTTCACATGAGTAAATCTACACATGTAGGTTTGCTTGTGCCAAAATACAGCCCACAAATACTTTATTACTTTTTTACTAGTTGTATGATTTCCTGTCTACTTCAGTAAATACCTGTAAGTTCATGAAATGCATCAATCTGCATTAATGTAAGGACATATACCATGGGTGTACGTTTGTGACTTTCTTTAAGACCTTAATTAGGTCTGGCATTAACCAAGACCTTTTGTTTTTTATTAAAATTCTATCCCTCTCTCTCTCTCCCTTTCTATCCAGTTATCTTCTGGTTTCACTGTGAGTGACAGAAATCTGCTCATTCACAAGGAGCATATCGACACACAAAGTATTTTTGCTCAGTGCCAGGAACTACTGTGTTAATGTGTGTTTGTTGAGACCAAAAGATATTTTTACTTTTTGCCAATGTTTGTTACAGTGGTGAGGGATCGGCAGCTCCCACAACAATAAAGTTTTACAAAAGCCATGTAAAAACAAGACATACATTAACAAAACCAAGATACTGACCACCAATGTCAGACCTATTGGCTTTGCCAATGCTTGTATATTTTCATGTTTCCCATAATCTTGTTGAAACTGGGTACACTGATTTTCCATTAAGAATATTTTTTGGAAATGCTAGCATGCATCTATTGAGTTTACTAAATGACGCTTCAAAGGAATGGTACCTATAATTTCACAGTAGTTTAGTGATCAGTCTTGCATTTAAACAGGGAGCAAATAGGGGAGTTTTATACATAGCTTCTTATTGTTATTTTAAACTCACACAGTGCCACCATGTGACACACGATATTGGCTCCCCTCACACGGACTCCTGGTGAGGAGCAAATATCACATGGTGGCAAGGAAAACGAGCTAAAACCAATGTAAACAGTAGTTTTCAGCTTCTTTTCGGAGGCCTTCAACTGCCGAAGTCCATTAATGGGTGTAAAAACACCCCAGGAAATCGGCAGCAGCCTCAGCAAGCATTCTATTTTTTTGTGTGAAGGGGGTTTGGGGCTGGGATGGGGGCAAAAGTGCCTTTTAAGTGCCTCACGAGTCCCTGCCCCCTCAAAAGTCCCACCCCTCCTCACACTGTGAGGTTTTTGGTGAAGTTGGCAGCTCTGGTGTGTACACTTTTTTTTTTTTATTAGAACCACAGTCAATAGTGCATTCCAAGCTTACAACATTTATTTACAGAGCTCATCCTAATAACAAAGGCTTTGCATTGATGATCAGCCGCAGCCCATCCTTTAAGGCGGAGCGGCCACGCCCCCCCACCATTTGCCGCTCAAGGAGAGTGCCTGTCAGGCTGAGCAAAGGTCAGCCTGACAGACACTCTTCATGTTCAGGTCAGGCAGCCAGGAGTGAGACATGCACAATTTGTGCAGACTCCTGGTTGCCTAAGCTGAACTTTGCTGGGCTGAAGAGGCCACAGCTCCTATGGGCATAACATCCTCGGGTCAGCAAAGGTGCCTCAAGGCCCTCTCCCTCGGTGATGAGAGGAAGCGTCACCCATTGACCCCTACCTGGGTGCTTCAGGTTTAAGCCCTGACGCGCCCAGGGAGAGTGTCAATCAGTGACCCCTCGTAATAGAGTGGGAAGGGGTCAGCAGTCTCAGTGACCCCATCCCACTCTGTGACGAAGTTGGGACAGCTGCCTTCCCTTAGTGGCTGACCTAAGGTCAGCCAGTGAGGGAAGGCAGCAGTCCCAACCCTCCTGGGACCTCCGAGGCTGAAGGTGTGTGTGTGTTTGTGAGAAGGTAAGTGTATGTGTTTTTTAAATTAATGTTTGGTGCGTGCGTGTATGTTTGAATGTTGATGAGTGTTGTGAATGGATGTGCATGCATGTGTGAATGCATGAGTGTGAGTGTGCTGCCCGCCCCCCTCCCTCCCAAAATTACAGGCCACCACTGTTAATGAACCATGAATACAAATTTGAACAGCTTCAACATATGGACTCAAATATTACCTCAACAGCAGAAAATTCCCTTTCATGCTCTATAATGTGGTAATATAAAATGGCAGCCAAAAGATTAGTGCTGCAGCGGGTTGAGCATACTTGTCTCAAGGACAAAGTAAACATGAAAGCTTCTTGTCCTTGACCTCAAACAAGATGCCCTGGGTGTCGGGCTATAGGAATTCAACATTCTTGCATCCTCAGGACTTCTCAGCTACTAAGTATTAAACTGCAAGAAAATGTCATACAGTACTTTAGAGCAGTAAAGGTAACTGCCCACTGAAGCAGGAGTTCCACGACAAAGTGCAAAATGTAAAATATGTTAAGTGTTACACTCAAATATAACTACAATTTGGTGCTGCTGCTCAGCTTTGGTGACACCCTGGAGCTCAGTAGCTGCATCCACCATACTTCTGGTGCCTCTGTTGCACATTTTTATGTGATCGTCCAATTGTAGTGTATGTAGGCTGCCTGTATTTGTAGTCTGTGTATTTCTTCTGCAGGTTCTTTGGCAATTTCCTTCCCTCCCTGCAACCAAAATTTCATAGCATATGGCTTGTCCCATTGGCTTTCATCACCACGGAAGTGCTCTTTCCTTCTAAAATCTCCCATCTCTCCCCAACTTTTTCTCACCACTATAAAAATGCCTCTTCAAGGACGTCCAGTTCTAGGTAAAGGGCAGAGAGGAAGGACATTCTATATGCTAACTCAATAAAACTCACATTCCTCTTGGTTCCCCCACCCAAAATAATCATTTTAACAATCTGTTTATTTCCTCCTTTAATCTCCATCTCCTTGTCCCCCGTTTTACTTCAAGACCCACTTTATCTGTTGCTTGTGTCCTTCTGGGGTTGTCTGTGCTCGTCTTCTGGATTAGCCCCACCATTCTAACATGGATGCTTACACAACATGCTAAAGTGCCCACAGAGTGTCTCTGCGTAGTTCCCACTGACCTACCACTGTGGTGCTTAGTTCCCATCCTGTGTTTTCCCACTTAGCACTCCTTAGTATGCCAGTGCCCAATGTCCTACCGCTTGAGCTAAAGCTTCATTCCAAGGTGCTGTTAAAGTGTTTCTTGGGTACACTACACTGATCTACACCTGTGTTTCTTAGGCTACATGCTAGCTTGTCCTTATAGTGGCATCTGCGTGGCTGATACTGACCTTTATTGTGATGCTTATTTTTCATCCTTGGTTACTTCTAAACTGCTTCTGGGTGAACCTCACTGGACTACAGACTTTCATCTCAGTTGCACCTACATATACACTTCGTGCACTTCATTATCATATGATTGTATACCTGCCTGAACATACTACCTAACCAAATTTTCCCACAAAACATATATCCTCTCATTCAACAATCAGTGAGAAACGACTCATATGGGCTCACCCATCTTACCACATCTTACACTGATGAAGGCAAACCTATGACAAAACCCCTGAACCCAACTCACACTTTTACAACATCATGCTTCTCTTCTTTCCCAAACAGCACTCAGTTGCCTAACTATTTCACCCTTCACCCTCAACCCTGACAAGCAGCACCCACTTTTATCTGTGCTTTACCTGCCTCTGTAAGTCCCAAAATGAATGTGCATTACCGCCACTAACTCATGCCCCAATCATGAGATATGTCACATATGACGTACCATATGTCACAGACTCAACTAACTACTCAACCCCCAAATATCAAGAATGCAAGGCTCAGGTCACAGTGCACATCCCAGCACAACTCACACAGGAGGAAGGTAGTACCAGTAGTCTGAACAGATCATGAGAATTTAGGTTATCTCAAATCAAAGAAGTCCAAACACCCTAGACACGTCCATTGGTCTTTTTTTTTTCCTCATTTCAGTTATCAAATCACACGTAGACCAGGTAATCAAAATGAAAAAAGAGACTCTTTTTTCTCAAACTACAGAAGAAAACTTCAACTTGCCCAGTCCCCCTTCTATCTTATTGATTCCAGATACCAACAAGAATTTCATTATTTTCCAGGTTGTAAAGTAATCAGTCATTTATATGAACTGAAATGGTTGCAAGAAGGACTGGATTACAGAAGGAGAACGGAGGGTGGTTTATTTAATAATGAACAATCAAATCTTCCTGATAGAACTACCCAAAATATTGTTCTGGAAGTGTGCTGTGACAGTCCTGCAGCAGGACAACCAGGAATTCAAAGGACTCATGATTTCATCACACATTTCTGATTACTGAAATTTTAACAAACTATTACGGGTTATGTCCACTATTGTAGTATTTGTGTTCAAGCAAAATCTTAACATAGTAACGCTATGGGCTTACTTCAGCCATTAGTCACCCCACAACAACCTGTCAAGAGTATCCATGGACTTAAAAGTTAAACTCAGTAAGTCCCACAGATTCTTAAAGTGGATTGTTTTACCAATTAGGCTAATTTAATTTCCTTTTTCAAGTTGCCCTCTGGATTTGAACTAGCTGAGGTCTTCCTTAGAGAGGTATTCTGGCACTATGGTCTCCCTAAGGTAATTGTAACAGATAGAGGAAACCAATTTGTGTTCACAGTTTAGAAAGAATTAACAACAAAATTGAGGCTGCTTCATTTGACCTCGACCAGCTATAGCCCTCAGGCTTATGAGCAGATGGAGAGACTCAGTCAACTCTGTAACAATACTCAGAAGCTTTTTGAATGGACCATCAAGATAAGTGGGCCCAATGGCTGGTTATAGTAGAGTTTACTTATAATAATTTATAACACCTCACTAAAATCTAAGGCTTTAGCAATCAGGAACCACTGGAAATGTAGTATTAACATCATGATATTCCTACAGGACTGAGTAGTTGTGCTTTATAAGAACAAACAACATAGCATACATAGCACATTAAGTTATTCTCCATGCTTTTGTTCTTATTTGTAACATCCAAGTTCTATCTTTTTTGCAAGTCCCTTAAGTTCAATCCTTGTTATAAAAATAGCAGCAGATTCAGCAGAGTGCAATCCGTCACATGCATAAGGCCAAAGCAATTTATAACACGTTTTATTTGACAGACACCACCTTACCGCACCACAATACAAAGAAAATGACTTGGTTTAGTTATAATCTAAAAATTTGAAAATGAATGGCTGTCCCTTAACCCCTAGGGTGCCTGGGTTGAGCTGGCCTCATCCTGGCACACGGTTCCTATGTGCCTGGGATGAGACCAGCTCGTCCTGCACCAGACCCAAGAGGGGAGCACTAACGCTCCTCCGGTGGGCCACCCTCCCACACCCCTCAGTCGGGGATGGAAGGGGAATCGCTTACCCTTCCACCCCCGACCCCTACACTCCCCCCAGGTACGTCTGATGAGGTCACGCTGACCTCATCAGAGGTCACCTCTGATCGCGCTGGAAGTATTTCTCTTCCGACCGGGAGGTGGGGCAGGAGAGACATGAAAGGAAAGACCTTTCCTTTTGGGTCTTTCGAAGCATTTCTGCTGCCCGATCGAGATGCGAGGGGGCAGCAGAAATGCCCACTAGACAGCAAGGATTTTTTTTTTGTACATATCAATAAGGGGAGCGGCCCTTGTCCAAGGGCCGCTCCCCAGGGAGCCAAATGATTTTTATTAGGCCGATCTGTCCCTGGGGGGGGGGGGCAGAAAACCCCTAGACACCAGGGATTCCATTTTTTTTTTTTTTTTTTTTTTTATGTGTGGGGAGCAACCCCTTAGGCAAGGGTCGCTCTCCTTTGGGGGGCCAAATTACTTTTAGACCATTTCTGCCCCCGGGGGGGGGGGGCAGAAACCACTAGCCACCAGGGATTTTTTTTTATCATACTTACGCATAAGGGGAGCGGCCCCTTGGGCAAGAGCCATCCCCCAGGGGGCCAAATTATTTTTAGGCCATTTCTGCCCCCCATGGGGGGGGATTGGCCCAATATAATTAGGCTGATCTGCCCCCAGGGTGGGCAGAAAACCCCTAGACACCAGGGATGATTTTTTTGTTCGCTTTTTTTTTTTTATATATGTGTGGAGCAACCCCTTAGGCAAGGGTCGCTCCCCAGAAGGCTGAATTATTTTTAGGCCATTTCTGCCCCCCCTAGGGGCAGAAACCACTAGACACCAGGGATTTGTTTTATATACTTATGCATAAGGGGAGCGGCCCCTTGGGCAAGGGCCACTCCCCAGGGGGGGCAAAATATTTTTAGGACATTTCTATAATATAATTAGGCCGTTCTGCCCCCATGGGGGGCAGAAAACCCCTACACACCAGGGATACATTTGTTTTTAAATATTTTTGTTTTATATGTGGAGAGCGACCCCTTTGGCAAGGGTCACTCCCCTGGGGGCCAAATTATTTTTAGGCCATTTCTGCCCCTTCTGGGGGCAGATCTGCCTAATATAATTAAGCAGACCCACCCGTGGGGGGGACAGAAACCACTAGACACAAGGGAGTCTTTTTTTTTTTTTATGCTTACTCATAAGGGGAGCAGCTCCTTGGGAAAGGGCTGCTCCCTGGGGGGGCAAAATATTTTTAGGCCATATCTAACCCCCTTGGGGGCAGATCGGCCTATTTTTGTTGAGCGAATCTGCCCCCATGGGGGGCAGAAACCACTAGACATCAGGGATTGATGTGTGTGTTTTGTTTGGGGGGGCAGCCCCTTGGGCAAGAGTCGCTCCCCATGGGGGCACATTACTGTTGGCCATATCTGCCCCACTTGGGGGCAGATCGGCCCATCTGCTTCCAAGGGGGAAGAAAGCCCACCAGAGACCAGGGAAGATTCTTTTTTCAAAATAAGAGGGTGGGGGTATGGCCATATCCCCACCTCAAATAAATGGGGCCAAAGTTCTGCCCATCAGTGGGCAGATTGGGCAATTACCCCCGATCCATACCCGGGGGGTGAAAGTCTACTAGATGCCAGGGAATAAAAAAATATATATATAGTGGGGTGGTGGATACGAACCAGTATGGGCCTGGTTATGCCCCCACCCCAACTGAAGGAGGTAACAGTCTTTCAGCTTTCCCCCGTACACTAAAACATCTTATCCCACGGCAAGCAAGAGGACATTTGATTATTTTGGGTTTTGGTTTTACATTTGGGCCATGAGAGCTTGGAAACTCTCAAAATCGTCCCACTTGGAATGGTGAGGGCTGCACTTTTTTGACTTTGGGACGCTGCCATGTAGAAAAATCCACAAGACCCAGACACATTGAAAACTAAACATCTGGGTGATTCCAAGGTGGTGTGCTTCACATGCACCCCGCACCATTTTCTTACCCACAATGACCTGCAAACCTCCAACTTTGCTGGAAATCACACATTTTTGTGATCAAACCTTCCGGAATCTGCAGGAATCCACAAAATTCCTACCACTCACCATTGTGTCATCTTTACTAATACAAATTCTGCTGCACTTGTCAGCCTAAAAATGTTTTTTTCAAACTGCCCTTTTGGACCCGCGTTGGTTCCCCCTCAATTATGACATGTTTTTGGCTCTTCCCTGTCACAGGCACTTGGCCCAACTACACAAGTGAGGTATCATTTTTACCGGAAGACTGAGGGGAACGTTGGGTGGTAGGAAATGTGTCCTGGGTAACAGAACCTGGTGAGAGCCCCAAAGGTCACCCCATCTTGGATTCCCCTAGGTGTCTAGTTTTCAAAAATGCGCAGGTGTGCTAGGTTTCCCTAGGTGCTGGCTGAGCTAGAGGTCAAAATCCACAGCTAGGCACTTTGCGAAAAACAGCTCTGTTTTCTTTGGGAAAATGTGATGTGTCCATGTTGTGTTTTAGGGCATTTTCTGTCACAGGTGCTAGGCCTACTCACACAAGTGAGGTACCATTTTTATCAGAGGACTTGGGGGAATGCTGGGTGAAAGGAAATATGTGGCTCCTCTCAGATTACAGAACTTTCTGTCACCGAAATGTGAGGAAAAAGTGTTTTTTGGGTCAAATTCTGAGATTTGCAAAGGATTCTGGGTAACAGAACCTGGTGAGAGCCCCACACGTCACTCCAAGTTGGATTCCCCTAGGTGTCTAGTTTTAAAAAATGCGTAGGTTTGCTAGGTTTCCCTAGGTGCTGGCTGTGCTTGAGGCCAAAATCCACAGCTAGGCACTTTGCAAAAAACAGCTCTGTTTTCTTTGGGAAAATGTGATGTGTCCATGTTGTTATATATTGCATTTCCTGTCACGGGTGCTAGGCCTTCCCACAAAGGTGAGGTACCATTTTTATTGGGAGACTTGGGGGAACGTTGGGTGGAAGGAAATTTGTGGCTCCTCTCAGATTACAGAACTTTCTCTCACAGAAATGTGAGGAAACAGTGTTTTTTTCGCCAAACTTTGAGGTTTGCAAGGATTCTGGGTAACAGAACCTGTGAGAGCCCCACAAGTCACCCCATCTTGGATTCCCCTAGGTGTCTAGTTTTCGAAAATGGGCAGGTTTGGTAGGTTTCCTTAGGTGCCGGCTGAGCAAGAGGCCAAAATCTACAGCTAGAAGCTTTGCAAAAAAACAGCTCTGTTTTCTTTGGGAAAATATGATGTTTCCACGTTGTGTTTAGGGCATTTTCTGTCGCGGGCGCTAGGCCTACCCACACAAGTGAGGTACCATTTTTATCAGGAGACTTGGGGGAACACAAAATTGCAAAACAAGTGATATTGCCCCTTGTCTTTCTCTACATTTTTGCCTTCCAAATGTAAGACAGTGTATGAAAAAGACGTCTATTCGAGAAATGCCCAGTATGGGCACCCTGGAATTCAGAGATGGGCAAATAACCACTGTTTCTCAACACCTTATCTTGTGCCCATTTTGTAAATACAAAGGTTTTCTTGATACCTATTTTTCACTCTTTATATTTCAGCAAATTAATTGCTGTATATCCGGTATAGAATGAAAACCCATTGCAAGGTGCAGCTCATTTATTGGCTCTGGGTACCTAGGGTTCTTGATGAACCTACAAGCCTTATATCCCCGCAACCAGAAGAGTCCAGCAGACATAACGGTATATTGATTTAACAAATCTAACTTCACAGGAAAAAGTTACAGAGTAAAACGTGGAGAAAAATTGCTGTTTTTTTTCACCTCAATTTCAATATTTTTTTATTTCAGCCGTTATTTTCTGTAGGAAACCCTTATAGGATCTACACAAATGACCCCTTGCTGAATTCAGATTTGTGTCTACTTTTCAGAAATGTTTAGCTTTCTGGGATCCAGTATTGGTTTCACACCCATTTCTGTCACTATCTGGAAGGAGGCTGAAAGAACAAAAAATAGTAAACATGGGGTATGTCCCAATAAAATGCCAAAATTGGCACAAGCCTTCTTCTGCAGCCCTTTTTCCCCATTTTTGTAAAAAAGAAAAACGGATTTTTCGCTGTATTTTGGCTAATTTCTTCGTCTCCTTCAGGGTAACCCACAAAGTCTGGATACCTCTAGAATCCCTAGGATGTTGGAAAAAAAGGACGTAAATTTGGCGTGGGTAGCTTATGTGGACAAAAAGTTATGAGGGCCTAAGCGCGAACTGCCCCGAATAGCCAAAAAAAGGCCTGCCACCTGAGAGGTAAAAGGCGTGGCAGCGAAATGGGTTAAAGTTTACTCTATTGACAGTGTAATTGGTCCTATCTCATAATTGTAACATGCATCCACTTACACACATCTCTAGAATCAAGAAGGCAAAAGCAAAGACTGACACTTCTCCACTTTCAGTAACAGTGGACAAATACGATAACATTTCAATTTCTCATAGAATCCAGTGCCAACTGCAGTATTTAGTATCTCACAAGGGCTAAGGCACCTCTCAACATTCCTGAGAACTACCTCTTCCATGCATGCCCCACAGTTACTAAAACAGTATTATCACAGGTATTCTTTGAAGTAGGGTCCAGGGCAAGACAGGGGAAAGAGAAGCCTTTTGGGAGAGGTGCTCTTAGGAAGACAGGGCTCAAGTCACAGTACACATTCCAGCATGTCACACATGTTTATAACATGGTGGTTTTGGAAACAGGGAAACTGGCACACTGGTATCCTGTAATGAGCTTAGGTTGTTTATCTTGCATTTTAATTAGTTCACATCCATCCAGCATCCTTGCACGTTTGTTTTATTCTCTCTGGGACAGTCGGCTCAGTTGGGTTTCATGCCTTTAATTTTATTCTTCAACTTACGGTTTCTTGGTCTTTCCCCAGGGCTGCCAAATAACTCCAGCCTAGATTTTCTGAATTCAGTCAGTCTTCCTCCTGTTTGCTTCTCTGACTTATACTAGGTAGCTAGAGTACAAGTTACAGTGACAATCTGCAGTCTAGTGGATAAGCATATGCAGGCATATTTATGCAAAAAGTGTATTTCCAGTCTTGGCTCTTACCTCTCATCATTTCCGCTTCAGACAGCCTGTGCTCGATGCTTCTAAAATCCCACTCCATACATAGTTAGTACAATGCTCCTGAGGGGTCTTGCTGAATCTCTTCTTCCATACCTTTTTCTCTCCTTGAAGGTGTTCCCATTGCATTAAGATTACCAAGCTTGGGGCATTACCATCCTGTGGCTGAGAGTGATTCATGTCTGCCTCCTGAGTACTAGGCCTGGGTGGAATTCACGGAGTTGATAAAAAAAACTCAGTGGAATTGCGCAGAGACAGAGTTCCATGTGGCGTGCCGTGACATTCTCTCAGAATGTGCCAATCTCAAAAGTGCTAGGCAGGGTCGGGCCAGGTTAGCCTGACTTGATCCTGCTTAGCGCTTCCAAGATCAGACGCATTCAGGAGAGGGCCATAAGCAGTGAAAGCTGACGTTTCAGGCCTATTGTGCACCGGCCTGTCCCGTGTGCATTGTACATGGGACAGGCCGGTGCACAAGAGGACTGAAATGGCAGCTTTCTTTCACTGCCTATGGCCCTGGCCTGAATTCATGCCAGGCCTCAACAATGAAAGCTGCTGTGCACCAGTCTACACATTGTAGAAAAAACAAAGACTTACCTAGGTTCTCCCAGGGGGTCCTCGTTGCATGTGCTCCCTGCCTCCCTCTGCCCCCGGAATCCATTCTGTAGCTGCCGGCGAGCAGCTCCATTGACGTTGGGTGAGTGCACACTGCAGCCCAGTTATGGGCTACAGAGCACAAGCGCAGAAATTCTGCGCTTGCACTGTGTGGCCCATAATTGGGCTGCAGTGCGCACGCGGCGAGCTCTACTCCGCTGGCAGGGCTAACAGAGTTTTTGGGTGAACTCTGTGCTCCAAACGGAATGCCAAAAACTCTGTCAGCTCCACCAGCATAGCAAAACTCCCCGCCCACCCCTACTGAGTAAAAGCTTGTTTCGAATCCTGGCAAAACCCAAAATAGCTATCTTAACTCTACTTTCACTCCCTTCCTGCATTTCATGGCCTCCCAATCACTTTCGTACCTACCCTGGACCCCTACTTTACTTCTTAATCACATTCCTAAATAAGGGCCTTATTACAAGTTTGGCAGTCTTGTGACTCCCAAACTTACGGGATGGCCCACTCCTGTTGGTCTGACCGCCAGATTACAACCCTGGCGGTCGGACTGCCACCACCGCCAGGATCATGGATCCCGATGGCTTGTCGGTGGTCAAAGTCGTGGTCAGCTATGGCGGCGCTGACCTCAGCACTGCAGTGCTGATCACAACTTCCTTTTCCACCAGCCTTTTCATGGCGGGGTCCCCGCCATGAAAAGGCTGGCAGGAAAGGCAATGCTGGGAGTTGCAGGGGGCCCCTGCCTATGACCATGTCATGGGCAGTGCAGGGGGACCCCCTGCACAGCATCCTAGGAAAGCGCACTATCTGCTGTGGCAGACAGTGCGCATTCCAAGGGTGCTCGGGGCACCCTCTGTGGGATGGCATTGGCCTTGGCTCCCTGAGGAGCAAATGCCGCCACACTGTTTCAACTGGGCTGACAGGCAGAAACCAAATACAGAGGTTTCCGCCGTTCAGCCCAGTGGAAACATTGTAATCCGGCCAGGGGAGCAGACCCCCAGCTTCACGGTGGTCTCCTCCCTGTGGGTCTGGCGGGCGATGGTCGGCCTGCCAAACTCATAATGAGACCCTAGGCCTCTACGAATGCTCCATGTAACCTTGCTTTCCTATCCCATTCAAACCCAGTAAAATGTTTCCTCTGAACATTGGAGCACCAAGACAAATCTAACATTGGACCTTCCTCACCAGCTCTCCTGCCACAGCAGCTTGAGCTACAAACCGACCATTCTCTGCACCAACTACTGGGCATATGAGCCATGTCATAACCACCTAAGAAACTTAAAGGTAATTCTATATCCTAAGTAACTGCTCAAGACAACTTTTTAAAGTTTTAAGTAGAAATAGCGACACAAAGTGCAAAGGATAGTCAATGTTCATGGTAGAAAAGGACCGAGGCTCATTTTGACGCTGACCACGATGGAGCATGGATCTGATACACCAACCAGATTCATCCTGGTCAAAGATTTTACCTTCAGACTATATACCTTTAAGTCTGTGTACACCACATGGGTAAACATCTAAAGTCCCCCGGGACCTCAGAGGAGGCACTTAGAGACTCAGGGTGGTAGGCAGAGGCTTACAGAAGCATCAAGTCCAGGTGCCACTGGTCAGCTTGGCAGCTGCATGAAAAGGTCTCTCCTATCTTGTTATGTCCCTGTAGCTTTAGCAGGAGGTGAGTCCTATGACCCTTGGCGTCCACTTTTTTGTGGTTCAAGAGGGAGAGCTGGTTGAGTATTTTACGCTCTTCTCAGGTCTCAATCAGCAGATTCAGCCTTTTTTTTTTAGATCTTCCACAGGTCCAGAAGTATTCTGAAGGGGGTGCCTGGAGAAGCCAAATTCATGCATAGCACAAGCTAGTAGATGAATATGACCCCTGGGAACACCTAACCAATTGGGTAAAGGGGCTAACCTTATCCACTTTGGCCATTTTCAAGATTTCTGAAGGTTTTGTTCACACTAAAATTGGGGTCTGAGTACTGGTAGTGTATGTGGTCAGTATACTATGGTAATCCAAGTGCTCTTCCTGTACCCATAACGAACTCAGAGACAGACGCCTGGTAGAACAACTCTGAACTTTCAACAAACAGCCATTGGATACACACAAAATGTTTTGGAATTCTGTTTTCCTCTTGTTAAGTGTGCCACAAATGTCATTTGAAGAACCCCAGTAGAATTGTCAAACAAGTCCTGACATCCCAGCAGAATCTGGCAGTGTGATGTCAACAAGAGGCCTACTGTGATGGAAGGCGGACCGGCTGTGGAGACAAAAGAGGAGCGCAGACCTGTGTGTTAGCTACATCTGCTTGTGACAAGGCAGGACCACAAGCCATCCCGTCAAGGGCATCACAACAGCTCCTCACACCCAGGGGCTTTTGTTACTGCCCTGTGAGCAGTTTCACATCTCATTTATGCCTATTGAAATGCTAATTACTGGCTGCCGGAAGTGGGAAAACAAAATGCAGATTTAACTTCCAGGAAATTCAGGCAGGGCAAAGATGACTTTTTAAAGATCATCTTTCCAAAACATTTCTTACAAATCGTACTTCACCAGTGAGTTGGGTTTGTAATTAAAATTTCGAAAAGTACCAAAATTAAATTTGAAGCTGTTTCCTAGGCAGAAATAACATGTATTAAACATAGTATTGTATCCCAGTGCTTTCCTATGGAACAGCCAACCCTGCTACAGTGAAATTAGCTTTTAAGGCTTTTTTATTGCAAAGTCATGCTTACCAATAAACATTTACATGTCCTACTTTTAAATAGTATGCACCCTGCCTACTTAAGGGTGACATATTAAGATTTAAAAGAATTGTTTAGGTTTGAAAACAAGGGATATTTTGACAGATCAAATTTGGAATTACAACCTGAACACCCAAGCAACTAGTGGCAGGCCTGCTGTCAGACCTGACAATTCTACAGGGACAAAATAACAGGCAACTGACGTGTGCTGATTTATGCTTGATCACGAAGCACAAACAGAAATCACATATGCAACCCATTAGCAGGCCTTGAACCAGATCTCTTTTTCATCACAGAAGCATCGTTGGGTAATGACATAACACCAGTCATTCACAAAAGTGTATAAGAGAATGATCGATGAATTGGTTGAATCAATCTTAGCCACTGTCAACTACTTAGGGCCACATTCCAATACATTGTTACTTTGTACATCCTGCCACCTCGGTTTGGCCCCAGCTTAATGCTTATACTTCAGTGTGTCACCCTAAGTGGGAAAGGTAATAAGAGCAAAACCAGTCCTGGGTTGCTTGTGCTCCAGTTCAGAGAAAATGTGGGCTTGACTGTTCCCATTGGAGTAGGGCCAAGACTGATTTGGATGTGGCTGGGTCCAAACTGAGGCGTCCAGCTGTGCAAAATAATGATGGGCTGGGAGGCGGCCCAAGTAAGTATCAGTGGCTGATATTAATTCAAGCATTCCTCCCAACACTTTTTTGTATACTTCAGTGTGTTGCTCTTAGTGGGATGGGTATGCCCATTCACACTATACTAATGGACCAAGCTGTACCTGGCTGATGAGCATTAACAAGAGTGAAACCAGTCCTCTGTTGCTTGTGTTCCAGTTCAGGGAGGACCTGGCCTGGCAGTCCGGGCTGGAGTGTCCACACTGGGTCATGGTCAAAATTGATTTGCCTATAGCTGGGTCCAAACGGAGGTGGCATGGTGTGCAAAATAACAATGGACTCAGATGCAGTCCTGATTAATTACCAGGGGCTTAGATTAATTCACCATATGATCCATCACTTTTTTAATAACCATCCAAAACAAAGCAATACCAAACAGATATCTGGTTCACTTAAAAAATCTAAAAAATCGGAAAAGTTGAGGAGGGATGGGTGTGGTCCTCAAACAGACATTACTCACATCTTTGACGAAAGACTTCCCTTCCCTGAGTATTCCCCTGAAATACATCTACTATTTCATGTGCAAAAAAAGCTCCACATACGTAAGTTGCAGTAGGCTTTTCTTCAAACATTTTCAGAAAGAGTACTACTATTTAATGTCCTAGCAGCGTCCATGTTCATTGGTATCTTGCAAGTTTGGATATTATGTTGTGGAGACAACTAGGCTATTCAAACTTTAAGCATAGTTTTTTTTGTTTCATGTTTAGTTTAGAGCCAACATCTGTTCAAATGTGTGCTGCCTTTCAATCTTTGAAAGCTCCTAAAATATTATAGTATAGACCATTTGACAGGAGCTGAAACATAGGAATACCATATACTACCATATAAAGATTAAACATTAGGTGTAATATAATGCATGGGCAATAGGCGTTCTTCCCCCAGACTGTAAGAGTTGTTGTATGTCCTAACTTCTATCCTGCATAAAACATAGGGGGTCATTCCGACCCCGGCGAGCGCCGGCCGGAAACCGCCCAAACACTGCCCCGCGGTCAGATGACCGCGGGGGGCATTCCGACTTTCCCGCTGGGTCGGCGGGCAATCTGCAAAAGATCGCCCGCTGGCCCAGCGGGACAGCCCCAGCAAAGATGAAGCCGGCTCCGAATGGAGCCGGCGGATTTGCTGAGGTGCGACGGGTGCAGTGGCACCCGTTGCGATTTTCAGTGTCTGCCAAGCAGACACTGAAAATCTTGCTGGGGCCCTGTTAGGGGGCCCCTGCACTGCCCATGCCAGTGGCATGGGCAGTGCAGGGGCCCCCAGGGGCCCCACGACACCCGTTCCCGCCAGCCTCTTCACCGCCAGGAACAGGCTGGCGGGAAGGGGGTCGGAATCCCCATGGCGGCGCTGCTTGCAGCGCCGCCATGGAGGATTCCTTTGGCCAGGGGAAAACCGGCGGGAAACCGCTGGTTTCCCTTTTCTGACTGCGGCTTTACCGCCGCGGTCAGAATTGGCCAGGAAGCACCGCCAGCCTGTTGGCGGTGCTTCCGTGGTCCCCAGGGTCAGAATGACCCCCATAATGTTGTTGTGTGCTGGTAAAGAAGCATATAAAGAATTCTGTATGTCCAGCACCATTTACCACAATTTTCTCAATATTATATCTGGTGACAGGCTCGCAAATATTTTGTATACATCTTTTTTTAAGTCATATTAGGTTGGGATCCTTGGAAATGGAAGAGAGTGTTCTAGATTACAGCAAGCACTAGCCACGAACTGTCACCGAAAATAGGACACACAATTCTGCATTCACATTACCGGCCCAATGTGTATTACAACATGAACATTGTTATTCATCCTGGTAAAATTCCTTGATGGTGAACCAAAAATCCACTGGAAAAGTTGTTCATTCTGTTAAAATGCCTTCATGGAGAACCAAAAATCCACTGAGTTGTGAAGTTTGGTTATCTATCCATATGTTCAAAATAATGACACCTCATATCACACATTGTACCACAAGGGTGACGAGAGCTCGCACAAGTAAGAAGATGAATGAGTGGAAAAACAAATGATATAGCACAACAGTGACCTCACAAATGTATCCTGGTGTTTGTTCAACCACAGAGGCGGATGGCAGATACTAAGATGTAGAAGTACTGAATAACCACATTTTAATAGCTTTCTGAAAGCAAGATGGGCGGCAATGCGTCTGCTAAAGAGAGTAAGGAGATTCCATGTTTTAGGGGCAAGAAAGTTAAAAGATCTGCCACCACTTTGAGAATGTCTTGTGAGAGGAATGCTATTGAGATTAGTATCAGATGAACAAAGAATGCGAGATGGTGAATGATGCTCCAGGCGTTCACAAATGAATGGCGGTCCTGTACAATAATAAGCCTTCTGGCATATGCACACTGTCTTGGCCTATTTATTGGGAGACAGTGGGCAGGGATTCGATGCTGAGAGGAACATTCAGAGCAGGAGAGACCTAGATTCAAGAATACAGCCATGTTTTGGCTTGTCTATAATAGTGGTAGTAAATAACATTATTCGGTTTTAAAATAAAAATGTAAAAGCACATAAATATAAAACAATATGTACAATCCTCCAGAAATTAAATATAAAAATGCAAGCTAAAAAGTACATAAAAATGCCTACTCAAGACAGACAATTGAAAATAGTTAACAGCTATTTAAAAACCTAGACTTCCCTAGTGCATGTTACAATTCATATATATCTTTAAAAACCTTTATAGAATTAATAAACTGGACTAAATATCTGTCAACAGTTAAAGGCAGAGATCTTCAAATTCCGGTGGAGGTATTACCCCAAGTGCATTTTGTTTCATGTCCTGAATAATTTCCCCAGATAATTCAACAGCAGTTAAAAAAAACACTGTTATTTATCCAGAAGCAACATATACTTACATCCAACACGTCATGCATACAATAAATATCTTGATATTCCAAAGATGAGCCATGAAGTCTGTCACTTTTGACGATTCTGATTGCGGACCTAATTTGTCCTACCGCCAGAACACAGCAAGTCGGAGTAAGCCATGTTTTCATATTCATGGCATAACTAGGACAAAACGTAGAAAATGCTTTTCTGATTAAGGGCAATCATGGCAGAAGAGGTAGGAGCTGGAGATATATAGGGCATTCCATCCACAGCGAAAGCTAAGTTGCAGAATGCCATATCTAAATTCTAGGTATAAGGACTTGCGAAGGTTCAATCTGATTCATGAATTCCCCGCAGTGCAAATTATTTTTAAAGTCCAAACAACTACCAGTTAAATCCACTACAGTACCCTGATTTAACCATGAACCAGTAACTCTTCTTGAGAGTAACCAAGGTATCTTATGTAATACTTATCTTATCTAATACTTTGAGGGCCTGGTCACAGTTCACCCGTACCTGGAAAATTAACCATATTTTAACATATTTCAGCCAGGGAATTATCCGTTTGTGGTCGAGTGTCATAACTTCATTCAATTATTTTCTCAGAGGGGAGAACTATTATGCCAAACACGTGTCCAATATCCTAGGGGTCTAAATGCTGCCGCATGAACAATATTTTTCAAACCTAGATCGAAGCATATTGGGAGTAATGGCGCATTACAGGGTAGGCCCAAGGTTGATCTCATAAAAAACACTCTGGGCCTTATTTATACTTTTTGGTGCAAAACTGCACTAAGGCAGTTTTGCCCCAAAAAGTTTTGCACCGGCTTGCACCATTTTTTAGCACCATCTGGGCACCATATTTATGGAATGGTGCAAGCCGGTGCAAAGGGTAGGCTAGCTTAAAAAAAAATGACGTTAGGCAGTTTTGAGTCAAAATAAATGACTCTGACCAGATTAGCATCATTTTTTGACGCTAAGGGGCATATTTATACTCTGTTTGCACTGAATTAGCATAATTTGTTTTTTACTCTAATTCAGTGCAAAACTAACTCCATATTTATACTTTGGTGCTAGACCCGTCTAGAACCAAATTTATGGAGTTAAAGTCATTTTTTGGAAGTGGAAACCTACCTTGCCTTAATGAGATGCAAGGTAGGCGTTCCCATGCAAAAAAATGACTCTATGGCCTTAACACCATATTTATACTCCCCTGTAAAAATGGTGCAAGGGAGGGAGGAGGGGTCAAAAAATGGAGCAAAGCTTGCTTTGCCCCATTTTTTAAGACCAGGGTCAGGGCAGGTGTTAGGGGACCTGTGGCCCTATTTCCATGGTGGAACACCATGGAATAAGCCCAGAGGTGCCCTCCCTAGGCCCTAGGGGCACCCCCACCCACACTAGAGGGACTGCGAGGATGGGGGACCCCATCCCAGGTAAGTGCATTTTATTTTTGAAAGTGCCATAGGGGGCCCTGAAATGGGCCCCCATACATGGCACATGGTGCAATGCCCATGTGCCCATAAAATGACGTTAATCTGGTTAGAGTCATTTTTTTTTTAACTCTAACCTGCCTAAAGCCATTTTTTGCTGCTAAACCCTCTCCTTCTATACTGCCAGCCCCACCCGACTAAAGTCATTTTTTAAAACTCTAGCCTACCCTTTGCACCAGAAATGGTGCAAGCCGGTGCTAAACTTTTTGGTGCAAAACTGAGTTAGTGCAGTTTTGCAGCAAAAAGTATAAATAAGGGCCAATATTTTGTAAGTTTGCGCCACTTTTGCATCATAAAATGACGTTAATGCGGTGCAAAAAAAGTTTAAATCAGGGTCTTGGTGCTAGATGGGTCTAGCACCAAAGTATAAATATGGAGTTAGTTTTGCACCGAATTAGATTTAAAAAAAATTACACTAATTCGGTGCAAACAGAGTATAAATATGCCGCAGAGTATAAATATGCCCCTAAATATGGTGTTAAGGCCATAGAGTCATTTGTTGCACGGGAACGCCTACCTTGCATCTCATTAAGGCAAAGTAAGTCTCCACTTTCAAAAAATGACTTTAACTCCATAAATTTGGTGCTAGAGGGGTCTAGCACCAAAGTATAAATATGGAGTTAGTTTTGCACCGAATTAGAGTAAAAAAAAATGACACTAATTCGGTGCAAACAGAGTATAAATATGCCCCTCTATGTTTTCTCTAGCACTCTCTGTATTTGATCACTCAGATTCTGTGGGAGGCCGAAATAAACAGCATTATAGGAATCAAGACTTGCAGTGATAGTGCCAGGACTACAGGTTTATGAACTGTCAGTTGAAGACAAAGTAGTAACTTTATTACAGTGTGCAAAAGCAGGAAGATGACAATTTGGAGATATGTGGCCGGAAAGAGAGTTGCTGATCAAAATGTATTTCCAAATGCTGTACAATGTTGCCATTAGGATGTGCTTCATTCATGCAAGAAGGCCTCCAGGCTTGGACACTGGGAGATGAATTATGTAAAAAGACGACCTCTGTTTCACTAGTCTTAAGTTTTAGTTGATTGGTTCCCATTCATAAATGGATAGCTGAGAGACAATTATTAAGATGGTCACAGACCAAGTGGTTGTAAGGCAGTGGTCTCCAAACGTTTTAATTTCGCACCCCCCAGTTGAAAAATAAAAATCATTGGGCTCTCCTTCAGAATTTTTCACAAATATTTTATAAAGATGGCAATGTTTAAACATTTCTAGATGTATTTAAACATTGCAGTTAAGTACTGTTGCCATTTTAAAAATGCAATAACATGTTTCTGCTTAAAACAAAACATGCTTCTTTTGGCCAGAGCCTAGCACCCCCCTGGGATCACTTGAGGCCACCCTGGGGCGGCCCGCCTCCCGTTTAAAGACCCCTGGTGTAAGGTGATTTGCCAAAAAGAGAAAACCAGTTTGGTATCATTGGCATAGCAATAAAACCCTACTCCAGGGCTCTAGATCAGACCGCGTAAGTGGCACTATTGATTCAACATGGTAGCGCTTAGTGCTGGGCCCTGGGCCCTGGGGAATGACATAATGAACAATGTGGTAAGAAGATTGAAAGAATGAGAGAGCTACTGCTTTAGTGTGCTCCTGATGAAAAGATGAAAGCTAGTTCAGTGCTCTATATCTCACCTCCCAAAGACATTTGAGGAGGGTGGGGTGAGAGACAGTGCTGCTGAGAGGTTGATGTGAACTTTTACTCCAGATTCACTTCTGGAAACTGCAAAGGTCATCAATTGTAGCAAGCAGGATAGATTCAGCATCATTGTTAGGTTCGAAGTCCATTATCTCCTAAAAAGGTCGAAACTTGTTGACTCACTGTGGATTTTGTAATTTTGGAATTATAGGAGACAATAGCATTGGGTACTAGGTGTATACAGTTTGGAGGTCTGAACAAGGGTTTTTAGTAGCGAAGTTACAATGGCATGTTTACATACAGGTAGAACGATGAGAAGGATTACAACTATTCATAATTTCAGGGATGAAGTTTGCTCCCCTTCGCTATTCTAAGAGTTTGCCCTTCACCCTCCTTGCATCTGGATGTAGTTGGTCCCTGAGGTACAAAAATAGAAAACATGTCTTTAAAGACAAAGGCCCTCATTATGACCCTGGCAGTGGGTGATAAAGTGGCAGTAATACCGCTAACAGGCTGGTGGTAATTACCCCCAAATTATGACCATGGCGGTGATATCTCCAATAGACAGCCAATGTACCACACCGACCGCCAGGGTGGAAAAAAAAGTCACCATGGCTGTAGCCACCTACAGCCAGGCGGAAGGCAAAGTACTGCCCACCATATTAAGACACAGGAAACCGCCTCCTTTTCCGGGGTGGTACCAACGCCATCAGAAGCCTGGAAGAAACAGACCACAGAAGTCAAAGGACTCACCATTGAAGACATAGGGAAGAACCACGCTGCCATGGAACCCGAACTGCAAGTTTTCCAGATGATCTTCCACGTCATGCTCCAGCTAGAACACTTACGCCGGCGAAGACGATGACAGTGAGTACAGCCGCCTAGCACACAAGGGAGGGTGGGAGGAGAAAGAGAGTGACACACACACACCACACACACCTGACACACAGACACTAAAGACACAACCATATGCATAACAAAAACAATTTGACCACGAAAATCTGCAGAATAATGCCAAGGCAACATGAATATACAAAAATATTTGTAAACAGTACAAAAAGACCTCAACAATCCGATTTACACATTAAACAGATCTGTACACGTGTATAAAAAAGGGACACTGCCCAGTCCATAGTTCACAGGGCCCACATTGCCACCGGGCAAATTCCAAGGCCCCACTCGAATCCTGCCCCAATCCGGAGAGAACACTGCAGGGGCATCAGTTGACAAATAGGCAGGCACCTCGGGGGGTACCTCAGCCGGATGTGGGAACAAGCCCACTGGTTCTGGAGGGGGCAACGTGCCCTGTGCTTGGTCCTGGGTAGTACAAGGCCACAGTCTCTCGAGTGGGTGACTTGCCCATTGGCTCTGGAGGTGGCAACATGCCCTGTGCTTGGTCCTGGGGAGTGCAAGGCCACAGTCTCTCGAGTGGGTGACTTGCCCATTGGTTCTGGAGGTGGCAACATGCCCTGTGCTTGGTCCTAGGGAGTGCAAGGCCACAGTCTCTCGCGTGGGTGACTTGCCCACTGGATCCGAAGTGGGCAGGCCGCACTGCAGCCCTTGAAGGCTGAACCATATGGCATCCGCCGGCAGTGCCGGCTGCACAGTGGTGGTGGTTGTGGGAGGCTCCTGCTCAGCTCCTGCACCCTCCGATGGCTGCACTGTGGTGGTGGTTGTGAGAGGCTCTTGCTCAGTCCCTCCACTCTCTAATGGCTGTACAACCAAGGCTGTTGGTGATGGCTCTTTGACAGCTGCTGGTGTTGGCGGTGTAATGCTGTCAGCTTCCGCTGGTGTAGATTGCCTCCTCTCCACCTGCTCATGGGTTGGGGGTCTCTTACTCTTTCTGGAACTAGTGGATGGCCTCTTCCCCCTCTGCCTGCTGGTGCAGTCTCCTTCCCCTTCTCTGCAGCTGGTGCAGGCTCCTTCCCCTTTATTGCAACTGGTGCAGCCTCCTTCCCCTTTTCTGCAGCTGGTGCAGGCTCCTTCCCCTTTTTTGCAGTTGGTGCAGGCTCCTTCTCCTTTTTTGCAGCTGGTGCAGGCTCCTTCTCCTTTGTTGCAGCTGGTGCAGGCTCCTTCCCCTTCTTTACAGCTTGTGCAGGCTCCTTCCCCTTCTTTGCAGCTGGTGCAGCCTCCTTCCTCTTCAGTATGGTTGGCCTGGAATCCTTTCCACCATGAGTAAGTGGTGCTACCACCGGGCCCGTGGAATGTTTGGCTGAGGTGCATGGCTAGGTCCTTGCTACCCTGCCCATACATGCATTACAAGGGGAGTGGTAAGGAAGAGGTCAATCTGGGAAAGGATAGCTTTTTAGGGACGTTGGGGTGGGAAGAGGGAGGAGTAATGAGAGTGGAGGATGAGGGAGTGGTTGTTGGAGATGTGTGTCTGCTGGATTTAGGTGCAGGTGCAAGGGCTGTATGCTGTTGTGAGGTGTCTGAGTGCTTTCGTTTGTGTACTTTAGGAGGGGGGGAACAGACACGGTGGGAGAGGACACAGGGGACGTGAGCATGGATGTTATGGAGGTGGCTGCCAGTGAGGTGTGTGTTCTGCTTGGTGTGAGGATGATGCTGGTTGTGGATGATGATGTAGTGCATACAGGTGTGAGTGTGCACGTAACTGGGTGGGAGGTGGAGGAGGAGGGAGAAACAGTGAAAATAGTGGATGTTGTTGTGTCTGCAAATGAATGGTGTTTGTGTGAGTGCCTGTGGGATGAAGTGTGGTGCTTGTGTTTGCCTGTGACACTCTTGGGTGTTGTATTGTGTGCATGCTCGTCTGCCTATGTGCTTGGGATGTGTTGGGGTTGAGGAGACTGGGACAGGGAAGTGGTAGTTGGAGGGGGGAGGGTAGAAACAGGGACAATGGCTGCCCTCAGAGAGGAGGCTAGAGCATGAATCGAACTCTGTTGGGCTGCCAATCCACTGTGAATGCCTTCCAGGAATGCATTAGATTGCTGCATCTGGGCTGCCAGCACCTGGATGGCATTCACAATGGTTGTTTGCCCTACAGAGATGTATCTCAGGAGGTCAATAACCTCCTCACTCAGTTCAGCAGGGCTCACTGGGACAGGGCCGGAGGTGCCTGGGAGAAAGGAGATGCCCACCCTCCTGGGAGAGCGGGCACGGGCAACTTGCTGAGCGGCTACTGGGAGTGTGGTGCCGTTATGGGGGGTGGCGGCTGTACCTGCAGTTGGGGTGGTCACAGAGGTGTCCGCCACCACCAGGGAGCTCCCATCGGGGGGGGTATCAGAATCTGTACTGTCCCCTCCAGTCTCCGCCGAGATGCTGCACTCGCCCTCCGTCCCACTGGTGCCCTCAGCATCGGTGGACTCTGCATTCAGGGTCTTGTGGGATGCAGCTCCCTCTGTTGCCGGTGACTCTGCTCTTCTGCCAGATGATGCTAATGCACATAAGGACAGGATGACAAAACAAGAAAGGGGTGGAGAGAGACAAAGGATACACTGGGTCAATGACTGCACCAACACCACCGTTGGCGTACACAGCACCCTCACACACACGGAACAGGCCGACACACTGTGCATGGCCCTACCAGTGAGATGGCTACTCAACAAGGAATGAGGAGGGGTACACACCTCTAACTGCAGCACAGCTGGGACCCACGCAGCCCTGCCCAGTAGTGAATACTAAAAAGCTAAGTAAGCAGTATTTCACAATCAAACCATTAGCCACAGAGGACCTACGCTGCTATGTTTCGCCTGGCCTAGGGGCACCCACTGACACACAACCACCACCCGGATACCACCCCTCCATCCGTGAGTTTCAATGATAGCCACTGTGTGCACCCCCTTGTGGCTGCTGTGATACCATCAAGCGCCCATCCAGCTCAGGGTAGGCCACCACCAGTATGCGGGCCATCGGGGGTCAGGGTCCGACAGGCACCCCTTCCTTGTTGGCAGGCCATCCCCAGATGGGCCTCCGCAGTCTTCCGTGCCCAGCGTCTCAGGTCCTCCCACTGTTTCCTTCAGTGGGTGCTCCGCCTGCCATAGACTCCCAAGGTCCACACATCCTAATGCAATGGCACGCCATATTCCCTTCTTTTGATGGGTGCTGACCTGCAGAGGCAATACAGACAGGAGAACACCATTAGACAAATGGTCCAGCCAGTTACACAAATGGCCCACCATACCCGTTTCCATCACCATTGGCACACATATAGCCCAGCACACAAAGTGTACACCGCAAAAAGGACATCCACCCAACCCCCTCACATGAGGCTTTCACACACACAACTCCATGCATTCATGCCACATGCATTGTGCCCACAGTGTACTCACCTGTTGAATTGGTGGCCCATACAGCAGTCCGTACTGGGGTAGGACCCAATCCACCAGTCGCTCCAACTCCTCAGAAGTGAAGGCTGGGGCCCTTTCCCGATCACACGGGCCATGGTAGGTTCCAGATATAGGCCACAGCAGCACATGAAGTGTAGGTCCTCTCCTATGGAAGGCCAAAAAACAATTGAGGAATCTGATAGAAAATGGCAGTCACGTCCGCAGTGGTGCATACCGTCACCACCTGCGTAGATCACCATTGGTCACTGTACCCCATAAGGTCCAATTATAACCAGTGAGGAATTGCACGGCGGTTCACGACCGCCTACCGCCACAGCGCACAACGTCAGCGGCATTACCTCACTTACACCTGTCCCTCCACACAGGACAGGTGGAAGCCATTTCAGGGGGGGGGGACAGGCCTATGGATTAAATCTGCGTCAGAGGATATATAGGCACATACTTCACAAATTACACTGTCCCATACCATGTTTGCACATTGCAGACTTCTGTTGTGGCTCCATTGTTCAGTTTGTGACAACCTCCTCACTCTTTTGTTCCTTAGATACCTACCGCTGCGGATGAATAGGAAATGGAGACATTCCCCCGTGTACAGACCCCTGGTGGACTTGGCTACACTGGAGGACAGGCACATAATACTCACCTATAGAATGGGTAGGGCCACAATCACAGAGCTGTGTGCCCAATTGGAGCCTGACCTGATATCTGCTATCCGTCACCCCACTGGGATCCCCCCTCTCGTGGAAGTGCTATCAGTTCTCCATTTCCTGGCAACTCTTTCTTTCCAAGTGACAGTGGGCGTGGCAGCAGGAATGTCACAGCCAATGTTCTCAAATGTGCTAACAAGAGTGTTGTCTGCCCCGATAAAACACATGTGCAGCTACATTGCATTCCCCCAGGTTGAGGATTTGGCCACTGTGATGGCCGGATTCTATGCAATGGGACATATCCCCAATATAATTGCTGCAATTGACGGAACACATATAGCATTTGCCCCCCCCCCCCTCTGGTTACCCAAACCTATCATGGCTGCTGACCCCTTTGATGAATGCCAGGACAAGGGCAGAAAATAGGTTATAATGAGGCACATGGGTGAACCAGAAGGATCATTAAAAGGACCTTTGGCCTCCTGAAGGCCAGGTTCAGGTGTTTCCATCCAAGAAGGTCTGCCAGATAGTAGTGGCATGCTGCATGTTGCACAACTTGGCCCTCAGACAACATGTGCCTTTTCTGCAGGAGAAGGAGACTGGAGATGCCCCTGTGGCAGCAGTGGACCCTGAGGACAGTGAGGATGAGGATGAGGATGCAGAGGATGTGGACAACAGAACAAACACTGTGATCTGCCAGTACTTCCAACGACACACAGGTGAGACAGTGCAACTTTACATTTCTATGACTTTGGCATTGGCATGCTGACATTTCCCACTTCTTTGCCCACTTACTATTACCTCTGGATATTCATTTTGCAAATGTTGGTGATTTGACAAATTTTCCTGGTGTGATCACAACAGCCGGCTACAGGTCATTAATTCTATGCTCATTCTGGGGCATATTTATACTCTGTTTGCGCCGGAATTGCGTCGTTTTTTTTTACGCAATTCCGATGCAAAACGAACTCCATATTTATACTTTGGCGTTAGACGCGTCTAGCGCCAAAGTCCATGGAGTTTGCGTAATTTTTTAGCGTGGACACCTACTTTGCGTTAATGATATGCAAGGTAGGCGTTCCCGTCTAAAAAAGTGACTCCGAGGCATGTGCGACGTATTTACACTCCCGGGCAAAATTCACGCCCGGGAGTGGGCGGGTCAAAAAAAATGACGTACGGCCGCTTTTGCGCAGTTTTTTAGCGCCTGGAAAAGGCAGGCGTTAAGGGACCTGTGGGCTCGGAAGGACCCCAGAGGTGCCCTCCCATGCCCCCAGGGACACCCCCTGTCACCCTTGCCCACCCCAGGAGGACACCCAAGGCTGGAGGGACCCATCCCAGGGACATTGAGGTAAGTTCCGGTAAGTATTTTCTTTTCTTTTTTTTTTTGTGGCATAGGGTGGCCTGATTTGTGCCCCCCTATATCCCACTATGCCCAATGACCATGCCCAGGGGACAGAAGTCCCCTGGGCATGGCCATTGGGCAAGGGGGCATGACTCCTGTCTTTGCTAAGACAGGAGTCATTTCTATGGGGGTTGGGAGTCGAAAAAAATGGCGCAAATCGGGTTGAGGCGAAAAATTTGCCTCAGCCTGACTTGCCCCATTTTTTGGCGCCCAAGCTCTATATCCCCCTACGCCGGCGCTGCCTGGTGTACGTCATTTTTTTCCACGCACACCAGGCAGCGGTGTATAAAAGTATAAATATGGCCCTCTATGTATAGTTCATTTGCAATGGTTGTAGCTGTTTCAATCAATACATATTTGAAATACTTTAAATACTCAAAGTCGAATTTTATCCCAGGGTGTTTATTGTAGTGCTAATATATAGAGGGGGAAATGCAATGGGATGGGGTGATGATGGAGGAAAGTCCAGGGTATTGTTCCAGTCTGTTTGTAGCACAGGTGCATTGTCCATGGGGACATAGGAAGGGGAGCAATGGCAGTTCAAGATGGACAAGGTGACTGAGTGGGACACAAAGGGGACAATCAGGACAGTCTCATTTCCTGGTGGTGGTCTTCGCAAGTGTTTCTGGCTTCTGTCTGGTTCGCAGGGAACGTTTGTGAGGTGGTTCACCTTCTGCAGGGGGAGGGGTGCTGGTGGCCTGTTGGTCCTGTGGCGGGGCCTCCTGGCCACTAGCGGCAGCGGAAGTGGAGGGCTATTCAGATGACTGGCTAGTGGCAGGGGCCCGCTGGTGTGACACTGCCTCCCTCATAATGTTGGCTATGTCTGCCAGCACCCCTGCTATGGATTTCAGGGTGTTGTTGATGGAGTACAAGTCCTCCCTGATCCCCTGATACTGTCCGTTCTGCAGCCGCCTGTTCTCCTGCACGTTATCTAGTATCTGGCCCATCGCGTCCTGGGAATGTTGGTAGGCTCCCAGGCCCTCAGAGAATGCCTTCTGGAGAGTTGGTTCCCTGGCCCTGTCCTCCCCCTGGCACACAGCAGTCCTCCCAGTGTCCCTGTTGGCCTGTGCCCCTGTCCCCCGAACGGTGTGCCCACTGCCACTGACCCCAGGTCCCTGATTGTCTTGTGTGCGAGGTGTGCCCTGAGGTCCCTGTACAGGTGGGCACACTGCTGGTTGACGTGTCCTGGGGACAGAGGTTTGGGGATGCTGGGTGGGTGCTGTGGGTGCTGTGGTGTTGGTTCCTGTTTGAGGAGGCTCTGTGGTGGTCTGCGACTGGGTTTTGGTGACCGACTGTCCAGTGGTCCCTGATGGGCCAGGTAGATTGTCCAGATCCTGAAGTCCAGAGTTACTGTCATCACTGTGGGCCTCTTCTGTTGGGGGACTGGATAGTGATGGCACCTCTTCTCCTGTGACATTGGCGGGGGTACCTGTGGGGATGTAAATGCTCTATTATGCTTCATGTGTATGACCTTTGTACATCCCTGGCTTCCCCTCTATGGTTGGTGTTGCCTTGCCAGCTTTTACTTGTGTATGTTGGTGTATGGTGGGGTCATTAATTTCCCTATGCTGTGCATGCTTTAGTGATGAGTGTCCATGCAGGGCTGTGAGGGGTGTCCATGCATTGGTACAGCATGCAGGGCTTGGCATTGGGATTAGTGTGTTGTGATGGTGGAGTGTGTGGGATCGAGTGGAGTGTGGGAGTGAGGGTGAGGGTGTGTGATGGCATGCAGGTATGGGGGTGATAATTGTTGAAAGTTGACTTACCAGAGTCCAGTCCTCCTCCAACTCCGGCCAGTCCCTCTGGATGCAGTATTGCCAAGACTTGCTCCTCCCATACTGTGAGTTGTGGGGGAGGAGATGGGGGTCCACCGCCAGTCCTCTGTATAGTGATCTGTTGTCTTGCTGCAATGGAACGTACCTTCTCCCATAGGTCGTTCCACCTCTTCCTGATGTTGTCCCTTGATCTGAGGTGCTGTCCCACGACGTTGACACTGTCCACGATTCTCCGCCATAGCTCCGTCTCTCTTGCTATAGATATCTGCTGCACCTGTGCTCCAAAGAGCTGCTCTACCCTGACAATTTCCTCCACCATGACCCTTAACCCCTCCTCCGTGAAACAGGGGTGCCTTTGTGGTGCCATGGGTGTTATGTGATGTGTGGTGGTGAGGGTGTGTTGGGCAATATGTTGGGGTGTGTGATGTGGAGTTGTCGCAGTGGTCTTGGTGTCAGTCTGGTGGCAATGATTTGTATTCGTAAAGGGTTGCGGGTAATGTGGGTGGGTGTTTTATAGTGGTGTGGGTATGGTGTGTGTATGGGTGTCAGGTTTGTGTTGTTTGATTTCTCCAATGTGGTGTTGTTTTGTATGTGGGTGTCCATTGTGAGCGCAGCGGTATGTACCGCCGTTGAATGGCCGCCGTGGTGACTTGTGGGTCATAATGTGGTGGGCGTTGTTCTGTTGGCGTAACAGTGTGGGTTTTGATACCGCCAGTTTATCACAGACCTTTGGTCCGGCGGATTTGTGCATGTGGCTGTATTCTTTCGGATTGGTGTGTGTGTGTCATAATATGGTGAACAGATATCCGCCACTGCGGCGGTAAATTGGCGGCCGTCAGTGCGGCGGTAAACAGGATTTACCGCCGGTGTCATAATGAGAGCCAAAGTGTTGAACGCATAATGCAGAGAACCTTCTAGGGGGTGGTTGAGGCACCAGAGGCGACTTATGAATGAAGGGTGGTGTAAGGCTACGTTACTGCTGCTTCTGCACTGGTATTGGTTAGACATTGGTTTGTAATCCTCTAATCAGATGTTCGTGCCGATTCACTGTGTAAATATTTGTGCAAGCTAGGTCCTCCAACAACAATTTGTTCTAGTTTTTTTTAATTTTGTGAAAACAAATAGTATGAAGTGTGTTTTGATTTTACAATTTCATTTTTTATTACTATGTGTGATAAGTCAGATCCGCAGCCATCTGGTCTCGCTTATATAGCCCTTTGCTTTCTGGGACTTACAATGAAGAAGCTGCTCAGGGATGCAGGAAACAGGAAAAACAACTTTATTGATAAGTAAAGTCCCCAGCACCGGAGAGTGGACCACACCATCCAAGCAGAAACATGCAACTGACAAGAAGGTAGGAATAACATCAATGCTTGAATGTAGCTTGCATTGGAATGCATGAAGCTTAACAGCTAAAAAGGCTTAACCAATAACAAGAAACACATTAACAAAATAAACAATAACAATAAATGTGTAAAAGAGAAATAAATCACAACAATCAATCAATCAATCATTAAATTTATAAAGCGCGCTATGTACCCGTAAGGGTTTCAAGGCGCTGAGGGGGGGGGCAGCTGCTATTGGTCAAAGAGCCAGGTCTTGAGGAGTCTCCTGAAGGTGAGGAGGTCCTGGGTCTGGCGCAGGGGGGTCGGGAGGGAGTTCCACATCTTGGCAGCAAAGTAGGAGAAGGATCTGCCGCCGGAGGTCTTGCGTTGGAATCGGGGCACGATGGCGAGGGAGAGGTTGGCGGAGCGGAGTTGGCGGGAGGGGACGTAGAAGTTGAGTCTGTTGTTCAGGTAGGAGGGTCCGGCGTTGTGTAGTGCTTTGTGCGCGTGGGTGAGGAGTTTAAAGGTGATCCTCTTGTCCACGGGGAGCCAGTGGAGGTCCTTCAGGTGGTGGGAGATGTGGCATCGGTGGGGTATGTCGAGGATCAGGCGGGCGGATGCGTTCTGGATGCGTTGGAGTCGTTGGATGTCCTTTGCTGGGATGCCTGTGTAGAGTGCGTTGCCGTAGTCAAGTCTGCTACTGACGAGGGCCTGGGTCACCGTTTTTCTGGTTTCCGTCGGGATCCACTTGTAGATTCTACGGAGCAGAAGCAGGAGGAGGAGACTGCATTGACCTGTTTGGACATGGTGAGGGCGGAGTCGAGGGTGAAGCCGAGGTTGCGTGCGTGGTTGGCTGGAGTAGGGGGGGGACCCAGCGCGGTGGGCCACCAGGAGTCGTCCCAGGCCGAGGGGGTGCGTCCGAGGATGAGGACTTCCGTCTTGTCGGAGTTTAATTTCAGGCGGCTGTTTCTCATCCACTCGGCGATGGATTTCAATACCTCATGGAGGTTGGCTTTGGCGGTGTGTGGGTCATTGGTGAGGGAGAGGATGAGCTGTGTGTCGTCGGCGTAGGAGAGGATGCTGTGGTTGTGCTGACGGGCCAGTTGTGCGAGGGGGGCCATGTAGACGTTGAACAGTGTTGGGCTTAGCGAGGAGCCTTGGGGGACGCCGCAGATGAGGTTGGTGGCTTTGGAGCGGAAGGGTGAGAGTCATACTCTCTGGGTTCTGCCGGAGAGGAATGAGGAGATCCAGTTGAGGGCTTTGTCTTGTATTCCCGCTTCGTGGAGACGAGTTAGTAGGGTGCGGTGGCAGACCGTATCGAAGGCAGCGGAGAGGTCTAGGAGGATGAGGGCTGAAGTTTCGCCGTTGTCCATTTGCTGTCTGATGTCATCTGTGGCGGCGAGGAGTGCAGTCTCGGTGCTGTGATTGCGTCTGAATCCGGATTGTGAGGGGTCTAGGATGGAGTTGTCTTCGAGGTAGTGGGTGAGCTGGGCGTTGACTATCTTCTCGATGACCTTCGCTGGGAAGGGGAGGAGGGAGATCGGGCGGAAGTTTTTGAGGTTGTTGAGGTCAGTCTTGGGTTTCTTGAGGAGGGCTTGCATATCGGCGTGCTTCCAGCTGTCCGGGAAGGTCGCAGTATCGAAGGATAGGTTGATGATCTTACGAAGTTGGGGGGCGATGATGGAGTCGGCTTTGTTGTAGACGTGGTGTGGGCAGGGGTCTGAGGGGGATCCTGAGTGGATGGAGTTCATGGTCTTTCGGGTTTCGGCGTCATCTACGTGGGTCCAGGTGGTGAGGCGGTTGGCGTAGGAGGAGTTGTCGGGGGTGGGGTCTGGCGGAGGTGTGGTGTTGAGGCTGTCGTGGTTGGTGGCGATTTTCTGGTAAAAGAAGGTGGAGAGTGCGTTGCAGAGTTTCTGGGATGGTGGGACGTCGTTGACGTTGGCGCTGGGGTTGGAGAGCTCCTTCACGATGCAGAAGAGCTCCTTGCTGTCGTGTGCGTTGTTGTTTAGGCGTTCTGTGAAGGGGGAGCGTTTGGCGAGTCGGATTAGTTGGTGGTGCTTGCAGGTGGCTTCCTTGTGGGTTGCCAGGCTGTCGGGTGTGCGCTCGAGAAGCCATTTTTTCTTAAGTTCCTGGCAGGTGCGTTTGGAGGTGATCAGTTCGTCTGTGAACCAGGCTGCTTTTTTCTTTTCTTGATTGACGGTGGGCCTCTTGAGTGGTGCGAGGGTGTTGGCGCAGTTGAGGATCCACTGTTGGAGGTTGATGACGGCGGAGTCCGGGTCGGTAGGGTCGGTCGGTGGGTTCTTGGCGAGGGTGCTGGTTAGTTGGTCCTCGGTGACTGCCTCAGCGGCGGTGCGGAGGTAGTGGTGTGCGGTGGTGTTCGGTGTTTTTCTTGAATGTGAAGTGGACGCAGTGGTGGTCGGTCCAGTGGAGTTCGTGGTGTGGCTGAAGGAGATGTGGTTGCTTGCAGTGAAGAGTGGGTCTAGGGTGTGACCGGCGATGAGGGTGGGTGTGTTGACCAGTTGTCTGAGTCCGAGGTTGGAGAGGTTGGTGGTCAGTGATGCGGTGTTGGCGTTGTTGTTGTTCTCCAGGTGGAAGTTGAGGTCTCCAAGGAGGATGTAGTCCGTTGAGGCGAGGACGTGGGTGCTTGCGAGGTCGGAGATGGTGTCACTGAAGGGGGCTCTTGGTCCTGGAGGTCGGTATATGAGAGTTCCTCTAAGGGTAGTGTTGGGGTCCGTGTGGATCTGGAAGTGAAGGTGTTCAGCTGTCTTGAGGGTGTCGTCCGTGTGGGTGTGGATCTTGAGGGTGGATTTGTGGACGATGGCTATTCCTCCACCGATTCCGTTGGTGCAATCTCTTCTGGTGATCTTGTAGCCGTCAGGGATGGGGCCGAGGAGTCGTTCCACCAGGTTTCGGTCAGGAAGGCTACGTCTGGGGCGGTGGTGTCGAGCAGGTCCCAGAGCTCGATGGCGTGCTTTTGTGTGGAGCGTGTGTTGATGAGGATGCAGTGGAGGTGGTTGGTGTTGGTAGTTGCAGGCTTCCTTGTTCTGTTGCAGGTGAAGTTGCAGGTGCGGCAGGAGAAGGGTCCTTTGGTGTGCTTCGGAGTGGCCTGGAAGCAGGCTGTGGAGGAGCCAGGGTTAAGGGCGAGGAGTTCGCTGGCCGAGTAGCGAAGGCTGGTGGTGCGGGGGACGTGCGGGCCGGGGGGGTGGCGCTGGGCGCAGTCAAGGCGCGGACGGGTGCAGACGGGCTTGCCTCTGGCGCGCCAGCAGCGCGCCCGCTGCGCGCAGACGCGCAGCGCCAGCCATTAAGAAGGGAGGGGGGAGGGAGGAGCAGCTGGGAGGCGGGAGGGAGCGGCGAATGGGGGTGCGAGGGGGGCGGGCCGCAGGGAGGAAGCGGCAGGGGAAGCGGCAAGGGGGAGCGCCTAAGGGGCAAAACCAGGTTAAACAAGGCACAAAATGACAAAAATACAGCACAAGTCAAAAACAGTCACAAAATACGGTAAATGGCACAAAATACAATCGGAATACAGCAATCAGAGGGGGCACAAATGGGGGCAAGAGCGCAAGGAGGCAAGGCGCTGAAAAGTAGAAAACACTTACAGATACGGCAAAAAGTGGCAGAGAGCACACGGGTCTAGCGAAGCTTACCAGAGCCCACTAGACACCAGGGATGAGGCGCAGGAGGATGCCTGCGGGTGGAGGAGGGCCTCGAACACGCTAGCAGCAGCGTGGGTGGGGGTCAGGGGCACGAGACAGCAAGGTGGTGCTGCGGACGTGGGGGGCGAGCTCTAGACCAAAAACAGGTCAGAGGTCGCTCACCCGCGACACGCAGCGCCAGCCATTAAGAAGGGAGTGGGGAGGGAGGAGCAGCTGGGAGGCGGGAGGCGGGAGGGAGCGGCGAATGGGGGTGCAAGGGGGGCGGGCCGCAGGGAGGCAGCGGCAGGGAAAGCAGCAAGGGGGAGCGCCTAAGGGGCGAACCCAGGTTAAACAAGGCACAAAATGACAAAAATACGGCACAAGTCAAAAACAGTCACAAAATACGGTAAATGTCACAAAATACAATCGGAATACAGCAATCAGAGGGGGCACAAATGGGGGCAAGAGCGCAAGGAGGCAAGGCGCTGAAAAGTAGACAACACTTACAGATACGGCGAAAAGCGGCAGAGTGCACACTGGTCTAGCAAAGCTTACCAGAGCCCACTAGACACCAGGGATGAGGCGCAGGAGGATGCCTGCGGGTGGAGGAGGGCCTCGAACACGCTAGCAGCAGCGTGGGCGGGGGTCAGGGGCACGAGACAGCAAGGTGGTGCTGCGGACGTGGGGGGTGAGCTCTAGACCAAAAACAGGTCAGAGGTCGCTCACCCGGGACGCACAGCGCCAGCCATTAAGAAGGGAGGGGGGGGAGGAGCAGCTGGGAGGCGGGAGGCGGGAGGGAGCGGCGAATGGGGGTGCGAGGGGGGTGGGGCCGCAGGGAGGCAGCGGCAGGGGAAGCGGCAAGGGGGAGCGCCTAAGGGGCAAAACCAGGTTAAACAAGGAACAAAATGACAAAAATACGGCACAAGTCAAAAACAGTCACAAAATACGGTAAATGGCACAAAATACAATCGGAATACAGCAATCAGAGGGGGCACAAATGGGGGCAAGAGCGCAAGGAGGCAAGGCGCTGAAATGTAGAAAACACTTACAGATACGGCGAAAAGCGGCAGAGAGCACACGGGTCTAGCGAAGCTTACCAGAGCCCACTAGACACCAGGGATGAGGCGCAGGAGGATGCCTGCGGGTGGAGGAGGGCCTCGAACACGCTAGCAGCAGTGTGGGCGGGGGTCAGGGGCACGAGACAGCAAGGTGGTGCTGCGGACGTGGGGGGCGAGCTCTAGACCAAAAACAGGTCAGAGGTTGCTCACCCGCGACGCGCAGCGCCAGCCATTAAGAAGGGAGGGGGTAGGGAGGAGCAGCTGGGAGGCGAGAGGCGGGAGGGAGCGGCGAATGGGGGCACAAGGGGGGCGGGCCGCAGGGAGGCAGGGGCAGGGGAAGCGGCAAGGGGGAGCGCCTAAGGGCCGAAACCAGGTCAAACAAGGCACAAAATGACAAAAATACGGCACAAGTCAAAAACAGTCACAAAATACGGTAAATGGCACAAAATACAATCGGAATACAGCAATCAGAGGGGGCACAAATGGGGGCAAGAGCACAAGGAGGCAAGGCGCTGAAAAGTAGAAAACACTTACAAATACGGCGAAAAGCGGCAGAGAGCACACGGGTCTAGCGAAGCTTACCAGAGCCCACTAGACACCAGGGATGAGGCGCAGGAGGATGCCTGCGGGTGGAGGAGGGCCTCGAACACGCTAGCAGCAGCGTGGGCGGGGTCAGGGGCACGAGACAGCAAGGTGGTGCTGCGGATGTGGGGGTGAGCTCTAGACCAAAAACAGGTCAGAGGTCGCTCACCCGGGACGCGCAGCGCCAGCCATTAAGAAGGGAGGGGGGAGGGAGGAGCAGCTGGGAGGCGGGAGGGAGCGGCGAATGGGGGTGCGAGGGGGGCGGGCCGCAGGGAGGCAGCGGCAGGGGAAGCGGCAAGGGGGAGCGCCTAAGGGGCAAAACCAGGTTAAACAAGGCACAAAATGACAAAAATACGGCACAAGTCAAAAATAGTCACAAAATACGGTAAATGGCACAAAATACAATCGGAATACAGCAATCAGAGGGGGCACAAATGGGGGCAAGAGCGCAAGGAGGCAAGGCGCTGAAAAGTAGAAAACACTTACAGATACGGCGAAAAGCGGCAGAGAGCACACGGGTCTAGCGAAGCTTACCAGAGCCCACTAGACACCAGGGATGAGGCGCAGGAGGATGCCTGCGGGTGGTGGAGGGCCTCGAACACGCTAGCAGCAGCGTGGGCGGGGGTCAGGGTCACGAGACAGCAAGGTGGTGCTGCGGACGTGGGGGCGAGCTCTAGACCATAACAGGTCAGAGATCGCTCACCTGCGACACGCAGCGCCAGCCATTAAGAAGGGAGGGGGGAGGGAGGAGCAGCTGGGAGGCGGGAGGTGGGAGGGAGTGGCGAATGGGGGCGCGAGGGGGGCGGGGCCGCAGGGAGGCAGCGGCAGGGGAAGCGGCAAGGGGGAGCGCCTAAGGGGCGAAACCAGGTTAAACAAGGCACAAAATGAAAAAAATACGGCACAAGTCAAAAACAGTCACAAAATACGGTAAATGGCACAAAATACAATTGTAATACAGCAATCAGAGGGGGCACAGATGAGGGCAAGAGCGCAAGGAGGCAAGGTGCTGAAAAGTAGAAAACACTTACAGATACAGCGAAAAGCGGCAGAGAGCACACGGGTCTAGTGAAGCTTACCAGAGCTCACTAGACACCAGGGATGAGGCGCAGGAGGATGCCTGCGGGTGGAGGAGGGCCTCGAACACGCTAGCAGCAGCGTGGGCGGGGGTCAGGGGCACGAGAAAGCAAGGTGGTGCTGCGGACGTGGGGCGCGAGCTCTAGACCAAAAACAGGTCAGAGGTCGCTCACCCGCGACGCGCAGCGCCAGCCATTAAGAAGGGAGGGGGAGGGAGGAGCAGCTGGGAGGCGGGAGGCGGGAGGGAGCGGTGAATGGGGGCGCGAGGGGGGCGGGGCCGCAGGGAGGCAGCGGCAGGGGAAGCGGCAAGGGGGAGAGCCTAAGGGGCAAAACCAGGTTAAACAAGGCACAAAATGACAAAAATACGGCACAAGTCAAAAACAGTCACAAAATACGGTAAATGGCACAAAATACAATCGGAAAACAGCAATCAGAGGGGGCACAAATGGGGGCAAGAGCGCAAGGAGGCAAAGCGCTGAAAAGTAGAAAACACTTACAGATACGGCGAAAAGCGTCAGAGAGCACACGGGTCTAGCGAAGCTTACCAGAGCCCACTAGACACCAGGGATGAGGCGCAGGAGGATGCCTACGGGTGGAGGAGGGCCTCGAACACGCTAGCAGCAGCGTGGGCGGGGGTCAGGGGCACGAGACAGCAAGGTGGTGCTGCGGGCGGGGGGGGCGAGCTCTAGACCAAAAACAGGTCAGAGGTCGCTCCACACACACCTCCCTTTACACATTACTGCAATGCATAATCATCATATTTTTTAAGTACAACTCTTCTCTTTTTGGACCATCAAAAGTAATCTACGTAGAAGGCAGAATGGAATCAAGGATAGGGTCTTTCTAACAGTTTGATGCAAGCACCAAGTCAAATTCCAAATTATTTGCTGAAGCACCCTTGGACATCAGATTAAAGGGTGCATGAAGAGATTAGAAGAAGTGTTGTTATGCAACGCATTACTCATTGAAGTCTCTTGACCAGATATTCCAACACTAGCAACAAAAGAAAGAAATTATGAGCAAGAATCCAAACATATATAAAAATCCGAATGATCAACATTTCTCTGAGCGCTTTCTCCAAAATTAGACATATAACACTGCATCCTTAAAAACAGTCCAGGACAGTTCCTCTTTTATCGAGGCAACACTCATCAACTCTGGCCTGTCTACTCACACTCCACCCAGTATTATTACTGAGTTTCACAGATGATTTCCCCAACTTGATAACTTTATAAATTCTTGAAAATTGTGACTTTCCTTTTTTGATATGAAAAGGTAATTTGATCTTAACAAAGTTCCCCACAGTTAAATCAACCTTGTAAGATTATTTGCACTCACATTACAGTTTTTCAGCACATTAACTTTAGCCTTGTGTTACATTTCATTGAGATCAATAAAGGTTATTCTTTCTTAATCCAAGAAGGATTGAAATCTGTGAGAGGGACCTTCCCTTTCAACATTGTAAATGTGAAAACCCATAACAGAACTGGGGGAATTATGATATGCCCAACTGTTTTCAGAAAGACATTCCTTGACTTCAACCCTATTAGCGAAGGCAACTTGGACTGCCACCACAGTAACTGTTGGAAAGTGGATTATTGGTAAGGGCAGGTAAGTACCTACACTTAGCAATAGGCCACTAACCCCCTCATGGCCCAGTCAGGTCTTAATAAATTAATCCCAGCTCAACCCTTGATAGTTTTGCACCAAGCAACAAGGTTTAATTTAGGAGACAGATGTGTAAAACATTTAAAAATCACAAAACAGTAAATAAGAGAAACACAAAACATAATAAAAATCCAACACCAATTTATACAATTATATTATATTTTTGTTTTTAAAATGACACCAAAACAATTAATTTTTAAAGAATTAATGTTCTCTAGCGCATAGAACTAAGGCCCATATTTATACTCTGTTTGCGCCGGATTTGCGTAATTTTTCTTTAACGGAAATTCAGCACAAACTTAACTCCATATTTATACTTTGGCGCTAGACCCGTCCAGCACCAAAGTTATGGAGTTTGAGTAATTTTTTGTACGTGAAAACCTACCTTGCACTAATGACATGCAAGTTAGGTGTTCCTGTGCAAAAAATTACTCTAAGGCATGTGTGCCTTATTTATACTCCCGCGTCAAAATGACGCACAGGAGGAGGCGGGCTTTAAAACAAGGCACCCAGCCATTTTTTAACACCTGGGTCATGGCACTCGTTAAGGGACCTGTGGACTCATTCCCATGGTGGGAGACTATGGAAGCAGTCCACAGGTTCCCTTCCCTGCACCCAGGGACACCCCCTGCCAACCTCGCCCACCCCTGGAGGACACCCATGGATGGGGGACCAATCCATGGTGAGTGCAGGTAAGTGCAGGTAAGTTTTTTTTTATTTATTTTTTTAAGTGGCATAGGGGGGCCTAACTTGGGCCCACCTACATGCCACTGTGCCCAATGGCCATGCCCAGGGGACACAAGTCCTCTGGGCATGGCCATTGGGCCGGGGGGCATGACTCCTGTCTTTACTAAGACAGGAGTCAGTTCCATGGGGGTTGTGCATCAAAAAATGGCGCAAGTCAGGTTAGAGCCAATATTTTTGACTCTAATCTGACTTGCACCATTCTTTGGCGCACAACCCCCAGTCTTACCTTCGCCTCCGCTGCCTGTTGTCACAGTGTCCTTTCCCCAGGATCTGCATGTCGCTGAACAAAAGGCCCACCTTCCGGCGTCACCAACTCAGAAAGCTATTATAGCACAGAGTTATGGTGAAGCCAGTCGGGGGGAAGGGAATTAGGGTAGGGAACAGCAGGGAGAGAGATGTGAAAAGAAAAGGTTAGAACAATATGCATTTACTCATTCATAGAAATGCAACTTATCAATAGACTCATGACTAAATGCGTCTCCGAGATATCAGATGAAGACCCCTTTTGAAATGAGGGCACAGCCCCTTCTTTGAAACATGGAACAAGAATAAACTACAACAGGAGATGGCAAGAATTTTGGACTATGATTACACTCAGAATATCAATCCTGTAACATCTCTGCAATCACAACCATGACCTAGAAAATCTCAAAGAATGAAATATGCTTTTTACATCTTAAGCTTCTCAAAGAACAATGAAAACTATGATTTGCTTATCTCCCAACAATACTTTCACATTCACAACTATAAAGACCAAAATGTTTTTACTCATTGAACTTGAAGCGCTTTACTTATAATACCAGGAAGTGCTTTTACTTGTCTTGCCTTAAAGCGCTATGCTCATTATCCTAAGGGGGCGCTTTTACTCAAGTGGCCTAAATCACTTTGATTGCTGTGCCAAGAAGTTTGTACTCCTGTGAATTGAAGCACTTTGATTGTTGTGCCAAGAGCGCTTTACACCTGTGAACTGAAGAGCTTGAATTGCTGTGCCAAGAACGCTTTACATCAATAAATTGAAGCGCTTGAATTGTTGTGCCAAGAGTGCTTTACATATGTGAACTGAAGAGCTTGAATTGCTGTGCCAAGTGCGCTTTACATCTGTGAACTGAAGCGCTTGAATTGTCATGCCAATAGCGCTTTACATCTGTGAACTGAAGCGATTGAATTGCCGTGCCAAAAGCGCTTTACATCTGTGAACTGAATCCCTTGAATTGTCTTGCCAAGAGTGCTTTACATCTGTGAACTGAAGCGCTTGAATTGCCGTGCCAAAAGCGCTTTACATCTGTGAACTGAATAGCTTGAATTGCTATGCAAAGAGCGCTTTACACCTGTGCTCTGAAATGCCTTTGATCGTTGCGCCAAGGCCGCTGTACTCTAGAAACTGAAAACGCTTTGCTTGTTATGCTAAGGGGCGCTTTACGTTTTGGAAGTAACGACTTCCTCCAAACTTGGATTCAGCAAGGCCTTACCGCTACGAGTACGACCTACTCGTTTTTTAATGCACCAAAGAAACAAGGATACTTCGATTGGATGACACTCTGCCATTCAGAAACTCTGCTCTTCTCCAGAGAAACCCCCACGAGGTCTGGCTGCATCGAAGTCTTCAAAATAGTGAGCAACGTGCTTGGGTGTGGCTGGGCTTTATAGGTCTGCCACACCCCAAGATGGCTGCTGCCTCTAAAACATGGGAATTGTAGTCCCTTCATAGAATACCACTGCATCTTGTCCACCAATGTCCTGAACCTGCAGCTCTATGAGCTTTGCCACAGGGCAGACGAGGCTGATGGTCACCTTTGGAACAAGAGGGGATGACAAGTGGTGCGCATAAAGCGCCACAGAGTCACGCAGCGGAGTTTCGGGCGAGACCTGGACCACGCATGGCCTTATTCCTGACATTGTACCCCTCCCCCAAGCGCGGTCCAGGGCCTGGTTTATCAGGATGGAGGAGGTGAAATCCTCGCACCAAACGTGGTGCATGGACATGTCTTGCAGGTTCCCAAGAGTCATTTTCCGGTCCGTATCCTTTCCAGGACAACAAGTACCAAAGGGAAGACCCTCTATATTTAGAGTCTAGAATAGATCGCACCTCATACTCCCAATGACCTTGGACTAATAGAGTAGCAGGCTGTGTGACGCTTGAGGGCGAAGCAGGTTTAAGAAGCGGAGTGTGAAACACCGGATGAATTTTCAAAGACAATAGTAATTTTAGCTTATATGTTACTGGGTTTACTTGTCGTATTACTTCATAGGGCCCTATGAATTTTGGATGAAACATATTTTTATTTTTGAATACAAAGTTTTTTGTGGATAACCAAACTCTATCTTTGATTGTATACTGAGGACCAGGCTGGTGTTTTTTGTCATATTGCATTTTATATTTTTTCTTTGCTTGATGAAGATTTGTTTGTAATTGTGCATGTATCATTTTCATGTGTATTAGCATGTCCATGACTGCTGGAGTGGTTTGAGTAGATGCATGTAACGTAACTGGCAAAATGTGCGGATGATGCCCATAGAAACCATAGAAAGGAGTTGAGTTTATTGAAGTGTGGTGAGAGTTATTATAAGCCAGCTCTGCAAGCCACAAAAGATCCAGCCAGGTTATAGGAGACTTTGTTGCATAACATCGTAAATATTGTTTCAGAGTTTGGTTTAGTCTTTCTGTTTGACCATCCGTTTGTGGATGACAACTAGTAGATAAAGTTGAATCAATTTGTAGAGCCTTGCACCATTGTTGCCAAAAACGCACAGAAAATTGTGTTCCTCTATCAGAGGGGATAACTCTTGGAAGTCCGTGAAGACAAACTATATTTTTTAAGATGATAGTCGCTAAGGTGTCGGAAGTTGGGAGACCTTTACAGGCAATGAAATGAGCATACTTGGTTAGACTGTCTACTACCACTAGAATGGTTGTAAATTGTTTTATTTGAGGAAGACCAGTAATAAAATCCATAGAGATATGTTCCAATGGATGACTGGGAACGGGTAGAGGTATCAGTAGACCTTTGGGCTTGCTATGTTCGCTTTTGCATCTTGCACATACTTCACATGATTGTAGCATTTGCTTAAGGTCGTGAACGAATGAAGGCCACCAAAAATAGTTCTACTGTTTTTGAGGACCTGGGTGACCTGCCAGAGGATGCTTGTGTAACCACTCTTGCCACTTAGTGATGTGAAAATGATTACGAATGAGATCGAAAAATTTCTCGGCAGCTACTAAACACAAGACTTTTGAAGGCGTTATAATAGGCATGGGTTTTTGTTCATTAGGTGTGATTGAAGAATCTTTTCTAGATAATGCAACGGCCTTACGATTATCTATTCCTGGTCTAAAAGTCACTATGAAATCAAATTCTGCAAAGAATAGCATCCATCTTAGTTGTCTAGGAGTTAGTAGTCTGGCGAATATACAGTTATGGTGTGTTTCGCTCCGAACAGATAATGGCGGTCATTATGAACATGGTGGGAAAAGACCGCTGACCGCCGTGGAGGCGGTAAACAGAATCCTGCCAGCGGCGGCGAATGGAAACCCGCCATATAATGAACAAAAAACCCAACCCCGCCAAACATTCCCACTCTACCACTTCCCGCCAGTACCATGTCGGCTGGAATCCCGGCCCACCCCACCCCGCCAAGCACACCCACATCCCGCCCTCCAAATAATGATGCACAAATCACCTCAGCGGGCAGTGAAGGCCGGATGACCATTGGCGGCTGTGACTGCCACGGGCGGCAAGTGGGCCCAACAGCAACAAGTGCACACATTGGATAGGCTTAGCACCCACACACTTGACACACATCCAGAACACCATAAAACACCCCCAGACACACCCCACAATCCCTTGCAAGGAAACCAGGACCAGAAGACGGAGAGCACCAGAGCCAGACAGAGAACGCCAGCAGACAGGACACGCATAGCGACCCACACAGGAGCACCCAAACACCGTCCCCAGTCCCGACGCCATCCACCACCCTCACCATGTCCCCCCAAAAAAATCCATGCTTCACCGAAAGGGAGCTAAGGACCATGGTGGATGAGATCCTAAAAGTGGAGCCACAAATATTTGTTTCCGAGGTGCAGCACACACCCATCGCCCGGAAAATGGAGCTGTGGCAGACCATTGTCAACAGGGTGAATGCGGTGGGACACCATCCACGCACCAGGGACGACATCCGCAAGAGATGGAACGACCTGTGGGGGAATGTCCGGGCCATGGCATCCAGGCACCACATCGCAGTGCAGAAGACTGGGGAGGACCGCCACCAACACCACCCGACTACACCGACTGCGAGGAGAAGGTACTCGCCATCCTGCACCCAGAGGGACTCACTGGACTCACTGGAGGAATGGACTCGGGTAAGTCGTCTACATTTACCCCAAATACACCATACCTGTAATGCATGCACCACTCCACCCCACCCCACCCACACTCACCTAGACCCACACCCCTCCCAGCCATTACCCACCACATCCACCACCCTGCATCACCCATAACTCACTACCAGGCCCACATCACTCCCGCTGTGCACATCCACCCACCCCTGCACATACCCACAATGGAATAATAACCCCCACCACAATGTAACCCCACCACTGCCACTAAATGCAATGTCCACCTCACAAAGGCACCCCTGAAGGCGACTGAAAGGTACACTAGCACTAAATTGCACAGTACAGCCCACCTCAAACCCTCCTGCATATGTAACAAACATTTCTATGTCCCCCAACAGGCACCATCACCCTTGCAACCCTAATGGAGGGGACAAGGAGTGGCACAGCATTCCTGGGAGACAGAGGAACATCAAAGGACACTGGTGAAGGATCCCTGACACTGATGAGCAGGCAGGCCCCTCACACAGCCCTGGATGCTCACCATGCAGCAGCCCCACCCAGGAAAACACTGTCACCCCTAACACCCAGTCAAGACCAGCAGGCCAGGGGAGGCGTGCCCACACCAGTGGACCCAGGGCACAAACAGGTGGAACACAGCAACAGAGGCCAGAGTCTCCCACCCCCAACATGCAGGAAGACGAGGGCCCCAGTACTAGTGGCACGTCAAGACCTGCGCAGGGGACACAGGGGGCCAGGTCAAGGTCAAGTGCCCAAGTGGGTCAGAAGGTAGGGCACTGGATAGATGCAGCAGCCCAGGACGTCATTGCAGAGGTATTGGGGGCATACCAACATACCCAAGACAGGTTAGCACAGACCACCCTTTAGCAAAGTCAGAGGATGCAGCTTCAACACCACCAACAGGCCATGGAGCAGTGGAAAGAACACAATGGCCACCATTGCTGGAGCACTGCTGCAGTTGGTCAACAAACCCTCAGACACCCACACCGGACAAGAGGTCCCCACAACAGCCCTGGACAACCAGCAACAGTTGTCCCAAGCAGCTGAAACAGCACAGGAAATACCCTCCCAGGAATTACAAGGGCCAACCATGTCACCCCAAGTAGCTCCACAGCAGGTGCCCAAACGTAGTCTCAGGCTAAGATATGGCACTGGAAACCCAGCTAAGAACAAGCCCCCTTCCAACAATTGACACTGCTGCTACTGCCAAGCAACCATCCCACCCATTCACCAACTGCACTTAGCTGAGGGCTAAATAATGTACTAAACTACAAATAAGACACACCTATGATATCAAACATGCCTGCCACCAAGTCGGTTTTGAGGACACCCAACCATAACGACTTCCATCACTGTACATAGCACATTTCACTGTATTCCACCAATAAACAACATATCTCACCTGTAACACTGTCCCCTGTCTTCAATGTAGAACAAAGTGGAGTAATGATGCAACAGGCAAGGATAAACTTTATTGTCAAATTGTGCATGCTGGTGGCACAGTGTGTTTCAAAATAGTCAAGAAGGGAATGCATATTTTGTCTGTCTGTACCATGCTGAAGAGGTCCATGACTCGCATATCATGACCAATTCCCCCTAGTTGACATGGCACACTTACAGTATCAGTCACTAACCACATATACAGGCTGAAGTCCCAGACAGTTGTTGGGAGTAGAGTTGTATCAGTTGGTTTCTGGAATTGACATCTTCCCCTTCCTCATCCTCACCATCACTCTCCTCACCTCTCTGAGGTAACAGATCAGGACCTATAGCACCCTCCACCTCCAAAAGGGGGATTGAATGTCTCACTGCCACGTTGTGCAGCATGCAGCACGCCACGACTATCCTACACACCTTATCAGGCCCATAGGCCAGGGAACCCCCAGAGATATGTAGGCACCGGAATCTAGCCTTCAGGAGACCTATAGCATGCTCTATCACCCTCCTAGTACGTCCATGGGCCTCATTGTATTTCCTCTCTGCATCCGTCCTGGGATTCCTCACTGGTGTCAGGAGCCAACGCAAGTTTGGATAGCCAGAATCACCTAGAGAAATGGTCAATACAGAGTCGTCATTGGAATGTCCTTAGTCTGACAGGCTGTTTTTCTGCAATGTGTCAGTTAGTGACAGGCACACTTACCTATGACCCACCCTCTGTCCTCTTGGAGTTGTTCCATCTTTTGTGGCACACTACTGTTCCTCACAACAAATGAATAATGGACTGAACCAGGAAACATGGCATTCACATGGGATATGTACTGGTCTGCTGTACATACCAATTGGATGTTCATGGAGTGAAAGTTCTTCCTATTTCTGTACACCTGTTCACTCACTCTTAGGGGGATGATGGGTATGTGGATTCCATCGATGGCACCAATAACATGGGGAAGGTTTGCAAAGGCATAGAAGTCTGACTTGATGGCAGGGAGCTCAGCACTTGGGGGAATCGCACATAGGATTGCAGATGTTGTACAAATGCATTCAGAAATCTTGTAAGTACCTGGCTGAACATTGGTTTTGAGAAACCAGCACCCATGCCCACTGTCACTTGAAATAAGACTGTGGCCAGAAAATGGAGTGCGGAGAGCACCTGCACCTCAGTTAGAATGGCATACTGATTACGATTTCCGGGAGTCAGTGCAGGATCCAGTAATGTACATAGGTCCTGAATAGTTGCACGTGGGAGTCTGTAAGTGATAATGATCTGACTCTCCACCATGGTCCCCATATCCACAAATGGTCTGTACACAGATGGTGCCCTTCCTCGCCACAGGGGTTGGTACCTGTGAGGGTTAAGAACAAGGAGTCATGTGCACACATACACTGGCATATTTGCTAAACACATTCACTGCATTCTTCATAGTAGTGTCTGTACAATAACTGCAACCTGACAGATGTAAATTGACATCACTAAGAGGGAACGGAGTAAATGATGTGTGCTTATATACTCTATGGATAGAGACATAGGTGCTTCATATGGCTAGTAGGCCCAACATTGTGACTAAATTGAATTTCAAGATGCGTAGGTGATGGCAAAATGTCTGCCCAATGTAGTTCTGCCCCTTCGTTGTGGAAGTGACCTAAGACCGCTAGTGGTTGACGTCACAGTGTACGGCGTTGTTGACTGCTGTTCGCACCCTCATTGGCTAACATGGATGCCAATGGGGAATCCTGGCGTATCATGATCGCCGCCAGCAGTGACGGTGCATTACGCCGCGGAACGTACTCGCGTTCGTCATCGTGTGATCACTTGACTCCCTGATCCTGTGCGGACAAGTACTCCACTCTGTGTACTGCTGTGGCCTGCCTCTGGCTATAGATGTTCCACGTGGTGCAGGGGAAAGGGCCACGGCCTTCACCCAGGAAGAACTGGAGAAACTGGTGGAAGGGGTCCTGCCCCTGTACGGCAGACTATACGGCCGGCCAGTGGTGCAGGTGAGTCCATGTTTGGGGGGCACAGTGTGTGTAATGGATGGAGTGGATTGCTCTGATGTGCACTCCTGTGAGCCAGGATGGGGCTTGGTGCATGGAATGCTGCGTGCCACTGTCCTGTCTGTCCTATGTCTAACAATCAGCCAGCTATTGCCATCGTGCAGGTGCCTGACCTCTGTGTTTCTTCTCTGTGTCTCCCTACTAGGTCAGCGCCCACCAGAAGAGGGCACATTGGCATGCCATCGCCAAGGAGGTATGGACCCTGGGGGTCTACAACCGGCGGAGCTCCCACTGTCGTAAGAGGTGGGAGGACCTGTGGTGCTGGGCGCAGAAGATCAGTGAGGCCCAGCTGGGGAAGTCCTCCCAACATGGTAGGGGTGCCCATCAGGCACTGACCCCCCTCATGCGAAGGATCCTGGCGGTGGCGTACCCAGACCTGGATGGGCGCTTGAAGGCTGCACAGCAGTCACAAGGGGGTGAGTAATCACAGCCCATACTTCAACCTGGAAGGATGAGTGTGTGTGCGATAGGGCTCATGGTGCTTAGAGCAGGGATTTTGACTGGTGTCCAGCTAGTCTGCTCCCCAAAGGGTGTAGGGGTGTCCCTGTCAGGTTTCACCTACCTCAGCTTCAATGCAATGACAGGATATGGGTGTAGTTCACTATACTGCTCAGTAGTCAGGGACATGGTCATGGGCCTAGTGCACGGTGCTGCCTGTTGGGTGTGTCTGCTGGGTAGGTGTATGTCTGGCCATTGTGTATCAGCATTCAGCTACTTACAAGTCCCTCTCCTGTTTTGTCTCCCCATCCCTGTTCTCTTTTGTGTGTCTGGTACAGCATCAACATCAGGGCGAGGGAGCTGAGGCACCGGCTAGTGGGGAGACAGTGGGCCACAGATCCTCGGAGGCAGAGACAACGGACGCACCAGGGGACCAGTGGGTGGGAGGGCGAGGGACTTCCACGGGGGAGGCTACTACCACAGGGGGTAGTGACTCTGAAACCTCCTCCGATGGGGGTCGTCCGGCGGTGGCAGACACTAGTGGACAAATCACGAACGTGAGATCTTCTGCCACCACCCATGCCATCAGCGCCCTTCCTTCTGCTCCCTACTGAGTTGGCCGTGCCCGCCCACCCAGAAAGGTGGGCGTCTCCTTCGCCCCAAGCACCTCCTCCCCTGCCCCAGTCAGCCCTGCTGCCCTCACAGAGGAGGCTATTGACCTCCTGAGAACCATCTCTGTAGAGCAGACAACCATCGTCAATGCCATCCAGGGCCTAGCATCAGAGGTGCAGCAGACTAATGCCTAGCTGGATGGCATTCACGGTGCCGTGTCTGCCCTACAGAGATCTTTTCAGGCTCTGGCCTCCTCTTGGACGGCAGCCAGGTTTCCCTGGCCATTCCATCCCCCCTCCAACCTCCTCTACCCCTTCCAGCACCCCACTCCACCCGTCCAAGGCACACATTCAGAAATGCAGTCAAGCACATCAACACACAAAAAACACACTTCCAAACACAAGCACCACACCTCCCACCACAAGCATTCACACAGCTAACAGACACCTGCACACACAACAATGTCCACTTCCCCCAGTGTGCCCGCCTCTTCTGCATCCCTGTCTGTCCCCTCTACATGCACATCCTCATGCACTGCACCTTCACTCACTGTTACTGCTCCTCTTCCTGCACTCACCACAATAGCAGACAGCCATACATGCACCCCATACACCACATCTGCACTCACCACATCCACTGTAGTTGACACATGCAGCACACTCACCCGACTTGCAGACACCCACCCAACATACATCCACACTAGCTGTCTGTCTTCTACCACTGTGTCCACCCCCCACCTCCCAAAACACTCAAACGCACCAAGACACCCACCCATCAGACATCCACCACACCACAGCATACTGAGCAGTCACCGGCACCCACTACACTCACACCTACACCCCATACATCAACTCCCTCTGCCTCCACTCCCATGCCCTCGTCCACGCCCACCCCCATTGCTCCCAAGAAACTTTCCCTCTCCTGTGTAGACCTGTTCGAACCCACTGGCCCACTCCGTCTTGTCCCGAAACGTGCCCACCTCCTTGCCCTTTTCGCTCATTCCACATCGCAGCCCACCCTGGTCCAGCCTTCCCATTCCCGTGCCCCTTCTCCAGTTAAGAAGAAGGCCCGCTCAGAGCCTAAGGCATCCTGCTCCGCCAGAGCCAAACAGCCCCCACCCCCTTCAAAGGAGAAGCCCACCTCCCCTCCAACCTCCTCACGCAAGTCATAGTCCCACCCCTGTCGTAAATCCCCTCTCCCCCACCCCCATTCCGTGAGGTGCCTGAATCCCCCTATGGTGCCCTGTTGAGTGGAGTACCCAGCACTTGTGGGAGTCAGGTGTGGCCAGTTGCGGCCAAGGAAAATTTACTTTTTATGGACTGGCCATTTGCCCTGTTACCATCATTTAGCTCAGTGAGCTACTGAATAAAGTGTCTGTGTGGCCTGTGTTTGGGCTGCACGCAGTTCCACCCTGGTGTTTGTTTAAATAATTTATGGCTGTGGTGCTATTGTATGTCCTATGGCCAAGTTGCAGTGGCCTTCGGTCGGGTACGTCCCTCTTGGTGTGGGGTGTCTGACTATTGCTGCTGGGAAGGGTTGGGGGGGTTGTGGGGTTTATGTAACTTTGCCCTTTCCTTCCTTGCGTCGTAGGTTGCGGTACTCACCATCTTCGTCGGCGGTCTCGGTCGTGTAGATATATGGCAAGGAGCAAGGCTGGCATGATCTGCAGCTATCTGTCCATGGCTGCCGCTGATCGTTTTGTTGAGCTCCCGTGAGTGTTTTCTTCTATTTGTTTCTTTTCCGCCTGGCTTTGTGTCGCGGTGGTTCCCACCCCGGAACTGGTGGTGGAATGCTGGTTCATTATTTGATGGGCGGGTTGGGCCTTTCCAACGGCCTGTGGGTGGTCTCTGCCGTCATCAGCAGGACTCCTTTCCTGGCGGTGGGTGGTGCGCGGGATGCATGAGTTTTGTTTGGTTCATTATTTGGCGGTCCGGACCGCTCATCTGTTGGCGGTTTCTAACGCCACCGCCAGCGGTGCATAACGGACCGCCATGTTCATAATGAGGGCCTATATCTCCATTCTTTAAAAGCATTACAAATTGCTAGTAATTCTTTTTCTGCTATGGTGTAATTCTGTTCTTCTTCATTCAATTTTCTTGACCCATATGCTATGGGGTGCAAGTGTCCAGTTTCTCGATGACGTTGAGACAGGATGGCCCCAACAGCAACATCAGATGCATCAGCTTCCACGATCTATGGTTCTTCCACATTAGGGTGAGCTAGAATGGGAGTGGTAGTAAAAGCTTTTTTTAAATCTTGAAATGCTTTTTCTGTCTCTTGGGACCAGTTGAAGGCAGCCTTTTTTCTTAGCAATTTGGTGACTGGTGCCACCTTTTGAGAGAAGTGATGGATGAAATGTTGATAAAAATTCGCAAAAAAACAAAAAACATTGAATATCACGTACTGATTTTGGTGTGGGCCATTCGGATGCAGCTTGAATTTTTCTTTCAGTCATTTGCATGCCGTCAGGTATTAAAATGACTCCTAGAAATTCAACTTCTTTGGTATGGAATTCGCATTTACTTAGCCTACAAAACAAACTATGTTTTTGTAGAGTTTTTAATACTTTTTTAACATGTTCTTCATGTATATCTTCAGAGTTTGAATAAATCAAAATGTCATCAATATAAACGATGACAACGATGTCTAGATATTCTCTCAGAACATTGTTTAGGAAATATTGAACGGCTGCTGGGGCATAACACAGACCAAACAGCATCACTAAATCCTCAAAGAGGCCATAACGAGCCTTAAAAGCCGTTTTCCACTCATCTCCCTCTCGAATTCGAACAAGGTGATAAGCACCTCGTAAGTCAAGTTTAGTATAATTAACGGCGGATTTTACCTGGTCTAACAAGACTGGTAATGAGAGGTAGTGGATATTTATTTTTAACTGTGATCTTATTTATTGCTCTAAAGTCAATACAAGGCCTCAAATCGTCATTTGCTTTAGGTACGAAAAATAGTGGAGAGGCCGCTGGAGATCGTGATGGCCGAATTAGCTTGTTGGCTAAACATTGATGAAGGTATTCTCGAAGGAATTGATTTTCTTTCTTTGATAGTGCATAGATCCTACAATTTGGTATATTGGCGCCAGGTACAAGGTCGATCTGACCATCGTATGGCCTGTGAGGTGGTAATGAGCTTGCTTTCTTTTCACTGAAAACATCGGTATATTCTGAATACTGTGATGGTAAATCAATTTCCTTCTCAACTACAGTAGCTATGGAGTGTTGAAGATTTCCTTCTTTATTTCGTCTTGATTGAAAACATTTCTTTCCACAAGAAGAAGAAAAACGCAAAACCTGGTTGCGCCAGTCTATGCATGTATTATGTAACATTAACCAAAGCATTCCTAAAATAAAACCATATTGAGGTGCTTGGATTATTTCAAAGCAAATTATCTCACAGTGGTTCTGATTCTCATCATCTTTGCAAATCATTTGTATTCGTGAGGTTTGTTTAGTAATGGGGCCTCCTGCCAACTCACTTCCATCAACTGCATACACAACTTCTAGAACCTTTTTCTTGACACTGGGTATATGCAGGTCTAGTGCAGTTTGTTGGTCCACAAAATGTCCTATTGCCCCTGAATCAATTAGAACTTGAACATTATGGGGGTCATTCTAACCCTGGCGGTCCAAGACCGCCAGGGCTAAAATGACGGGGGCACCGCCAACAGGCTGGCGGTGCCCCGCTGGGCATTCTGACCGCGGCGGTTCGGCCGCGGTCAGAAGTGGAAAACCGGCGGTCTCCCGCCAGTTTTCCGCTGCCCAAATGAATCCTCCATGGCGGCGCAGCAAGCTGCGCCGCCATGGAGGATTCTGACACCCCATACCGCCATCCTGTTCCTGGCGGTTCTCCCGCCAGGAACAGGATGGCGGTATGGGGTGTCGCGGGGCCCCTGGGGGCCCCTGCAGTGCCCATGCCAATGGCATGGGCACTGCAGGGGCCCCCGTAAGAGGGCCCCAAAACGAATTTCAGTGTCTGCTTTGCAGACACTGAAATTCGCGGCGGGTGCAACTGCACCCGTCGCACCTTCCCACTCCACCGGCTCAATTCTGAGCCGGCGTCCTCGTGGGAAGGGTGTTTTGCACTGGGCTGGCGGGCGGCCTTTTGGCGGTCGCCCGCCAGCCCAGTGCAAAACCCAAAACACCCTCAGCGGTCTTTCGACCGCGGAGCGGTATTTTGGAGGGGGACGTCTGGCGGGCGGCCTCCGCCGCCCGCCAGACTTAGAATCACCCCCTATGTCTTTTTCCCCGCACAGTCATTTGTACTAAGATTCGGAAATGTTTGACATAACGATTTGTGCAAGAGCACACTGAAGGGATTGTCAATTTGCCCAAGAGGTCCCCTTTGTTTTTTCTTGGGCACTTTAGTTTTCCTGTGAATTTTCCAAAGCAACCGCTATCCTTTTCTTTGTCACAACTGTTGGATCAATTTTACCTTTGGGTTTTTTTTGGCATTCTTTTACAAAATGACCCTTTTTCCCACAATGCAGACACTGACCATTTTTTCATTGCATGTCTTTCTTCTGGTCAGTGGTGGGCGAACAGTTCCGATATCCATCGGTTTTATCATAGAATCTGAAGACAATTGAAAGTGTCTGGATAATTCCATTTGCCAGTTCGTTTTTTCCCATTTTTTCCTTACTCCTTTCTTTCAGAAAGTCTGTGATCTATCCGTAGGGTTAGATTAATTAAATCAGTGCAAGTTTCTGGTTGTGGTTCAGCTTGGGCCAATACATTTTTTAGTTCGTATTTTAGCCCTTGATAAAATACTGCTGACCTTTTTTCCTCAGGCAAGCGGTTTCCACCACCAACCGGTTGAAGTGTGATAAATACGTTATCAGGTCTTTATTTCCTTGACGTAATTCTAGTAGCTCTTTGTCTGCAGACATAGTGATTGCACGTCTATCAAAAACCTTTCCGAATTCTTCTACAAAACACCAGTTATATAAAAGAGGACTGTCTAATCCGACTAATGGCACTGCCCAAGTAGCTGCATCACCATTCAGATATGATATAAGGAATGCAATTCTAGATTGTGCATCCGGAAAGGCACTAGGCCCACACGTAAAATGTAGTTCCACCTGTGTCAGAAAAATTTGAACCTTATTAGGGCCCCCACAAAACCTCTCTGGTGCAGCTAAAGGAATATGTGTCGGCACATTCACAGCTATGTTAGTAGGTGCAGGAGGCATAGGACGAGATTCAGAACCATCCACCTTACTCTGTAACTGAGTTACTTTATTCACTAAATCAGCTGTAACATTTTTGAGTCTGTCAAATCCCTTTGCATCTGAGTGACTACTTGCATAAGGGTATCTAGGGTGGCCAGTTTGCACAGCTCACGTACAGACCAAGAGGAATGTATAAAACTCGTGGGCTCACTATTCTATCACAGTGTCCTTTCCTCTGGATCTGCACGTCGCTGAACAAAAGGCCCACCTTCCGGCGTCACCAACTCAGAAAGCTATTATAGCACAGAGTTATGGTGAAGCCAGTCGGGGGGAAGGGAATTAGGGTAGGGAACAGCAGGGAGAGAGATGTGAAAAGAAAAGGTTAGAACAATATGCATTTACTCATTCATAGAAATGCAACTTATCAATAGACTCATGACTAAATGCGTCTCCGAGATATCAGATGAAGACCCCTTTTGAAACGAGGGCACAGCCCCTTCTTTGAAACATGGAACAAGAATAAACTACGACCTCAGAAACAAGAGATGGCAAGAGCTTTGGACTATGATTACACTCAGAATATCAATCCTTTAACATCTCTGCATTCACAACATAAACCTTTGACTATGACCTAGAAAATCTCAAAGAATGAAATATGCTTTTTACATCTTAAGCTTCTCAAAGAACAATGAAAACTATGATTTGCTTAGCTCCAAAAAATACTTTCACATTCACAACTATAAAGACCGAAAAGTTTTTACTCATTGAACTTGAAGCGCTGTACTTATAATACCAGGAAGCGCTTTTACTTGTCTTGAAGCACTATGCTTATTATACTAAGGGGGCGCTTTTACTCAAGTGGCCTAAATCCCTTTGATTGTTGTGCCAAGAAACTTTTATTCCTGTGAATTGAAGCGTTTTGATTGTAGTGCCAAGAGCGCTTTACACCTGTGAACTGAAACGCTTGAATTGCTGTGCCAAAAACGCTTTACATCTGTGAACTTATTCACTTGAATTTTTGTGCCAAGAGCTCTTTCCATCTGTGAACTGAAGCGCTTGAATTGTCGTGCCAAGAGCGCTTTATATCTGTGAACTGAAGCGCTTGAATTGCAGTGCCAAAACCGCTTTACATCTGTGAACTGAATCCCTTGAATTGCTGTGTAATGAGCGCTTTACACCTGTGCTCTGAAATGCCTTTGATCGTTGCGCCAAGGCCGCTGAACTCTAGAAACTGAAAACGCTTTGCTCGTTATGCTAAGGGGCGCTTTACCTTTTGGAAGCAACGACTTCCCCTAAACTTGGATTCAGCAAGGCCTTACCGCAACGAGTACGACCTACTCATGTATACTATTTTAATGCACCATGGAAACAAGGATACTTTGGTTGGATGACACTCTGCCATTCAGGAACTCTGCTCTTCTCCAGAGAAACCCCCACGAGGTCTGGCTGCATCGAAGTCTTCAAAATAGTGAGCAACGTGCTTGGGTGTGGATGGGCTTTATAGGCCTGCCACACCCCAAGATGTCTCCTGCCTCTAAAAACATGGGAATTGTAGTCCCTTCATAGAATAGCACTGATAAGTGCATCTTGTTCACCAATGTCCTGAACCTGCAGCTCTATGTGCTTTTCTACAGGGCAGACGATGCTGCTGGTCACCTTTGGAACAAGATGGGATGACAAGTGGTGCGCAGAAAGCGCCGCAGAGTCGCACAGCGGAGTTTCGGGCGAGACCTGGACCGCGCATGGCCTTATTCCTGACACCTGTTTACCGTCATTTATTTTGACGCAAACCAGGCTGCAGCGCCGGCTAACGTCATTTCATAAATAAGGCACCCGGCTGGCGCGTTGGAATGGCGTTGGCCGGCGGTAAACTTTTTGACGCAACTCTGCCCTGGTGCTGATTTGCTTCAAAAAGTATAAATGTGGGCCTAAAAGCAAAGTCGGGGCAAAGTCAAAGTTTGAGGCCGACCGGGATGGAGCCCTGCTCAGCTGCAGCAAGCAGGAAGCCTCAGTCAAAAGTTGACCTTCTGACTTATTCGTTTTTTTAAAGATCTTCTTCAGCAGGGCAAAGTCACCAATCCGATCCGACCTCCCTGGAGCCCTCTTTGGATACGCGTCGCAGGAGACCTTGGTGAAGAATTTTACCTTTGGGCTTAGACAATTTTTCAGGACGGAAATCTTCATCCGGACGGAAGCTGAATCTGGATCCAATGTCCCTGGAGCCCTCCTTGGATACTCTGTGCGAGAAGTCCTGGTCAACTTTGTCACGTTTTTGAACTTTTTTCCTTCCAGCGGCGGTCCTCAGCAAGTCGATTTCAATGTGAGGTCATCGGATTACCTTTCCAGGAGCCCCTGGTGAAATCCTGGAAGTCTGGGGCTTTTCAGCGGGACGAACCTGCAAGTCAGGCCGGGTCGCACTTGAGGTAAGCCAGCTTGACTCACCACGGCGGGTCGATCCTTTTATGGAGTTTTTTACCAAACGTTCTCCAATCTTCTCCAAACTTCTGGATCTTCTTCCAGAAGGTCCTTGAATGTTCTTTACGAGTCCACAGCTCACCCCAAGGTTACAGAAGCTCTGAGTTGCTTCTTGAGGGCTAGGACTCCAACTCCCAAAATGCACCTGGCTCAAACTCAAAATGGCCACTAGACAGTGATCATCTGGTCTGTTTCTTCAGGATTTGATGCAGAGGACTCTGGTTAGCTATTTGTCACCTGCAGCAAGCAGGGGATCTCTTCCTGAACCAGTTAAAGCCAGGCAAAGTCCTTTTCATGTTGAAGCCCAAGTATGCAGCTGGTGCAGTCCTTCAGAGTAGGTCAGGGTTCCAGCAGAGCAGTCCTTCTTGTTTGGATGTTGTTCCTTGTAGAGATCTGAGGTGTGGGTGCAGCTCTGCCATATTTATCCTTGCTCCAGCGGTGGAAAGCAGAGGTCGGGCAACTGCCCATCACAGGAAGTCCACTACCCTCTTGAATGACCACTTCCTGGAAGTGTGGCAAAATTCAATCCCAGGAAACAAATTCTTTAAAAATCCAAAATGGCAGAATCTGAATTTTGGAGGTTCGATCTGGCTGAGTAACACACCCCTCTCCAGCCGTCTCCTAATCTAATCAGGCACCTGGCTGTCTAGGTTTGCAGGAAATGGGGGAGGTCCTGAGCTGCTCCAAATATCCTACCCTCCTTTGAAGACCAGTTTGGCTGCTCTCCCCCATCCTGTTTCACTGTCTTCTGAGGCAGATCTCCTCCCCAAGGCACTTCATTTGTCTTCAGCACAGGCCATATCACCTCATCAAGGCAGCCTTGTCAGGCTGCCAGAGGCTGGACAATCACAGAAGGGCACTACAGAGCTGAAGTTGGCAACTTTCAGGTAGGGTTCTAAAACTATTTCCCTGAAGAAGTTATATTAAATTCAACAATGGCAAGTTGTTGGATTTATAAGAACAATATGTTTGATACCAAACCTGATATATCTAGCTCATTTTGAGACTTTATTAATTAAAATAAAGTCTCCCTATTTTAGCCTATGGAGCCCATTCACTACACTGAGGGGGGGAATGAATTTGGCTATTTTCCCTCACAAGGACTTATAAAACATATTTTATATACTAGGGACTTATAGGTAGGTTGATACTGCCAATTACAGTCAGCCTAATTTGCATAGTCATTGTAATCAGCGCACAGGCCCTGGGACTGTTTAGTAGTGCCCAGGGCACTATCAGAGTCAGGAAAACACCAGCAAAAAGTGAAAAATGGGGGCAAAAAGTTAGGGGGCTTCAGCAATCAGCCCAGTTTTCTCACAGTAACTCTGTTAAATCGTTCCACTAAGCCATTCATATTGGGAGAATAAAGCACCATCCTCTTATGAAAAATGTTTTAATCTTTGAAAAATATCTGCAGTTTCAAAGACGTGAACAGCATGGCAGTGTCAGTGACAACACTACAAGGTAAACCATTCCTAAGAAAATATTCTGTGAGAAGTTGAATAACAGTGTCAGTGGTGAGCTGAAATGTCCACTTGATATCAACCCATTTGGATAAATAAACAGTGAGAACAAAAGCATAGACCTTATCTAGAGAAAGAAATCATTGGGACCCAACAAACCCACAGCCAACTTCTCTCAAGGCCTTCCAGGAAACACCATATGAAAAATATTAATCTTATTGGCAATAAGGGATTGATCAGAATTCATCCATATCAAGCATTGCCTAACACATCCCGTAATTTGAATATCCATATATGGCCACCAAAACACGTCTCTGACTCTTTTTTGTGAGTGTTTTACCTAAATATCCTGTATGACCCAACTTAATAACATTATGGAAAATGTTTGTTGGAGAAATAATGCAGTACTTAAAAACATTACCACCAGGAACAAAAAATACATATCTGACCATCCAGAAAAATTGCATGATAAGACAAAGTATTTTTTCTTGAGACCAACCCTTATTGAAGGATTTTAGGACCATGTGCAAATCATCATCAAATGTACAACTCTACATCCAATTCCCTTAGAAAACTCATCATCACACAAAGATAAGATGTCATCCACTGATACAACAAAACATTCTTCAATTGTTTCCGATTTGACCTTGCCATCACCAACAGGTAATCATGACAAACGGTCAGTTACAACATTACAGCATCTTGGTACATAATTGGCACTAAAATTGTATTCATATATTTTAGACAAAATCCTTACTAAATAAGCAGAAGTCTTGACTGTCCCGTTGCTATCAAGTCAGCAATGGCTTATGATCAGTATTGATAATAAAAGCCGTTCACCATAAATACGTCTTAAAATGCTCGCCTGCCCAAGCACAAGCTAAAGCCTTCCTTTCAATAGTCAAATATCTTGACTCAGCACATGAAAGAGGTCTTGAAGCAAAAGTCACAGGGGCATATTTATACTCCGTTTGCCCCAAATTTGCGTCGTTTTTTTCGACGCAAATTCGGCGCAAAACTAACGCCATATTTATACTTTGGCGTTAGATGCGTCTAGCGCCAAAGTATGAGGAATGAGCGTCATTTTTTTGCGTGAACGCCTTCCTTGCGTTACTGAGATGCAAGGTAGGCGTTCCCGTCTAAAAAAATGACTGCGACGCAAATGCGTCGTATTTATACTCCCGGGCAAAAATCACGCCCGGGAGTGGGCGGGGCAAAAAAACCCGCATTTGCGCCTCTTTTTAACGCCTGGGTCAGGGCAGGTGTTAAGGGACCTGTGGGCTCAAAATGAGCCCACAGCTGCCCTCCCATGCCCCCAGGGACCCCCCCTGCCACCCTTGCCCACCCCAGGAGGACACCCAAGGATGGAGGGACCCATCCCAGGGACATTCAGGTAAGTTCAGGTAAGTATAATTTTTTAATTTTTTTATAATTTTTTGTGGCATAGGGGGGCCTGATTTGTGCCCCCCTACATGCCACAATGCCCAATGATCATGCCCAGAGGACATAAGTCCCCTGGGCATGGCCATTGGGCAAGGGGGCATGACTCCTGTCTTTACTAAGACAGGAGTCATGTAAATGGCGTCTGGGCGTCGTTAAAAATGGCGCAAATCGGGTGGAGGCGATTTTTTTGCCTCAACCTGACTTGCCCCATTTTAAGACGCCCTAACGCCATTTTTCCTACGCCGGCGCTGCCTGGTGTACGTGATTTTTTTCCACGCACACCAGGCAGCGCCGGTCTGCTAGCGCCGGCTAACGCCATTCAATAAATACGGCGCCCGCATGGCGCTTCAGAATGGCGTTAGCTGGCGCTAAACTTTTTGACGCTAAACTGCGTTAGCGCAGTTTAGCGTCAAAAAGTATAAATACGGGCCACAGTCTTTTCACCTCCGTCAACCTTCTGATTCAACATTGCTCCTAGACGTTCTGTGCTGGTGTACACATATATGATGTAACCTATGATTAAAAGAAAGCAGTGGAACAGCACAGGCAACAGAACTTTAGGGGTTTCAAAAGCAAATTAATGTTCCTGTAACTAAGTTAATGTTTCACCCTTTTTGAGAAGTTGCCTAGAAGGTAAAGCTATTTGAGAAATTACGTTAACAAATCAGAAGTAAAACTCACATAACCTGTGATAGGAATCTTAATTGATCTTTATCTGCAGAAGTATGTAATGACTATATAGCCTGAAGAAAACTTTGAGAGAAATACCCTTTTCATAAATGACATGCCCAAGGTACTCAACCCCATTAGTAAAAAACATACACATTCCCATTTGACACATCATTTCACTGTCATGTAAGTCTGCAATACCTTGGAAGGCCGAAGATTGTCTGAATCAACAGAGTCAGAATATAATAGTATGTTTTCCTGGAACACCATAACACCATCAATACCCTCTAACAAGTAAAACATAAGCTTCTGTAAAACAGATGCAGCCAATGCTAATCCAAACGGCATTCTAATATATCTAAATGCCCCATCGGGGGGATAAATGTTGTCAAGTTCTGCAACTTTCTTCTAGCTGTATTTGATCATATGCAGATTTTAAATCCATTGAAGTACAAAACTTTGCTCCTTACAATTGTGCTAATCATTTGTGGATTTTTGTAAGGTTATGCACTTTACAATAAGTTGTTTATTTAGAGAACTTAAATCTGCCCACAATCTCAATGAACCAGACTTTTTCTTGACTATAACAATAGGGGAAACCCATTCTGAAGCATCAGTCACTTCTATAACCTCTTCTTCATGTAACTGTTTCAAAAGCAAACTGAAATTAAAGGTACATCTCAAAGTCTACGTCTAACTGGAGGTGCACCAGCATTGAGTTCAATTTTATGGGAATAACCCTTACCCACACCAATTCTTTGTGAAACATACTTCTTTACTGAGAAGTAATTCACTCAGTACCTTGTATGCTCATACAATACACAGGCAAATCAACAGCAGGCTCTAAAACAAGTCCTAAGTTCCCTTGATGTCTCCAACTCAGGATATGCTGACCATTTTGGACAACATAAATCTTTTCTAACATTGTACCAGAAGAGAATGAAATAGAAGCCTCACAATAGCCTAGAACATTGGTTGTCGATGTTCTATAAACATTAGCCCTGCTATCATTAATTTCTAAATAATCATCTTTCCTTTATTTTGTAAACAAACACATCAGATATCAAAGAAAATGGTGAACCAAAGTCAACAAGCATCACAGCCTTGATTCCATTAATCATGACTTCACTGTTATCTATTACACATGGGTCCCTGTCAATAACAGATAAAAGGTTCTCATGGCTTTCCATGACTACTACTAAATTCACTTTCTCAGCCACCTCATTTTGAGCATCATCCCCACTATCCTGAATAGCATTGATGTTCCATTGAGACTTGCATATATTATTGAAATGTCCCTCTTTCCCACATTAAAATATTCTGTTGAAGTAGCAGGACACCGTGCTTTATTAACGTGCTCTCCTGATCCGCATCTGGAATATATTGCTTTGTTGCCCAAAAAATAATTTTTAGCTTTAGTTGACTTTTTCCTACTGTAATTGCAAACATGTGACCCCCAAATTGATCAACCTTTTCCTCCATTTACACTTTAAATTATCTCACATATTTTTAGTCCCTTTGTCAACTTCAAAAAAGTCAAAACTTTAAGGATTTTTGTGTCTGAGAAGTTGTTCTTGAATCTTGTTACTATGGCAATGTGTAATAACTATTAACAAATGTACTGCTCAGTGATATTGCCAAAATCATAACATTGTTAAAATGTTTAAAGCTGCTACATAATTTCAATTGGTACAGCAGTGAAATGTAATTTAAGCCTGCCCAGTGCTTCTTGAAACTCATCCTATTCCTCAATACCTTGAGGAGGATGTTACTCCTGCAAGTAATCAACAATATCCCTGAGAACCTGGGTAACCTTAGCAGCCGCTAGAAGCACATCATGGGTGGCATGGAGGATATAGACTGGGAGGCAGCCCTGATAAATCCCCGAGAGGTGGTGATCAGGACCCAGTTCTGACTGATACAACTGAAAATTCTCCACAGGGAATACCTAGCTAGAGACAGACTAAATAAGATGTGCAAAATTCCCAGAGCAGACTGTCTACTATGTGGGGCCCCTCCTTGGTCCTTCTTTCATATGATTCCGGAGCGTCCGTGTATACTGGGACAGCATCCTAGGGGAGCTATGAAACATACTGCAGGAGAGGATCCCACTAAGCCTGCCTTTTATCCTCCTGGGGATCCCGGTGGACATTTCTTGAGTGTCCTGGGTCTAGTGGTCACTAAGATACGTATAGCACAGGTTTGGTGGGGTAGGAACATTGTCCACTAAAGACCAATAAATAACAGGAATGGGCATGTGCATGGAGGCAGAAAGAGTGTTGCATGCTGCCAGAGGATGTTCTCAGAAGTTTATGAAAATGTGTGTGCAATGGAGATTGCATTATGGACTGGGACCAAATGATCCTTCCGCGACTCAGACTGAGGCACTGGACTTGGATCCACCACCCTCGGAATCTGAGATTTGGTGTTGACATTTGGCCTTTCCTGTCCCCATGCCCCCTCCCCTTCCGCCTACTGGTGCCTTGTCTGAAACCCTTCTGATCACCTGAGAGGTATTGTCTCAGTTGTGCTCACAGTGGCATCATGTTTTCTGCCTACTCTTCTATTTATTTTGTTTGGATGTGGTATATATACAAAAAGGGAAATCAATGTACAAAAAAAACGTTTTGCACCTCAGTACCAATCGCATACAATAATAAGCCGTTTTTCGTTACCAGGGTGAATGAATTGGCATCAATAGACACCATAAAATTATTCTATAATCCCAGACATTTGCTCCACTTCGTGGCTTGGGCTTCAGGATTCTGTAATAGATGTGGCGGTGGAGTACAGCATTGCTGCATGTTGAAATTATATAACACACAGTAAGTATCACAGAGATGAGCATAGTGTGCCACCACAAACACACATTAAATTAAAATGGCGGCACCCACAGAACGTAGGTGCAGAGAGGTTCACGGTTTACGATGATCGTCAGATTTCCAAACATCGGAGATTCCCTTTCCCCAGTGAAGGATGTGGCTGGGGACACAGCAAGAAGCTCATCGCCAAAATGTAGAAGGCGCTGCAGAATGCAGGAAAGACAACTTTATTGATGAGTTAAGTACCCAGAAGCGGAAAGTGGACTGCACCACCCGAGAGCAGGAACTGGCAACTGATAAAAAGGTAAGGATAGCAACAATTCTGGAATGTAGCCTGCAGGGAATCCTACGAGGCTTGACAGCTAACAATAAACATCCTGCATGTGAAATCATGAGGCCTCATCTATAATGGGAAATGTGCTAAAAGAAACAACCTTATAAATGCGTAAAAGAGAAACAATAAATCACAGCATATAGTTTCACTTTTGCCTCCGGAAGTCTGGCCTATATATAGATGTCTCTGACTTCTGATAGGTCTTGGCCAAAAAAGCAGCACTGGGTGACAATGTCACGCATGGCACTAAATCACCTGGCAGTTGTGGCCGCTTTCATTTAACCATAGAACAGTTTACACAACAGTTTGAAGCAGTCATGTTCCCTGGCCCCTGCTCGGAACTGTGAATATATGGTATCTTGCCTTTTTGGGTTTTGGTCCCAAACCCATGGCAATCTAGACTGCATACGAGGGCCTAGGCCTGTCTTTTGATCAAAGTATGATTCTGGACTTGCACTAGACTTAAAGGGGTGCCCCGAGTACACTCTTCATAGTGGCAGAGGTCTATTGCCCTGTCAGGATCCATGTGTTTAGCCCCGTGGTAGCAGTGTACCTTGTTTTTTTAAATCTTTGACCAGAGCTTTTTATCTGTGCCTCCAGAGTGGAAGCCTGCTGGCCCCCTCATGTAAAGTTCTGTGACTAGAGATGAAGCCAGAACCTAACACTCAGATCCTGAGCATATGGATATATGCATGTTGCTTGTGGTAAGCCTGTTACACACTGAATGGTTGTCTAAGTGAACCAGAGTGGCACAGATGAGATTTACTTTCGTAGACAGCGGAAGTGTATTGCTGACATTCTTGAGACTGGAGAGAGGGATCCCAGACACTGAAGTGTGTAAAAGAAGAGTTCGGTTTCCCCTTAGAAATTCAATTAAGTCCTTTGATACAAAAAGCTGTGGATTAGTCTTCCTGAAACTGCCATTTGGTGGATGGCAGGGGTGAAAGGTAGGCTTGCAGTTCCTTTTATCAGAGTTTGAAGTTTCTCTTAGACTAGGTCTGCCTTTTTTGTCTCTCTTCCTGATCACCGTCAGGTGTACTGCTCACACCTCTTTCTGTCTTTGTTGTGGGTGCTCCATTCTTGGGGACAACCCTGCTGTGATGAGTATCACTGAGCAAGGTGCTGAGTCTGGAAGACACACGAAAGGAGAACCAACCTGAACTCGAACCCTTGACATGCACAGTTTTCTTATCAATAATTTTATTGCAAATGTTGCAGGGATAATATCAAAGATGCCATTGAAGAAATTATCAATGATATAATATGTGGAGTAATCAGAAAATTCAGGGGTTCGTGCTGTACTTGTGTCTAAAGCTCCTAAGGGAATTAACATGGGAAAAACAACTTTTTTGACCCCCCTTTTTCTTGGCTCCGGATTGACTGATTACTCAGAAACTTTCCATGTGCAACAAGAATCACCAGGGCACTTTTTTGGGGGGAAATTCTGGAAGATTTGTGAAACAGCGCCAAAAACATAGGCAAGTAAAACAAAAGTTTTTTATATGGAAACATTGTCCTAACTATAACTACCTACTGGTGACCGTCAGTAGGTACTATATATGATATGTATAGATATATATATATAGCTCACAAATGAAGCACTGTCTAAAACTGGATGAAAATCTAACACTGTGAGTGTGAGCTGGGCAAAGAATATGTTATCGCTAACCATTTATCCGAACTACCTGCAGTTTCCAGCTGAAGACACAATCTCAGAGTCCAGTCTTGATGTGCTTGTGCCCTGTGGATGATTATCTGAAAGTGAAACCACAAAGTGTGCCCTTATCTTCTGTTCACTCAACAAGGAATCTGCAGCCCCGACATACCTCACCTTGCTGGTGTTTTATGACACATTCAAAGGGTCATGTCAGGGCCTCATAAAATAGAGTGAGAGCCTGGCAAGCATGAGTCATGGTTGCCAAACCTGTACACGACTCCGATATGCTGCAAGAGTTTCCCTTAACACCCACACTGCCTGGAGTGGAGCCCAAATCAAGCATTCTCCCATCACCTTAATCAGAGATGACACGTTCGCATCGCTGGTACGACTTGTTTTTACTTTCCATAGATGGATGATTATAGAAAGCTATTTGTGTGGGTGAGACTGGTAGTCTGATCTCATAGTAAGACTCGCAAGATGTGAGTCATGGTGTTGCAAGGCATTAGTTTCAGTTTAATTCGTACTTTACAAATAGGTTCACACTCCTCAAACCATATATACATATTGCGTCATTTCCTTTCTATTCCCATTTCTCTTGAACTGATCTCCACTTCCCCAAGCTGTTTTCACTCTCCATGATAGACAACAGTCATATCCTTCCTATGAACTGCCTTCCTTCATCACTTCTTGTTTTATGTTTTTGTGTCTTTTCATGGGTTGTTACTTCGTTTTCGCTGTTAAAAAGTTGCTGTGGCACTTTTGCCTCTTTTCATTTCAATTAATAATTTTGTTTGCCCAAAGACTGCGTTTATGTAGTTTGGTGCTCTTTGCAGACGGCACATATAGCAGGATTGACAAATGGCAGCGCAAAGACCCGCGGCTGTTGGATCACTGACACAATATTGTAATCAACACAATAGTGTAACACACATACCGTGTCAAAAATATAGCTTGCAAAAATATTATTTACCTATTCTTATAAGGGTAAGTACAAAAATATCCCAAAAAAATAGTTTGAAACTAATATCATTCAGAACACACAGAAATATATATTGTTTTGAATTATTTGATCAAATATAATACATAGCATAAATATGTAAAATAAATAAATATAACTAATATTTAATGTTATACTTATAATATATACTTATATAATATGTTTATTACCCTCTGGCGGTCACCAGTAGGTAGTTATAGTTAGGAGCTAGTTTCCGTACAAAAAGCATTTTTTGTTTTGCCAGTAACTTTGGCGCCGTTTGACAAATCTCCATGAAATATTAAAAACTAATTTGCCACTCACTTCAACTGCTATCTTGAAAGATTCTGGGAGATTTCTCAAGTGGGGCCGGAGAAAAAGGGGGGTTTCAAAATGCTTTTTCCCCATGCAATTTTCATAAGGATTTTTAGGCATGGCTACGTCCCGAAACGGTGGAGGGAATTACGCCAAATATGACAGAAAGGTAGCTTTTTTCCAGAAAGTGTCCTTCTTGTGAATTGGTGTAAATCTGTTCAGTACTTTTTGAGATATTAAAGGAAACAAAATTGTATATCTAGAGACGCAGATCCGGCATGTCTCATGCAGAGATCTGACTGGCTCCCAGCACTTCAACCAAGAATCTTGGGACTCAGACTCAGCCTAGTCTCAAGAAAAAGGCCATAAAAAATACAGACTAGGCCAGGAACTACCTTACCCCCTCACCCCAGAACAAGTGGTGGAGTCCCATAGGGACACCATTGGGGGCCAAAAACGTTTTTTTTAAAAATGTTTGCCACCAAATCGTGGCAGATCCACAAATTTGCTGAAATTATTTTTTAAAAGGCCCGCTCTCCCCGTGCTACTGCATTGCTCTTGCTCCTGTTTTCATCTTGCTTGTTCATCCGATTTTTGAGTGCCTTATCCTTGCTTTTTCCTCATTCTCACTGCTTTCACATTGCTTTTTCACCCATTTTTGTGTGCCTTCTTCTTGCTTTTTCCTTGTTCTCACTGCATTCTCCTTGCTTTTTACCAAGTTTTGTGAGTGCCTTCTTCCTTTTCCCTTTTTCTCACTCCTTTCACTTTGCTCTTTTACTCATTTTTATGTGTCCACTTCTAGCGTTTCCCTCATTTTCACTGCTTTCACCTTATTTTGAGTGCCGTCTCCTTGCTTTTCCCTCATTCTCTAGGCTTTTTCCTTGCTTTTTCGCATGTATTTTAAGCGCCCTCTCCTTGCTTTCCCTCGTTCTCATTGGTTTCACCTAGCTTTTTGACCAGTTTTTTTGTATGCCCCCTCCTTGCTTTTCCCTCATGCACACTGCTTTCTCCCTGCTTTTTCCCCACATTTTGTGTGCCCCCTCCTTGCTTTTACCTCCTTTTCACAGCTCTCTCCTTGCTTTTCCCCCATATTTTGTGTGCCCTCTCCTTGCCTTTCTTTTGCTCTCCCTGCTTTTTCCTTGCCTTTTCACCCATAATTTAAGCACCCTCAACTTGCTTTTCCTCGTTCTCATGCTTTTACCACCTTGCTTTTTCACATGTTTTTTGTGTGCCCTCTCCTTGCTTTTCCCTCATTCAAACTGCTTTCTCCTTGATTTTCCCCATGTTTTGTGTGTTTTCTCCTTGATTTCCCTTGTTTTCACTGCTTTCTTTGCTTTTTGTCCGTATTTTGTGTGCCCCCTTGTTGCTTTTCACTAGTTCTCACTGCCTTCTCCTTGCTATTCCCCTTTTCGCCCTTTTTTTGAGTGCCCTCACCTTGCTTTTACCTTGTTCTGACTGCTTTCACATTGATTTTTCACCGGTACTTTGTGTGGCTTCGCCCTGATTTTCCATCATTCTCACTGCTTTCGCCCTGCTTTTCCCCCCTTTTTTGAGGGCCTTCTCTGTGGCCTTCCCTCGTTCTCACTGCTTTCACCTAGCTTTATCTTCCACCTTTTTGTGTGCCTTCTCCTTGCTTTTCCTTTTTCACAGTTTTCTCCTTGCTTTTCCCCCTGTATTTTGTGTGCCCTCTCCTTGCTTTCCCCTCGTTTTCACTGCTTTCTCCTAATTTCCCCCCGTATTTTGTGTGCCCTCTCCTTGTTTTCCCTCGTTCTCACTGCTTTTCCCTTGCTTGTTCACCCGTTTTTTTGTGTGCCCTCTCCTTGCTTTTCCCTCAAATCACTACTTTCTCCTTGCTTTTCCCCCCGTTTTTATGTGCCCTCACCTTGCTTTCCCTTCATTTTCACTGTTTTCTCCTTACTTTTTTCTCCATCTTTGTTGGCCTTCACCTTGCTTTTCCTTTATTCTTGCTGCTTTCGCCTTGCCTTTTCATCTGTTTTTTTGTGTACTGTCTCCTTGTTTATCCCTTTATTTCACTGCTTTCTCCTTGCTTTTTCCCCTGTTTTTTTGTGTGCTGCTTCTTGCTTTTCCCTAGTTTTCACTGCTTTGTCTTTGCTTTCTCAACTGTTTTTTGAGTCCCTTCACCTTGCTTTTCCCTTGTTTTCACTGCTTTTGGCTTGCCTTTTCATCCATTTTTGGTGCTCTCTCCTTCCTTTTCCCTAATTTTCACTGCTTTCTCCTTGTTTTTTCTCCATCTTTTGTGTGTCTTCTCCTTGGTTTTCCCTCGTTTTCCCTGATTTCTCCTTGCTTTTTCACTCACTTTTTGTGTGCCTTCTCCCTCTTTCTCACTGCTTTCACTTTGCCTTTTCATCTGTTTTTGTGTGGCCTCTCCTTGCTTATCCCTTTATTTCACTGCCTTCTCTTTGCTTCTTCCCTTGTTTTTTTGTGCGCCGGCTTCTTGCTTTTCTCTGTTTTTCACTGTTTTCTCCTTGCTTTTTCACCTGTTTTGTGAGTGCCTTCACCTTGCTTTTCCCTTGTACTCTCTGCTTTTGCCTTACCTTTCTATCCATTTTTTGTCCCCTCTCCTTGCTTTTCCCTCATTTTTACTTCTTTCACCATGCTGTTCCCTTTGGTCATCTGTGCTTTCTCCTTGATTTTCTCTTGTTTTCAATGCTTTCTCCTTGCTTTTTCCCATAGTTTGTGAGTGCCTTCTCCTTGCCTTTCCCCCGTTCTCACTGCTTTCACCTCGCTTTTTCTTCAAATGTTTTGTGTGCCCTCTCCTTGCTTTTCTTTCGTTTTCACTGTTGTCTCCTTGCTTTTTGCCCCATATTTTTTGCACCCTCTCTTTGCTTTCCCCTCGTTTTCACTGCTTTCTCTTCGCCTTTCCTCTGTTTTTTGTGTGCCCCTCTTTGCTTTTTCATCGTTCTCACTGGTTTTCCCTGTTCACCGATTTTTGAGTGCCCTCTCCTTGCTTTTTCCTCATTCTCACTGCTTTCATCTTGCTTTTCACCCATTTTTTTGTGTGCCATCTCCTTACTTTTCCCTCATTCACACTGCTTTCTCCTTGCTTTTTCACCCTTTTTTGTGTGCCCTATCCTTGCTTTCCCTTCTATTTTTACTGCTTTCTCCATGCTTTTTCACTTGTATTTATGTGCTCTTTCCTTCATTTTCCCTCATTTTCCCTGCTTTCTCCTTGCTTTTTCCTCCATCTTTTGTGTGCATTCTCCTAGCTTTTCACTAATTTTTGCTTGCTTTCTCCTTGCTTTTTCCCTCATTGTTTGTGTGCCTTCTCCTTGCTGTTGCCTCGTTCTCACTGCTTTCGCCTTGCCTTCGCATTGTTTTTTTGTGTGCCCTCTCCTTGCTTATCTCTCTATTTCACAGCTTTCCAATTGCTTTTTCCCCTGTTTTTGTGTCAGCTTCTTCTTTTTCCCTCGTTTTCACTGCTTTCTCCTTGCTTTTTCACATGTTTTGTATGCCTTTTCCTTGATTTTCCCTTGTTCTCAGAGCTTTTGCCTTGCCTTTCATCCATTCTTTTGTGTATGTTCCTTGCTTTTCCCTTGTTTTTACTGTTTTCTCCCTGCTTTTCCCTTATTTGTGTGTGCCTTCACCTTGATTTTCTCTTGTTTTCACTGCTTTCTCCTCACTTTTTCACACGGTTTTTGAGTGCCTTCTCCTTGCTTTTCCCTTGTGGTGTGGGATTGGATTCATGCAGGAGTTGGCCACATGGTAAGGCCCTGGGGCAACCCCCTGCTGCATTAAAAACAAGCATTTGCAATGCAACGGGTCTCGCGTTTGCTCATGTTAGAGCTGATCGCGTTGTAAACTCCTAACCCGACTTTTCATCTATCAGCAAAAGTGCTTTTATGTACGTAAAAAAGTGAAATTAACTGTGTAAGCGCTCAACTTCTGCCAAGCGAAATCGCGCTAGGAAAATAGAGAAAAAGTAGTCCACGATCCGACAGAAAACAGCGAGCCTCGCATGTTTTCTGTACTTGGTCGCTGCGCTGTTCCCTTCTACTAAGAATCAAATAGGATTCAAAAAATCACCCCTACTTCACATTTCCTATCAGCCGACTTCGAAACGTTGGAACCTGTAGGGCTAAATTCGAGTGAGGAGCTGAGCATCCATCTAGGGTAATCGATATTTTGTTTGGTGGGTGGTCGGCTGATAGGAAATGTGAAGTAGGGGTGATTTTTTGAATCCTATTTGATTCTTAGTAGAAGGGAACAGGTGTTGGGGTCTATAAGGTTTCTACAGTAGAAGAACTTGTCCGTCTACCCACTTGGGTAGATAAGCTCCATATACCAATATGAGATCCCCCAAAAATATGAGATCCCCCAAAAGTTTTGTGTAGGTGTACAGGTCTATTTGGATGGTATAGGATGAAATGTAATTAATTCAAGCACAGGTAGTAATGTTCAGGATTTATAAGTGATATATTGAATTTTACATTTTGAAAATATTTATATTTAACAAACTTTTATAATGCAATGAATTATTCTATTTACAATTTTTGTATTTTGGCAATTGAATTTCACTCTATTTATTGTGCGAAGTATGATATCACATTAATTTAAAGATTCTGATGGATTTGAACAATAATTAGAGTTGTATTTTGATAGGACTATGGTACAAACTACTGTGAAACTTATTTATAGATGCACTTTAAGATGGCCGCCACATTTTGTGTCTTTTGGTGGGGATTTGAGATTTTGTCTGTTTTTTATGTCTATTATTACATGGTTTTTAGCTTGGAGCACTGTAACAATGATGTATCCATGAGTAAGGCTGTTGCCGAAACGCGTTGGATTTGTGTGCTGAAATAAATTGATTTGCACCTTGGAGGTGTCCTGGGTCTCCTGTGATTTGGAGGAGTGTTGGAGGATTTATTAGGGCCTCTCGGAGCCCACCCAGGACCGCTGTGTGGTGTTCCTGCAGTCCGAGTGTTTTATGTGAATTATACATATATATATATATATATATATATATATATATATATATATATATATATATATATATATACATATATATTCACCCAAATGCTGCTCATTGTTACCGAACTCTAGCAGGTGGGTGCCTCCTTCATGCAGGCAGCACTGCACATAATTAATGTCCAAACCAAGCAGCTCCACTACAGAGCCTGGGGCACTCTTGGATTCCACTTCCTCACCCCAGCATGACGTGTTTCGGTGAAGTGCCTTCTTCAGATGCCGGTAATTACAGGACACACACCCACTAGTGTTTAAATACGTTTTTACTCCTCCTCAATTCATTCATGATTACAAACAGACTTCATTTCCCATAATGCACCAAGCTGGATATGCTACCACTCTGATTTTTCTTAATTGTTTTTACACAGTTGCTATCATATTTTCTCTCAGTGGATTGTAATACCAAGAACATTTTAGTTTTGGGCACTTAGCTGTACTGTAGTGGCAAGTGCATTCCCAGTCTCCATCTCTCTCTTACTCAAATTTCAAAACGTGCGTGTGTCCCTTTATCAGTAGTTCTAATGATCCTTTTCTTGAGCAATGCTAAAACATTATGGGGCTGATTACAAGTTTGGCGGTCCTGGGACCGCCATGGTGGAGTTAGTGGTCCGATCATCGTCGGTCTGGTGTCCGAACTGCCGTATTATGAGTTTGATGGATGTACCAACAAAAGACCACCAGCGGTCCGCTGGCATCACCAGGCAACACAAACTGCCACGGTCACAAACAGGCTGGCGGAGCCTATGGGGCTCTTTACGAAGCTGGCAGTCTTCAGACCACCAGCCCTGTTGTGGTGGTCCAATCACCACATAAAGACCCTGGTGCAGGGCATGCAACGCTGCCCTGCGGATTACAACCTTGTTCTCCATCATGAAAAGGCTAGCAGAGAACAGGTGCAGGGGGGGCACAGGGGGGCCCCTGCACTTGCTGTGCAGATAGTGAACATTACGAGAGTGCTGGGGCGAGCCGGAGACAATGGTGTAGCCTGTTTCCTGCATGGCCGGCAGGCAGAAAGCAAGGTTTCCACCCGCTAACCTAGGGGGAAACTCCTAATAGGTCCAGCGGGGTGGTCACCACTATGGCGGTGGCCAAATTGTCGGGAGTTTGCCGGATGGGCTTTCCCATCCGCCAAACTCAAAATGAGGGCCAATGTGTCCGCTGGACTCATTACAAGGTTGCACACTGCCAATGTGACCGTGGCAGTCCAACCACCATGTAAAAGCTTGCGGGAAAGGACAGTATAAAAGGAGACACTCACCTGTAGGCAGCCTTACATGTCTGGTGCTGCCATGGAGCCCTTCACAAAAGTCATGCCACTGCTGCTGATCAACAAAAGACAATGAAATCAACACCATTGTGGATGCCAACAACTGTAAGCACACAGACCTACCTGTATCATTAACCTTAAAAACAGCTTGTAGCGCTGGCATTACTCATCATAGGGGGACATGGTATGGGCAGCAGGTACATGTCTCAATCTATACACACTCAATAACATACATCAACACGGACATGTACACAGTCACAATACGCCACCTTTGGCCAGCACACTCACACTGCACTGCAACACTATACAAATATACATGCCCACACAGCTAAGGCACAGGGAGACTGAAGGCTACACACCATTAATAACATTGTCACACACATCAACAACAACACCCCTACAGGACATATACAAATACAACTCCCACACTCACATTCCACACTGGCCAGGGACTGGCCTCACATACAACACACATATGTATTGATGTGGCATGGAACACAAACACCACCACCATTAAGCAGCCCTGCAATGGGCACACACATCACAGCACAATGGAAGGACAATGGAATGCACACAACACAGTGAGGCAAATAGTCAAAGAACACTATGCCAACTGTGCCTGCACAATTGTGGTAGTGCCATCTGGAACACCCAGGGAAGGAGATTGCAGTGGGACATAAATCACTTTGAACAGGCCCCTCAAACAACATGTGCACAGGAAATGGCTGCATGGGTCTCAGTGACAAACAACACTAAGCCCAAATGTCATGCACATCTGCACAATGGGGAAGGGCATGTCAACAAAGCACATACAACTCCTACTGCATGGGACATACCTCTATAGGAGCTAGTTGCAAGGGACACACACCTAAATGGACACAAGCACAGTCTAATGCAAATACAGTGAGCACAACTTAACACACTCCATGTCTGAACAAACAAAACTCAAGTTGACACACATCACATGAATACATTAGCCTTATCAGAGGGATAAGTCTAACACCATACATGCCCACATTAGACAACACAAAAATAAATACTTACCATTCCAAAGAGTACACAGTGCCATGACACCACCATTACATTTACACACACATTACTATACCCTTCTCTTGGGGGACACCAGCACTGCCCACAAAGTCACATACTGCAAACAACAACACATGGAGCAGCAAGCAGGCTGAAACACACACAACTGGAGGCACGCAACCAATGTCCCTCAGGAAAACATAAAGCTAGAAAAGGAATTGCAGGACAAATGTGTACCCAAAACAAATTAACTCTTTGGGCTTATTCCAAAACCAAATGGGAAATGTCCGAGGCCCTTGGCCAGTCCATCAGTTTTAAAGTGCTCAGTACTGTGCCAACACTTGACTCCTTTTACTACGAGGGAACATCTCAATAGAGGGGCATCAAGGTGGCAGGCAAGCACCTCAGGGATTATCTGGGGGTGAAGAGTGGGGAATCAGATTTGGGAGGGGGGTTGGGCTTGGGAGGAGTTTCTTCTTCTTGGGAGGTTGGACTTTTTCTTGGGGGAGAGAGAAGTATGGCCACTTGCAGGGGGAGCAGGGGAGGCCTTGGAGTTGGAAGGGGGAGCCTGGGAGCTGGGTGGGGTCCTTCTGGGTCTGTGACGGGGGGTAACAAGGCAAAGGTTAAGGACACACAAAAAAGGTTTCTTTGATAAACGGGACGGTCATCAGAACGGGGTCGGGATTTGGAGGTTGAGGGAGTGGTTGCAGGCTGTGTTGATGTGGATGTCGTGGATGCACGCCTCTGCAAGGTATGCTTGTGTGTGGTGGATGTCTGTTGGGTGGGTGAGTGAGGGCATTTGTGTGTCTTGGCAGATGGGAGGTGGAGTTGCTGGGGGATGTGGGAGTGGCAGATGTGTGTGTGCCTGTTGGGGTGGTCACTGTGGGTTGGCTGGATGTGAGGTAGAGGTATGGCCTCTTGCATAGGGGGAAGGGGAGTCCTTGGAGGTGGAAAGGATGGCCTGGGAACTGGCTGGGGTCCTTCTGGGTCTGTGAAGGGGAGGTAACAGGGCAAAGGTTAAGGACACACAAATAAAGCTTCTTTGATAAATGGGGATGGTCATCAGAACAGGGTGGGGATTTGGAGGTTGGAGCTTGATGGAGTGGTTGTAGGCTGTGTTGGCATGGATGTTGTGGGTGCATGCTTCTGCAAGGTATGCTTCTGTGGTGGATGTCTATTGGGTGGGTGGTTTGTGGGCGTTTTTGTGTCTTGGGGAACAGGAGGTGGAGGTGCTGGGGATGTGGGTGTGGCAAATGTGTGTGTACCTGTTGCAGTGGTCTCTGCAGGTTGGCTGGATGTGGTGGATGTATGTGTGTCTGTAGTTGTGGGGTCTGTGGGTGTGGTGCTTGTGGTGGATGTCTGAGAGTCTGCTGGGGTGGTGTCTGCGGGTTTGATGGGTTCAGTGGGTGTGTTAGTGACTGTTGGTGTTGTGCCTATGGGTAAGTGTGATGTTGTGTCTGTGATGCTGGGGGTGGTGGAGTGTCCAGGGAAGTAGTGAATGTTGTAGTGTCTGTAGGAGGCGGTTGTTTGTGTGTGTGCCGGTGAATTTAATGGTGCTTGTGTTTGCATGAGCTACTCTTGGTTGTTGAGGTGGATGTCTGCTGATCTGTCTGTGTGCCTTGGGTAGGTAAGGAGAGTGGGGATTTGGATTGGGAAGAGATAGCTGGAGGGGGACGGAAGGTGGGGAGTGACTGACTGTTATCAGTGAGGAGGCCAGGGCCTGAAAAGATTCTGTAGGCCAGCCATGCACCATAAATGCCTTGCAGAAATGCATTGGTCTGTTTTAGGTGACTTGCCAATCCCTGGATGGCATTCACAACGGCTGACTGACCCACACAGATCATCCTCAGGAGGTCAACAGCCTGCTCACTGAGGACAGCAGGGGTAACAGAGGCTGGGGCAGAGGGGCCTGCGGCTACGGAGACACAAAATCTCTTAGGTGAGCTGGCACAGCCAACTTGGTGGGGAGCAACAGGAAGGGCGGTGATAGAATGGGGGGTGGCGGAAAAGGATGGTACTGGGGGGTGTCCCAATGGGTCCACCACCTGTAGGGAGTGGCCACTGGACGAAGATTCTGATGTTGAAGACGATGTTCCTGTCTCCCCAGTAGCACCCCCCTCCGGGCCACTGGGCCCCTCTGTGTCAGTTGTATCTTAACCCAAGGTCCCCTGGCCAGATGCTTCCCCACTCAGCTCAGCCCCATCTTCTCCACTTACCGGTGCTGATGCTGCAACAACAAAGAGGAATAGGGTCATCACATATCCATGATAACACTTGAACCACAGCTCTGATTGACAAGCAATACCATTATGTCAAGTAGGCCCCAGCAACAAACTCCACCTAAGTGGCCTATACATGTGCCACATAACCTATGCATGCATGCCATCTGGATTTTTTGAAGTTACCCACAGGAAAATCTGGATATCAGACAACTATAATTGCATGGCTGAAATCGTGCCAGCACAATAACAATACAACATCTAGGAGACCGCTTCACTCTTAAAGCTGTGCCACATGCAGCAGACCTCAGTTATCTAATGGCAAACAATAGAATCCAAATGTAAAAACCATCCCCACATATCCCACACAAGGTCATGCACACATCTCTTTGGCACATACATAATGAACCAACAATGAGAAATGATGCCCTGAAATCCTGCTAGGTTGCTTACAAAAGTACAATATCATGGATTAGGTGACATGGAAATACCCATGTCACACTGGAAACATATCAACAGTGTACACTTCACTAAGTGACAGCCGTCCCAATAGAGTCAAAGAGGTAGTATCAATGTTACTCAGATAGGCCACACATGTGGCATTGAAAGGAACACTGTTGACGTCATGTCCAATATGCCAGGGAGAGATGCCCCCAAAATACACAAAAAATGAATCTGCAAGACAGTCATTACTAGTTTTGTCCTAGGTCCCAGGACCGCAAGTCAGGGCACATCAGTTTGATACACATTACATGTCAACACAATCTCCCATCTACTGTGTGACACATGGCTCATCCCTGATTGTCAGGGGGAGCAGTCAGAACCTCACTCAAACACCTGGCAATGGGACAGGCAGGAATTTGTTGTGTACTCACCCTCTTGTGGCTGCTCTGCGGCCCTCAAACACCTCTCAAACTCTTGATAGGTCACCACCAGAATGCAAGACGATTAGGGGAGTCAGTGTCTGTTGGGCAGCCCGCCCACGTTGGGAGGACAGCTCCAGCTGGGCCTCCGCGATCTTCCAGGCCCAGCATCTCAGATTCTCCCAACTCTTGCGACAGTGGGCGCTCTGCCAAGCCGTGGACCCCTGGGTATGCACCTTCTTGGCAATAGCTCTCCATATCCCTCTCTTCTGATGGGCATTGATCTGCATGGATGCAAAAAGCAAAAAACAAACCAAGAAATGATGTCCACAAGTCTCATCCAAAATTTCTGAGTCAAATATATGTCAGTACACCAAGCAAAGACATTCCGTTTTGCCCACATTACCCAAGTGTGGCACATACTAGACATTCAGTAGAGGGATATGACTGCAAACACGTCTCAATCTGTAGACCAACCCTCAGCCCTGATCAGGCCCTGCATTGACTAGGTAGGATAACGGACATCTTGTGCGACATGCTCTAGCAATCTGACTGAGAAACTATGAAACACATCATATCTCTGTGGCTTCTAAAGAGTATACTCCTTAATCATGAATGCATCAAAACACTCAAAAACTGTGAGAATGAGTCCCTGCATATGGTACCTCAAGGCTACTGCCAGATTATAAATTCAAACATTACACATGGCTAACAATGAAGGGACTGGCATGTTGGGTACAGATAGAGTCTAGCTTTTCCATGTATGGACATGTGCACATGCAAATGCAGACTCATGCCACTTCAGGGAGTGGGATTCTGTGTGACTTATCATTAACACAGAACACACCATTGGGCATATGTATTCATATTACATGGATTGCATTCAAAATGACATAGGCATGCATTGTCCATTTTCTGCAATGTGACTAAACTACTGAGTCATATGTCATGGATCAGTAGGAAACCACACACTGTTTGCACTTTGTAAATGTCAGTAATGCAATGAGCCTGCACAGGATATATGTGCCCTGTATGAGGGTGACTGCAGGGCTGTGCGACTAAGGGACCTGCCAGGGGTCAGAGACACACATTGACAATGATGCCAAGTGCATATCAGTCACAGATCACTAACTATCTTCGAAAACCATTTACAATCTTATCGAATGAGAGAGCCTCAATAAGCTGCATATTAGCACAGAGCCTAGATTTTTCCACATGACATAATCTGCTGGGATACAGAGAGTGGGCACAGTGCCATACCTGCATATGAAAAGTGACTCAACACCAGCCTAGACTTGGACCCATACTGTGAAATACATGTCACAGGCCTTGATCTCTGTATCCTGGCCGGACAGAACCCACATGACACTCTAATCCCATCACTTCCATGCATGACAGTACATCATGTAGTCAACAGCAATTTGGCATGTGGTGTCTGTGTGGCAACCTTAAAGGCAGTGAGAGTGATGACATGCATTGGAAACAATAGTCTAGCAAGGGTAGATGTGTGAAGAAACCTCTGTGGCAACAAACAAGTGGCTCACTGTACATACAACTGACACATACAACATGCACACACAGTTAATGCTGTCATGCACATACATGTTGTCTCACATTGACAACATTCATGAGGTAAGAGATGTCTGTGGATGGCTGGAATGTCACCTCAGCTATTTATGTGCATCCAACACAAGATGGATGAGGGAACGCTCACAACACACACAAAACAATGTATTAGTACTCAACCTCTGGCATTGACCACAAATGCATGCACATTGGCGCACCCATTGATGCCACACTGACTGCACCTACAGGGCCTTGAGTTTACATTCTGGCACACATAGGCACAATCTAACCTGTGAGGAGGGAATATATGGTGAAGTACCTAGACAACTGTGCACTTGAGACACTTACTTGCTCCTCTGGTCTACCATAGATGGGTTCATACAGGGGTATGACCTCAGACACCAGCTTCTCCAGCTCCTCTGGTGAGAAGGCAGGGGCATCATCACCTGCTGGATGTGGCATGATTGCTCCCAGCGGCGGTACACAGCATCTCAGGTAGTGGTGGTCTTTCTGGCTGCAGTGTCAGGTGTCAAACAAGGGATTTTGCAGAACATGACCGTGACATCAGCCATGTACATGGTCGTCACCGCTGGGTGACACAGCCATTGGCTTGCCACCACCACTGACAACAACGTTAGCCAATGCTGTGTCCGCCGTGGTTGCAACCACCATGACGACTTCCGCAGGTGGTCGTGGGCAATTTTTAATGTCCAGTGGAATAGGTCAGGTAGCCACCACTTTAGAAGCCTGAAATGTGTTATAGGTCTCCTAACAATGTGTCACACCTCCAAAAATGTTGCTTTTAGCATTAAAAGCTGCTTGTCTTGTCATGTAGGTCCTACTCTTCAAACACCATTGTTGTACCTTGCTAGGTGCATATAGCAATTTGCACTGGGGCACAGTTCCCATCCCCCCTCCGTCTAAGGCCATTTTAATGCTTGGGGAATCTAGTCACAATCTGAGTGCCATTTCTAATGCACAACTGTTGATGTCCAGATACATGATGTGTACACGTGTGGCAAGCAAGGGGGAACATGAGACCCCTGTGTGATTGTCAGCTGTGATGTGTATTGTGTATCATGTCCATACCTAACTCATGCCTTGTCACATTTTATCGACATGCATCCTGAATGTTGCAAGGAACACACTGAAAAATGTAAATAATCATTTCTTGTCGTACATAGGTACCCAGACAACCTCCTGTCTATCCTCTACTGCCAAACCTTCAGAGCATGGAAGAACGCCACATCATCAAGCTCTCCCATTTGAATCGGCAAACAATCGTGGACCTATGACATCAGTTGGAGCCAGATCTGATGCCTGCCATTATTCATCCAACAAACATACCATCCATTGCACGAGTAATGGCAGTGTTGCCCTTCCTGGCCACAGGGTCCTTTCAAAATACAGTGGCCCTAACTGCTAGGATGTCCCAGCCTATGTTCGGTCTGTTTTGAAGGATGTACTCTCAGCAGTGTTGAAACACCTGGAGATCTATATTGGGTTTCCTCAATGTGAGGATTTTGCCCATGTGAAACCTGACTTCTATGACTTGGCACACATCCCACATGTGGTGGGAGCCATTGATGGCACACTTGCCTTAGTCCAACCACATGGCAATTAACAAGTGTACCGCAACATAAAGAGCTTCCATTCCATCAATGTCCAAATTGTTTGTTTGGCAGACCTCTACATTTCACAGGTGTCTGCCAATCATCTGGGTTCAGTCCATGATGCCTCATTATGCGGAGCAGCACAATCCCCCAGCTGGTATCACGACTGTACCCAGAGAGAGCCTGGCGGGTTCGTAAGTCACATATGTCCTGTTTGTGTATGGGCAATGTTTGCCGTACCAATTCGGATGAAAGGGACTCATAGTTGCACATATGTCCCATACTATAACAGGGGCATACCCAAACCTTCCATAGTTTTCAACGCCACTGGGGAACCCAACTACTCCACGGGAAGTCTGCTTCAACAATGTCCATGGAAGAACACGGCATGTCGTGGAGTGGGCTTTTGGGCTGCTGAAGGCCAGATTTAGGTGTCTGGACAAGACAAGTGGAGCCCTCTTCTACTCACCCAGAAAAGTGTGTAAGATCATTGTGGCCTGCTGCATGCTCCACAACATTGCCTTGTGAGGAATATCCCATACATCCTAGATGAGGGGGAGCTAGCAGTGCCACTGGGTGAGAATCCTGAAATGCCAAGCGAGGATGACAGTGATGAAGAGGAAGGTGGAGACTTGCGGGCAGATCTCATCGATCACTACTTTACCTGAGTGTAAGTATGTAATGTGATGTAATTACTGTGGCTATATGGAGAACTGTATTTGTCAGGATGTGTGGGGTAGGCTGTTTTTCCAAAACACTGGTGATCTAATGCTTTGCAGTATACAGCCAAAGGTTGCTTGCTAATTAAGACTTGAACATTTCTCTACCTTGATTAGCTGATTTATTTGTGTCAGTCTCATTGCAAAGTAAGTGGATCTACTGATGTTTGAAATAAGGTTTTGGTCACAGGTATCATCTACAAGCCTAACGCCTTGTATTGTTATTATCCAGGTACCTTCGCCATGACATCCTCATTTGGGCATTTCAGAGTTGTGACATTGACAGGTGTGTGATGCTGTTCTGACATAGGAACTGGACATGGATTGATCCAGGTTATGTTGGTCACAGATTTAGGATGTATGAGTCCTGTGCCATAGCAGCTTGGACAGTGTGTGGGTGGAAGTCGGAAGTGCACAGTGTGGTGTGTTGTGTTGGGCCAATTGTCTTATGTGTATGATCACGTGGCCTTGAAATATGTTGTCATCAAGTGCAATCCATCCATTCATACTTCACATTGTGTCGACAATGATCTTGTATGACCTGTTTTTAGCTGTAGATGTGTTTCCTCATTGCAGGCCACAATGCCTGTGCCACAACAATGACATAGGTTTGTGTCATATCACCAGTTGCTTGGTCATTGTAATAGGATGGACCTATGATTAGGGACTATTGTACCGCACTCTGTCTGTGACATGGTTTATGTGATGTTAACATACCTGGTTTTGGAATGTGATAAGGGTCAAGCTGGCAACAACATCCACTAGTCTATAAGCCTATTCTACGGAAAAAGGTCTTACAAAGGCCTTTCTTCTGTGGTCTGGAGGACTGTACCTTGGTTTATCTACCCTGACTCAATATGGTTCAGCCATTCTTGTCTATGACAGTCCAGACATTATGACAGCCTATGTACTGTGCAGTGCAATAACATATTTGGTGTGACCAGACACTTGTATCAGTGCGTTGCTATTAATCCTCAGCATGACTCTGCCTGAGACGGGTCCATCCTTCCATTACCATATTGTGACTTCCTCATTGTAGGAGGCTGGACTGGCTTGTAGTGAGTACCAAGGGGTACTTACACCTTGCACCAGGCCAAGTATCCCTTATTAGTGTATAGGGGTGTCTAGCAGCTTAGGCTGATAGAAAATGGTAGCTTAGCAGAGCAGCTTAGGCTGAACTAGGAGACGAGTGAAGCTCCTACAGTACCACTAGTGTCACTTGCACAATATCATAAGAAAACACAATACACAGATATACTAAAAATAAAGGTACTTTATTTTTATGACAATATGCCAAAGTATCTCAGTGAGTACCCTCAGTATGAGGATAGCAAATATACACAAGATATATGTACACAATACCAAAATATGCAGTAATAGCAATAGAAAACAGTGGAAACAATGTATAGTCACAATAGAATGCAATGGGGGCACATAGGGATAGGGGCAACACAAACCATATACTCTAGAAGTGGAATGTGAACCACAAATGGACCCCAAACCTATGTGACCTGGTAGAGGGTCGCTGGGACTGTAAGAAAACAGTGAGGGTTAGAAAAATAGCCCACCCCAAGACCCTGAAAAGTGGGTGCAAAGTGCACCTAAGTTCCCCAAAGAGCACAGAAGTCGTGATAGGGGAATTCTGCAGGAAAGACCAATACCAGCAATGCAACAACGATGGATTTCCAGACGAGAGTACCTGTGGAACAAGGGGACCAAGTCCAAAAGTCACGATCAAGTCAGGAGTGGGCAGATGCCCAGGAAATGCCAGCTGTGGGTGCAAAGAAGCTGCCACCGGATGGTAGAAGCTGAGGATTCTGCAAGAACGACAAGGGCTAGAAACTTCCCCTTTGGAGGATGGATGTCCCACGTCGTGAAGAGTCGTGCAGAAGTCTTTTCCTGCAGAAAGACCGCAAACAAGCCTTGCTAGCTGCAAAGCTCGCGGTTAGGGTTTTTGGATGCTGCTGTGCCCCAGGAGGGACCAGGATATCACCAATTGCGTGAGGGGACAGAGGGGGCGTCCAGCAAGACAAGGAGCCCTCTCAGAAGCAAGCAGCACCCGCAGAAGTGCCAGAACAGGCACTACAAATTGGAGTGAAACGGTGCTCACCCGAAGTTACACAAGAGAGTCCCACGCCGCCGGAGGACGACTCAGGAGGTTGTGCAATGCAGGGTAGAGTGCCGTGGACCCAGGCTTGGTTGTGCACAAAGGAAATCTTCGTGGAGTGCACAGGAGCCGGAGTAGCTGCAAAACACGTGGTTCCCAGCAAAGCAGTCTAGCGTGGGGAGGCAAGGACTTACCTCCACCAAACTTGGACGGAAGAGTCACTGGACTGTGGGAGTCACTTGGACAGAGTTGCTGAGTTCAAGGGACCTCGCTCGTCGTGCTGAGAGGAGACCCAGAGGACCGGTGATGCAGTTCTTTGGTGCCTGCGGTTGCAGGGGGAAGATTCCGTCGACCCACAGGAGATTTCTTCGGAGCTTCTAGTGCAGAGAGGAGGCAGACTACCCCCACAGCATGCACCACCAGGAAAACAGTCGAGAAGGCGGCAGGATCAGCAGTAGTCGTCTTTGCTACTTTGTTGCAGTTTTGCAGGCTTCCAGCGCGGTCAGCAGTCGATTCCTTGGCAGAAGGTGAAGAGAGAGATGCAGAGGAACTCTGATGAGCTCTTGCATTCGTTATCTAAGGAATTCCCCAAAGCAGAGACCCTAAATAGCCAGAAAAGAGGGTTTGGCTACTTAGGAGAGAGGATAGGCTAGCAACACCTGAAGGAGCCTATCAGAAGGAGTCTCTGACATCACCTGCTGGCCCTGGCCACTCAGAGCAGTCCAGTGTGCCAGCAGCACCTCTGTTTCCAAGATGGCAGAGGTCTGGAGCACACTGGAGGAGCTCTGGGCACCTCCCAGGGGAGGTGCAGGTCAGGGGAGTGGTCACTGCCCTTTGCTTTGTCCAGTTTCGCGCCAGAGCAGGGCTGAGGGATCCCTGAACCGGTGTAGACTGGCTTATGCAGAGATGGGCACCATCTATGCCCATCAAAGCATTTCCAGAGGCTGGGGGAGGCTACTCCTCCCCTGCCTTAACACCTTTTTCCAAAGGGAGAGGGTGTAACACCCTCTCTCTGAGGAAGTCCTTTGTTCTGCCTTCCTGGGCCAAGCCTGGCTGGACCCCAGGAGGGCAGACACCTGTCTGAGGGGTTGGCAGCAGCAGCAGCTACAGTGAAACCCCAGGAAAGGCAGTTTGGCAGTACCCGGGTCTGTGCTAGAGACCCGGGGAATCATGGGATTGTCTCCCCAATACCAGGATGGCATTGGGGGGGCAATTCCATGATCTTAGACATGTTTCATGGCCATGTTCGGAGTTACCATTGTGAAGCTACACATAGGTAGTGACCTATATGTAGTGCACGCGTGTAATGGTGTCCCCGCACTCACAAAGTCCGGGGAATTTGCCCTGAACAATGTGGGAGCACCTTGGCTAGTGCCAGGGTGCCCACACACTAAGTAACTTAGCACCCAACCTTTACCAGGTAAAGGTTAGACATATAGGTGACTTATAAGTTACTTAAGTGCAGTGGTAAATGGCTGTGAAATAACGTGGACATTATTTCACTCAGGCTGCAGTGGCAGGCCTGTGTAAGAATTGTCAGAGCTCCCTATGGGTGGCAAAAGAAATGCTGCAGCCCATAGGGATCTCCTGGAACCCCAATACCCTGGGTACCTAGTACCATATACTAGGGAATTATAAGGGTGTTCCAGTATGCCAATGTAAATGGGTGAAATTGGTCACTAGCCTGTTAGTGACAATTTGGAAAGAAAATGAGAGAGCATAACCACTGAGGTTCTGAATAGCAGAGCCTCAGTGAGACAGTTAGTCATAATGCAGGTAACACATACAGGGCACACTTATGAGCACTGGGGCCCTGGCTGGCAGGGTCCCAGTGACACATACAACTAAAACAACATATATACAGTGAAATATGGGGGTAACATGCCAGGCAAGATGGTACTTTCCTACACTCATGTGCATCACTTGGGCTTACATCTCAACATTTCAAAATGTGGAACAGAGGCAAGCAGGCAATGAGTTTCTGATAGGTGAGTTTATTGACATAGGTGCAGGAAATAATAATGAGATGTAACACAAAAGGAAAGTGAAGGTATCAGTCATGGTGGATGCCACAACATTTGAACTCCTAGGTCCAGTGTCCTACTCCCATAGAAAATGGAAGGTGGCTGAAGAACAGTCAACACAGTGAAAATGTGGCACAAAGGAGTTCCTTCATGAAGCGGTTGCTTGCTGGCAGTAGTTGGTGTCTTGCCATCCGATGCCCCTAGATCATTGGCTGGATGTCCCCGTTTGCAAGGGGGTTCTGCTGCTACAGAGGCAGGGGTATCTGAGGTGGGTCCTTCCCCTGACAGACTCTCCCTTCCAGTTGCTGCCACAGATGTTGAAGGTACTGGTGTTGCATGGCCAAAGGAAAGGGTATAGTGATGCTCATACTCCCTGATCAGACTACCGCTTAACTCTCTGAACATCGCTGATCGGGAGGCCAGGATGGTTTTGGTGGCCTCATACTTTTCCAGTGGCTCACGATGGAAGTCCCTCTGCAGCTACTTCATTTCCCTGAGTTTTGGCAAGTACCTGATCCATCACACCCTGGGTTTCTTGATAGGCTCCCAAGACTTGGCTGATGGTGTCCTGTCCAGGACCATCCCCAGTGGCCTCATGCCACTGGCCCACAACATCCCTCCCACGCACCCTACCACACGTGCCTGTGCCCTTGCCACAGATTGCCCCCTACCACTGGTTCCAGGACCATCAATGTCAGAGGTGTGTTGCTGTGACTCAGGATCCTGGATTGGGAGGCACAAGATGGTTGTCACGGTCCTATTGAGACAGGTTGGAGGGTTAATGGCTGCCTGTGATGTTGATGAAACCAAGCTGGGAGGAATCGAAGTGGTCACGGTGAGGCTCACTAGTGTCGTCTGACCAGGTTGCCCTGATGGTCCAGAACCATCCTCAATGTCCAGATGTCTAGGAGTGTTGTCATCACTGAGGGCTTCATCCATGGGGTTAGTGGCAGTCTCTTCAGTAGGCTCAGTGTTCCCAATGGCAGCTTGATCTGTTGATGTGAGAGATACAATGTTACTGGTTGTATTGTGACATCTACGTCCAATAGTTTACAGTGACATTTAGCAAAGGCCATGTACACAATGGATTTGCAGGTTTTCCTTATGTTACAGGTACACATGCTATCAGATGTATTGACTTGACATTTGTGAAACATACCAATTCCATTTCAGTCAACCAGCTGCAGAATTTAGGAGTTCATTAGCACTTGGGAGGATGGGCATAGACTTACATCTTGCTACCAGTGTAGGCAAAACAGTGGCTGGGCAGGATGTGGCTTCAATCATTTTAAGGCCTAGTTGACTGTTGTGCAGGCACTCCCAGAACTTTGTTGCACATATGGTTGGAGCCATCATGTGGTCAGTACATTGTGAATGTGTCTGCTGCCAATACCATTCAGGTGATGCATCTTGAAGCCTTGGCTTCTTTTTTTGTTGCACACAGGTTGAGTTGTCCTTCCTGTCCACAATATTTCTTTCTTGGCTTAGCTGTTCAAGATGGATCTATGTGGTAGCCACATCACAGAGTGAACCATGATCTGTATCTTGGTCCCTCCCAGGTAAGTAAACTTCATTTGTGAGTTTACAGACAGATGCATTATGACATATAGACATTGGCCTGGTGATTGGAGATACAGGGACTGGGATTTATAGTCATGTTAATTCAATGTACTACACACAGTATACATAAGTTATCCTCCCAGGTGAGTACACTTTTGTTGCGAGCTAACAAACAGGGGTATTTGGACAGATGCGCACTGGGCTTGTGTTTGCACTCAGAGAGACAGAGCCTCCTAGCTTTAGAAGTCATGCCACTCCCTGTACTTCATGCACTCATTGTATGTCACTCTACCAGGTGAGTACATTGCATGTGTGAATTCCCAAAGAAGGGTATTTCGGGCAACTGTACACTGACCTGGTGGTTGGAGTGACAGTAAGCAAACCTCTTGTGAGTTGCAGCCATGTAACTCCCTCTCTTACACACACTATACCGATTTCCTCCCAGGTGAGTACACTTCAATGATAATTTGGCACACAGGAGTATTTTGAGGGAAGAACACTGTTTGGTATTTGTAGTTGGGGTAACAGTGCCTGCTGGGAGTTCCAGTCCTGTCACTGCTCCCCAATGCCTGACAGATGCCAACTCCCTCAGTGAGTACACATCATATGGGATTTAAAATACTGTGGTCTTTAGAGAAGAGGACACAGTTCTGGTGTTTGGAGTGACAGTACCAGTGCCTCCTGTCCTTAGCAGTCCTGTCAGTGCCTGTACTACACACACACTATACAAATGTCATCCTTCCAGGTGGGTACACTTCAATGGGGAGTTCAGGGACAAGGGTCATTGGAACAGAGAACACTGTGGTGGCTGAGTTGAGTGACAGTACCAGTGCCTGCTGGCCTTAGCAGTCCTGTCAGTCTCTGCACTGCACTACACACTCACACACACACACACACTATACAAATGTCATCCTCTCAGGTGGGTACACTTCAATGGGGGTTTGACAAACAAGGTAATTTTGAGGATACACTGTTCTGGTGTTTTTTGGGATTGTGGAACAGTGCCTGCTGGGAATTGTAGTGCTGTCAATCCCTGTAGTACACACAATATACACGGATGTTGTTCCCCCAGGTGAGTCTACTTAGCATGTGAGATGCCAGACAGGGGTCTATGGACAGGAGGACAATGGGCTGGTGAGTGGGGTGACAGTGAAGGTGGCAAAAGGTGAGCAGTGAGCATGCATGACAATACACTTCGATGACATAATTTTCTGTTGTGACTTACCAGACTCCACTCCCAAAGTGTTCCTGTCAACCCCTCAGGATGCAGGATGGCCAAGAACTTCTCCTCCCAGGATTTGAGTTGTAAGGGTGGAGGGGGGGGTCACAGCCAGTCTTCTGGTCCTGCAGTTGGTGCCTCGATACCATGGAATGGACCTTCCCCCTGAGGTCCTTCTACCTCTTCCTGATGTCCTCCCTTGTGTGTAGGGGGGACCTACAGAATTCACTCTGTCAACTATCCTCTGCCCCATTTCCATTTCCATAAAAAAATTAAAAAAGACACTATAAAATTTAAATAATAAGCAAATATTAATAAAGAATATATTTATCCAATATTAGGATAATATTCTGGGTCTGGGAATAATAAATATACTACTCCATTCCAGTTTATGCAACAGTAGATCAAGTGTAGGGCTCCAGGGGGTTCAATATATTATTCCTACTACAAACAGCAAAACAATATGGGAAGCATTGGACTTCAAAGGGTTTAAATTGACTGTTCCCACTCCAGTCTGTGCAACAGTACGGAAAGCGTTGGACTTCGGAGGGGTTAAATTTACTATTTCCCCTCCAGTCTGTGCAACAGTAGGGAAAGCACTGGACTCTGGTGGGGATAAATATACTATTGGCACTCCAGTCTGTCCAGCACTAGGGAAAGCTTTGGATTTTGGAGCGATAAGATTTCCTATTCCAACTTCGGTCTTTGCAACAGCAGACAAAGTGTGGGACTTCAGAGGGGTATGATTTACTATTTCCACTCCAGTCTGTGTAACAGTAGGGAGAGCGCTGGACTTTGGCTGGGGTTAAATTTACTGTTCTTACTTCAGTCTGTGCAACTGTAGGGAAAGCATTGGACTTCGGAGGGCTAAGATTTATTATTCCCACTCCAGTCTGTGCAAAAAAATATGGAAAACGTTAGACTTCAGAGGGGTTGCATTTACTATTCCCACTTCAGTCTAAGCAACTGTAGGTAAACTAGTTCACTTCAAACACTATGGCCCTCATTATGACCCTGGTGGATGGGGGAGAAGTGGCGGAAATACCGCCTACAGGCCGGTGAAAAAAAAAATGTAATTATGACCATGGCGGTTCCCGCCATGGTCAGCCGCCACTTCTTCACTCCGACCGCCAGGGCGGTGACGACCGCTGGGCTGGAGACTTCAGTCTCCAGCCCGGCGGCCGTCACCAGACCTCCGGCGGTATCACAACCCTGCATACCGCCATGGATTTCGGGTGGTTTGGAACCGCCATGAAATCCATGGCGGTAGCCACTTTCAGTGCCAGGGAATTCCTTCCCTGGCACTGATAGGGGTCTCCCCCACCCCCCCATCCCCACCCATGATTCCTCCCCCCACTTCCCCCACCGCCCTGCCACCCCCCAAAGGTGGCAGGACCCCCCTTCCCACCCCTACCCCTAACATTGAAATACACCCCCACCCTACACGCATACAGACACCACCATTACACATACCCGCACACATACCAACAAACATACCAACAGACACACACAGTCATACACGCACACATAAATACAGACATCCACGCACACATACTCACAGACATACAAACAGACACGCACACATTTTCAAACACACAACACCCCCGCATGCATACACGCACTCACACACCCCCGCTACATACTCACATGCACACCCCCATGCACGCACAGAAAACCCCCCTCCCCTAACAAACGATCAACTTACCTTGTCCGTTGATCATCCGGGAGGGGACGGGATCCATGGGGGCTGCTCCACCGCCAGCTCCCCGTCACCAGAACACCGCCACACCGAATCATGGACGTGATTCGGTGGGCGGTGTTCTGATGACGGGCGATGGAGGTGGAGCAACCTCAACTTCCCCGCCGACCGCCAATACGGCTGCTGGCGGCTCTCTGTCCAAAAAAGGACGGAGCGCTGCAAGCAGTCATAATACGCCGCGCGGAAAACCGCCTGCACTGGCGGTCTTTATCACGGCGGTTCCTCCGCCGAGGTCGTAATGAGGGCCTACATATTTTAATAGCCCTATATATTTAGAAAAATATAAAACTCTAAATATAAACAATATTGCTTAACATAAAATATATATTTTTATATAGTCAAAAAATAAACAACAATTAACCACTTTTTGATAAAAGTCATAAACAATGTAATAATTAATTTTAAATTGAAAAATAATAGTTATTTAATTATTACTTAATTAATTCGCAACCATATACCCCTACAAACCTAGTAACCCACACCTGAAATACAAATAAAATAAATGTGTATAACATAATTTATATAATTGATGATCAATTACATAATTATGAACAATTAATAATTAATTGTAAATTAATTATAACTTAATTAACTGCCCATCCTACAACCCTATAAATCCAGCAGCCCACACCTATGATATATAAAATATAACTACAATACATACTTATTACACAATTTACATAATAATGAATCAATTAAATATTCAAATATATTAATAATTATTATTCAAATATTACTTAATGTCCCGCCCTATACCCCTACAACCCTCACAACCTGCAACTAAAATATAACTAACATAAATATAAATCAGTATTGCATAATGTTCATAATTATTAATCAATTAAATAATTCATAATAAATTAATATTTGATTACCCTGTAGCTCTAAAAACCCGGCAACCCACACTTAAAACATAACTAAAATATATGATTATTACACAATTATGTCATAGTTAGTAATTCAATAATAAATTATAATTATTTGTTTATTACCTAATTACCTTCCCACCTTATACCCATACAAACGTAGCAATCTACAACTAAAAAGAAATCAGTATTATACAATATACATAATTATTATGAATCACATACTTACTTAAAAATTATTAATCTATAATGAAATATTACTTAACTTCCTGCCCTATTCCCCTTACAAACCCCATGACCCGATACGGCGCTATGAATTACTATTAGCAATTAAATTAAAAATAAAAAATCCCTTAGATTTACAAACTATAGTACAAAAATAAGAAGAATTATAGAAACAATAGTAACACTTCCAATTAATATATGAACTGAAACATATTAAAATACTTTAAAAAAACTATTTTCTTTACCACTTTACAACTAAATTATTAAAAACTATATCAACACCAACGATATTGTTGACAATTATATTATTTACTTGAAAAAACAATATTTTTGACAACGAAATTTCTGCATCGTGATATTTTTGTATCACAATATTTTTTTCTGATATAACTGTCTCCTGATCTTTACAACGCGATATTATATCCATATACCCTCCTGTTGGATCTCATGCTTTCCCGCTGATCAGGCATTGCACATCTTTTCTTTTTTTTTTGCAACAGCAGTTCTTGGGCCCACTTTTGAAGTGTGCACCTTTATCTTGGTCCGATAGGCGCTGCAAAGGCCTGTGCTCTCAGGACGCAGCAGAACTGAAACGCAAGTTGCCTTCCACTATAGGTGCAGGGGCCACTCTGTGACTCTCACGGGTTATGGCTGAAACCCAAGAGGCTCATGATCATGGATGAATATGAAAAGCAGTGCAGAAGCCCACATTAGGGTATCATCAAGGCTATTGTCTGTAAGAGGGTAAGCTTTTGCAATTTTAGGGATAATGAGCAAAGGCATGTCTTTATGAATTCAAATAGGCTCCCGACACATATGCCACTTTGGGGATGCTTTATAGCAGGGTATTTTTATGCCTTCTTTCTGTACTAATGGTAAAATATTTGTATGAATATATATTTTTAAGAAGAGTCTAGCTCAGACTTTCCAGTGTTATAACTGAATGAATTAATCTTACAGGGATTTCTATCTGTTTTCCAAGGATTCAGATGCCCCTATTTAAGGGAGACTGATCATACTGTTTCTCTCTCTTTGGAGCTCCTGCGTTTGAAGATGGGCAACTATTCTCATACCAGCAACCAACCTCTTCATCTTTTCCTGAAGGGTATTCTCTTAAAGGTCTGAGAAGAGATTCAAGGATAAAATTGCAGACATCTCCTATGACTGACAGAAGACTACTCTGCCTAAGAGTGGCCTACGACAGGCAGAGAAGACTGTGTCAGTCTCCTTTGATATTTCCTGATGTTCCTGACAACTCAGTATTCAGCCTTCTCTCCTTTATGTTCCTTCTGAGCTTCATCTGATTATGATAAAGAGGGTTATGTTTTCCTGGCAATCCTGCTGCTCTAAGGGGAAAATACATGCAAAATGAAGATTTAAGGCTTGTGATTTCCTACCTGTCTTCCAACCTTTAGTAACCAGCTTAAGAGGAACAACCCAGTACAGGCAAATAATGTTTTTGACAGTTTTAGAGGTTTGCCTTTCCAAAGGTTCCAGTCATTCCAGCTACACATAGACTGTTGAATAGGCACTGGAAGGAGACCTAGAGATTCCTCAGTCATTGATCATGGATTCTCTCCTAGGCATCCTGCTGGGTTGAGCTTGTCAATGAATACTGAAATGTTTGTGCTCTGTGCTTCAAAGTCCTTGGTTCAGTATTTTCAGACTCTGTCTACAAACCTCCCAAGAGGGTAAGACCGTTCACAGCTATTGGAGTGCATAGAGATTCAGGCTAAATTTCTATTTGATGTTGTTTTTGACACTTTAAGGGCACCTGCAATGGCTTGTAGGGGTGTGGTGGTTGTCTGTCATCCTCATCTGAAGGGATGGAAAGCAGAAGATGTTCAAAATAACTGTTTGTTAAGGATGCCATTTGATGGAAAACCTTTTGGAGAAAAGCTTAAAGAGGTTCTGCATAAGTCCTTTAACCCCTCGGGTGCCTGGGGCGAACTGGTGTTGCCCTTGGCCATGGTTGCTGAGTGCCAAGGGCGAAACCAGCTCATCCTGCTCCCATCTTGGGCTTCCCACCCACACCCCCATCAGGGATGGAAGGGGAATCGCCCCCCACCCCCAACCCCGCTGCCCCCGCCAGTGACGTCTGATGATGTCAGCGCGCAATGACGCACTGACCTCATCAGTGGTGGCCTCCCATGCGCGATCGGAAGAGAAATGCTAAGCAAATGCAACTGCAAAACATTTCTCTTCAGATCGGGGGCTGGGGGCAGGCTGAGGCATGAAAGGAAAGGAAAGGCCTTTCCTTTCATGTCTCTTTGAGCATTTCTGCATCCCAATCATGAAGCAATCGGGCTGCAGAAATGCCAAGTAGACACCAGGGATTTTGTGTTTGTTTGTGTAAACAATAAAGGGGAGCAACCCCTTTGGCAAGGGTTGCACCCCTTTGGTGGCAATTTTCTTAAGGCCTTTTCTGCCCCCCGGGGGCAGATTGGCCTATTGTAATTAGGCAACGTAATAAGAAAGTCATGCAACACAAAAGAACTCAGATGCCTATTTAAAAAAATGTAATATATATATATTAATGAATTTTTAGAAACCTTGATGAGCAAAATCCACTGAAGAGTTCCAAAGATACAGCTTGTAGAAAATAGTAATACTTTTAAATGCAACCACAAACAAGTATTGGTCAAGAAAAACTTTGTAAACTTTGGAAATATTTGAGTTATTTGGCTATTCTGGCCAGGCTTAGGTGACCAAATCTGACACGATGGAGCTCTAGGGGGCCAGAGAGGATCATTTGGACAGTTACGTGGCCTTCAGTGTTTTTAAGTTGACTTCCAAACTTCAGAGGACAACCGCCATAGACTTTAATGGAGTGGTCCTGATTCTGAGTATATAGGATGAAAAGATGCTCAAGAATGCTCTGGTTGGGGTGCGGTCAACAGTGGTACCTTTACTGTGAGTCCTTGGTCCATGAGTGATGTCGGACGACTTTGGCCATGGATGTTAGGGGTCCCAAGAAGTCCTCTACAATGCAGTAGCTGGCCTGCCAATGCTGGGCTACTGGTCACCTTGTAATGTTGTTGGGGCGAAATCCTTTGATGGGGGCTTGTATCCCTCCTGGGTGACGAATCCAGACTCTGATGGCACACGTGAGTCCAGCAGACTCAGGTGCAATTTTTCGGCATTGAGGATCGATCACTTCAGGCTACCGGCAGCAGGTAGTGGCAAACCTTCTGCGGTTGCTACCAACTTGCTGGTTTGGGCTTCTTCAGCTCATTTGTCCATGAAGCTGGTTCCAGTGGATCAATCAACTAATCCTTGGAGTCCTTTCTGGTGACGTGTTTCCTGCAATATGTGGCATCTGGCTATCCCAGAGTCCACTATTCTAGCCACTCTCAAAATGTTGGGATCCTCTTCGGTCACCAGGAGCTTGGTAGCCAACCCTAGTGGTGTGGCTGCCTGAGGGCTACACGCCTATGGGAAAACTGGTTTAGGCGCTGGGTTTCCTTCTCTGTTCCTATCTCCAACTTGTTTAAATGAACAAAAGGCAGCCTGCTTGGGAGTGTTATCACCATTTGCCCTACAAAGGTGCCTTTCCCTTTGAAGCTCTCCTTTTGGGCTAACATCCCGAGTGGCCATTCTGGGAGAGGAGGTCACACCTCACTCTGTGGCAACTGCCTTTGTTCCTAAGCTTGGGAGTCATTCACATGTCTCACCAGGCGGGCAGAAAGCTGTCTGTGGGTGGCCAGGGCCTTTGTGAGGCAACTAGATTAGCTGGGGCACAGAGCACAACTTTCTAAAAGTTGCAGAACTTTATTTTTGACATTACGTTCGGCCTGAGCATCAGATTAGGTTTAATGCCACAATTAGTTTGATACCTTACAGTACGCAGTTAGACAGTCCCATTCAGGAGTTAGCCAACTGACAATTTCGAAGTGTTGTTGTTAAGACATATAAAACAATGGGGGTAATTACAACATTGGCGGTAAAAGCTGCTTACCGCCGTGCAGAAGACCGCCAATACACCGCCACTGCCGCGGAATTCCGCCACAGCTATTATGACCCACAGCACGGAATTCACCGAAATTCAGACACCCACACAAGTCCGCCACAACAAAGGTCAGTGATAAACTAGCGAAAACAAATCCTCCACTGTCACGCCAACAGAAACACGCCCATGCGTTCACAACCCACGAATCCACGCGGCGGTCTTTCAACCGCGGTATTCCATTGGCGGTACACACCGCTGCGCTCAAAATACACACACATCTCCAAAACACCGCCACATTGGACAATTCAAAATACACACACCTGATACACATACACACACCACTCCCACACACTCAATACTATATAAAACACACACCCACATCACCCACAAACCCCTACGACCAAAAACTATAGACGAAGGCGACAGACAGAGACCACAGCAATAGACAACCCCACCACACAGAGGCACACCACACCATCACCCATACATCATCCACGCTCAAAACACCCCACACCACCACACATCACCACACTCATCAACACATGCACCACCCCACACATCACCTACACGACCCCATGGCACGCCAAGCACACCCCAGGTTTTCCATGGAGGAGCTCAGGGTCATGGTGGCGGAAATCGTACGGGTAGAGCCACAGCTATTTGGATCACAGGTGCAGCACACCTCCATAGCCAGGAAGATGGAGCTATGGCGAAGAATCGTCGACAGGGTCAACGCTGTGGGACAGCATCCAAGAAATCGGGAGGACATCAGGAAGAGGTGGAACGACCTACGGGGGAAGGTGGGTTCAGTGGTCTCCAGGCACAACATCGTGATTTAGCGGACTGGCGGCGGACCCCCACCTCCTCCCCCACAACTAACAACATGGGAGGAGCAGGTCTTGACCATCATGCATCCAGAGGGCCTCGGAGGAGTCAGTGGAGGAATGGGCACTGGTAAGTCAAATCTTAATTATCATATCCCCCACCCTACCTACATGCTATCACACACCCACACCCTCACCACCTCCCCAATCTCTCCAACTCCTCACTAATGTACTAATAACACAAACCACACATCCCAACACCAAGTCCTGCATGACACAACTAAGCATGGACACCCATCACTAAAGCATGCTCACTGCACATACCCATAACATCCCCCCAACCATCATCACACAAGCCCCCACACAGGAATGCTTGCACTGGGGTACACGCACACCCACCCATTGCACACCATGACACACACACATGCAATAATCATGCTCTTATACCCCTGCAGGACCACTACGTAACGTCACCACACAGGAGGGTCCAGACATCTCCACTCCACCCACAGAAGAGGCCAACAGTGACGATAGCAGCTCTGGCCAACTGGATCCAGATGACCAGCCCGGACCATCGTGGGCCTCGGGACAGTCGGTTCCCCTTGTACAGGCACAGCCCAACACTGACTTGCCATCCTCTGGTAACACCAGCACAGCACCCACCCAGCGGGCCCATACCTCCGTCCCCAGGACACGTCAATCAGCTGTGTGTCCACCACTACAGGGAACCCAGGATAACCCACCACCCCAACAACAACAGGGACCTGGGGACAGTGGTAGTGGGCACACGGTCCAGGGGACGGAGGCCCAGGAACACAGGGGAACTGGGAGGGCTGCTGTGCGACAGCTGGCGGACAGGCCAAGGGAACCCACTCTCCACGAGGCCCTCTCCTCCATCATGGGAGCATACCACCACTCCCAGGAGACGATGGCTACGGTCCTGGCTAAGTTTCAGGAGACCCAGCGCCTGCAGGACGAACAGTATTTGGGGTTCAGAGAGGAGCTCAGAACCATTAGCTCCGCCCTGGGCACCATCGTAGGGGTGCTGAAGGACATACAAAAGACCATGAGGGACACCGTGGCACTCCAAGGGGCCCCTGACACTAGCATGGACGATGAACTGCCCACCACCTCTGCCGGTGCTAGTGGACAGGACGCCCCGCCACAGGACCACCACACCAGCACCCCACCCCCTGCAGATGGACAACCACCCCGCAAGCGGTCCAGGAACAGGACAGAGCAAGATGGCAAGACCCCCGCCAGGAAATGAGACCACTCTGATTGTCATTCCACTGTCCCACTTTGTTACCCTGTCCAGATTGGAACTGCCCCAGCTCCACTTCCTATGCCCATATGGGCAGTGCACCTGTGAGACTAATAGACTGGACTCTGCCATGGACATTCCTCCACCATCACCCATCACCATTTTACCACCCCTCCAATAATTAGCACTTCAATAAACACCCTTGAACCACAAAACAATCTGGAGTCAGTCTGTGATTTTGAAAATGTGTATTAGCAATGACAGTGACAAAATGCGTTTTCAAATGTAATGCCAACATACCTATGTCACACATCACTAGTCCATGAAGGATGCAAGCAGATGACACACGTTGGTAACCACACCTGTGAAACTGTAATGGAAATGTACAACTCAGTTACCAAATACTGCTTTTAATTGACAGACAGGATAGAGGTAGAAGTGTGAAAGTGAATGTAATAGTAAAAAAAGAATTCTCACCTGTGTGTCACTGGAAATATTGCTGTATGACTGACTCCCTGTTGTCTATGTCTTCTTCCTCAGCTTCCTCCTCATCACTGTCCACAGGCTGCACAGCTGCCACAACACCGTCATCTGGACCATCCTCCTGCAGAAAAGGCACCTGGCGTCGCAAAGCAAGATTGTGAAGCATCAAGCAGGCGATGATGATCTGGCACACCTTCCTTGGTGAGTAGAATAGGGAACCACCTGTCATATGGAGACACCTGAACCTGGCTTTCAGGAGGCCAAAGGTGCGCTCGATAACCCTCCTAGTCCGCCCATGGGCCTCATTGTAGCGTTCCTCTGCCCTGGGATTCCTCACTGGGGTCAGTAGCCATGACAGGTTGGGGTAACCAGAGTCCCCTAATAGCCACACACGGTGCCTCTGGAGTTGACCCATCACATACAGGATGCTGCTATTCGGCAGGATGTAGGCGTCATGCACTGAGCCAGGGAACATAGCATTTACCTGCGAGATGTACTGGTCTGCCAAACATACCATCTGTACATTCATGGAATGATAACTCTTCTGGTTGCTGTACACCTGTTCACTCCTGCGGGGGGGAACCAGAGCTACATGGGTGCCATCAATAGCACCTATGATGTTGGGGATATGTCCCAGGGCATAGAAGTCACCTTTAACTGTAGCCAAATCCTCCACCTGAGGGAAAACGATGTAGCTCCTCATGTGTTTCAGCAGGACAGGCAACACTCTGGACAACACGTTGGAAAAGATAGGCTGGGACATCCCTGATGCCATGGCCACTGTTGTTTGAAATTATCCACTTGCAAGGAAACGGAGCACTGATAGCACCTGCATCTCAGGGGGTATTCCTGTGGGATGGCGGATTGGTGAGATCAGGTCTGGCTCCAACTGGGTACATAGTTCCTGGATTGTGGCACGGTCAAATCTGTAGGTGATGATCAAATATCGCTCCTCCATTATCAACAGGTCCACCAGCGGTCGGTACACCGGAGGATTCCGCCATCTCCTCACATGTCCCAGCTGACGGTGCCTAAGAAGGACAAAAGCGACCACAGAGTCAACAAATTCTCAGGTATGTACCCACAGCTACACAGAACACGACACCAAATACAAAACTCTTCCTGTATGTGTGTTGAGTGTAGGCCTAGGTATGTGTGACGCAGTAGTAAATGAAGCCATGTGGGCCCCCGAAATGGCGGCTGTCTGACCTCTAAACTGGGACAATGGGATGTGAGGTAACTGCGCTGGCGTTGTACACTGTCACGGTAGGCGGTCGTAGACCGCGGCGCAATGCTGCATTGGTTAACATTGGACCCTATGGGTCCCAGGAGCCAATGATGAAATGCGCCGGCGGTGATGATATACGTGACCGCCATTTTCTATCTGTTCAATCACTCGATACCTGATCTTCGACATGAGAGGACCTACACTGCAAGTGCTGCTGTGACTTTAGTCTGGAAGAGACAACGGCTGCTGCGTCTGGAGAAAGGGCCACTGCCTTCACTGCTCAGGAGTTGGAGAAGCTCGTGGACGGGGTCCTCCCCCAGTACACGCTACTCTGCGGTCCTCCAGACCAACAGGTATGTACACATGGAACACGTTGTATGGGCTATGCTGGGTGGAGAGGGCTGGATGTCAGTAGGAAGGGGGCAGAGTTCTGTGACCATGAAGGAGTGTGAATGCATGTGCCACATGGCAAGGGTAGGGATGGGGGCCACTCACTTCGACGGTGCAGTTGCTAATGACTTCTCTTCTTCCCCTGTACATGTCATGTAGGTCAGCGCCCACCAGAAGAAGGACATTTGGCGTCCCATCGCCAAGGACGTCCGGACCCTGGGGGTCCACCAGAGACGGGGCACCCACTGCCGTAAAAGCTGGGAGGACATTCGCCGCTGGAGCAAGAAGACGGCGGAGGCTCAGCTGGGGATGGCCTCCCAACGTGGGAGGGGTGTCCGTCGCACCATGACCCCCCTGATGTTCCGGATCCTGGCGGTGGCCTACCCTGAGTTGGATGGGCGCTTGAGGGCATCACAGCAGACACAAGGGGGTGAGTACACTCTCATTCTGCGGACTTTGCGCGCAGTGGAGGGGTCTGGGTGGGGGAGGAGGGCTGTGGGTTTCCCTAGGCCAGGGCGAGTAACGTAGGCTAGGACCCTTCGTAAGGCATGGCCCTGTGGCCCCCCACCCCACCTCTGTAGAGTGCCAAGTACAGGTATACATGCCCCTGTGTCATCTATGTGGACAGATGACACTCATAGCCATGTAGGCCATATCCCAGGAATTGCATCTGTAGAGGCCAAGAGCACGGCGTAGTGCATGGGGGCTGCTGTGTCTGTATTGTCCGCCAACGGTAGCGTTAAGCCATGCACTCAACCTGTCTTTCTTCTGTCGTCCCCCCCCCCTTTTGTGCTCTTCCTGTTCTTTTGTGCATCAGCATCATCAGGCGGAGGTACAGTGGCACCGGAGCACGAGGGAGCTGCATCCCACAAGGCCATGGAGGGCCACACCACAGACTCTGAATACACCAGTGGGACGGAGGGTGAGGGGAGCTTCACGTCGGTCACCGGATCAGCAGACAGCGACATGGACTCGTCTGCCGATGGGAGCTCCCTTGTGGTGCGGCACCATCTGTGCCCCCCACTTCTTCAGGTACAGCCGCCATCCCCCCTACCAGCACCGCCCTCCCAGCAGCCCCTCAGCCTTCGCTCTGTGCCCGCTCACCCAGGAGGGTGGGCATCACCTTCGCCCCAGGCACCTCAGCCCCTGCCCCTGTCACCCCTGCTGCCCTCAGTGAGGAGGCCATTGCCTCCTCAGGTCACTCACTGTTGGGCAGTCTACCATTGTGAATGCCATCCAGGGTGTTGAAAGGGAGTTGCAACACACTAATACATTCCTGGAGGGCAATCATTCTGGTCAGGCTGCCCATCATCGAACCCTGCAATCTCTGGTCTCAGCACTGATGGCAGCCATTGTCCCTGTCTCTAGCCTCCAACTTCCTCCACCCAAACCCACTCCCCTGTACCCCAGCCTATCCCAACCACACCATCAGACAAGCATGCACACACCTCAACACACAAGGGAAGCTCAGGCAAACATAGGCACCACACATCCCACAGGCACTCACACAAGCATCACCCACATACAGACACAGCAACATCCACTGCCTCCACTGTGTCCCCCTCCTCGTCGTCTCCCTCCTCCCTCCCAGTCTCGTCTACACTCTCACCTGCATGCACTACATCTACAGGCACTAGGACTCGCACCAGAACACCCAGCACCACACCCGCTCACCTGCACTCACCACCCCCACTACCATTTACACGTCCCCTGTGTCCACTCCCAGTGTGTCTGTGACGCCCCCTTTCCAAAGTACACAAACGGGGGAACCCACACACCCAACATCCATCCACCTCACAACAGCCTCCAGTACCTGCACCTGCACCCAAATCACCTAAAGTTACACCTCCTACAACCACCTCCTCTTCCTCCACTCCCAGACCCCCTCCAGCTACCCATCCCAGTGTTCGTCAGAAACTCTTCCTCAGCAACGTTGACCTCTTTACCACCACCCCCACCCCTCCAATTCATAGGTCCCGTAGTAGCACCTCAGCCAAAAAAAGTCCGGTACCAGTGGTGCGTGTTAAAGGTCTGTGGAGTGCACCGGCCACCAGGGCAGCCAGTGTGACACGGAGCCAAAGCACTGCCAGTCCACCCCCTGTAAAGCACCTTAAGTTGGAAAGTGGCCGACGGGAGAGGGTGAAGACTCCTGCCGGCAAAACAGCTCACAAGGGTCCCGGGGGGAGTGCCGAGTCAGCTGTGGCTCCTCCCAAGGTGGTGAAGGGGCAGAAGAAGTCTCCAAAGTCTGGTAAGAGCAGCACGGCGGAGAAGGCCGCCATCATCCCCGCCGGCCGGGACGCCACCGCCAGCACTATTGTCACTGGTCCGGAGACCACCGCCAGAGTCAGTGCCCTGGAGGGAAGTACTATCGTCACTGGTCCGGAGACCACCGCCAGAGTCAGTGCCCTGGAGGGCACCAGTATCGTCACTGGTCCGGAGACCACCGCCAGCGTCTGTGCCCTGGAGGGCCCCGGCAGCCACAGTCCCGCTGGGCACTGAGGGACCGTCATGCCACACATCGCTGTACAGGTCAGAGACAGCAAAGGCAAGAACCGCTGAACAGGGCAAAGACCGCCATGGTGAAGCACCTCTGAACAAGGCAAAGCACCGTTGAACAGGTCAGAGAAAGCAAAGGCAAGCACCGCTGAACAGGGCAAAGACCGCCATGGTGAAGACCGCTGAACAGGGCAAAGACCGCCATGATGAAGCACCGCTGAACAGGGCAAAGACAGTAAAGGCAAGCACCGCTGAACAGGGCAAAGACCGCCATGGTGAAGCACCGCTGAACAGGGCAAAGCACCGCTGAACAGGTCAGAAACAGCAAAGGCAAGCACCGCTGAACAGGGCAAAGACCGCCATGGTGAAGACTGTTGAACAGGGCAAAGACCGCCATGGTGAAACATCGCTGAACAGGGCAAAGACAGCAAAGGCAAGCACCGCTGAACAGGGCAAAGACCGCCATGGTGAAGCACCACTGAACAGGGCAAAGACAGCAAAGGCAAGCACCGCTGAACAGGGCAAAGACCGCCATGGTGAAGACCGCTAAACAGAGCAAAGACCGCCAACTGAAGCATCATTAGCCCATGTGCAGCTGGGACAGTGACGGAATTGGGACCGTCACGGGGAGCGTGATGCACTCTGGGCACCATTCCCCCTCCAGAACCAGTGGAGACCTGCATCCACTCTGTCTGTCCTTCACAGGATGAAGCACTCTGGGCACCAGTCCCCTTCCAGAACCAGTGGAGACCTGCATCCACTCTGTCTGTCCTTCACAGGATGAAGCACTCTGGGCACCAAGCCACCTCCAGAACCAGTGGAGACTGTTATCCACTTGAGAGACTGTGGCTTTGCACCCCCCTCAGGATAAAGCAGTGGGCAAACCACCCACTTGAGAGACTTGAGAGACTGTGGCTTTGCCCTCCCCAGGATAAAGCAGTGGGCAAACCACCCACTGAAGAGACTTGAGAGACTGTGGCTTTGCACTCCCCAGGATGGTACAGCGGGCAAACCACCCACTAAAAAGACTTGTGAGACTGTGGCTTTGCACTCCCCAGGATGGTCCAGTGGGCAAACCACCCACTGTAGAGACTTGAGAGACTGTGGCTTTGCACTCCCCAGGATACATCAATGGGCATGGAGCCCCGTTGTGGATCTGGCGTGGTTCTGTAATCCGGCTGAGGTGCCCCCCCCTTCCCTTCCCCCTCAGGTGCCTGTTGTATTTCTATCTGATGCCCCTGCAGTGTTCTCTCTGTTTGTGGACAGGTATCTAGTGTGGGCCCCGCCCATGCATTGTGGGCCCAGTGGTCCACGGACATTGATATGTGCATACCTGAAGTAATAATCGTGATGTATGATTTTTCGAATGTTTATATATATCTGTAAATATTTGGTTACTGTATTTTGATACATTACAATGTTTGAACTGATTTCCTTTTGTCTTTGCATTCTTCCAGGGGGGTTGTGGGTTGTTACTGTGCTGTTTGGAAATGCATTGGTGTATGTGTTGTAGTGGGTGAGGGTCGGGTTGGGGGTGGTGGTGTTGCGTGTGTGTGTCCCAGACTTTTGCCTCCCCCCTCCCCTATGTCGTAGGTGCAGTACTCACCGTTGTCTTCGGCGCCTACGTTGCTGGTGTTCGTAGAGGAGCAGGAAGACAAGCGCAGGGAGTATTTGTAGTTCGGGCTCCATGGTGGCCTCCTTCCTCGTGGAGTGTGTTGAGGTGAGCGTTTTCCCATTGTAAGAGCTGTTTCCGCCGTGTTTTTATCCACGGTGAATCCGCCCCCTGAAAAGGTGGCGGATTGGCGGGTTGTGATACTGTGGGCGGTACATTGTCTTCCGCCTGTCTGTTGACGGTGACCGCCGCGCTGCTTGTCTGTACCGCCGTGGCGGTCGGAGTGTTAAAGTGACTGTCTATGTTGGCGGTTTCCGCCACGGTCATAATTCCCCTTTTTAGTCCGCCGGCCTGTTTGCAGTATTACCGCAGCTCTAACACCGTCCGCCAGGGTTGTAATGACCACCAATATGTCTTACTTAACAATATATACTGCCTGTCATAGGACTTCATAGGCCTTCATTATAGGGTGGCCTTGCTATTTGTTTAAATGGCAAAGTCGAACTAGCAGTGTAAACATCGCCCTGCCAGTCTGCAATGGTAGGTTGGAAGCCATTTTGTCTTTTGTCACACTCTGGGTGGCAAAAACAATGCTACAGCCCTGGATGGTCACTCTGTCTCACATGTCCTGGGTACAATACACTAATAACTGATAAGTAAGTCAGCACTTGCCATTTGAGTATCAACAATTTGGCATATATGTTGTAAGGAGTGAGAAGTTAGAACATTAGCACTGAGGTCTGCTTAGCAGGCCTCATGGCACTCTCAGAGTCAAAACCAGCAGCATCACTCCAAAAAAGTGGCGGTGCACATGAAAAAAGAGGCATTTATTTACACCCACATTGAAAAAGTTTCAGAAAAACCAGAGAATCGAGCATGGGAAAAACTAACTACATGGCCTGTCAAGACATTGTGATCTCCCTAAATGTGCACTGTCTTGAGAGAAACTAGATTCATCACTGTCCATTAACAGATCTTGTTAGTTAACTGATTTGGAATCTCAGATTCATTTGCATTCTGCTGGTTCGAATATGCCTTTGATTATGTATTGTCTGTGTGGGATACCAGACCCTTTCCTCTGATCTGAGCTGAGAAAACATGAAATACTTTCCACACAGCCATTGGTTGCTTCCAGTTGGTGGACTGAAGCTTATCTTGATGAAATCACAAACCCATGGCTGAGCGATCTCCCAGTACTGCCCCCAACTCATGCTGGTAGTAGTCATTGTCAAAATAATTGGATTTGGACTCTGGGAAACCCCAATATTTGTGTCTCCCTAAATATCTTATCTAGTGACTGAAGACCATGCAGAATGCTGCAGTCAAACTCATCTAGAAGCTATCCAATTCCTACTCTTTTTTTCATGGCTCAGGGACCTTCAATGGTTGCCTGTTCACAAAAGAATCATCTTTAGGCACTAGTACCTACCACAAGTTCCCATTCTAATTAGGGCACAAAATAACTCCAGGCCTTCATCCAGTCTTAGTACCTACTAGATCCATCAGATCTTCGAATGCTAGACAACTGGCTATCTCTGGTCTAACAATTGAAACTTGGTGCCTACATTTTCCCCAATGTGACAACAAAACAGTGGAACATCTTCCTACAACATATTCATCAGATCCTTTCAGAAGCATCCTTTTAAAGTGATTCTGTGAGCTCACTACACAATTAGCAATTCCCTCCAGAGCCTATGAGCCCAATCCGGTCCAAGCATTGCTACTTTAGATCTTGTGAACCAACCTTTGCAGGAGCATTTTCCTCTTAGATCCTGTGAACCCACTGCAGACCCAGAATTTTATTCTTGGATCCTGTGAGGTCACTCTATGTCCAGTATTTGTGTATCAGGTCCTACAAACTGACCCCATGCCTATCATTTCCCTCTCAGATCCAATTAGCCCACTTCACACCCACCATTGTCCTTTGACACCCTGCAAGCCCACCTCAGACCCAGCATTGCACTCTCAGATCATGTGAGCCCACCTCAGAACCAACAATTCCCTTTCACGTACTGTGAACCCACCACAGATTTGCCTTTTTACATTACAGTGTCCCACCTTGGACCATCATGACCCCTCAAACCCAGATGGAACAGGCCAGATGCACCCTTTCCTGCTTACATGAGCATGTTCCATCACACATCCATCGTTACCTTCAGTGCTCCATCCCACACCCATCTTAACCTTCCGTGCTCCATCCCACATCCATCTTTACCTTCCTTGTACTGGCTTTTCAGATGACCCTTACACATCCCAGCCCCAGATAAAACCTCTGTTCTCACTTCATTACATCAGAAATACAATCCAATTTAAATAGCATGTCACAAAACAAATTTGATGCAAAGAGACCTCAGCCAAAATAGACTAGCATACGTTATTTATTTCTAGTGCTAATGGAAGGATTAGTGCTACTGTTACGGTTAGTTGTAGTTATGATTTAAGGGAGAGTATATTTAAGGGTTAGGGTTGTTTCTTTGTAAATTGTTCCATTCGCCAAGCTGGTGTAGTCTAATGGTAAAGCTTTAAGGGTACAAGAAGCTTCTCTATGGAACTCCTACCCTATGGAAATCCACGCTGTTCCTGAAGTGATAAACTTGGTTCTTCCCAGGCTACCTGCTCTGAGTTTACATCCATCCTGTTGGTGCATCTATGAAATTCCATCCTCTCCTTTAGGCAATAATAACAGTGCCAAGAGACTCAATTGGAGTGGATGTGATTGCCATAAAAAGTCAATAAATAAACACAAATAAGGGTGAAGGTTAAGGTAAGGATCTGGATCAGGGTTACACATGGAGATGAGAGTGTAGTTTCTTTAAAAGAAGGAATAGTGGTGGTGTAAACGAGAGCTAGGGCAATAAGGGTTTCCAACCATCTTAGAAGTGAGCAAAATTCACTTTGAAAACAGTTTTTCAGTACTTACTTCGCAGGGGAAGAGTGATTTTTGAATGCACATACTTACTTTAGATGAAAACATTTTCAACCAGTCAGAGATTGCTTTTCAATGTTAGGAGCCAACTGAAATAGTCATGTCTTGAAATGGTTTCCAACTTAACATCTTCAACAAGTTGGAATTTTGGTTGGGTGCGCTGAGGTGCGTTGACATAAATTGCCCCAGCATTACTTTCTTAGCTCATAGTGGCCCACTCCAAACCTGACATTAACTTCACATTCCCATGTGATCCAATCGAGACCAGCATCACCTTCTCAGCTGATGATAGCTCACTCCAGACTTAGAGGATCATCAATGTTGGTCATCCAACAGACATACTGTCTGGCATTTGTTACTCTCTTCTGGCTATTGCTCCATCTCTCCAGGGGTATATGCAGTGGAGAGTATAGGTCATATGTCAGTTTTTGGAGGACATGCAATCCTAGCCTCTGAAAAAAGTGGCCCGTTGTTTGGGGATCTTGGGCAGAGAAGACACTCTACAATCTAGGATGCATTCACCTCAGGTGGACCCCTTGAGTAAGATATTCTAATCCTCCTTAGAGTACTCAAACCAGAGATGTTTCTATGGCTGAATCGCCACTTGTGGTTTCTTCTTTGGTGACTTTTCAGTGCAGTGAAGGCAATAAAACGATCCTTCATGTAGTCCAGTAAACCTTTAGTATAAGATGACATAGCGGCCCAATGGTCTCCAGTTCTCTTCCGCACAATTCCATTAATTAGCAGAGTTTGTGCCATGATCAGGCAGTCGCAGGTGGTATTGGTGAAACCACACTGGATCCATGTGTCACTGTTTTCCAAGATACTCTAAGAATATAGAGCACCCCTTCTCTGGTTGAATCTCCATCTGACAATTCACCTGAAGCATAATCTATAGTGTAAGGTTTCTCCCAGTGCGTAGCGCAGCCTCTTCTGGAATTCTAATATCCGTATACTGGACATTCACAGTCCAGTCACTGGGATTCCGCTAAGAATTAGTGCGGCATAAAACGTTCCATTGGGTATCTTACATTCCTCTTAGGATTTTCGACCTCCTGTGGGAGAAAGGATTATTATTTTTATTGAAATAGTTGTAACTTTTCTGTGTCACAGATCAATCCAGCAATCCAAAATGCACAATATATAATGCTTTTTAACTTTACAGTGAAATCGTAAATAAAATAATTACAATAAGATAGAATTGATCAAATTAAGAAAATCCAACTTAAACATCACATATAAAAGATAATTGATATTATTTAGGTGTTGTTAACTTAAATCAAGAACATATCTGATTTAAGTTGATCATAGCAATACATTGAAAAGTAATAAAACTCGAATCCAAAGGAATCAATTTCAAACATCCATTTGACTTGGTGTGCAAAAGTGGTACTTTCAGAGGCGAAGTAATAAGCAAAAGATTTGTCTGGACATTTTCCCAATGTAACTTTCAATAGGCTATACATTAATGGCTCCATCTTCCATGCAGAAAATATAAACTGAGCTACCGCACATTGCACTGCGTGGAGATGGGCAGATCTCCATAATCACATAGCACAAGGTGCCAAACATGCAGATTAATCCTTAAGTATCAGGAGCAGCCACATTTCCCTATACATTGTGCAGAACACAAGGAAAGGACTTGTGATTTCAAGTCCGACTACAGATAAGGATTGCAACTGATTTGCCTATTAGCCAGGATAGGCATTATCACTAAAGATGGTCCAGAGAGACATTGCAGAATGCTGGAGGCCAAATCTAAATCAAGTTTGAAAAATAATTGAATATGTGTCCAAAGCAATTTAGGTTCATTGAGCACTTGCTCGCTGTTTTGGTGTATTTTTAGAGCTCCCACCTCCATGATGAAGGCTTCTCCAGAGCTTCCTGAGATTTACTGGGGCGCGCTAGAGAAGCACAGAGTTCTTTATTATTCAAGGCAAATTTCTCAACATGTAGAACTGCCATTGGTTGAAGAATGTGAAAGAAAAAGTAAGAAAAGCCACTGTTTGAAGCAAAAGAGTAACAAAAGAAATAGTTGAGGAAATATTGTCCAAGAAACAATCATATTGGGAATACCTGTTTGAATTCTAAGATGTTCCTTACTTCAAACCCTTAAATAAGCCCTCTCGCAATTAGTCAGATGAAAGAGAAGTTGCAAATGGAAGTCAGAAACACGGGGCAGGACCTTCCACTGGGCTGGATTCAAAGATCTGATGCTGGGCCCCCGAAGGGAGGGGCACCGGAGGTGGCATATGAATAAGGTGAGACACCTTCTTCTAAAACCAGATTACCTACACAAAAAGCAATATATCATTTTTCTCTGAGTGGCAAAGCTTCTTTCTTTTGCCATATCCAAAGGACAATAAATTTGTCCTAATCTGTTTCTGAGCATCTTTTGAAAACAGTCAGTGGTTGGACCTTAAGGATGAAAAGCCAGTAAATAGATGTAAATATCAATAGGATATACAGATGTAAATGTCATTAATGGTATTGTCTACAATCAGCTAGAGAGAACTGCCATCCTGAATGAGGATTTGTCAAAAACAAGTCCTACAAGTAGCCTGAGAAAAATATCTGCCCAGACCTTTATAGTTCAATACCCATAAAACAAAACGTGCCTGTGCACCAGACGATTTAACATACTTGCCACTTTTCACTAAAGGGAATCCTTTACAAAAGCTGTCAGATAGCAATGACTGTGAATTTCCTGGTGACTGAGAGATAGAGACTTGAAGGCTATAGTGGAAGGAGCTTCCAAGCTGTGTATGAGGTAAACTATCAGTTAGGACAAAATATCATCATACACAAATATTGTGGGCAAAATATTGAGTAATTAAATAGTGTGATGGTAAGTAGTTAAGTGTAGGCTTACCATACTTATCTTCACATACACATGCCTTGGACATGGAGTTCAGTTTATTAGTTCCTTCTCTGATAACCAACAAACCTCTGACTGCCCACTCGACTTTTCAAACTAATCCATTGCATCAAACACAACATCATGACAGAAGGCACACTTACCTCTTTTCTGTTTATGCAAAAAAAAATCACCAACATCTGCAACACAATCCTACCAATGGGGTGTGTCTGAATAACTAACCTTACACCACCACTCCTTTCTCCTCCTCTCCACACCACAACCCAAGTATATCCAATGTTCATTGTTGAAGTATCTACCTATTATGTGCTGACTACCCATTGTAGGTGCAGGAGGACCAGATCCATGTCAGATCTGAGGGAAAGCCGCATAAACTAAAGTTGCACACACTTAATCTAAAACAAACTTATTTGCATAACCAGCGGTTATGCAGAATCTTTTGCAATTATTCATCACTCCTGGACCCGTATTTGGCACCATTTATACCATAGATCGACCGACCACAATGCCTGACATAGCATTCCAGCTATCCGCAATCCATAACAACTATCTATACCAGCTTGCGTCCAGAACCTCTAATAAGTTGCATTAACTCTGATTCTAAAGAATTCTGTTTTATATCCTTATAATACATGGGGTTCTGTAATCCCTGTATATTCACCAGTCTTTAAAATTCAACTACTATAAGTTATTACAGATGAGTTTTGATGTCCCAATGCCTGCTGCCAGAACCAGCAGTTGAGATGAAAGGCGGGTCAGATCACAAAGCATCACAAAAGCAGCTGTTAAAAGCAAGGAAAACAGAATGTTGCTTTTCTTTCTTCTGCTCTATTTCAACAGTTTACAATGACAAACAGAGACAATGGCCCTCATTACAACCCTGGCGGTCGGTGTTAAAGCGGCGGTAATACCGCAAACAGTCCAGCGGAAATAAAAATGGGATTACGACCGTGGCAGAAACCGCCAACATAGACAGCCACTTTAACACTCCGACCGCCACGGCGGTACAAACAAACAGCACAGCGGACACCGCCAACAGACAGGCGGAACACAATGTACCGCCCACCCTATCACAACACGGCTATCTGCCACCTTTTCCGGGGTGGAACCAACGCAAATAAAAACACAGCGGAAACAGTACACAGAAGGGAAAACACCCACCTCTCCACACCCCACGAGGAACCAGGACGCCATGGAGCCCGAACTGCAGATCCTGCTGGCGATGGTCTTCCTGCTCCTCTATCAGGAGCTCCAACGACGGCGGTGACGACCACAGTGAGTACTGCACCTATAACACAGGGGAAGGGGGAGGGAAAAGAGAGTGACACACACACGCAACACGCAACACCTCCACTCTCACCCACAACACCATACACACAAACACATGCTGTAACATTACACATATACCCCCCTAATCCCCCCTTGAATAACGCACGGACAAAAGGAAATTATTGTAACGATTGTAATAAAAATAAATCCATCAGTCAGAACTCAAAATCCACTATAGACAATTATGTACACCAACTACACAAGTCCGGATAGTGCACCAATCATTGTCCGTGGACCACTGGGCCCAAAATACATGGGCGAGGCCCACACTAGATACCTGACTCCAAACGGAGAGAACACTGGAGGGGCATCACATAGAAAATATACAGGCACCTCAGGGGGAGGGGGAGGGGGCACCGCAGCCTGATGAACGCACGACGCCACTGCTCCACGAGGGGGCTCCATGCCATTGATGTATCCTGGGGAGTGCAAAGCCACAGTCTCTCAAGTCTCTCCAGTGGGTGGTTTGCCCACTGCTTTATCCTGGGGAGTGCAAAGCCACAGTCTCTCAAGTCTCTCCAGTGGGTGGTCTGCCCACTGCTGCATCCTGGGGAGTGCAAAGCCACAGTCTCTCAAGTGAATAACAGTCTCCACTGGTTCTGGAGGGGGCTTTGTGCCCAGAGTGCTTCATCCTGCCAAGGACTGAGGTAGTGGATGCCTTTCTCCACTGGTTCTGAAGGGGGCTTTGTGCCCAGAGTGCTTCATCCTGCCAAGGACTGAGGTAGTGGATGTGATACTCCACTGGTTCTGGAGAGAGCTTTGTGCCCAGAGTGCTCCACGTGCATTGTGGCCACAACAATACACTCGTCTGGGTGTGTGTGCCACGAGATTGCTGAGGTACAGGTAGGATGATACGCCATGGAGGCAGAGACATACCCCACACTGCTGCGGCTTCGCATTCCATATGCAGGTGACAACTGTGATGACAGTGATGCTTCATGGAAGCTGGCCAGGCTCCTGGAACTCACCACCAGCCTCGGACGACTGACCACTGGGGATGGCAGCCATGTCTGCGGTGGTGCCACTGGCTCAGGATGTCACAGGGCCGCTAGCGATGCTTGCGGCGGTGTCAGTCGCGGCGGTGCATGCGGCGGGCTCTGTGGCGGCGGTGCTGGCTGCGGACTCTGTGGCGGCGGTGCTGGCTGCGGGGTCTGTGGCAGTGGTGCTGGCGGCGGGCTCTGTGGCGGCGGTGCTGTCTGTGGGGTCTGTGGCGGCAGTGCTGGCTGCGGGGTCTGTGGCAGCGGTGCTGGCGGCGGGCTCTCTGGCGGTGGTGCTTACGGTGGGGTCTGTGGCGGCGGTGCTGGCGGCGGGGTCTGTGGCAGCGGTGCTGGCGGCGGGCTCTGTGGCAGCGGTGCTGGCGGCAGGCTCTGTGGTGGTGCAGGTGGTGGTCTTCTCCACCGTACAGGTTGGCGTCGACATGGACAGAAGGTGTGACACTGGTCCCTCAGTCGGTGCCACCATGCCCTCTCCTGACCTGCCCTTCAGTTTCTGGCCTTTCCCCACCTTTGATGGTGAACAGCTGTCTTCCCACTATCCCCTTTCATATTCCCTGACCCCTTGGTGGCAGGTGTTTTCGGCTTCTCCCTCCGGGATGTGGGCACCTTTTTCACCTTGGCAGGTGGCAGAATGTCCTTGCCCTCGCTCCGTGGCACACTGGCAGCCCTGATGGTTGGCGCACTCCATGACCCCGCAGATGCTGGCACCACTGTGCCTGGGGATGTGGTGGCTGAGGTGCTGGGCTGGGACCTGGAAAGCCTGGCCCTAGGGGAAGGACGGGGGGGGAGGTGTAGGGAAGAGGTCAATATTAGCCAGGAAAAGTTTTTCAGACACACTGGGACAGGTAGATGGAGGGGGTTTGGCAGTGGAGGCAGTGGTTGTAGGAGGTGTACGTCTGCTGAATTTGGGTGAAGGTGTCTGGGCTGGAGGCTGTTGTGTGGTGGATGGCTGTTGGGTGGGTGTGTGCCTGCGTTTGTGTACTTTGGGAGGAGGGCTCACAGACACACTGGGAGAGGACACTGGGGATGTGTGAATGGTAGTGGGGGTGGTGAGTGCACGTGAGCAGTGTGTGGTGATGAGCGTGCTGGTGATGGATGTAGTGGCTGAGATGTAGTGCATGCAGGTGTGAGTGGAGATGAGACAGGGAGGGAGGAGGCAGACGTGGAGGAGGGGGACACAGTTGAGGCAGTAGGTGTTGGTATGTGTGCATGGGTATGATGCTTTTTTGAGTGCCTGTGGGATGTGTGGTGCTTATGTTTGCCTGTGCCACCCTTGTGTGTTGAGGTGTGTGCATGCTGGTCTGATGGTGTGCTTGGGATAGGCTGAGCTACAGGGGATTGGGTCTGGGTGGAGGAAGTTGGAGGGGGGAAGCTGGACACAGGGGCAATGGCTGCCATCAGTGCTGAGGCCAGAGCCTGAAATGCTCTCTGTTGGGCTGCCACGCCAGAATGAATGCCCTCCAGGTATGCATTTGTTTGTTCCAAATGCCTCTCAACACCCTGGATGGCATTCAGAATGGTAGACTGCCCAACAGTGAGGGATCTCAGGAGGTCAATATCCTCTTAACTGAGGGCAGCAGGGCTGACTGGGGCAGGGCCTGAGGTGCCTGGAGTGAAGGAGATGCCCACCCTCCTGGGTGAGCGGGCACGGGACACACGCTGAGGGGCTGCTGGGATGGCGGTGCTGGTAGGGGGGTGGCAGCTATACCTGTGGATGCGGGGGCACAGAGGGGCCCGCCACCGCAAGGGAGCTCCCATCAGAGGAGGAGTCGCTGTCACTGCTGTCTGTTCCTCTCCCCGCCCTGGAGCTCCCTTCACCCTCCGTCCCACTGGTGGCTTCAGACTCCATTGTCTCGCCCTCCAGGGCCAAGTGGGATGCAGCTCCCTCCTGCTCCGGTGCCACTGCTCCTCTACCTGATGATGCTATTGCACACAAGAACAGGGAGACCACAATAGGAGGGGGAAGACAGAAGAAAGACATGTTCAGTGCATGCAACACCACTACCATTGGCGAACACAACAGACACAGCAGCTCCCTGCACTACGCCATGCACTTATAGTTCCTAGATTTATCACATGCTCATGGGCTACAAGGCCTAAGCCCGATTGCTGCACACCTGGAAGTCACAGGAGCCTGACTATGTGTAGATGGCTCCAACCACTAGTGGGGTTGGGGTGCCACAGAGCCTGCCTCACAAGGGACCTTGCCTACAGAGCTCGCCCTGGCCTAGGGGAACCCACTGCCCCCCCCCCCGCCCAGACACCTTGTAATGCACGCAAAGTCAGCAGAATGATAGTGTACTTACCCCCTTGTGGCTGCTGTGATGCCCTCAAGCGCCCATCCAACTCCGGATACGCCACCACCAGGATCTGGAACATCACGGGGGTCATGGTGTGACGGGCACCCCTCCCACGTTAGGAGGCCATCCCCAGCTGGGCCTCCGCCATCTTCTTGCTCCAGCGGCGAAGGTCCTGCCATCTTTTCCGGCAGTGGGTGCTCCGTCTGTGGTAGACCCCCAGGGTCCAGACGTCCTTGGCGATTGCACACCAAATAGCCTTCTTCTGGTGGGTGCTGACCTAGAGGAATAGTACAGGAGAAAAGGAAAATCTTTACCCGTCCAGACCGTCATCATCTTGGGCCCACATTCCCACCCTTGTCCTGACGCACATACACTCACCGTCCGCACATGCAGGTCTCAGTCCCCCCACCATTTTTCTTCCATCGAGACCACTCCAAACAGACACTGCCCATGCTGCATTCTCACAGTGTACTCACTTGTTTGTCTGGAGGACTGTACAGTTGTGTGTACTGGGGTAGGACCCCATCCTCTAGTTTCTCCAACTCCTCTGAAGTGAAGGCAGGGGTTCTTTCCCCAGACACATGAGCCATCGTCACTTCCAGACTGAGGTCACAGCAGCACTTGCAGTGTAGGTCCTCTCCTGTTGAGGGTCAGGTATCAAGTGAGTGAACAGACAGAAAATGGCGGTCACGTCCGCGGCGGTGCGTATCATCACCGCCGGCGTACATCGTCATTGGCTCCTGGGACCCATAGGGTCCAATGTTGACCATTCCAGGATTGCGTTGCGGTCTTAGACCGCCTACCGCAACGGTGTACAACACCAGCACAGTCCCACCTTACAGGTCAGGCAGCCGCCATTTCAGGGGGCCACATGGCATTAGTTTTAACTGTGTCACACCAATGTAGGCCTTGCATACACACAGTAACAGGCACATTGCGGATTAAAAAATGTGTGCAAATTACATTTTGTGATACCTCAGTGTTGGCTGACTCTCTGCTCGCTGTTCTCTTCTATAGGGCATGTCCGCTGGGGCAGGTGATGAGATGGCGGCATCCTCCGTTGTACAGACCGCTGGTGGACCTGTCGATAATGGAAGAGAGACATGTAATAGTCACCTACAGACTTGATTGTGCAACAATCCATGAACTTTGTGCCCAGTTGGAGCCAGACCTGATGTCAGCTATCCGCCGTCCCACAGGGATACCCCCTCTGATGCAGGTCCTGTTAGTACTCCATTTCCTGGCAAGTGGTTCCTTTCAAACAACAGTGGCTATTGCATCAGGGATGTCCCAGCCAATGTTCTCTAAAGTGTTTTCCAGAGTGTTGTCTGCCCTGCTGAAACACATGCACAGCTACATCGTGTTTCCTCAGGTGGAGGATTTGCCCACAGTGAAAGGTGACTTCTATGCCCTGGGACATATCCCCAACATCATAGGTGCCATTGATGGGACGCATGTGGCCTTGGTACCCCCCGCAGGAGTGAACAGGTGTATAGAAACCGGAAGAGCTACCATTCGATGAATGTGCAGATGGTGTGTTTGGCCGACCAGTACATCTCCCATGTGAATGCCAAATTTCCTGGCTCAGTGCATGACGCTTACATTCTGAGGAATAGCAGCATCCCTTATGTGATGGGGCAACTCCAGAGGCACTGTGTGTAGCTAATAGGTGAGGACAAGGACCCTATACAGTGTGAATAGTTGTCTGGGGTTGTCCCTATGGGTCAGTGTGTGTCTAACAGGTGTCCCTCGACATTTGCAGGTGACTCTGGTTACCCCAACCTGTCATGGCTACTGACCCCAGTGAGAAATCCCAGGAAAAGGGCAGAGGAACGCTACAATGAGGCACATGGGCGAACCAGGAGGGTGATTGAACGGACCTTCGGCCTTCTGAAGGCCAGGTTCCGGTGCCTCCATATGACAGGTGGTTCTCTATACCAGTGTTGTCCAACCTTTTTATCGCCACGGACCGGTAAATGTATGATAATTTTTACATGGCCCGCTTGTCCCATTGTGTGACAAGCGGGCCACGGAAAAATGATCAAACATTTACCGCCCGCCACAGTGGGGCGGCCCGGTGCCGATTGATCCACGGACCGGGGGTTGGGGAACACTGCTCTATACTACTCACCAAAGAAGGTGTGCCAGATCATCGTGGCCTGCTGTATGCTGCACAACCTGGCTTTGTGACGGCAGGTGCCTTTTCTGCAGGAGGATGGTCCAGCTGGTGGTCTTGTGGCAGCTGTGGAGCCTGTGGACAGTGAAGAAGAGGAGGCAGAAGAAGAGGATATCGACAACAGAAACAACATTATCCAGCAATACTTCTAGTGAGACACAGGTAAGAAGATGTCACTGCCTCACACATCTCATACTATTGTTGGAGCTAGCATACGTCTGTCGTTTTCACTCAATGTATGGACCCTGACTTGTCACTTTGCCTTTCCATTTAACAGATGTGGGTCCCACTTTGTGCCCTCTGCTACATTTCCGCCAGCCCTACAGATGTGTTTCATTGGTATGTGAACAATTAAATTGACATTGCTATATTCCATAGTTATTGCAATTACACATTTGTGAAAGCACAGACTGACTCCAGATTGTTTTGTGATTGAAGTGTGTTTATTTCTGTGCAAATACGTGGAGGGGGTTGTAAAATGGGCAGAGGTGATGGTGGAGGAATGTCCATGGCAGAGTCCAGTATATTTGTTTCACAGGTGCATTGTCCAAAGGGGCATAGGAAGTGGAGCAAGGGCAGTTGATGGATGGACAGGGTGACAAAGTGGGACAGAAGGGCGACATTCAGGGGGGTCTCATTTCCTGGCGGGGTCTTGGCAATGTTCTCTGTCTTGTTCCTGGATCTCAGGGACCGTTTGCAGGGTGGCTCTCCATCTGCAGGGGGTGGGGTGCTGGTGTCGCGTTCCTGTGGCGGTGCCTCTTGTCCACTAGCGCCGGCGGAGGTGGAGGGCTGTTCATCATCCAGGCTAGAGTCAGGGGCTCCTTGTTGTGCCACAGTGTCCCTCCTGGTGTTGACAAGGTCTTGCAGCACCCCTGCAATTCTGACCAGGGTGGTGTTAATGGACTTCAGTTCATCCCTGATCCCCAGATAGTGCTTCTCCTGCAGCCGCTGGGTCTCCTGAAACTTCGCCAGTACCGTGGCCATCGTCTCCTAGGAATGATGGTACGCTCCTATGATGTTGGAGAGAGCCTCGTGGAGAGTGGGTTCCCTGGGCTTGTCCTCCCCCTGTCGCACAGCAGTCCTCCCAGTTCCCCTGTTTTCCAGTTTCTCTGTCCCCTGAACCGTGTGCCCACTGCCACTGGCCCCAGGTCCCTGATTGTCTTGGGTTGGTGGGTTTGCCTGGGTTCCCTGTAGTGGTGGACACACTGCTGCTTGACGTGCCCTGTTGACGATTCTGTGCCAAAGCTCCATCTTCCTAGCAATGGAGGTGTGCTGCACCTGTGATCCGAATAGCTGTGGCTCTACCCAGACGATTTCCTCCACCATGACCCTGAGCTCCTCCTCATAGAACCTGGGGTGTTGTTGAGGTGCCATGATGTGGTGTGGGTGATGTGTGAGGTGGTGTGTGTTGTGATGTGTGAGGGGATGTGTTGTTGTGTGTTGTTTGAGGTGCGTGGATGTTGTGTGAGTGATGATGTTGTGTGTCTATGGATGCTGCTGTGCTGGTGTTTCCTGAGGGGGGAGGCTCTGTGGTGGCTTGTGCCAGTGTCAGGGGAACCGACTGTCCCAAGGTCCCTGATGGGCCGGGCTGGTCATCTTGATCCAGTTGTGCAGAGCTGCTGTCATCACTGTGGGTCTCTTCTGTGGGGGGACTGGATATGTCTGGTACCTCCTGTCTGGTGACGTTGGGTAGGGGTCCTGCAGGGGTGTAAAGGCATGATTATTGCATCTATGTGTGCCATTGTGTGCAATGGGTGAGTGACCCTGTACTCCAGTGCTTACATTCTTGTCTAGGTCCTTGTGTGATAATTGGTTTGGGGTCTGTGTGGGTATCTGTAGTGGACATGCTTGGGTGATGGGTGTCCATGCATTGGTGTTACATGCAGGGCTTGGTTTTGGGATGTGTGGGTTGTGTTGGTGGGGTATCTGTGGGTTGTTGGGGTGATGGGTGTGAGCGTAAGGGTGGGAGTATGTGATGGCATGCTGGTGGGGTGGGAGGGATAAGGTAGTAAAGATTTGCCTTACCAGAGTCCAGTCCTCCTGCTACTCCTGCGAGGCCCACAGGATTCAGTATTGCCAAGACTTGCTCCTCCCATGTTGTTAGTTGTGGGGGAGGAGGTAGGGGTCCACCGCCAGTCCTCTCTACAGCAATCTGGTGTCTGGAGACCACGGAACGCACCTTCCCCCAATGTCATCCCTAGTTCTTGGATGCTGTCCCACTGCGTTGACCCTGTCGACGATTCTGTGTCATAGCTCCATCTTCCTAGCAATGGAGGTGTGCTGCACCTGTGATCTGAATAGCTGTGGCTCTACCCAGATGATTTCCTCCACCATGACCCTGTGCTCCTCCTCAGAGAACCTGGGGTGTCGTTGAGGTGCCATGATGTGGTGTGGGGGATGTGTGAGGTGGTGTGTGTTGTGATGTGTGAGGGGATGTGTTGTGTGTTGTTTGAGGTGCATGGATGTTGTGTGAGTGATGATGTTGTGTGTCTGTGGATGCTGCTGTTGTTTAAGGTAGTGTATCTCTCTGGCCTGCTTTACATTTCTGGGAGTAAGGGTTTGTGGGTGATGTGGGTGTGTTCTTCATATTGGATTGGGTGTGTGGGTGTGGTGTGTGTATGTGTAGCAGGTGTGTGTATTTCGAATTGTCCAATGTGGTTGTGTTTTGTAAATGTGTGTGTATTTTGAGCGAGGTGGTGTGTACCGCAAATGGAATACCGCGGTTGAAAGACCGCCATGTGGATTCGTGGGTAGTGATAGTGCTGGCGTATTCCTGTTGGCGTGACGGTGTTGGTTTTGTTATCGCCAGTTTATCACTGACCTTTGGTGTGGCGGACTTGTGTGAGTGTCTGAATTATGGCAGATTCCGAGCTGTGGGTCGTAATAGCTGTAGCGGAATTCCGCCGCCGCAGCGGTGTGTTGGTAGTCTTCTGCACGGCGGTAAGCAGGATTTACCGCCAGGGTTGTAATGAGGGCCAATATGTTTTTTTTTTGCAATCCCTAAATAGAGAAAAGCTTGAATCTTGCGTCATGTTTCTACACAGCTTTCTTTTAACAAGTGAATTATATTGAACTCTTTCTAATATCTGTTTCAATACATATCTAACAGGTTTTGATGTGTTTAATTTTGCACAAGAGGGTTTATTTTTTATCCTTCATGTTTGCAAACATGCTCACTCTTTTATATGAAAGAGCTGCACACCAAGGTTTTAAGTGGTTTGTGGAAAAGGTGACCAAGTATTATATGGAATAAAGTACCCCTTGCCGTACATGATAAGTATACTGCAAGTCACCTCGGAGTTCCCTAAACTTATAAAGGAACACAGCACAATGCTAGTCTCACAAATACTCACAATCCTTACTAAAACCTGCCTTCTCTCCAAAAAGCCTCTATAACTCTAGTAATCGTATATCCCTCCTTAGAACCAACAACTCAGTTGACCTATCAGCTTTAGCCTCACAACATCCTCTCATCTGCTTGACGGGTAGGGGAATTCCAACGCCTGGAAATTAAAGGTAGTTAACATGCCTATTAGAGACAGATTTGCCTTCTTTTCTTGACACTGCTTTCATAACCCAGGGGGCAGGAAGGAAAGTGCCAGAGGTACCAAAGGGCAAACCAAGGAGTAGCACCTGCCACACCTGGCAATATCTAGATGGTGCCTATATTTTGCAGGTTCATAGAGCTGTATTCTTCTACACCAAAGGAGCCTGAATTATTGTGCAAACACGTGTTCCAGTGTGCCTGGGTTCCTGTAAACATGCTTATCTTTATTGGCACTAAGATTACATTCCTGCCAGGGTGAAGCAATTTGCATAATAATTCCATGGCTTGAAGGGTAGGATTCTACATGTTCTAGTCTGGTTTAAGTCGTTTTTGTCTTTCTGTTATGTAGATTGTGCTGCACACAATGTGGTGTTGCCAGTGTAGTGTATAGTGCTTTAGAGCACTGCTAGAAACATAAGCCCATATTTACTAATGTTTCACGTACTCAAAGCAACAAGGCAAGTTGCTGTGTTGCACTGTGTGAAGTGAAGAGAGCTGAATTGATCAGTATTTACAAAGATATGGCATTGTTCAGCTCTCTCCCTGTGCTGGCGCACTTGTGGCTGCCTAGTGCTAACTCAGAAACCCATGCACCATAGAGCAAGGGTGCCTGCATTGTTGGCAGGATTGTTTTTGTGCAGGAAGGAATACCTTTATGTACAAAAAGGATTGCTAGAGGATTATTCCTGTTTCTACATGTGCTACAGAATGCAGCACACATGCAAAGAGGAAGCAATGAGGAGAAAAAAAAGATATTTCTGCTTGCTACGCCAAAGACGGATATACGCACCATTTGGATGTGTAACGGAACAAAGAGGGCATTTATCACGAATGCCTTTACAACAATGCTGGAACCACAACAGCGTCTTTACAATGAAAGTCTTAACAACAACAACTTGTTTTACCACAAGTATGCCTTTACTACAAATGCCTTTACCACAAAAATGTAAGTAGTTTACAGGTAAGGTAGATATTTATATATACATACATATATGTGTGTGGGTGTGCGTGTGTGTGTGTAATGGGATACATCCTTGCAATAGGATAACTAGGATATTGATATATGATAGAACAAAAATGTTCAAGGATCCTCTTCTTTTACATACTTATAAAATACTTACATTTCTATTGGAAAAGCATGCATGGTAAAGGCATAAGCGTGGTAGAAAATTAACAAGTTTAACCCCATTTCTATTTTTTATATTAACACATACAGCTCTATATCTATATATAACTATATGTATCTATCTCTATATATATATATATATATATATATATATATATATATACACGCACCTTGGCAAGATTAATACTGCCGTTCAGCAAAAGAAGCCTGCACTCCTGCATGAGATTATTCACAGATGGCTCAAGCGTATTGACCACCCGGTTTTCCTCAGAGTCATGTATAGTGTATAGTGTAGAACAAGCACCAAGTGCTTAAAATTAACTAACAAAGCGTGTGTGATAAAAACAGAACAAAAAATGGTATACAAATGCCATGATTGCCCTCACATGCAAAAAAAAAAATCAAACATTTTGCATCGCAAATTTGAATACAAAAATAATGAAAAAAAATAAAGAATTTAAATCATGGCTCAGTGCCATTTGAAATGTAGCCAAGTGGCACATATTTTCAAAATATGTCATTTCCAAATAAATCACAATGTTCCAAGAGAATGAATGAGTTTTGCCTAGTGGTTAATGGGGATGAGTATAGATTACAAAAAATATGTCTATTAAGACATTATCAACAACAAGAAAAACAACAACATGTCAAGTGAAGTATGACAAAAATCATCAGGCAATGTGCAAACATTTTTTCTAACTAGAAGGATACCTAACCTAAAGCACCCAAAACCCTACACCACTTCCAAAAGAATAATCTCAAAAGTACAAAGTACAAAAAATACAACAAACTTGTTATACATTAAGAAGAAAATACCTGATCACTGTTTCAATTATTCAGTTAGGAAAAATGAAGAACAGCCAGCAGTAGGTAATAAGGGGCTAAGAGGTTTAAAAACAACCAAACTAAGAAAAAAAGGGGGGAGGGATTAGTACAAAAATTCCAAAGTCAATGGCAGCGTAAAATTGTTCCTCAAAATTAGTTTAACCAATATGTATGTGCACCTCCTCTTCAAAGTTAAGGCTTCCTGGATGTTTGCTCCCCAGCAAGATTATATATTTCGATTCCAGGTCTCTCAGAGTTCATTCTCTGTCCCCGCCTCTTGCAGGTAGTATCACTCTGTCAATACCAAAGAATGAAGGTTTTTCATTAATGAAACCTATGCCAGTATCTTGCAATAGGATAACTAGGATATTGATGTATGATAGAACAAAAATGTTCAAGGATCCTCTTCTTTCCTGGGAATATAGTACTCCCCACATTGTACAATCCACAAGGACATACCAGAACATACACAACAAAATCACTATTGCAATTAAGGATTTTTTTTTTATATTGACCATTTGTCCCATTGGGAGTACATGGGATTTTTGTTATTTAATCTGTGAACGAATGTTTTACATCTGCCACATTTAAAGAACCCATTTTGTTCTTTAAGCCAATTCCTCTTACCCTCCTGTCCAAAAGTGAAATGGCTATGGACCAAGACAATGAACTGCTCTTCCTATATGTGATCAATGGGCGAGTGCTTACAATCCTGCAAATTATCTGGTCTGATTTTACCAAATGCCAGTGCTTCCCCAAAATGTGCCTAATATTGTTGGATTCATTGTTGTATGTGGTAATCAACCTGATCCTCTCTTGATCCTTGTGTTTCTTTTTATATTAATAGGCTAGCTCTAAGGGCAGTTGCTACCTTCTCACATGCCTCTTCATCACATTCATCGGATGACCTCTGGATCTGAATCTCTTTATCATGTTAGCTTGCTCTGAATCAAAAGTAGTAGCTGTGCCTGCAGCATTTCACCATAGGGAATGCTCCACTTGGGTTTAGGTGGATGGCTACTGTGGGCATGCAATACACAGGCTAATGTGTATGGTTTCCCCCTCCACCTTCACCATCACATCCAAAACTCACTTTCCATTTTGTGTGTCTTATATGTAAACCTCAAGTTCAAGTTATTGTCTGAAATGAAGATCAAGAGAGCATTCAATTTGCTCTGTGGGCCATCCCATAGGACAAACAAATCATCTATATATCTTGTCCAAAAAATTAAAATAAATCATCTCTGTTCAGATGTGTTGGGCTTCCCACCAGGCCATAAAAATACAGGCATAGCTTGGTGCAAATCAACTTCCCATAACAGTCCTTGTCAGAATTCTCTACCATTGGTCCCCGAACAGAAAAAATATATATTCTAGACAGTTAGTAGCATCATAGAATGGGGATATAGATATAATGGCCATCTTCACCTTCGTTGCCTCCTCCTTTTCCTCTTGGAGGCTTGCGCCGAGGGCCCAGAGCCTGCAAGCTTGTATGCTTACATCATGATCAAAAAATGTATTTAAGGACACAACATCTATTGTAAAAAAAAAATTAATCACATTTCCATTGGGTCCCTTCAATTTTTTTGTTTAAAAAAAATCAGTGCTATCCTTGCAATATGATGGCAGGTTGTGTATGTAGGGACACAGAAAATAATTTAAATAGATAGCTGCACTCTCTAATAGGCTATTGTTAGCTGAGATGATCAGTCTACCGGGGGTTCTCTGCATTTCTTATGGATTTAGGTAGCATATAGCAGCAAGGAACAGTGGGTTTATCGACGCTTAAGAACTGATATTCCTCCTTGTCCAAAATCCCTTTATCATACCATTCAGTCAAGTGTGTGTGAAAAAGAGCTATGGTTTTCCTCTATGCACTGTATTGGATCTTTCATAGAAGCCAGAACAGTCCAATGGCCTCCTGGCTTCCTCTTGATACTTTGTCACATCGCAGAGCACTACATTTCCCCTTTATATGCAGGTTTGATCACAAAAGATGTATTCTTATGAAGGGAATCCAAGGCCTTCCTCTGCCCTGGGCTCAGGTTACTTTCAAACTTGCTATTGCTATTCTTCCATAGCTTAATGAGATCACTAATTACCACTTCCTGAAAACAATCAATTGTAACATGGAGAATATTAGGATTACATTTAGATTTTGGTTTAAAATAAATGTTACTAGCCCTGTCAATCTCAAGGCTCAATTTGCAGAGTTATTCCCTTTCAGACACCCAATCCTGGTTCCCACATTCCAATTCTCTCAATAAAGCCAAACCCTCAATGTCCTCAATGCACAGATCATCAAACACATGATTATCCTCAACCATAACCACATTTTTGTCAACAATTTTTTGTTTGTCTTGTTTGTGTGAATACCATCAATAACTTCAACTTCTGATAAAAAGAAACAAATAAAAGTGTGTTTTACAGCAATCTAGATGTGCTTTAGGTCAAAATGATAAACCCAGTTCTAAAAGAGATTGATCCTTTTTACTAAGTTCATAAGTAGAAAGAATAACAACTGCGAAGTTGTCCTCACCCCTCATTTGCCCTTCCCGTTCTGCTGAGTTCCTCCCTTGCAGCAAGTTGTCTCATCCTTTTGCTCCCACCCTCCTTGTTTGTCTTCTCCTTCAGGCCTCCTCCTCTCCTCTTAGATGCTTGCACTGAGGGCCCAGGTTTTCTTGTAAAAAACTGTACTCCCCCAGTGTTGTAATTGGTACCTGGTCAGAGTTCCCTGTTAACTGCTGTTCCTCCACATTAGAGTAATTATCAGAGCTAAACTCAGTGGTGACCAGCTCTTGTCTCCTCAATAAGTTGAGCTGTCTGAACTCCTGACGTGCCACATCATATTTTTTGCCAAAAGTTAAAATTCTACCTGTGGCATAATCTATTTTGTCCCTCAGAAATGTTCTTCTTTTCTTTGCCTTGATCTCCTCCTCCTATTTTGTGTGCCTGACCTCCAGCTCTTTCATAAACTGTTGAATTTCCTCCTTTGAGGTATGTTTGTCAAAGAATTCCTTACATTTCTTGATTTTCTTGGTGATTTGGTCAAGTTCAATAGCTGCATGTTTTGACAGGAGACCCAACATATTGTTTTATGTCGCTGCCATTTGGCCAGACCATTCTTCTAAAACTTTAGGGTGCGGGTTCTGGTTGGTTGGGGTTATTAGAATTCTCCTGCCCCACAGGACCCTCCCAACCTAAATGTAATTATTTAGGGAGATTACCTCTTACATAGCAAGCTTATATATTTTGATTCCAGTTCTCTCAGAGTTCATTCTCTGTCCCTTCCTCTTGCGGTAGAATCACTCTGTCAATACCAAAGAATGAAAGACAGTGCACATTCCGATGGTGCTGGGCAGGGGGGTCCCTGCACTGCCCATGCCATGAGCATGGGCAGTGCTGGGGCCCCCTCGTAATGAGGCCCATAGTCTAAAGACTATACCACCATGTACTTGACAAACATTGACATCAGGTGTTTTTCATCCTCCTCATTTACATGATTACTTAAAGAAATATGCCAAACAAAATGCAAATTAACAATCAAAAATAATGTCAAACCAAATAATATACTTGTAATGACAAAACATTCGCTTCATATAGACCAAAGATTCTTTGACATGGAAAATTGGATAAGAAGACCACCATAAACAATGTGATGGCATATGGTGCAGTGCTTACATCCCTGTTCCTCATATGACCTCATCAAGCATAATAAAAATCTCCTTATTTCATAAATCTGTTTATGTACAAACAATTAATTTCTTTAACACAAAAATTACAAAACAAATAATAGCCCAATCTCCCATAGAGAATGATGGCCCGAATGGGAAATGGAATTGGTGTACGTATCAAATACATATATTGTACAGAAGTGCATGAAGGCAATCCTTAAAATTACGATTCTAACCCCATGATGAGTGTAAGATACCCAGCGATAATAACTTCTGTCCTGGAAATCCAAAATGTACTTATCAAGCCCAAGTGTCCTGTCATATGCCATGTGGCATAGGTATTGTTGATTCATGTGAGTATTGTCAAGTGACTCTTCAAACAGTGCTTAATTTGAGCCGGTGGTTGCTAGTGGAGGGTACCGGCACTTATTATTGGGGATCATAACTTATTTTTTCTCTTTGCTTTATTTACCAAGCACAAGAGAGAGAAATTACATAGAGTGGAAACAAGGAGGAAAAGAAGGATCGTAACACCGTCACAAAAGGAGAAAGGAGGAACTTGCTGGAGTGGGATAGTGGCTAGGGAATGTCTGGTACTGGATTAAAGAGGCCAGCCTTGGTATTCCACACACTGATGTTTAAGTGCACTGGCAGCAGGCTTCTACGTAGAATTATGGGCACCAGCACTTTTTCTTTCACAAATTAAGCACTGCCTTCATAGTCAAGATATACTCATATGTATATCCAGGCACTTATCGGAATTAAAACATTCCAGTACAGGTTACGGTGTAATTTAGTCAAGGGGGAAATGCACAAGTGAAGTAATAAACATAAATTGGAGGATATGATTACGCAAAAGAACTGAGCACCAACAATAACAGTCCATATGTTACCTCAGTTAATGAGTGAAAGCGGTGACCCCGTTTGCCTCCAACCATGTCAGTTTCCACAATATGACCACATATTGTGATCAGAATCCTGTTGCATAGTGTCAGATATGTACTATTAATTCCATGGAGCACTGGTGTCAAGATCAATGATGCTGTGTGATTCTAGTTTTCGTAACTGTTTCTCCTGGTCCCCTCCTCTGAATGGTTTATCGATCCTATCAATGCCACCAATTTAAGGAGATCCAGGTTACTTTCATACTTAAGTTGAAAATATCTTGCAACAGAAAATGTTGCATCAATCTTACGTATAGCATGTGAGTGTTCCAAAATTCTATTTTTCAGAGTGAAAATAGTGCTTCCTACATACCAGAGCTTGCTCGGACAGTCTAACACATAGACTCAGCATTCAGTCATACAAGCGATGAACTGTATGATTCTCACTTCCTTACCATTGGGTAGATGGTAGGATTTCTGGTTACTGGTAAGGAAGTGAGATTCATACAGTTCATCAGCCTTACAGGTCCTGCATCTATATTTACCCTTGCCACACAAAACCCATTCCAATCTTAAACCCTAAAATTACCCTTGCAACTCAAAACCCCATACCCACTCTAAACCCTTACATTACCCTTGCCACCCAAAAACCCATATCCAGCCTAAATTACCCTTACCACCTAAAAGCTCATACCCACCCATACCCATAAAATGACCATTACCATCCAAAAACCCATGCCCAGCCTATGCCATACCCACCGTAAATCCTAAAATTACTCATACCACCCAAGACCTATACCCACCCTAAACCCTAAAAAATACCCTTTCCATCCCAAAACCCCTACCTACCCTAAACAATAACATTATAATTACCTCACTAAAAGCCATGCCCACCCTAAACAAATCCTTCTATCTATCTATCTATCTATCTATCTATCTATCTATCTACCTACCTATCTACAGATAGATATATAAATTACCTACTGCCGGTTTCCAGTAGGTAGTTATAGTTAGGACCTAGTTTTTCTAAGTATCCATAGGAAAGTGTTTTTTATTTTGCCAATAACTTTGGCGCTGTTCGACGAATATTCACAAAAGTTTCAAAACTAATACTACAGTTGGTTCAGCTACTGTCTTGAAAATTTTGTGGTGATCCATCAAGGAACAAGAAAAAGGGGGGTCCTAAAACGCGTTTTCCCCATGCATTTTTCCATAGGGATTTTGAACACAACTACAGCCTGTGCCACTAGACTGAATGACACCAAATTTGGCAGAACGCTAGCTTTTGGTCCAGAAAGCATGCTTTTTGTGATTTGGTGTTAATACATTCATTAATTGTAGAGATATTAAAGGGAAAAAAATATAGATATCTAAGGACTCCGAAGTTCTGCGGAGGCTTCAGCTGAGTCCCAAAAGAAAATGTGAAAAAAAGGAAAAGGGGGCAAGATAAGAATACTCTAACCCCCCTAGCCTTGGTGCTGGGGTCCCCCTGGATCCCATTATGGCAAAAAAAACATTTTTTTAAATTATTGGGAAAATCAGCAGAGGATCCCCCCAAAATTTAAAAAGCAAACAAGCACGGTCTCCGGCGCTTGTTTTTAACTTATCCCCTGGTTGAGCCAGGTCCTGGTGGCATGGACCTATAAAATGTAAAGGAGAGGGGTGCACAGGCCCCCCTCCAAGGGATTTTTTAAGCCTCGGGGACCACCACCTCCCTGAGCTACATTAAAAAAATCGATGGGGGGGGGCCCTCCACAGGGCCCCCCACCCAGGACCACCGCCTTCCTGGGGCTTTTTCAGAGAAAGGCTCAGACCCCCCTATTGGGGCTTTCAGAAGCCCCCGGGACCACCACCTCCCTGGGCTAAAATGAACATAAAGGAGGGGGTCCACATGGACCACTGGACCTGGGGACCACCACTTTTTGTGGGGCAGTTACTAATTTCAAAACAGGAAGGGAGGTCACCCAGCCCACCGCCTGGGCCATATACGACCCCGGGGATCACATTTCCCTGGCGCCAGCCCCTGCAAAAGAAAGGAGAGCCATTTATGGCCCTGGGGACCGCCACCTCTAGGGTTGGCTATCTCCAGAGGTGCCCACCCCCAGGAGATAGCTAAAAGCAAACACTAACTCCTCTTCCAGCAAGCGGGAGATGTCAAAATCCTCTCTCTTGCAGGAACTGGAGCTTTCATCTGTTTCCTTGCCTGCAGACATGCAGGCAGGAAAACAGATGAAAGTAATGCTCCAGCAGGCAGGGATCTATGCCCGCTCCTGCAGGAGGCATGGAGTCAGCTGGGACACGCAGGTACCTTAAGGCTCCTCCTGGTGTCCCCAATGACTTTTTAAAAAACAGTGCCTTCACCTTGGATAAATATGCAGGGCAGGATTCATTCTGGCATGATGGTCATTTCAAAGAAATTAAACCTCAACGGGAAGCACTTACAGATATGAACAAAGCAGGTGCCCAAGTTGAGCATCCACTTCTGTAAAGTACTAATTATCCTAAACTCTTGTGCATGCTCAAGATGAAGCAAGTGTTTTTACTCTCCATTTCCACCTTGAAAATTTATCTATAATCCTTAATGGAGGTGTTTGCATCCTTGCTTTTTTAAAGCGCAATATCTCATGTAGTGACTGTGATGAGTGGGTTTTTTCCTTGTCATGTGCTGCAAAGACCAGAGATCATGATCTCCCTTTTAAAAATTATGAGTATGTAAAATGGCCTAGAAGCCCCACCTTTTTTGCCCCATCCCATATACATTAGTGGTATGCCTGTCATTTTCCCAGGATGATGAACAGCTTACTCCGAGCATGTTTCCTGCCAATTTTGGAGATGTGTTCCTGTTGCCGAGGAATATGATCACATCTCCACCAAACAAAGAAGCCCTTCATGTGCGGTGTGGGATTGGGTGGTTATAGGGATGTAGGCAGAAGGTCCTGGTGGCAGGCCTGGCCCTACGACCAACCCCCACTGTGTATGTCTGAAGGCCATGCATGGCATGTGGTTGGGTGGTTATGGGTGGTAGACTGCAGGGCCTGGTAGCAGGCCAGGTCCTGTGGACAATGCCCACCATGCATGACTGAAGGCCTTGTGTGGCATGTGGTTGGGTGGTTATAGGGGTTGGCTACAGGGCCTGGCCAGAGGCCACGCCCTGCAAGCAACCTGATGGCGGTGGTTAGATTAACTTATAGTAATTCAAACTAAATAACGTTTAAAAAAATAGGAGTTCACTGAAAAAAACAAAGGTTACAGAGATGTTATAGTTAGGAAATAGAATTAATTTTAAAAACATAGAAATTCTCATGAAAAACAAAGGTTACAGGGATGTTAGTCACATTTCAAATGTACAAAAGCATAGAAATTCAGCAGTTATAGTTAGAGTTATTTCAAGTAACTATAACTCGTGCCCTAAGGTAACTATGACTTGTGCCCTTGCCATACACTGCTAACTACCACATATATTACATCAGTCATGACATCTTCCATGGCAGCATTGAAATTATCACTGCAACATTTGCAAGAAAATTATTAATGAGGAAACTGTGCATAGCAAGGGTGTGAGTTATAGTTACCTCAGGGCACGAGTTATAGTTACTTGAAATACCTCTAACCTCTTAATTTCTATCTTTTTCTACATTCGAAATGTGAGCCTAACTATAACGTCCAAAACGTCCCTGTAACCTTTGGTTTTTTGAGTGAATTTCTTTGGGCTTTTTTAATTCTATTTCCTAAGTATAACGTCCCTGTAACCTTTGGTTTTTTGAGTGAATTTCTTTGGGCTTTTTTAATTCTATTTCCTAAGTATAATGTCCCTGTGACCTTTGTTTTTTTAGTGAACATATATATACATGTATATACATATATATATATATATACATACACACATATATATATATATATATATATATATATATACACACACATATGTATATATATATAAATATATACACACAGATATATATACAGATAAATTGCGAGTGTCTCTGACTCACAATTTGTGGGTCGCAAAACCAAACATACGTACATGTGGCCCTATGTTCCTATAGGAAAAGCATTTTTGACTTCCTTATATCTTTGGTGTTGTTTGACGAATCTTCACGAAATTTTCCAAAAACAAGTGTGCTGTGATTCTTGTTGATCATGTAAAGTTTCAGGTTGATCTGTCAAATAGGGGCCTAGAAAAGAAGGGGTCAAAAGAAGTGTGTTTCCCATGTTAATTACGTAAGAGTTTTGAATACCACTACAGCCCGAAACGCTGGATGAAATTACACCAAATTTGGCAGAAAGCTAGATTTTGTTCTGCAGATTGTGCTTTTTGTGTTTTTGGTGTAAATTCGGACAGTAACTGTCAAGAAATTAAAGGAAATCCAAATGTGTAGATCTAGGGCATCAGATCTTTCACAAAAAATTTGAGATTATTGCAGCAAATTTGCGAACACGTGTGCCAATACAAATGCCGTTATTGGCTGGCCACAACCTAAGCAGAGAGACATCATTTCAGTTGATCGGAACAATTGCCAGGGCTCAAATGAAATGTCAGAAAGTCGCATAAGGGTCAAGTTGGATGTAACCTGATCTCATGCCTGTAATATAAAGGTCTATGAGGGACCTCAGAAGGGTAGAATTTGTTGCAAAAAGGATTTTTTACCCAAGAGCAATATTTGCAAAGTCGCGAATGTCATCTCAGCACCCCCAGTGTAACAGTGCAATGAATTTGGAATAACACTGAAAAATATATATTTTTTTAAACATACACAGACTCATTCAGACACTAATTCATTCACTCATAGATCTCATAGATGCACTCAGAGACTCATGCACCCACTTACCCACCCACTCAGAGAATCACACCCACTTTTATATATGTATAAAAAGTAAAATTCACTAAAATCAATATATTAAGTTCAGATTTTACTTGCACAAAACCATAGAATTCAACTGTTAGAGTTATTTCAAGTAACTATAACTTGCGCCTTCGCCAGGCATAGTTTTCTCATCAGTCATTTTACAGTGATATTATCAATGATGTTATAGAAGGTGTTATAGTAATGTAATATCTGGTGTAATTGGTGCAAGTTATAGTTACCTTAGGGCACAAGTTATAGTTACTTGAAATAACTACTATAGTATCTGATTTTCTATGGTTTTGTGCGTGTAAAATCTGAACCTTACTATAATGTCCCTGTAACCTTTGTGCTTTTAAGTGAATTTCTAAGGTTTTTTTAATTCTGTTTCTTTTCTATAACATCCCTATAACCTTTGTTTTTTTCAGGAAATTTCTAGGGTTTTTTCAATGTTAAGTAAGATACCCATCGCAATGCACAGTGGTGGGGGGCTGGATGCGCAGCCTGGCATTGTTCAGCCCCCACCCAAGCCGGCTGCTCCTGCCCCCCCCCACCTTTGCCATCCATTGTCCAAGTCTGTGCCCCTACTCCCTCCTTACAACCCTGTGTGACTGTTTTTTCTGCCACTGCCCTTCCTGCCTGCCCTGAACAGTTTGCTTGCTGCCCCACCCCCCCCTATTGTCTGGGTACATGCATCAGCTCCACTCCCTCCTGCCCTGCATTGTCTGTTGTGCTGTCTCTACCTTCCATTTGCCTTGATGGCCCTGCCCACTCTTCCTGCCCTCTACTGCCCAATTCTATGCCCCATCATTGCCCTCCTGCTTACCCCTGTGATTAGTTTGCTGCCCCTACCCTCCTTCCCCTGCCCTCCAATGTCTGTGTGTATGCCCCTGCTCGCCCTTTTTTGCCCACCATGTTCTATGGACCTGCCACTTCCTGTCCTATCTACTCTGAGTGTTCTGTTGAGCTGCCATTGCCCCCCTTCCTTGCATGGTCAGATGGCTGCTGCCTGTCCATGCCACGTCTACCCTGCTTGTCTGAGTTCCATGCCACTATCCCCTCCCTCCTGTCCTCCATTGTGCTGTGCTGCAACTGCTCCTCCTGCCTGCCCTGTGTGGTCGGTTTTGAAGCCCATTCTCCTGCACTCTCTTGTCTGTGTCCGGCCCTTACCCCTCCCTTCTGTCTTCAATGGTCCTTTGTGTATGCCCCTGTCCCCACCCTTTTACCCACTATGGTCGTTGTGCTGCCACTGTCCCTCCCGTATGCCAAGCATGGTCTTCTGTGCTGCCATAGCACCTCCCACCTGCCCTGTGTGGTCAACGTGCTGCCCTTGACCCCCTCCCACCTTCTTTCCTTTGTCTGTGTTTATGCCATTATAGTCTCCCTGTTGCCCTCCATGGTGTGTTGTACTTCCAATGCCCATCCTGCTTGCCCTCCATGGTCAGCGTGCTGTTCCTGCCATGGCCCCTTTCCCCCTGCCCTCCATTTTCCATTTGCTGGCTCCTATCACCTCCCTCCTGCCTTGACTGGTCCATTGTTGCGCCCATGCCCCCTCCCTCCAGTCCTTGATGGTCCGTTATGCTGCAACTGTCTCTCAAGTTTGTCCGGTGATACCCTTGCCTCTTTCCCCTCTGCTCTCTGTCGTACAGGTGCATGCCCTTGTCCCTCCCTATTACATTCCATGATCTGTTGTGCTGCACTGCCGTCCTGCTTCCCTGTGTGGTGTATTGTGCTACTGCAACCCCTGACACCTGCCCTGTGAGGTCAAGTTTTGGTGCCCCAGCCCACCTCCCCATACCCTCTATTATCTGAGTCCCTACCCCATTCCTCCTGCCCCCTATGATCCAATGTACCATGCTTGCCAACATTTGGAACTTGGTAAGAGGGAGATTTTGAAAAATAAAACTGGGGAATTGATTTTCCCTATTGACATGTTGAAAAAGAGGTGATTTTAGGCAGGAGACAGATAGAATAAAGCTCTTTTGGACTTCAAAACATTGGGCGTCTACTGTCTGAATTGGGTCTGTTGGCATGAATGCTATATTGCCACTGCTTGTTCCTTCTGCTCTCAGTGGTCTGTTATATTGTCACAGCCTCTCTTGCCTGTCCTGCATGGTTGGTTGGTTTCCCCTGTCCCCCTTCCACCTGCCCTCCATGGTCCGTTGTGCTGCCACTGCCACTCTCACCTGCCCAGCGAGGTGGATTTGTTGCCTCTTCACTCTCCTCCCTGCCCTCAACTATCCAAGTCTGTGTCCCTGACCTCTGCTTCCCCACAGTATTCTAATGAAGAACTAGATTGCTAACATTCTTTATTTATTACCAAAGTGTGGCAAGCCTGATGTCATCTGTAGTCAAAACTTTGATACCTAAAGAATTTCCTTTAGAAATTATAAAAATGAGAGAGCCTTATTACGATAACTAAAAGCAAAACTAAACTAACGAAAAACTAAAATGAGGACATATTTTCCGAGTTCTAAAATAGTGACAAAGCACTTTAAAATTTTTGCTATCTTGATTTTTTTATCCAGTTGTTCACTTGATTGTATGTTACACTTAAGTGAGAGAATGTGGCATTACATTCGGAGCTGGAGACTTTGCAACTGGGGAACCAGGTTTGAGTTTCGGCATCAGCTCAACATCCCATAAATCTGGGCAAATTGCATAATCACCCCATGACTAAAACAAAAGTGAATGTGTCCTTTTGTAATGTAACTGATGCTCATATAAAGCACTCCAGTATCTTTGGGTCAAGTCTGCAATATATAAAACTGCAGAAGAAAACACAATAATTAGATGTTGTGCATACCTCTGTCACTGGGCTACATTTGGGTGGTATTTGTACTACATTTGGGCTCCTTTGTCTTTGGAATATGGAATCTTCAATTCTATAAAGATGGTGTTCAGCTGTGAAACACTTTTGGCATAAATTCAGACTGTTAATTCTCTATTTGCTCATTAGAACACTGTAATAAAGTGGCTGAATACTAGGGAGTCAACTGCCGGTCTGCAGTTGGTATTGAAAGTGCATTTTGTTCCTTTCTAAATTAAATGTCTTGAGTTTTACCAGTTTGATTCAATCAAGATGGCTTCAGTGGCTTAACACTTCTGTGATAAGTAAGACTGTTAGCACTCTAGTTGTTCTTTAGACCACTCTGGGGAGCTGTAGTAGAACAAAAGGGATTCAACTGACAGGCTGCTCCTGTTGGAAAAACATGTTTTACTGGGAAGGTCAGACTTCATTATCACATAGCTGAGAAAGATAGTGTGAATGAAAAATGTCCTAGCTAACAAGACGGAGAGTTTCAATTTTATTAAGGACACAGAGGTGAGGATTATGCATTCTCTTCTTCACTTTTAATGTCACAGTACCTTGAAAGAACATAACATAAAGCACATAAAAAACATTAAACACTACATGACCCATGAGTCCAAGAGGGTCTCCATAGTAACCACAGTTTATTCAGATAACCATCTGCTGTATATATTCATGTGACGTCCCTTCCTCTTCCTTCTTCTTCACTGGAGGAAGCTAAGCGCCAGCGTCCACTGTATATTCATTACTGATCATTATCTGAAACATGCCACAAACATCTCAGGTCGTACATCTGCTACCTTGAACACCGTTTTCAGTTAAAATCATATATGACATGAATCTAATCCTGTTACTGCAACAGTCTCAGGTAGCCATACAGTCAATGGTCAATGGACAAAATTCATAAATCGCTTTGTGAAAATTGCATTTTCCTGTCCCAATTATCATCATGTAAAATGTCCTTCACTTATTCATAAATAAACTTGACTGAAAATACATAATTACCATATCGTAGATCTCGGAAGGGAGGATATGTGCCCAACTCCTGGGAGGGATAATCCTCACCTCCGTCTCAATAGAATTGAAACTTTCCTTCTCATTAGCTAGGAAATGTTTAATTCTCTGTCAGGACATGAGGCGAGGATTATGCACGTTCAAAGCTTACTTACCACTAAGGTTGCAACATCATATATAGGTTTGAAATAGAATTTCTTGAAGCTCGACTCTGATGACCAATCTGCCTCATTCATTATATCCTCAAGCCTTCCATCTATCTGAATGGCTTTAGACACCATGGCTCCTCTAGTGGAATGAGCACCAAACCTATTCACATAAATCCATGCCTCAACCATCACCCACCTTGCAATGGAGGGTGAAGATACTGCTTTAAAAGGCTTTTTTGATTGCAATTAGCAACTGTCTCTCGTCTGCTGTCTATACTTACTTGTTAATTCTTCAAACGCCTTGATGCAGCGCACCACATACAACTTAGGACTGTCCGCAAAAGCAGGATAAGATACCGACCTGGTATTAGTTTTTGTTCACCTGGATATCGTAAAGGTTACCCCCTCTGGGGTGAAGACCCTGGAGGATATGTCTAATGTCCGCACATCTGAAACTCTCTTGCACGAAACAAGGCAAAGGAGAGTAGCTAGTTTTGCAGATAGCTTGTTGCGCGACAGGTACTGGTTATCCTTCCAATTCATTAGAAGTCTTAATTCCAAATAAACCTCCCTCAGATCAGAGTATTGAGGTTATGGTGATCTACTAAACCTAATCCCTTTCATAAGTCTGCAAACCCATGGGTGTTCTCCCACTAGTGTGTTGTCAATGGTATTGTGGCCTGCCAAGATAGCTGACCTAAAGGAATTGACTGCACTGTACGCCAATCCTGCCTCTGCCATTTCTGCCAAAAAATCCATTATGTGGGTAATTTCTGTCCCGATGGGATCCAATTGTCTCTCCACACACCAATAATACCACCGTCCCAAGGCCAAACTGTACCTCTTAGATGAGTCTGCGACCCATGCCTGATGGATGAATTTTCAAGCCTCCCATGAAAGGCTTTCGTCTTTCCATTATTGCCTGAAATCCTCCATGCCATGAGTGTTAAATGACCCTGAAGGACTATTGGATGAAAGTGCCCCAGGGGGTGCCTGATGATAGGCTGGAACGAGGGCAGCACAATTGGGAGATCTCAAGAGAGTTCCATCAGTATCAGGCACCATGCCTCCAAATCAGAGTTTTTAGGATCAATGGCGCTTTCTGTCCCCAAGTTTGTGCCGCTACTCGGGGAATCATCCGAATGGTCAGAAGGCATATGGGTTGTCCTTGGACCAGTCCCGCAGGGAAGCATCCACTGCCTCGGCTTCCGGATCCAATCTCAGGCTGTAGTACCTTAGAAGCTATTGGTTCAGCCGGGATGCGAAGAGATCCAGATCACACGGGCTGCACCTGTCCATGAGGGCTACATAGATGTTGCAGTCCAGTTGCCACTTGTTGCTGTCAGCTTTCAATCTCCTCAGAGTTCCGTAATGGAGGGATCCCAGGAAAATGGCCTAAATCAACAACGATAGTAGTCCCACTATCCTGGTTAGTTGTCTCAGAGTTAACCTGTCCCACCTGAGGACCTTGTAAATCTCTTTTTTCATTTTGCTGATCTTGGATGTTGGAAGGGTCAAGGTGGCTTCCTTTGAGTTAATAAGGAACTCCAGAAACGTTATCCTTTGAGTCGGATTCAGCTCCATCTTGTCCTTGTTGATGACAAAGCCCAGATCTCTCAGCAGAGCAATAGTTATGTTCAAATTGTATATCATTCGTTGTCGAGACTGATCCATGAGCAGGATGCCGTCTAGGTATATAACCAATTGTATCCCCTTGGTGCGAAGGACCTCCACCATCAGATGTAGTAGCTTGGTACAGTACCAGAGGGCTGACGAGAACCCAAAGGGAAGGGCTAGGAGCTTGAATTTTTGCTCCCAGCAGAGAAACTGTAGGTACCTCCTGTGCGGGGGTCGGTGGGGACCGAGAGATAGGCATCCCTGAGGCCCAGCTGGATCATCCAATCGTCCATTAACAGCATATCTCTTAGCAGATGGAGGCCCTCCATCTTGAAGTAGCGATATACCAGCCACTCGTTGAACTCTCTCAAAATCATTACATGTCTGAATCCTTTGTCTTTCTTCTGGACTAAGAAGATATTGCTTACAAACCCTACCAGATGGCATTTTGTTTTGTAAATCACCCCTTTTGCTAGCAGTTCCTTTATCTCTGAGTCTATAAGTAGTGATTCTTCATGTGAAAAGACCAAGGGCTGGGGACGTGCTCTCTGGGTGGATGTTTGATAGAATTCTATGTGGAAACCCCTGACTATCTGAAGTACCCAGGGGTCCGATGTGATCTTTTCCCAGTTTTGTGCAAACAATCTTAACTTCCCCCCATCTTTTTGTGAGGGGAAAAAGGGGGACTGCTTACCTGGTTGTCCTTTCTGGGATGAGCTGGAGCCCCTGCCTCCCCAGAAGGATTTGCCTCTTCCAGACCCTCTACTCAGGTAAAAGGGCCACTGCCATCCATCATTCCAGCCATTGTTTTGTCTGGCCTGGTGCTTAGGGGGGCCTTGGGAGGGTGTGCATCCAGAGGTGCATCCCCTGCCTCTTCTGTCTCCTGCAAAAACCTCCCCTGGGAAGATCTTTTTTATAGATTATTGTGCCTTGTCAAGGGCTGAGATGGTGGAGACAGATTTCCGCAGCTCCTTAACAAAAGGTTCACCGAAAAGAGGTCCTTTTGCCACTGCGGCCGCCTTGGATGTCCCGAGCTCCCCCAGCTTGGGATCAATTTTGATGAGCAGCGATCTCCTCCTCTCCACTGCCAGGACACAGTTAGTGTTGCCCAGGAGACAAACTGCCCTCTGGGCCCAGCCAGCCACTATATTAGTAGACATTGGCTTTCCCATTTGACTGGCCTGCTCGGCCATCTCTATAATCTTTGTGAGGGGACCTAGGACGTCCAGCGGCTTGTCCTGGCATGCCCTCCAGGACTGGTATATGCCTTTCTTTGGGTCCCGCGTATACATGCCAAAGAAGGTGCTCATTTTTCGGTCCCTATCTGGCGTAGCTGCCATCTTCCTGGCTGAATTGGGACTAGGGCATTTCGCTCATAGCCGCGCCTGGACCTCTTTATCCAGAGGTTGGCGAATCTTGCTTCCCACATACTACACCACCTTAGTGTCGGGATTCCATTTGGAGGATCCTGGGTGACACATCAATGCTCAATGCATGCATATCACGTACAGTCAGGGGTTGAACAAAGTCAAAAACCTCTCTCCAAATCATAGGTTCTTTTAAGAACTTATGAAGTGACAGCAAGTTGTGGGCCTTTTTTTCCCTCCTTTGCTTTGACATCTAGTTGGTAAGCTCCAGATAACTCCCAGTCGGGATGATACTTGAACAGAAGGATGACTGATGTCCTTTTAAATCGGGCCTTTGTTTTGAACTTATATGCTGTTAGAAATGGGGACTCTAGTTGGCAGAGGTATACACCTTTGTCTAAATAGGGACCACAATCCTAGTCAGTATAAGTTACACACAATCCAAATTATCTTTTGCCAACCCTCTACTAGCTTGGCACTGAGCAGTCAGGTTTAACTCAAAAGGCAATGTGTAAAGCATCTGTGCAATAACACAATGAAAACACCACCAAAAATACACCACACAGGTTTAGAAAAATATGTTATATTTATCTAGTTAATTTAAGGTCAAAACGATATAGATTCAATAAGCACAAGTTGAAATATCACTTTTGTGGGATTAAAAAGATTCTTAGTTTTAAAACTCAACAGTTGTCTCTTGTTTGCACAAAGTACCTGGTTTGCTTCAAAATTATTACTCATGGATGCTGCAGAAGAGGAAATGCGTGGAATAATAAGGTGTGCGTCTGATTTTCCGACGTGGCACAGACGATGCGTTGTTTCTTTCCATGCTGCAAGGGGCTTTGCGTCGATTTCTGGCACGCAATCTTGGTTTCTCACTGCGATGCAGGTATCTTTTGATGCCCAGGGACGAGGCGTGGAAATCCTGGGCGTGCGGGATGAAGTCACAGGCATTGCGTCGATCGGGTAGTCGATACGTTGAATTTTCTGTTGCACGGCAGGCGTTGCGTCGATTCTTCACTCAGGAAGTCGGGCTGTGCTTCATTCTGGCTCGGCTGTGCGTCAATCCAGTAGGGCTGTGCATCGAATTTCGAGTCGCAATGCAGGCGCTGCATTGATCTTCACTCTGGAAGTTGGCCTGCGTCGTTCTTACTCGGCTGTGTGGCGGTTTTCTCATTGTAAGGCAGGCTGTGCATTGTTTCCAGAAGGCTGTGTGTCGGTTTTTGGCACACAAGGAGTTTCCTTGAAGAGATGAGGTCTTTTTGGCCCGAGACGTCAGAAAACAGGAGGGAAGCTCAGTCCAAGCCCTTGGAGAGCACTTCTTAGCAAAGTCAGAGGCCAGCAAGGCAGCGGGGCAACAGCAAGGCAGCCCTCCTTCACAGCAAAGCAGTCCAGGTGAGTCCTTTGGGCAGCCAGGCAGTTCCTCTTGACATGTTGCAGGTTCAGGTACAGTAGTGTCTGATTTGGTGGGGTCAGAGGCCCAGTTTATATGCCCACAAATGCCTTTGAAGTGGGGAGACTTCAAAGAGTGGTTTTAAAGTGCACAAGGTCCCCTTTCAGTACAGGTATGTCTGCCTGGGTCCCAGTAGGGAGTTTGGCCGTCCATTGTGTGAGTGCAGGACACTATCCTTTGAAATGTAAGTGTCAGGCCCTCCACCCTTACAGCCCAGGAAAATCCATTCAGTATGCAGGTGTGATTGAGTATCCTGTGTTTGTGGTTGTCTGGGTGAAATGCACAAGGGAGCTCTCAACCAGCCCAGCACAGATGTTGATTGGAGACAGGCTGTAAGGCACAGATGGATTTTAAGTGCAGAGAAATACTCACTTTCTAAATGTGGCATTTCTAAAATAGTAATATAAAATTCAACCTTACCAATAAACAGGATGTTCTATTACCATTCTCACCATACTAAACATGAACTTTTTACCCCTTTCTGATCGGAAGCTACCACTCAAACAGTATATGAGGGCAGCCCTAATGCTAGCCTTTGAAAGGAGCAGGCCTCACAGTAGCGGAAAACAAATTTAGGAGTTTTCCACTACCACGACATATAAAACACACAAGTATATGTCCTGCCTTTTACCCACATAGCACCCTGCCCCTTGGGTTACTTAGGGCCTACCTTAGGGGTGAAATATGTAGAAAAGGGGGAGTTTAAGGTTTGGCAAGTACTTCTAAATGCAAAGTCGAAGTGGCAGTGAAACTGCACACACAGGGTCTCGGAATGGAAGGCCTGAGACATGGTTATGGGGCTACTTATGTGGGGGGCACAATCAGTGCAGCAGGCCCCCTGGTAGCATTTAATTTACAGGCCCTGGGCACATGTAGTGCTCTTTACTAGGGACTTACAAGTAAATTAAATATGCCAATTGGGTATGAGCCATTGTTACCATGTTTGAAGGGAGAGAGCATATGCACTTTAGCACTGGTTAGCAGTGGTAAAGTGTGCTGAGTCCTAAAACCAGCAAAACAATGTCAGAAAAGTGGAGGGAGGCAGGCAAAAAGTTGGGGGATGACCAACCTAAAGCTGTCAGGTCTAACATATGCAATTGAAAGTAAGAAAGCCCTCAACCAACTGCAGGCTGCTGCTCCCAATAGGAAGCAAGAAAACAGTAATGTGGGTGATGCCCTACGCACCTGCCAACAGTCCTGATTCAGGCATGAGACTCCTGTTTTCGAAGCCTAAAATGGCTTTATTTTAGGTGTCTCCCTCCTAAAATTGCTTCTGGGGTATAAGCATTCCACTGATTTTCTTTTCTTAATCCCCACTTCCCAGTTTGAAAATGTTGGCATGCATGAATATGTCCTGTTTTCAACACGCTACACAGGAACAAGTTCAACATATTTCACTGTGCCCAGCCTGCATCTCAGATCTGGCTGAACAATAACTGTCGGATCTGGGATCTGACTGGACCTCCCTCATTTGCTGCAGAGACTCAGTGGCACCATGTTTGAGGCCTGCGGTCTCACTTACCTACTCAATGAACTCTTGACTTTGTATTCAATTTCTATGCTAATAAATAAGCATTTCAAAACACAATGCTGTGTCACAGCAATAACTGTACTGGAATATGGTGTCCGGTGAAATCAGTAGCGTAACACAGAATGATGACCACGCGCGCACGTACACACACACACACACACAGACACTATAAGGAGGAGCCCCCCATCTATCCATAGCTCACAGATATTATTTCACCTTGCCTACTGAATGGGTGCCCCTTGGAGGTTTGAGAGGGGCACCCTGCACTGCAGGGATTGGTGTTACGCCCCTGAGTGACAATGAGCTGACTTGTAACCTTAACCTGTCCCAGCAATCTGACATGAGCTGATTTTTTGAGTGGCAAAGGTTTTATTATCTCTACTAACTCGACACGAGCACCAGTTACATTACACAAGGTCACATTCATTTTTTAGGCAAAGGAATATTTGATGATTTCCCCTCATAAGATGTTGATCTAACAGGAGACTCAACCCTGGTTCCCCAGTCCGGAAGTCGGCAGCTCTGGTCGCCAAGTCCTTTAAATGTCAGTGCGTTTGAATAGCACTTGCCACCCACTATGATGCATCAGAGTGCATTTAGGGTCAGTATGCCGCTCCTTGGAGTTTTCTGATGGGAGCAAGCCTGTCATGTGGCCTGTATGAATAGTGTGTTAATGTTGTTCTTGAGGACCTAAGTTGTGCTCTTACTATGGTGTGCGACTGCTCCTTAGGCCATGCTTTAAATGGGCAGGTACTGTCCGGTACGGAGTACTTGTACTTTTTTAATTTGAAGTGTAGAATACCTGCACATTTCAGCACAACTGCAGTATAATTAATAGTAAGGTACTGCACTTCTCTGGAGCAGACAGGTACCCTAAGTACTGAGTACTTGCAGTTTTCTACCTCCATTTAAAAGCACTGACCTTAGGCATGAGGGCAACGCTGCAAGGAGCGAGGGATTGGACGTTTAAGCAGCGAAGACGAAAAACGGAGTGTGCGAGTACACATACTTTGTTAAAGGAGTCGGACAGGAGCGTAACGGAAAACATACGATTTATAAGGTGAAATCCTCCCCCGCTGATGTAATTGTGAAAATAAGTACTGGCAAAGGCAATCATTTTTCATTTTGTATGTGGGTGGGAAAGCTCAGTTCCTACATGTAGTGCCCTGTATAGAGTTCTGCTGTCAATCGGTGTCTGTATGTCTCGCGCTCAGCACCCATCACTTGCACCCACAGATAGCGAGACCACACACGCTGGCCCACCACTTCTGCCTACGGGCTATCGCGTCACGCGCCCTTCTATTTTCCTCGCTTACAGCGCCCACGCAGGGGCGTAAATGTGCCATGCTGGCACGCGGGCTCCTCCCTCATGCCTCTTTGGTAACAATAACCCCCGCCCCCCTTCAACATCTTTCACCGCTTCAGTTGTTGAAGTGTTTCGAAAAGAATGTGAACTCCGAGCCTTAGTTAAATAGGGGCGGGGCTTTGACTGTGTGGGCGGGACATGAGACGTGGCTGAAAAGAACACAGTAATCTGCAACTGTTTTGTGGCCTTTCACCTTCAGGTAGATGCTACATATACAATATGACGCACACACATTAAATGAAAAATAAATGCAAGATACAGTAATCAGTGTGAAATGCACTCACGTATCACGAAATCTTGATTGGGTAATGCGATCAAAGCAGATTATGGTGTGTGTAACCAGGAAGACCCAATACTGGATCCTGCTTGAGGCAGTGGAGTTAAGTGAAGTGTTTTTCACAGTGCTATGAGGTCCCAATCTGTGACTGAAAACAGGGTAAATATGCAAGTTATTTCTTTTTAAAACCGTGTTACATTACCAAATAACCGCCATTAAATAAGACTTAAACTGGCTCCCATGTCTTTGTGTTCTATGGTACTTTCTAGGACTAGGTAAAGACTTTTAACTCTCTTGCAAAGCAGGAACGAAAGGGGAACAATAGGCCAGGACTTAGCAGCCACTGGGTTTTCCAGGCACCATGCAAATGTTGATCAGTCCATATTTATGAGCCATTGGTTGTTGCAAGTGTCACTCCTGATGTATGAAGTTTGCCCTCTTTACTGGCACACAAACAATTCATTGGTGCAGAAGGGATGAGCCCTCACTTTGAAGAGGGCACTATTTTCTTTATGTGTTGTGCAGCTCTCTTGAAAATTGGGTGATCACACCTCCAGGCGTTTCCTGGCCAGCCTGATAGTAAAGGCTGAAATCTGTTGCCCCCTACTGCTCTTTCAATGGGTGTCTTTGTCGTACAATTACAATGAACAAGGATAGAGCTTGTGGCATTTGGATGCTCCCAATCAAGTAGGAAGAAACTGACTACATTAGAAGTGGAAACGGGAGGACATTGGCTTGATTAGGGGAGAAGTTGCCAAAGTATTGGCTAGATGAGTTCTCATTCCTCATTAAATGCTGAACTCTGAAGCCTGTAGGTTGGCCTACGATTGGCTGGGAACATTCTACCAGTTGTTGACAGGTTGTGGTGTCCTGGAATGCTTAGTCTGCCTACAGTCAGCGGAGTGCTGCGACAGCAGTGTATGCTGCACCAAAGGAAGAAGAGCTTTGCTAGAGCTCTGTAGGAATCGTAGAACTATATAGGGAATCCATGCTATAATTGGGGGTAGAGGCACATTGCTGGAGCACCCTAACGTGGTGCTGGAATAGCTGTGTCAGCTACAAACCAGGGCACATACGTATGCCTAGGGTTATGAGAGTGTCATGGATCCATGAAAGGCGTGCATGTTCTAGGTCAGGGTAGAGGTACATTGCTAGAGCTCTGTGCATATCATGGTACAATGAAAGGAGTGCATGTTCTAGGTTAGAGTAATAGGTACATTGCTAGAGCACCCTAACACGGTGCTGGAATAGGATTGTCAACTACATACCAGGACACATGTATGGCTAGGGCTATGAGTGTATCATAGGTCTGTGAAAGGAGTGCATGTTCTAGATCCACTTTGAATGGCATTGCTGCAGCTCTGTGTACATTGTGGTACTGTGAAAGGAGTGTATTCTCTAGGTCAGCTTTGAGTGGCATTGCTAGAGTTCTGTGCACATTGTGGTACTTTTAAAGGATTGACTGTTCTGGGTCAGGGTAGAGGTGCATTGTTATAGCACTGCAAAGCGGTGCTGGAATAGCAGTGTTAGCTACATACCAGGGCACAGGTGTGTGGCTAGGGCTATGAGTGTATCATGGGTCTCTGAAAGGAGGGCATGTTCTAGGTCAGCTTTGAGTAGCATTGCTACACCTCTGTGCATATTGTGATACTGTGAAAGGAGTGCATTTTCTAGGTCACGTTTGAGTGGCATTACTAGAGTTCTGTGCTCATTGGGGTACTGTGAAAAGAGTGCATGTTCTAGATCAGGTCTGAGTGGCATTGCTAGAGCTCTGTGCACACTGGGATATTGTAAAATGAGTGAGTGCATGTTCTAGTTCAGGTTTGAGTGGCATTGCTAGAGCCCTGTGCACATTGTGGTACTGTGAAATTAGTGCAAGTTCTAGATCAGGTTTGAGATGGACTGTTAGAGTTCTGTGCACATTGCACAACTGTAAAAGGAGAGCATGTTTCATGTTAGGTTTGAGTGACATTGCTAGAGCTCTTTGTATATTGTGGCACTATAAAAGGAGTGCATGTTCCAGGTCAGGTTTGAGTGCCACTGCTAGAGCTATCTGTACATTGTGGCACCATGAAAGGAGTGCATGTTCCAGGTCAGGTCTGAGTGGAATTGCTAGAGATCTCTGTATATTCTGGTACTATGAAAGGAGTGTATGCTCTAGGTCATGGTAGAGGTGACCTCGTGAGCTCTGTGTATATAATGGTACTATGAAGGGAACGCATGTTCTAGGTAAGGTTTGCATGGCATTGCTATAGGTCTGTGTATATTGTGGTTGTATGAAAGGAGTACATGTTCTAGATCAGTTTTGAGTGGCATTGATAGAGCTTTGTGTACCTTGTGGTACTTTGAAAGGACAGCATGTTCTAAGTCAGGGTAGAGGTGCATTGCTAGTGTTCTGTGCAAACTGTGGTACTATGAAATAAGAGCATGTTCTAGGTAAGGTTTGAATGGCATTGCTAAAGCTCTATGCACATTGTATAATTATGAAAGGAGTGCATGTTCTAGGTCAGGTTTGAGTGGCAATGCTAGAGCTCTGTGCACATTGCGGTACTATGGAAGGAGTGCATGTTCTAGGTCAGGTTTGAGTGACATTGCTAGAGCTCTGTGCACATTGCGGTACTATGGAAGGAGTGCATGTTCTAGGTCAGGTTTGAGTGACATTGCTAGAGCTCTGTGCACATTGCGGTACTATGGAAGGAGTGCATGTTCTAGGTCAGGTTTGAGTGACATTGCTAGAACTCTGTGCATATTGTGGTACTAAGAAAAGAGTGGATGTTCTAGGTCAGGTTTAAGTGACATTGCTAGAGCTCTGTGCATATTGTGGTACTATGAACGGAGTGCATGCTCTTGTTCATGGCAGAGGTGTGCTGCAGAGCTCTGTGTATGTCATGATACTATGGAGGGAGTACATGTTGTAAGTCAGGTTTGAGTGGCATTGCTAGGGTTGTGTATATCATGGTACTTTGAAAAGAGCGTATGTTCTAAGTCAGGTTTGAGTGGCATTGCTAAAACCCTGTGCATATTGTGGTACTAACAAAGGAGTTCATGTTCTACGTCAGGTTTAAGTGACATTGCTAGAGTTCTGTGCATATTGTGGCACTAAGAAAGAAATGCATGTTCTAGATCAGGTTTGAGTGACATTGCTTGAGCTCTGCACATAATGTGATACTATGAAAGTAGTTCATGTTCTAAGTCAGGTTTCAGTGAAATTTGCTAGAGCTCTCTGCATATTGTGGTATCAAGAAAGGAGTACATTATCTAGTTCGTGGTAGAGGTGTGCTGCAGAGCTCTGTTCATATCATGGTACTGTGAACGGTGTGCGTGTCCTAGGTCTGGTTTGAGTGGCATTGCTAGATCTCTGTGCATATTGTGGTACTATGAAAGGAGTGCATGTTCTAGGTCAGGTTTAAGTGACATTGCTAGAGCTCTGTGCTTATTGTGGCACTATGAAAGGAATGAGTGTTCTAGGTCATGTTTGAGTAACATTGCTTGAGCTCTGTGCATAATGTGATACTATGAAAGGAGTGCATGTTCTAGGTCAGGTTTCAGTGACATTGTTAGAGCTCTGTGCATATTGTGCTACTGTGAAAGGAGTGCATGCTCTAGTTCATGGTAGAGGTGCGCTGCAGAGCTCTGTGTATATCATGGTACTATGAAGGGAGTGCATGTTCTAGGTCAAGTCTGAGTGGCACTGCTGGAGCTCTGTGTACATTGTGGTACTGTGAAAGGAGTGCATCTTCCAGGTCAGGTTTGAGTGAAACTGATAGAGCTCTCTGCATATTATGGTACTATGAAAGGAGTGAATGCTCTAGTTCATGGCAGAGGTGACATCTAGAGGTCTGTGTATATCATGGTACTATGAAGGGAGTGCATGTTCTAGATCAGGTTTGCATGGCATTCCTAGAGGTCTGTGTATAATGTGGTGCTATGAAAGGAGTGCATGTTCAAGATCAGGTCTGAGTGGCATTGCTAGAGCTCTGTGTACATTGTGGTACTGTGAAAGGACTGCATGTTCTAGGTCAGGGTAGATGTGCATTGCTAGAGCTCTGTGCACATTGTGGTACTATCAAAGAAGAGCATGTTCTAGGTCAGGTTTGAGTGGCATTGCTAGAGCTCTGTGCACATCGCGGTACTATGAAAGGAGTGCATGTTCTAGGTCAAGTTTGAGTGGCAATGATAGAGCTCTGTGCATATTGCAGTACTATGAAAGAAGAGCATGTTCTAGGTCAGGTTTAAGTGACATTGCTAGAGCTCTGTGCATATTGTGGCACTATGAAAGAAATGCATGTTCTAGATCAGGTTTGAGTGACATTGCTTGAGCTCTGTGCATAATGTGATACTTTTAAAGGAGTGCATGTTCTAAGTCAGGTTCCGGTGACATTGCTAGAGCTATCTGCATATTGTGGTATCAACAAAGGAGTGCATGCTCTAGTTCATGGTAGAGGTGCGCTGCAGAGCTCTGTTATATCATGGTACTCTGAACAGGGTACATGCTCTAAGTCAGGTTTGAGTGGCATTGCTAGAAGTCTGTGCATATTGTGGAACTATGAAAGGAATGCATGTTCTAGGTCAGGTTTAAGTGGCATTGCTAGAGCTCAGTGCTTATTGTGGTATTATGAAAGGAATGAACTTTCTAGGTAAGGTTTGAGTGACATTGCTTGAGCTCTGTGCATCATGTGATACTATGAAAGAAGAGCATGTTCTAGGTCAGGTTTCGGTGACATTGCTAGAGCTCTGTGCATATTCTGGTACTATGAAAGGGGTGCATGCTCTAGTTCATGGTAGAGGTGTGCTGCAGAGCTCTGTATATATCATGGTGCTACTAAAGGGAGTGCATGTTCTAGGTCAGGTCTGAGTGGCACTGGTAGAGCTCTGTGTACATTCTGGTGCTGTGAAAGGAGTGCATGTTCTAGGTAAGGTTGAATGGCACTGCTAGAGCTCTGTGTACATTGTGGTACTATGAAAGGAGTGCATTTTCTAGGTCAGGTTTGAGTGGCATAGCTAAAATCCTGTGCATATTGTGGTAATAACAAAGGAGTGCATGTTCTAGGTCAGGTTTAAGTGACATTGCTAGAGCTCTGTGCATATTGTGGCACTATGAAATAAATGCATGTTCTAGATCAGGTTTGAGTGACATTGCTTGAGCTCTGTGCATAATGTGATACTATTAAAGGAGTGCATGTTCTAAGTCAGGTTTCAGTGACATTGCTAGAGCTTTCTGCATATTGTGGTATCAACAAAGGAGCTCTGTGCTTATTGTGGTATTATGAAAGGAATGAACGTTCTAGGTAAGGTTTGAGTGGCATTGCTTGAGCTCCGTGCATAATGTGATACTATGAAAGAAGAGCATGTTCTAGGCCAGGTTTTGGTGGCATTCCTAGAACTCTGTGCATATTCTGGTACTATGAAAGGGGTGCATGCTCTAGTTCATGGTGGAGATGTGCTGCAGAGCTCTGTATATATCATGGTAATACTAATGGGAGTGCATGTTCTAGGTAAGGTCTGAGTGGCACTGGTAGAGCTCTGTGTACATTCTGGTGCTATGAAAGGAGTGCATGTTCTAGGTAAGGTTTGAATGGCACTGCTAGAGCTCTGTGTACATTGTGGTACTATGAAAGGAGTGCATGTTCTAGGTCAGGTTTGAGTGGCACTGCTGAAGCTCTGTGTACATTGTGGTACTATTAAAGGAGTGCATCTCCGAGGTCAGGTTTGAGTGGAATTGCTAGAGCTCTGTGCATATTGTGGTTCTATGAGAGGAGTGTATGCTCTAGTTCATGGTAGAGGTGCATTGCTAGAGTTCTGTGTATATCATGGTACTAAGAAGGGAGTGCATGTTCTAGGTCAGGTTTGCGTGGCATTGCTAGAGGCCAGAGTATTTTGTGGTGCTATGAAAGGAGTGCATGTTCTCGATTAGATTTGAGTGGCATTGCTAGAGCTCTGTGCACACTGCAGTACTATAAAAGGAGTGCATGTTCTAGGTCAGGTTTGAATGGCATTGCTAGAGCTCTGGGCACATTGCAGTACTATGAAAGGAGTACATGTTCTAGGTCAGGTTTAAGTGGTATTGCTAGAGCTCTGTGCACATTGTGGAAGTATGAAATGAGTGAATTCTCTAGTTCATGGTAGAGGTGTGCTGCAGAGCTCTGTGTATGGCATGGTTCAATGAAGGGAGTGCATGTTCTAACTCAGGTTTGAGTGGCATTGCTAGAGCTGTGTGCATATCGTTGTACTTTCAAATGAGTGTATGTTCTGGGTCAGGTTTAAATGACATTGCTAGAGCTCTTTGCATATTGTGGTACTATGAAAGGAGGGGATGCTCTAGCTGATGGTAGAGGTGCGCTGCACAGCTCTGTGTATATGATTGTACTATGAAGGGAGTGCATGTTCTAGCTCAGGTTTGAGCGGCATTGCTAGAGCTCTATGCATAACGTACACTGAAAGGAGTGTATGTTCTAGGTCAGGTTTGAGTGACATTGCTACAGTTCTGTGCATATTGTGGTACTATGAAAGGCATATATGTGCATGTTCTTGATTAGATTTGAGTAGATTGCTAGAGCTCTGTGCACATTGTGGAACTATGAAATTAGTGAATTCTCTAGTTCATGGTAGAGGTGCACTGTGGAGCTCTGTGTATATCATGGTTCTAGATCAGGTTTGAGTGGCAATGCAAGAACTCTGTGCATAACGTGGGACATTGAAAGGTGTGTATGTTCTAGGTCAGGTTTGAGTGACATTGCTGCAGCTCTGTGCATATTGTGGTACTTTGAAAGGAGTACATGTTCTAGGTCAGGTTTGAGTGACATTGCTAGAGATCTGTGCATATAGTGGTACTATAACAAGAGTGCATGTTCTAGGTCAGGTTTGAGTGGTATTGCTAGAGCACTGTGCACATTGTAGAACTATGAAATTAGTGAATTCTCTAGTTCATGGTAGAGGTGCACTGTGGAGCTCTGTGTATGCCATGGTGCAATGAAGGGAGTGCACATTCTAAGTCTGGTTTGAGTGGCAGTGCTAGAGCTCTGTGCACATTGTGAAACTATGAAATTAGAAAATTCTCTAGTTCATGGTAGAGGTGCGCTGCAGAGGTTTGTGTATACCATGGCACAATGAAGGGAGTGCATGTTCTAAGTCTGCTTTGAGTTGCATTGCTAGAGCTCTGTGCATATCGTGGTACTTTGCAATGAGTGCATGTTCTGGGTCAGGTTTGAGTGGCATTGCTAGAGCTCTGAGCATATTCTGGTACTATGAAAGGAGTGAATGCTCTAGTTCATGGTAGAGGTGCACTGTGGAGCTCTGTGTATAGAATGGTACTATAAAGGGAGTGCATGTTCTAGGTCAGGAGTGAGTGGCATTGCTAGAGCTCTCTGTATAACTTTGTACATTAAAGGAGTATAGGTTCTAGGTCAGGTTTGAGTGACATTCGTAGAGCTCTGTGGATATTGTGGTAATGTGAAAGGAGATCATGTTCTAGGTCAGGGTTGAGTGGTATTGCTAGCGCTCTGTGCATATTGTGGTACTATGAAATAAGTGTATGTTCTAAGCCAAGGTTGATTGGCATTGCTAGAGCTCTGTACACATTATGTTACTATGAAAGGAGGGCAAGCTGTAGTTCATGGTAAAGGTAAGTTGATAAAGTGCTGTGCATATTGTGGTTCTATGAGAGGCGTGCATGTTCCAGGTCAGGCTTGAGTGGCATTGCTAGAGCTTTGTGCATATTGTGGTAATGTGAAAGAAGATCATGTTCTAGGTCAGGGTTGAGTGGTATTGCTAGAGCTCTGTGCATATTGTGGTACTATGAAAGAAGTGCATGTTCTAAGTCAGGGTTGAATGGCAATGCTAGAGCTCTGTAAACATTATATTACTATGAAAGGAGGGTATGCTGTACTTCATAGTAGAGGTAAGTTGATAAAGCGCTGTGCATACTGTGGTACTATGAGAGGAGTGCATGTTCTAGGTCAGGGTTGAGTGGCATGGCTAGAGCTCTGCGCATACTGTGGTACTATGAGAGGAGTGCATGTTCTAGGTCAGGCTTGAGTGGCATTGCTAGAGCTCTGTGCAGATTGCTGTACTGTGAGAGGAGTGCATGTTCTGGGTCAGGGTTGAGTGGTATCGCTAGAGCTCTGTGCACATTGTGGTACCATGTAGGGAGTGCATACTGCAGACCAGACTATGAGTGCATCATTCGAGCTCTGTGAGTGCTATGGTGCTGACACTGGAATGTGTACTGCAGGCAGGGTAGAGGCCCGTCACTGGACCTCTGAGGGTGTTAGTGCTCTGGAGCACAGTTGAGTACCACAAACCCGAAGTGAGGCACCTTGTTGTACCTATGTATGCACTATGCTGTCGGAATAGGAATGCGCGCTAGAAGTAAAGAGAAAGAGGAGCATTGCTAGAGGCCCACGATTATCACAGTACTATGAAAAATACATGCTGAAGGTACTCGTGCATCGCTAGAAGGGTGGCACAGTATTGTGAAAGCAGTGCTTACTGGAGCTAAAGAAAGGCATGCATCACTGGACCACTGTGAACAATATGATGCCATGAAAGGAGCCCATGCCGATGCAGAGGTGCTTTGCTAGAGCTCTCTGAGTATCTGAGTGCTGGAATAAAAGAGCATTTTGCAGAGCAAGTCAGAGCTGCATGGCTGGGGCTCTCCAATCACAGGCCTGGGAAATGAATCACTGCTTGAGATGGTGCTGGAGGTGCATCGCCAGAGCTCTGTGGGAAGCATGGTACTGGAACGGGACTGCCTGCCAGAGGCCAAGGGGAGAGGTGCTTTGCTAGAGGCCTGAAGGTATCATGGCACTAGGAAAGCAGTGCATGGAGTTGGTCAAGGAACAAGTGCAGCACCGGAGCCCTGTGAATAGTATGGTTCTGGAACGCCATGGGTTGCTGAAGCATGAGGGAGGAAAGGTGAAAAAACATGTATTGTATACCCCAGATATGGTGAAACTCCCTTGCCAAATGTTTGTACAGGAAAGTGTAGTGATGACAGTAATTATAGCATTAGAAGGCTTAGATTTACATGGACATGTTCTACATATTCCCAGAACTCTGGAATGTTGCCAGGTCCTTTATGAAATAACAGCATGTTGTTGGCCTCATGCACGTCATTTCTTATTTTTTTAAATATGTGATATCAAACTAAGGGCCTGATTTAGATATTGGCGGATGGGTTACTCCGTCACAACGAAGATGGATAGCCTGTCCGCCGAAATCTAAATCCCATTGCACATAATGCTAAATATAATTTCGTATACATTTGTAATTTTATTACTGTATGCCTGATGGTTGTCTTGAGGGAAACCTTAATCTCAATACAGGAGGTTTAGCATAATTATTGTAACACCATCCAATGCTAAGGCTTGATTGGTTAACTAGGAAATGTATTCAGAAACCATTGGCCTGATCTGTTTATTATGAAACGTTAAGACAAATGACGAAAGCTTGATTATTTTACTATGTAACACATATGCTAAAGCCAATAAGCCTTTAACAGTGGATTTTTTTTTGCACCATGTTAAAGTCTGCAGTCGGGTATTTTGATGCAAGAAATCTTACATATTACCCTTATAGGGAAAGGTTTTGGTTACCCTATTTAACAAACCCTCCAAGTAGAAGATTTGCAATGTAATATGCCTTGCTAGAATTTCTTCAGAAGGCTTCAAAGGATGAGCTGTCGGTCAGGACATTGCAATGAAAAAATTAAAATAATACACATACACAACTGTGGCATCAGAACCTCCGTAGGTAGGCAGAGCAGAGGTCAAGGGCCTGAGATACTACCTTCTATTTATGTGCTGGTAATGGGAGCGGGTGCCAGAGCTTGGTTCTTAAGGAAGGTCGAACTCAGCTACTTCAAGAGAGTTAAGTTGAAGACAATTCAGGCGGCATTTAAGATCTGCGTGCAGGTCAAAAAGAAGTTGTGAAGAGGGCGATATAGGTGATAGACACCTCTGTGGCGAAACTCAATTTTTCCAGCTATCTTTCATGATAAATACTGTTCCAGGTGGGAAGAATTTGGGGTAGAGATGCTGTGGGACCTATTGAAGCTTATCCAGCTGAAATCACATGAGGAGTTAAGAGGTGGAATTCGGGTTAAAACAAAGACATTTCTTTAAGTATCTGCAGATAAGGAATTTTGTGATAAAAAGGGACAGGGGAGTCACTTCAGTAGGGAGGGAACCAATATTGGATCAGCTCGGCTGTGTTTGGTGCTGTAACATAAGGCCGATTTACGATGGTTTAATTAAGCTAATGCTGGATGATTTGGAAAAGCAATCAGAGAACTGGGGTAGGAGGGTGCAGTCCAGGAGGCTACGCTTTCTGGAATCATTGGAGATGGCGCATGAAGTACTATCAGCTGGTTTGAAGGCCCAACACCATAAGACCCTGTCTAATTTATATTACACCTCAGCTAAAATAGCCAGCTGGCAGAAAAGACCCGGGCGAATTGCTCGCGCTGCGGCAGACATGAGTCAGATTTAGGACATAAGTTTTGTAACTGTAGAAAATTGGAACCCTCTAAGCAATGGATCATCTGGCTTTTAAATACAGATCTCACTGACACCCCAGCGTATGCTCTTGGGTATAGCTAACAAAGTAGTGAAGGGCAGGGGAAATCTGTACTCAACTCAGATCCTCCCACTTATAATCAATGGTTGGTGAGGTTACTCTCAATGGTTCATCTGGAGAGTAATCTGAATCAGGGCAAGGAGCGTAAGGCAAGGAAGAGGGCGGTCCAGATTTGGGCTCCGGTCGTGGAGTGGCTGAAGAGAATGGATGTTTAATTAATTTCATGGGTGTTTGTAATTGGTGGATAATGATAATTATTACAGCAAGCAGATTTGTTGATAAATATGTATTGGAATCTGTTTTGAAAGAGATAAGCAGGATAATGAGTTATAAGTAGTAAATTAATCCAGAGACTCATATGAGTATGTTATTATTAATGAGTTGTTATCACTGTCATCTTTTTATGATTAATCCCCCTCTTGAAAAATAAAATACATTTAAAAAAAGGCATCATAGCCGGATGCAGTGACAGTCAGTCTCTCATAGTGTGATATTATTAGACCTAGCCATATGCAAATCAGCCATAGGAAGAGGCTAACTCGAAGAGCCAGGCGCTCTCCGAACTGGGGCACAAGTAACCTAAAACCAACTTGCTGATTTGCATATGGCTGGGTCTAATCTGAGGTGCATGGTGGGCAAAAAATAATGATCTGGGATGCAGCTCTTAGTAAATACCAATGACTGAGATAAATTCAAGTATTCCATTCATCACTTTTGTATTATTCATTGTAATGCCTAAAGTGCAACAGGTATGTCCGGACATGGGTCCCGTGCTAGCAGTGCTACTGGAAACAAGCTACACTTGACTGAAGAGACTCAAATAGGCTGAATCTGACCTTGGGTTTTTTGTCTTCTGGTTCAAAGGAGACCTGGTTTGGCAGTTCGGGATGGACTGTTCCTGTTGAAGTAGAACCCAAACTGATTTGCACTTGGCTGGTACTAATCTTAGGTGGAATGGTGGGCAAAAATAGAGATGGACTGCCAGGCAGCCTGAGTAATCACCAATGGCTGGTAATAATTCAAGCATTAGATCCATCACTTTTTGTATACTTTAGTATGTCATCCTAAGTGGAACAGGTATGCCATCACCTGGGCCCCTTGTATGCTGTCACTGGCACCAAACTATGGCCCATATTTATATTTTTTTAGCGCCGCATTTGCGTAATTTTTTTTACGCAAAAGCGGTGCAAACCTACAAAATACAATTGTATTTTGTACGTTTGCGCCGCTTTTGCGTCAAAAAATGATGCAAACGCGGCACTAAAAAAGTATGAATACGGGCCTATATCTGGCTGATGAGCTAATAATAATGGCAAAACCAGTCCTGAATTGCTTGTGGTCCAGTTCAAGGAGGACCTGACCTGGCATTTCATGCTGGACCTTCCACATTGGAGCAGGGTCAAGACTAATTTGCATATGGCTAGGCCCAAACTGAGGTGGCATGGTATTCAAAACAGCAATGGACTGGGGTGCGACCCCAAATAACTCAAGCATTCCATCCATCACTTTTTTTTTCTTATTCTTCGTTGTGTCCCTGAACTACAACACATTCACTCTAGCACTGAGACACAACCCTCAGAAAGGCAACACTTCCCTAGTACTGCATACAGAAAAAAGAGTGGCTATGTAAGATGTTCGCACCTCCTATCAATGTATGTATTATAGTCAAAACAACATCGACATCATTATTCTGCTGGTACTACAAAAGGGTGTCCAACTGGTGAGCATACAGCCACAAAGAATGCAGGTAGTATCATATGTAAAACATATGGTGCTTGAAAGTTCAGATCTGGTGTCTGTTTCTGAACTTCCCTAGTACTGCAACACCACCCTGCACTGCAACATCAGTACCCCTCACTGTAACACTGCTGACAGCTGGGTCTCCTCCTACATGCCATCACCACACACACACCCTGGACTTTGTCCCCCACATGTTGCAACACATTTAACTTCTGTTCCCCAAAACCCCACAACATTCGCCATGCCTCACCATCACACTAATACTCGATATCCTGCAGTATTGTGGTCCAAAAACCACACTAGCATCCCCCACACCACACTACTACACTGAAACCCAGACTACAACCAGCAGTACTCATCAACCCTCTCCGGCACAGCCCTAGCAGCATTCAGCAACATGGAGTCCAGGACAGATCCGTCTTTCTGCACTTATTCCATGGCATTACAGCACTCTCACCTATGCACTACCACCCTGCTCCCCCCACCTTCACTCTGGCCGCCTACAACACTTTATTTGGACTGTCAACCACAACTGCACTGGTGGCCACCAAATCTGCATTACCACACCATCTCACGCCCAACACTCACACCCACAAAAACAGCAGCTAACCCAATGAAGAAATGAGCAACGAACACTTAAGAGGTCCGACGTTTGAACACACTTTAACCAAAAATGACCTGAGTAGGCTTCCGAACAGCGATATAGTGACCCGTCACTGAATTACAAACGTCTTTCAGTGCAGCGTAAAACACGGTGATTCCAATGCCAAACACGTACAATGAAACAAGGGCACTGAGGCGGCATGTGTAGCGCCTGCCAAGGATCACATGTTGTGGCCGGGAGATTCCACAAGTGACTCAGACGGGCACAGGCGGCTGTTGCGGAGAAATCACATGTCTTGCAAAAATAGAAAGCCCAGTGAACTGAAACCAGACAGTTCTTGATTTGATCCACCGAGCGGAAATAACGAGCATTCTGTTTTCATAGCGGCCAGAACTTCGACACCAGGCGCCATGCTGTGGACTTGGTTTTATTGTAAACAGGTCGGAGATGTTGGTGCTGGTCCAGCAGCCATCCAGCAGCCACCCACAGCCATGCCGCTAGGATGTATTGAGTAACCCCCCGAAATACCCGAGTAGTCAGATACGCACAATACCACCATTGTTTTTGGCTATGTCCAGGGCTTTAAGTGGGCCGGGTCCCTCCGGGTCTCAGGCCCAGTAGTTTTTTAGAAAGGACTTGAAACGGGAAAACACTTACGATTTCTGAACAATGAATGTAATAAATGTTCAGATAATCCATCATGGCGATTTAGTTCCTGTTCTATATTTCACATGTTTTACTGGATCTCGCACTCCATTACAGGTGGATGTTTATATTTCTTTTTTCGTTCAGCTTCTTACTCTTGAATAGCGCTTGATTTGAAACGAGTCGCCTCCTGGTGTTTGAAACGGGAATGATTAAGGGTCTAGAGCTGAGACTGAAGGGATGTAAATTTCTCAAAGCGCATCTCAGTGGGTCAAAAATGTGTTCAGAATACATGATCATCCAATCCTTGGCCTCTCTGCAGAGCACACACAGACAACCATTGGGTTTTAGGTGTATGTCACTTAGGCCCATATTTATACTTTTTTAGCATTTGCGCCGCTTTTTGACGCAAAATCGGCGCAAACTTTCAAAATACAATTGCATTTTGTAAGTTTGCGCCGATTTTGCATCAAAAAATGCCGCAAATGCGGCGCTAAAAAAGTATAAATATGGGCCTTAATGTGTTATGATATCTGGATGAATGCAATAGCAGAAAGCTCAGAGAGACACCAAAATATGGGTCTCGGGTGGCACACTAAGGGAATCACAGAAGTTTAGTTTATGTGGAGGGGTCACACCCATAACTACACAAGTCATGCCTCTTTTAGAGACAGCTACTTGTTTGATCCCACTTAAATCCTGGCTATGTCTGCAATGCCATTCAAGTCCTCCACTCCCCTGGAGGCCCCATAAGAACTATCAATGAGGAAAGTTGTAGTTGGGGGCGGGGCTCAGCATCCAGCCAATCCATGGAGTGGGAAAGGTCTACCAGTTAGAATGTGGAAGGTGGGGGTTTGGAGGGGAGGGCCCGGTGGGGAGGAAAGTCATATTCAGAGCTTACCAGGGAACCTTTCTTCTGAAGAATACGTGGCCAGTGGTGTATTTTAAAGCAAGGTGGCCCAATAATATTGCTTTTCGGTTAAAATTTCTTTCTGAGGTTTAAAGATTCGACCTCAAGGAATTGTTGCAGTTTGAATGTCAAGTTCTGCATTTTAATACACATTACACCTTTACCCCAATAGGATTTGAAATTTTGTTTTCTGGGTTCACGGACAGTCAATGGCAAATGAGGCACTGGTCCTCACGCATGACATGGAACGCTTCCCACATAGGACCAAAAACAAATACAACATCCTTCCACCCACACACTCCACACGGTGTAATGTGCTACCCATGTAGTCAAGCGATCCAGCCCTCCACATCCAACAGTAAGAGCTATGCAAATGTTGCAATACAATAAAACACGATACTCCGAAACAGACTGGGTAGTTGCATTGATAACAAGCTTTGAAAACAACTTTCACAAGACATTTGGGCATCCTTCCCCAAAGGAAGTTGACAATTCGTTCCACATAATGCATTTTAGGCACATTTAAGTTTCCGATCTCTCCTTGGTGATGTCACTTCCCCTTTTACTCACACTTTAAAAACATTACGTGCACCATAGCCCTGAATGCTACTAGTTTTAATCATATGTGAACGTCTTCGGCAAGAGGTAGATTTACAATCCTAGTCTCAACCCCATATGATATTTACGAGAATACTTCTCTTTGGATCTGAAATAATTGGTCCCAAGACAGTAAATAAACACATTTAGTGGTTTTCATCTCAAGCGATGTTCCTATTGACCTAAGTTAGGCATCGCCGGGGGATCAGCAACTATTACCCCTGGCTTGCCTCCGACGACCCCTAGCACTGTGCCTGTGACCCCTACCCTCAGAGAACAGTAACAAACTTGGAAAACATTTATTACTGCAAGTGGAGTGCAGGCAAGTGAAAATGTGTCTTTTGGACTCCTGCTGCCCTTTAGCATGCGCAGAGAGCAGGAAAGACAGGAGAGAATAGGAAAAGGAAAGAGATAAAGAGAGAGAGGAATGGTGAGTGGGAGGGAGAGAGGGAGGGAGGGAGAGAATGAGGGAGGGAGAGAGAGAGAAAGGGTGGATGGGAAATGGATATAGAGAGAGCGAGAGGAAAGGTGAGAGGAAGAGAGGGAGAGAGAGAGAACAGGGATAGAGAGAAAGAGTGGATGGGAAAGAGATAGAGCGAGAGGAAAGGTGAGGGAGGGAGGGAGAGAGAGAGAACAGGGATAGAGAGAAAGAGTGGATGGGAAAGAGATAGAGCGAGAGGAAAGGTGAGGGAGGGAGAGAGAGAGAACAGGGATAGAGAGAAAGAGTGGATGGGAAAGAGTTTGAGGGGATTACGAATGTAAGAACAGGAAGAGACGAGAGCTCAGGAGACAAGGGCAGGTATGTCAGTGCATGAGAGAGAAGGAGACAGAGGGATTCATGAGACACCAGAGAGGGGTAAGAGATGTGAAAGATATATACACAGGTGTAAAAGAATGACACAAGTGAGAATGAAAGGTGATAGACACACAGGTGACAAAGAGACAGCTGAGAGTCAGAGAGAGGGGGAGATCAGTCATAGGGGTGACAGCAAGAGAGATGTGCTATAGATAGAGCCACATGAGAGAGGGCTAAGAGATCCAGACAGAGCGGGAAAGACAGGTGTGAGAAAATAATAAAGTGACCGCTCCGAGGCAGAAAGAGGTGATCATTGTGAGATACAGCTCGGAGACAGGCAGGCGAGACAAGTAATAAAGAGGCCGCAGAGAGGGTGGGGAGACAGGTGAGAGATGAGAGACTCCCGAGAAAGAGTCTGGTGAGAGAGATGTGGCAGAAGGTGGCGAAGACAGCCGAGCTGGGTAACAGGGTGGAGAAGGAATGGTCGGCGTGAGAGAGGTAGGTGCGCGATAAAGAGACAGGCTAGACTGACAGCCCAGAGGAGCGGAGGGATGGGCAGGGGAGACAGCCATTGCTGAAAGAAGGGAGACAGTTGAAAGAGTGGTGGTGGAGTGAGAGGGGTGAACGGGTGACAGCGGGTATACAATTTAGAGAGCCACAGGCGTGTTAGAGAAAATAGTTGAGGGAGTAGCGGGGACGAGGAAAGGTGAGAGAGGCGGTGGTGATATTGAGATAAAGACGGGGGAGAAAGACAGATAAGGGAGTAAGAGGGGGGAGGCAGGTGAAAGGGGTGAAAAAAGACAGGGACGATGAGAAAGTAAGATGAGTGAAGGGAACACGTGGATTATTAGGAGACCAGAGAGGAAGACACGGTTGACATCGAAGGGAAGATAAAAGGGTTAGGAACAGAAAGCGAAAGACGAAAAGACAGGTAAGGAAACGGTCATAGCAAAGATAGACAGTTGAGAAACAGACCGCAGAGGGGAGGGTGGCAGCAGTTCCAAGGTCATATGACATCACTTCCTGTGAAGTCATTGGAGCCAAAGAATACATGATGTCAGTTCTACCCCTGGTATTTTTTAGTACATCGATGTCTATGGATGCCCCTCCTGCTAACCATACCCTCTCCCTCACACCTTCAAACCATTGCTAAAGACCAGCTAATCTCTCACACAGACAGTCACTGACACCCCAGAAGCCCAGCTCCCTCCTCCCTGTGGGCGCACAGCTACCGGTAACCATCTGGGGGAGTTTCATGCGAGGTTGGACTTTAAACATTGTAAAGAGGCTGTGCTGTCTCTGGCCTATCTTAGTATTTATTGACTAGTGTATGCTGATGTGTGACTCATAGTCATCCCATGATTATTATCACTGCCACCCACCTTTCTCTCTCTTAGTTGCTCCTGCTGCTTATCATTTATTAATTTCCTTCTCTCCCTCGACCTCTTTGTGAGATGCCTAACTCTTGTCACGCCTAAAGAACTGGTACTCTGGCTGGTGAGAGATCAATGTCATGTGAAAGAGCCACACATCCAAAAGACTGCTTCCATGTTACTGCAGTTTTGTGTCAAATTCTTCTAATTTCTTTGACCTTCTTTTGGAGCTGTCCCTCCTCACTGCCATAAGATGAATGTATGTTGGCTCATGGAGCTGTACAAATAAGCAACATAGCATCTTAGGATGCTCAGTCAAAGACTAAAGTCCCTTTGCACTAAAATTCAAAGTTAACATTTTCTTTAAAGAACTTTGGATTTCTTGCACTTTCTGTTTGTCTGGGTCTCGTTTTCAAAATGCCACGTTTTCATTCTGTACACAGTGGTAGGCGAGAAAACAAAGAAAGCATTCATAGGAGATACTGAGCAGAAATATACCATTTCGTTGGCCTTCTGACCATCATCTTGCAAAGGCCCTTCTTCTCTGTCAGCCATTTCGTGTTCCATTAGTCCTTCATCCCTACCTCTTCATCGAGCTGTGCGTCAAGCCTCAGTTGCTCTATTCCTTCGCCCTTACGCCCCTCACCTACCACCCTCCTCCCTTCAGGTCTTACTACATCACCTATAACCAGACACATTTTTCACTTCCTTCTTGCTACAGCCCCGGCCCCACATCACCTCCTGTCATCTCATCCCACCACTGTGCCTTCAACATTTGATTTCCCTCCATCACAGTCCTTCCACTCCTTAAATTCCCTCAGACCTCATCCTCCACACCACTGTGCTTTTGTTTGCATCATCATTCTCGCATCAATCATCTTCTCCTCGTGTTATTCCACCCAGCCTTCTCCCCTGATCCATCACCACAAAGTGTTTCCTGAACTCCTAAAAAAACCTGAGAGGGGATCTGTTCAATGAACTCCAACTAATTTTTTGTGTGTGACACATGTACAACAAAGTCAGAAATGTGGTCAGTCTAACTGTAGGGAGAGCAAGTTGCAGATGCTTGGCATGACCCCACCACAAGTTTGCTGAGAGCTTTCTGGCTGGGGGTCAAGGCCTGCCTGTGGGCTGACGACCTTTATGGTAATGCGGTTTCAAAAGCATATGGCCACCTTTCTGTCCCTTACTCTATTCTCTAAGTATCTTTTTCTCTCTTTTATTTCCTGAACTCCCTTCTATGTCTATCCTTCCCTCTTTTCCTTTTTGACTAGCTCTTCCTTTCTCTGTATCATTTCTTTTAATCTCCACTGTTTTCTGGACAATTCAAAAGCTTTGCCTCACTCTCAAGACTAGAATCTATATGGCCTTAGTGTCATGTGCTCTGTCATCAACAGGTGTAGTCGATGCAGAAGTTATTGCAGAGTATAATTTACCAAGTACAGAAAGCACATCAATGCATCTGGTCTTTCAGATTATGGTGAAACTGTATTGGTCATCAAAACCAGCACAACCTATGTCCAGATAAAATTGGAGGCACCTAGGTTGCGTACAGTGCTTTTTATAAGTGCATGATCTGTAAATTAGGAATTATTAAAGTATTATAGCTAATTGTAACTGGCACAAGTCAGTGTTGTTTAGGTTTTTCATATGATCATGTTCTGTCGGCAGATTTGAGCAAGGTGAATATTACGCCATACTACTAATCCAACAGCAGTGCTTTCACAGCACATGTTCCTATTTAAAAAAACACGGAACACAGCGAGTCAAGTTAAGTTTCTCTCAGAATCTCCACCATCATTTGCTCAAGGTTTGGCATTGTTGTCCCTTTTATTTAATGTGTACATCAGGCTCGTGCTAGAACTTATCAGTTCAAAGGGTTTTCAATTCAAGCGCAAATGACCTGTATATTTATTTTCAAATCAATGACCAAAGGGTACAATTACTGACATCACACCAAGTCTATGTGAGATCAGTGAGTAGCAAACAGTGGGATAAGTGAAAGTAAAAACAAATGAGGCTATTCTTTTGGGCTCTAAACAAATGCGTACCCACTGCTCCCTCTTTCAAAAATCCCACAATTTGAACTCACAAAAACATTTAAAGCAATCAATATAAAAATGTTCCAAAGTGTACTATTGGGCCAGTGAGTACATTCACAGAAAGGACTGTAGGATATTGGAAAGCTGAGGGCTCTGTTGAAGAGAAGGGAGTGGCTCACGGTCAATAAAGGTGGTATAGACCTGCTTCATCTACCTTTCTGTTTCTCCCTTTTTAATTTAGTACATTCTACCCTCAGTGGGTGGAGTGTTCTAATAGCGTTATAGTCCTTTTGCCCCAGGCTATACCTCTAGCTAAAGACCTCTTCCTCATTAGAGGCTAAGAGGTTAGGGCCTTTAACTGTTATAACCCTCAGCAATGGTCTAGAACGCTTTATTTCATCCATGCAGAATCCGCACAGTCACATTTACCAAGTGCAACTAAACATGTACAAAGTGAAAGGACCACAAAAGAAGCCATGCTGTCTAAAAAAGAAGACAATATTGCATTTACATGCACAATATAAATATTCACAGAGGTGGCACATTAAGGCACTGAACAACATTCTCATCTGCGCTACACAACTCTGCTTTGAATGTCATTATGGTTTTGCCAGTATTGCTAGTAAAATATTGATATCATAGGGTTCTGCATTCCTAGGGTGAAATACCACAGTTTGCCTATTTTAACCCTGAGTAGATATTGCCTATCTTTCCCTGGTGAACTCTTAATAAGGAAAAATGCTCGAAATGGCAGTATTTCTGCACATCCCGGAATGCTGGATTGCAGTTTGTCACACACATCTGGATTAGTGCATAACTCAGAATGAGGCTCTTAGTCACTGGTTGTATCATCATACAGTTTCTAACGCAGGTTAGGTGTGCAATGGGCGAAATCCACAGGTTACGTTTTTTTAAATAAAACACGCAATAATACTACACAAAACCCTTAACTAATTCTGACTGATCCCGACTGTTCATATTGGATGACATAACTGGGCATAGTTCACACAGGATGAAGCTACTTGTGGAGTGCTGTTATTTTTTTTAATAAAGAAACCTTCACAGACACATTGCAATCCTATTTGGAATTTTTAGGAGTGATTTGACAGAGCAGCTGTCTGGTTTACCTATTGTCACTTGGCTTCACCCAGAGAAGTACAACTCTGTCACGAAAGGCTATTGGTTGTTTGTTGTATTATTACGCCCTCCAGGAACTGCTTTTTTTGGAACGCACGAGGAACTATTTTACATCTAAAAAATACACTCAGTCATAACACAGTTTGTTACATTCAATTCTTTAGTTCCTATATGCACTCTGTACAAAAAGCAATACTTTTGCTCATTTTTCCTGGCATCCGGAAAGCTAATAATTGACTTTGATGTGATAAACTGCGTTTGTGCATTCAACACATCTAAACAGCATTTTGTGAATGCCTGTGTTTATATACATTGGCACGGTAAAGCTTGACCTTTTGGCTTTGCCAATGCTTGTTCCAAATATTGTAGTCTGCACTGATCAACTTTAAGTGACTGGTGTGTTTTTCATTTAACAACAGAATATGTAGTTTTGCATCAGAAGATTGGAAGGCTGAGGTAGCCCCTGCTAAGATTCAAATGCATGAGCATTAGACACATATCCGAGGACAGTGCACGTAAACCACACCTATACATAGGTCTTCACACGTGTGTATTAAATAGACCTATTGTTTTTATACCTTCAGAAGGCACTATTTATTTTATTAGGATTATGTTTACACAGGGCCGCACGTTATGAAAGACTGCCCAGCACTATGAAAACAATCTGAATTAATACTGAGATGTATGTTCCGATTACTAATGCTGTTCCCATTCCATATGCTTCGGATATAGCATGCCAGTCAAAGGTGCAAATTTCACGGGGCCTACGCCAACTTTCAGTCTACCAAGGTTGAAGTAACCATTATCAGTGAGTTGGTTAATGATGACATTGTTGTGTGCAGCGCCATTAAGCCTCCAGGCTGAGACATAGCCAAGCTCCAGGGGATAATTTCACTATAGGTGCAGCAGGACATAATTCTTCGGCCAAAATCCAAAACCAGTAGAAAGTTGTCTGGTTGTTGCTCTTCTTGCAGTATTACCGTGTGCTTTTTGTCCCTTCAGTAGCCGTAGCGGTATTGTAAATCGAGCATGGCTCATCTGTGCATTACTGAGATCTGGAGGGACGTCCCTAGAAATTGGCTGGTCTTTAACAGGGTTAAGCGGTGGTGTGATGTTTGTCAAAGCACGACTAGGATGCAGTCCTATCAGTGCACATTGAGAGCAGTGCCAGAAACAATCACACAGATACACAAACACAGACAAACACACGAACAAACGCACACAAAAATATACTGCCACAAACAGATACACAAACACACATGCTCAAACACACACTGATGCACAAACCGATACAACCAGACAGACGCAAAACAAACATTGTTACTGTAGGACTACCTGTAAAAGATTTTGCTATTTGTTCACTTTTTATTGACATTGTTCCGGAGATGCACAATTTCTACCCATTTTAAAGAATTTTCTAGGTTGCATAGGAAAAATAAAGTTTTAGGCCCGATCTTGACTTTGGCGGTTGGGCCATAAGTCTTCCGCGGGTGCAGTCTGGAGGACACCGACAACTCCGCGGCCTCACAAGTGGCGTATTAGGATATCCCCGTGGGGCTGGCGACACAGTCAGTGCAACCGGCATTGGCTCCGGCGTGCCGAAACCAATGCCTGCGCCACAGACTGCACAGCCAGCAAGCCGTGCATGGCTGACAGTGCACACACCAACTATACTGGCGGGGGGCCCTCGCAATGCCAAAAACATGGCCAATTGCCATCCTGTGGACTGCCATGAAAAGGTCAGCAGAAAGGCAGGTCGTCATATGGACGGCAGAGCCACTGCCAGCACCACCTCTATTTTCCGCAGCTCTCTCGACCAACGCCGTTGCGGTGGGTCAGGAGTTGTCGGTGGTGACGGTCTTGTGGCAGTACGACTGCCACCATCCAAATCGGGTGGTCGGACCGCCGAGAGCTTGGCGGTCGCACTGCCGCAGTTGGTACAACGGTCTTGGGACCGTAGTACTCCTAATCGGGTCCTCAGTCTTGCGCCCCACCACATTCAAACTTCAGCAGCCACTGGCCCCCATTACTCTGGCTAATTCACACACAATGCATGTGCTACACTGACAACACCACACACCCATGCTTTACACACACTCATTCCATGAGTGCATACTGGGGTGTAGCTTCAGGGGGTGTTTGGAGGTGTTTCAACCCCCCACTAACAAATGTAATCTGTAGTACATAGTCAGGTACAGGTGCTTTAAATTGGGATTTGTGATGTGTTTGTCGGATTACACTTGGTATTTTTAAATGCCCACACAAACACGCACATTCATCTCTGTTTTAAAGATCTTAAAATGGTTGATTTTACAAAATACTGAGTTGTGAGTACCCCGACAATCCACTCCCCTCTTCCTTCCTACTGGTTCTCAAGGCTCCCATCTACCCTGCTTCTCATATAACGTTTTTTAACCCACATGATTGTCGGGAATTCTGAAGCTCATCTTTGCAGTAATAAGGCAAAGAGAGGAGAAAAAGTATCAATATAATTCCTTAGTAAAGGTATATTATATAACACGAACTTCTCCTCCTCCTCCACTTGACTGCTCCCCAGTGGTGGCTTATGTGAAGGCTATAACATGCAGCCAGGCTACCCGGATCCAGAACAGGACCCAATTAAAAGGTCAAAGGAATAAACACCACTTCACACTGTACAATAGGATGAAATGCTAAAGAATGGCTGTGGCAGGGAAAAGCCATAAATCAATCTTCATATGAAGTGTTGTGACCAAGAAATCCTAGAGTCTAAAGTTTGCAGGGGATCCAACCCCATGGAAAAACACACAAGTGATGGGAGTGACAGCAGGTGCAAACTGGAACATCTGCAGAAGAGGACCCTACCAACATCTGTTGCTAGGAAACAACCATTTGTTTATGTTGGCTTTTGTAGAAGAGAGTAGATTGATGTGGGGTCGTTTGCATGATGTTTGTGGGATGCACACATGTATGGAAGCTTGACAGCTATATTTTATAGGTCACAACCAGTCTTAGAGCGTGGGTGTCTGATTCTGCATTGCTTGGTGCATTCTTAATAATTTGACAAGGGAGAGCAGTGATAATTGCCCAATCGAGTAAAAATAATCAATATTATTCCAGGTACTTCTCATCATCGTGAATGGATTCCCTCACAACTCATGGCCTTGACTTTCTCTTACCATCAAGTGACATTGCACGATAGTAAATAGGATGTCTGGTGAATGCTGGAAGTATTTATAGGACTACAACAAGAAGAGTCTTTATTATCAAAACATATTTTTGTGAAATAAAATAAAAAATTGGTGGGAGTATTTTTATATGTGGTACGACTCCAATGTGACGTCTGTGGAAGATCTGAACACTGACACAGAGCAATTTGGAGTGCCAAAAAGAAAAATGATATCCCATTGTTTCTGAAACAAATGCCTTGAAACACATAGATAGCCTCAAAGGGAGGGAGTGCTGGGGTAGGAGAAATAATAGCATCATAGCTGCTCACAATTGTGCTTCATAACTTGAATTCCTCTAAAAATAGTAGAGCAGAGTCCAGCTCTTTTCATGCTGTGGTGATGTGTCACCCCAATTTAAATACTTAATTTTCCTGGAATTCTTGATTTCCCATTGGACCAAAGGGTGTCTCTAAACAATCTCTTTATGCTATTTTCCCTAAATTGTGAGAAGGGGTAAAGTACCATTGGGAAGATTCATATTGCAAAGGTATGTCAACGATGAATTGAATGAAAAGGTAGAACTTGGCCTGTCAGAGCCTCCATCTCTAGCTGAGGAACCCATAGTCATAGGGGCATGAGAGCCTTAAAGAAGATGAACTTGTTCTTGCCTCCCTACCTAGCACTTTCCATTCCAGTGTAGAAGGAACTTAGCAACCAAAGCGTGGATCCAGGTAGGAAGCAATGCTAGCTTTTTGCTTGACAGCCAAAATAACTGACTCCTCCCCATAAACCTGAGGTTCTGTCCACCAGAGCCTGTCTACCATAGCCAGATCTCCTTACTAGTTTAAAAACAATGGGATAGATTCAGGAGAAAATGTATTTTAGAAACCTCCTCCAAAATATCTAATGACTCATCCTTTCCTTATACCAAGTAGCTTGGCTTCACCCCCTGCAATTAAGGATTAATCTCTCATTGGAGCAAAACAAAAGATCAAAACAATGTGGCTGGGCTTCCGGACCAACACAATAGTATCTGGGTTTTCAGAGTAGCCAAAATGCAAGCCATTTTGATTATATTATGTAATGTTATTTATTATATGTAGATTGTGAACATTCACCGTGGCACTTTGGCACTGTGGGGTAATAGAAAGAGCATGCCTGTGATGGCTAAAAGTGAATATAAGGAAAGACCAGAGGGAAGATACTATAGCAACATATAACAAAGGTACACCACTTTTAATATTTTTATGGAAATCTAATAGAGACAACTACGTTCACTGCACTACAGTAAGTTTATTCCAAGACTTGGCAACTATGATGGAAAATGTTTACTCAGCAAAAGTGGCTGCACATCCTTCGGAATCTGCAACATCATTTGCCCAGCAGAATTGAGTAGTGGGTTCAGAACATAAAAGTACGTTGGATGGCATAAAGTCAAAGTACCCCTAATAGATAACATGATTAAGTATAAATTAACTACCAATCTGAAACAAATTCTCATGCATGTGAGAAATCAAGGCAAACCTCCCAGAGTGGGACTGATATAGTACTAAGTGTAGAATTATGATCAATTTCTTCTGGCATTCAAGGTACGCCGAGTTTCCAAATTCTACTTCAAAGTGTACCACAGCATTTGAAATGGCAGCACAGGGTTATTGACCAATAGTTGTCTTACACAATATCGACCACCAAAATACCAAACTACAGTAATATCCCCACAAAAATAAAGTTCTCCAAAAAATTGTGACCATGAACTTAAACACAAAATACACAAATATCGCCTACAAAAATATCACCATAATAAATATATAAAATCCCATAACATCAAACACTAGAATATAGAAAAATAGCTTCATATCCTTAAATATACACAAAAAGACAAAAATATCAAAAACAATACTATCAACTTGAACAAAATAATGTAACATAGTTAACATAATTAACATAATTTAATATCAATTCAATTCAATTTAATTCAATTGTCTTTATTCGGTCAAAATGTAGACCATTAAAGTACAATCAACCATACATCAGTACATAAAAAGAAGAAAAACGAGAAAGAAATAATAAAAAAAGCTCCTAATAAATACAAAAAACAGGAACAACCTTTGGTTTCTTCATAGTCTAAGAGAAATAAATAACAGGAAACCTCCTTGTCTACTTACAAACCGATCGTCAGCACATTTCAGCAAGCTCCTGCTAGAAGATATTGGATTCCCATTCACAGCTATTTGAAATGAGATGTGCTTTTAACCATTAATACATGTATAAATACATAGAATCAAGACTTCAGTATAAAAATAATTTTGAGACTACTAATATAAGGTTCAGTATACCGTTAGCCTAAAAAGGAAAAACACATTTTGTAGCCAAAACTACTCTTATTAAAATAATTCTGATACTAACAGTCTAAAGTGCAATGTACTATCATACGGTAAATAGATTTATGAATAGATGCCATATCTGAGCCGTAAGTCATAAAAACTGTTTTGATCGTAACAATCTAAAGTGCAGTGTGCTATAATACAGTAAATAGATTGACAGATAAGTGCTTTATCTCAGCCATTGACCATGAAAACTAAAAATAGTAAAAGCAAATGCTGTTGTTATCATAATATTGTCACTATAAGTTATAATAAAATTTAATGAGAAAATGTAATCTCTAAAACCATTAAATAGAAACAGGAAAAATGGGATAAACCATCCAAAAATCATAACCATCTGTTGTTCCCCACTATACCTGCTATAAAGCTCAACATTGGAAGTCAAACACTGAGAGTGGCCCTTAACGAATAGACCAAGCTGCTGTCAAAAATGTAGTGACCGTGCTTACAACCAATGTAGACGAGTCATATTTACAAATCCTATAGGCGTTAGCTCGGTCATATAATAGCAAAGCTTTACACAATGGAATAATCCATTTCCCCCTGGGATTCTTATATAGGGGGCAAAAAAACAGAACATGTTCGATTGATTCCTCCAATGTATTACATTTTGAGCATTTATTTGCCTCGGAACTGTTCTTCGACCATCGAGCAGTAAAACTGTTGACTGGTAAAGTTCCATATCTAAACTGGAGGAATAGACCACAGGCATAAGCAGGTATTGGAAGGTCAAGAAATTTCTCAGGCCATGGTTCTTGTTTTACAAGCAGGAACTCAGAAGTTAATCGGCCCACCCCGTTACAATGAAGGATCTCCGCATTGGCCCTCTCCCAGTATCTCTGTTTAACTAATGAAATAGCATTAGTGGGGATCGACTTGGGTTTTGCCCAAAAATGGAGGAAGGCCAATTCGCCCCAGGCCAGTTTCATCTCCCTCAGCCAGCTGACCTTTTTCCAGCTATTCTGGGTCTTAATGAGATCTTTTATTGCCTCTCGAAAAGATTCCAGTTCTTCAATTTTCCATATGCGGATCCAATATAAGAGAGGTCTCAGACCCGCTACATCTTTAATGCTATTTGTTCCGAGATCAAGTCTGAGAGGGATCATCGGTGTACCTTTCCCCAACCTGGTTACATACCTGAGAAAATAGTTCTCTTTAATTTGGAGAACATCCAAATGCCTTTGAGAACCCCATAGCTCTGCCCGATACAGTGCAGCACCTCGCATTTGAACTTTATATATTTCAAGGATAGGATTCATGGGCGGACTGGCAACAGTCCTAGCTTTACGTCCTAGGGCCCCCCCTCTTTGGCATATTATATGGGCCCCTTTTCTGATAGCTGCGACCCAACTGCCCAAATCCATTAATATGATCCCCAAGTAATCATACTCAGTGACCCTTTCCAAAGGAATGGAATTCATTATAATGGTCGCTTTAGCTTTTGTTCTCCTGGAGCTACATATCATAAGCTTGGTTTTGTTAACGTTAACTTCCAAACCGAAATCTTTGCAGAACAAACAGAATTGGTTAGCAAGATTTTGCAATCCCATAGGAGTTTTGGCTAGTAGGATGGTGTCATTCGCATAGAGCAGACCTGGAATTTTCTTGCCTGCCAACTTGGGCGAATCATTATTACAGTTGGTTAAATATTTAATATAGTTGTTTATATATAAAAGGAAGAGGGTGAGTGCTAAGACACAGCCTTGCCTAGCTCCTCTTTCGATAGCAACTGGGTCAGATAATTCACCATACTTACCGCTCCTGATTTGGGCAAAGGTACTGTCATGAAGTCGAACTATAAAGTTTAGAAGACCTTTAGGGACACCCATATTAGATAGCGTCAGCCAAAGTTTGTTCCGAGGTACCAGGTCAAAAGTCACTCTGAGATAAACAAAAGCCACGTATAGATTTCCACCTCCAACATCCACTGTTTTCCATTTAATTGCTAAAAACCTTAAGACCTGGTCTATTGTACTAGTCGCAGGTCTGAACCCTGCCTGTAAGTCGGAGATGGCTCCATTCTCTATTATCCACTCTTCTAAGTGGAACAAGATCTGCTTTGCAAAGAGTTTTTGGAGATTATCGAGTAGGCATATTGGGCGATAATTAGAAGGATCGCTAGGGCTGCCTTTTTTAAAGAGGGGAACTATCTTGGCTCCCTTCCATGTCCGGGGAATGGATGCTCCTGCTGCAACTGCATTGCAGACCAAGTTCAGATAAGGGGCCCAGATTTGGGTGTTCGATTCATAAAGACCACCAGGGATTTCTTTGAGACCCGGGGCCTTCACCCACTTCAGAGAGGTTATTGCTGCCTTGGTTTCTGCCAAGGTGAATCTAATTGGTAGTACAACAGATTTCCTGGTTTCAACCAATTCCCTGGAATTTGATGCATCTGCCTCTGTATAAAGATACCCAAAGTGTTTCACCCAAGCTACAGGGAGGATTGAGGTACCAGGTGGAGGACGGGAGTCACCACAATTGCTTGAAATCAGTTTCCAGAACTTGGAGGTGTCATTAGCTCTTGCAGAATCCAGAAGAGGAGCCCACCTCGCTTCTTCACAGCTCCTATGGGCCTTGATAAGTTCCTGTTTATAGCTCTCTCTTGATTGCCTTATAGGCTCTCTAGCCCCCCTTCTCAGATCCCTCAATAGCTTAAGCTAAGCTTCCCTACATGAATGGTTAAACCATTTCTCACTGCACTTATTCCTTGTTTTGGCAGCCGTCTCTTTGATGAAATGATTTTGGAGAGAGTTAAATAAATCTAAATGTGCTGCTATAAGCCTATCCCCATCCTCATGTAACTGGAGCATATGCTCCATTCGTTCTGCTAAAAGGCTGTATATCGATGTAAGGGAGCCCAATGTAGAATTAACAGCATTCCACTTAATGTTGCGTTTGTTATTGGTCATGGCAAGCTGCTGTACATAATCCTTATTGTCAGAGGCTTCTAATATAGGCAGCAAACCCCTAGTACATAAAACTAGTGGTTCATGGTCGCTTTCCTCATGTTCCATTACCATCATATCGGCCATATGTCCCCACAAACAGATATCTAATAAAAAATAGTCGATATGGCTCCTATAAGCTTCTCGCCTAAAAGTGGGGCAAGGTTCAACATCTGAGTGAGAGCGGCCATTACAGGCACGAAGACCGTATGCAAGTGTGATGTCAACAATTTGGTAGGCTGTTCTGCTCATTCTAATACTTTTATTCGATGTTAATTGCAGAATACCCCAATAAATATCCTCTTCTACGTAAATTTCTTGGGCCACTGGGCAAGTCTCGAAAGTCGTATTGAAATCCCCTGCAACTATGATATGATGAGTTGTTGATTTGCTGGCTAAAATATTGTCTAATGCAGTCAAGACATCAGACTCACAATTGCTACCCATACTCCTGCTATATATGTTTACTAATAATAGGGGTTTTTCCTTATGGGTCGATAGTATTAAGCCTTGCAGATCTACACTGCCCATATCTATTTCTTCGACCCAGCAATGAACCCATATAAGTAAGCCACCTGAAGGTCTCCCAGAAGTCGCCTTAAAGGCTGGGACCCAATAACTTTTAAAACCACATCTATACTTGGGCTCCAAGGCCCATGTCTCTTGCAATAAGCATATCTTGTGCTCATCTATGAAATGGCCCCAGTCAGGGATTCGCATTTTATACTCGAGCCCGGCTATATTCCAGCAAATAATTTTTGCTGAAATATCATCTCGGACTTGTAATGCGTCAGTCAAAGTTTGAGGAGTGGTAGATGGGTTGCTCATAGAGTTCGTGTTACACGTTACGACTGTCGATGAACAACTCCCAATAAGTCCCCTTGCATCTTTGTCTCCAGTAGTATCCCTGGCCCCTATAAGTTCAGGGTCTGTTATATTCCATCTAGTTGCTAGAGACCTTGTGTCATTCTGGGTTAGCATTATGGTTTGGGTAGGGCCCCTAGAATCCACATTTAAGATCAAAGTTCCATCTAGGTTTCCTACTCTGGTTCTTTCTTGCTCAATGACACTGGAGATGGTGCATTCCCTAATAGTTGGTCCTAACCTCTGGATCTCTGAAGTGTCCTGTACAACATTGGCTTTATGTCAGTCCACATCTGTAAGGATAGATGGTGGACGCCTACGTTCAAACTGGTGAGCATGTTGCATTTGGGGGCGGGGGGGCCTCTAGGATCGGGTATTGACCCACTTAGGGTACATTTGGCTACTGAGGGATAAAAAGCTGTAAGTCTACACAAGGAGGCACCTCCTGCTGAAGGGCCAGTTCTACATGAATTTGTTAAAAGTTGCTGGATCAAGGCGGGTGAGTCACAGTTAACAACAATGCAATCCCCTGTTCCAATCTTATTCAATGGGCCCACCCATCCCACCCTCCTCACCATTAATATAGAGGGTACCATACAAAAGGCAAAATTAGCATTAACATGCAACCAGTGTGTAACCTTGTTTATCAATTCAATATATGTTTCCAGGCTATTTGATCGAGATCTGGGAACGTTAGTGATTACAAGGACATATGGGCAGGATTCCGGAGGCAGATGTAAGACTCTAGACTGACCCCCATGATTGTCTAAACTGATTCTGCTGGGCTCCAAGTCCCTCTCTGTGGTGCCGTATTGATGATGCTCGCGAGCATGAACAACTTTGCTGGAATTAGTCACTGTATTAATAGTTGGAGCTACTCCTGCATTTCCCCTAGAAATGGTAGCTGTTGCTTTAACGCAATTATCATCTGAGTTAGTATGCAACCTGGCAATCCGACCCATCTCTAATCGGTGAGGGTAGTCACAACGGTCCTTGAGTGACAGAAAACCCTCACCTACATTTACAGAGGTCCTGTCATTAGCACCAGAGGAGTGACCCAAAGTAAGGGGATGACAGTGGGATTGTGTGTCACCTTGCAGGGGGGTATCAGGCATATAGGGCTTAGTAAGCTCTCATTTCTCCTCGATAGCTTGAAGTCGCATTTCAATAGGATGCAATCTCTTGATGAGTTCCTCCCTTATGTGCTCCATTATACGTTCAAGCGCCAAGTGGGCGGCGGCACTTTCTTGTGATATTGTAAACCTGTCATTCCCAACTTTGTTGGTACTCATAGTACGGGCTCATTTGTTCCTCAGATTGACCTCACCACACTTTCTTTTCCCTTTTAGGTTAGGCTCTGAATCGAATACTAATGCTCCAGCTAAAAGAGCCAGAGTCAACTGGGCAGATTCTACTGATATAGCCTTATCCAAGGTCACTGAGGTAGTCTACCGAACATTTTTTATATGAGCAGCTGGAGGGGATGCCATAACTGGATGCGTGTCTTGGGACTGCTGGAGGTGCAGGGACTGCAAACGAGTTTGTGATAAAAATGGAGGCTAGGGGGTGGAAACTGGTGATGTTGAGATGGATAGGCGGCACTCAACCAACTCTATCTCTTTGTCCAAGGCACCAACTGCCTTTTGTAGTAAACCATCGAAAGTTTTATTATTTCTAGAATTATCTTGTGCTGCCACCCCCTTCCGTCTGCCCATCTCTCACCCTCATGTACTCCCTTTTCTCTTCTCCCTTCCATGTACTTTCCTCACTGGTTGCTCTTCTCCCCGTCCACTGCCTCCTCTAGGGTGTATGTAAGGGGCTCAGAGAGGCACTTTTGGCTCTTGGCACTTTTCTCACCTTCAATGATCTCAAGTCTTCGCGCTGCACAGCTTCTCTAGTTGGCCCGAGTCACTGGGGCTTCTGGGCATGAATTAAAGAATTAAAGAGGGGTGGCCCGGCCCAACCTCTTACGATCGCTGACAGCGCAGACGGGCCCACGCTTTGTAGTGCCCGCGATACGAACGCGCCCCCCCACCAGCAGGCAGCAAGAGAGAATCCTGGGACGTGTAGTTCCTCCTCGAAGTCAGGGCAACAATGAGCAGCGGTGCGCGGTGCGCTTTGTAGCGCCCGCGAGACGAAGGCGGCCCCCACCAGCAGGCAGCAAGAGGGAGTCCTGGGACGTGTAGTCCCTCCTTGAAGTCAGGTTGTTTTATAGTCAATTAGAATGTCTTTATCTAATTTTCCCAGGATTGCGGATGTATGGAATATGTCCTCTCTTCGTCAGTAGTGGAGCTTTACTCTCTTTCCCTCTTTTGTTTCCATGGGTTCTTCGCAATCATACTCGTCCAATGGAGGAGGAGGAGAAAACAGAGAAAAAAGCCGGTTTTAGTAAGTATTCTTTTTTTTAATGAATTTAACTGTTTCCTCTCTGTATCACTCTTGGTGGTCTTTTCTCTTTTAGTCCACCGTGCAAGGTTAGCTCCCTCCCATTCTCTATTCCTTCTTTCCTCTTCTCGTACTTGTGGTTAAATAGGATTGGTTGTGCAAGGGGGGGGTTGGCTGTGAACTATGTCGAGTGAATAAGTGACGGCAATAATAAAATGCAGTAGTACGGTGACCCCCAGTTAAACCACTCACTGCCCGCTTCCCCACCCCAAGTCCCAACCCTTCCCTAGGCTTGTTCCCACCCGACTCCCACTGCTCGCACCAACCGGCAAGGCCGCACTCCTCCTGGAATGCGGCCGGCTGTTGTGCTTCCTCTCTCCTCACGGTAGTTGTAGCCAGCTCGGCTTCCACGGATCAGAATGGTCCCACACTGCTCTGCGCTTCTGAGTATCTTTGTCCCACAGTACCGGCAGGGTGGTATCAGAGGCAGGGGAAGGCCCATTCACACAGGAGCCACTGAGGTCAGCCTGAGCCCTTGAAAGCCTCTGGGCACTCTCCTACGGCGGCACAGGGTGGGGCTGGAGCCCAGGAAGGGAACGGCGGTGCTCCGGAGCATCAGGGGGAGAGGAAGGCAGGGAGACGGCCCTCAGGAGGTGACGTGGCGATCCGCACGTACAGCCCAAGCGGGACCAGTTACCTCAGCCTGGCATCTTCAGTCTTTGATAAACTGCTGATACAAAGTGTTTGAAAAGGGTAATACTTGAATCCATGTTCACAAATAAAACCTTCTGAATGTTAAGAAGAACAAGCCCTCTCGATTTGGCAATTTGATCCTGAATTTTCTGTTAAATTAAAAAAAAAGAAAAAATAACATAAACTCCCCAGAAGTCTTCAAATTTAACTCAGGAAGCATCAATAATCAACCTCGGCTATACCGAGCACTACAATACGTATTTATAAGGTTTCTGCAGCTTGTTTGGAATCCGTTCCTTTTTAAAAAAAATATTGTGTTTAACAGGTGCTCCAAGATTCGTAGATTCTTGTCTCTGTATTAAGTTGTCAAACCTAAAGAGGTTTAACTGGGGGCTCCGTGGATAATTTAATATCAATTAATACATAATTTTACAAGTCCAGAAATTAGCAATACACAATGTAGGTTATATAAAAATATTTACCATATAAACCCAAACAAAATATTATTAATTATTTTTGTAGTAATATCTACTGACAATAAAAATAAATGTTCACAAAATTAAACTGATTAAACGTAATGAAGTGAGATAAAATAAATAAATGTAAATCAATTCATAAAATATTAACTAATAAAATATAACATTTAATTATATAAACATAAAAATAAACTTTTGACATATACTTTACATATAAAACCATTAGCCAATGAACTCCAACTTTAAACACAGCAATCAATGGAAAGACTTTACTAATTAAATTAAAAGTATAAAAAGTGCACAAAAACCACCTACACCGAGCAGCAAAAATGCAAGACAAAAGCAACACTGCCAGATTCAGAGGTAAAATCCCAGACCTATCCTTCACAAAAGCGACCATCCACTTTAAAAAATAAGTAGCATAAACTGACTAACTTAAAACTACTTTTAACTAACTGACTACCACTTAACTTAAAATGAACCACTAAAATAAATCTTTCACTTTATGGGCCGCATTACAAGTTTGGCGGGCCGTGGACCATCATGGTGACTTTGGGAGTCCGACCGCCATTGGGTTGGCAGTCTGATTGCTATATTACGAGTCGTACGGGTCTATGGAGCAAAGACTACCAAGGGTTCCGCCGATCCTGCCAGGCAGCACAGCTGGCTGCGGTCACAAGGCAGCACCAAAAGGCCGGTGGAGCCTGTGTTGCCACCAGACACATTATGAGGTTGCACACCGCCAGTGTGACCATGGTGGTCCAACCACCATATCAGCAGGCAGAAACGTGGAACCTAAAGGGAGAGACACTCACCTGCAGGCAGCCTTACACCATGCCGCCATGTAGCCCATCACACACGTACTGCCGCTGCTGATGATCGTTAAAGGTGCACATAAAATCCACACCGCCATGGACGCAACCAACAGTAAGTACACACACCTATCTCTGTAATTATGCTAAAAAATAGATCGCCACACCATCGTCCACATGATATGAGGGTCACTCTTCGGGCAGCAAGCACACTTGTCATTGTGTCCAGTGTCAAAAACATACACAAATAAGGTCACATTCATAGTCACAATACACACCTTTTGTGCAGGTCACTCCCACTGCACCGCAACTCTGCACAAAACGCATGTCTGCTCATCTGAGGCACAGGGACAGTGAAGTGTTCACAATATTGTATCACACAACACCAACAACGCAGCAACATCTCATCTATAAATACAACTCATGCACTCACATTGCATACATGCCATGAACTGTCGTCACATTCAACACATATATGTATGGATGTGGCATGGAATACAAACACCTCTAACATTAAACAACCCTGTAATGGACACACATATCACCCACATTGCAACACAATGAAAGGGCAATGGGATGCACAATAGACAGAGAGACAAATCTACAAAGTTCACTCTGCAAATAATACCTTCACAATAGGGATGGGGGCCTAACGAGCACTCAGGGAAGGAGGCTGCACAGGCTGCACAGGCTGCACTGGGACACATATCACTTTGCACATGCCCCTTCAGGAACATTTCTACAGGAACTGTTGCTTAAGGGGAACTGGTCCTACATGTATCTCAGGGACAAACAATACTAGAGCCAAATGACATGCATTTCTGCACAATGTGGAGGTGCAAGTCAAGAAAGCACAAAAAACTCCAACTGCATGGGACATACATCTACATTAATTAGCTGCAATGTACACACAGCTAAATGAACACATGCACAGCCAAATGCAAATAAAGGTAGCACAATTTAACACACTCCATGTCTGCACAAACAAAGCTCAAACTGCCACACATTAGATAACTCTATAATCTATAACATGGGAACACGTCTAACATCATGCATGCACAGATTGGACAACACAAGATGAAAAACGCACCATACTAAACAGAACACAATGCTATGATACCACCATTGCATTTCACCCACATATCCATACAGACAACATATACCCTTGTCTTGGGGGACACCAGCACCTCCCACAAAGTCAGATACTGCAAATAACAGCAAATGGATCAGCAAACAGGCTGAAACACACACAATTGTGGGCAGAAACCACAAGTTACTCATGAACAACATACAGGTAGAAAAGGAACTGCAGACAAATGTGTACCCAATAAAACAACTGTTTGGGTTTATGTATAACCAAACTTGAAAAGTCCAAGGCCATTGACCAATCTATATAGAACTGTCCAGGTTCATCAATGTGCTGTCACTTGGTGCCAGATGTAGTAACCGTTTTGCATGGCGCAAACTGCGAAAATCGCAGTTTGCACCATGCAAAACGCCCATCGCGATGCACATTCCAATTTTGCAAGTCTGTACTGACTCGCAAAATGGGAATGCGACTCACAAATAGGAAGGGGTGCTTCCTTCCTATTTGCGACTCGCACCGCGATGCAGAATTGCTTTGTGACCGTGAAAGCGGTCGCAAAGCAATTCACAGTTATCACCCACTTGAAGTGGGTGCTAACTCATTCGCAAAAGGGAAGGGGTCCCCATGGGACCCCTTCCCCTTTGTGAATGTCGCTAAAATTGTTTTTTCAGAGCAGGCAGTGGTCCAATGGAACACTGCCTACTCTGAAAAAACGAAACCAAATGGTTTCATATTTTTTTTTTTTTTTGTATTGCAACTCGATTTCCTTTAAGGAAAACGGGCTACAATACAAAAAAAACTGCTTTATTGAAAAAGCAGTCACAGACATGAAGGCCTGCTGTCTCCAGCAGGCCACCATCCCTGTGAGTGCTGCGAATCGGACGGGGGTCACAAATTGCGACCCACCTCATTAATATTATTGAGGTGGGTCTTTGCAACCCCCTTGCGATTCGCAGATGGTGTCAGGGACACCATCCTGCATCCGGGTTTGCGAATTTCGAATTGCAAATTGAGAGCCGCTCAGACTCGCAATTTGCAAGTTGCAAACTCAGAATTTCCTACATCTGGCCCTTGATTCCTAACTGCCAGGGAACCTCCACAGGAAGGGTCATCAAGTGGGCAGGCAGGCACCTCAGGGACCATCTTTGGGGGGGAGATGATATTTGGCATGGGTGGGCTTGGGTTTAGGAGAGGAGGACTGCTTCTTAGGAGGGGTGGGCTTCTTCATGAGGGAGGGGTATGGGTGCTTGCAGGGGGGCAGGTATGACAGGGGAGAACTTGGAGGTGGAAGGGATGGGTTAGGATGTGGGTCATCTCTCTTGGGTTTTGGTTTGGGGTGGAGGGAACAGGGGAAAGGACAAGCTCAAACAAAAAAATCTGACTTTGGAACACGTGGATGGTCATCAGAAGGGAGTGGGGTTTTGGAGATCGAGGGAGTGGTTGTCTGCTGTGTGGATGTGGATGTCTTGGGTGTGTGCTTGTGTGAGGTATGCTTGTTGTTGGGTGGTATCTGTTGTGTGTGTGTGAGTGTAGGTGTTTGCCTGGGTTAGGGGGCTGGAAGGTGGAGGTGCTGCGTGATGTGGGAGTGGTGGATGTGTATGTGTCTGTTGGGGTCCGTCTGCGGGTATGCTGGTAGCAGTAGATGTCTGTGTGTCTGTTGGGGTGGGGTCTGTGGATATGGGGATATGGTGGATGTCTTTGTGTCTGTTGGGGTGGTGTCTGCAGGTATGGTAAATGTTGTGGATGTATCTGAGTGTGTTGGGGTAGTGTCTGCAGGTATGGTGGGTGTGGTGGGCATGTCACTGACTGTTGTGGCGGTGCCTGGGGGTATGCTTGATGTCGTGTGTGGTACGGTGGGGGTGTCTGGGAAAGTGGTGACTAAGGTGTGTGTGGTTATCTGTTGTTTGCTTGCATGTCGGTGTGTTTTGTGGTGCTTGTGTCTATGTGTGCTGCACTTGTGTGTTGAGGTGGGTGCATGCGGATCAGTCTGTGTGCTTGAGGTAGGTAGGGGAATGGGGGATTGGGAAGAGGGAGGTGCAGGGGGGATGGAGGTGGGGGTGACTGGTTGCCGTCAGTGTGGAGGCCAGAGTCTGAAAAGATCTCTGTAGGCCAAACATTGCCCCATGAATGCCATCCAGGAATCCATTTGTCTGCTGCAGTTGGGTTGCCAATTTATGGATGGTATTCACAATGGCTGTATGACCCACAGAGATACTCCTCAGGAGGTCAATAGCCTCCTCAATGAGAGCAGCAGGGATAAGAGAGGCTGGGGTGGAGGTGCCTGTGTCAAAGGAGACACCCACCTTCTTTGGTGAGCGGGCACAGCCAACTGGGTGGGAAGCAACAGGGAAGGCGATGATACAACTGGGGGTGGGTGACAAAGATGGTACAGGGGTTCACCCCGATGGCTCTGCCACCACTAGGGAGTGGCCACTGGAGGAAGAATCCGATGATGAAGAGGATGTTGACCTGGTCCCCCCCATGGCACTCCCCTCACCCTTCTGGCCACAGGGTCGCTTTGTGTCAGTGGTGTCTTGACCCAAGGTCACATGGCCAGATGCTTCCCCACTCAACTGTGCCCTGTCTCCTTCGAGTCCCTGGGCTGATGCTGTAAATACAAAGAGAAATAGGGTCATAACATCTCTATGTTCACACTTGAACATCAGCTCTGATCAGCTTAGATTATCAGGATGTCAAGTAGGCCCCAGTAACAAACACCACGTAAGTGGCCCATACATGTGCCATACCCCATATGCATGCACTTCAACTGAAATGTCAACAGTTGCTCACAGGAAAATCAGGATCTCAGACAACTTCAATTGTGCAGTAACGATTGAACTAGTAGGAGACCTCATCACCCCCAATGCTTTGCCCCATGGAGCATACCTCAGTTACCTGTTGTCATACAATAGTAGACCAATGCCAACTGTATTCCCACAAATCCCGCACAAGGTCATAATCACATCTATTTGTCACATACATAATGGCTCAACAATAAGAAATGATGCCCCAAAATCCTGCCATGTTGCTGACTACTGTACAATAGCCTAGTGAAGGTGACATCGAAATACTCATGTCACACTGGAAGCAGTTCCACAATGCACACTTTACCAAGTGATATTTGTCCCAACGGAGTCATGGAGTTAGTACTAATGTTGCTCAGATAGGCCACACATTTGGCATGGAAATGGACACTGTAGACATCATGTGCAATATGTAAGGGAGACAGGTTTCTAAACTCCACAACACAATGAAACAGCAAGCTCCAGGGAAATCACCACTAATGTCTGGTTTCCCTTACAATGATATACTCTAAGTACATCAGTAGATGCCATTAGTCCCTCGGATACTGGAGAGGCCCAGAGATTTGCAAGTACTTGTTGAAGGCCCTCAACATGTTGTCCAATTGGAAGCTACTTCATTGTCTCCATTTTGATCATGCAAACCCAGATGTTTGTGGATGAATGATTGTACCCAAACACATGTGATTGCAACATTACTGCAAGTCACTCCATAATGCATGCCTACAGTCAGGGTACAAACCTTACCCATTTCACATGTGCTAAGCACTTTGCTATATGATTCTACATCAATGGCATAGAAATGCACATTGTGGCTAAGAATGCTAGGCCTACTTATCATGTATCTCATTGCTGCTGCAGTTGTACATGACAAGTGACATGCTATGATGTGTGCGGGTATGTTTCAGCCAATAAACAATGGTGACACACTCCTGTATGTGGCACAACATGAAATGTACCACCATAGGAAATGTCTTATTCCACACCCAGGGTGCCATACACATTTACGTTAGGGAATACAGATATTATCCCATCAACACAGGTAGACCATGCATGAAACAGCAGCTTACAAATGTTTTGCTAAAGAGAAAGGGACACATGCTGATATGTAGGCACAAGGAATTTTAACAACAGTGACTGCACATAAATCGTCAATGGACATTCCCCACTTACCAAGGGAAAGTCTTTATCTGTAGCTGCACCCAAATAACAAGGTATGCTCTGTCACATGTATGATGGCCATCTTTACATTAAAGACAGTAGTGAGGCACCAGCACGCATCATACACTGAAGACAACTAGCCTCTGGGTGGCACATACCAAAATAATAATTTAAATAGACACATGGCTAAGGACAGTGTTGGCCTGTAACATTGAGGAGTAGGGGTCTGTTGCGTAGAATTTACAACCACTACAACAAACAGTAATTGATTGATCAATGTACACAGCCATATTTTGGCCATGGAGAGCAAGTTGTTTGTTGATTGTACACAGTTGTGTCCTAGGTCCCTGGGTCAATAGGTAAGGCTCATCAGTATACAACACCTGCCATGTCTATACAAACAATCACTCATCTACTGTGTTACACATGGCTCATCCCTAATCATCAGGGAGAGCTGTCAGAAACTAACACATTCACTTGGCAATGTGACAGTCAGGAATCTGCCCAGTGCTCACCCCCTTGTAGCTTCTGTGCTGTCCTCAAGCAGCAATCACGTTCTGGGTAGGCCACTGCCAGAATGCGGGCCGTTAACAAGGTCATGGTCCGAAAGGCACCCAGTCCACGTTTGGAAGACATCCTCAGCTGGAACTCAGCGTTCTTGCGGGCCCACTGTCTCAGGTCCTCCCGCCTCTTCCGACAGTGATCGCTCCGCCAGCTGTGGATCCCCAGGGTCCACACATTCTTGACGATGGCTCTCCATAGTTCCTTTTTCTGAGGGGTGTTGACATGCATTGATGCAAAAGACAAATCAAGAGATTACAATCACACATTTGTTCGCAATTGGTAGAGTCACATACATGTCAGTAACACCAAGCTAGGACTATTCTATTTGTTAATACACCCCAAGTGTGAAACACAAAAGCCAGTAAGTACAGGTACCTGACTACAGATCTATGTATTTGCATATGTAGACTAACCCACTACCCTGCTCAGCCCTACAATGACTAAGCAAGCTTACTGACATCAGGTAGCCCAGACTCTAGTAATCTGTACTGTGATGTGAGCAACAATGAAACTCCACCTATGTGTCTCTGAAGGGTAAACTCCTTAGGCATGAATGGACCAACACATTTACACTCTGTGAGAGTGACTCACTGCATAGAGTCCCTACAGGGAACTGACAGAGTGCAAACTTCAACATTACACATGAGTAACAATCAAGGGGCTGGCATAGTGGGTACAGAAAGTGTCTTCCTTGTTCATGTGTGGACATGTGGAACAACAAATGCAGACTCATGCCATTTCAAGGGGTGGGGTTCTGTGGTATGTACCTGTATCAGAGGACACACCTTGGGACATATGTGTCTATCCTACAGAGATGGTATCCAACAAACAAAGACATGCATTGTACAGTTTCAGCTATGTGACCAAGCTCCTGAGTCATATATCATGGCCTCTCAAGAATCAACACACTGTCTGCACTGTGTGACTGTCAGTTATGCAATACGCATGTATTGGACAAATATGACCTGTGTGAAGGTGACAACAGAGCTACGGGAGTAAGGGACGTGTCATGAGTTTAAGACACACATTGACAATGATGCTGAATGCACATATGGACTAGATTAATTATTTACTTCTGTACCCATTCCCAATCTAGTCAAAGGAATGAGGCATCCATGGCAAGTATTGCCACTAGAGCATCATAATGGCCATATGTAAGGATCTTCTGGGGTACAGTTAGTGGGCACGGTCCCACACTTGCATAGCCACAGTGACTCTGTGGTGGGTGGAGGTGGAGAAGTGTGGCTCAATGGTTAGAGCAGCAGACCCTGAAGCAGAGATCTGGCTCAAGACCAGGGTTCAAGTCCCACTTCGGCAGGTCTTGGGCTCAATTCCCCTTGACCAGATAATTCTCGCCTCAGTGCCTAATCTAATTCATGGGTCCCACTCTGCAACTCTGGGCAATAGCTTGCTTAATCTCCACAACGGCCCCAACAGCGCTTGGATGCCTGGCTTCACCCTGGGGGTGCTCAGGAGTGGGCGCCTCACAGGGAAAAAGCCAGGAGGGGTCCCATAGCGGTATGAGTACAGCGCCTTGAGACCCTAACGGGTGAGTAGTGCGCTATACAAGTGCTAATTTTACATTTACATTTTACATTTACTCTCCCACAGCCTAGACTAGGTCCCATACTGGGAAATACATTTGACAGGGCCTGGCTCTGCATGCTGAGCAGACATAACCTACATGACACTCCATTCCCATCACTTCCATGCATGACCGTTCATCATGTGGCCAACAGCAATTTGGCTTGTGGTGTGTGTGGCAACCTCAAGGGCAGAGTGAGTCATGATATGCCTTCCACAAAGGGTTGAAAGATCCGTGGCTCTATACACATTGCTCACATGATTGTGAAATGAGTCATACAACATGCATACACAGCTCATGCACATACATGTTGTCTGACATTTACTACAAACATGAAGAAAGAGATGTCAGTGGATGGCAGTTATGTCACCTTACCTAGTTATGTGCATCCAGCACAAAGTGGATCTAGGACCCCAAAAACCTCACACAACACAATGTGACTGAACTTAACATATTGCACTAGCCACCAATACCTGCACATCCTCCATCCCATTAATGTCACACAGACTGCAACAACAGGTACACAAGAAGTCTAACTGGAACACTTGGGCACATTGTAGACTGTGAGGAGGGAAACCATGGTGAAGTATAGAGAAAATTGTGCACATTAGTACTTACCTGCTCCTCTGGTGAGCCATAGATCTGTCCATGTATGAGTAGGACCTCAGTCACAAGCCTCTCCAGCTCCTCTGGAGAGAAGGCAGGGGCCCTATCATCTGCTGTATGTGGCCTAATTGCTCCCAGAGGCAGCACACAGCAGCTCAGGTCGTGGAAGTGTTGCTGGCAGAAGTTTCAGGAGTCAAGTGATTGAATCTGCAGAACATGGCAATCACGTCCACCACATACTCGGTTGCCACTGCTGGTGGATACAGCCATTGGCCTGTGACTGCCACTGGCAGCAACATGAGCCTATGGCTGTGTCTGCCATGGCTGCAACCCCTACTGCCATGATGACTTCCGCTGGCGGTTGTGGGTCGTTCCAAATGTCCAGTGGAGTAGGTCAGGCAGCCACCATTTTGGTGGCCTGAAATGCTGTATTGGCCTTTATAAACAGCATGAGACCTAAAAAACATCATTATCCTCTCTTATCATGTAGGTCCTACTATTCCAACACCATTGTAGGATTTTGCAGGGCACAGGTGGCATTTAACAGTGGGGCACAGTCCACCAAAGCCGACGGTCACTTTGGCAGTCTGGATTTACAATCACATTTCGATGGGCAATTGTGTTGCACATCTTTGAGTTTGGTCCATATCCATGTTGTGGACACGTGTTAAAAACCATGGGAGCACATGTGACTCCTGGGTTTATATGCAGCTGGGTGCCATGTCTATCCAGTCAGAAATTGTTGTCACATGATTTATTGACATGCATCATGTATGTTGCTGTAGACAAACTGACTAATGTTAGAAATCATGTCTTGTCATACACAGGTACCCAAGTAGACGGAGGATGCAACAACCTCCTGTCAGCCGCTCACTGGCAGACCCTCAGACCATGGAGCAAAGACACATAGGTGGTCATTACAACCCTGGCGGTCGGTGTTAAAGCGGTGGTAAGACCGCCAACGGTAAAAACAATGGAATTACGACCGTGGCGGAAACCGCCAACATAGACAGCCACTTTAACACTCCGACCGCAATGGCAGTACAAACAAACAACGCAGCGGTCACCGCCAACAGACAGGCGGAAGACAATGTACCGCCCACAGTATCACAACCTACCAATCCGCCACCTTTACTGGGGCGGATTCACCGCAAACAAAAACACGGCGGAAACAGGACTTCGAAGGGAAAACGCTCACCTCTACACACACCACGAGGAACCAGGACGCCATGGAACCCGAGCTTCACGTTTCCCAGCTTTCATCTTCTTTCTCCTCTACCAGGAGCACGAACGCCGGCGGCGAAGACCACGGTGAGTACTGCACCTACGACACATGGGAGGGGGGAGGGAAAAAACAGGGACACACACACGCAACACCCCCACCCTCACTCACAACAACACACACACTAATACATATTGATACATCACAGTTACACCCCCCAACCCCCCGGAAGAAGGCAAAGACAAAAGGAAATGAGTGTAACCATTGTAATCTATTAAAATCCAGTACGCACAAATATATATACACTATTAACAAATATATACATCAAGAATAGAAGTCCAGGTATTGCTCCATTTAAGTCCGTGGAACACTGGGCCCGCACTGCATGGGAGAGGCCCACACAAGGCACCCGACCATGACAGAGACAACACTGCAGGGGTATCAGATAGAAATAAAACAGGCACCTCAGGGGGAAGGGAAAGTGGGGCACCTCAGCCGGATGAGTGCACGATGACAAATCCACGAGGGGGCCACATGCCCACTGTTCAATCCTGGGGAGTGCAAAGCCACAGTCTCCCAAGTCTCTACAGTAGGTGGTTTGCCCATTGCTATATCCTGGGGAGTGCAAAGCCACAGTCTGTCAAGTCTCTACAGCGGGTGGGTTGCCCACTGTTCAATCCTGGGGAGTGCAAAGCCACAGTCTCTCAAGTCTCTACAGTGGGTGGTTTGCCCACTGCTATATCCTGGGGAGTGCAAAGCCACAGTCTCTCAAGTGGATAACAGTCTCCACTGGTTCTGAAGGGGGCTTTGTGCCCAGAGTGCTTCATCCTACCAAGGACAGAGGTAGTGGAAGTAAATCTCCACTGATTATGGAGGGGGCTTTGTGCCCAGAGTGCTTCATCCTGTCAAGGACAGAGGTAGTGGATAGTGCTTCATCCTGCTCGTGGCGGGCTCAGTAGCGTCAGTGCTCTTGGTGCTCATGGGCCATCGGTGCTTCTGGCGGCGGTGGCCATTGCAGCGGTGCTTGTGGCGGCAGTGTTCACTGCAGCGGTGCTTGTGGCGGCGGTGTCCTTGGCAGCGGTGCTTGTGGCGGCGGTGTCCATTGCAGCGGTGCTTGTTGCGGTGGTGTCCATTGCAGCGGTGCTTGTGGCGGCGGTGTCCATTGCAGCGACTCAGCTGCTGGCGGTCCTGTCTGGGTCTGCGGGGCTGCTGCTGGCGGTCGCTTCCTGGGCAGCGAGGCTGATAGCGGTCGCCTCCTGGGCAGCGGGGCTGATGGCGGTCGCCTCCTGGGCAGCAGGGCTGGTGCTGGCGGTCGCCTCCTAGGCAGCGGGGCTGATGGTGGTCGCCTCCTGGGCAGTGGGGCTGATGGCGGTCTTCTCCGCCGTGCCGATCTTCCCAGACTTGCCGGGTTTCTTGTGCCCCTTCCCCACCTTGGAAGGTGTCGCAGCTGACTCCACACTCCCACCTGTACCCCTGGGAGCGGCTTTGGTGGCTGGTGTCTTCCCCCTCTCCCGCCGGGCACTGGACAACTTTTGATGCTTGACAGGTGGGGGACTGTCCGTGCTGTGGCTCCTTGCAACACAGAATCCGGTGACTACTGGCACCACTGATCCCGCCGATGTCGTGGCTGAGGTGCTAGGTTGGGACCTGGAGAGTTGGGCCCTAGGGGACTGACGGGGTGGGGGAGGTGAGGGAGAGAGGTCAAGGGTGGACAGGAAAAGTTTCTTGGGAACACTGGGACGGGTAGCTGGAGGGGGTTTGGGAGTGGAGGAAGAGGTTGTGGTTGTAGGAGGTGTACGTTTGGTGACTTTGGGTGAAGGTACATGTGCTGGAGGCTGTCGTAAGGTGGATGGCTGTTGGGTGGGTGTGTGCCTGCGTTTGTGTACCTTGGGAGGTGGCGTCACAGACACACTGGGAGAGGACACAGGGGATGTGTGAATTGTAGTGGGGGTGGTGACTGCACGTGAGCGGGGTGTGGTGGTGATGGAAGTAGTGCCGGTAGATGTAGTGCATGCAGGTGTGAGTGGAGACGAGACTAAGAGGGAGGAGGATGACGAGGAGGAGGGGGACACAGTGGAGGCAGTGGATGTTGCTATGTCTGCATATGTGTGATGTTTGCGTGAGTGCCTGTGGGATGTGTGGTGCTTATGCTTGCCTGAGCTTCCTTTGTGTGTTGGGGTGTGTGCATGCTGGTCTGATGGTGTGCTTGGGGTAGGCTGAGGTACAGGGGATTGGGTCTGTGTGGAGGAAGTTGGAGGGGGAGGCTAGAGACAGGGACAATGGCTGCCATCAGTGCTGAGGCCAGAGTCTGAAAAGCTTGCTGAAGGGCTGCCTGACTAGAAGGAATGCCCTCCAGGAATGCATTTGTCTGTTGCAACTGCCTCTCTACACCCTGGATGACATTCAAAATGGTAGACTTCCCAACAGTGAGGGACCTGAGGAGGTCAATGGCCTCCTCATTGAGGGCAGCAGGGGTGACTGGGGCAGGGCCTGAGGTGCCTGGGGCGAAGGTGATGCCCACCCTCCTGGGTGAGCGGGCACAGGGCAAAGGCTGAGGGGCTGCTCGGAGGGCGGTGCTGGAACGGGGGTGGCGGCTGTTCCTGTAGATGGGGGTGCATAGATGGGCCCACCACCACAAGGAAGCTCCCATCAGCAGACGAGTCCATGTCACTGGTGTCAGCTCCTGTCCCCGCCGTGGAGCTCCCCTCGTCCTCCATCCCACTGGTGAAATCCGACTCCATAGTGTCACCCTCCAGGGCCATGTGGGATGCAGCTCCATCCTGCTCCGGTGCCACTGCTCCTCCGCCTGATGATCCTAATGCACACAAGAACAGGGAGATCACAAAAAGGGGGGTGGGGGACAGAAGAAAGGCATGTTGATTGCATGCATTACCGCTACCGTTGGCGGACATGACAGACACAGAAGCCCCCTGCACTACGCCGCGCACTTGGGGTCCACTATTGAATCCCTGGGACATGGCCTACAAGGCTTTGGGCGACATCTGCATACATGGATGTCACAGGAGCCTGACTAGGTGTAGTTGGCACTGTACCCAGCTGGGGTGGGGTGCCACAGGGCCTGCCTGAAAAAGGAGACCTAACTAGCACACTCGCCCTGGCCTAGGGGAACCCACAGCCCACCTACCCCACCCAGACACCTCCACTGCGCACTGAATTAGCAGAATGAGAGTGTACTCACCCCCTTGTTGCTGCTATGATGCCCTCAAGCGCCCATCCAACTCCGGGTACGCCACCGCCAGGATCCTGAACATCAGGGGGGTCATGGTGCGACGGGCACCCCTCCCACGTTGGGAGGCCATCCCCAGCTGGGCCTCCACCGTCTTCTTGCTCCAGCGGCGAATGTCCTTCCATCTCTTACGGCAGTGGGTGCTCCGTCTGTAAAAGACCGCCAGGGTCTGGACGTCCTTTGCGATGGCACGCCAAATGTCCTTCTTATGGTGGGCGCTGACCTACATGAATTGTACAGGGGAAAAAGAGAAGTTATTTCCAACTGCACCGTCACAGTCATTGGCCCGCATCCCTACCCTTGCCATGTGGCACATGCACTCACCATCGCTTCATGCACGCCTCATTCTCCCCCCCCATCTTTCATCCACCCCACTCCACACAGGCATAGCCCATACAGCATGCTCCCAGTGTACTTACCTGTTTGTCTGGAGGACCGTAGAGTAGCGTGTACTGGGGGAGGACCCCATCCACGAGTTTCTCCAACTCCTCCGATGTGAAGGCAGGGGCCCTTTCCCCAGACGCACGAGCCATTGTCTCTTCCAGACTGAGGTCACAGCAGCACTTGCAGTGTAGGTCCTCTCCTGTCGAAGATCAGGTATTGAGTGATTGAACAGATAGAACATGGCGGTCACGTCCGCAGCGGTGCGTACCGTCACCGCCGGCGTATATCGTCATTGGCTCCTGGGACCCATAGGGTCCAATGTTAACTAATGCAGAATTGCGCTTCGGTCTTCGACCGCCTGCCGCGACGGTGTATAATGCCAGCGCAGTTACCTCATATCCCATTGTCCCACTTTACAGGTCAGGCAGCCGCCATTTCAGGGGCCCACATGGCTCTATTTGTAACTCAGTCACACATAACTAGGCCTTGCCTCAACACACATACATGCTTATTTCGGATTATGAATCGTGTTCTGTGTAAGCTGTGTGTACGTACCTCTGAGTTGGTTGACTCTGTGCTCGCTGTTGTCCTTCATAGGCACCGTCCGCTGGGACATGTGAGGAGATGGCGGCATCCTCCGGTGTACAGACCACTGGTGGACCTGTCGACAATGGAGGAAAGTCATGTAATCATCACATACAGGCTAGATAGTGCCACAATCCTGGAACTGTGTGCCCAGTTGGAGCCAGACCTGATGTCAGCTATCTGCCATCCCACAGGAATGCCCCCTTAAGTGCAGGTGCTGTCAGTACTCCATTCCCTTGCAAGTGGTTCATTTCAAACAACAGTGGCCATAGCATCAGGAATGTCCCAGCCTATGTTTTCCCACGTTTTGTCCAGAGTGTTGTCTGCCCTGCTGAAACACATGCAGAGCTACATCGTTTTCCCTCAGGTGGAGGATTTGCCTACAGTGAAAGGTGACTTCTATGCCCTGGGACATATCCCCAACATCAGAGGTGCCATTGATGGGACACATGTGGCCTTGGTACCCCCCGCAGGAGTGAACAGGTGTACAGAAACCAGAAGAGTTATCATTCAATGAATGTGCAGATAGTGTGTTTGGCAGACCAGTACGTCTCCCATGTGAATGCCAAATTCTCTGGCTCAATGCATGACGCTTACATCCTGCGGGATAGCAGCATCCCTTATATGATGGGGCAACTCCAGAGGCACCGTGTGTGGCTATTAGGTGAGCACCTGGAACCAAATCAGTGCGAATAGTTGTCTTGGTCTGGGGATATCCCTACAGGTTATTGTGTGTCTAACAGTTGTCCCTCGCCTTTTTCAGGTGACTCTGGTTACCCCAACCTGTCATGGCTACGGACCCCAGTGAGGAATCCCAGGACAAGGGCAGAGGAACGCTACAATGAGGCCCTTGGGCGAACTAGGAGGATTATAGAGCGGACCTTCAGCCTCCTGAAGGCCAGGTTCAGGTGCCTCCATATGACAGGTCGTTCCCTATTCTACTCACCAAAGAAGGTGTGCCAGATCATCGTGGCCTGCTGTATGCTTCACACCTTAGCTTTGCGATGACAGGTGCCTTTTCTGCAGGAAGATGGCCCAGATGGAGGTGTTGTGGCAGCTGTGGAGCCTGTGGAGAGTGAAGACGAGGAAGCAGAAGAAGAGGACATCGACAACAGGAACTCAGTGATCCTGCAATACTTCCAGTGAGACACAGGTAAGAAGACAACACTGCCTGCTACATCTAATTTAAATCTACTACCTCTCTACTGTCTGTCATGTTCACCCAGTGTATGGTCACTGAGTTGTCACTTTCCCTTACGATTTCACAGATATGGATCCCACTGTGTGACATCTGCTTTGTTTCCTCATGGATTTGAGCTGTGTGACATAGGTATGTTGACATTACATTTGAAATGACATTTAGCCTCTGTAATTGCTAATACACTATTTCGAAATCACAGACAGACTCCAGATTGTTTTGTGCCTTAAGGGTGTTTATTTAAGTGCTCAATATTGGAGGGTGCTGTAAAATGGGGAGGGGTGATGGTGGAGGAATGTCCATGGCAGAGTCCAGTCTATCAGTCTCACAGGTGCATTGTCCAAAGGGGCATAGGAAGTGGAGCTGGGGCAATTTGAGGATGGACAGGGTGACAAGATGGGACAAAAGGATGACATTCAGGGCGATCTCATTTCTTGGCAGGGTTCTTGGCATCGTTCTCTGTCTTTGCCCTGGATCTCAGGGACCGTTTGCGGGGTGGTTCTTCATCTGCAGGGGGTGGGGTGCTGGTGTGGTGGTCCTGTGCCGGTGCCTCCTGTCCACTAGCGCCGGCGGAGGTGGTGGGCAGTTCATCGTCCAGGCTAGTGTCAGGGGCCCCTTGTTGTGCCACAGTGTCGCTCCTGGTGTTGAGGACTTCCTTCAGCACCCCTACGATGGTGCCCAGGGTGGAGTTGATGGATCTGAGTTCCTCCCTGAAGCCCAAATACTGTTCCTCCTGCAGCCGCTGGGTCTCCTGAAACTTGGCCAGTACTGTTGCCATCGTCTCCTGGGAATGATGGTACGCTCCCATGATGTTGGAGAGGGCCTCGTGGAAAGTGGGTTCCCTGGACCTGTCCTTCCCCTGTCACACAGCAGCCCTCCCAGTTCCCCTGTTTCCCTGGGCCTTTGTCCCCTGAACGGTGTGCCCACTGCCACTGCCCCCAAGTCCCTGTTGTTGTTGGGGTGGTGGGTTAGCCTGGGTTCCCTGTAGTGGTGGACACACTGCTGATTGACGTGTCCTGGGGACAGAGGTATGGGCCCGTTGGGTGGGTGCTGTGCTGGTGTTTCCGGAGGGGGGAGGCTCTGTGGTGGCCAGTGACTGTGTGAGGCGAACTGACTGTCCCGAGGTCCCAGATGGGCCAGGCTGGTCATCTAGATACAGTTGGACAGAGCTGCTGTCATCACTGTGGGGCTCTTCTGTTGGTGGTGTGGACATGTGTGGACCCTCCTGTGCGGTGACGTTGGGTAGGGGTCCTGCAGGGGTGTAAAAGCATGATTATTGCATCTGTGTGTACCATGGTGTGCAATGGGTGGGTGACCGTGTACCCCAGTGCTTGTATTCCTGTGTGGGACCTTGTGTGATGATGGTTTAGGGGGGTGTATGGGTATGTGCAGTGGCCATGCATTGGTGATGGGTGTCCATGCTTTGGTGTTACATGCAGGGCTTGGTGTTGGGATGTGTGGTTTGTGATAGCAGGACATGTGTGAGGAGCTGGAGTGATGGGGTGAGGGCGAGGGTGGGGGTATGTGATGGCATGCAGGTAGTGTGGGGGTTGTAATAGTTAAGGTTTGACTTAGCAGAGTCCATTCCTCCAGCTACTCCTTCGAGGCCCTCAGGATGCAGAATCGCCAAGACTTGCTCCTCCCATGTTGTTAGTTGTGGGGGAGAAGGTGGGGGTCCGCCGCCAGTCCTCTGTACCGCAAGGTGGTGTCTGAATACCACGGAACGCACCTTCCCCCGTAGGTCGTTCCACCTCTTCCTGATGTCATCCCTATTTCTTGGGTACTGTCCCACTGCGTTGACCCTGTCCACTATTCTGCACCATAGCTCCATCTTCCTAGCTATGGAGGTGTGCTGCACCTGTGATCCCAATAGCTGTGGCTCTACCTGGATGATTTCCTCCACCATGACCCTGAGCTCCTCCTCAGAGAACCTGGGGTTTCTTTGCTGTGCCATGGGGTGGTGTGGGTGATGTGTGGGGTGCTGTGTGTTATGATATGTGGGGTGATATTTAGTGGTGGGTTGTGTGGGGTGCGTGGATGTTATGTGGGTGATGGTGTTGTGTGCCTGTGGATGGCTGGTTATAGATTGTGGTGTCTCTCTCTGGCCTTCTATCGCAATTGTCGTCGTAAGGGTTTGTGGGTGATGTGGGTGTGTGTTTTATATTGAATTGGGTGTGTGGGAGTGGTGTGTGTATGTGTATCAGGTGTGTGTATTTCGAATTGTTCAATGTGGTAGTGTTTTGTAAATGTGTGTGTATTTTGACCACAGCGGTGTGTACCACCAATGGAATACCGCGGTTGAAAGACCGCCGTGTGGATTTGTGGATCGTGATAATGTGGGCGTATTTCTGTTGGCATGACGGTGGAGGTTTTGTTTTCGCCAGTTTATCACTGACCTTTGGTGTGGCGGACTTGTGTGGGTGTCTGAATTTTGGAGGATTCCGAGCTGTGGGTCATAATAGCTGTGGCAGATTTCCGCGGCCGTGTGTTGGCGGTCTTCTGCACGGCGGTAAGCGGCTTTTACTGCCAATGTTGTAATGACCCCCATAATAATGTGTTACCGCCTGGATAGGCAAACAATATTGGACTTATGTCGTCAGATGAAGCCAGGTCTGATGCCAGCTATTAGTTAGCCAACCAGCATACCACCCATTGAGCAAGTCATGTCAGTATTGCACTTTTAAGCCACAGGGTCCATCCAACATACAGTGGCCCTATCTGCTGGTATGTCCTAGCCTAAGTTCAATCTGGTGTCGAAGGATGTCCTCTCAGCAATGTTGAAACACCTTGATAGCTATATTCAGGTTCCCGAACGTGAGGATTTAGCCCATGTGAAGGCTGACTTTATGATTTTGCATGCATCCCACATGTGGTGGGGGCCATTGATGGCACACATGTTGGCTTGGTCCCACCGCAGGTCAATGAACAGTTTTATTGCAACAGAAAGAACTTCCATTCCATCAACGTGCAAGTTGTCTGTTTGGTGGATCTCTACATTTCATATGTGTGCGCCCATTATCCAGGTTCAGCCCATTCCTTCATAATGCATAACAGCCCCATACCACCAGCTGTCACAACTGTACCCAGAGATGGCCTGGCTCGTTGGTAAGTCACAACTGTTCTGATTGTGTGTGTACAATGTCAGGTGCTACAATCATGAAGTGAGTGACTCATTGTTGCACATATGTCCCATTCCTTTACAGGAGACTCTGCATATCCAAACCGTTCTTGGTTGTTGACGCCACTAAGGAATCCAACTACGCCAGGGTAAGTCTGCTTCAATGAGGCACATGGAAAAACATGGCAGGTAGTGGAGCAGGATTTTAGGCTTCTGAAAGCCAGATTTAGGTGACTGAACAGGACTGGTGGAGCCCTCCTCTACTCACCCGGAAAAGTGTGTCAGATCACTGTGGCAGGCAACATGCTTTACAGCATCGCCCGCGATGCCCGGTACATTTGTTTTGTCTTTGTACAGGTACCTTCACCATGACATCCTTATGTGGGTATTTCAGAGTTGTGACATTGGCAGGTTCTTACATAAAAAGTGGACATGAAGTGTTCCAGGTAATATAGGTCACAGATTTGGGGTGAACAAGACCTGTGCCAAGGCAGCTTGCACAGTGTTTGGGTCGAAAGTCAGAAGTGCACATTGGACTTCTTTTGTGTGCTGTGTTGGGCCGATTACATCATGTGTGTCATCATGTGGGCATGAAATATGTAGTCCTTGATTGAGACTAAGCCATTCACCCTTCACACTGACAAATCCCTTCCTTCCGTGGTCTGGGGGCTGTACCTTGGATTATATACTTTGACTCAGTATGAGTCACACATTCGTGTGTCAAAAGGTCCAGACATGCCCAGCCTATGTGCTGTACACTTGAATAAAATGTTTGATGTGACCAGACACTTGTATGTATGCGTTTGTGTATAACGGGTGTAATCTTAAGCAGGACACTGTGTACCTGTAACATATCCCTCCATGCACAAGGTAGTTGTCTTCATCATATGGTTCACATGGGATTGCATCTCTGCATAGCAAAATGTTGAAATTAAGCAAGTAAACAATGAGTTTGTGATGGGTGAATTTATTACAATGCTGATGCAGAAAATACAATTTTGATAGAAAAGAAGAAAAAAATGAAGTGAAGGTGTCAGTTATGGTGAATGAAACCATTGGAGTAGATGCCACACCATTGGGAGTCCAAACAGAGTACTCCTCCCATTGGAATTGGTAGATGGCTGAGGATCAGAATATGTGGCACACAAAGGAGTTGTTTAAGGAAGAGGACTCTTGCTGGCAGTGATAGGGGTCTTCCCATCTGCACATCCTTTATTCTTGGGTGGGAGGGATCTGTTTCTGCAGGGGTGTCTGGGGCGGGTTATTCCACTGGCAGGTAAATGGGCCTGGTATTGATGAACCAAAGGAACAGGAAGACTGGTTTTGAAAAAAACCTGATCAGGACTGTGTGTATGTCTCTCATCACCCTTGTTAGGGAGGCCATGTTGTTATTGTGGCCTTCAATCTGTTCTCACATGTCCCTATGCATGCCACTCTGTAGCTGTTTGATTTCCCATAGTTTGTCAAGACCTGGCCCATCATGCCTTGGGACTCCTGATAGACCCCAAGACCTGGCTGATGGTGTCCTGGCCAGGAGCAGCCCCAGTGGCCTAACCCTAGTGGCAGACAGCATCCTACAGCCCTGTGCCTTTGCGACAGGGTGCCCTCTTCCACTAGTTTCTGGACCCTCATTGTCTGAAGAGTTGTTCTGCAACGCAGGATCCAGGAATGGGGGCACAAGATGGTAGACATTATGCTTGGTACACAATTTGGTTGCTTGTGATGTTGAGACAACTGGGCTGGGCGGTGTTGATGTGGCAACAGTGAGCCTCACTATTGGTGTCTGACCAGGTTGCCCAGATGGGCCAGAACTGTCCTCCATGTCTGACATCCAGGAGTGTCTTCTTCACTGAGGGCTTCATCCGGGGGGGGCGGGGGTAGTGGCTGTCTCTTCCGTGACCTCTGTGTGTCCAGTGGCAGCTTGACCTGTTGATGTGAAAGATTCATTGTTACTGGTTGTATTATGACATCTACCTGCAACAAGTTAGTATTACAGTAAGCATAGACCTTTTACAAAGTCAATTTGCAGTTAAATCTACTGTGGTAAGCACCCATGGTACTGGTTGTATTGACCTGACATTTGTAAAGTATGCCAATTCCATTTAAGTCAACCAGCTGCTGAAATGTTCAGATAATTAGCATTTGGGAGGATGGTCTGAGATTGCCATCTTGCTATCAGTGCAGGCAAAACAGTGGCAGACCCAGGAGTTTGTTGTATATGTGACTGGAGTCATCATGTGATCAATGTATTGTGAATTTGTCTACTGCCAGTACCCTTCTGGTTATGCACCTTGAGGCCTTTGGGATCAATGTTTTGCACACTGGGTAAGCTGTTTACATATCCTCAATAGCTTCATCTTGGGTTAGCAGATCAAGATGGACCTAGGTAGCCAGACACATTTCAGAGCTGAGCATGATCTGTATTCTGGCCACTACCAGGTGAGTAAACTTCAGTTGAGAGTTAGCAAGCAAGGGTCTTTGGACAAGTGACCACTGGTCTGGTGTTTGTAGTTACTGAAGCAGTGCCTCCTGGGAGTTGCAGTCATGTCACTCTCCATACTACACACACTTGACAAATGTTATCCTCCCATGTGAGTACATTTAAATTGAGAGTTCACAAATAGAAGGATTTGGGCAAGTGAACACTGATTTTGTGGTTGGAGTCAGAGAAAGAGGGCCTATTGGGCTTTGCATTCCTTTCACTTCCTCTACTTTCCACCACCATAAAAATGTTATTCCCCCTCCCCAGGTGAGTAAACGTCAGCTGAGAGTTAAGACACATAGGTATTTGGACATGTGAACACCCTTTACTACTCACACTATACAAATGGTATCCTCCCAGCTGAGTTAACTGACATTGAGAGTTGCCAAACAGAGGTCTTTCAACAAATGAACACTGTTCTGGTGTTTTGAGTTGCTGAAACAGGCCTCCTGTGAGTTGCAGTCAGGTTATCCCATGTAGTTCACACACTTTTCCAATGTTTTCCTCCCACATCAGTATACTTCATTTGGGAGTTGACACACAGAGGTATATGGACAACTGACCACTGTGCTGGTGTTTGGAGTTACAGATACAGGGCCTGTTGGGAGTTTCAGTCAGGTCATGCTCTCTTATACACACACTATATAAATATTATCCCCCAAGGTGAATACACTTCATGTGTGAATTATCAGACAGGAGTCTTTGGAGAAGAGGACACTGGATTGGTGTTGGAGTGACAGTAACAGAGCCTCCTTGGCACTACAGTCAAGTAACTCCCTGTACTACACAGACTAAACAAATGAGATCTTCCCAGGTGAGTAGACGTCATTTGAGAGTTACCACATGATGGTATTTGGCAAGAGAACACAGGATGGTGGTTGGTTTTACAGACACAGAACCTTCCTGGCCTTAGTAGTCCTTCACTCCAGCTACTTCCCACATTTGACAAATGGTATCCTTGTAGCTGAGTAAACTTAAATTTTGAGTTGCCAAACAGAGGTCTTTAGACAAGTAAACACTGTTCTGGTGTTTGGAGTTGCTGAAACAATGCCTCCTGTGAGTTGCAGTCGGGTCACTCTCTCTAGTACACACTATACAAATATTATCCTCCCAGGTGAGTATACTTCATTTGTGAGTTGACAAACAGAGGTAAATGGGCAAGTGCCTACTATGCTGGTGTTTGGAGATACAGATACAGGGCCTGCTGGAAGTTGAAGTCATGTTTGTCCCCGTACTACACACACTGTACAAATATTCCCGCCCCACCCCCCCTAGGTGAGTACACTTCATGTGCAACTTCCCAAACAGTATTCTGTGGAGGAGAGGACACCAGACTGGTGGTTGGAGTGACAGTAACAGAGCCTCCTGGGAGTTGCAGTCATGTAATTCCCGGTACTACACACTAAACAAATGGTATCCTCCCAGGTAAGTACACTTCAATTGAGAATTAAGACACAGGGGTCCTTGGACAAGAGAATACTGGGCTGGTGATTGGAGGTACACATACAGGGCCTGTTGGGAGTTGCATTCAGGTCACTCCCTCTAGTTTCCTACACATGACAAATGATATACTTCACTGAGTGAAGATAATTGGAGAGATTACAAACAGGTGTATTTAGGAAATTAAACCATGTGCTGTTGTTTGGAGTTACAGACATAAGGCCTGCTAGGAGTTGCAGTCATGTCACTCTCTCTAGTAAACACACTATACACATGGCATCCTCCCAGGTGAGTACACTTCAGTTGAGAGCTATCAAACAATGGTGTTTGGACAAATGAACACTGGACTGGCGGTTGTTTTTACGGACACAGGGCCTTCCTGGACTTAGTAGTCATGTCACGCCCTCTAATTCCCACATTTGACAAATGGTATCCTCTAAGCTGAGTAAACTTAAATTGTAAGTTGCCATACAGTAGTCTTTACACAAGTAAACACTGTTCTGGTGGTCGGAGTTGCTGAAACAGTGCCTTCTGTGACTTGCAGTCAGGTCACTCTCTCTACTACACACGCTTGACCAATGTTCTCCTCATAGATCAGTACACTTCAATTGAGAGTTCACCAACAGATGTATTGTAGCATGTGACCACTTTGCTAGTGTTTTTAGTTACAGGACTAGTGCCTACTGGGAGTTGTAATCATGCCAGTTCCTGTACTACACACACTTGACAAATGTTATCTCTCCATGTGTGTACCCTTAAATTGATAGGTAACAAACAGGGGTATTTGGAGAAGTGGCCACTGGTCTGGTATTTGGAGTTGTAGAACAGTGTCTGCTGGGAGTTGGAGTTATGTCAGTTCCTGTACTACACTTTATACAAATGTCATCTCCTCAAGTGAGAACACTTCATTTGTGAGTTGCCAAATAGAGGTCTTTGGAAAGGTGAACACTGGGCTGGTGAGGAGTGGAGTAACAGTAAATGAGGCAAAAAGTGAGCTGTGATCATGCATGACATAGCATTTTGGTGACATTTCTAGTGTTGTGACTTATCAGACCCCACTCCACCCAGAATTCCTGTCAAGCCCTGAGAATGCAGGATGGCCAAGACCTTCTCCTCCTAGGCAAAGAGATGTAATGGGGCACTGGGAGAGCCATTGCTAGTCTTCCCGGCCTGCAGCTGGTGCCTGAAGACCAGGGGACGGTCATTGCCCCTGAGCTCGCTCCATCTCTTCCTAATGTCCTCCTTTGTGTACAGGGTGGTCCCTACAGTACTGACCCTCTCAACCATCCTGTCTCACATTTACATTTTCCTACTGAGAGGAGTGTGCTGGACTTGTGCTCCAAACAATTGTGGCTCTATTCTTATGATTTCATCCACCACAACTCTTAACTCATCTGCAGAAAAACAGGCATTTTTGAAACGTGCCATGGTGGAACAAAAAAAAAACGGGTGACAGTGACTTACTTAACAGGGAAGTGCAATAGGGTGTGAATGGACAAAAGTGTGTGCAGGGTGTTCAATAGGATGGTGAAAAAAGGGGTGTCTAATCTATGTACTCTACAAAAAATGGTGCTCGGGGTTCATTGTCTTGTAGTGTAAATGCAAAGGATTGTGGTCTGTGAAGGGGTGTGTTTTGTAGTGTCCTTTGCAAGTGTGTCCAGTGTGGCAATGTGTGCCATCTGTGTTGTTTTCAAATTCATCCAATGTGCTGTTGTGTATTACTTTAGTGGCCGCGGACCGCCGCCGACCGCCGTGGTTCGGACTGCCATTGACTGACCGCCATGGTGACTGTCTGCTTGTAATAAGGTCAGTGGTTGGTCGGGTGCTGGTGGTGCTAGAAGTCAGACCACCTATTTCCAGGCCTCTGCGCTACTGTCGGTCTGCCTTTTTTGGTCGGTGGTTGGCTGTCCCGTCTGTGTAACTTGTAATAGGGCAGTCTGGTTGACAACCTACATGGGAGTTTATTTAGGACTGTATTAGACACAAAGAGAGATCTGGGAGTGTCTCATCCCCATACAGTCTCCTTGACACAAGAATCAATAACTCAACGCATATGGGGAATGTTTCACAGCATTCCCCATACGCATTGTGTTGTTGAGTCTTTTTAGGACTGCCAACATGGCAGTCTGGCAGTCTGACCACCAAATTAATAATGAGGACCTATATCTCCAAACTGTAGCTAATGTTAATATTTAAGACAACGCCAATTTCTCAAACAACAATGTCAACAAACAAACATTTAAAAGTAAATGGATTAAATATTAAAGAACTAAAAACCCCTAAATGTTAAAACTAAAACTAACACCAAAACACCCCAAAAACTAAACATTTTGTTTAAAAAAATAATTAAAACAAACATTGTGTATCCAACAGTGAAGAAGCCTTCATCTGACCCAATGTCGACACAAGTAAAGATAACTCAATGGGAGAAATAGCACATTCAGAGGACAGCAAACATGTAAGTATAAAATGTAAAACACGATAACGCATGTTAAAGTGCTAATATTAAATAAAAGTTTAATGTTCACTAAAATTAATAAACATACATTTCTAACATTTATAGATATAATGGAATAAAGAGCCACTTACATCACCTCCTAGAAAGGGAAACAGTTTTTATTGAACATGGGATACATGTACAGACAAAGCAAAAGCACGAAGAATGTAGTTTGGGAAAGTACATATTACCATGCTAATGCTAGTTATGTGAGGGCTACTAATAGAAATGTTGTTGTAATTAACGTTAGATAGCATAACCACCCCCCAAATATAACAGAGATTGAAGTAAGACATGTTTTGCAGGACTTCTGTGAAGCAAGTGGTAGTTCCCAAGAAGTGAAACGAACCATATTAAAACTATACTATAAGTTCCTGAGCACACTGCAGGGCAACAATCAAAATCGTGGTGGTGGTTGGACTGCCGTACTCCTGGTGGTCCGACCGCCATATTAGGATCATGGCGGTCAGACCACCAGGATCATTGATCCTGATGGGGTGGCGTCAGTGGAAGTCATGGCCAGCTACAGCAGTGCCCATGGCTTCACCGGCATGCTGATCACGACTTCACTTTCTGACCGCCTTTCCTTGGCAGTTGCACTGCCATGGAAAGGCTAGTGGAAAGCCAGTGCTGGGAGACACGGGGGGCCTGCACTGCCCACAACCATGTTGTAGCCAGTGCAGGGGCCTCCCTGCCAGCACCCTCGGAATGGGCCCTGCAATGGTGCTGGTGCGTGATGGCATTGGCCTGGGCTCCCTAATGGAGCCCAGGCCAATGCCCCTGCACTGTTTCCACTGAGCTGACCGGTGGGTACGTCATATTATGATGTTTACGCCGGTCAGCCCGGTAGAAACATCATATTATGATGGCGGGTGTCTGCCAGCTTGACAGCAACCTCATACTTGCATGTTTGGCGGTCCGACAGTCGGACTGCAAAAGTCGTAATCAGGCCCTAAGTGTAGAATGTGCAACAAATGCCTGATTAAAATTTGAAATAAAAAAATGAATGGCTCTAGCATATTTACCAGTCACGAAAGTAGCTAACCACTACAGACTACACATAGAGTCCGTCTACCCCCAAGCACATAAACAGAAACTGAGTTCCTTAATGTACTACTTTGGTGCAGTCTGCCAACAGAGATATCTTCATTCTGGCAAAAGACACCAACCTAATTTTCAAATACCATGGAGGAATGTACATGACAGCACCGTGGCTCAACAACCCTTTCCGAGAAATGCAGTGGAAGAATGGCACAATGCGTTCCAATGCCATGATGTGGTCTCCCCACCCCCTGGATGTGAAGAGAACAGATTTCTAGCTCAATGGTGCAAGTTCTTAATTCTATTCACCACCTTCAACAAGCAAATCCAGTTCAACTGGGAGACAAAAACAACCCACCCAGCAATCTTGAGTAGGAAGAGCGTCTTACTTGCGATTAGACCCATAAGATAAATTTAGGGACACAGTGGCAATCCAAACAATCTTTCAGTTATGAGTAACACACTCAAAGATAGAAATGTTTATTTTAAAATCCTCGGTCTAGTGCGTAAAATATGTGTGGTGGCAACACAGAAAGCAAAAATAAAAGTAGTTAGGCATAAATGTTTCGAACAATCTTAGCTAGATTTTGACATTTTAATGTTATTTCTCAAGCTGTGCTAAACCATAGGTAAGGCAATAAATAGCAAAAACCAGCCTTGGGAGTTTCATACAATGGCTTGTACAACAGACTTTTCAACAGTTGTCAGCAGCTATTCTTTGTCAGACCTCTGTCACAGAGCCGAGATACGTGCTCTAAGTGAAAGGTGTCTTCAGCACAGTTTCTGGAGTCAGCTCTTGGAATGAGAACAGGGAGCTCAGTAATCTGGTGTGACCTCTAGCAATAGCTGTGGCGCAAAGTCCGTTCATAATCAGTGGTCTAACACAGGGGTTTGTATACCATTTGATCACTGATTCACTCTTATATTTGCAAAATAAGCAGGATTTGGAGATGCTAGGCCAACTGCCAGACTAAAGTGACAAGGAGCAAAATGTGTGAGCTCAATCCAAATGTTGACATTAAGCATCCATCTTTGTAAACAATAAGCTTAAACTCTAGGGGGCCATATTGTAACAGCTGTGCCCATTAATATAAGCAAAAAGTATGTCAATCTACAGAGTTGCTGTCCCTGACTATGTTTTTTAACATGTGCTTTAAGAACTTCACACTTTCTCTTAGAATTAAAAATACTCTAACAACAAGCACAGAATGAAAACAAACTAACAGAGTTAGCACTGTCACAGTGTTCACACCGTCAAGCCACATTAGGCTGTGCCTCCTTCCCCTGTACCAATTTCTACAAATCCTAAAAAAAGAACAAAGCTTCAAACAATTTAGAATAGAACAATCTATAATCCAAATTAAACCTCATATATCCCAAAAAACAAAGACACGTATAAAATGCTTCAATTCAAAGTAAAACTCTTTAATTGTAAAGAACGACACTACCTAGAAAGATTAGCAAAAACAATACTATGGTCTTAAAATATCAGTAAAAGTGGAATTAAAATAATGCAGCAGGAAAGCTGAAAAATAAAAAGAAATTAGAAAGTAATCTTGGTTAAAATATATCCAATATGACTTTCTTTCTAAAAAAAAATGCACTGAAAAGAAGCACATGTTTCCACTCAGGCAAAAAAGCTGTTAAAAAGCACACTATGGCCCTCATTATGACATTGGCAGTAAATCACACTTACCGCCATGCTGACTGCCACCAACATGCCGCCGCAGCGGCAGATATCTGTTCATCATATTATGACACATACACACCAATCTGTCACTATTCAGCCACAGACACAAGTCTGCCGCACCAAAGGTCAGTGATAAACTGGCGGTATCAAAACCCACACCGTTATGCCAACAGAACAAAGCCCATCACATTATGACCCACAAATCACTACGGCGGACATTCAATGGCGGTAAACCATTGGTGGTACATACCTCTGCACTCAAAATACACACACACATACAAAACAACACTACATTCGTCAATTTAAATGACACACACCTGACACCCATACACACACCACTCCCACACCACTATAAAACACACTCACACGTTACCCACAACCCTTTATGATTACAAATCATTGCAACCACAGAGACACCACGACTACAGACAATACCAGAGCCATACACTTCTTACACCCATACACCACTCACACACCCCACATCAAACACCCTAACACATCACCCTGCACACCCTCACCTACACAACTCACATAACACCCATGGCACCACAAAGACACCCCAGATTCTCAGAGGAGGAGCTAAGGGGACATGGTGGAGGAAATCATCCAGGTAGAGCCTCAGCTATTTGGAGCACAGGTGCAGCAAATATCTATTGCTAGGAAGATGGAGCTATGGTGGAGGATCGTGGATAGGGTCAAAGCCATGGGACAGCACCCCAGAACAATGGACGACATCAGGAAGAGGAGGAACGACCTAAGGGGGAAGGTGTGTTCCTTTGCGCAAGAAACCAACTCGCTGTACAGAGGAGTGGCAGTGGACCCGCACCTCCTCCCCCACAACTAACAACATGGGAGAAGCAAATCTTGGCAATCATGCATCCTGAGGGCCTGGCCGGAGTAGCAAGTCAACTTGTAAGTCAACTGGTTGACTGGTAAGTCAACTCTATACTACTATCACCCCCCCTTACCTGCATGCCATCACATACCCCCACCCTCACTCTCACTCTCACTCCCATCACTCCACCACCTCCCATACCCCTCACCATTACATCTCACTCATCCCAATGCCAAGACCTGCATGCCATACCAATGCATGGACACCACTCACAGACCTGCATGGACACCTATCACTAAAGCATGCACAATAGAGAGAACTAATCATCCCACCATACACCAGCTTACACAAGTGAAAGCTGCCAGGGCAAATACAAACAAGGAGGGCAACCCAGTGATGCACAATATGTCACACACAGAAACAATAAAGCTGATTTACATCCCCACAGGTATCCCAGCCAAAGTCAGCAGCGAAGATGTGCCAGCACTATCCAGTCCCCCAACAGAAGAGGCCCACAGTGATGACAACAACTCTGGTCACCTGGATCTGCATGACCAACCTGACCCATCAGGGACCTCTGGACAGTTGGTTTCCCAGTCACAGTCACACACCACCACAGAGCCTCCCCCATCTGGAAACACCACCACATCACCCACCCAGCGTACTGAAGCCGCTGTCCCCAGGACACGTCAATCAGCAGTGTGTCTACCACTACAGGGACCCCAGTGCACACCTCATACCCAAGACAATCAGGGACCTGGGGTCAGTGGCAGTGGGCACACAGTTCAGGGAACAGATGCACAGGACAACAGGGAAACTGGGAGTAGTGCTGTGTCCCGGGGGAGGACAGGCCTAGGGAAACAACTCTCCAGGAGGCACTTGCAGAGATCCTACCAACATTCCCAGGATACGCTGAGCCAGATCCTGGACAACATGCAGGAGAACAGGCGGATGCAGGAGGGACAGTATCAGGGGATCAGGGAGGAGTTGCAGGCCATCAACACCACACTGGTCTCCATGTCAGGGGTGTTGGCAGACATGGCCAACATTATGAGGGAGGCAGTCTCACAACATCGGGCCCCTGCCACTAGCCAGAGATCTGAACTGCCTTCCACCTCCACTGCCGCTAGTGGACAGACGGCCTGCCACAGGACCAACAGGCCACCAGCACCCCTCCCCCTGCAGAAGGTGTACCACCCCGCAAATGTTCCCTGCGATCCAGGCAGAAGCCAGAGACTAGCCAGCCAGCATGTTAATTTGCAGCCCGTTTCCATGACGTGGAGATATTGGATCACGAGGTGCATTGGGCAAACCTGCTGCATGTCCCCCAGTATACTCCCAACGCCCTGATGAGGGAGTTGTAGATCAAGAAGTGGCCAGGAGAAAGCCCATTTTCCACAATCACATCATCAAAGGGAATAATAACATTGTCCTGATATAAATCTCTCAATGTGAAAAGCCCCACCTTCTGCCAGGTGGCCACCTCTGCCAGGGAGGTGACCAGTCCACCCCTTGGTGTTCCCAAAAAAGGTACTACTGGAGCCCACGGTTGTGCTGCCCTTGTGAGGAAAAGGCTCCCTCAGTAACAGTGGCATGCCATGTGTAGAAAAGAGGAGCAAGGCAGTGTAACTTTAGAACAGGGGTGCAACAGGTGCAGTATGTGAGGCAGTCCCACTGAGGGGAGGCAGTAACAGTGTCAGCAAGCTGGAGGCCTGATAACCACTGGGCCGCCCATTGCAGCTGAGAGACCAATTAATTGTGCTAACAACTCAGCACTACAAACCCTCCCTGAGCCATAGGCAAATAACGTTTATTTAGAGCCACCATGCAGCGTGTGCCGCGCCAGATGAATTCAGTCATCAGTTGTTCAAGCAGCCGGATAAAGGACTTTGTGACATAAACGGGAAGGTTGGCAAAGAAGTATAAGAAAGGCAGCATCACAATTTTGTGAGAACCATGCGTCCTGCTACAGAGAACAGCAGTGACTTACAGAACATCACATGTGTCTGCAGGGACAATATCGCCTGAGTGAGGTTGACATCTAGGTCAGCTGGTCTGTGATAAATACGAAGGCCCAGGTAGTGAAACATGTTGGGTTGCCATGTCAACCGAATACAGTTAAGGTGAAGTGTAGGGTCGTGTGTCGTAGTGGTAGGTGGAAAGAAGCAGGATTTAGTTCAACTAACCTTGAGCCCCGTTAGCTTTGCGAACCTGTCACGTGTCAGTGCAATGTTGGCTGGGACATCATAGATAGCCCCTAAGCTAAAGGAGCAGGTCATCCGTGTAGAGGAAGACTGAGGGCCTCATTACGACTTTGGCGGTCTTTTTGGAAGACCATCATGTTGGCAGTCAGCCGACCGCCATATTATGAGTCACCCAATGGAGACCATCAAAAACAGCCAAAAATCCGAGGCTGCCAGGACACTGGAGGGTGGGAAAGAGGTGGTTCTACCACCAGCCCGACAAAAAAACACCCACCAGATTATGAGCCACAAATCAGCACAGCGGTCCTTCCATGGCGGAAAACCATTGCCCGTGCGAACCGCAGCGGTAAAAACCACATCAGGCAAAACACCACACCATATTCGATAGTTTGAATACCCCACACCTGACACACATACACACATCCGGCACACCTACTCACTGCACTATAAAACACACCCCTACACAACCCACAATCCTTTGCAACAAAAACGCCGTTCACAGCCAGACACCCGCAAATAAATCATTTATATCTAAACCAACAATAGGCACCCCTACACATTACACACAGCACACATCCCACACTTGCACAACATAAAAAACACACAGTAACAAAAGCACACAATACACAACAACCACCACCCACTCTCATCACAGCACCCACACATCATCACAAACATTCTTCATCCTTGTCAGCACTTCCTCACTGTCTTCACCACCAATACCATGTCCCCACAAAAACACCCACGTTTCACTGATGAGGAGTTGAGGGTCATGATGGATGAAATTGTTAGGGTTGGGAGAAAAGGTCCAACAAACATTGATTGCCAGGAAAATTGAGTTGTGGCAAAGGATAGTCGACAGGGTCAATTCAGTAGGCAGACATCCATGCACAAGGGACCATATCAGGAAGAGGTGGAACTACCCCAGGGGGAAGGCATGTTTCATTGCATCACGCCACAAGAACGCCGTGAACAAGGCTGGCAGTGGGCCCCCACTTCCTCCCCCACAGTTCACACCATGGGAGGAGAAGGTCTTGGACATACTGCATCCGGAGGGTCTGAATGGAATACCTGGGGGACTGGAGTCTGGTATGTACCTACAACAGTCATGTCTTACCACTGCATCGTCCTGCATGCCTCCTCACCACCAAAATACTTCCTAATGAACTAAATACCCCTCTGCACCTACCACCTATTCACCTAATGATCCTCTCCTGCATGCCACCATTCCACCCAACCCAACTGCCCCACAGCTCTTAGCAATGGCACGTTAATGACTGTATAATCAAATCTCTATGACTCCCAGAATGCACTAACACCAGTTTTTGAAAACCTTGCATGTGCACAGCACATCACATTTCATGCATTTACCACTAAAGTACTAGCAACACCATCTACATGGACCTAGTGACGACCGTACATGGCAGTGACAGAAATTCAATGGCACACTCACAATAGCATACAGAACAAAATACAGCTACAGCTGAGTGACCATTCCCAATCGGCAAAGATCAAAGAACCCAAACCTGAAATAGACTGAACTGGTTTTGAATGTGAGGTGACTGAGTCGACACACACGGACAACATCCAGATACAGGACTCTAATCTTTGCATACTCACATACTGTGTACCCACTAGTACACAATTGTGTATTATCCAGCTATAAATTGTGACAGCTAGCAAGCCTCACAAATCACTAGGTGACAGAGGTGGACAGTAATGCCAATTATCAGACAATAACAGAACTCATCTGCTGTGCAAAACTGTTCCAAACCTGTATGACATCTCCCAACATGGAGTATGGCAATCAAGTCACAGAGTAGTAGGTACAATAAAGGTGTGCTGTGCAGCATCTGTCAGTGTCTTTGCAGGGCATAATGTAGAGCCACTGCCATGCATCTCATTAGGAGGTAATCTAACACACATGCCAAGATAAACCCTGTGTCTCACTCTCTCCACAGGTAACCCAGCCATTGCACCATGGAGAGGATACAAGACACTGTCAGTTCCCCTCTGAATGAAGGCCCCAGTGAGGACACAACGCCTGGATGTCTGGACAACGACCAACAACCTGGCTTATCTAGGACACCTGGTCAGTCAATGACTCCCTGCCTCACCCTGCCCACATCAACACCCCCCACCCCTGGTGCTATCACATCACAAGCAACCAGTCGCCACCAACCTGTGTTCCAAGGCCAGTTCAATCAATAGTGTGTCCCACAGTACAGGGCCCTGAGTCGAACCTTACCATTTCTGACAATGAAGCCCTGTTACCCCTGGGAGTGGGCACACCATGCCAGGGGCACAGCCACCTGGTGGTAGGGTGAGTGGAAGAGATGTTGTGGGCCAGAGGGTATGGCCTCAAAGGGACTCCAATGACCAGGAAACCATCTCCCAAGTCCTGGAAGCCTACCAAAGTTCCCAGGACACGATGGGTCAAATAATCACCATTTTGGGGGAGATTCATAGGCTACAGATGGAATACCACCAGGAAGTAATGCAGCAGTGGCAAGCACATACTGGCACCATGGCTACCATTTCAGGGTTGCTGAGGGACATCAATACCACCCTTATTGGTGCCTCTGCTCACCATCAGTCCCCTTCCACTGGCAACTTAACTTCTGCCCCCTCTACATTTGCGGCAGCTAGTAGAATGGAGGCCGTGCCAGGGGAATCACAAGCCGCAGACACCCCCCCTCTGTAGTTGAAGAACCCCACCCACAAACATGGACGTCCATCCAGACATCCGCCTGAAGCAGAAACCAAGACAAAACGCACTGCTAGGACGTGAACATCACCTGAAATGTTAGCCTTGTGTGCCACTGAGACACCCTATAGACTGTTCTGAGACATGACTTCATTTTCACATGGTACAAGGGCACTGGACCTGTGTAACCAACTGGTGTAGCTGCTGCTTTGATGATTCCGTCTGCCATGACCTAACTCATCATCCCTGATTTTATTTTGCTACTTTGTTTTCAAACGTAATCAGCATGATATGCACAATAAATCACAATGGAGCACAGCCTCTGTATTTGTGTCTTTATTGATACCTCAACAATTGCTATGCTTGCCAACTGTGGTGAGGTGATGCCCCCCCTGCAGCAAACAGCCAGTCTAAACAGATGGATCCTCCCACAGCATGATACATCATACAACAGAGATGTCACAGGACAGGTGTCACTGAGGTTGCACTCCAGGACAATACAATAGTATAGTCAGTATTCCATTCTGCAAATAGAGTATCACAGAAAGTACCATCAGGATGGAAGGCTTGGTGGTGCACAAAATGTACAAATACAGGTGACAGATGTCATGGGCATGGTAACCCACTACAAAGCAGGGGCACCCAGAATGGACATACATATCACCAGGTAAAGACTTCACATACACATAACATAGCTGCATGATCTAATTTCTCATGGTAAACACATACCATGTGACAGATTCTGTGCAGCATCTGTCAGTGTCATTGCAGGGAATCTAGTAGAGCCACTGCCATGCAGCTCATTAGGAGCTAATCTAACACACATGCCAAGCTGAACCCCGCGTCTTACTCTCTCCACAGGTATCCTAGCCATTGCACCATGGAGAGGATACGAGACACTGTCAGTTCCCCTCAGAATGAAGGCCCCAGTGAGGACACAACACCTGGATGTCTGGATAACGACCAAAAACCTGGCTCATCTAGAACACCTGGTCAGTCAATGACTCCCTGCCTCACCCTGCCCACATCAACACTCCCACCCCTGGTGCTACCACATCACAAGCAACCAGCCGCCACCAACCTGCGTTCCAAGGCCAGTTCAATCAATAGTGTGTCCCACAGTACAGGGCCCTGAGTCGAACCTTACCATTCCTGACAATGAAGTCCTGTTAACACTGGGAGTAGACACACCATGCAGGAGCACAGGCCCCTGGTGGTAGGGTGAGTGGAAGAGATGCTATGGGCCAGAGGGTGTGGCCTCAAAGGGACTCCTCTGACCAGGAATGTGCATGGTGGCGCACAAAATGTACAAATACAGGTAACAGACGTCATGGGCATGGTAATCCACTACAAAGCAGGGGCACCCAGAATGGACATACATATCACCAGGTAAAGACTTTTCACATACACATAACATAGCTACATGATCTCATTTCCCATGGTAAACATATATGATATCATAAAGGACCCATTACATTAACCATACACAAATATAGGGTCTTTACCTGGAGTAATGTTCCCACTGATTTGTCACTTGATAGTCATCTGCAACTTGTACAGTAACATCTGATTACAAACACATCTATGCCACATGGTCATCACACACTACCCCATCCACTGTGTAGGCAGAGGGCATGCTCCATTCCTAACACAAGTGTCACATACTTCCACTGACATGAAAAATGCCACTTCACAACCCCTCCAACCTCACTGGCAATAGGAAAGGGCGAAGCAGTCACATTTCCACATGTATAACTCGAGTACAAACTAATTGACATCCCACTGTAACTAATTCCAATTTGCCAACTACCTGTCATTAACAACTCTCATGTCAGTCGTTAACTAACATTGGCTATTATACCTCAAACCATAGTTTGCATAGCCAAACAGGAAATTGCACTTTAAGTTAGTGGAAGAAAAAGAGGATAGGAGAATCCAAGAAACACGTCTCAAGACTGAATAGTCTATACCAGAAGTGAATATTAGGGTCAGATGTACTAATACGTGTCACAGTTGACCCTTTATTACTGTACACTTTACAATGCATCAGTCAGTTTCCCCAACTCACATATAGGCATTGGAGCTATTACACCACCACTGATTAATCCAAATAGATCCAGGCACCTGAATCTTGCCTTGAAAAGCCTGAATGTTCACTCTATTACACGTCTTGTCCTCCCGTGGGCCTCATTGAAACGGATGTCTCCTAGCACAGTGGTTTACCTCACTGGTGTCAACAGTCAAGGAAGGTTTGGATAGCCAGAGTCATCGTGAACACAATGTAAGAACAAAATATAAATAGCTACAGAAACTACATATGATGTAATGACCAGTGACACAACACAGAAACATAGCATACAATGCATACTTACCAAACAACCAGGCCCTCTCTGTTTGTAGTCGTGCCATCAGATGTGGGCCATTGCTGTTCCGCATTACGTAGAATCATGCACTGATCCTGTATATTTGACTGTGACTCACAAGATGTACTGGTCTGCCAAACACACTACCTGTATCTTAATTGAGTGGGAGTTCTTCCTGTTCCTATTCACCTGCTTATTGGCACTGGGGGGGGGGGGGACCAGGGCTACATATGTGCTATTAATGGCTCCTGCCTCATGAGGGATGTGTTCCATCTCATAAAAGTCTGCCTTCACAAATGCCAAATCCACTCTTTGGGGGAACCTGATGTAGCTGTCCAGGTGCTTCAATAAGGCACACTGTATATCCTTCAACACCAGACTGAACATGGGCTGAGACATCCCTGATGTTAAGGCGGCAGTATACTGAAAGGACCATATGGCAAGGAAATCTAGCACTGACAAAACTTGAACAATGGGAGGTATGCAATTGAGATTGAGAATGGCTGCCATCAGATCTGGCTCCAACTGTGTACAGAGCTCATGAGGGTATGATGATGCAAACAATATGTCTGGATGACATGCCTGTCCTCCGTGGTTGCCGGGACTACTAGTGGACGTACACTGGTGGATTTCTCCCTCTCCTCATGGCAGGATAACTAGGTTGAGAGGAGAAAATATCCAATGAGCTATGCAGTATGCACACATCACCAACACACTGTATATCACCTGACAAATAACATCTGTAGAGGTGGTGTAGGACTGCTGACATATATAATACAGAACACAGATATGTACCAAATGAACCCTCATTGCTGCAAATTGCCTTACATGTAAATTGGAATGTACGTATGAAACATATGTCATTGTACATGTGTGGGTGACTTTGCTGCCATGCACTAATTACACATATATATCGGTATCTACCCATACCTAGCCCTGGTCTATGTACCACAGAGTTACTTAATATTGTTCTCAACAAATTGACGGCCTGAACACGTCATTGTGTAAAGATGTTCACAAAATATGTTGCACAACCAAGAAGGCCCAACATACGGTTACACTGCAAATAGGAGGAGAAAGTGAATGACACAGATTATTTTGCACATCCATTGATCACATGTGGGCAAAATGGCACGTGCCTCACCTACTGTAGTGGACAGTTGGAAGGGACCTAAATCCGCCGGCTGAAGTCATCAGCTGGTAGGCGGTCGCAAACCGCCATGCAGCTTGTCATTGGATAACATAGCTGCCTTTGGTAGACTGGGGACAATGGGCATGACCGCTGGTGGTGACGGTCCTGAACGTCGCAGCCGAGACCGCCATTTTCTGCAATTTTGCTGACTTGACTCCTGACATTGTTGCTAGCAAGACCTTCACGACGTGTGCTGCTGTGTACTGCCTCTGGGAGCCATCATGCTATGTCCTGCAGGTGATAGGGCCCCACCCTTCACCCCCAAAGAGCTAGAAAAGTTAGTGGAGGAGGTCATACCCCTGTATGGACAGCTATATGGGGTGCCAGAGGAACAAGTGAGTACAATGGACCAGCCATGTGTGATATGTGTTGTGTGTGACGTTTATTTTGACATGTGAACTGGTGAATGTGTAGATGCAAGCAAATGGCATGTTGTGAAGGAGTGTTAGCAGAGTGGATCAGTAAGTGTGCCTACTTGCAATGACAGTTGATTAGTGACCAAAGCTATTGGCATTGGGCATGTATACATGACTTTCTCCTTTTGTCTGTGTCATCCATGCAGGTAAACGCCCATCAGAAGACGGGGATATGGTGTGCCATCGCCGAGCAAGTGCGGAACCTAGTGGCCCACATCTGGCAGAGCACCCATTGTCGCAAGCAGTGGGAGGACCTGAGAGGCTGAGCCCGATAGATCTCGGAGGCCGAGCTGGGGATGTCCTCCCAATGAGGGAGGGTTGCCAGTCGGACTCTGGCTCCCCTAATGGCCCACATCTTGGCGGTGACCTAACCTTAGGTGGATGGGCATTGGCGGGCAGCACAGCAGCCACAAGGGGGTAAGTACTTACCGTATCCTAGTACTTGGCGCTGGTTGTATAGTGTTTGCAGTCACACTGTTGCAGCTGTGACAATGTTGTAGGTGCTACATGTATGTAGACTAGTGGGAATGCATAATAATCACATTGGCTCTCTATTAGATGTAGATCTGACATTCATGGTTTGCTATCTGTATATTTATTTCACATGTGTCAAGACATATCTTTGACTGCATGTGGATATGCTCAGATGACAATGCCACATGTGAGTCCACCCAGCCATTTAATGCTTGCACATTTTCTTCCTGCCCATAGAGTATGTCCAGGTCCATCCTGCATCATATGTGCTCTTTCTTGCTCTAAGGTGTCTGAGCACTCTCATCTGTCTTGATCACCTGTATTATCAACTGGGTGCCTGTCATATTTTGTACAGGGACTCTAACATTTCTCATACTACAGGTATTGACTCCATGTGAGGCAGGCCTCTCCATCACTGCACAGATATGGCCAGGATAATACAGTATATATGGGTCTATAAATGTATCCCCATTGTCCCATCTTCTTCATACAATGGAGATTGTAAAGGTAGTAAGGGACGGCTGTTCAACTGTGGGTGTCTGATTTTGTCTATTTGTCCTTGACATGCATGTCCTTGCAAATTGACATCCGGGCAACTCGCATGTATCAGTTGTTCCCTAAATGGTAATTCGCTAGGCAGAGCTACCATAGCACCATATGCAATGTCCATGCAATGTGAGTCAATGTCCTACCAATTCCAGTGACACATATTTTATTATCTACCTACATCATACCTCAATGGTTACTTGGGATCACAGGTAATAAAGTGGTTCAATCATTACTACCCTCTGCCTAGATGATGTGGACAGTTTGGACAGGATTTGTCATAGAATAGCATCTAATTTCATTGTTTGATGGCTTAGCTGTACTACAATTTGTAAGACATGTGTTGCTGTGGGTTATGTTGTCAGTGCAACAGCAGTCATGTTATTCCATGTGTTCATATCTCTTCAGTGGGATATGTGTGTTGTCTGCACTTAAGCACAGCCAATCACATGTCAGGAAAGGTGTGAATGGTGCTGCTTTAATCAAGTGGTCATGGGGGGAACTGTAACAGCAAATCAGGTGGTATGTTAAGTGCCCTATTAATTTTTCATAGCTGGCTAATGTTTAGGTGTCCTTACATTGCACTCAGTGATTGGCAGTGGATGTCTCATGTGTGCTATGTAGCCCACTGAAGCTGCACATACATGTATGGAGTGATGTGGTGTATCTGTGTACAGTGTATGCCGAGGTTCCTCTGGAATTTGGTGCATGTGGTCACATGACTGTTCTCCAGACATGTATTATGCAAATCAAATGTCACCTGTGTGGTAGTGCCTCATGTTGTGACTATGTCAGTCATTGTTTCCATTATGGCATATAGGTACAGAGGGTTCAGTCAGGCATGTGATTTGGATGGCAGATGCTGTGAGCACTGTGAATTGAGATTATTTAACATCATGGGGTATTACTTAATGGACACAGACTGGTCAGGTGTTGATTCAATAAATGCATGTTATGTTGTGATTATTGAAATGTTTTACTTACAGATTATAGGAGGATGGAGAGTTCTGATCCTGATTAAAACTGATTTTCTGCTTGTCAGGGCATGACCAGCATCCTAACATACATTTTCAGGTGAATTCTTTGAATGCTCCAGTCATGCTACCACATTTGAATTATTATGTGTTTAAGAGGGTAGCCATGAAGGGATGGATTGGAATAATATGGTGGGATATGATGGAGGTCAAGTGGATCACTAGATGACATAGCCTAGACAGGAAATGTAGGACTACAGTTGTCCTTGTTCTAATGTTAGTAAGTGAAGAATGTGATGACCCTCTCTCCCTCCCTCTCTCTCCCTCTATTTGTGCGCCCTCCCTTTAGCTCCCCACCCAGTAGTCTGTGTCCACTGACCCAGGAGGGTGGGTGTCTCCTTCACTGCTGGAACCTCTGCCCCTGTCAGCCCTGCTGCCCTCAGTGAGGAAGCAATTGTTCTCCTGAAGTCGATCTATGTGGGTCAGTCGACCGTCATGAATGTCATCCAGGGACTGGCTGCTCAAGTCCAGCAGAGCAGTGCGTTCCTAGAGGGCATTGACAGTACACTGGCTGGCCTACAGAGATCCTATCAGGCTCTGGCCTCCACACGGATGGCCTGTCACCCTTTGTCTTCCGTCCCCCCTCCACCTTCCTGTTCCCAATCCCAAACCCCTCTTCCCCCTCACAGCCAAAGCACATAGACTGACAAGCATGCATCTACCTCAACATCCAAAGATAGCTCAGACAAACACAAGCACCACAAAACCCACCACCAGCATGCATATAAACAACACCCACTTGCAGACACACCAACATTACTACCTGCATTGGCTCCCCCACAACCACCACCTTCACAGACACTACATCGGACAAACCAGCATTCACCGATCCAGCCACAACTGCTATCCTACCCACAGTCACAACAATAGCAGGGCCTCACACATCGACCCCAGTCACTACATACGCAGACAGCACAACCACTGACACTCCTACACATCCACCATACCTGCTGTCACCACCCCAACAGATAGTCACTCATCCACCACATAACCTCACAGCACCTCCAACCCTCCTCCTCCTAAAACACATAAATGCCTACATCCATGCAACAGACACCCAACACACACAAGCATACCTCGCAAACACATGCACCCGAGACTCCGCCAGAACATCTAAGACAACCACTCCCTCTCCCTCCACTCCCAAACCCTTTTGCTATGACCATCCCCGTGTGTCTTAGAAATGTTTCCTCTTGGAGTTGAACCTCTTCCCTACTCCTCTCCAACCCCTGTGACCTCCCGAAGATCTGCGTCTCAGCCCTTCTACCTCCAAGTACTCCCCTGGCCCACTGCAGGTATCCATACCCCTCCCCAAGCAATCAACCCTCCTTGGTTTCTGTGTGAGTATGTGGGGTGGTTGTGCTATCAGGTGTGTGTGGCCAGCATTGCGTTAGGCTGTGATGGCTGTGTATTGTGTGATGGGCATGCATGAGTAGGGGACATGGATTTATGTCGATATTATGTGTATTGATTGTGTTGACGTGTTATTTTGAGTGTAGTGTGCCCTTGTGTGGGTGTACCGCGTGTGTGTTGATTGTTATGTCAAATCTGTTGTGATGTGTGTTGGCGGGGTATGAGGTATGCCTTGGTGTATGGATGTTTGATTGTGTGTGTTGGTTCTCTAGTGTTTTTAGGTTGTGCTGTGTGTATGATTTGAAGTGGAGATGTGTACTGTGAATGTATGATGGTGATTTTGAGGTGGTGCGGTTGTGGTGTTGTGTCGTTGGTTGTGTTGTGTGTTGTAGTTGTGTGTTGTAGTGTTAGACTGTGCCAATGCTGAATATCTGGGTGTTGGTGTGTGTTTTGTAAGTGTGTGTGTTGGGCATATTGTTTGTACTATGTATGTGCATGTGTGTATGTGGGTGTGTGTGTGTCAGTGTGCGGGTACGTGTGTGTATCACCATCACCACCCGTTCAGGATGTGTATGTTGTGTGAGTGTATATACATTGACATTGTGCAATGGTGTCAGGTAAGTGTGCATGCTTACGTTTGCTTTCATCGTTGCTGGTTCCGGAGTCGTTAGGTGAGAAGGAGTAGCGGGAAGACGTGTAGCTCAGGTTCCATGGCGGCTCAAGACAGGTACGTGTTCCTGAAGGTGAGGGTCTCCGTTCATACTGTTGGTTTCTGCCAGGGTTTCTGTGGTGGTGCAACCGCGGCCAAAACGTTGGCGGTGTGCAGCCTCGTAACCTGTCTGGCGGGTCATGGTCTCTGCCAGCCTGAAGGTGGCTGCGGTAATCCGTGGTGGCCTAACTGCACTTGCGGTGCCAGCAGTGGATTGGCTGTATTCTGTTGGGAAGACCACCATGGTCATTATTTGGCAGTCTTCTCTGCCAGCCTGTTGGGGGTACGACCACCACCACCAATATGGCGGTCATGAGACCACCAAACTTGTAATGACCCCCTTAGTGTAGTCCGTCGCTCAGTAGAATTCCCCAGCTCTGCCATTGCATGCGAAGGGCAAGAGCCAGTGGTTCTGTGGCCAGAGAAAAGAGTTGTGGGGACAGCAGGTATCCTTGACGGGTGCTCTTGTAAATCAAAGTGGGTTCAGGTATAAGTCGGGAGTGTTTTTACTCTGGCTAGTGGCTGGGTATACAAAAGATTGACCAGCCAAATTAACTGAGCCGCTAAACCGCATCACGGCAGCACTCCAAACAGAAGGGTCTACTCCAATGAATCAAAAGCCAATAGCAGGCAGCATGCTCAGGGCCAGGTATGAGGTGAGTACTGTATTGTATAGTAATAGTTTTTATATAGCGCTTACTACCCCTGACGAGGCGTCAAAGCGCTTTTCAGCGAGTAGCACGCTACTCCGGAACCCAAAAGGAATTAGTGGTGGATTAGTATAGGGAAATATGAGAACAGTTTTAGTATTATTATGAGTTAATTTGAGGCGCGGATATGTGAGTTTGTTAGTTGGATTGACTTGAGTCCAGGATCCAAAGAGTCTTTTTATTTAACAATATATTTTCAAATAATTTTTTATTGCAATTCTTCAAAACACTGAAAAATATACATTTTACAAAATAACAATTATTGAACATTTTAACATAAAAACAATTAAAAACAAACAACACTTCTAACTTTACAAAACTATTGAAAAAATATTATTCATTTTTAACAGTGATATTTTTAACAACAATGTTAAAAACAACACTAAAAACAATAACATCACAATATTTTTGTGATGATATTCTGGTAACACAATATTTAAAACTCAGTATTTTGTCCAAACCACTGACTAACAGAGTGTAAGATTTACCTCAGACTGTTCATTTGATTGAAACAGGAACTAGGCCACTTGAAATTCTAACATCAATGGCTTTGATGTAAATGCCTAATTTATGGCCTGTTTCATTCAAACAGATGGAGGACCCATAACTTATGGCTCACTGTTCTTTGGTGATGAGAAGCTCAGTTTTTTCCGGACTTAACCAGACTGTCAGACTGACTGACTGTCAGTTAGTTTGGGCAGGCAAACTACTCTGAGAATGTGGACTCTCTGGGACACAGCATGTGAGCTGGCCTCAGGGGATGGGGTCCCCAGGGCCATTAATGGCTCATGCGGGGGGGGACTGAGCAACCCACCTCCCCTTTTTTCAATAGTAGCAGCCCTGGGAGATGGGGTCCATGGTGCCTTTTAAAGGCCCCTCCCTTAAAAAAATACAGTGGACCGCAGGAGATGGGGTTCCCGGAGCCAGAAGTGGCTGGGAGAAGGGACCTGCATGCCACCCTTCCCTTATAAATCCATCAGGCCCTGGAGGATGGGGATCCAAGGGGCCAAAAACGGCCTTGGGAGGGAGCAGAGTGCTCCCCTCCCCTTAAAATATTTTAGGCCAGAGGGATGAGGTCCCCAGAGTCAAATATGGCCTGGGAAGGGTGGCCACGTGTCCTTCTCCCCCAAATAATAATGTATGCCGTCCCCCAGGGCCCTGGCCCAGCCAGGGCGATTTAAAAAAGAAGCATGGAAGCCCACGCTTCTTATTTAAAGAAACTATTGCTATGGATTTGCATATCTTCCACAAATTTACAGCAAAATCTGTTTTATCCCTCCACCCGGCCAAGGGGGTCAGGATATTCCCATCCTTCCCCTTATGTCTTTTTTAAACATTTTATAGGACTCAGGACTGTTTCCTGAGTCCTAAAATGGCTGCCACCACTTCCTGGTTGAGGTGGTGCAAGCCACTCAAATCTCAGTTTAAGATTTGTCGCATTACCGGCATAATATATACAATCTATTTTAACCTTAATTTCTCCAAAACAAATGAAAGGTTTTACACCAGAACGTAAAAAGCACTCTTTCTGGATGAAGATCTAACTTTCTGTCAAATTTGGTGTTAATCCGTTTGGGTTGTAGCTAAGTTTAAAGGTCCTAAAGAAAAATGAATGGGGAAAATGCATTTTGGGACCCCTCCTTTTTCTCAGCCCCACGTCATGGATCACCCCGAAACATTCCATGTGCGTGTTGATTCGTCAAACAGAGACAAAGTTGTTAGCAGCACAAAAAATGCATTTCCTGTGGAAACATGGTTCTATCTATAATGAGCCAGTGGCGACCGCCACTGTGTAATATTTATATATATTAACAGAAAAAAACAATTCTTACTGGGACGTTAAACTTAGGTTCAGATTTTACACAGACAAAACAATAGAAAGTCAGCTGTCATAGTGTTAGTGCGTCTGACCTTAATAAGTAAACTAACAAGGGGACGCGAATAGGTCGATGAACCTTTTAACTCGTTTAAGATGTTCTCGCCATAGCTCCAATATAATAAACAATAGTCAATAATCAATACACAATAATCAATAATCATTAGTTAAAATCAATAATCAATGGAGTAAGTAAATATCACGCACCATGACCTTTCAGAAATGAATAACCACACCTTTATTAAGGTTTAGTAATTTTTATTTCCCTTATATTAACAATGCTAAAGTCATGTAGATTAATCTCAATATCAAATAAAACACATATAAGAACAATACTGGTTGACCAAAGCGGCGGAAGAAATGCAATCTAATCAAAGCTTGAATCACAATGCATTCTAAGACAAAGGTGCAAATCAAAAGCAGAGTCAGCTGCAACAAGGATATGGTGTACATAGAATTCAGCAAGACAATTCCTCAAAACATTAGTCCCTGTAATTCATCAGTCGTCATGTGAATACCCTCATCTAACCCAGATTAGCATCAGCATGTTGGGCTTCATGCAAAACAATTTAGAACACAAATTATGAAAATATCTAACTAGGGAAACTATCAAGACAGCGCAGTTGGTACCTAGAAAGAAAAGGCATAAAAATGCATTACAGTCACATTGTCATATCTACCTATCCATGGTATGGGTCAGCAAGCAGAATCAATCTTCGTCCTCAGGTCATCAATCGATCAGTCAGAGAGTATGAGCCCAATGGCAGAATCTCAAATCTCTTCTTCTCTCCAAGGCAGTAATTCCCTAAAATCTGAATAATGATCTGAAGTCTTCCCCCTCTGTCACGTTGTTATATCAAAGTCACCTAAACTATCCCCTAAATCCCCATTGGTCAGTTAATCGTACATTTATACTTTATCCAATAATATTTCTATACCAAATCTATGAATTCTAATATTTCGCTCTTCACACAAAGTTGATTGGTCAACTGTACGATGTCCTCATCATCCGGCACCACAGGTAAGAAATCTGGTGCATCTTCATCTCCAGTCAGTGTCTTAATTGTTTGTGTCCTGGGAACGTACATGTAACAGGGTCACAGTCATGGAGGTTCACAAGGATTTTTATAATGTTTGTGGTTTATTGAATTTTAGAGGGTATTACAGTCTTGTAATTCTTTCCTTGCTCTCTGTTTGTTATGATCTTATTCTTTGCCTTCCCACATGGTCTTCACTCTCTCTCTCTCTCTGTATTCTTCTTTTCCCAGATGGTGACTCAGGAGGCGCATGGAAAGAAAGAAGAATACAAGAAGGTTGGTATGTAGGTACATAGTACAACTACTGTTTTCCTCTTTCTCTCCCTTCTTTCCTGTCCTGTCTGACTCTTCTCTCTGGTCTTTTATTTCCTTTTCCTTTCTTCGCTGCTTTTCCTTTGCCTTTTCTGTGTTCTTTCTTCCTTTTGAGTTGTCTTACTCTCTATCTCGTTTTCTTCTTCTGTCTCTTGCTAGGGTTCTCTTTTCATTCCTCTCTTGTGCCCTCTCTTCACTCTTTTTACTGGCCTGGTTGCCTCTTCTCTCTCTCTCTATTTTCCGTATTGTATGTTCTGTTCACACCCAAGTAGTCTACTTGTTATTATTGAGGTCCACCCATAGTAGCCCCGGGTTCAATGAGTATAAATCAGAAAATCAAACAAACTCAGCTCGCAAGCTAAATCACAAAAAAATAACAGCTAACAAAAAAAATATTGAAGGCCAAACGGAAATATTCCCTTAATCAACTAATCCTCCCCCTACCACCGATCCCGCTGTTAAGACTCCCTTTTCCTCCCTTTTTGTAGCTGTTGGATCGTACCTGGCTAGGCCATGCTCTTCCCAGAGCGTGGCTGATCTGTGCACTTTGTCGCCTCCTGTTCATTCCACCAGGCGTCGGGGAAATCCTCTCGCGGTTGTCTACTCTGGCGTCCTGGTTTCGGCGTCTTCTTGTTTCTCCTCCGTTGCGGTCTCTTCCCGGTCGCGGTCGTATTGGGGTTTAAGAACCCCTCCTCTGGCTGGGCGCTCTCCGTCATTGGATGTCGTGAAGTTCTCTTACGGATCGCCTATTCCCGATCCGGAAGTTCCCCCGGGGTATCGCTGGGCCGTATTTCCAATGATCGGCCCAACACATTCACTCCCCATGGACAGTGGCTGTTGGAGCCACGTGCTTGAAGGATACCTAGAAAGGTAATCTGCATTGGATATGAGGGAGCCTGGTGAACGCTGAACCTGGAAGGAGAAAGATTGGAGAGATAAAAACCAATAAAGCACCCATGCGTTGGTGTCCTTATGGCGTGCCAACCAGGTTAAGGGAGCATGATCAGTAAGCAATGTGAAGGGACGGCCTGTTAAATAATATCGTAATGATTCAATAGCCCATTTGTTCGCAATTCCTTCTCAAGGGTGGGATAATGTTTCTCATGGGTCCTACTCAGGTATACTATAGGATGATAGAGTCCTACTCATCTTTCTGCGACAGAACGGCTCCTATCCCTTGATCAGAGGCATCAGTTTGGACCTGAAAGGGTTTCTGAAAGTCAGGGCAACGCAGTACAGGCTCGGTTGTCAGGAGATGTTTTAATTGTTCGAAATCTTGCTTTTTCACAATCAGTGAGATGAGTGATCTGATTGGGTTTGTTCTTTTCCAGTAGGGCAGTGAGGGGGGCTGCAATTTCTGAAATATGAGAGATGAATCGCCTGTAATATCCTACCATCCCTAAAAAGGCCCTGAAATATTTGTTTCATCAATGCAGCAGAATTTGCGTGATGGCGTGTACTATTTCTAGCTAGGGTTTCACCATTCCATGTCCAATCACATACCCTAGGTAATTGATATTATCATGACCTATCTTACATTTTTCCGGGTTCGCCGGGAGGCCTGCTTCTCTCAGGGTATGTAAAATACTGGTTAAATGTGAGGTATGGTCATCCCAGGTCATACTATAGATAATGATGTCATCTAAGTAGGCAGCAGCATAGTCCTGAAAGGGACGGAGCACCATATCCATCAGTCGTTGAAAGGTAGCAGGTGTACCATGCAAACCAAATGGAAGGACCGTAAATTGGTAGAGACACAAGGGGGTGGAAAACACTGTTTTCTCTTTGTCCTCCTCTTTCAGGGGTATTTGCCAATAACCTTTAGTTAAGTTTAGTGTGGTCATATATTTGGCTTTCCCTAATCGCTCAAATAGATCGTCAATCCTAGGCATAGGATAGGTGTCAAAATGAGAGAGGGCGTTAACTTGTCTAAAGTCAATACAAAATCTAATAGTTCCATCTGGTTTTGGAACTAAAACTATGGGTGAGCAACAAGGACTAGAGGAGCGCTCAATAATTCCTGCCTGTAACATGTCTCACCTCCTGTTCTACCATTTTCTGTCTGGCTTCTGGTATCCGGTATGGTCTCCGTTGGGCTACTCGGTTTCCTATTGTTCGGATATGATGTTGTATTAAGTGAGTTCTTCCTGAGGTTTTTGAAAAAACATCAAGATTATTACTCACTATCTCAGATAATTGAGAACGCTGGTGGGTGAGAGAAAACCACCTAGCTGGGGCATACATATCTCATTGTTGTCTCGTGTCTCTGTGGGATATAGAGGTACGTTGTCTACTGTGCCAGTAGAAATGTACATACTACGGAGAGAATCATGTGTATCATGCCACAACTTTAAAAGGTTGGTGTGAGACATTATCTCTCTACCTGACCCGGAGGGTATTTCGATTTGTATGTTACTGGAGTAACTTGTTCAAGGATATTAAGGGGCCTTGCCAATAGGCTGGTAGTTTGTTCCCTGTGGTGGGCAACAACACTAATACTTTTTGACCTACGGTTAAGGTTCTGGGTCTACTGGTTGTATCATAATAGGCTTTTTGTTTTTCTTGGGCTTCTTTTAAACAGTTGTGAGCTTCTTCCCACACGGTGTGTAAGTTTTCTTTTAAGTCTTTAGTGTAGGTTAAAACATCTTTGATTTCTTCCTCTGTCTCTTCCCATTGCTCTGCTAGTATATCTAATAATGTTCGGGTTGCCGACCAAAAAGGAGCTCAAAGGGGCTGTGTCCCGTGGATGACTGTACATGGGTCCGGAGGGCATAAAGAACTAGGGGTAGTTTTTTCTCCCAGTTCTTCCCTGATTCATTAATGGTTTTATGCAGGAGGTTCTTGATAGTTTTATTATAGCGCTCAGCAACGCCATCAGTTTGTGGATGGTAGACTGCTGTCCGGATCTGTTGTACTCCCAATACCTGGCATACTTCCGACATTAATCGTGACATAAAAGGAGTCCCTTAGTCTGTAAGAGTTTCCTTGGGAAACCCCACTCTAGAAAAAAAACTCTATCATAGCCTGTGCTATCGTCTTTGTGGTAACACTGGCTAAGGGAATAGCCTCAGGATACCGGGTGGCGTAATCTACCAAAACTAGAAGGTATTGATGCCCCTCTACTGATGCGATTAAGGGGCCTACCAAATCCATATCAACTCTTGCGAATGGGACTTCTATTATGGGAAGAAGATGGAGTGGAACTTTACGATTGGTGGAGGGGTTTATTAATTGGCATTTAGGACAGGCCTGACAATGCTTCCTAATATCGCCGTATACCCCTGGCCAATAGAACCTTTTTGTTATAGACTCTTCTGTTTTCTCTCGACCAAGATGTCCTTCACCATTATCACTATGAGCTAAGTGGAGCACTTGTTCCCGATAGGCCTGCGGAATCACCAACTGGGGTTCCCGGTTATTGGAGCTGGGACAAACTCTATACAATAAATCATTATTGAGTTGGAAAGTCGGACCTACTGAATGGGTATCAGTGGATAAGCCCATCTACCACGTATTCTTCAGGGTTGATCTTCTCTTTGTGACTGTCGGAATTGTCCGCAATGGACATTATGGCATTCGAAAGTTCCGGCGTTATTTTTCCAGTTTTAGCAGAGTCATTTTGATACAGTCGCTTATTTTCTCATTTTTTAGACTTTGTGAGTTTCTCTTTTGGGTTGGTTTCCTCTATGCTGGAGGATACAAAGGGAGCTTCTCTCCACCAGCTCTCGGTAAGGTTATTCTGATTTAATGTTTCTAGTAGTTCGGGAAACGCTTCATAGTCAGTCCCTACAATAAGGTTTTCCCCTAAATTAGGAATCACCCCTACTGAGATGCACTCCTCTTGTCCTCTCCAATTGGTTTCTATATTGGCGACTGGATAGGTTTTCCGATCTCCGTGTACACAAGTGATTAGCACTTGGGTATCCAGGTTCCATTGATCTGGTCGCACATATGCTTGATTCACTACACTTTGACTACAACCAGAATCAATGAGTATGAGGCTCCTTTTTTTACTCACTGACATAAGGGTGGTATATCTTGCCATGGTTGTCCCAACCATAAAACCCGTCCTTTTGCCATTCCTATCTCCATTGGTTCTTCCTGCTCCTTTTTGAGAGGGCAATGCCTCGCTATGTGCCCCCAGTCGGCACAATGAAAGCATTAGGGCCCCATTGTGAAGTCTCTGGATGGGCCACATGGGATACTGGGTTTCTCCATGCTAGGACCTGGTACAGGTTTGGTAAGAAGTGGTTTTGGGTTAGGAGCTCGAGTGGATATGGGGATAGTTTTAGCATGGGAGCTTCTAAATTCTGGGGTTGGATGGAAAGCGCATGCTGAGTCAATAGCAGTGGTATATTGAGGCTGGGATGTTGCTGGATCCAGTTTCTTGTGGCTGGGGGTAGAGCGTCCAAATATTGCTCTAGTACTACAGTGTCAAACATATCTTCTCCGTGGGATTAAACCATTTTCCTGCAGCATGTTGTACTCTATAATAGAGAATGCAGGGATTGCCCTGGGGAGCCGACTTGGTTTGTCAGCACCTAACCCAATAGCTCTCTTGATCTAGACCGACCCGTTCAAGAATGGCTTTCTTGCTCTCAGTATAGGTCTTTACACCCCCGGGAATTACCGCCTGATAAGCAGCCTGCAGATTACCAGTTAGTAAAGGCGCAATGCATTGGCTCCATTTATCTGTTGGCCAATTGGCAGAGCTAGCAACCTGCTCGAAATTTATAAAGAACGAGTCTGGGTCTTCATTTTCCTGGTATTTTTGAAGGACACTACTGGGGACATTGGGGTGCACTTTACTGCTTGCTTTGGTCTCTGTCAATTTCCCCAAAGCCGTCTCATGAACCAGCTGATTATTGGCGATTTTTTCAGTATCTAACAGTAGTATAGCCCCTGAAAAATTTGTCAGCATGTTATCCACAATAGTAGACTTTTCAATGTAATCCTTTTACATAATTTGCATAATCCCCATATTCCCAATAGACAACACACGACAATTAGTATTCCCTGTATTATTTTCAATAGTACCCCATTCCAAATGCTACTAAACCAATTTCGACCTGAAGCAAACTCCTTACCAACCTTTTCCCAAACACCCGGGTCCTTCAATTCCTTCAAATCATTTCTTGCATTAGTCAGATTAGTAAGTCTCTTATCTCTTTACTATTGTTAGGAATATATTAGCAACAATGCCTAGAATTAATAATTTTACTTATCTTTTATCTTTCTACCGGTGGTTGTTTTGCTTTTAGGGTTGAAAGTAACCAATAAAGCTATGTATGTACAAATATAACTGTGGGAGAAAACAATTTTGCGAGGGCTTTGATAGTGTGCCCCCGAAGTACACCACTGATCCCAATGTTTCTTAATTTGGGGCTAAACCAAGTAGCTGATTTAATTTCCCTATGACCTCTATTATATTGGATAAGGATTTGGACCACCCTGAATTGGATTTATACAAAGCATCATTGCTTGACCTGCTAAAGAGACCAAATGCAGCTATTATTCCTTGGATTAAATATGTGTCCAATTGGTTTTGTATCTTGGGGTTCGGAGATTATTGGGAGAATCCCCAAAAATTAGTGAAATCCCATAAAACTGCTTTGAAATCAGTTTACTGGTCCAATGTATGGAACAATTATATTTGTTGTAAAACTCATGGTCGATTATCTAATCTTTTTATTGATTTTAAGTGGTTTCCGCAGTATGAATCCTATTTAGATATTATACTAGATTTACAGGGCAAAGGTTTATGTGCTAGATTCCGTTTTGGGTCCTCACCAATGTTGTCTTTAACTTGCAACTGGGGGCCAATCACTACTTCAGATATATGTCCGGCTTGTGGCGGTGCCCCGGAAACAGTTGAACATTTTATGTTTTTTTGCCCAACATATTTTTTTCCACAGTCAAAATGGATTCGAAAAACCTGTAGGGAAATGGGGCTGGAAAATTGCAGTATAGCAATAAGGGTTTTAAAAAAGCCATAGATCAAATTAATTAATTTTAGCAGTCAGCAAGTTTTTAGTGGCAGCATGGCATATACGTGATCACCATTTTAATCAAGGACCCATGAAGCGTGCCCAGGCAGGATTTTAGATGAATACTTTGATATCACATGTATGTATTTATTTATGTGTTTTTTTTATAAAATTATTTAATTATTGTACAGATTATAAAATGAGTTGAAATTTTTCCTTTAATGTATGTGATGCTTTGATGGTTAATTGACCGAATAAAGCTTGATTTGATTTGAATAATTTTACAGATTCTGCCATCCTTCGCTAAAAGAATGTTTAAAGCAAGATGATTTTGAAGAGTCATAGCTCTATCTGCAGCTCATCCAGGCCCATATTTATACTTTTTGAAGCAAACCAGTGCCGGCGCTGGTTTGCGTAAAAAAATGTACCGCCGGCTAACACCATTCCAATGCGCCAGGCGGGTGCCTTATTTATGGATTGACGTTAGCCGGCGCTGCGGCCTGGTTAGAGTAAAAAAAATTACTCTAACCAGGCAGCGCCGGCATAGGGGAAAATGGGGGTTGTGCGTCAAAAAATGGTGCAAGTCAGGTGAGAGTCAAAAATCATGGCTCTAACCAGAGTTGCGCCATTTTTTGACACACAACCCCCATTGAAATGACTCCTGTCTTAGTAAAGACAGGAGTCATGCCCCCCTGCCCAATGGGGACTTCTGTCCCCTGGACATGGCCATTGGGCACAGTGGCATGAAGGGGAGCCCAAGTTAGGCCCCCCCATGCCACAATTTTTTCTTTTAAATAACTTACCTCAACTTACCTAGGATGGGTCCCACATCCATGGGTGTCCTCCAGGGGTGGCAGGGGGTGGCCCTGGGGGCAGGGAAGGGCACCTGTGGACAGCTTCCATGGTCAGAGACCATGGATATGAGCCCACAGGTCCCTTTACGCCTGCCCTCACCCAGGCATTAAAAAACGGTGCACATCAGGCTGGGTGCTGTTTTTTAAGGCCCGCCCCCTCCTTTGCGTCAAAATGACGCGGGAGTATAAATAAGGCCCACAGGCCTTAGAGTCATTTTTTGGACAGGAACGCCACCTTGCATGTCATTAACACAAGACGGTTTCCCGCATCCAGAAAATGACGCACACAGAGGAATTTTGACATTCGCGGGGTCGGGCGTCATAGTATAAATATGGTGTAAGGTTTGCGCCGATTCGGCGCAAACAGAGTATAAATATGCCCCTCAGTATCTAACAGTATAGCCCCTGAAAAATTTGTCAGCATGTTATCCACAATAGTAGACAACTTTCCAATCTTAATCGAATTCAGGATGATTCCCACGGAAGGAATCACAGCACCAAATGAATCTCCCATTATCGCAGAAGAGGACTCCCTCCTCTGTCTCTTATGATGTCATTCAGTCACTTTCGGAAACGTTTTCAAATCCTCCATCTGATAACTTGTCCCATACGATCCTCTTGGAAGACGGTAATCAGCATTAAGTCCACAAATATAATAGATCCCCGGAATCGCAGGGTCCTGCCCATTCAACATAAATACCCATTTACTCATGTACAGAAACACATGCCTGCTTTCACTCGTACCCACAAATAAAGTGTCAGTGCGCGACTTAAGCTCTATGTATACTATGTATACAAAGCTTCCCTACATGTAGTGCATCTAAAGCTAATTTCCCTTACGTTTTAATTGCGGTGTAAGCATAATCAACTTGTAAGTCCTTTTCTCTAAGCCTTTTTCTAATTTTTCCTTTAACGCTTTTCTTCTGTCGTCAGTATGATCTAAGAAGCTCTTCTCTTAAGGTGTAAGAAAGCATGTTAGGTTGTTTTTATGCGCATAAGCTGTGCCAAACGTCAATGTAGGTTCAAACAATCCTCTAACTAACACTATGGGCCTCATTCTGACTTTGGCGGGCAGCGGAGGCCGCCCGCCAAAGTCCCGCCGTCAGAATACCGCTGCGCGGTCAAAAGACCGCCGCGGTAATTCTGAGTTTCCCGCTGGGCTGGCGGGCGACCGCCAGAAGGCCGCCCGCCAGCCCAGCGGGAAACCCCCTTCCATGAGGATGCCGGCTCCGAATGGAGCCGGCGGAGTGGAAGGGGTGCGACGGGTGCAGTTGCACCCGTCGTGATTTTCAGTGTCTGCTTAGCAGACACTGAAAATCTTGGTGGGGCCCTGTTAGGGGGCCCCTGCAGTGCCCATGCCATTGGCATGGGCACTGCAGGGGCCCCCAGGGGCCCCACGACACCCGTTACCGCCATCCGGTTCCTGGCGGCGAAAACCGCCAGGAACAGGATGGCGGTAAGGGGGTCAGAATCCCCATGGCGGCGCTGCAAGCAGCGCCGCCATGGAGGATTCCCCAGGAATGACCCCCTATGTCATTATCCTTGCTACTCTACTCAAATACCTAATAATAGGAACAAATGAAAACACAACATCGTGACTAGAATAGAAATATTGAATGTACTCCTGATTATACACCTTGTTAGTAGCAAACTACAGCTTATCCCATAAGTTAACGGGAAGCTATAATAGGTGACTCCTTCCTCGACTATCCAAGGAATCTCCGTACACACAAGACAATCCTTTGAATCTATTGTCTCAACATACTTACTCAATAAACGATAGAAGACATTAGAGGAAACTCTCCTTGCACATTAGTATAATAATGCAAATACTTCTCATCCAACTTAAACCTCTCTAAAGCTGTTAGTGTGGTAGTCTCAAAAGCAGAAGTATGGTTGGCTCCTTTCACGTCAAGAACAGACATACCGACAATCAATACTATAAACAAAATCAGCAGTTCAGTTTTCACTTTCAGGAACCCTTCTTCCTTGTCAAAATCGGTTAGCAGCTAGTCTAAATCAGGTTTCAAAAAGTCAAATCAGGTTATCAATGTCTTTTCCAGTTACTTTCAACAGTCTCTTTCTCAAAAATATTTCTCAGATTGTTTCAACAGTTCAGTTCCTCAACCCTTTTCACGTTACCTCAAAATATTGACTTGGAACTTCCCTATCAAAACAAAAGGACATGAACTCTTGTTGCCATTCGTTTGTAGTTGCATATGCCCATTCAGGACCTGCGTATCTTCAACTTGCTATTCTCTTTCTTTTCAACTTTCAAACACCATTTAGCTCTATTTCACTTAGTTCCTCTTTTCTCGTAGTGTCTATTTCTTCCTCTAGTGTTGGTTCAACAACCACCCCTTTCCTTTTCTCCACTTGCGATTTCAGCCACTTATCTCCTTTCAGCAAACCTCCTGTCAGTATTCTCTTCAAGACTGAACTCAACCCCTTGTCTTTCTATGTGGCGTTTTCTCTCGACGGACCTGCAACTGGTTCAGGAGGAGTTAGATCCCTTTGACTTTGATCCACCTCAACTCCTTCCTCTTCTGGGTCTGGCAATTGCTCCCTTTGTTTCTCAGAATCGTCTACTTCTGGGAGTACCCTCCTCTGACTAGGCTCTCCTGCTGCTTCAGTTGAGATAGGTTCTCCGATATTCTCCTGGAGATCTCCACCCTCATCTCTCACAGGAGTAACTGAACCGTCCTCAACAAGCTCAGTTTCAGTTTCAGTTCCTCTTGGTTCTTTTTCTGGTGCTGTGATTTGTCTCATTGTTGTTGGTACTCTGAACAACCCTTCTTCATGATCCAGTGGACATGCCACTTTTTTGTGTGACTTGCTTGAATCCAGTTCGGGATCCCAGCACACTTCACAGCTGTCGTAGTTGTTAGGACCACTGTCCCTTCCATCGTGGCCCCAAACACATCTTTCTCACATGTTTTCAGACAATAACCCAGTCTCCGGCTCTCAGGTTGTGCCCTGGGTCATGGATAGGTGGCAGTGCGGTAGCCTCCACCTGCTGAGAGAAAGAGCGGACTACATCAGCCAGATCCTTTCAGTAATCCAATAATATATCATCTGTAATGTTGACAAGTACATTGGCTGGCACTGCTGGCAACCTCATTGCTGTGCCCATGAGGATCTCATGGGGGAGACAAGCCTGTCTTCCTGTCAGGTGTATTTCTCATTGACATCAACACCAAAGGCAATGCTTCAGGCCATTTTAGATTCGTAGCTGCACACATCTTTGCCATTCTTGACTTCAAGGTATCATTCATCTGTTCCACTAGTCCTAAAGCTTCGGGCCGGTAACTACAATGCAACTTCTGCTCAATGTTCAATGCTTCACATAGTAATTTAATCACTTCATTATTGAAGTGACTTCCCCTATCTGATTCTAAAGAGATCGGAAACCCGAAATGCGGTATCAGCTCCCTAAGCAGCAGTTTTGTTACTGTGAGGCTATCATTTCTCCGTGTAGGGTACGCTTCAATCCAATGACTAAAGATGCAAACAATTAGCAACACATATCTCAAACCTCCACACATAGGCATTTTAATAAAATCCAATTGCATTCTGCTGAATGGACCTCCTGCTCTTTCAATGTGGCTCAAATTAACCACTGTCCCTTTTCCCGCATTTAATTGCTGACAAATCACACAACAATGGCATACTGCTTCAGCAGCTTGTCTAAACTTGGGGTTGAACCAGTCAATTTTGAACAGACGTACCATGGGATCCCTCCCAATGTGCGCCTGACCATGATAGTACCTTGCCATTTGAGACAGCAGGCTCTTTGGCAAAACCAACTGACCCTCTTCAGAAGCCCACAATTCATCCTGTCTTTGAACACATTTCATTTTACTCTATGAACGTTTCGCCTCCTTGTCGACATTACTCTGCAACGATTTTATCTCTTCCAAAGTGTCAATCACTTTCAATGCATAGCTCGTACATGTGGTGTCTTCTTCAGGTAACAATTCCCACTTGTCCTTTAATGATATACAGTTCAATGCACAAAACCTTGCTGCATTTTACCACGCCAATCTCTTCAGGTAATTGAATTGCATATAACGGCTCCTGTATTCTTTCACCATTTCTCACTAGTGTTCCAGAAGAGGTCAGGAAACCTCTCTGCGACCACAATTGACCAAAATCATGAACCATTCCAAATCCATATTGGCTATCTGTTTAGATAGTGACTCTCAATTGAGCAGAAACATGGCACGCCCTAGTAAGAGCGACCAATTCCGCTACCTGAGCAGAATACACTCCTCGAAGCCAGGAAGCTTCTAAGGTACCTGTAATTGTGCACACAGCATATACTGCTCTCAGTGTCCCTGTGTTGTCTCTTAGACAAGACCCATCAACAAAAACAATTTGATCATTTTCTTCCAATCATGTATCTCTAATGTCAGGTCTTGGTTTTGTGCACAACTCAGTTACTTTGAGACAATCATGTTCAACATCTTCCTCTTTTTCAATTTCAGTATTATCACTTGGAAGTAAAGTTTCCGGGTTCAGCACTGTACATCTTTTCAGTGTCACGTTTGGTGCTCCCAAAATACTCGTCTTATACCTAGTCAACGTAGCACCAGTCAAGTATTGTGTTTTCGTCCTTGTCAGTGAAATTTAAATTGAGTGAGGGACCATTACAGTCAGGGCATATCCCATCACCACGCCCTCACACTGTGAAATACTCTGACCAACTGCAGCAACTGCATGCAAACAACCTGGTGAGGCTGCTGCAACTGGGTCCAAAGTAGCTGAAAAATATGCTACTGTGTGATGAGCACCTCCATGGACCTGAGTCAAGACAGACAATGAACATGCATCACGTTCGTGACAGAACAATATGAAAGGCTTTGTATAATCAGGCATACCCAATGCTGGAGCTCTGCACAAACTCTCTCTCAACTCAGCGAACGCTCTCATTTCATCCTGATCTAACACTATGGGATCTCTAACATCCTTATGGGTCAACTTCTGCAGTGGTCTTGAAATTTCTGAAAAATTAGGGATCCATTGGCGACAATAGCCCACCATTCCCAGGAACATCCTGACATCTCTCTGTGTAGTCGGGGGACTTATCTGCAGTATCATTGTAATTCTCTCCCTGGATATTTTCCTCAACCTTTTCTCACTCTGGTGACCCAAATATTTCACTACCTTCTGGCAGTACTGCAATTTCAGTGGTGACACTTTATGGCCATATTTTCCCAAAAGGTTCAACAGGGCAATTGAGTTATACTTACACTAGTCCCTTGTCTTGGATGCAATCAATAGGTCATCAATGTACTGTACCAGAGTCGATTGAAAAGGCAATTATAATGGCTCCAAATTATTTTTCAAGATCTGGTTGAACAAGGAAGGTGATTCTGTGTACCCCTGAGGAAGCCTGCACCAGCAATAAGCCTTATCAAAAAAGTTGAAACAAAAGAGAAATTGGCTATTCTCATGAAGGGGCACAGAAAAGAACACCTGTGACAAATCAATGACTGTAAACCACTCTGCGTCACATGGAATCTGGAACATTATCACAGCTGGATTGGGCACTATGGGACAACACTTGAATCTCATTTATTTTTCTCAAATCCTGAACAATTCTAACCTTCCCACAGGGCTTCTTCAAACCTATATCAGTGAATTACATGGGCTGCTCAATACCTCTTTTAGCACCCTCTGCTTCACAAAATCTGCAAGTATCTGGGCCACTTTCATCAGGACATCTTGTGGCATGTTGTACTGTGGAAGCTGCGGGAACACTGCATTCGACTTCAACGTAACCTTAATTGTCTCCACTCATTTGATCAACCCTACTTCTTTTCCTGTCAAATCCCATATGTTCTCTTGTAGTGCTCCTTGCAAATCAGAATGAAGCTTTTTCACTGTGAAGATAAGGAAAAACGCAATCAAGAGGTACTCCTCATTTGTAGTTTCACACTCAGTTTCTGGGGCTGGGTCTTCCTCATCATCACTATTTGTCTGAATCTCAATTCCATCGTTTTAACAAGTGATCAGACACTTTGTCTTACACAACAAGTCCCTTCCCAGTAGGGATACTGGACTCGAATCACAGACTACAAATTTATGCAGTCCCTGGAAGTTGGCAATCTCAACTTGCACTGGATCGGTAATCGGGTTGGTCAAATACTGATTCGCTACTCCCACAACCTTAACTGTTCTTCCTGAAAGGGGCAAATTCCAAACCTCTGCACTTCTCACTGTAGAGCGCATAGCTCCTGTGTCCACCAGAAATGAGACTCTGTGACTCATTACTTTTCCCCTCACATAGGGTCCTCTCTGATCTATTTCTAAAGAGATCACAAGCACACATGGCTCCTCATCTGAACTGTCACTTATCCATTCACCATTTATTTCATTCTCACTGTGTAACGGGAAATGGTGCACTGTGTTACTACTTCTATCCTGTCTCTGACCTGTGACCTGTTGAGAAAGCTTCATCTGTTGCTGCTCCATTGGGGCTTGAGGTATCTGCATTTGCTGTCTAGGTACCAGAGGAACCTGCTGCTGCATCGGCTACAACTGTGACACTTGTGCACGGGTCATTTGCACCTGTTGCATAGGCTGAAAATTCTGCACTTGATTCACATTATTTGAAAATTTGGATGTGGACCTCTTATTCTTGGTCCTCTTGCATTCTGAAATGTATTGATGTCATTACCTTGCTGAACAACACTCTCCTATACCATCATCGGACACTCTCGATTCCAGTGTCCAACGGCTCTGCAAATATGACACAACAATAGCTCTTTCATTCCCTGCACATCATTCTGAACCACTACAGTATTTAAATCTGGACCACAATTCATATTACCTCCCTGACCCCTACCTCTCATCTGAAGCTGAAACATGACATTTCCCTACCGCTGCAGTTTCTGCTGCACAAAATTCCCTTGCACTCTTGTTTGAGCTGCCTTAATCTACATCACCATCGCCTTCTCCTTCAACTTTTTCTGCTTCGACTCAATCTCATCACTACAGTATCTTGCATACTGCAACACCTCATCAATCGGCTTTGCTTGCCAGCAAATCAACAACTCTTAATCATCTGACCGATTTCAGGTCTCAGTCCTTCTACAAATCTGAACACAAAATGCAGCATCTTTCGGCTCAATTGCTTCTTTGCCACTATACTCCTTGAACGCCTTCAACAATCTCTCATAGTACGCATGTATTGATCCCTCTACTTCCTGCACTGTCCTGTCAATTTTCTGCTAATCAGTATTCTTGGGTGAAATCCTTGTTTTCAGAAACTCAATCATCTTACAGTAAAATTTCATTACCTCAGGGGACACTGCGCCTGTACTCTTATCTCTCTCCGGTTCACTTGTTGGCCAATCTACAGCTCTCTTACACTCAACACACAAGTCAGTTGGAACCACTATGTCCAGTAATGTGTTCAAGTCCTCCCATAAACACTTTGCAAGCTTCACTAACCTGTCTGTCTGCTGATACCACTCTACTGGCTTCTCTCCCAATTTTGCATAATCATTCATTAATGACAAAATGTCACTCCTACTCCAGGGAACATGAATAAAATTCCCTCCTGAGATTTCCCTCATTGGTAAAATCTTTACTGGATCCTTGTCCTGTTGTACATTCTCAGTCATTTCTAGAGAATCTCTTTTCCTTTTGTCTCTTTTCTTTTCCCATCTGCCTACCCACTTCTCTAATGCTCCCAAAACCTGATCACTTTGTAATAGTTCTTTATGGTGCGCCTTCATTCTGGCGGACCTCATGTGTTCAAAATCTTTTGCCACAAAATCTAATCTGTAACTTCTCTTCAAATGCTTTGTTTTCTCAATTTCTGCGCCATGCTTCTCTGCTAAATCTGCCAATCTATGATGCACCTTGCTCACCTCTCTTGTAATCCTTGGGCATAAGTATCTCAACTCTGCTTCTGTGTAGGATTCTAATCTATTCACCCCCATTGTTCCCTCAACTAGTTCACCTGCTTCCATGCTTAATCTGACACAGTTCAATTGTGCCTCACCCTTAGAAGCATTCTGTGGGGTATTCAGCTTGTCTAACCAGTCAGTTAACTGCTGAGCTGTCAGTCCCTGTAACAAAATGTTATGCGCTTGGACCGGTGGCACCTGCTGTACCACTGCACTCGGTGTCTGCGGTGTCAATAATTTCAAGCTCTGACCTGCATTTGGTCCAGTCACAGAATCTGGCAGTGCAACAAGTGGACTAAGATCTAACTGTGATCTTGATCCATCAAACGTCTGACCCACAGAAGAGACTACCTGAACTTGTTTTCTTGGTCTCCTCCTCATTAGACTCTGAGACATTGCTTCCTGTTCACTCATAAGTGATTTATTTTGCACAAATAATGGTAACGCTGGACCAACAGTAATCAGCAGCGATATTGCATCCGGGGCTGCTCTAGCACCCGTACTCTGTGGGAGAGTAACTCCCATACTCTGATTCATTACCAGAGTCAAGTCTGACTCTGTCCCTGTCAATGGCGTAAATCTCGGCATCACCTGTGGCTGCACTTGGGGCAACAAAATCGGAGTTGGCTCAGTCTGAACCAACATTGGTCTCGGACCCACCTGGTCCGTAGGCACCACTAAATTTGAAGTTGTCTCTAGAATAGGCACATCAGGATAAATTCTCTGTATCTGTGGTGGCTGCATCTGTGTCTGACCTACAGGAGTAGTCAATACATTAGGACTACTTTGCACCACTCCCTGTGTCGGATTGGCATTAACCTGTACCGGACTCCCTGTCCCCGCTGCCTGTGCTGGGGCTGTCGGGTCAACACTAGTACTCAGACCACTCTCATGCACCGTATATGGTGGTGGTCAGTCTCTCAGTATCTGTGTAACAAGATCTTCAGCATCTGATTCCTCCTCTACTACGGAAGACCTTCTTGCTTCCTTACTCTCAGACAGGCTTTTATTAGTCTTTCTAGTCGCTTTCTTTCCTTCCGTCTCATCCTCCTGCGTAATCGCTGGAAACTACTTAACATCCTGCAATGTCACTGATCTCCATTTCTTCTGTTCCCTATCCCATCTCACTTTCGCTAAAGTCTTTTCTACCCTTCTTATTCTTCTCTCGAATTTCATTTACTGTTGCTGTCTAGCTACCAAGTCCCAAACTGCTAACGCCTCAAACTGTGCTGGTCTCGGAAGGGGCTTCAATTCATATAGCGCCATCCGCAATTGCTCCAAAATCCTCAAATTAAACGTCCCATTTTCAGGAAACGCTAAACTCCCATTTTTCTCTGTCAAGTTACAGCATTGTTTAATCAAAGACATGGGGCAACACCTAGCTTCTCCATTACAACGTAAGCCGGTTTACCCTCCCGCGGGGTAGACTCTCCTACAGTTGCTGTAATGTACGTATCTCCCCTTAGGGCACTTTTCAAAGCTTTAAAAAACTTAATCTTTTCTACTTTTGTTTATTTGAATCAAATCAGGAAATTACTTTTACTCCCAAGATTCCTTTCACCCTTTCACATTCTCAACCAATTGCCTCTCACGGACGGCTGCCAATCCATGCGCGTCCCTTCTTACCAACCAACCTATCCCAGCGTGGCTCCAATGACATCACACTCACACGTACTTCGGCTGACAAAGTCTTGCGGCTCGGCCTCCCAAACTCCAATTCACACAAAACTAATGCAAAATATTGCAAGCACTAATCAAAACCAAAAACAAATCTGCTGGTTTACTACAGGAAAGGTAACACAATTGCTTCAGAAACCTTTATGGATTTTCACTGATGGCCCTTTCACTCATGCAGCTATTCCTCTTTCTCGGTCTCCCAGATTCGCAAGCAAAATTCAACCTGTAAATTTTACTCTCAGCTGATCAATGGGTCTGTCCTGGTGCACATAGGACTCGCCAAAACTTTAACTCACACACTGACTTGTTGACCATGCCTGATCAACCTACTAAACCAGACAGATTACAACATATAACCAAGTGTCTCCTACACTTTTCAATATACTCCGGAGTCTTAGACCACGCAGGGTCTGTACATCAAAAACCATGTGGACAATTTTTTAGCCAAAAGCGCCACACACATGTGAAGTTTGATGACATCCCTACTCTCATACTGCAGAGTCCGCACACTCCTACTAAAACTTCATTTGGAGTACGCAAACTCCCTAAATTCCTCACAAACCTCACAATTCACCTGCGATTTGCATAAGCTCTGCAAGCGCAACGTATCTCTATCATTCTATCACTAGAACGCTGGGAACATACTCAACACCACTAGCAGGATCCAGGATCTGGGAAAGTCATTTCTCGGCTTAAGGGAACATCATTTTCTCTACAAACGTCATTTTGAAAACAAAATCCAAATCTCAAAAATACTGAACTCTCAATGACTGTCAACACCAGTCACTTTGTATCAAACGTCTACAGCGAGCTCTTTAAAGAGACTAACCATCAGTCTCTTTACCACAACTGTTAAGACCCTATACCAGACACTTATGGCAAGCTCTTAAAGAGATAAACCATTAGTCTGCTACCATAACTGTTAGCGCGTCTGACCTTACTAAGTAAACTTACAAGGGGACGCCAATAGGTCGATGAACCTTTTAACTCATTTAAGATGTTCTCACCATAGCTCCAATATAACAAACAATAGTCAATTATCAATACTCAATAATCAATAATCATTAGACAAAATCAATAATCAATGGAGTCAGTAAATATCACGCACCATGGCCTTTCAGCCATGATTAACCACACCTTTAATAAGGTTTACTAATTTTTATTTCCCCTATATTAACAATGCTAAAGTCATGTAGATTAATCTCAATATCAAATGAAACACATATAAGAAGAATAATGGTTGATCAAAGCGGCAGGAGAAACGCAATCTAATCAAAGCTTGAATCACAATGCATTCTAAGAGCAACGGTGCAAATCAAAAGCAGAGTCAGCTGCAACAAGGATATGACGTCCATAGAATTCAGCAAGATCATTTGTCAAAACATTGGTCCCTGAAATTCGTCAGTCGTCATGTGAATACCCTCATCTAACCCAGATTAGCATCAACATGTTGGGCTTCATGCAAAACAATTTAGAATACAAATTTAGAAAACATCTAGTTAGGGAAACTATCAAGACAGCACAATTGGTACCTAGAAAGAAAAGGCATAAAAAAGCATTGCAGTCACATTTTCATATTTACCAATCCACGGTATGGGTCAGCTAGCAGAATTAATCTTCGTCCTCAGGTCATCAATCGATCACCAAAGCATCAGGCTCTCAGTCAGAGAGTATGAGGCTAATGACAGAATATCTAATCTCTTCTTCTCTCCAAATCAGTAATTCCCTAAAATCTGAATAATGATCTGAAGTTTTCTCCAGCTGTCGCATTGTTATATCAAAGTCACCTAAACTATCCCCTAATTCCCCATTGGTCAGTTAATCGTACATTTATACTTTATCCAAAAATATTTCTATACCAAATCTATGAACTCTAATATTTCGTTCTTCACACAAAGTTGATTGGTCAACTGTACGATGTCCTCATCATGCGGCTCGTCAGGTAACAAATTTGTTGCATCTTCATCTCCAGTCAGTGTCTTCATTGTTCGAGTCCTGGGAAAGTACATCTCACACACATTACACACAAGTCGATACATTACAATGGACGTCATCTCCTGGCAGTCGGTTCCCACAGAAAGCTTTGGTTAAGCACTTTTAATAAGACAATGGACTTTTCACAGTTTAAGTCACTCCATCAGCATTTTATTAGCTGCTAAGAAATATAGCTTCTGCATGAGGCCTGGCAAAACTAGGCCAAGACACTCGCTAAGTTAATGCCTACAATTAATAAGCTAAAGCAAAATTCATAACCCTAAATATGACATATTACTACATTAATCTAATAAATTTTCAATATTTCATTAGTATTAATCATTAATTAGTACATTTCATGAACACTGGTGGCCATTCTTCTAGGTCACATTTCCAAATGGGTGCATTATTTTTCTACGTTATTCATTTCCTACATAATTCATTATTCAAAATACACAAACACTCATTAATAATTTCTGATTAAGAAACCTGCTTCAGCAATAATTATCTGAGCTAACTGTAACCTATGCTCCCGCAATGCACTGCTTATGACCTCTCATATTACATCACTTATGACAAAGTAATTACCATTACTGATGACATCAATAGTGAAATCTCAAATTACATCACTGATAACATCATCCAGTGAGTGTAAGTGTTTTGTAAAAAAAATTGGGACTTAAAGATATATACTAAGCAACTGCATAAGTGAAATTACTATTCCTTGTCTAGTACTGAGTGATACTATATGTAACATATGTCACCTGATCTATTATTCCATTTTGAAAGTGGCTGTACTATTTATCCGTAAACTTGCCTCTACACTCACATGTCCCCTGCTGATGTATGTGTAAAGGAGTGCTTTGCAACAGTCTAAGCTGCTCATTGAGACTTCACTCCACAATGATGGCTGTGAATTTATCTGTGTAATGACATACTGACCAGTTTCCTTAGACCTCTTTCCTTTGTGATAAATGACTGTAGTAGTAGATTGCAATAAATTCATATGTTCGCTAAGACATTTCTCTAGGGTGATGGCTCAGTGTAGTAGACAGTTACAACAGACTGACCTTTCTACTCACACCTTTCTCCAGGATGAAGAACAATTTTACTTGTGGTTTGTGACACACAAGCCTGTCAACTAAGACCTCTTTACTGGTTGTATGTTGAAGTGGTTTGTGTAAATCTGTCATTTGCACTAAAACATATTTCCAGGTTCACAAATGTTGTTGTTGTTGCTTGCAATAGACTAGCGTATATGGTTAGACACTTTACTTTGGTCAATAGTGTTTAGAGTAGTGGTTCAGAAGAGTCAGGACTATCAGCTAAGAAATGTGCCTTAGGTGTTAAGTGAGTGTAGTAGTTGACAAGGTTACAGTGAGCTCTGTGTTGCATGTCTTTCACCTGTGTCTTCAGATTTTTTTTAATGTAAATGTTATTTTATGAAGTATATTGGAGTTTACTTTACTGGATGATGTCATTAGTGATGTCATCAGTGATGTAATTTGAGATTTCATCAGTGATGTCACTGACTTTGTCATGAGTGATGTAATATGTGAGGTCATAAGCAGTGCACTTCAGGAACGTAAGTAATATTTAGCTCAGTTAACTATACCTGCTGAATTTCTGTGGTTTTGTGTGTATAGAATTGGAGCCTAACTATAACATCCATGTAACCTTTTTTTTTTTTTTTAGAGTATTTCCAAGGTTGTTTTTATTCTATGTCCCAACTATAATATCCCTGTAACCTTTGGTTTTTCAGTGATTTTTTGTCCTTTTTACTTCTATTTCCTAATTGTGACATCCCTGTAACCTTTATTTTTTTAGTGAATTTCTACGGTTCTTTAATGGTATTTCCTAACTATAAGGTTCCTGTAACAAATTAAGGTAAGGTGAAGTATTTAGTGACATTGGAGAAACCAGACCCATACATTAAAATTTGGAGGTCTATCTGTGTTTTACAACATATTTATTTTACAAGTTTGTCGAATCCGTGGATCTGCCGTGATGGCACTGCAGATCCGCCATAATGCCTGGGACACACCTAAAGCTCTTCTTCTGACTAGATACAATAAGTCCTCACCAATGTCCATTGCAAATCACACCCTAAATCAGTTATTTGGTTTTCACATCTCCTCAGGAGACAGACTGAAAACCACAGATACATTGTTTTTTTGGCCTATCTCCAAAACAACACACTTTGAAAGCGAAGATTTCTTCTTCTGAAGATGGAACACAAGTAGACGAGCATAGTGAAGAAGTAGAAGATTTCCCACATCCCAAGAAGAAGTCTGAAGTGTGGAAACATTTCTCCATCCCTTCGGGGGAAAAGAAGGTTGTTGCTAAAATTGTACAGTGCAATGTATGCAACAAAAACCTATAAGGAGGTAAGGGGAAGAAATATTTGTGTGGCACATCTTCCATGTGGGAACATATCAAAACAATACATACAAGGAAGTATGAGTGGATGAGAGAGAAGGAAGGTGGTACAGCATCATCGACAGCTGGACTTGTGGGACCCTTACCACCGACCAGATTTTTACCATCCCTGCTGTCTCACAAAAACTCTCGGACATGGTAACTCATTGTGGCAAGTGCCATATGCCAGTGGGACTGAAAATTTTGCCAAGTTCATGGATGCTGTCAACAACCACACCTGTTAATGTTTTTCACCTCACAGTTCCACCTTCTATACCTCTTAAAAACTGAAGCCAGTCCCTTCTTCCACGTTGCCTTCTCTTACTCCCTGTACTACCCTTGATATTTTGTTATATAAGAAAGAAGCCAAAAACTAAACAACAGGTTTTTTTTTTTTAATTCACTCAAAAAACAATCCTTTTTAGAACCACTTTCTGTGGTCAAAGAAATAGCTTACTACGTGTTTAATGTTTTTGTACACATGTGTGTTTAAGTGTTTGTTAGTTTTTCTATGTATACACGTATGATACCCCACAGAAGTAAAATGGAAGTAGCACATGTGACCTCTCTTATATTCACCAAAGGGAATAAACCTGTCAAGAAGACTCTAGCAAATGTTTTGCAATGTCATCTAGAATACCAAAACAAAAATGGATGTGTAAGTGGCTGTATTGGTATCTCAGTGAATGTGTGAGTAGCTGTATGAGGTCAATGAATGGGCTTGGCTGTGGTTTTCTTGGGCTGTGAATCAGTGTGTGTGAGTGTGTGAATGGTTGTGTGAGTGGGTATCTGAGCAACTGTGTGAGTCTGTGAGTGGGTGTGGTAGTGGTTTTCTGGGGTTGTGAATCAGTGTGTGTGAGTGTGTGAATGGTTGTGTGAGTGGGTATCTGAGCGACTGTGTGAGTCTGTGAGTGGGTGTGGTAGTGGTTTTATGGGTGTGTGAGTGGGTGTGCGAGTGTGTGAGTGGCTGTAGGGGTGACTGAGTGGGTGTATGAGTGTATGAATGGGTGTGTGAGTGTGTGAATGGGTCTGTGAATGGGTGTGTGAGTGTGTGAATGGGTCTGCGAGTGAGTGTGTGAATGGGTGTGTGAGTGGGTGTGTAATTGACTATGCAGGTGTGTCAGTAGCTGTATGAGTGACCATGGGTGTGTAAATGGGTGTGTGAGTAGCTGTATGGGTCTATGAGTGCCAGTGGATGTTGTTTTCTAGGTCTGTGGGTTGGGGTGTAAGTGTGTAAATGGGTGTGTGAATGGGTATGTGAGTGGCAGTGTGGGTCTGTGAGTTGGTGTGTGAGTTTGTGAATTGGTGTGTCAGTGGTTGTGGGGATCTGTGAATGTCTGTTAGTGTGTGATTGGGTGTGTGAGTGTTTGTATGGGTCTGTGAGTTGATATGGTACTATTTTTTTGAGGGTGAGTGTGTACATGGGTGTAAGTGGGAGGGTGAGGGGGTGTTTGAGTATATGAATGGGTGTGTGAGTGTGTGTGTGAGTGGGTGTGTGTGGTTTTCTGAGTCTGTGTGTGTATGTGTGTGTGTGTGTGTGTGTATGAAATGGTGTGCGAGTGCCTGTGTGGGTCAGTAGCTGGGTATGGTTTTCTGGCTCTGTGAGTGACTGTGTGTGAATGGGTGTGTGTCTGTGACTGGGCGTATGTGTTATTTTTAATTGGGGATCTGGATAGGACATAGCTTCCATTGAAAAAGTATTTTTGGACTAGCCTATATCTTTGGCACCATTTGACAAATCTTCACAAATTTTCCAAAAAAGTGTGCCAGAGAATCTTGTTGTGCATTGGAAGTTTCAGGGTGATCCATCAAGTGGGCTGAGAAAAAGTGGGGAGGGGGGTAAAAAAAATTGCATTTCCCATGTTGATTCACATTGAACAACACTACAGCCCGAACCACTGAACGGAATTACACCAAAATTGGCAGAAAGGTAGCTTTCAGTACAGGTTAAGCTTTTTGTTATTTGGTGTGAATCCATTGAGTAGTTTGAGAGAAATTAAAGGAAAACCAAATTTGTATACCTTGAGGTGCGAAGGCTTCGCAAACCCTCCCGATCTCGTCTAGAGATCTGATTGGCTGCCAACACTTCAACCAGGAAATGTTAGCATGCATTTTGAGAATCTGCTTAAGCAAAAATAAAAATGATAAGGGGGCAGGGTACTGTTGCTCTACCCCACCTAGACTTGGTGCAGGGGTCCCCAAGGGTCCCCGCCAAGGCTTGAGAGTATTTTTTTTTATATCACAGCAGAAATCATGGCAGACCTGCTGCGAATTCCACCGTGAATTAAAAAAAAAAGCAAGCGTGCACTTCCGTGCTTGCTTTTTTTGCCCCCAGGTGGGACAGCTTCTGGGGGCAGAGCATAAAAATAGGAGGGTTGCGCACAGGGCCCCCTCCTAGGGCTTATGAAATCCCCGGGGACCACCATCTCCCATGGGCACTGCTTTTTATGTATTCAGGGGGTGCCCAAATGACCGAAGGGTGTGCGTGGCCCGGGGTTGGGGGGTTACAGTGTGTTGGCCGCACGGCCGAATTTCAGTGCACGGTAGAGGTTGAATTAACATATAGTAGATTAAGGGAATGCAGTGGTTAGGGGGGTTGGGAATTGTAGTGTAGAAAGTCACGCTATTCTTTTCAGGTTTTAGGGGTAGGGTGGATTAAGGGCTTGGCGTGTGGAAGGGCTTATAGGCATTTTAGGGTAGGGGCGTGCTATTTTTTTTAGGTTTCAGGGTTGGAGGCTGGATCAAGGGCTTGGGATGGGTGGGGGTTGGGCTAATCAATTCTGGGGCGGGGGTTGGATATTTTAAGGTAGGGGTCGTGCTATTTTTTTTAGGTTTTGGGGTTGATAAAGGGCTTGGTGTGGGTGGCGGGTTGGGCATTTTAGGGGAGGGGTGACGCTGTTTTTTTTTTAGGGTTTAGGGATGGGGTGGATTAAGGGCTTGGGGTAGGGCTCATTTTTTGTTTAGGGGCGGGGTAAGGGAGTTGGGTATTTTAGGGTGGGGGTCATGCTATTTGTTTTTTTTTAGGTTTTAGGGGTGGGGTACTTTGGGCCTCAGGGCGGGTGGAGGCGTGGTATGATAGAACCACGCATGCTAATCCCACACATGCCTTTACTAGGTATGCTTCTACAACGAAAAATCATTGTAAAGGCATGCGTGGTAAAGGCATGTGTGGTAACAACGTGGTCGGCATGCGTGGTTCCATCATACATTCCAAGGAAAGTTCTACATGTATGAAGTGGGGTACAACATTGTCCAAATACATCCTATTTAACAGATGAAAGAAACACTGTGGTTATTTGTTATAATGGGCTACTAATATAGCCCAAAGACTACTAAAGAAGCACACTGAATAACAAATAGACTACCCTGTATACTTTCATAATATTATAGTCTACCTACACCTTTGTCAGTGAGATTTTAAGTCATATGTCCATGTAAACCAAAAGACTACAAGATTAGAAGGGAATGCCACCATTTATATATTATGTATTTATTAATTAGTTGAAAAACATGCGAAAGGGAGGCTAACTTTAATCACATGATAATTAAAACTAATAGTATGCTATTTAACAAAAACAAATGAGGTATAACAAAGATGGTATTGGATTATGTGTTGCACTGACCTACAACCTAGCTCAATACTACTAGAGTTATGCACAAAGCACTGGTAGTAGTTGAACTGCTGTAGTACAACTGAACTTCAGCGAAAGCTTGGAGATAGACCTACTTATTTACTACTTTTATACTATTAGGAAAAAAATCAGAGCATTTACTACTATTTAAGATAAATACAACTAAAGTTACTGTATATTAAAATAACAAAACTTGCTGTAAGTACCGCTAATGTGTGATTTATAGTTTACTTTACTTCTCACTAATAATACTGTTACTTTATTTTAAATGTTTACATATAAGTATGCTTTATTTTATATGTTTACATACAGTTATAGCTACAATTAGCAACATGCCTATAAAAATATTAACAGAAAAAAATGAAAATGTATTCCGAACGGATTAGAGAAAATGTACCCACACCTACAAAATGAGAAAGAAAGTGGATGTTCCAAAAAAAAATTGTTAAGGTTATTAGTATATGTTTACAAACTGACAAGCTACTTTGTGCTGATAATGTGGTAATGCATGTGATAAAGTGTCCTACAACTGCTAATATGAATCGAAAACACACGTGCAAACACACACAGGAGAATTCCTTTCCGTTGAACAGTCACACAAGAAGGGAGAGCATTAGCAATATATGTAAACAGTTTAAAAATAAAGTACTTGCAAATTTACTCTAAAAATATCCCAGGTCAAGAAACATTACTGCCAAACTGAAACCTAAATAATATGTTCAACATATGGTGGAAAAAGTGTTTGCTATGAACCGCGTGAAAGCACTGACACATTTAATTTTAACATATCAATTGTATACTTTAGGGAAAAATATGAATCTGTTAAACTTTTCAAATATATACACATCCAATACTGTACCATACTTTCAGGAACAGGCTTATCATACATACACAAATTGGGTTGCATCTGCAAATAATGAAGAACTTTGCTATGAAGTTATGCATTGCTCTGTGGTAGGATTAGAAAGAAAAGTTACAAATATATACAGACACTCAAAAGGGATTTTGAAGAGAAAGCTACTAAACATCCTGTGCACCAATGGAATTGCACTTCTATATGCATGATCCAGACAAAAACTATGGAAAAAACTACAAAAGTTTATCACTGCTTTTAAAAAAAACATTTTCAAGGCAAAATAAATATTTTGCAAAATTTGACAAATGCCTATTTAGAAATAGTACTCGCCAACAAAAGGAAAGAAAGGTTGATATGATTGTCCTATTCAGATTTTAGCATCGCAATGCCGCTCCACACAACAACATTCAGAAGACCCAAGTTTTAGACAAAACATACCTTACATAATTACTTTATTATATGAAAGTGGATCATCTGTAACCTCTTATGCTGTTGTGCATGTGATGCGAACTGGAACAGGATTTGATAACTTAACAACTAAAGATTTCCTAGACAAGGTAAAAAGCAATGACGAAAACCTGAAACATAACTTAATAAATATTATGTGCTCTCAGCGAGTTTCAAATGAATATGGAGAACTGGGATGTTTGCTGAGGAATTTGGGACCACCTACTTGGTTTCTCACTTTGAGTTGTGCAGAATACCTATGGGATGATCTATACAGGTTTCTACTTGAAGCTAACACAAATCTTTTTTATATATATAATTTTTTATTGTATTTTAAACACTGCAGTACACTACAAAACCAAATGGGATCAAGGTCCCGGCGTTTATAAACAATTGTATATCAAAGAGTAGGAAGAAACGGGCGAAATAATAGGATATTGACATTTGTGCTACGAGAACATGATATACTGTTCAAGTTGGACGTGCAGTGGGAAAAGGGGATTAAAAGAAATATAGATAGGGGTGAGAAAAAGAGAGTAAACAAATAAGCGGGCAAACAAGGTATCATGTCGATGGTCACTCAGGATGTGGGTAAAAAAAAAGGGTAAGGAAAGGAGGCAAATGGACGAGCTAGTCGTGCAGCAGGGGCTTGAGGGCGAAAGCACCTGGTTTCCCAGGGGCACAAAGTAAGTTTATCGCTGTGCCAATAACTTGAATGGGAACAGGTCAGAGAGCGAGCGCCGGTGTTGCAGGGCGCTCAACCCCAACATCATAACCTTGAGGGCCATAACGCTTATGTATTTGTATGCTCTAGGGTTATGGATTGTCAGGGTGGCCGCGCAGTGTAAATAGTAGGGCGTGGGACTCCTGTCGCCGCTTGGCTAGTTTATGCTGGTGCCATGTGTTCTACTCATGGCACATGTTGAGGGACCTACGAAAAAGGTCACCTGAGGATGCTGGGAAGGGTCAATATGTAGCCTCTAGCGAGGTTAGTAAAGAGGAAAGAAAAAAGAAGGAATCAGAGTAGGGAAGAAAAGAAAGGAGAGGGATAAGAGTAGTAAAGAAGAGAAAGAGAGAGAGTGAGTGAATGACAGAGGAGGGAGAGGGGGATAGGAGGGAGATAGGAAGGGGGGAGGGGAGGGAGGTGGGGGATGGGGGGTGGTGTTATTTTATTGTTTCCGGGTGGTTTGCTATCTTCCCACTGTGAGGAAGGGGGCCCACACCTGTGTAAATACTTGGGCTCAGTCTTGTAGGTTATAGATGATTCTCTCATGTGTGGCCGTGTGGGTCATGGCTACGATCCATTCTAACGGGGCTGGTGGGGCCTCTGACCGCCAATGGCGGAGTATGCATATTTTTGCAGTAGCTAGTGCAGTATGCAGCAATCTTTTGTATGGTCTAGAGAGGTCCGGTAGGGAGGTCGTGTTGTGCAAGAGTATGAGGGAAGGGGGGAGTGGCGACTGGAGCAGCATAGATTCGGCTAGAGTGGAGCTCACAACGTCCCAGAGTGGTTGAACTGTGGGACAGTTGGCCAGAATATGTTTTATATCGCAGGACGTCTCTGGGCATCGCCAGCACTTCGTATGCGGGAGGAGCCCTGTCCTGTGTAGTTTCGCTGGGGACCAGTGCCAGTCGTGTAAGACCTTAAAGAGACAGAACTTTAAGCGTGCCTCCCGAGTACCTCTGTCCAGGGCTTCCAGAACGTCTTTGCAGTCGTCTGGGTCTAGGACTACCTGCAATCGGGTTTGCCATTGCAAACGTAGCCTATCCGCCAGGGGCTGGGAGTAGAGTTTTCGGGTGATTAGGTCACAGAGGCCTGCCATTACTCCCTTATGTTGCCCCCACTGTTGCAAATAAGCCACTATGGGGGAAGACTGGGACCCTTGTCGGACAGCGTCCCCTCCTCGGGAGATACAGTGTTTAAGTTGTAGATATCTCCATTCCTGGCTTGGCTGGAGACCAAACTCTTCCTGCAGCCTGGGAAAGGGTTTGAGCACGCCGTTTTCTAGGACCTGCGAGAGGGTAAGGATGCCGGCCCTCCTCCATTGTAGCCAGTTGAGTACCTCACCGCCTATCCGGAGACCGCTGTTGCACTATAGGGGCGACTGGGCGTGAATGAGTAGATGAACCCCAAGTAGTCTGTGGGCCCTTCGCCAGGCTGCCCTGGACGCTTTCAGAATAGGATTCACCGAGGTGACGCATGGAAGATCGTCACGGTAAAGTCCCCCGAGGCCCTCGTTCGCAAACAACAGCTGTCTTTCCACTGCGGTCCACAGAGGCTGGTCTGGTGCTTTTGACAATGTTTGGGATAGTTGGGACAGTTGCAAAGTTAAAGAGCAATGCTCCACCGATGGGAGCCCCATGCCCCGTGTGAACGGCGGGCTAGGAGCTTGGCAGGTGATAGTCGCGGTCGCATTGGGCCCCACACGAATGATCTAATGAGTGCGTCTATGCCTTGTTGTGTGGAGAGGGATACCTGTAGGGTGAGGAGTCCCAGGATGTAGGTGAAGCGGGGTACTGTGACCATTCTGACCGCCTGCACTCAACCCCACATTGAAAGGCCCTAGTCAAGTTTCGTCCGCGCAATGAGGGGTTCGATATTGTCCGCCACCATGTGTGCCAAGCCTGGATTGACTAGTACTCCCAAATATTTAAGGCGTTTTGGTGTCCAGCAGAATGGATAACCTAGAAGTGCTGCCTTTGTAGTTACTCACGAAAGGGGAAGTGCCTCACTCTTATACCAGTTAATGCGATAACCAGAGAGGGTTGCAAGTTCCTCGATGACCTCCAGCAAGGCTGGTATGGATCGTTCTGGGTCCGTGAGGGTTAGTAGGACGTCATCGGCATACAGGTAGATTTTGGAGATACCTCCAGTTAATGGTATGCCGGATATGAGGGGGGAGGGTCGGATAGCTACGGCCAAGGGCTCCATCGCTAGCAGGAACAGAAGGGGGGAAAGGGGGCAACCCTGTCATGTACCTCTACGGATAGGAAAAGGGTCCGAGAGGAAGCCTCCACAGTTGACTCTGGCCGCAGGCTGGTCATAAATCAGCCGTACCATAGAGATAAATTTGTCTCCCAGGCCGAATCTCTCCATAGCCGCAAACAGGTATGGCCATTCTATGCGGTCAAACGCCTTTTCAGCGTCTAGAGACAGGGCTAACGCCGTCTCCGGCGAGTCCCTTGCAGTCCATAGGGTATGACATAGGGTGCGCAGGTGGTTCCTAGAGGTGCGGCCTGGTACAAATCCCACCTGCGTGTGATGGATTAAGGATGGTATTACTTTGCGCAGTCTGTTTGCCAAAACGCTTGATAAAATTTTGATGTCTCCATTTAGGAGAGAGATGGGTCGATAGCTGCCACATAGTAGAGGGTCTCTCCCGTGTTATGGTATAATGGCTATCGTGGCGTTATTGGATATGGCCCCCAGTATCTGTGTTTCACAGGCTTCATTCAGGGCCTCATGCAGGATATTGATCGCCTCTTTCCCTACCCACTTGTAGAATTCCGCCGGGTATCCGTCCTCCCCGGATGATTTGTGATAGGGGAGGTCGGAGATGACTCTATCTAATTCCTGCCTGCTTATTTCCCCTTCCAGGAGACTGCATCCGTCCTCTGATAGGGAGGGGAGAGCAAGGCCTTCTAAGAAGGTGGCAGTCTGTGTCGGACTAGCTGTTGTTTCCGGTGTATAGAGGCGCCTGTAAAACAGCGCGAATTCATTTGCAATAGCTTGTGGGTGTGTCAGTATTTCCCCAGAGGAGGATCGGATAGCCGGGATAGCCAAAGCGGCCGTTCTTTGGCGAAGTTGGGCTGCCAGCAGTCGTCCAGCCTTCTCGCCTTGTTCGTAGTGTCTCCCTTGCAGCGTCTGCAGTGCATATTCAGCGTGGGTGGTATATAGCTTGTTAAGAGCCATTTGGGCATGCTCTAGTTTTCGGCATCCTGGAAGGGAGGGATGCGCCGTATATTGCCTGGTAAGTCGACGGATGTCGAGTTCCAGTGCCGCCTTTTGCTCTTTCCTATTTTTATTCACCAATGCGGCATCTCAAATGAGCTGGCCTCGTATTGAGGCCTTGGCTGCGGCCCACATGGTTCGACTTGAATTTACAGTGCCCAGGTTATCCTGGGCGAAAGTGGTTGCATGGTCCTGCAGTTGTAGCTTACCCTGGGGGGATCGTAGCGGTGGATTGGTAGCCTCCAGGGTTTGTGGCCCGGAGATATTAGACCCAACTGGATGGCTACAAGAATGGGGGCATGGTCCGAGAGGCCTCCCTCCAGTATGCTATCGTCAACTGTATGGTCTACTAGATTGTGAGAGAGAAGAAAGTAGTCAAGCCGGGATTGGGTACCGTGTATCGGTGAGAGAAAAGAAAATTCTCTCTCTGCCGGGTGAGTCAGCCTCCAGTGCTCTACTAGGCCATTGTCCGAAAGTACATCAGTCTGTAGGGCCCTGTCTGCATTGTTACATGTGTCCAGGGGTCCCGTTCTGTCCAGTACTGCGTATCTAGCTATGTTCCAGTCACCTCCTATTACATAGCGAGATGCCCCTATCTCGGTCAGGAGTCTGTTGAGCTGTGGAAATAAGAGGCCTTTTGGACCCGTTGGTGCGTAGATGGAGCCCACACATAGTGTAGAGTCTCCAATCTTTAGTTTGACGAATACGTAGCGGCCTTCAGGGTCGGTCAATGATTTGATGATCGTGAAAGGGAGGATTTTGCGCAGTAAGATCGCCACCCCACATTTTCTTGGGGTGCTCTCCGTGTTGGATAGAGTTGGACTACAACTAAACAGGGTGGTACCAACCCAGTCCCGTCGTAGTTTATCTGATTCGAGTCTGTCTAGGTGTGTCTCTTGCAATAGGGCAATGTCAGCCTGTTTGGAATTAAGATAGGATAAGACTTTTTTTCTGTTTAACGTAGTGGGTGAGGCCGTTTACATTCCATGAAACTATCCGTAGGGGTACTGCCGGTGCCTTATTCGCGTTAGGAATCCTCCTTTCTTTTGTCGGCCCACCCGGGGGTATGAGCACGTGGGGTGGGGTAGCGGAATACGGGTCGGGGGATGAAGGTAAGTGGGGACAGGGGTAGGGGTCTTTAGATGGATAGAGGAAGAAAGGAGGGGGAGAAGGCAGTAGACGTGTAGGATAGTAGGAAGAGAAAGAGAGGAAGAGGCGTATCAGTGGAAAAGGGAGAACTAATGGGAGTCTAAGAAGATAAAGAAAGAGATCAGGACAGGGGTCCCGATATCCGTGAACTTTAACCGGCGGGTCTAAAACCTAGGCCAAATGAGCATCGACGCTCGGGCAGCGGGCCCCGCGCCGAGAGAGGCGGCGCACGTGAGGCACCCAGCCCCCCCCCCCCCCCCCCTGTGCAGGCATCCCTGTCCGCGCACGGATCTTGGTCGTGCCCGGTGGAGGCAGGTGGCCCAAGAAGGAGGGGGGGCATTAGGGGCTGCGCAGAGGGTGTACACTACTCCTATGGCAACCCAGATCTGGGAGTGGGATGTTCCTTTGCGCTAGGTAGGTATGTCCGTGATCTGCTCCACTTCCTCCCCATCACCCACGGTGGGCCCTCCATGGCACTCACTTGGCAGCCAGGGCCTTGAATCTTGAGTCTTGAGCCCCCTCTCATACCTGGCGCCCCTTCTCTAATCAGGATAAACTGGCCATAGGTGGGAATAATATGCTGATAAGGTGATAAAATTATAAAATGAGTCCCCCATGTCCTAGGAGATGCACAAGACCGGTACTCCAAGGAGGGTAAATGAGGTGAGGTAGGGTTATCATTTCAGAGAGAGAGCGCGGAGGGGGTTGGGTGGGACAGGGAGGGGAAATACGTTTCTCGGTCCCCGAGGGAGGGGAGGGCAGGGAGGGGCGCCCAGGGGCAAATGGGAATAAGCAAGGGTGATAAGAAGCAATCAAGAACAGTCAAAAAAGAAATTCGAAACAATCAAAGACATTCGAGGCCTATTAAAGGCACTGGCACTCGGCGTTATAGTTTCTTAAAGATGCACAGAAAACCGATACTCATCTCTCCATCTGGCCTTCTCTGCTGTAGGGCCTCTGTGGCGCTTCTACGATAGCCTATGGTTCACGACAGGGGAGACCCGTAGGGGGGGCGTTGTGCCTGCTTGGCCTCAGGTGGAGGGCACTGTGGGTTTCAAAGGGGATCGGGATTTGTCTCTATCGGACAGCTGTGTATACATTGCCACCGCCTCTAGTACAGTTTCTGGATGTCCAGCTCCCAGGGCTTGGCCCTGTGCGTCCTGGGAGGGGGGGAGGACTGTGCCATTGTTTCCATGGTTTGTGACGTGTCATGCAACCACTCTAGGAACATTCTCAGGTCCTCTGGGTCATAGAAGGTCCGTGACTCCCCATTCTTGGTGATCCACATCCTGGCTGGTTCGAATAGGCCGAATTTCACGTTTAGGTGACGAAGGCGGGGGCGAAGGGAGAGGAAAGCTCTCCTATGTTCTGCAGTCTCTCTGGAGAAGTCAGCGGAAAGCCTTATTTCCAGGATATCCAACTGGAGTGGGCCTTGTGTTCGGGCTGTCTGTAGCAGTTGGCGAGCCTGTACATGGTGCAGCATGCAGACTATGATTGGGCGAGGGTGGCCTTTTCCATCCTGTCTCTTGGGACCGAGTCTGTGCGCCTGTTGGAATTCCAGAGGTGGGTCAAATGTTGTATTGGTTAATTTGGGGAGCATCTCTCGTAGGTAGGAGGGGATGTCCGCGCCTTCCGTCCCTTCCAGAATCCCGAGAAGGCGAATGTTGTTTCTGCGGCTTCTGTCCTCTAGATCGGTTAGCCTGCTGCGAAGGTGCAGGAGTTCCTGGTCTCTGTTGGTCCAGGAGGTAGCTTGGGCTTCCACTGTCGTCACTCGTTGGTCCAGCCCGGAGATTTGTGACTAGAAGCCTGCTATTTCTAGGTGCATAGATCTTGTCTCTGCCGTTAGCGCAACCATGGCATTGTCCATACCTTCCAGTTTGCGGCCCACCGCCGATATCTCCTGCAGTATTCGATCCGTTGACGCACCTTGCGTATCCTCTGTCATGTTGGTATGCGGGGGTTAGAGGGTCTACTACGGGGGAGTGTTTCTGTTGGCGGCTTCGGAGAAAAGTAGTTGATGGGCTGGTTTACCCGATGCTTTGCCAGTCGTCTTGCCTCTGGGCATTGCAGATTTCCCCGTGCTGATGGGTGTCCGGAGGGTACTTGTCCTGGTCTTAGCACGAGCTGAGAGTGTAGAAAATGACGGGGGGATTGGAGAGAGAGGAGAGACGGAGCCCTAGTTGAACAGCAGGTTTGAGTGAGCAATAGCTGGTCTCCCTGAGCGACCTCAGAGAGCAGACATCCGGTTGTTTGGACAGAGTATAAGTCTGGGCACGGGCTCAAATGTAGACAATGCCTCGTCGTTTCAGGGGGGTGGGAGAAAGTTGTGTGAAGGTGAGGCCTTTTCCGTCCTCCACACCCTGCGTTGATTTGGGAGGTCGCGGAGAAGGAGAAGGAGTAGGAGTGAGGATGAGGTGCGTCTCTTAAGGTGTGCCTCGTGGCTGCTTGGAGGCACATTCACTGCGAATGTTCCTAGCCTTCCCCCCTGTTCTCCTCTCTCACTGTCTGTCCCCCCTCTCCTTTGCTGTGCTGTATTTGTGTGGTCTCTTCTCGTTATTGGTGTGGATGGTTTCCCCCCTCCTCTTGCTCCTTGTTGCTCCCCCCTTTATTTCAATGTTCATCGTTTTTTTCCTTTTTCTTTTTGTCCTTCCCTCCTTCCTTTTTGTTTAATTGTTGTCGTGCTTTCCCTCCTTCTGGGTAACTGTTGGTGCCCCCGTCATCTTTTTCTGTCTCTTTGTCTTTTTTTTAATTTTTTTTATTTCCTTGTTGCCCCGTTGCTTCTTGCTTCGCTTTGTTTTATTTTTTTTTGTTTTGTTTCCCCCCCCTTGCAGGTCTCCGCTATGGCGCAGCGCACCACGAGGCCATAGGTGCAAGGCTAGGTTAGGGGGGGTGCTGTCGGGGCCGGTGGGGGAGCCCAGCAACACCTGCCGCCCTCGGGGTCCAAGGAGGAAGGAGGCCCAAGCCCAGGGGGGAGCGGTCACTGCTCGCGGGGACAGGCGGGCGAGGTGTCGGCCGCTCGACACCTCCTCCGGTGGTGGTCGCAGCAGCGAGGGCCGGGGAAGGCGCGCCTCTTACCGCAGGACTCCGGGAGGCGCGTCTCTCCATCGCGGGCCGGTCCGTCACTCGAGGCCGTGGCTTGTGTTCCTGCCACAGGCCTCAGGTCCGTGCTCCGCTCTCCCCACGGTGCGTCAGGGGAGAGCGCTTCTCTTTCTCACTAGGCGTCGGCCCCCCATCGACTCCGACCCCTCGCATGTGCTCCAACGTTGCCCGGGGGGCTCTGGTGCACCCCCGGCACCGCCACCCTCGTCCCGCCGCCTCGTGGAGCTCGGCTCCTAGGCGGCTATCCTAGATCGTGGCCAGACCACACCCCCGAAGCTAACACAAATCTAACAAATGCTGCGTTTAAGACACCTGGGGAATTATGTTCTTTAGGTCCAACAAATGTTTTCAGTTTTTTTAAATCACAAATACCAAAGTAAGCTTAAGGTCTTAACAAATAGAAATAAAAATCCCCTAGGAGAGGTTGTTGATTTGTTATGAATGCTATTATGGATAGAAAATTCTCCAAAATTTGCCCATTACTCAGATGAATTTGTTCTTCAGTTTATTGAGCAATATGTTACTTGTGAGATCCCAAATAAGGAAACAAACAAAAGCCTGTTTGAACAAGTTATTACATTTCAAGGTCACAAATGTGGGTAATACTGAGCAAGGGAATTTAAAACACATCTAAACAGTATGCAGCATGTTGTTTTGGGTTCCCAAGACCAATTTTAAATAAAGGAAGAGTCAACAATCTTATGTCTTCTGTTAGGCATGTTGTTAAAGGAAAGTTCCATTAAAACAAATATAATTTACAAAGTGGACAAGCATCACCGTGGATAAATGACTACAGCTCTTTAATACTACTAGCATATGTGGAATGCTAACATGGATATACAATTTGTTGCAGATAATTCAACTGCTGTCAACCATTATGTGTCTTCATATATTACTAAAGCTGAAAAAACAAGTATGAAGGAAGTATGGGAAGAGATATCTACTGATCAATCTTTAATTGAAAGGCTGTATAGATTTAGCCTTCAAACGCTTTCTAACATAGAGGTTAGCAGTTATGATTCATGTGAAAGTTTAAGCTCTTCAAGTGTACATGCTAAATCTCTCACCATTACAAGGCTTAGCTCAGAATTATTGTACTCTCAAAGAAGGATTTCAAAAGGTTTACCAGAAACTGAATATCTTGCTCACTGTGAGCCTGTGAACAAACGCATTGCGAAAATGAATCTGTTAGACACTTACTACTCTAACAGAACTCCTTTACTGAAAGTTCTTTATCGAAGTAGCTCAATTTTATACTTAAAGGAATAATCTGGTTGAGGATGTTAATAGTGGCAAATTTTATGTTAACGGAACAGACGGCTTCTTATACACCATTCCAAACCTACACTAATTATTCATCGCAATCTTGCATGTGACACCACTGCTAATAAAGAATTGTATTACTTGGCACTCTTACAGCATTTTCAATCATGACAAAAAGAGGAAGAATTGATTAGAACAGCAACATCATATAAGGAAGCTTTTTAAATGTACAAACCCTATATTGCAATACCAGAGTTCCAGATTTATGTTGATATGTTGACCCAAGATATAAAAAAAAAAAGAAATACAATCTGAAATATTATGCAATACTGTAAGTACCTATAACCTTTTGAATATTACACCTGCAGACCCGCTTGGACAACAAAACATTGGCAATGAAGGTGCTGTTACTATGAGTGAGATAGAACTTGCTACCGGAGAAATGCATAAGGATGTGATGACACAAAGCTAACCTTTACACACAGAGGTCCTCATTACAAGTCTGGCGGTCTTGAGACCGCCAGACTCGCCGTGGTTGTCTCACCGCCGTGGAGCCATCGGTGAAGACCGCCGTATTACGAGCTGTGGGGTTTGGCTGAAGCCAAACCTCCACAACTCCGCCTGGCCCGCCGGGGCGGCCTCCTCCAATCCGCCACGAAAACTCTGGCGGTCACGGAACTGGCGCCAGGAATCTCCATTCCTGTCACCGGCACACACATACACATATGTCCCCACACATGCACACATGCCCTTCACCCATCCACACACTCACTAGCCCACCCTTCATGCATGCATGCACGCATGCATATGCAGCACATTCATACATCCACTCAGACACCCCCACTTACTCGCATGCATCCACTCAGACACCCCACTCACTCGCATGCATCCACTCAGACACCCCCATACACGTACACATACACGCACACACCCATTGACATTAATTCGCATACATGCATGCATTCACCACCCCTCTCCGCAGACACGCACACACACACCCAAACAGACAGACCCCCTCCCCTTTCGGATGCCCACTTACCTTCTGAGTCGAGAAGGACGTCTGGGAGGGGATGGGTCCTGGCAGTCTACCCTCACCGCCACCACCACTACGCCAGCCGAATTATGGCTTGTAATATGGCGGATGGAGTCATGCTGGCGTGGCGGTGCCAGCGAGGGAACAGTCTCTGCACCAGCGACCGCCAGAATGAATGATGGCTTCTTTCTGTCTCAAAAATGGCTGTGAGCAGCCACCACACGTGATATGGCGGTCTGCTGACCGCCAGCACTAGTGGTCGTCTGGCGGGTTAGGCTTTGGCGGTCAATTTCATTAACCGCTAAAGTTGTAATGAGGGCCAGATTGCCTAAAAATTTTAACAACTCTTAACTGCTTATTTTAACTGTAAAATTTTAAATTCAGGTAAATCCATCCATCTAAAAATTGGAAATATGGACTCAAGTAAAGTACGCAATAGCAGCCAGTAGATATGCCATTATGTGGCCCAGCAGGGTTGATGACTTTTGAAGAAATCTACTGCTTTAGGTGAGAAATCTACTTACTTTCTATTATTTGCTTGTGTACATTAGAAATTGGATCGACGGACTGGTAAAGGAATGCACCATGTCCATGCAGGAACCACAGTCCTAGTCAGGGCAAGTCAGATACACACCATATATTAACCTGTGCTCACCCTCAGGTAGGTTGGCACAGGGCAGGCTGGTTTAACTTAGGAGGCAATGTGTAAAGTATGTGTGCAACACTTCAAACTGTAAAACAGTGAAAGCACCACACCGAAAGACACCACACCTGGTTAGTTGTAGTAGAGGTAGCAGTAATAATCGTTATTATTGTTTAGACAAATGTCTTTAAAACAAAAAATACATACAAACACAGAATTAAAATACCCCATACTCCACCGTCTCCCACTCCTAACAGAATCTTCATCACATCTAACCCTTAAACCCACTTTCCCACTTCATAAGCATTGAGGCACTTTCACACATAAAATCATATTTGCTATTTATGAGGCTACATTCACAAGATCCGTCATGGCAGTTAACCTACCATATCCACTTTCAAAACTCTAAAGCATTTCAACCCTAACCTTTTTTTTTTTAATGTTCCTAGTACACAAAAAAATCTAAAAACTCCTTGCTCGTAAGTAGTGCAAGCGCCTTGTTACGATGATATATATTAATTTTAAGACAGAGGTTTTAAAATCTGACATCAAACTCTATAAAATTGCAAACAGTCTAATAAGAGATGAGCATTAAAATTTGAAGATTCCAAACCACAGGAACAATTATTATCAGGATCATAAAGTGTATTACGTTTCTCATACTTCAAGAATCAAAGATTCAAGGCTGACTGAAAGTTTAGTAAAGAGCATCCATTATTGAGGTTTCAATAATGCAGATAGAGAGGGGTACATACTTTGGGTTTCCGAGGACTCCAGCATTCAGCTAGCTGAAAGTTTCCTTGATACATAGCCTAAATCTGCCATCCTACATGTCTCTTTCAACTCAACCGTCGGTAGGCAGGAAGCCTCCATGACTTAAAATTTCCCCACCTTCAATGTTGCAGTGATTTTCACTGGTCTGTTCCTGACCTGAGCCACCCATCTTGATTCACTCATTGCAACTTAGCTGGCAGAGAGGGTTGAAAACGTTTGGACCTCCAAGGACCAAAGTTTATCCCTGAAACACAAGGTTGCTTTACATGCTAGAAAATACCAAGCCGGTAGGTCCCTTTCCAATCTTACCACTGGGTAAAGTTGTGCTTTTATGTAACCCAGCATTTTTTTGAGGCATTTACCCTCACACGTCTCCCAGCTTGCCTCTGTGCTTAGAGTCAACAGTTCAGCCCCATATAAGCATTGTGCCGGAACCATTGTATTATAAGCAGATCATACCAGGGTCAAAGATGGTCCTCCAAACATGTTTTTAAATCGTACTAATCCTCCTATAGTGGATGCTGCATGGGCCTCCATGATTTCTTTATGTAAGGCCCAAATTTAACTTTTTTGTAAACATCATTTTTAGGTATTTGTATGGGGTTACCACTTCCACAATCTTGTTGCCCAATAACCACTTATTTGTTCTCGTGTTTTTTCCAATTAACATAATTTTAGTTTTCTCTAAATTAACCTTTAGCTCATTGGCCACACAGTACCTGTTACATTTTTTCCAATTTGAAATCTAAGAAGGCCAAGTCATCTGCATTAGGAGTGTGCGGGGAGCTCTGTTCCACTGGCGGAGCTAACGGAGTCCGCGCTCTGCTTGAGCAGTATGGGAGCAGAGGAAGGAGGCAGCCGCTGGACAGGACTCATCATCACCATCAGGCGATGAGGAGAGGAGGACCATCAGGAAGACCCAGTTAAGTCCTCGTGTCTGTCTTGGTTTTGTCGTCGTTTTTGCACATTGGTGCACAAACAAGAACTGAAACTGCAGCTTTTGCTATCTACAACCCTGGCCTGAATTCAGGCCAGGGCCGTAGGCAGCGAAAGCTGCGATTTGAGGCCTCTTGTTCACTGGCCTGCCCTGTGTGCACTGCAATAGGCCTGGTAGCTTTTTAAAAAAAAACGTATTCTTATCTTTAGCCTGGAGGGTACTGTCCCAATTTGCATGATAGTAATCATGTTTCTTTGTTTTAATCAGAGAAGCATACTCCTTCTTTATGAGATTATATCTTTCACTCTCCTTAGAGGCCTCCAGGTGACACCTCTTTGGTCTTGCTTTCCTCAGCATCTTTCTTAAGTCTAGACATTCCTTATCAAACCAGGGCTGTATACATGACAACAAAGTCTTTCTTTTTAGCCTCTTAAGTTATACTTTCTAACTATGGGGTTAGGCATTTGACTACCTCTGCAATAGTCTCAGAGTACCAGTCCAACACATTAATACCAGGCTCCCCACCAAGCCCCAGATTCTTGGTCACCTGATATTGCATTATTTGCAAAATGTATCTAACATCTATTCTGGTGGTTAAACATTTAGCGAAAGACACTTCCATCGGGCTCACCAAATGCTTTATCTGTGGCTCAGAGAATAGAGTTGTTTTTAGGCCCCAATGATCGCTGCCCATGATTCTTAGCACCTCAAAGCTTTTAAATGCTGCAAAATACCATGTCTGTATATACCTGTAATCAATTGGGCAGTTCTGTTTACTGTGTACAAATGCTTGGGCTGCCGGCATATCCTCCCTGAACCAGCCATTTAGGCACACAAATCCTGGCTCAGAGAGGGGCGTGGTTAATTGTAGATCATACTTTGATTTGGCACACTTCGGAAATAGTACATTGGGTATTCCATACTTTCCAACATAGTTCTATAGCTGAACTCTTCCTGAACTGGCGACAAGCAATGATTAAAGTCCCCCGTTAACAAAATGAGAGGGTCCCCCAGGATCTCTGTCAGGGATCCCATGTCTATAAGAAACACTTGCAAAATCTCCTTTCGGGTCTCACCTTGATTTACATAAACATTGGCTATTATCCGGCTATTAAACAGGTGCCACCCATCATACAGGTAAAGATGGCAGACCTGGACCAAATCGCAGCTTGTCAGTCTAATACTTGTTCCTTTGACATATTTCATTGAGATCAGTGTCATCAGCCCTACTTTTAAATGCCCTATCTACACTTTTGTTACCTGTTTTACAAACTGCCTAAGACCAATGAAATTATTTTGCTCGCACGCCAGCCATGTCTCCCATAATCACATTCTCCTCCCAAATTTTAGTAAGGTCTGTTGTTCTAATTAGATTTTATACAACACGTACATTCCACGAAAGAACACCCAAGCTAGCATATGAAGCATCCACCTAATCCACGTCCCCCCAAGTGGAGACACTCTCCCGATCAACACATAGATGTGCAAATCCATTGCGAAGTGGGATAGTGTCCATCACACCTTCTCTTGAGTGGGAAGCTCCTGTTACCTCTAAGCTATCATGCTTATATCCCACCAAGCAAGGAGGAGCTGAGAAGCCTTCTGCTCCAATTGCAGAATGTTCTTGTTCCAAGTTGAGGCCTGCATGGTTTGCTAATAAAGGCAACTTAGACTGGGGTATCACTACCTCCACTTCAAGTACTATCAGCAGTCCTATTTCCTTAAGCTCAGCTTCAGCTTCTATTACCATGTCAGCAAATACAGAGGAGATAAAATTACCTTTTGTGACTTTCTGCCCTGTTGTGGATTCCCTGAAAACCACTTGATCTATATCTCTTGTTGTAACCGCCTCCAATGCCTTACAGGATGAGAATGCTTTTAGCACGTTATACTTATTCAGAGGTTTCCACTTAACTGCTTTGTTCGCCTTACGTATAATATCTATGAGGTCTGCAAGCCATTTTCTCTACTCGTCCTGACTTTTAAGTCCCCTTTATTTAAGATACACCACAAGCATCTTTCTCCCTTGCCCTGGTATCAGGTTTCATCAGGGTGAAAACCTTCTCTACCTGAGCTTTAATTCCTGCCTTAATACTTGTCTATGCTTTACTTGCTTCCCTACTACTTTGGGAGGTTTATCCACAACTTTCAAACTACTCACATTCCTGGCTTCCTATGGGGAATTTCCTAAGCCTTTACCCCTATGTATGCCTTTCCTTACTCTAAAGCGACGAAGATGCCAGTTCACCCATGATACCATCTTTTCACCAACATTGGTCTATTTGATACATGCACAGTGGGACTACTCTGAACCTCCCCCCCCCACCAACACTCTGGCACCTCCTCACACGGCTCTAAGTTTTGGAAGGGTACAGGCCTTACAAGTGCAGACATACAAGAATTAATTGACTTTAACTCACACAGGATCTTTTTGAGAATGCAGGCATCAGCTCTCAAAGACTCGTTTGTAGAGAGGGATGATTCCAATAGGCAATGCAGCGTCTTCTAAGAGGCCGTCCAGCATCGGGGAGGGGCCTGTCAAGGAAGTGTCTTTTTCTGCTGTGGTTGTGGCCAAAAGCCCTTGTAGAGACACACTTGCAGGATCTATCTTAGCAGCCATCACTCTTCTGGGCAAACCAACTTCAGGCGATTCACTACAACTTTCATTCCCCCTTTCCCTCACACTGCTCCGGGCCGCTCCTCAGAGCCTGCAAAGCTTAGTTCAGGTGGGTGGATTAAGCAGGGCGAGGGAGATAAATGGGGGTGGATAATTCCAGAATTATCTCCATATCCAGGAATCCCGTCTCCTGGGTGGCCAGCATCTCCAGGGGATGTCCTAGGGCTGCTGGGCCTGCACTTGCAGAGTCCTGTAACACTATAGTTTTGAAATGCTTCCCCACAAAATCCTTGATAGATTCAGTTAAAGGCTGTAGAGAGTGAAACAATCTCCAAACTGAAAGTCTCTTGTATTGACTGTATTTACCATCACACCCCCAGCTTTCATGTTCTTAAAGGAAGCAAGGGGGTTAGCTCCTCTTTTCTTTTAGGGTGGCATCCCTACTCAGACTCCCTTAAAGGATCTCTGGCCACTTGTAAAAATATAGCAAGTTTGGCCATCAGTTATGTTGAGGAAGCAAGATGGTGACCACGTAACGCCCCTCGCGGACCGCCCCTCGCCAGCTCCTGTCACAGCCAGCACGGTCTATTTGCAGAAGGACATCATCTTTGGCAGCAGAATGCGATGGGGCTGCTGCTGTCAGCTCAGAGTTTTGAGGCCTTGCTACATCGGAAATGAGGGCAGTTTGCTTACCTGATCAGCGTTGTTGATCATTGGGGTGGTGGAGAAAAGCTTCTACGGCTGGGACCTCCCCAGGGAAGGATCAAGTAATTTACGAGGGGCCCAATACTACTTTGCTGCTAAGAGTGGTGCCGAACGGAGGAAGATGCCCCTCAAGGAAGCCAGAGTGGCTTGCTCCCTTTTACGATCTGAAGGCCAGACCTGCTAGAAAACAGACCCCAATGCTGCCTCAGAGAAAGGGGTCTTAAATATTGCCCGTCGGACCGAGCCGCAAGGAGCTGGAGTAGGAACAGAGACCAGTAAGTCCCACATTCAGTCTCATACTCAGGGAAAGCGTTGGGATACATCTATTGTGGGATTCTTCGTTCTTCCCCCCTCACCTGCTCAAGCCCAGGGAGGCATGGTAAATGTTAGCGGTTGTGTTGTGGGAGCATCCAACCAAGGACTGCACTCAAGGTGAATCAAACAGCTCGCGGAAGGCAGAAGTGGCAGCTGCCGTGGACACAGACCCACACAGCACAGCAGATGAGACGTTTAAAGCCTTACTTCCGACTCCTTGCAAAAGCCCTCAGAGTTAAAATCTCAGGCTCCCTCGCAAGCTTCTGTGAGGCAGGATAATGGAGAGAACACAAAAACATCGAGTACACTGTTCCAAAAGTTAGAAGCAGGGAAACCGAAATCTTTAGGAGCAAGAGCCCTCACACATCCAATCGGATGTCATGCTTCATCATCGGGATGCTCCTTGTCAGACCAGCGCTGCAATGTCTGACGGGCTTCCCAAAAGTGGGCTCTTTGCAGGAGATCTTCAGTAGTGACTGCCGTAGTAGAATATATTCGTTGACAATGCCTACATGCAGACACTAATTAAACAGGAGAGAGAAATCTAAAATTGGCTCTAAACCTCAAAGAACATCATCGATTTTATTCAGCTAATATAAGGTGTAGGCCAAGGTTAAAAACAAAGTGAGAGTGATGATTGAGAAATCATGCTCAGTCACTCTCTGAGTATATAAGAGGACGTAATTTATCACAGACCTCGTGTGGTCCAGCCGGATCCAATGACGCTTCATCAGGACCAAAAAAACAACTTCTCCTAAATCAAAAGATTATATATAAATTCAGACACCAATAAGTCTCACTAGTCAATATACTAGGGAACAGTCACTTACATTTTAGCGGACTGTACGTCCGGTCAAACTAAAAAAGAAAGTCGCCGTGTAAAACAAAAATGTGTTTAGTATACATCAAAACAGCATTACATGATGTTGTTTACCCAAACCGTGGCAATATTGCAAAAAAAGGTGGAGACAGTGCTCAGTGGTAGTGGGAACTGCTGAAAAGCTTACCATTCCCAATTCTGGAATAAGGCTCCTTGGGAAGACACAGGCCTAGGACTGTTGCTGCTATTTATCAAGAACAGTAACCATAAACTAAACTTAAAAATCATCACAAGCCTATATTAGTCTGGACAGCACTTTCAGAACATACTCAAAATGAACTCAAATATCAGTGAGACTCATCCAGTATCATGATTGTTGCATGATAAATATAATCTCAACTGTAGTCAGTGAAAAGGGAAACAAGTAATAATCATCAGCCTATTAATGGAGGGTAATTGGCCAAAGGAAATTGCACCCAACATATAGCGCACTTATTAACGTGGCTCACCAAAAAGCACAAAGGTGACTCAACATAATGAACATCTCTGAAACTGGCACATCAGGGCAGCAGTAATAAGTGTAAAAGCGTTGCGCTTGTAATAGCCTAATGTGGTGGCGCCGTCCGCCCCAGTAATGGAGAGAACATCCTAGCTGTGGGAGGACTTGTCGGGGCTGTGGTGGACGGCAGGAGAAAGGTTTTTTTTCTACTGGTTCATCAGGCAAAGCAATCGCAGGATGGATCTGGCTGTGGTGGGCCAGGACAGCTACAAAATAAGTTACAAATTTATCAAGCCCCTGCCATCTCAGGAAGAGGGGTGAGATGGACCCTTAAACTGACACTCTGCAAAATTCTGTAAAAGGAGGGGTCCATACCTGGAGACTGCCTTTTAGAGACAAAGGGGACTGGAGAGGGAAAAGCTCCAGGAGGACTTACCAGATCTTGGGGATATATTTTTCTCCCTCATGGATGGCTCAGATTCCTCTGCTTCTAGTTGTCTTGTGGATTCACACTCTTCTGGATCTGGAGGCATGTGCACAAGCGGGGGTGATGAGTCCTGAGCTCCAACTGCGATAAGTGAGCATGAGGCATAGAGGAAAAAGAAGCACAAAAGTCTGGTCAGTGGCAGTAGAAGGAGGGAGAGACAAGTTCATACCAAGGATCATAGGCAGCAGCCAAACCTCCCACCTTTGGAGGGCGCGCAACCAGCCACAGCAATTGCCACAGCTCAGGAGGAACCTTCTTTGAGCTGTATATATCAAGCAATTAAGCAGCACCAGGAGAAGTTGCACAGTGAATGTCATAGGGCATGTTTAACTACATAAAAAATGACAAGCGGCTATTCAGAAATTCCATAAAACATGCTCCAAGATAGGGGAGAGGATCACCATGGTGGAATATCGTTCTACAGCTTTGGAATCAGATTTGGGGGCATTTAAGGGGCAAACAGAGGCCCATGAATCACGATTAATAGATGTCTTGTGGAAAATTGAGGACTTTGAGAACCGCCAATGAAGAGGAACGTCAGGAGGGGGAGAGGAAGCAGTAAATATATTTTCTAAGTTACATGCGTCAGTAATTTTTTTTTTCTTTAAGCTCTCCAAAATTCTGGGGCAACCGGTCTGGCTTTTGGCCTATGCAGGGGTGGCTAGTCGGAATATTTAGCATGTCTCGACTTTGATTAACCACTGTGATGATTTCTGGGCTGAATGACAGTGCCAAAAGACAGAAAGTAGCTCTTGACCATAAAATTCTGCACGCCAACATTTTATGTTTGCAGGAAACTCATGCCGAGGGGGCCAGATGAAAATTACTGGAAAATTTGGGATTTGCACTAATAGTCTGCCCGCTTCACTGCTCTAGGACACAGGGAGTGGTGATATTAACATACAAGAACGTAAGTTGTCTCAAGCACTGTCTGGGGAACAAACATTATGGCCTTATGGCCAGCCCCAGTCATAATTTGCAGGATCTGAACATCAACCTAGCTTGAGGTCATCTAGAGGGCGGGGCCTTGGTCTATAGCAGTAGAAAACCTAAAGTATTTAAGTCTCTACTCTATCTTGGGTGGGGTCATGGCATGACCAAAGTATGCCATAAGCTAAGGGCCTCAGACCCGGGCTATACTTATTTTTCTGCTCCTCACAAAAACCATTTGTGGCTTGACTACTTTTTGATCTCCTGTAATCTGTTTCTGAACAACAAGATTGAAAAATATCCTCAGGTCATTTTCAATCACAACCTGCTAGTATTAGAGTTTCAGGTAAAGGGCCAGTCAGAGAGGGTAAAGGTCTATTATAATTGGTCCTTTGAGAGAGGCTTGCTGAAAGATGAGGAATATATTCAGCACATGAGCAGTTGGATACCAGAATATTTCCAATTCAACAGGGGGAGCACCTCACCTGAGATAGTCTTCAAGGCCAGAGTCAGGCGGAAGACATTAAGCTAATGCCTAAATCAACAAAAGAAACAATCCCAGCTGCTTATATTATACAAGAAAGAGGCAGAGGCCCAGCTAGTAGCTGCTGTAGCTGGGCGGTGGGGCAACATTGGATAATGCACAACAGAAGGTGACCCTTGCCAGGGTAGCAATCAGTGCTATTTCAGCTAAGCAACTGACCAACAAGTTCCTCTTCTGGAAGCAAGAATGTCACAAATATGGTGAACGGGTGGGTCATCTCATAGCGGTGCGAACCAGACAGAAGCAGAGCCAAGACGAGACAACCAAAATAAGGAATGATCAGGGAAACTTGGTGATGTCCCGTGATTAAATTAGGGAGGTGTTTCAGTCATATTATGAGGGTATCATGATAACAGTCAAAAGGTGCCTGATAAGGACAGTCAGTATTTAGAACACTTATCAGTAAATGAGCTAGGAGAAGCTAGGGTGTTTCTGAGCGCCCCCATTACTGGGGATTTTTTTTTAGCAGCTACCTGGCACCTGGGAAAGCAGCTGGTCGTCACTAAATTACGCTTGAATTTTGCAAAGTCTTTTCCAACATAATCAGCCTTGATCTGGGTGACTTATTTTTGGGGAAACACAAAAAACAATTTGAGCATCAGCTAATATAATGGTCTTTCTTAAAAAGGGGACACTCCCTCAAGAACCTGGGTCTTATAGGCCCATAACGTCGATAAATAGTGGTTCAAAAAGTTTCTATAAGGTGCTTGCCTCAAGGCCTTGCCAAATTATTGGCAAGGTTGTCTTGCCATGGCAACTTGTGTTTATTCAAGGAAGAGGAACCATTGATCACACTGGCAGAGTAATCATGATTTGAGATCAGAGGTCTTCATACTGGGAGGCGGGCCCCCCTAGGGGGGCCTCAAGTGATCCCAGGGGGGGCGCCAGACTCTTGCCAAAAGAAGCATTATACTGATAACTGGCCTTTGATTTAAGCTGAAGCATGTTATTGCATTTGTTTTTAAAGGTAACAGTACTTAACTGCAATGTTTAAATAGGTCTAGACATATTTAAACATTGCCATCTTTATAAAATAATTGTGAAACCTTCTAAGGGGGGGGGGTCCCCAATGATTTTTATTTTTCAACTGGGGGTGCGCGACATTAAAAAGTTTGGAGACCGCTGTTCTAGATACTGCTGCAGTCTCTGGGGACCCAATGGCTTTGATTCTGCTGGATGCACAGAAAGTGTTTCAGAGTGTCTCCTGGAGATAACTGTGGCAGGTGATGGGTCGGTTTGGAATCGGCTGAATTACATTCAGGTACTACAGGCTGTTTATTCCTATCCCAGGACTAAGCTGCAGATGATGGGCGGCTGCTCAGGTCCGATTTGGATTCAGATTGGCACGAGGCAGGGGTGTCCTTGTTCCCCCTTCTCTTCACCCTCTACATCAAACCCTTCTTAGGAAGCTTGAGAGTAATAATTTAATTGTACCTCTGCGTTGTTAAGGCTGTGATACGAAGGTGTTAGCTCACTGAGATGACGTGGCTATTGTCACACGAGATGCGGGAGGCGCCCTAAAGGAGATTGAGCGGGAAACGCTTATTTTCGGGGAATTATCAGGCTGTCTGCTGAGTTGCAGGAAACCCCAGATTGTGATCAATGGTAATACACAGCTCGAGGATACACAGTTGGCTGAGAGGGCGGTTTATTTGGGAGTTACTGTTATGGCTAATATCGATCTAATTGTGGCGGAGAATTTAGCTCCTCGAAGGCAAAAAGCAAATTATGGCGACTGGATAATCTACATCTGTCACTTGTCTGCCGATGTAATTTCGAGAGAAGATGTATTTTTCCAGGCCATTCCCCTCGAATTTGAGGCCTGCTGGTTTCAACTACTCGATGAATTAGCTTCCATATTTATTTGGGCCTATGCCAAGTTTAGGAGAGCCCTGACATTTTTGGCACTTCCAAGGAAGAGAGGGTCTGGGCAGTTCCAAATTTCAAACTATGCTATTGATCTTCTACATTGCAATATATTTGTGTCCTGATGAGGGCCAGACGGAGGATAGATGGACCGGCGGTGCTGTACCCTCAGTGTATTCCCTTTTGATTGGATAAGATGTCCGGGGCTGTTTTTTGAGATAACGGAAACCCAATTATTTTAAGAAAGTCCGGTTTAAAACCCTTCAGCTACAGTTAAGGTTTGGACAGCGTTGCAAAAAAAACTTAGACTGGGACCGTTGAATCATTATACTCCTCTTCACAGAAACCCAATGCTCCATGAAATATTTAACAACCTCTGCGTACAAACTTGGAACAGTCAGGGATTACAGAGGCTGGGCGATTTTTATGATGGGGATTGTATTGTCACCTTTGAGGAATTGCAGGAGAAGTTTAGAGTTAGCCACAAGGATTTTTTTTAAATATCTGCAGATCTGCAATTTTCTCAATAAGTAACAGGGGACATGGCTTCACCCAAGCAGGGGTGATGGAGCTGCCTGCGGGTGTGGTAGTATGCTCAATCAGCCAAATTTATAGCGCCTTGAATGCTTTATCACATGATGATCTGGAGAAGCAGACTAGGAATTGGCAGGAGAAACTTGGGTTAGGTGATTGCTTCCATTCTAGAGTCCCTTGAACTAGGCCGAACCACTTTATGCTCAGCGTCTCTCCAAGCCCAACATTACAAAACAATCTTTGATTTATATTACAGTCCTGCAAGAATTGCTAAATGAGGAGGGGGTGGGGGGTGGGGGGGGAGGACAGCTGGCACTTGTTGTCCACGGTGTCAGTCTCAGGAAGCAAACTCAAATCACATGTTCTTTTCCTGCCTGGAACTGGGATTGCTTAAGAAGGAAATTAGCATACTTCTGAGTAAAATCTTGGCTGTGATATTGTACTAACCCTGCAATTAATTATTCCCAGGAGTTCACAATGTGGTGGTCCCTGGACCAACCCGCTTGTTTATTATTGTGGCCATTGGCTCAGTTTGTGTATTGCTTTGGCCTGGCGTGATCTTTTCCCTCCACACTTTTTGCAATGGCAAACACGTCTCCTGGCTTTGTTTAGCCTAGAAAGTTCATTGTATCTATCAAGGGGTGGGAGGACCAGGAGAAGAGGGGGCAGATGTGGGCACCCTTGTCAGGTTGGGTAAACATTTAAAACAATATTCTAACCTGAAAGACCTGGTATGAAGTTGGATATTAGTTGATGCAACATATTAACTGATAACAATATTCATCTCAGTTGACTTAAACTTGGGGGGCTAGTAGCGGGCCTTTCTTCTATATGCAAGGGTCACTCTGTTTGGTCCACCTCCCTAGCCTGTCATCTGTGGTTTCGGCAAGAGGGAAGAGCATGATAATAGCACAATCATCAGTTTGACGAAGGTTTAGCTATTTTCAATATTAGGGCTGTGTACTCTGGAATGATCAAATTATATAATTTTGCACTGTATAATTGGCACTTTACCTGCTCCCTGCTCAAACAGAGTTGGATGGCACATTGAGATATAACATGTTTCACACCTTTCACACTTTAAATATTTTTAATTGTCCTGCTGTGTGATTCCAGAATCTTTTTGCTTTCTTATTGCATCTCTGAATTGTAGGTGTTAAGGCATTCTCTTCTTGTGTTACTGACTTATAAAATCAATAAAAATGAATAAAAAAATAAAACAATGAAGCAAGTTCAGCAGCAGATATATTCTTCTTTAGTGGACTTCCACTTACCTTCTCGTCTTAGATGCTGTGACTGTAACTGCCCTGAGATACTGACGCCACCACCCTCCAGAAGGTGGATGATGTTGACCAGAACCCAGGAGCCGAGCTTGCCACAGGTGACTTAGCCCTCAAGTCACAGTCAGCTACACTTTGGAGCCGGGAAGCCCTCACATTCCTTTTTGTCATACCCCAGCCATGCTCTGAAACTCTGTGGGCTCCGCAGCGGTGTTTGCTCCACGATCGGCTGTCAAAGCCATCTGATCAAATCCAGGGGCCCACCTTTAACCGGGCTCAACAAGCACCAAAGTACAGGATCACAGGAAGAAGCGACAGCAACAGGTGAACAGGCAAGTGAGTAGAGCTGGGCAGGCACAAGCGTGCTGGCAGAGTGCATGTCACATTGTAAGCATCAGGAGGAGGTGTCCTATCACCTGGTTAGAAAAATAGAGCTACATTTTATGAGCAAACAAGACCAAACTGAGAAAAATCCAATAAATAAAAGTCAAGATATGAATATTTAAAGATTAAAATGCAACATAGTGCTTAGAAGCACAAAGCGCTAACCATGGCTATCTGATCACACTAGACCAGGAGAAATCCAAAATGTCAGGCAGAGCGTGATGGAGCGTAGGTCGGATACAGTTCCAAACAAGTTCCACTGAAGTTTTACCATCTCAAAGTTGAACCAAGAGTTCCCTTCATGGGAAAGATGTTTGTCAGGAGCAAGGACAGCGTCGCTGGTGGTGGTCTGCGGGTGTGAACAGTTGGCTGGGCATTGCAGACAGATGGACTGAAGCCTTGCAGTCACGAGCAGCGATGCTTGCTATGCTAAGAGACAAACTTGCAGCGGCTCACGCTGATTCTTCATGCGAGCGGCTCAGTTCTGGTGAAAGCAGGCTCGTTCGCGTTCACGAAGAGCCCAAAAACTTGATTTCAGGAGCCACAAAACCACTTTCAAGATCCCAAGACTGGAGGGGAGTATCTTGGGGGTCAAGAGCTGGTTATAGACTGGTCCAGGAGCTGTAGCAGATGTGTTGGAAGCCTTTTGTGTCTCTATGACATCAGAAGAACAGGAGCCAAGCCAGCAAGCCCTTGGAGTCACTCTGGTTCTGGGTTGAAGAGATTCAGGTCAAGTCCTTCTCCCTACCAGGCAAGGAGGGCAGCAGTCAGCGCAGCAGAGCAGGAGTCCAGCAGAACCCAGCAGATAGTCCTTCCAGCAGCACAGCAGTCCTCCTTCCTGGCAGAGTATCCACAGGTCCAGAAGTGTACTGGCTTGGTTGCGCCAGAAGTCCAGTTCTAATACCCAGTGGTGCCTTTGAAGTGGGGGAGCCCTTTCCTTGGACTCAAGACACAGCCCATTCAGGTGTAAGTGCCAACTCCTCCCTCTCATTCTACCCAGGATCGGCCATCAGGATATTGATGGTCCTACAGTCACACCTAATCTCCCTTTGTGTGTGGCTGTCAGGAGAGAATGTACAAGAGCCCAGTTGTCACCCACAAATATGTGTATTCAGAGTCAGGCAGAAAGCACTAGATAATTTAAAGTAAGAAAATGACAGCTTTCTAAAAGTTGCATTTTCAGAATTACAATTTCAAATCAAACTTCACCATAACATGCAATTTTAAATTGTGATTCCAGAGACACCAAACTTCGGGGTCCAATCTCTTCCTCATTAGAAATTACACTTAGAAATGTAATAAGGCAATCCCAATGTTATCCTGTGAGCCAAATAGGTCTCACAGTAGTAAAAAATGAATTTAAGAGTTTTTCACTACCTGGACATGTAAAACTTAAAAGTACATGTCCAACTTTTTAAATACACTAGAGGCACCCTTGCCTACAGACTCCATGACCAAGCATCTGCTGCTGTGACAACATCACCAACTTCATCGTCCTACTAGCCTTCAAGTCCAAGCACTACATCTTCCTAGGAGACCTCAGCTTCCACCTAGATGACTCTACAGTCGAAGACTCCACCACGCTCCTTGAATGCATAGGCAACATCAGCCTCACCCAAATGATCACCGACCCCACACACATAGCAAGACTCAAACTGGACTCAATTTTCACAGCCAGCAACTGAGCCAAATACAGCCATGCCACAAATCACCTGGGCTAAGCACTCCATCGTCCACTTGACCATTGCAGGACCACTATGCACAACCACCATCCCTCCAAATGCTCTCTACCGCAGCTGGAACAAAGTGACACAGACTCAATGGATGAATGCCCCCAACACTACCCAGCCTGACCTGCAACCAACCTGGAACAAGCAGTCCAGGACTTCACCACCTAGATCGTCAACACCACCAACCGAGTCTTCCTCATCAAACAAGCCAAGACCTGCAGATCCATTAAACAAGCCTGCTGGTACACATCAGAACTCCGAATAATGAAACGCATCTGCAAACAACTGGAGACAAGATGGCGCACTAGCAGAGACACCACAGAACAAGCCACCTTCAAGGTGGCCCTCAACAGATACCATCAACAACTCAAAGATGCAAAAAAGACTCCCTATCAAGCCGCATTGAAGTGAGCGCCAACCACACCAAGGAAATATTAAGCATTGTCAAAGAGTTCTCCTCCTCCATGGCCACTAAGGACACGTTCCCGCCCTCACAGGAACTCTACAATGCTCCATCACACCATTTCCACAATAAGATATTTACTATTTATGAGAACTTCAGCCCTAAACCACTTAACCTCCACAGCCTCCTCGCTCTGATGGAAGCCTACCCCAATCAGCCACTCACTGCTTTAGAAAACTAAACATGCAGAACACCACAGCCATCATGAACTCCATCCACTCAGGAGCACCCACGGTCCCCTGCCCCCACCACCTCTTCAACCTTGAAGGCAAGGTTATCAGCCACCAACTCACCACCATCCTTAACGCATCTATTCCCACAGCTATCTTTCCTGATGCATGGAAACATGCAGAAGTCAGACCTCTCCTCAAAAAACCCTCCGTCAACCCCAGTGAACACCAGAACTACCACCCCCTCCTGCTGCTCCCTTTCCTCGCCAAAGTGTAAAGAAGCCCATCAACCAGCAGCTCACCAAACACCTGGAGAGAAACAACCTGCTTGACACCTCCTATCATGTTTCCATGCCAACCACAGCACCAAGACCACCCTGATCGCTGCCACTGATGACTGTCTGAAACTCAACATGGACAAGACCGCAGTGCTGATCTTTTGCAACAAAGCCTCTCCCTGGAACGACATGTGGTGGCCAGCTGAACTCAGACCCACTCCCACACCAAAAGACCTCACCCGCAACCTCTGCATCACCATGGACAACAAAATTACCATGAAGCAACAGATCAAAGCAGTTTCTTTCGCCTGGTTCCATACTCTCCGCAAGCTCCAAAGAATCTTCAAATGCCTCCCCATCAGCGCGAGGAAAGCCATCACTCAAGCCCTAGTCACCAGCCAGTTGGACTATGACTACGCACTATATGCAGGAACTACCACCAAACTCATGAAGAGACTACAGCACTCTGCAGCCAGCCTCATCCTGCCCAAACAGACCCACATTACCATACCTCTAAGGAACCTCCTCTGTCTCCCCGTCCACAAAATATGCCAGTTCAAGATACTGACATGTCTACAATGTCCTCCCTAACCTAGAACCAACATACATCAACCACCACCTAAACTTCCACTAACCATCCAGAGATCTTCACTCCACTGCCCTTGCACAAACACAGCACATCTGCTGAAGCTGTAGCAGAGGCCATTCCTTCTCTTACCTCACAGGGAAGCCCTGGAACAGCCTACCCCTCCACCTCTAGACATTACCCTTGCTGGCCGAATTCAGGAAGAGTCTCAAGACCCGGCTTTTGGACTGAGCACTGATACCGAGGGCCTGATACCCTCACGGGTGATTAGTAGTGCAATACAAATCCTGTTTGATTGGAAACACTGTTCCCTGCCCTTGGGTCTGTCCATGGCCTATCCTAGGGGTGACATATGTATTAAAGAGGAAGGTTTGAGCCTCACGAGAGGGTTGATTTGCCAGGTTGACATGCAGTATAAAACTGCAACACAGGCTCTGCAATAGCAGGCCCGAGGCATTTTAAAGGACTATTGAAATGGATGGCACAATCAGTGCTGCGGCCCCATCAGAAGCATTTAATTTACAGGCCCTGGGCACATGTATTGCACTTTACTAGGGGCTTATAAGTGAATTAAGTATGCCATTTGTGGATAAGCTGAAGTTGCCATGATTTAAGCAAAGAGCACATGCCCTTTAGTACTGGTTATCAGTGGTAAAGAGCCCAGAGTGTTAAAGCCAACAAAAATGAATTCAGCAAAAAGAGAAGGAGGAAGGCAAAACGTTTGGTGATGGCCTTGCAGAAGGGGCCAGGTACAACAGTACTTTTACTACAGCTGACAGTTGAACAAGCACAGCATTTACATTTATTTCCAAACCCATTTGATTTTTGTTTTTACCCAGTGTTTGATGATAACCACAATATAATGCTTATCAGCATCATATTAGGTGGTAAGTGACAGCATACATTTGTAGCTTTATTGTTACTACAATCTGAACAACAGTAACTAAAATAGGTTCCATTTGTTATGAATGTTTCAACAAATGTTTATATTATTATTATTAATAATAATAAAAAAGAAAAATACCTTTATTTTACATGCCTATATAACTTACCATTCACTTACCTTCTCCTTTACTCTTCTTTCATATATATTATTTACTATACCTGTTTGAGAAAAAGTTATGATAATAACTAGCTGTTTATTGTAATGAAAATTAAAATAGTTCTGAGAAGAACATTTTGTTTCTTCTTTTCCTTTTGTATTTTGTTTTTTCAGTACCGGTCACCCAGATCAACAATAACAAAACAAAACAATGCTTCTAGTAGTGCAGAACAAAACATGCTGCCAAAAAACACACCCCTAGGGATGTTGGGCAGGGCAGCAGTGAGCTATTACTATGAATATTAAGGTCACTCTCCCCTGCCACTATTACTGCTTGACAGTACAGACACTATGTTGCTGTACTTGCATAAAATGAGGTGGCGGTCTTGGCCCAGCCAGTACACAGTGACTGCCAAGCCAGGTGGTGGAATTGAGGGTGGTGCTGAGATAGTAGATGGTGAGACAACAGGGGTCTGTGCCGCCAAGGTTGATGGTGTTGCAGTTGGGACCTAAGCAGCTGGTCTGGATGTTCCGGTTCTGCCAATTGTAACTCCCTTTTCCATTCAGCCCGAGCCAAACGGGTGGAGTGCATAGCGCAAAGGTGTTTGCGCATTCCAGTTGTGCCCAACGAGTACTTTTGGACACTCCCTCAGTTAATTACTTGGTGACATAAGGTGCATATCACATGGCATGCATTTACCTTCTACTCCCCTGCTGGAAAGAATATGTCACACCACTAACTCCTTTAGGTGCTTTCTACGCTCCAGCTCTACATTGTCCTGTACAATAGCCTAATCTTCCTCTTTGCAACCTCAGGAACAGCACTGGCCTCTCCGTCTTCTGTCATTGTTCTTAGTAACAATGAAAACAGTAAAAGCAGCTCCAAAACTATTATGCTTCCGGTACAGTCAAAAGCACAACAAACAAAAGCTAAAATAAAATGCTGCTTTATATTGGGTCAATAAGAAATGTTCAGACTGCATCATTAGCTTTCTTTCAACCACGAGGTACCGCTGTACTACCCAGATAGTACTGTGGTACCGCCTATAACTGGAAAAAAGAAGTTACAACCTTATAACAATACAGGCTGACAATACATAGCACCCCTACTTAAAAATAAAAAAAATTAAACAAACAGATTAAAAGCTACAACTGTTACATTTTATACGTAAACTAACAATAAAGTGGGCTACAAAAGTATAGCCTAATATTACTAACAAAAAAAGTGCACACTTAGTATTATAATATTTAATACTTATAATTGTTATTTCAATTAATCCTATATTTAGAATGTAATTTAAAAAGTAATACATATATTTGAACATATATTTATTTGGTCATGTTTTACATATGTAGTACTTTTGAAATATAGACAATCATCATCAACTTTTATTAAAAATCACAAAACAAAACCAAAGGTTACGAGTAATAATTAGGGGTTACTATAATATTCCTCTAATACAACCCACATTTAAAACTACACAAACATTAGAAATACAATAATTATTTCCTGTTGGCCCATCTCTGCAATTTTTTTGCATTTCCCAAGTTGCGATTTCTTAACCAGAAATCGCAATTTTGTAAATGCAAAACCCCAGGGTGCTGGGGACCTACGGCCCCGTCTATTGCACCGCAAAAAAAAATTGGGGACATGGAAAGTGCACACATGCTAAAAGGGCATGTGTGCTTTACATGTACATTTTTAAAATGCATTTTAAATGCATTTTTAAATTTTGCACATGGTTACCGCCAGGTTCAACCTGGTAGTAAATAGCGATTCCTAAATGCCCAAATCGCATTTAGGAATTGCTTCTTACATGTGCTAAGGGATCGCAAATAAGGAATCCTTATTTGCGATTTCTTATTTGGAGAGTCGCAATTTGCGTCTCTCTAAGCAGGGTCGCAATTTTAAGGAATCGCTATTTTTTCGATTCCTTAAAATTGCGTTCAGAATGTATTTCATACATTCTGAACTGGCTTTTTGCCTTTGCAAACGGGCATTCGCACTGTTTGCGAATGCAAAAAACCTGGATGCATCTGATACAAATGTTTACCTCACTTGCATGGGACCGAGGCCTTGATATCATGCCATGCGCATTTAGGATCATATTTATACTTTTTTAGAGCCGCATTTGTGCCGCTTTCTGACGAAAAAGCGGCGCATACTTACAAAATACCATTGTATTTTGTAAGTTTGTACCGCTTTTGGGTCAAAAAATGACGCAAATGCGGCGATAAAAAAAAGTATAAATTTGAGCCTCAGTGTCAGTATTGAAGGCGACATTCAAACATCTGGGACCTCTTCTTTAATACCAAAGTGTCCCTGTGGTTGCAAAAAGCATGTACACCGGTTTGGTGTACCCCAGGGCAATGTATATAAACTGGACCTGCGTAAGCAACGGGGCGCTGTGCATAGCATGGCGGTGGAATTAGTAAGGTGAAAGGCAAGTAGAAAGTCCTCCTCGGGTTCTACAGGTAAACAGGAGATGGCAGGCACTTCCCTAATGATGTGGATATCTATCTCCATTATTGCTGAAAGGTTTGCAAAGAACTCCGGTTGAATTATGCCTGCTCCTCAGCTGCACGAAAAACAAGGAGAAGCAGATGTTCCTTTGCAGCAGTGTTCCCTGTAAGGAGTGTGCGTGCGCGCGCACCCAAACTTCCCGTAGCGAGCAACCTCTAATGTGAAGCACGCACAGAGCACACAGAGACCATTTTCAGATGCTGTTTTTTCTAAAATCACGAACAGCACAGTAACAAGCATGTTGAAAATGCACACGTAGAAGTTGTGGCGATCTCAGTAGAAGAGCAGACCAACGTGGTAAATGACAGCAGTAGTTTAGCATTTCTCTTCCATGGCAGTGCCTGGGGCTGCAGAGGGTCAAACGTTGCGAAGCAAGTGGCAGCAGTGCATGCCACCTGCTGCATTAGTGTTAGAGATAGGCAGCGGGGGATACATGGGTACACAGGCGGCAGCAGCGGCACCTCTAAAGAATCTTCTTTCTACGGCAATGGACTAATTGGCATTATTCGGTATATGGGCAAAACGCTCGTCATTGCCTCGGTATGTGCTCAAGATATCAGCACTTATTTCTTTGAGGGATGTTTTACTTTTTTTTTTAAAGTCCGTGCACAGGGCATTTTCTTGTGTTTGGATTTTCTTAACACGCAATGCATTCTTGCATCCAAAATGGATCACAGGATGTATTTTGCGGTAAGAAAACAGCGCTAAGTGCAAAAGACCATGCACAACAGCAGGAGCTTCCCAAAAATTGTGTTTCTGTGTCCATTTTACCTTAAATTATTCTTAATTATTTAAGCAGGCATTACTAAATAATTATCGGTAATTCCACATCACAACAGTAATGCAGAATTTCTAAAATTCCTATTATCATGCCAGCATAATTAAAATTTTGCCCAGACCTAGTAAATTGGTGTATTTTACTCTCCAAACAGCAGTTAAGGGGCCACTTTCTTTGCTTGCACCAGGGCCCATAGCATCTTTGTTACAGTACTTGCTGTTGCCAATCTGCATCGTTGCTGTTCTAAACAGTAAACTTAAGCCCGAACTACTTGTCACTTCTTGCATTACATGCATGGTCATTTTCTTGGTGCACGCAGCCTTGGCTGCAGTGCACGTGAGACCTCACACTTCTGCACACAGAGTAAAAGAATTAGGGGGAACATTGCTTTGGAGCTGTTTTAAGTGAGGATGCCAGAATCAAAATAAGGGGTCCCAAATGGAGATATGGCTTATAGACAAATTGTGAAATCTGGAAGTCGCCTGGAAAGAAGCAGGTGGCAGAGCTTGTCCGGCTGCTCTTACATGATGAGGAACCCATGTTTCCTCTTCGAGGTAGAAACATTTGTGTGAAAGTTGAAATCAGAGAGACGGAGGCTGACGTGTGCCTCCCAAGGATTGGCCCTGATCTGAAAGGACGGTGACATTAGAGGTGGCCCTCTCTGAACTGGTTGCACATGGCTAGGTGTATGTACTAGTATAGATCACATATAAACTGGAAAGTTAGTTGCATCTATTTAGTATCACATAACAAACAAAATAACAAAAACACAAAACAATATTTTTTTCATTTTAACGTTGAATGGTCAGTGAGGAGTATAAGCCACATAGAGCAACGGCATCTTTGTTTTGTTTTTTAATAACCCACTTAAGGGTTTTTTTAATGTGGCGCAATCTTTTTGACCCATAGTGGGTGGCCCCTGCAGTTTCTGCTCAGGCTTAATCCCATCTCACCCAGTGTGAAAGATCAGCTACCAAAATACTTGGTTGTGGACTTTTTGAACCCAGGTGAAGGGTTCTAGCCTGTATTTTGTGCAAATCCTCAAATTCATAGATCCAAAAAGGTCTCGAGTCACTATGGCCAACTAGGGCCTGAATGTTTGTTAGAGAGATTAAGGTGTGGGGATAGCATATGGTTGGTAATAGTATAACTGGCCAGTAACACAGAGGAAGCAGCCTTTACAATGCGTCATTTACCATGCATTGTCTTTGCCAAGCATCCTTTACCATGCAATGCCTTTACCACACAATGCCTTTACCATACATATGCCATTATCACACATGCTTTTACAACAAAATGGTTATATATATATATATATATATCTATATATATATATATATATTTTTTTTTTCACTTAAAAAAACAAAGGTTACAGGGATGTTATAGTTAGACTCACATTTTAAACATACAAAACTTCACCTGTTATAGTTAACGTTGTGCCCTAAGGTAACTATAACTCACGCCCCGCCATGCACAGATTTTTCATCAAAGCATTTACTGCAAATATTACATTGATATTATCAATGATGTTATCAAAGGTGTCATGAATGCCGTAATTTTTGGCGTAATTAGCAGTGCCTGGAGAGGGTACATTTAAAATGTGAGCCTAACTATAACGTCCTTGTAACCTTTAGTTTTTTAAGTGAATTTCTATGTATTTTTTAGTTCTATTTCCTAACTACAAAGTCCCTGTAACCTTTGTTTTTTTCAGTGAATTTCTATGTTTTTTTAATATATAATAAGTTAAAAATCTGTACGTTAATCCAACTACCGCCGCACATAGCCATCCTCTGCGGCCAACCCCTATAATGACCCAACCCTATGCTGTGCACGGCCAACAACAGTTGGCCATAGGAGCTGGCCTGCAGCCAGGCCCGACCAGCCCAACCCCTATAACCACCCAACCCCATGCTGTGCACGGTCTTCGGCCGTGCACAGCGCGGATTGGCCATAGGGCCTGATAACCACCCAAATTAGCGTCATGCATGGCCAGGCCCTGCTGCCAACCCCCATAACCACTCAACCTGCACCATGCACAGCCAAACAGTCTGCTTCTCTTCATGTGAGAATAGGTGTGAGAGGGTGTGTCTAGGTGTGAGTATCTGTCTGGGTGTGAAAGTGGGTGTGTGAGAGTCTGAGTGGCTCTATGAGTGGGTGCGTGTGGGTCTGAGTGGATCTGTGAGAGTGTGTGTCAGTGTCTGAGTGGGTCTGTGAGTGGGTGCATCAGTGTCTTAGTGGGTCTTTGAGTGGGCGTGTGAGTGAGTGGATCTTTGAGTGGGTGCATGAGGGTCTGAGCAGGTCTATGAATGGGTGCATGAGTGTCCGAGTGGGTCTGTGAGTGGGTCTGTGGGGGTCTGAGTAGATCTGTGAGGGGGTGTGTCAGTGTCTGAGTGGGTCTGTGAGTAGGTGTGTGAGTGTCTGAGTGGACTTTGAGTGGGTGAATGAGGGTCTGAGTGGGCCTGTGAGTGGGTACGTGAGTGTCTGAGTGGGTCTGTGACTGGGTGCGTGAGGGTCTGAGTGGGTCTGGGAGCGGGAGCATCAGTGTCTGTGTGGGTACATGAGGGTCTGAGTAGGTCTGTCAATGGGTGCATGAGTGTCTGAGTGGGTCTGTGACTAGGTGTGTGAGGGTCTGAGTGGGTCTGAGAGTGGGTGCATCAGTGACTGAGTGAGTCTGGGAGTGAGACCATCAGTGTCTGTGTAGGTCTGAAGGTGGGTGCATGAGTGTTTGAGTGGGTCTGTTAGTGGGTGTGTGAGGGTCTGAGTGGGTCTGTGATTGGGTGTGTCAGTGTCAGAGTTGGTCTGTGAGTAGGTGCATCAGTGTCTGAGTGGGTCTGTGAGTGGGTGCATGAGTGGCTGAGTGGGTGCATGAGGGTCAGAGTGGGCCTGTGAGTGTGTGGGTCTGTGTCTGAGTGGATCTGTGAGTGGGTGCATGTGGGTCTGAATGAGTCTGTGAGTAGGTGTGTGAGGGCCTGAGTGGGTCTGTGAGTAGGTGCGTCAGTGTCTGAGTGGGTCTGTGAGTGGGTGCATCAGTGTATGAGTGGGTCTGTGAGTGCATGAGGGTCTGAGTGGGTGCATGAGTGAGTGGGTCTGAAAACAGGTGCGGGAGTCTATGAGTGGGTCTGAGTGGGTGCATGAGTCTCTGAGTGCATGTATGAGTGAGTGAATTAGTGTATGAATGAGTGTGTGAATGTTTAAAACAATGTTTTTCCTTATTCGTGATTAAACGATTAATTTTGATTAATCATGAATATCATGCATGGTGAAAACAAAAAACATTTTAAACCCATAATTTGACTCTCAAACACCCCTGTATCACACTTCTGCAGTCAAGGTACCTCCAACCTGAACACTTATGCTACTTTGAATATCCTTTTTTAACCCCAGGGACCATGTCCTGAGACCTTAAAACGGCGGCTGCAACTTTCTGTTCAGGTTGTGGCCAGCCAATTACATCGCTTCTATCTGTGCATGCATTTGCAAATCATTTGTGAATTTTTCACAACCTCAGATATACACATTTATGTTCCCTTTAATATCTCAAAAACTACTAAACGGATTTACACCAGACAAACAAAAGCACAATCTGCATACCAACAGCTAGTTTTCTGACAAATGTGGTGTAATTTCGTCCTGTGGTTCAGGCTATGGCCTTGTTCAAAAGTCCTAAGGGGTTTAACATGAGAAACGCAACATTTTGGACCCCCCCTTTTTCTCATGCTCCGCTTGATGGATCATACTCCGCTTGACGGATCACCCTGAAACTTTATATGCACAACAGGAATCACTGGGGCACCTCTTGGAAAGCTTTGTGAAGATTCGTCAAACGGTGCCAAAGATATAGGCTAGTCAAAAAATGCTTTTGCTATTGAAACATGGTCCTAACTATAACTACCTACTGGCAACTGACAGCCACTAGGTTATATATATATATATATATATATATATATATATATATATATATATATATATATATATATATATATCAGTTGCCAGTAGGTAGTTACAGTTAGGTCTGTTTTTCCATAGATGGAGCGTTTATTGGTTTGCAAATAACTTTGGCCCTGTAAGACGAATCTACATGAAATTTTCAAAAATGTTAATTCACCTCAGCTCATCATCCCTGGAAAGTTTCAGGGTGATCATTCGAGTGGGGGCTGAGAAAAAAGGGGGGGTTCCAAAACATAAACACCTCATGCATTTTCCTTGGACTTCCTTAGACACTGCTACAGCAAAAACTGCTGAACAGAATTACACCAAATTCGCATTAACGTCAATTCACCTAAAGGCCAGGGGTAGGGAAAGTGGCATCACATGACACTTGAACTTTATGCTCACTCACACACACATGCTTACACAAACACACATAATCACACATGCACACACACACACACACTCTCTCTCACATGAACACACTCTGACCTGTATGCATGCACACAATATACATCTAAAATACATTTCTACTAACCTCTGCTGTCAGGGAGAGGCACATAGGCCAGTTAATTGCACTCCATTTTTTACATTAATAGTTAAATATATATTATTATTTACTATTAGTGTAAGAATATAATTTGACAAAAAACAAAGAGATTGAAGCACCCAACCGATGTCCATAAGTATGAGCTGTCCCTTCATTCCTGGCACTGATTTTGCTACCTCTGGGGCTAGGGATTGCAAATGCAGGGGTCATATGGGACTAGCCAGGTGTCGCAGGTATAACCCCGGGCGACCACTAAATTATGTCCATGCAAATTAAGTAGGAAGCTAGATCTAGGTCAGCAGATTGTGCTTTTTGTGATCTGGGGTAATTCCGTTCAGTAGTTCTAGAGAAATTAAGGGTCAAAAGTAATTGTACATACGGTTGGGCTCGCAAAAGTTCTGCGAGCCTCCCGCAAGAGCGCAAATTCAAAAATGGAGCCCTGTCATTTATTCTGTAAAAGGTTTAGTGAGTGTAAAGCTGATTGTAGTGGTGCATGTTTATTAATATAGGTGTTGGGATGTAAACTTTAGAATGTGGAGAGATATCACCAAGTAGTGGGTTTTGTGTGAAAAAATGAATTGTTCAATCCGAATAAAGTTCTAAGTAAAAAAAGGCAGTGGTTCTGAAATTATAAAACAAAGCATCTACAAACCATTAATGCAAGGCCCAGGGTTTATATGAACCTTACTGTGCACATATTTTACCCCTTGAGGTGTTTGAGTGGTGATATTGTAATTTATAGAGTAAAACATTGTGCTCTCTGTTAGAAAAGGTGTGTAAAAAGCAATGTGTTACTTTACAAAGTGTTATGGAACCATGTTTGAAGACATGGTATAACTTAATTGTGGATAACAAAAATGCAGTGTTTGAGACTTTTGTAACAGAAAGGAACATGAAGTTAGTGGTGCAGTACATTTAAATATGGGATTGTGGGTGAAAATGTAGAAATCTTCGGAGAATGAAGTGATGTATCATTGTTATCAATTAATGATCAAAATGGAAAACAGAAGCTCTGAAAACAGAAGTACCATGATACACAATATATGGAGGAGTAAAAAATGTTTTCTTTGCAAGAAGGATGGAACAGTGTCTGTGGAAATTCAGGATAAAAATTAATTGCACAACTGATGATGTTCTACTGCCTACAACAACTTTTATAACCCTTAGAGAAGTTTGTTCTGTGAAGCTCTGATTGTTTCAAATGTCAAAATGTTCTGCCTACTTAATTAGCAAAAAGGTGTTTTACTCTTATCAGGAGGGGGTGGTCTGACTGAGCATTGCCTACTTGGGCAGGAACAGTGTCACCATGTTCAAAAGATGTGGAAGCCCCTGAGGAATTCTCAAGTTCTGCATCATGACTACCTCATCTCAAACAAGTTGTTTATGTTGTGTGTTTGCAGTTCCTAATATAGTTTGTTAATATAGTTGCTGGTGTTTTGTAATGTTACATTATTTCATTGTAATAAAAAAGTTTAATGTCACTAGTGTTTTTTTATTTTTATTACAAGTTATTCGAGATTTAAGCATTATTAAAGTATTGGAATGTTGACTAAAACTGGCGGTTACAAATTCAGGGACTGCACAAGTGGTCCTGCATGCATATGTGCCCATACAGTACTATGCAAATCTTTTATACCAGAGAGACTTGCTAGTGTAGAAGCCAATTATTTGAATACCCTACTATGCCGACTTGTCATGGAAGAGTCAGGGCTCAGTAGAGAGATCAGTCCTTGTCCACACTGTAGTATAGAAAGCTCTCATTAAAGAGAGAGGTCTTGGCACATAGGACAATTCATCCCCATACTCTACTTTGCACTGCTGTCAGCTGGTGGAGATGTGGAAGGGGAGGGGCAGTTCTTTTGCACATCTTAGTATATAAGCTTGTCACTCTGGAGAAACGTTTCAGTGCAGAGCTTTGCCTCCGTGTACACCGTACTGCACATGCCTGTCCCATAAGGAGATGCCTGAGAGAGAGGTGAGTATGTCCTTACATTCAAATATGCACACTTGTCCAAGACACAGTGTCACCCGAGAGGATACTCTATTTTCTACTAATGACATTCATTATCATGAAGAGAGGTATGAGCAGCGACAGCAGTATCTACCCACATCGTATTTTGCACTTGTGACTCTGGGGAGTTTCTCACTTGAGAGGGCAGTGTGTTTTAATATCATAGTCTCTATTATGAGTATAATGGTAATTTCAACTGCATATTTTACTTGTACCCCTTTCACAATGGGGAGAAGTTTGACCACAAATGTGAGCCATTTTACACACCCTAACTTGCCCAGGCATTATCCAAGAGACACATCACAGAAGAGAGGCCAGTCTCTGTACACACTACTACGCAGACTACTCATTCAAGAGATGTGTCTCAGGAAAGAGGGCAGTTTCTCCCCGCAGCCTACTATGCTTACCTGTCGCTAAGAGGAGAGGTATGAGTAGAGAGATACACTTCTCCCAAATCCTGCTAGAGACACCTCTTACCCTGGTACCCTGGGTAGCAAAACTCTGGGTCATATAAATTATACCTATCACAACAGGATATGCTCAGTGAAAATGCAAATTGGATTATAAAAGTACGGACAGACGCTCGCGAACACAAAAACTGCCCCTTCACAGTGGAATTAGAAGACTGTGTGCCTGACTCTGGGAAGAGACTCGCGAGAATCACACATGCAATGTATAGGAGCATTATGGCTCTCGTGACTGTCTAATGCGAGTCATCAAGCAGGAAAAAAATGTGGTCCATAGTACAAACAACATACATATTAAAGGCATAGGGTAGCTCGGAATAGAGATTTTTCAGGTAACATTTTGAACAACTGTATTTTTTGTGTTTTTTTAAAATGTTTAACTTTTTTGTATTTTTTTTTAAAGGGATAGAACAAAAAACAAGAAACTGGGAGCAAAAATCAACATGTTCTTCAAAACAAAAGGAGAAAAATATAGAAAAAAAGAAATTAATGCCTAGGTGGGCATTTATGATCCTGGGCAAGAATGTCCCTTGCAGCCCTGCTTGTCTCAGGAGAAAACAATCTCCTTGCATAAACAGCAAAAAGGGGCTTTGTTCAGATATGCCCAGTTGTTCTCTGCTAGCTCAGTGAGTACCTGGGCTCTCATATTGTCACTAGGTTGACAAGATTTGGATACCCCTGAGGAGTTACAAAGCTCTGCAGCACAGTCTAACTCAGCCTGAGCAAGACGTTCAGGGTGCACAGCTCTCAAGTGTCACCACATCCCAGTGGTATTAATGAAATATTGCTTATTCCAGCTGCCCCTGCTGAATTCCCTTTTGAATATGTTATCAATTACATATTTCGCAGACACTTTCTTTCCACCAGGCCTCATCTGAAAAAATTGTCAGACCAAAGACTCCTTGGGTGGCTGAGGTAGTTGCCTTGCAGGAACAGGAGTAGGGTTCTAATTTGAATCAATGATGACACTCTGATCACAGAAAATCAGCAAAGCAGAGAAGTAGCCAAAAAGGTGTAATCAGAGAAAAAACAATAGGCAAATGATGCATTAAAGCAACACAGAAGAAATCTTTCTTGGCTAAAAAAAAAAGACATCCATATGAACCAATCACAATCCTTCCTTGGGATGTCTTTCTCCTCCTGGGTGTCTTGCGGGTGTCTCACAAGAGGTCTGCGAGATCATAAAAAACAGTGAACTTTCTTAGTATCTGAAATGCAACAATACATCAACTCTGTTTGTACTTTAAACAACACTTCTCATCTCCAAATCGACAAAAATACACTGTTATGAACTTAATTCCAAATGTACGATCTCACGGACGGCTCGCAAGAACAGGAGAGGATGTACAGCCCCCTAGTAGTCCATGTAAGGGCTTGTGTGTTGGGCTCCCACTATGGTCTCGAGAGACAGAGCTGTAAGTTTGCAAACAAAATAATTAATCGAATATATATATATACTGTACTGACTTTATTATTAAAGATTAGCAATCAATAATTAACTGAGTAGCTGAAAAAAACACTCTGTACAACAGATCAGAATGAAATTTGTAACACTACAATCTAGTGAGCCTCCCACAAGCCACCCAGGAGCCTCCTGCAAAAGCGATCACACACCTTAAAAATGGATGATTATAGTACATAGTGAAAACACATAGTTTACAGTATAGGTAAAAGTGATCAGTGTCTTTTTGAAATATAAATATTATGTTTATGTAAAGATAGATACAAAGACTATGAAAAGTATGCTGGGAATATTTCTTGATATGTTAGTTACATCAGCTAATATGTTGAATATTCTCAGCACAAACGTAGTTGGAGTAGTTAATTTCTAAGTATTTATAAATATATATATATATTTTTTTAAACCCTAGAAATTCACTGAAAAAAGCAAAGGTTAAAGTAACATTTTAGTTAGGTGTAATAAAAATATCTGTTATCATTTAAAAAAACTTTGAAATTCACTCTGAAACCAAAGGTTAAAGTAACATTATAGTTAGGTAAATTTCTCTGTGATAATGTTAATGTTTTGAAATAAAAAATAAAAAAAACACAGAAATTCCCCAGTTACAGTTAGAAGCACTAACTATAACTTGTGCCCCCGCAATGCACTGCTTATGACCTCACATATGACTTCACTCATTACATGTTCTATGACATCATTGCTGACATCACTAAGGACGTTTTTAGAGTTTATGGGTGGCTAAGGGTATTGGACGGTAAGGGTGATTTTGGGTTTTGGGGTGTGTAGGGTCATTGGGTGGTGAGGGTGTTTTTAGGGTTTAAGGGTGGGTAAGGGTGTTGGGTGCTAAGGTTATTTTTAGGGTTTAGGGGTGGGTAAGGGCATTGGGTGGTAAGGTTGTTTTTAGGGTTTAGGGGTGGGTAAGGGCATTGGGTGGTAAGGGTGTTTTTAGGGTTTAGGGATGGGTAAGCGTATTTTTGGGGTTTGGGGGTGGGTGAGTTTAGGGGTCTATGAGGGTGTATAAATATATATATATATATATAGAGAGAGAGAGAGAGAGAGAGAGACATTTATAAAGATGGATATATATACACACACACACAAATATATATATCTATATATTATAGGGATTTCACTTAACTGATATATACTTACCTTTTAGTTGTAAAGGCATATGTGGTAAAGGCATATGCATGGTAAAGACTTCTGTGGTGAAGGCAATGCATGGTAAATGCATTGTGTGGTAAAGGATGCATTGTAGAGGGATACATCCCTAACCCAGCACATAAATCTGGTAAATTCCCAGAGAATGGGGCATTACTGTGTAGATCAAAATTGTCTGGGTGAAATTCCAGACATAGTCCCTCATTACAACCCTGGCGGTTGGTGATAAAGTGGCGGTAATACCGCCAACAGGCTGGCGGTAACTACTGCCAAATTATGACTATGGCGGAAAGAGCTCAGATAGATAGCCACTTTAACACACCGACCGCCACGGCAGAAACAACAGGCAGTAGCCACCTACAGCCAGGTGGAAGTCAATGTTCCGCCCACCCTCTAATGACCCTGCAACCTGCCACCTTTTCCAGGGCGGTCCCAACGACATCAAAAGCCTGGCGGAAACAGAGCACAGAAGGGAAACTACTCACCTTTGGAGACACAGTGAACAACCACGCCGCCATGGAGCCTGAGCTGAAGATATTTCCTATGATCTTCTACATCCTGCTCCACCACGAACACCAATGACGGCGAAGATGACCACAGTGAGTACAGCCGCCTAGCATACAGGGGAGGGAGGGAGGAAAAAGTGAGTGACACACACATCCTGCTCCACCTCGAACACCAATGACGGCGAAGACGACCACAGTGAGTACAGCCGCCTAGCATACAGGGGAGGGAGGGAGGAAAAAGGGAGAGACACACACATGCACAACACACACACCCCCACCCCAACACCATACACACAATCAGATGCAATAATAAAACATACATACCCCGTACCCCTCAGGAATAATGCAAAGACAACACGAATAGATGAAAGTGAGTGTAATAAATAAATATATCTAAAATACGTACAATCAGTCTAAAGGTATATACATATGTACAAATCAAGGGACACTGCCCTGTCCTCACCGTGCGTGGGCCACAGGGCCACATCACAAAGTCCAAGGCCCCAATTGTCTCCTGCAACAACACAGAGAGAACACTTCAGGGGCATCAGTTCGAAAATAGGCAGGCACCTCAGGGGCACAGGGAACAGGGGGCACCTCAGCCGGCAGATGGAACAACACTACTGGTCCTGGAGGGGCCAACATGCCCATTGATCTTTGTCCTGGGGAGTGCAAGACCACAGTCTCTCAAGTGGGTAACTTGCCCACATGCTCTGGAGGGGTCAACATGCCCTGGGCTATTGGTCCTGGGGAGTGCAAGGCCACAGTCTCTCAAGTGGGTGACTTGCCCACATGCTCTGGAGGGGGCAACATGCCCATTGCTCTGTCCTGGGAAGTGCAAGGCCAGAGTCTCTCAAGTGGGTGACTTGCCCACTGGTTCTGGAGGGGGCAACATGCCCTGTGTTTGGTCCTGGGGAGTGCAAGGCCACAGTCTCTCAAATGGGTGACTTCCCCACATGCTCTGGAAGGGGCAACATGCCAATTGCTCTGTCCTGGGGAGTGCAAGGCCACAGTCTCTCAAGTGGGTGACTTGCCCACTCGTTCTGGAGGGGGCATCGTGCCCTGTGCTTCTGATCCTGGGGAGGATGGGGTGAGTGGGTGCCATACCCACTGGTTCTGGAGGGGACATCGTGCCCTGTGCTTCTGAACCTGGGGAGTGCAAAGTCACAGTCTCTCAGCTGGGTGTCATTCCCACTGGATTTGCAGGGGCAGGCCACAAGACAGCCCACGGAGGCAGGTCTAAAGAATGTCCGCTGGTGGTGACGGCTGCTCAGTGGTGGCAGTGGTGCTGCTGCTGCTGGTGGTTGTGGGGGGAAGCTGCAGCCCATCCCCTGCAGCCTCTTACAGCTGACCACTGCTGGTGGCGGTGCTGCTGCTGGTTGTCGGGGGAAGCTCCAGTCCATTCCCTGCAGCCTCGGACGGCTGCACAACCATGGCTGGTGGTGGGGGCTCCGACTGAGTCCCTGCACCAGGCCTCTTCTCCTTCTTGCCTGCTGGTGCCGGCCCCTTGCCCTTCCTGGCTTCAGCTGGGGATGGCTCCTTGCTCTTCAGGGTAGCAGCTGGTGCTGGCCCCTTGCCCTTCCTGGCAGCAACTGGGGATGGCTCCTTGCCTTTCCTGGCAGCAGCTGGGGATGGCACCTTGCCCTTCCAGGCAGCACTTGGGGCAGGCACCCTTTCCGTAAGGCTGGCTGGTGGCCTGGATCCTTTACCACCACAAGTTGCTGTGGACACTACTAGGCCCGTGGACTGGGTATCTGAGGTGCTTGCCTGGGTTTTACCTACCCTGACCAGATGAGAAGGACAGGGGAGAGGGGTAGGGAAGAGGTCAATGGTGGAGAGGAAAAACTTCTTAGGGACATTGTGGCGGGACGAGGGAGAAGGTTTGGGAGTGGAGGAAGAGGGAGTGGTTGTGGGAGGTGTCTGTCTGCTGTGTTTGGGTGCAGGTGCATGGGATGGATGCTGTTGTGAGGTGGATGGCTGTTGGGTGTCTGGGTGCTTGCGTTTGTGTACCTTGGGAGGGGGGGCACAGACACAGTGGGAGAGGACACAGGGGGCGTGTGCATGGCTGTTGGGTGGTGTCTGTCAGTGAGGTGTGTGTCCTGTTAGGTGTGCTGGTGATGGCGGTAGTGGATGAGAATGTAGTGCGTGCAGGTGTGAGTGTAGACGCAACTGGGAGGGAGGTGGAGGAGGAGGAGGGGGACACAGTGGAGACAGTAGATGTTGGTATGTCTGCATCGGGATGGTGTTTGTGTGAGTGCCTGTTGGATGAAGTGTGGTGCTTGTGTTTGCCTGAACCACTCTTGTGTGTTGTCTTGTGTTCATGCTGGTCTGTCTGTGTGCTTGGGATAGGTTGGGGTTGAGGGGAATGGGACTGGGTAGATGAAGTTGGAGGGGGGATGGTGGAAACAGGGACAATGGCTGCCATCAGAGAGGAGGCCAGAGCCTGGATTGATCTCTGTTGGGCCACCACTCTGCCAGATGATGCTAATGCACATAAGGACAGGGTGACAAAACAAAAAGGGGGGGAGACAAAAGAAACACTTGGTCAATGGCTGCATCCAACACCACCGTTGGCGTACACAGAACCCTCACACACAGGGAACAGGCCTACGCACTATGCAATGCACTACCAGTAACAATGCTAGTCACCAGGGCATGGAGAGGGACACATACTGCCAACTGCAGCATACCTGGGACCCACACAGCCCTGCCCAGTAGTGGATGCCTACAAGCTAGGTAGGAGGAATATCACATCAGAACCCTGGCCAACATGGGACCTACTCTGCAATGTCAGGCCTGGGCTAGGGGCACTCACAGACACACATCCCCCACCCGGATACCACACTACCATGCGTAAGTTGTAATGATGGGAACTGTACTCACCCCCTTATGGCTGCTGTGATGCCCATCCAGCTCCGGATAGGCCACTGCCAGTATGCGGGCCATCAGGGGGGTCAGGGTTCAATGGGCACCCCCTCCTCGTTGGGAGGCCATCCTCAGCTGGGCCTCCATCGTCTTCCGTGCCCAGCGTCTCAGGTCCTCCCACCATTTCCGACAGTGGGTGCTCCGTCTGCCGTAGACCCCCAGGGTCTGCACATACTTGGCGATGGCCCTCCATATACCCTTCTTTTGATGGGCGCTGACCTGCAGAGAAAATACACACAGGGAAAGGTATTACTTAGACCGTCCTGCCTGTTACACTCACGGCCCACCATACCCTTTTTGCACAGACATGGCCTAGCACACAAGCTGCACGCCGCCAAGGCGACATCCACCAACCCCCCCACACGAGGCCTTCACACACACCACTCCATGCATTCATGCCCTATGCATCGTGCTCACAATGTACTCACCTGTTGGTCTGGAGGCCCATACAGCAGTCCGTACTGGGGTAGGACTCCATCCACCAGTCGCTCCAACTCCGCCGAGGTAAAGGCAGGGTCCCTTTCCCCAGTCACACGAGCCATGGTAGGTTCCAGACACAGGTCACAGCAGCACTTGCAGTGTAGGTCCTCTCCTGTTGAATGTCAGGTAGCAAGTGAGTGAACAGATAGAAAATGGCTGTGATGTTTGCGACGGTGCATACCGTCACCGCTGGCATATATCACCAATGGCCACTGTACCCCATAGGGGCCAACATTATCCAATGAGGCGTTGAACTGCGGTTCTCGACCGCCTCTCGCAACGGCGCACAACATCAGCAGAATTACCTCACTTCCACCTGTCCAGGCACACAGGACAGGCGGATACCATTTCGGGGGGGAGCAGGCCCTGGATTACAACTGCGTCACAGTTCACAATTGTACAATCTGGACAAACGCCACATAGACATTTCAAAATAATATCATGCATTGTACTGTTGTGGCTACAATGTAGTTTATGACCGGCTCCTCACTCTTTTGCCCCCTAGATTGCAACCGCTGTGGATGAATAGCAGATGGAGATATACCCAGGTACAGACCCCTGGTAGACTTGGCAACACTGGAGGACAGGCACATTATCCTCACCTACAGACTTGTAGGGCCACAATCACGGAGCTGTGTGCCCAACTGGAGCCTGACCTGATATCTGCTATCCGTCACCACACTGGGATCCCCCCTCTTGTGCAAGTTTTATCAGTGCTCCATTTCCTGGCAACTGGTTCTTTCCAAGTGACAGTGGGCTTGGCAGCTGGAATGTCACAGCCAATGTTCTCAATAGTGCTGACAAGAGTGTTGTCTGCCCTGATTAAACACATGTGCAGCTACATTGTTTTCCCCCAAGTGGATGATTTGGTCACAGTGAAGGCATACTTCTATGCAATGGGACATATCCCCAACATAATTGGGGCGATTGATGGAGCACATATTGCATTTGTCCCCCTCCGGCAAAATGAACAGGTCTACAGAAATTGAAAGAGTTTTCATTCCATAAATGTCCAGATGGTGTGCCTGGCAGACCAGTACATCTCCCACGTCAATGCGAAGTATCCTGGGTTTATGAACGATGCTTTTATCCTGAGGAATAGCAGCATCCCAAATGTGATGGCCCAACTACAGAGGCACTGTGTGCGGCTAATAGATGAACCTAGGTTCCCACCAAGTGGATGTTGGTGTATGGGTATGGTGTGGGCCATAAGGGATAGTGTGTGGCTAAATGTTGTCCCTCGATATTTGCAGGTGACTCTGCTTACCCCAACCTATCATGGCTACTGACCCCTGTGAGGAATCCCAGGACAAGGGCAGAGGAACGATACAATGAGGCACATGGGCGAACAAGAAGGATCATTGAACGTACCTTTGGTCTCCTGAAGGCCAGGTTTCGGTGCCTCCATCTAACAGGTGGATCCCTGTGCTACTCACCCAAGAAGGTCTTCCAAATAATCGTGGCATGCTGCATGTTGCATAACCTTGCCTTGAGACACCATGTACCTTTTCTGCAGGAGGAGGGGGCTGGAGATGGCTGTGTGGCAGCAGTGGACCCTGTGGACAGTGAAAATGAGGAGGCAGAGGATGAGGATAAGGACACAAGAACTGCAGTGATTTGTCTATATTTTCAATGACACACAGGTAAGACAGTAGTACTTCACATTTCATTGTCATTTTTTTTTAGATTGTCACTGGCAGGCTGTGATTTCCCACTTCCCACTCACTGTACCATTTGGTAACTCTTTTTGCAGATGTTGGTGCCCCACTATCGCTCCTGGTGTGTTCACTGCAGCCAACTACAGGTCTTTCCTATGTGCACATTACTGTACAGTTGAATTGCAATGTTTGAAGCTTGTTAAACTAATACATACTTAAATCATTTGACATTCTCCATACTTGTATTTTTAAAAATTGTGTTTATTCCAGTGCTAAGAAGAAAAGGGGTAGGTGCAATGGGCTGGGGTGATGATGGAGGAAAGTCCAGGGTATAGTTCGAGTCTATTTGTAGCACAGGTGCATTGTCCAAGGGGACATAGGAAGGAGAGCAATGGCATTTCAAGGTGGACAGGGTGACAGAGTGGAACATAAGGGTGACAATCAGGAGAGTCTCATTTCCTGGGGGGTCTTGGCAATAGTCGCTGGCTTCTGCCTGGATCACAAGGAACGTTTGCGGGGTGGTTCTCTTTCTGCAGGGAAGGGGTGCTGGTGGCCTGGTGGTCCTGTGGCAGGGCCTCCTGTCCACTAGCAGCAGCGGAGGTGGAAGGTTGTTCAATTGTCTGGCTAGTGGCAGGGGCCCGCTGTTGTGAGGCTGCCTCCCTTATAATGTTGGCCATGTCTGCCAGCACCCCTGCAATGGGGACCAGGGTGGTGTTAATGGCCTGCAGGTCCTCCCTGATCCCCTGGTACTGTCCCTCCTGCAGCCGCCTGTTCTTCTGCACGTTGGCCAGGATCTGGCCCAGCGTATCCTGGGAATGTTGGTATGCTCCCAGGATCTCAGAGTGTGCCCCCTGGAGAGTCGGTTCCCTGGGCCTGTCCTCCCCCTGGCCCACACCAGTCCTCCCAGCTTCCCTGTTGTCCTGTGCCTCTGTCCCCTTAACCATGTGCCACTGACCCCAGGTCCCTGATTGCCTTGGGGGTGAGGTGTGCCCTGGGGTCCCTGTAGTTGTGGACACACTGCTGATTGGCGTGTCCTGGGGACAGAGGTATGGGTACGCTGGGTGGGTGCTGTGGTGGTGTTTCCAGACGGGGAGACACTGTGGTGGTGTGTGACTGTGGTTGGGTAACAGACTATCCGGAGGTCCCTGATGGGCCAGGTTGGTCATCCAGATCCAGGCGAGCTGAGTCGCTGTCATCACTGTGGGCCTCTTCTGTGGGGGGACTGGCTAGTGCTGGCACCTCTTCTTCAGGGACATTGGCTGGGATACCTGTGAAGATGTAAATGCAGTGTTATTGTTTCTGTGTGTGACATTTTGTGCACGGGTGGGTTGCCCTGGCAGCTTTAACTTGTGTGAGTTGGTATGTGGTGGGCTAGCTGATTGGCTTGGCATTGGGATGGGTGAGATGTGATGGTGGGGTGTGTGGGTAGTAGTGGAGTGATGGGAGTGAGGGTGGGGATATGTGATGGCATGCAGGTAGGGAGGTGATAGAAATAGAGAGTTGACTTACCAGAGTCCAGTCCTCCTGCTACGCCTGCCAGGCCCTCAGGATGCATGATTGCCAAGACTGGCTCTTCCAATGTTGTTAGTTGTGGGGGAGGAGGTGGGGGTCCACCGCCAGTCCTCTGTACAACTAGTTGGTATCTTGCTACAGTGGAACGTGCCTTCCCCCGTAGGTCGTTCCACCTCTTCCTGATGTCACCCCTTGTTCTGGAGTGCTGTCCCACGGCATTGACCCTATCCACGGTCCTCCGCTATAGCTTCATCTTCCTAGCAATGGATATGTGCTGCACCTGTGCTCCAAATAGCTGTAGCTCTACTCAGACGATTTCCTCCACCATGACCCTTAGCTCCTCCTCAGAGAATCTGGGGTGTTGTTGTGGTGCCACGGGTGTTGTGTGAGTGGTGAGGGTGCGTAGGGTGATGTGTTGGGGTGTGTGTTGTGAGGTGCGTGAGTGGTGTATAGGTGATGGTGGTGTGTGGCTCTGGTTTTGTGAGTGGTCTTGCTGTCTCTCTCTGGTGGCAATTGTTTGTAATGGTAAAGGGTTGTGGGTAATATGGGTGTGTGTTTTTATAGTGGTGTGGGTGTGTGGGTGTGTGGGTGTGTGGGTGTGGTGTGTGTATGGGTGTCAGGTGTGTGTTATTTAAATTGACCAATGTAGTGGGGTTTTGTTTGAGTGTGTGTATTTTGAGCGCGGCGGTATGTACCACCAATGGTTTACCGCAGTTGAATGTCCACCGTGGTGATTCGTGGGTCATAATGTGATGGGCATTGTTCTGTTGGCGTAAAAGTGTGGTTTTTGATACTGCCAGTTTATCACTGACCTCTGGTGTGGCGGATTTGTGTGCGTGGCTGAATAGTGACGGATTGGTGAGTGTGTCATCGGTATGGTGGCGGCAGTCAGCATGGCGGTAAGGTGGGATTTACTGCTGATGTCATAATGAGGGCCCTAATTCTTAGTTCTGTGGGTATTAACACTTAAAATCACCAAGTGCTTTGAGCAGGTGTTAAAGCAGAGAAGGGGCGCAGGGCATGGCTGGCAGGAGGTGTGAAGGGAGGGTGACAGGGTACAGAGGAGGAGGGGAGGTGCACGGGTCAGAGCACGCGCTGCTGTAGGGTGGGGTGTGCGTGGCCGGGGCCAGGGGCAGAGGTCCGGCTGCACAAGCTTAAAGGAATATTACTGGCCGCACTCTAAATCTGGTAAACTCCAACCCAGGAAATTCGAGTGCTGGAACTTGGGGCCATTCGTGATCAGACCGAGTGGTATCTCATTCTCACCCGACCGCTCTGTACTTACTTAGGCCCGTATTTATACTTCGTTTGAGCCGAATTTGCGTCGTTTTTTTCGACGCAAATTCGGCGCAAAACTAACGCCATATTTATACTTTGGCGTTAGACGCGTCTAGCGCCAAAGTATGGGCAAATTGCGTCATTTTTTGGTGTGAACGCCATCCTTGCGTTAATGAGATGCAAGGAAGGCGTTCCCGTCTAAAAACAGACGCACATAGCGGTGCGTGGTATTTATGCTCCAGGGCAAAAATCACTCCCGCGCGGCAGGCAGTGCAAAAAAATGGCGCAAAGCACGAATAGCGTGAAATTTTAACGCCTGGGTCAGGGCAGGCGTTAAAATGGGGCAAACACACCTGTACTTAATCAGAACACACAGAACAAACAACAGAGCAGCAGAGCAGCAACAGGGAGACATGGAGGTGCTTTTTCTTCAACGTGCACGTAGACGCAGAGCCCTGCAGCAACAACAGCAGCCACAACAACAACAGCAGGGACCCCAAAGACAGCACAGAAGGCAGGAGAGGATATTCCGCCCAAGAACAACCCTGCATGGCCTCAGGGAACGAGACATCATCCAGAGGTACCGGTTGAACTGGCAGGCCATTCAGCAGCTGCTGACAAATATTGAACAGCAATTGGCCCCCACTTTAGTGACTCCACGCACTATCCCAACAGAAACAAAGCTGCTTGCCGTACTTCACATGCTGGCAAGTGGCTCGTTTCAGACAACTGGTGCCCTGGTTGGTGGAATCTCACAACCATCTTTCTCCGCATTCCTGCCTAAAGTACTGGATGCCATCATTGGACTGACACCCCGCCACATCTGCTTCCCTAACACAGTGCAGAAGCAGCAGGAAACAAAACAGGGGTTCTACGCCATCAGTGGCTTTCCGCACGTCCTTGGTGCAATCGACTGCACACACGTACGCCTTGTGCCACCTGCTGCGAGTGAACACCTCTACCGCAACAGGAAGCACACACATTCCATCAACGTGCAGGCCATAGTCGATCACCAAGGACTGATCAGCAACATTGTGGCCAAATATCCTGGGAGTGTACATGACGCATTCATCTTCCGTCACTGCACCATCAACCAACACTTCCAGGATGGACGGTATGGCAATGGACTACTTGTTGGTAAGGAGTAAAATCTACTTATATACTCACTGCACAGAAACCCTCTAGGATAAACAACACATACACCACAATAGCAACACCTAGACAGGGACACACTGAGGTACTCACATCACTAGCCATGTGTCACAAGTCACCATTGAACCTCTCACACATTTGAATTTACTCCACAGCTTAGTGTGAAGACATTCATGACTGTGGTTGCCTAAATGTCACCTTGCAAATTGGAAGTCTCACAATAACCTGTACACTAATACAATGCATAACTTTTAAGGGATGGGATGGCCTGGCTATGTTCATATGAACGTTTCTAATACCCTTTCATGTTTCAACTCTGCATGGAACTATCATCACACCCCCAGTGAGGACACACGGACACCTGTGTCACAAGTCACAATGCAAGGGAGGGCACACTGTACTTGAGAAACCAATACATCCTGCTGACAAACAGTTAGACAACAAACACTTGCTCAGCCAAGGAAAAAAAACAATGCCAAAGTTTCCACCAACAACCATAGGTTGTCACATTAGTACACAAAATAGTCACAGAAAACACAACACAACTACTGCCATCAAAGATACGTACAACAGTGCCTCCTACGTCTAATTGATACCATTCTGTGTTTCTCTTTCAGCTGATCAGGGGTATGGCATCCAGCCTTGGCTAATGACACCATATGGGAACCCAAATACTGCTGCTGAGCGGGCATACAATGACGCCCACAAGAGGACACGCAGCATTGTGGAGAGGACCTTTGGGATCCTAAAGTCAAGGTTCCGCTGCCTTGACATCACTGGCGGAAGCCTACTATACTCCCCAGAGATGGTATGCAAAATCATACTCACTTGTGCCATATTACACAATATTTGTGTACAAAGGAACATTCCCCTCCTTGAACCGGACCCAGACATGCCTGAGGATGATGATGAGGAGGATGCTGGCCTGCAACAGGAGGGGGAACAACCTAACACCGCAGCAGGAGTGCGTAGGCGCCAACAGCTTGTGAACAATTTTTTTACTTAAGTCATTATAATCACTTGTATTCCACACTTGTAAATAAACACAGATCACAAACACCACATCATGCTTTGGCCTATTCATTTCTGACCACCTTTAGTTTGAAATAGCTGAAGATGAATGTCGTCTCATTGATCAAGAATGCCATTAAAATTCATCACACCAAAAATAAACATCACAACTGTATGCACAGAGGGTAGGATGTGACATGTTACATTACCATACACAGAGCCCAACAAGAGTACAAATGTGACAATTAGACATGCCGGATCCAAACAACTGAAACAGTCTCTCATCCAGCCCAAAATTGGAGATCATTTGAAAGTCACATCACACGTGTTCAGAGACAGGGTGGGACCATCCATGTGTACGTGAACATGTCATCAATGGCTTCTCTCAAGTGTATGATGTGAGCAATACACAATTGGAACAACATCAGCTGACACTAACTCAGGAGGAGACCTTGAAGTTACAGTGACAACATACACACAGACAGGTCATACTGGATCCACATTCCCACACACATGTACACATATGTCATACAACCAACCTAATATTTGAAAGTAGACCATCACAGTTGTGTCCCAGTTTGAACCGAGCAGGAAGATTGTAACATGACACTAAACCAGTTTATGCAGAAAGGGACACAGACAAGCAAAACAATCTTCGCATTATCACATCGTGAACGCTGAGAGTCTTGCAAACTTAGGGGGTCATTCTGACCCTGGCGGTAATTACCGCCATGGCGGAGGTCGGCGGTAGCACCGCCAACAGGCTGGCGGTGCACCCATGGGCATCCTGACCGCGACGGTTCAGCCGCGGCCAGAAACGGACTTCCCGCTGCCCTTGAGAATCCGCCATGGCGGCGGAGCGCGCTCCGCTGCCATGGGGATTCTGACACCCCCTACCGCCATCCTGTTCCTGGCGGGTCTTCCGCCAGGAACAGGATGGCGGTAGGGGGTGCCGCGGGGCCCCTGGGGGCCCCTGCATTGCCCATGCCAATGTCATGGGCAATGCAGGGGCCCCCGTAAGAGGGACCCACAAAGAATTTCAGTGTCTGCTTTGCAGACACATAAATTTGCGACGGGTGCAACTGCACCCGTCGCACCTTCCCACTCCGCCGGCTCCATTCTGAGCCGGCGTCCTCGTGGGAAGGGTGTTTCCCGCTGGCCTGGCGGGCGGACTTTTGGCGGTTGCCCGCCAGCCCAGTGGGAAAGCCAGAATGACCGCCGCGGTCTTTCGGCGGGAACCGCTTGGCAGGCGGCGACCGCCGCCCGCCGCGGTCAGAATGACCCCCTTAGTCATATGACAATGGTATGCAACTTAGCTCCAAATCATCAATACTGCAAACGTCAAATGGGCTAATGAGATGAATGAATGGTCAACAGTCATTCATACCATATGGCCTTACATTCGCCCGCTGCTGCAGGTTTGCCAGGATATGATAAAAATACTCCATGGATACAGTAGCTATTCTGGATGGTCAAATCCTAGGGTGCTGGGGGCCTAACTCCACCTCTACCACCCCCAAAACATACAGCAATCATGTACTTGTGAACTAAACACATGCATAAGGCACATATGTGGCCTCCATGTCACAAGTCCTACACAAATATGAAACACAAAATCATAATGGGACATGGTCAGCCCCCTAAAAACTGAAAGTGACTCTCCCACTCCCTGTTAGGACTACAGATAAAAGCATCCCCATCATAAAGGTGGGGACATTTTGGAGACGGAATACATAATGGTATCAAAAACCTCATTTCAAAATAGCCATCAGCAATTACACCAAATATGTTGTCAAATATGGTCAATACATTAGTTAACGTATCCCAAACATCACAGTGTGAAGGCCGTCTATACATAAAAGTAGGGACATTTGTCATATACAAACACAAATGTGTCTCACATTGCACCGTTGTACCATGACAAATCACCTTTCCAAAGCTAAACACATGAAGACATTTGGATAAATTTGCTCCATATTCGACGCATACAGCATGGCCGTCATAATTTGTTCATGTACATGAGTGCACACAATGCAGAGTCAGATACAAATGTATCCAAAAGTGTCTTGATATTTCACCTTCAAATTATTATTTACATCCACAATATTTTTGACTCTGCATCATGTGCACTACTGTACGTGTAATAAAAACAACGCCCATGATGTATGCGTGGTCAAAATGACGCTATATGCACAATATATTGCTCATTTCATGTACAGTATTAATTATTAATATTCATACCATTTTTTTTCACTCCGCATCATGTGCACCACTGTACGTGTAAAAAAAACGACGCCCATGATGTATGCGTGGTCAAAATGACGCTATATGCACAATATATTGCTCATTTCATGTACAGTATTAATTATCAATATTCATACCATTTTTTTTCACTCCGCATCATGTGCACCACTGTACGTGTAAAAAAAACGACGCCCATGATGTATGCGTGGTCAAAATGACGCTATATGCACAATATATTGCTCATTTCATGTACAGTATTATTTATTAATATTCATACCATTTTTTTTCACTCCGCATCATGTGCACCACTGTACGTGTAATAAAAACGACGCCCATGATGTATGCGTGGTCAAAATGACGCTATATGCACAATATATTGCTCATTTCATGTACAGTATTATTTATTAATATTCATACCATTTTTTATCACTCCGCATCATGTGCACCACTGTACGTGTAAAAAAAACGACGCCCATGATGTATGCGTGGTCAAAATGACGCTATATGCACAATATATTGCTCATTTCATGTACAGTATTAATTATTAATATTCATACCATTTTTTTTCACTCCGCATCATGTGCACCACTGTACGTGTAAAAAAAACGACGCCCATGATGTATGCGTGGTGAAATTGACGCTACATGCACAATATGTTGGTCATCTCATGTACAATTTGAAATATTAATATTCATAGCATATTTTTACACTCCGCATCATGTGCACTGTAATGCGTCAAAAAAATATGACGCACATCTGTGTATGCGTGAAAATATGACGCATTACGCGAAAATAAAAACGGCGGCCATTTTATGCAGGAAGTGATGTAATAGGATATCCTGTTTACCAAATCTGTACTGGGAGTTGACTTTCACTTTCACTTTGCAGTCTCAGAGTTATCTAGACTGTGTGGTTGTGTGAAAGGTGTTGTCCTGTGTTTTACTGCTTTAGTGTCCTGTGTGCCTTGTATTTTGTCTTTGTGTCAATCTTTTATTGTTGTCAAACATTGTCTCAGTCTGTTTAGTGTTGTTTTGTCTATACCTGTGAGAGTTTGTATTGTCTGTGGGAGTCTGTTGTGGGTAGCATAGTTTGGGGGGTTAGTTGGGCTATTTTTCTACTTCTTCTTTTTCTTTCACACCTCTACCTTTCCCCATTTCCCACTTTTTCTTTCATTTTTCTTTGGTACTTTTTTTACACCTCGCATCATGTCAGGTAGGCCTCGCCTGTCCAGGATGGGTGAGGACGAATTGGGGGGCTTCATATGGCTCGTAAGCCATTTCCTCCCACTGATGCTGGAGGCTGGGGGCCGTGTGATACAGGGGTATCACACGGAGGCGAGGAAAATCCGTTGGGAGAAGGTGCGCCATCACCTGGTCCGGGTGTACGGGAGTCTGAGGAATATCCATCAACTCAAGCACCGCTGGGCAGATCTGATCAGCAGGGAACAGGACCTGCTGGACCACCTGGGACTCCGGATTGGTGGCTATGTTGGTGAGTAATAATCAATTACATGGGAATAATAGGAATGTGTGCGTGAACATGTGATGATTGGTAGCCAATCTGCAAAATAAGTAGCTGACTGCGTGTTATACTAGGGAAACCTAGGCCCATGGGCATACACATAAATCCCCATTTTTGCTACACATGTACACCCAATAACAGCAGTAAAATGCAACATCTATTTGTATTTTGCTAAGTAGCCCCCTCTCTGCGTCACAAAATGATGCAAATGCTGCGCTACAAAGGTATACATATGTGTCCAAATGTGTATTTGTTGCCGGGTGTGTATGAAGACCTATGCTACCAGGCCGATGCCTCATTTTTGCAACACATACCAGATGGCTGTAGCTGCATGGAATGTAGTGTTGCATTTGTGTCTGAAAAGCAACACGTGAACTGCTCTATTTGTACTCTACTGGTCATAATGGCCAGTGAGTACGTCATGTAGAAACAACATACCTACATATGTAGACGCCATAGCTAGACCGAAAATTGCAAACACATGATGATGCAACACCTGTGTGTTGCCTTCACGTCACATGAAGTTAGTCATGTTGTCCACACATATGTCACATGTGTTTCTGGTTGCTGTGTGTTGAACCTGTCCACATAGCCTGTTTGATTGTGAGTGGTCATGCAGTCCTCAGGGAACCAGTTGTGGAATGTTTCTCTCTGGGATGCACATGCTGAGATGTATGGATCACATGATTGTTCGGGCCTACTAATGGAGGAGTAACTTGGACGACACATGACTGTCCTGGCCACTGCATGAGTGTAGTAGGGTGTGTCACTGGAGCAGGAGACTCATCCAATGATAATCTAGAATACAAAGTCAGCCAGGCAGGATGAGCATGTGTGAAAGTGTATCATTACCATGTAATATTCACACACTGTCATTGTAACAGAAATTATTTGTCTGTTCACCCAGTCTGAGAATAATCTTCCTTTCATGCTTTACAGGTGGACCAGCCCCGTACACCGTTGGTGAGGTAGCCCATTTTGACGACCCCGATACCTACAGTGAGTGTTGCCTAAGTGCTATTTACATTGTTTGGAAATGAAGCATGATGGATTACTGTGTGTTCAGGACAATTCATGATATGATGTGCTGGCCGTTCATTGGCTTTGTTGTTTTGGTGTGATATCAAATTGGAATAATGTTTCGGTAAAGCAATTCCTAGTCATCTCTCAGATTGAGGGGCAGTAGGTCATTCAATTAGTGCGACAATTGGGAATAGCATGACTCATTTTGAATACACTGGTCAATGTTAGACTTGGTCAGGAACTTGCCATTAACTGAGTCAGCATATCAGACTGACAGTCTCCCAGATAGCTTAGGCACATGGCTTCGATGACAAGTGCTTCTTCCTAGTTGAGGATGGACTGTGTACACTGTAGGTCGGATCTTCCGGGGGCATGTACTTCCACAAGGTGACCTCGAAGTGTGTGTGACTTGAGTGCAATGGCCTAGGTGTTCTGCTGAATCATGTGAATGGGTGTTCTACCTCCTCTGTGTGTGTTGTAAAACATGCCTCACTAATAGTATGTTATGTTGGGCTAAGTCATATCATTTTGACATGTGTGGACCTGGGATGTGACAAGGTTGGGCTGACTCCAACGTGTTGCTAGCCCTTCATAGGTGTTGGGTGTGAAGGCACATGCTTGTTGAACTTTCTGTACACTCCTGGTTGTGCATTGATCATGGGATTGTTGTTTGTTCTTCCCACACCACCCACAAAGACTGGGATGTTACTGTGAAACAGGGTACCTAGGACTGTAGCAAACAGTATGTTACACGTACTTAACACCTTTTGTGACTTGAGTTTGTACCTAGGTCCAGATGTAGCAAAATGTCGCCACATTGCAAATAGCATAATTTGATGTTAGTGAGTTGCAAACGTCTGTTTCCTAATCCAAAATGTTTTTGGTGGTCATGTACATATTCGCAAAATGGTTTTCTAAAGTAAAAAAATAAAGGAGTTTACCAGCCCTACTTGCAAATCACAGTGTTAGGCAATCCCATTTGCTAACGAGTACGTGGTTGCAAAGTGAGTAGCTGTTATCATCCACTTGAAGTGGCTGCTAACCAACTTGCTGACTGGAAGGGGTCCTCATTGTGAACCTTCACCTTTGTGAGTGGACCAAAATACTCCTGCACAAAACAGCCAGTGGTCTAGGGGAGCAATAATTATTGTGTAAATTACGAACAATCAATTGTTGTGAATTTAAACAAATCGCAGCTCATTTTCCTTTCAGATAAAGGGCCTACACTTGGTGAAAAATAACTTGCTTCATTTAAAAGCAGTCACGTCTATGGAGTTCTGCTGTTCCCAGTAGGCCTCCATCCCCGTGAGTGCCCATAGTTGCTAAGGTGGTGCAAGTTGGAACCCACATCATTGATGTTCATGAGGTGGGATTTAGGGACCCCATAGTGACTCGCAGACGGTGTCAGAGACACCGTTCAGCTTTGCAATTTGCTAGTTGATTTCCCATCAATTCCTACATCTGGCCCATAGTGTCGACATATGATTCATGGCCAGGGGTTCAATCTTAGCACACAACTCTTTCGAAATGCCATTGAGTGAGGAGTGTGATTCTTATCACATAGAATGACATATGTAGTGAAGTCAGTATGCGGACGAGCTGGTGCCATAATGTATAATGGCTTAGGTATGAATTGTAGGAGTAGTTTAGGGTGATGTCATCCATCATGTAGAGACATGGATATGCTATATGTGATATGCCCTTCAGTATGCATGATTCACATGTACTTCCTCTGAGCCTTCCCGTGAACTATGTTGTAACAATTGCTGCAACCAATACCTTGCTAGTAATGGACAAATTACCCATTGTGGTATTCAACCCACTGTAAATTCTATGCTCAATATTTGCCTTTTCCCTTCACAGCTGCAAACCTGAGTGCAGCAGCTCGCAACCAGTTTGAGCGCCGGGCAATGAGGTACAGACACATCCTGCAGGTGCAGTGTGGGTATCGGAGGATGGCCCGCAGGTACAATTCGGAACGGGCCTCCGGGGTGTGGTATGCCACACCACAGGCTCCCCCAACGGTGCCCCCAACAACCCCCGCCACTACATCCACCAGGTCTGGCCAAGTGGACCCAGCAACGGACCAGGCATCCTCATCCAGACCTGGACCCAGCCGTGTGGTGGGAGCAGGGCAGTCCCGTGCCCACACCACTCCACCAACACAATCCACCTCCACCGGCACCCAGACCTGCACTGACCCGCCGATCAACCCAGCGGACTTCCACGCATTGTCCAGGAAATTGGACAGGTTGATAGCAAAAGTTGACACCCTGACGGAGGACATGGCTGAGGTGAAAAAGAAGGTGCGCTCCATCCGGCGAACAGTACGGAGGCAAAATCCGTAGACATTTTGCCCTCCAGAACTTTTACCCCTCCCCTCTCACCTCTTTCCTATTTCATACTGTTAGTTGGGTTTGGGGGGTTAGTTATAGGATAAGTGTAGGTAATTAGCTTAGTTAGTGTTAGGTAAGAGGGTGGGGGGTCCTTCTTCTTTATATCTTATCTTTTTGTGTGGGTTCAATGTTGGGATTCCTGTTTAAAAAAAATAAAATAAAAAAAAAGTATAAAAACAAAAAAAAATACAAAAAAATATATGTTTGTTTAGGATAGTGTAGTATGTGTGTAGGTTAGTAAGTGTTGTCCTGCATGTGTCTTGTCTCATAATGGTGGGTGGGGGGTTGATGTTTAGATCGTTTCGTTACATGTGTAGAGTAAGTTTAGCTTAGGTTAGTTAGGGACAGTTGTGGGTTAGTAGTAGTCAGGTTAGATTAGTGTAGGTTTATCTTTCCCTTAGTTGCCTCTTTTCTTACTTATTGTAAATAAAAATTTTGTTAACCCTTTACCTGATGTGTTAGGTGCTACCTTTTCATGGCCTTGACATCAGTGTAGCAGAAAGTTTTAGTATGACATTTGTGTCCTATGCTCGCTATCCCCAGGCTATTGAGGTTTAACATGCCAGCTACCCGTGTGCTAACTTGGTAAGTATCCACCGTGTGGGAGAGCCACCATTGGTAGTGTGCATAGATCATCAAGATTTGGGGTTGGTATGTATCCTACTTCACAAAGAGTGCTTGCAGAGTTGATTTTGTAGGTAAATAGATAGGTCGGACAGCATTGTGAAGTTCAGGGAGAGCTTTGTAGATGAGTATTTGTTCACACTCTTGTCTTGTTGCTGTCATTGCTGACCTACATCATGTGTGTACTGCTTGAGCATGACTTTCCTTCATGGTAGTATACGCTGTAAGGGTGATTGATGCAGTGTAATTTGGTTATCATTCCTTTCATTTTACAGCATAATGTATTGTTTTAGTATCGCAAGGTGCCTACATTTCTCATCCACCATTAGTTGTCTCGAATGGCTATGGATGGGGCCTCATTCTGTCCAACACAGCATGATTGTGTGTGCTTAGTCCCTACATCAGTTATTTTCCTCAGTCTAGTAAAGCTATGATGCAATCCTGGCCACTGCACAGATGTTTCAGTATACATGAAATCAGGACAGTAGTATAGAGAATCAACATGGTTGCCACACAGCCACTTTGGAGTTATGTACTGCACAGTTGAAGTGTGAAATGACACAGAGACACAATAGGTGTGCAAGTGATATTTATTTTTAGGTGGAGTAGTGCAAAAAGTCCATTGACAATGTTAGGTGAGTCCGTTCTGGTGCATTCTTAAATGGTGATCCTATTTACAGGGTGTGGATGATGCTCCTGACATGCTGGGGTGATGTCACAGACGGTGCAGAGGAACAGGAATTGCCAAATGGTAGGAGAGAAACATTTACAGCCAATGTGGACAAGTTAAACAGTAGATTGCCGAACAGTCATTGAGGGTAGTTGGAGTGAGGCTGGCATGTGTCAAAACGTAGGACCTTGGTCAGAGTGGGGCATGGTGCAGGGACTAGGGCTTCCGGGTACTCTTGCGAGTGAATGTTATCTGTTCCATGTCTTCTTCTTCTGATGTGTGTGTTGCCTGGTGTGTCCTTGTTGTTGTTGGTTTTGAAGGGGCAACACACACCTCAGTGTCAGAAGACATGGAGGCAGACATCCCGGGGGCTGATCCCTGTCCAGTTATGAAGGGCAGTACTGCAGCAAGGAGAGCGTGCTGGTTTTTCAGAATGGCAGCCACATCCCGATTGTAGGCAGCCAGGTCTGCCCTGAGGGGTTCGATGTTGCATTCGTGCACACGCTGACTGGCTTGCTGTTGGAGTTGTTTGGTCAACTGGATGACAGCTGTGCAGATTGCCTTCTGTGTTACTAAAAGTTCCTCCAACAGCGATGTTCTGGCTTGCATTGCAGCTGCCTGATCAGCAGTTGACAGCATGCACGAACGCACCCCCTCAAGGCTGGCTGCCATAGTTTGCATCCCCACCCGCACCTCCTTGGCCAGCTCCCGCTGGACCCCAACGACTGTTCTTTCAAAGCTGGTGCCAGTGTCGTCAGAGTCCTCAGCTGTGTTGGAGCTGGCAGGTCTTACAATTGGGGTGGCGGGTGGTTCTACTGTGGTGGCTGCTTCTTCTTGGCTCCTCCTTGTTACTGAAGGGGGGGTTTGGAGGCTTTCGAGGACCATGTCAATGGTCTCTTGTGTGAGGTTGATGTTCTCGTCATCCATGTCATCAGGGAACTCATGGACAGGCATATCGGCAGGAGCTACGTGTTCCTCTGCAAAGAAACAGGGTACAATTAGTGTGTCTGTGTTGAGATCATTTAGCACTAAGATACAAGCCTTTGGATGCCTTAACTTTGTACTCTGATTTTGTCTTGGTATCTGCTGTCTGTCATAGGGCATTGTTGTAGGCCTATGGCCCACCTGTGTGTCACATAAATGATATGGAGCTATCAGACATGCCTGCCAGGTCATCTCTAGGTGTTGATTTGTAATTATTTCGGAATATGCATTTTTTTGTCCTACTCCTCCCTCGGTGTTTCACTATTGTTAGGGAGGGACATTTGTTTGGGTGGGCTCTCATTATCCTACATGTGATTCTTGGCTTTCTAGGCAGCAGGATAGCTAATGGTGTGGGGGACTAAGTTTGACCCACTTGTAAATAACTCGGTCACCCAGATATTCAATTTAGCTCAGACAGACTAGCAGTGCCTCTGGTCTCCCACAACAGAGGAATGTTTAGAAGTCCAAGCCCATGACATCTTTGGAACTTCTCAGGGAAGTGGTCGTCACTCAGGTCCTACACATTTCTATCTTTTCCGGTATGTTCCCATACACAAATGACACAGACAGTATTTGTTTGATATGAGGTTTCATTGTACAACTGACTTGTAGGAATTTAGGTGTGAGCCCCAATAACCAAAACAATACACACAGTTAGAACTGAAATAGTCCGCAGGAGAGTAATACATTGGTACACAGCTATCATGGTGCCTAACAGTTTCTACTCTCCCTCTGCTTGTTCTATATATAGCACAGCATGTTAAGTTTGGAGCTTGGCTGTCTGAATCACAGGGGAGACATCATCCCTCATATCAGAGGAATGGGCTGGGATCTGGTTGTGCATCAGCAGCAAGGCAGGCAGCATCTAGATGTGATTTTCTGTTTGTAAACTCCCCCATGCGTGTCTTGGGACGAGGAAGTGAATTTAAAAGACATATGTCATTGTGATGACAAAGTTTCCCTACGCAGGAATGGCAAACCTTAACCCCTACCACATCTATCATCAACGAACCAGACGGTATCCTTGACTGGGGCACAGAGTGAATATGTTCTGGCAAACTCCAGTGCAGAAGTAGGCAAAACAGGGTGATTTGACTAATTGCCAACACCTTAGGACTGACTATTTGCTACATTAACTGATAGGAAGGGCAATGAGATTCATTTAGTGCAAAGTGCTCTGAGGCACTTAGATGTGAGCAAATGAGTATAAGTACATTCAGGGTAAGATGCACAAAGGCCTCCAGCCTGAGGATATTGCGCAAAGTATACGTTTCACTTGCCACGCTACACTTTGACTGACCGTGGGTGTTGTGACTGCCCTGCCAGCACACTTGCCTCACAGGCCCTGCACCATACACTTTTTATTCACATTGCATGATCTGTACATGTTAGGGGGCATGACCTATGTATGTCAATGTTAGGATGTGGTATGGATGTAAACATTGTTGATGTTTGTATCTGATGGGGTCTCATGTGTGTCTTACTGGATTGGCCTGTTTATCGTATGAATGTCCTATTTTTTGGTTAGACTGTGCAGATGTGTTTCATTGACCAGTTGCCTGTGTCCCCTCGTCAATGTTGTTGTCTGAGCAGTGTGACATTTGTGATGTAGCATTGTTAGGCAGGCACGTGAGGGACCCTGACGTATGCAGCATGTGTGTGTCGTTAGTGCTGGGTGGCTCCTATTGCTGTTTACTTAGGCTTATGTATGTGTCAGTTATGGACATTCGGCATTTAAGTGTACTGGTACCTTTGTCTTATTTCTAGGAGTAGTTGCAGATGTCATCCTCACCCCCTAATTTAGGAATGTATGTTCCAGGGTGGGGTTCCTGCCATTTGGTACTACAGGGAGTGCAGAATTATTAGGCAAGTTGTATTTTTGAGGATTAATTTTATTATTGAACAACAACCATGTTCTCTATGAACCCAAAAAACTAATTAATATCAAAGCTGAATATTTTTGGAAGTAGTTTTTAGTTTGTTTTTAGTTTTAGCTATGTTAGTGGGATATCTGTGTGTGCAGGTGACTATTACTGTGCATAATTATTAGGCAACTTAACAAAAAACAAATATATACCCATTTCAATTATTTATTATTACCAGTGAAACCAATATAACATCTCAACATTCACAAATATACATTTCTGACATTCAAAAACAAAACAAAAACACATCAGTGACCAATATAACCACCTTTCTTTGCAAGGACACTCAAAAGCCTGCCATCCATGGATTCTGTCAGTGTTTTGATCTGTTCACCATCAACATTGCGTGCAGCAGCAACCACAGCCTCCCAGACACTGTTCAGAGAGGTGTACTGTTTTCCCTCCTTGTAAATCTCACATTTGATGATGGACCACAGGTTCTCAATGGGGTTCAGATCAGGTGAACAAGGAGGCCATGTCATTAGATCTCCTTTATTTATACCCTTTCTTGCCAGCCACGCTGTGGAGTACTTGGACGCGTGTGATGGAGCATTGTCCTGCATGAAAATCATGTTTTTCTTGAAGGATGCAGACTTCTTCCTGTACCACTGCTTGAAGAAGGTGTCTTCCAGGAACTGGCAGTAGGACTGGGAGTTGAGCTTGACCCCATCCTCAACCCGAAAAGGCCCCACAAGCTCATCTTTGATGATACCAGACCAAACCAGTACTCCACCTCCACCTTGCTTGCGTCTGAGTCGGACTGGAGCTCTCTGCCCTTTACCAATCCAGCCACGGGCCCATCCATCTGGCCCATCAAGACTCACTCTCATTTCATCAGTCCATAAAACCTTAGAAAAATCAGTCTTGAGATATTTCTTGGCCCAGTCTTGACGTTTCAGCTTGTGTGTCTTGTTCAGTGGTGGTCGTCTTTCAGCCTTTCTTACCTTGGCCATGTCTCTGAGTATTGCACACCTTGTGCTTTTGGGCACTCCAGTGATGTTGCAGCTCTGAAATATGGGCAAACTGGTGGCAAGTGGCATCGTGGCAGCTGCACGCTTGACTTTTCTCAGTTCATGGGCAGTTATTTTGCGCCTTGGTTTTTCCACACGCTTCTTGCGACCCTGTTGACTATTTTGAATGAAACGCTTGATTGTTCGATGATCACGCTTCAGAAGCTTTGCAATTTTAAGAGTGCTGCATCCCTCTGCAAGATATCTCACTATTTTTGACTTTTCTGAGCCTGTCAAGTCCTTCTTTTGACCCATTTTGCCAAAGGAAAGGAAGTTGCCTAATAATTATGCACACCTGATATAGGGTGTTGATGTCATTAGACCACACCCCTTCTCATTACAGAGATGCACATCACCTAATATGCTTAATTGGTAGTAGGCTTTCGAGCCTATACAGCTTGGAGTAAGACAACATGCATAAAGAGGATGATGTGGTCAAAATACTCATTTGCCTAATAATTCTGCACTCCCTGTATAGCTGCCCAGAGATGAGAGGTGTTATTGTCAACTGTGGTGGCAGTTAAGTTGCAGTTGTTGTATTTGCTACTGCATTACAGGTAGGGACCTAGTTGATGGGGAATAGTTTGTGCAAAACAAGTGCCTGGATGTGGATTCAGGGTAGTGTCCTTCCCACCTGTCACTGGTTTCCCTTGGCTCTCTTGTTGTAATTACAGGATGTCCCCATGGGACTGTAGTGGTGGCAGTATTTTGTCGTGCCCCGGCTATGGTCAGTACTGGGCATTCCCCCCTGCCGTGCCCCTTTCCCCATGCCACTTCATATATGTGCTAAGTTACATGCATTGTGTAGTAGGTATCCCCCCCCTGCTTACAGTCCCCATTATTGCATTGTAATTCCCCATGCGACTTACCCTGCATGTGCGTTGTGTCGTGGTAGTCTGCGCTGTCCAGTCCTTGTATCCCTGTGACGATCTCCTCCGGGATGACGGCTGCAACCATCTCCTCCATGTGGTCCAGAGCCTCCTGTTGTGCTGGACTCCCCCCTCCAGTCTGCATTGCTGCCTTCCTGTTCCTGGCCATTTTCTCTTTGGTCCTACGTTTACAGTCATGCCAGCGTTTCTTACAGTCGGTGACTGTCTGGCGTTCTTCAGCCACACTGTTTATCTTGTCCACAATTTCTTTCCAGATGGCCTCTCTCCTACTGAGTGGCAATTTTGAGGATATGAAAAGTTGGTGCTGGTGTTCCGTCACCTCTTTCACCAGGATTTCCTGCTCCTCTGCACTGAAGCGACACTTTCTTTTTTTCTTTAACATGTCCTGGTTCCTGTATGCTTCCTCCTGGCTGGGTCCTGGTCTGCTCTCATCCTCCTGGGGTCTGTTGGGGCATCTAGGATCCATTTTGGGTCTCCTCTCCTGCAAGTGCAGTTTTCGCGCTAAAATGTCACGCAATAGCGTGAAAAAAAACGGCGTTTTCACGATTCCGCTGTCGTAAATCGACCCACAGTGATTTGCGTCCCTTTTACGTGGGTTTCCCTTACGACAGACTGACGCTGTTTGCGTCACGAAATAATGACTCCCACCTGTTGGTTGCGCCGCCGTACGTCAAAGTATAAATTTGACGCCCGAATGGCGCATCCAAATGGCGTTAGACGGCGCAATTTTTTTTGACGCAAAACTGCGATAGCGCAGTTTTGCGTCAAAAAGTATAAATATGGGCCTTAGTCAGTGCAGCCTGTGACACAACAGCAGTCTCCATCTATTCTCAGCCGCACTGTAGCAATGCTCGCTGTTTCTGCTGGTAGTTGCAGTGAGCTGCAACATTGTTACTCTGCCTAGACACAAGACAGCAACAGTATCTCTAAGCTAAATCGGAATGTTTGCCTTGCATTGCCGCGTCTCGGAGAACGGTAACTTGACCGGAAGTCAGTGGGCTCTGTTATCCTAAGAAACAGAAGGTTAGTCGAGTCTAAGCACGGACACCGGTGACAATAACGTAAATATATTTAAATCGCCGTTTCACATTCGAATTTTGATCGGAGGAATATTCCATTCTATCTGGGATTCGGTAACATATTTTTGAAGTGTGTAAAAGCCAGTAAATAGTCATGTAACGTCCAAACATCGTCTCTCTAACAATGGCATTTTTCCTACAGTTTTCAACCTGAGATGCTTTACAGCAAGCCAAGAGTTTAGGGTGCTCATCTCCATCTGTGTCATTATAGACACGTACGTAACAAACTTGTGGGGGGCCTCCCCACAAAGTACCGGGAGGGGGCCCCTTCATTCAGTCAGGAGCTGCCACCCGTGCACGGTGTACATGCACTGCGGGGGCCTGTGTTACGCCACTGGTTATAGACACTGTTTCCAGTTCTGGGCTGTCTGACTACCTGCTACATTGTGGGTGTTGTACAGGGGCGTCACTACTGATGGTGCAGCCAGTGCAGTAGCACCCGGGCCCCCAGGCTGGAGAGGTTGCACTGCACCAGCAGCTGGGTGACATTCGACTGACCCTTAATAAAGGGTTGGGATGCCCCCCTTCCTGCTCCACTGTCCGTGTATGTGGTCTGCATCCTCCTGGACAAGCTTCATCCCAACAGCAGAGCCATACTCATTGTGCACGGTGAGATGGCCTCTCACCGGTCCTGCCGGAGAAGGGCATGGAAAGAGGAGAGTACAACCGCATTTAACAATGTGGTGGATGACACACGGGTAGGTAGGAATAGCCTGGAAGTAGAGGTTTCCTAAAAGTGCACCCCAACGATACAAATGCAACAAACTGTTATCGTTGCCTCAGCTTTTAGTCCTGCTAAGGTCTTCCTGCCTTGAGAGCTGCTGCGCTCTGTGAGGGTCATGCCATCCCAGAAGTAGTGCATGGTTGGTGAAACACCAGGAAGCTGAAGAAGGAGCAAGAGGAGAGAGAGGGTCTCCAGGAGAAAAACATGAGAAGGTATGAGATGTTAAAGGGTCTTTCTGCGGGGAAAAAAAAGAAGGTAACATTGTTGAAGAAAAAATGAAGACAGGGATAGGCTCAAGGACATGTTCTGAGCGGAGAAAGAAAAGATTAAAGTTGAATGACCGAGAGGAAAGGAGAATGACTAAAGGGAGATAATGAAGGGAGAAAAAAAAGGAGAAAGAAAGGTAAACATGATAGGGGGAAATGAACAAGCAAGAGAAGAACTGACGGTTTGAGGATGAGGGGAAGAGAATGGCCGAGGAGAGCAGAGCTAAGGAAGGGCTTAGAAAAGACCACTGAAGAAAGGCTGGGACAAGAAGAACGACAAACAGAGGACGGCCCGAGAAGAGGAAACAGAAGAGATGAGAAAACTTCATCCTATTAAATTCATGTTTTTTAAGTGCCCACTACAAGAGGTTTATCATGTCATGGCACCGCAAACAGAGGTGTAGCAAACAATTTTGCAGCAGGCACAGTGCACATGGGCTATCAGTCCTGATTATTGATGTATTTTTATACTCAGTCAGCAGTCAGCGGCCCATTCTCATTGACTGCCCAGGGTTCAACGCAACCTTACTACACTGCCTATGTTGTAGTCGTGTTTTACTTCCATTGAACCAAGTAGGCTAACACAGTTGAAGTTAATGATTTTTAGCTGAAACCGTCAGGACTGGAGACAGTGTCCATAATGACCTGGGCTGAGGTGGTCACCCTAGCTGCAAGACCAATGGCTTTTCCGGTGCATTTAGTTTAAAGTCTGGAGGGGGGGGCATAACCCGACGATGGTATTTGATACACCTCCCAAGCCTTACCCAAGGTCCAGGAGAGGTCTATGTGATAGCAAGAGTCTTCATCCAACCACACTTTTTCCAGCATACAAAACCAAAATTACAAAATTACAATGATACCCTTTGATAATATAAAGAGTGTTTAACAATGTAGGACAACACACTAACAAACCTAGTGATAATGTCTTCCATATCATTCACTTTCACTGACTAACAATACGCATTAATACAAAGAAACAACTGTGCAGTTACAAATATAATTCAGGTTTTACCTCAAGAAGTTAGTGACTGGATCAATGAAACTCTTGAAAACTATCAGAAGTACTCACTCAGGATTTCATTCCAAGCCCAAGCTCTGTACAGTCCCAGGTGCTACTTGAGCACCCGCAAAATACCAATATGACATAGTGTGGTTAATGTCTCTTGCACAATTTGCATATAATTCCAAGAATCAGGCCTACTAATATGGGGCAATGTGCTCACAACGTGCCAGGCTCTCCCCTCAGAAAAGTATCTGGGCAAACACCCACATGGAGCAAAACTGGTGCCTGACTTGGACTCCTAATTGGGGTACAAAGAGGAGATGTACTCTCGTCAGGAGTTGCCCCCAGTTGGAATGAGGGTCTCGGTGTGTTATTAGGATGTGTTGCATCTTTCAGACAGTTATGAACTAAAGTTAGTAAGCATACTCAGAACATACACAAAGACACATTGTCACAAGTCAGATTTAATCATATAAACAACAACCAGTCTCAATCGTTTCTGAAAATCTGGCTTCCAGAGAAGAAAATCATAAAACTCGGTCACCCACATGTGTCTGAAAACTCAGACAGGGCAATGGTAGACATAAAAGATGGACAACTGAAGGGGAGACAACAAAGGGACACTTAATTTGAGAGACTCGTTAACAAGCCCGCAGTTGAATTAATTTAGGCAGTAAGGGCCTGGTTATGTCAGGCAGAACAAAATGCATGTATGCGTTAATTCCGCTCATTAGTAATTTTTTGTTTTCTAAGCACCCGTGGAAGAACGTGACCTGATTTTTCTGGCCAGGAAAATCGTACGACTCTTTGGCTGCAACGACAGCCAAGTCTTGTGTGTTTCATTTTCCAACAGGAGGACCATACAGTGCTTCCCTCTACTAGAAGAAAACTTTCTCGTTCTGCTCCTATTCCCACACCGCATTCATTTACTACATTTACCACCTGCCCAGAGCAAGTGGTAAATAAATGCAGAAAAGCCCCATGGAAGGGCAAATTCTAAGTGGTTCTATGGCTGGAAAAATTGGCTTCACTTAGTAATTCGACCATTCCACAGGGTTAAACTCAGCGGCGGCTGCCGCATCGGTCAATGGGGGTTGGCGATGGGTGGGTTGGCGGGTTTGGGGGGTTTACAGGGGACGACAGGAGAAACATAAAAAAAGAACACACCTCCGTTGCGCATCTCCCACTGCCATCTACTGTCACCTCGCTACTCTTGTGGTGTCCCAGCATTTATGGGACACCAGCACAGGCTCCCCAGCAATCCTGCCACTGCTTACATGCTAAACATAGCATGTAAGCAGCATCAGGATTGATCTGAGCGGCAGTCACTGCTGCTCAGACCCAAGACTGGGGTCTGTGCTGTTTCTCCAGCCCAGCTGTGTATACATCCGGGTTGGAGAAACCTAAGTGCGCATGTGTGTTTGGCAGGCCTCAGACGGCCGACCAAACACACATGCGAACTCAGTGCACTCTCCCCTCCCCCCCCCCACACCTCTCCGAGGCCCAGCCCTGCCCTCCTCTGCTCCTGCTGGATGAGCCAGCAGATGAAAAATGATGATAAAAATTAAAACAATAGCAAGCTACTGTTTTATTTTTCATCTGGTGTCTCAGTTTGGGGGGTGACACCCCTCCGCCACTGCAGAGAAGCCGCCCCTGGTTCACACAATCACAATACTGGGGTGATTTTACAGCAAATCCACCTAAGTACCATCCAGCCCTTAATTAGGCCCATTCGTGCCTAAAGGGAGTCACAAAAGGACTGAAGCCATGAGCTAAACAAAGCCTCATCCACAAGAAACAGCATCAAGTTGTGCAGATAATACAAAACCCTGAAGTGAGTGAAGAAGCCCCCAGTATTTGAGTGAGCACACTCAGTTAAATGAATTCAAAATTAGGAAAGAGAACCGAATTATAAGTGGGTGCAGTGTCTGAGACCAGAATCCTGGGAAAGAACACCTGATGAGGAGTAAAGTCCACCATACAAGGTTGTTTTGTGTACTAAATGGCCCACAATACAAAACCACTGTATCATTCAGTAATTTTATGTTTTTACTCATCAAACTTGGGTCACGTTTTTCCAACTTTAACAGTGCATGGTAAATATTGGTCCGTCACCATCGTTTTCCTTCTCATGTATTCTCTGACACATCAGAAGCAGACTTAAGGGCACATGCCAATTTGTTGCTTTTTGTGGAGCACTCACACCAGCGCATTCAGAAAAATAAAATAATTTGAAACTGAATGCATGACGACAATCTCCTTTTTCTCACGACAAAAAAGTGAAAGCCTCCAACGTGAAAACGAACAATTTGAATACTATCAGTAGTAGTTGAAGAATTCAGAGAATTTTGGAGGGTTCAGGAGAGCGAAGCTTGTCAACTTTACATATCCCTACTAGCTAAATGAACATCCGTTCTGTGAATACATTGCACATTAAAAGGTTGCTATTTAGGGAGACCTGCATACATTCCATAGCATGTAATCCAAGATAGGATGTGCAACAGTAGAGGTCACCAGACCCCTTGGATGTTGTGCTAAGGGTGGACGCACTTTGCAGAGAATTTTTAGATGGGCCTGGTAAGACCTGACTCCCACATTTGACACCTCCATTAATCCAATACTGAATAATATTATGAATAATTCTCCGGAGACTGCTACTGTCACTAGTAATTGCAAACAGACCTTACTACTGCCCTTACTAAAGAAGCCAAAAGTTGATCCAAATATTTTAAGTAACTTTAGACCAATCTCAATCTTTCCGACTGTTTCTAAGATGCTGGAGAAATTAGTTAATAGGCAGCTAACTCACTTCTAAGAATCTAATATTCTTTAACATGACTCTCAAACTGGATTTTGTCCGGGTTTTAACACAAAGGCCGTCATTATGACGTTGTCGGTCTTCGGACCACCAGGGCCACGGTGGCGATTTCACCGCCGACGGCCTGGCAGTGAAGACCGCCACATTATGAGTGTGGCCAACCCACCACATCCCAGCCTGTACCGCCAGAGCGGTTGGACTCTCCGGGCCGGAGATTAGCATCTCCGACCTGGTGGTCCAACGAAGACCGCCAGTGGTATTATGAGTCAGCTTTCCACCAGGGTTTCCGCGACAGTAGCACCGCCACGAAAACTCCGGAAAGGCAACTGGTGACGGGAAACTTGTGGCAGAAATCCTTCAGTACTCGTGATACGATGGGTGGGAGACCGCCAGCACTAGTGGTCTTCTGGCACCCGCAGCTTTGGTGGTCTTGTGAAAAGACTGCCAAAGTCATAATGAGGGCCTAAATCTGCCCCGCTAGAAGTTATAGAGCATATCAAAGTCAGCTGAGATAAGGGCTTCTTGACTTTTGTAATCCTCCCCAATCTATCATCTGAATTTGATATGGTATCACATCCGATTCTAATAGATAGGCTAAAGAAAATTGGGATCCAAGGACGAGCTCTGGCTCAGTTAAATTTGTTCCTCGAGGATAGGACTCAGATGGTTTACCTTCAGTGTTTACATCCACTGCAAAACCTTTTTGTTATGGGGTTTGCATTAAGTCCTACTCTATCCAACATATCATTGGAGCCTTTGGCTACCCTCACTGAATCTTGAGGAATATTAGTGATTTTATATGCTAATGAAACTCAACTTCTCCTGTCTTTTCAGGAGAATAACAAGGAGGCTTTGATTTCCCTTAAGGAGAGTCTGAGAGGAGTAGCCGAGTAGATGAATAAAAATTGTCTAAAATTAAACACAGAAAAAATTGGAATTCTTTTCTTTAAGACAAAGTTCCCCCAGCCCCTAGCAGATGGTGGCAAGATTGGCTAGGACATCCTCCTTCGCCCACATCTGCAGTAAGAAATCTGGGTATTCAATTTTATACTAATCTTTGGTTTGAACCTCAAAGCCAGACTATCTCTTCTCTTTGCTTTGCCATACTCAAGTCGTTAAAAGAGTTGTTGCATTTAGTCCCAAAATACACCCAAAACATCATTGTCCATACTGTTGTCACTTCTAGACTGGACTATGCTAACAGCCTGTACTTAGGCCTTTTGGCCTATTTGATCCAGCGGCCCCAGATTATTTAAAAAGCAGCTGCACAACTGATCCTGAGAAGACCTTTTCATCAATCAATTTCTCTCATTTGAAACATTTGCACTGGTTGCCAGTGACTAAGCATATTTAGTTTAAAGAGATAAGTCTAGCCTACAGGGCCTTCACTCAAAAGGTGCTCTGTACTTAAGGAACAGACTTTAACCTTACTATCAAGCTAGGGCTCTTACATCTAACAACCTTTGGTTCTTGCAAATCCCCAGATCTGCAAAGCAAAAAGAGGGAGCAGATCCTTTTCTTATCTTACATCCAAACTTTGGAGCACTCTCTCCTTTAGTTTACATATGGATCTCTCCAAATCCATCTTTAAAACGAAATTTAAAACCTTTCTAATTATTTCTTGATGATCTGACCCATTGCATCTTGTGGTACCAGACAATCTGTATGCTGGAAGTGTCAGAAGCAACTGAAGCAACTGTGTGGTGTACCAATTGGATTATTATTATTATTATTATTATGGCTGAGAAACCTTGACAGAGACTTAAGGTACAAGAATATTGTAGTGTTTATGGACGATATTGTTCAAAAAAGATACTTTGGACAAGATATTTATGTCAGATGATATTTTTGTATATGATATTCTGCGATACAATTCTGGACAGTGGAAGGGGGCAGAAGAATAGTCTGCAAAGACAGCAGGCACACAAGTAGACTTGGACATTCTAGCGGGGTGGGTCCAACAGGGTGTCTGCCTCCTGGGAAATGCCAGCTGTGCAATTTTACCAAAAAATAAAAGCTATTTTGCTAATGGGTAGTCCCCAAACAATGGAATTTGGAACCCTCAGAGACAAGGCCAGCTATTTGCCTATCATCGTTTAAAGGACATCTGAAAACTCATCAACATGTTTACCACAATAACCAATGGCCAGAATTGTTCCATGAAAGTGTTGCTACCAAGATTGGATCATTGCATAAGGCTGCGTGTCTGGTTGAGCACAATGGAACGGTTCCCACAGACTTCAAGGAAGCAGGCAAGTAGTTGATCAATGGTAAATGAAACACTGATCCAACACCAGGAAGTACGAGCAGAGGACACCCATTCAGAGGCAGTGTCAGGTGAGCCATATCCCCTTTTTTTTTTTAATCTTAGGAGCCATAGTGTGGTTTTAAAGAAAATCTGCTCACATGCCTTTCTAAAAATGAAGTGGGTTTATTAACAAATGAAAAATGAACATTCTGCGAATTAGAGTTAGACTGTTCCCAAGCGATCTATGTAAGTTTGTAATAGTTTGATGGATTGAAATAAAGAGATCATAAATGTCAGAGGAATGAGAGCTATTGAGATTATAACAGGAACATAAACATTTTGATTGAGTAAGCCAATCCACATTTTCTCATCTAAGGAGCCAAGATGTGAAAAAGAGGCTTGAGACATCAGACCGGCTACTTGCTTTAGGCATTTCTTACCACGAGCAGAAAAACATGGCTAAAGAGGATCACAGATACGCTAATGAGAATGATAGTCTACGAAGGGTAAGGGAATTCCTTCACAACTAGGAGAAACCGAAAGGTGGTGGTAATTAGATTCTGAATAGAATTCCCCTGGAATCTGGCCTAGAGTCATCAACTACACACTAAGAATTTGTCATGGGAGTAACAGAGCAGGGCTGGCTTTAGGGCGGTGTGACCTGTGTGGCCACAGCGCGTGCTGACCTGGATGGGGGTCGCTGACCTAAGTGGGGCTCTGTGTTTAACAATTATTTACAAAACCAATGATTTAAAAGCATCTACTGAAAAGTTCCTTGTGCGTCCAGCCTTCAGGAAGCAATTAAAATGTCAAGATAACTCGTGTGATTAATGTTCTTGCTAGAGAGAGAGAGATTTGAGTTTTGTCCAGTGGCAGCTTTGACTTGCCACAAAGTAGCGTAGATATACCTGCTGTAAAGAACAGATCTATGTTTTATGGGGATAGCTGAGTGGATTAATAAAGCCAGCCTTTAGAAGTGCTTTAAAACAAATGAAATGTATGTGAAAGGAGGGCTATGGAGAGATGAGGGGCACTTTTGTTGGGTGGCAGTGAGGGAATCCGAGGTGTTGGTCATAGGGTGGGGTGTACTGGGTGCCACCAGCACTAAAGTCGGCCCTGTAAAAGAGGTTAGAAGAGATGAGGGATCTCACGTTAAAAGGGGGCTCAGTTAGAGCATTCTTGCACAGCTACCTATTCCTGGCTCTGAAAAATAAAAAGGTGCAAGGTCATGCCACTTATAAGTATGAGAGAATTCAGCACCTGGAATTTTAAGATGGTTCTTCTCTAGCTAAGCCCATTCGTTCCTGACTTTGAAGCTGGGATCTGACAAGAAGGAATTATTTGCAAACCCTTTGTCACCACTTGTTCACAGGTGTCTCAGCTTGGAGGCAGCGAACAGCCCGCTAGAAATCTTGAGAAAGTATACACTGAAACCAGCAGTAAGACGAATTAGGGGTGAGGCTGAGGAGCAGATATACGGGTTTCATTCAATGTTGCACATCACCCAAAGATGGTGCTCTGTGTTGCATGAAAGAGAAAAAGCACCATCATACCTATTGATAAATCATGCTGTTTCTCTCTCCCCCTGTGCTGGTGCACTTTGGGATGCCTTGTGCGACCACAAGCACCTTTACACTGCAGTGCAAGAATTTGTGCATGATGTCAAGCATGGGTTTTTCACTGAAAGGCTACCCACACATGCAAAGTTGGAAAGGTTTAGAGAAATGAAAACTATACTCAAACTTGACACCTTCCTCGAAGATCACACATTTTTGGAACAAAATCCTGTCTAGTTTTTTAAGTAGATAGCGCGTTGCTTCAAAATCCATGGGTGGTTGAACGAAACACCCATGTACCACCCATGAAACCCCCCCTTGGCACAAAGTAGCACAACACACTACTTTGCCTTATTTTAGGCTTTCCACTGTAAATCAGTAGTCGCACTGAAAAATGAATCCAAATTCAACTCTTTATAACAGTTTGTGCCACTTTTTTGGCCCAGTACCAGCGAAAAGGTTTTAAAGTCAGCCTTTAATATTCTGCAACAAGATTCACTTAAGAATGCAGCTGCTTTGAAAATTAATTCTCAGTTCACTAAGCAAAAAGAGACCCTGCAGCTGGCCACATGTTAAAGTATTTTCAGATGGGAAACAGAGAACAGACATAAGACAGACTTTATTAGCAAATCGAAAAAAGCATTCATCAATGGGGAGCCAAAGCTGGCTTCCTGTTCCAAGAAAAATAAAGCTTTCATTGGGGAATTAGAGAAGATTCAAAAGCTGCTTAGTTCACAGTAAACTGAAGGTCAAATAAAAGACAGCCTGTACCAATGCCAACGAGCTATGTACACTGATAAATGGGATATGCTTAGAATGTGTAAATTAGTGCATAGCGCTTCGACGTTGACTTACTGCAAACAGCTGTACATCACTGGGTGAAAAGGCCTGGACTGAGAGCCAGGAGCAGCCCTAGAAATGCGTTAATATCAGCCTCCCATCACACAGAGGCTGGGTATCTAACACTTGCCTGGAGGGCTTGGGTAGCCTCTTTACAACCCTCTCAATTATGAAAGCATGGGGCCAAGAACATTAATTTCCAAATAGAGAATCTCATGTTAGGACATTCGCATTCCTCACTCCTCATCCCTCCTTCTCATCTCATGCTGTACACAGGAACTATTCCAGAACATCTGGGCCTGGCACAACACAAAACCCAACAGCATAATTTCTTTCCCTCAAACTGTGCGGTGCGTTTATAGGTTGTTCAGTGTGGGAGTGGCTGAAGACGCTTTAGCCCCTCCCATTCTGAAAGCCACCTCTTCACACACAAACATGCCACGGGTGTCTCTTTTGTCTGATTTGATTTTTCTAACCCTGAACACAATGATGTGGTCTCTTAAAGCCAATAAACATATGTGCACTGTGGTATCTCATAGCTATTCTCTTTCATGTGTTGACAGAGACACAATTTGAAAGTTGCATATGTTAGCAGTAAAACAACTGGGAACCTTACAAAAAATGTGTGCAAAAAAAAACTACAGCATTCCAGACTGGTCACCCTTGCCAATGGATGGAAGTTGCTTAAGAGTTAAAACTCACATGTGAACGAGGGATGTCTGTGTGTGTGTGTGTGTGGAAGTTGCCTAAGAGTTAAAATTCACATGTGAATAGGTGTGTGTGTGTGGGGTGTGTGTTTTATGTATGTGTGTGTCTGTGTGTGGGGGGGGGGGTGTTTTGTGTATGTGTGTGTGTGTGTACCCAGTTGTAACTTTGGTAACAACTAAAATACCCCCACCTTATTGCAAGTGATTTTTGATGTGTGATTTAAAACTTCATTTAGTTTATCTAGGCTGCATTTGCTTTGCAGGGACATAGCCGGAGCATGGCAATGTGTACACTCAGACAATGCACTCTGTCTCGACACGAAACAGCCCTACCGCTTTCTAACACCCCTTAACTACATCATCTTTCTCCTAGTTGAATGTCACAATATCAAGGTCAATAACTTTGACCTGCATATAAAGAGACTCAACAATATAGATTGACAACATATTCTACAAGTAAGTATACATTGTGTAGTACTGATTTACTATTCTTCACTCCACATCTACTTACGTCGGCAACATGCTGGCAGTCCATAAATGAAAGAAGATATAACTGAGGTCAGTATTTAATTTTCAGTATTGTGTCGGAACACCATTCTCTTTATCTCAAACAGTACAATTGTCCCCCCTATCCGACTCCTAAGGATCTAGCACAATTTAGTCATTTGGTTAACAATGGGTCATGTTATTTTGATTCCATCATGCGCCACTTCTTCCAAGGGCTTGCTCGGGGCAATGGCTTCAAGGACACACATGGGCGTCCGCAGAATTTTTTTCGGGGGGAGGCATAATTTTAAGTTCATCATCTATTGTTGACCGGGGCGCAGCCGTACTAGTGTAGGCAGCATAACACTGCAGCGGCCGTAGTGTTACGCTGCACTGTGAGCCTGCACACCAGGCTGTACCTAAATCCGGAGGGGGGCTAGTGCCACTCCTTACCCCTCCCTGCGGACGCCCATGAGGACACAGTAGTTTTATTCCACATTACACAAATGTTTACGAAATGTACATCTAGGCCACGGTCCTACTGGCTTGGCAGAAATTGCCTTATATAATATGACCCCCCCTGGTGAGCGACCCTTGCCTAAGGGGTCGCTCCACTTATGTAAAACAAAATAAAAATCCCTGGTGTCTAGTGGTTTCTTCCCCCCACCCCCCCTTGGGGGCAGATTGGCCTAATATAAGTAGGCCAAACTGAATGCCTAATAGAATAAGCCCCTCCCTCCAGGGAGCAACCCTTGCCTAAGGGGTTGCTCCCCTTATGAATAGATAAATAAAATAAATCCCTGGTATCTATTAGTTTCTCCCCCCCTTAGGGGCAGATTGGCCTAATAAAAATAGGTCGACCTGGCCCCAAGGGTGGCGGAAATGGCCTTAAAATAAATTGCCCCCCTTGAGGAGCGACCCTTGCCCAAGGGTCTGCTCCCCTTGTTTGTTTACATAATGTAAACAAAATCCCTGGTGTCTAGTGGGCATTCCTGCAGCACGATCGCTATGGGATTGTGCTAAAGGAATGCTCAGAGAGACATGAAAAGCAAAGGAAAAGCCTTTCCTTTTCATGCCTCTCCGACCTCTCCTGCCCCTGTCCCAAGCAGAAACGAATCAGTCTCTACTCAGGTCGCGCTAGAAACCATGCTTCCAACGTGATGGGAGCGGCCTCTGATGAGGTCAGCCTGTGATCACGCCCTCACATCATCAGACGTCACTGGGGGGGGGGTCAGGGTTGGTAGGGGGTGGGAGGCCCACAGGGGGAGACCTAGCGCCCCCACGCTGGACATAACGGTTACGCCCACGGCACACGAGCACCATGTCTGAGGACATAACCATTACTTCCAAGGCACCCAAGGGGTTAACATGCATTGAGGGTTGTGATATGTGAGATTATACGCAGTGCATGTCAAGGCCGTCTGTAACCATAAAGCCCCTTCAACCCTTGTTTTTTTAATTGGATTTCTAAGGTTTCTTTTAACATCACATAAGATTTTATTAGTATACCTAACTATAACTTCACTTTAAGCTTTGTGTTTTTCAGTGCATTTCTGCTTTTCTCTTATAATCACCTAATTCCTCTACTGAGAACAGCTTTTGGCTGTGCGCAGTGGTAGATTTGCTGCAGGGCCTAGCCTTCGACCAGGTCCGGCACCCAACCGCTTGCGAGTGCTCACCCTCCCTTGTACACCATATTCGGCCTTCCGCAGAGTGTGGTTGGCCACAGGGCCTGCCTACTCGCAACCTCCCGTGGGTGCCAATCCCTTCTTGGACTTCTATCACCTCAATTTACTTCTATATCTTCAAAGTAAGTAGATGTGGAGTTAAGAGTAGTCACTCTACACTTACCTATATGCACTTACTTTCACACTATTTTGGATTGCGATATTTAGTCACAATATGTTTTACTTGATAATCTGACATACAACCAATGGGAAATGTCTCGATGACATAATACACCAGTGCTAGTAACTGTGAACAGTGCAGGGAAGTGTGAAAATCTACCTGATTTTTCAGGAGGTCTACTATACTTTTAATGGGACAGTAACAGCTCTACTTAGCAGGCTGTCTCAGCCTGAATGGAACATAAACATCACTTATCAACATTGATTATATCCCTTAAATCAGCCGTCACCAACAGTTCTGCAAGGGTAGCTCTGAACCACTAATCTGATAGGTTTCTCTAACCTGTCTGCTCTCTGTACCCTGCTATACGATACTGTTATATGAGGCTATAACTTCTAGTTATCTATTTAGCTCAGCTACGTAACTGCCTGAGCAGGGCTGGCTTTAGCACTGGTGGCAACGAGCACAACAATCTTTTTTGGCAGCTCCAATTACCTAATTCTCCATGGATTTCCTCACTACCACCCAATGCCTGTCTTAGAGTTGGTGGCACCCAATGCAACAATATTTTTTTTTTTTACAAAACCCCTGCCCAGTGACCTCCTTCACAGATTCCCTCACTACCACCCTACAACAGTGTCCCCTATCTATCCATAGCCCCTCTCTCATGTGAATTTCACTTGCTTTATAGCGCTACTCATACCATTGTAGGGTGTCAGGGCACTTCACAACATATTCAGTATACAGAGACAATAAATCATACTTGTGTAAATCGGTCTATAGGCAATGTTAAATATGACAATGAGGATTACAATGAATCACATGTCATCCATACTAGTAGACAGTATATTTTAAGAGTGATTTGGTCTGGAGAAGCACAAACTCAGGATTTGAAGCTTTCCTCTGTGGTTTGGGTGGATTACCTAATAAGAATGGATTCCACCCAAAGAACCCCTTTTTAGCAACATGAGGATAATTAAGGATGGGGGGGACATAACATTCTAATTTATACCATGAAGTTTTCATGCAGCTCTTTGAAAGAAGTTCATAGGCCATTGTGCTATATCAGGATTGTAATTTATGAATTGCAAATAACAAAAAGGATCTCTGTGAAAAAAGCAGTAACTCACTGAGCTATCCACATAAAGTTCAGTTCTGTGATATGCATGGTACATGTTCTTTGCAATAGGCATATTAACCCTCTGCGCTACTGAATGATGAATCAAAATTGACAGCAGATAAAACTCTGATCTCTTTCCAGCAACAACATTAATTACCAGAGTTATCTTGACATTTTTACTGTTGCGTGAAAACTGCTGGACACACAAAGAACTCTGCAGCAGGTGGTTGTAAGCACATGAGTTATTTCTAAACACAGCATCCAAGAAAAATAAATGAAGTATTAATTGAGGCTATGATAATTGATAGGCAACACAATTACATGTTCTGAACTGTCTACGCAGGTCTTGAAGGAAGGAGCATACTGTCATTTCAATTTCAAATATCTGGCACGCAATTCAAAGCTTTAACTTCACTGCTGCATGAAAAAGACTAGTCTTCATCAATGCAGCATACACACGGATTACTATGTTAGCATCTGTAATTGGCATTGCAACAAAACATTACAACAATGTTAATAGGAAGAAGATCTGCTGAAAACAGTGCAGGGACACATTCAAAGGACTTTTCACAAGAAATACACTGTGATATAGTCAAAAGCAAAATAGGAACTGTGTGGACAAACATTACAAACGACAATTAGAAGAACCACCCAATATGCTCTTTTATCGGTAATACTTATAGCGCAAGTCTACAGCACTTGTTGCCGTAACTCAGCCTGTTCTAGCCACTCCTAATGGTTATAGCTAAAAGGGCCAATGAATAAGGGGATTATGAAACCTGAGATTCTATTTCATTCCAATTTTTAGATCACGTTTTGTGCTTTGTGCACTTGATTCACCAAAGGTAGCAACAGAAAGCATAGAATGTTTACCAGAGTGCGATAGATGGTTATCGCGTCATGGAAAACATAACACAGTATTGGCAAACATATGACTTTTCCAGAACCTAGGGACATAATTTAGAGCATAGTGTGGAATAAAACCCTCAAAATAACTCCACGTCTCACAGTCCACAATGTGTACACACTTCGCTCCACCTACACCCACCTTACATCCTGCTCTCTCCTGACCCTTACCCTGCTGGTATCGATGCAACCCCGTACGTTTTGTCCCCCTGGAAAAATGTTTGCGACTATCCTCAGTGTACAGTATCACTGGAGAAAACACTAACAAAGCCAATACGTCCCAAAGACCTATTAGCTTTGCCAATGCTTGTTTTTAATATTTAATATAATCCTAAGGAATTGTAGTTTGGAGTGCAGTGCGCATTTTAGGCCTACCGTTAAAGAGTGAACCTGCCATTTTGATTATAGAAGTCAGCAAGGCAAACTGAACTTCGCGCACGGAAACCGATGTGTCCTCTCTGTGACGGGCAGGTAACAGTCGTGTAAAAGGTCTGTATTCATTGAATGCTACATCAGATGGCATTCATACACATGGAAAGAGGAACACTTCTGAAAGTAAAGTGTCACACCGTAGGGGTGTTCAGAGTATTAACAGCAGCAATTGTTATGATAATGCTTAGAATATTGTTTTGGCATTTAACTTTATTCCGCACCACTGTAAAACCAATGAAAGATAATGAGTCACAGTTTAGGATGAAAATATGTAATTTATTTAAACACCTTTGCCACATATTATGAGAAGATAACAGCCATATTTTTTCATATTAACTTGTTATTAAATTATCTCATGCTACATTAGACATCCATAAATCTGCCATTTTTCTCCTTATGCTGGACCTGTAGTAATAATAATTGCAAATATAATTGTCAAATCAAAAAACATATTCTTATACCGAAAGAGAGATCCATAGTTCTGAGGTAGCCCAAAGGCACATAAGGAAACAAAATCCTACATTTTCAACCAACAAGAAGCTCACTAAACCCCACATCTTTATCATGGGAGGGGGACTTTAATTGCTGGCATTCCCCAGCTACTAAGGGCTATTAGAACATTCTGTCACTAGAGGGCAGAATGTTCTAATAAATAAAACAAAGGCCTCATGGAGCCCGAGGGAGTTAGCTGTAGATGTGAACAAAGAATATTAGAACGTTGAGCTCCCAACACTCCCATGTTCTAATACAAACATGCTCTTCAGTAAATTGTGTATTGTCTGTAATGTCATTCTCTAAGTTCAGTATCACCCAATGGTTATTTTAGCCATAAGTAGGAACACATAGGACAAACATCTGCCATGAAATGCCAAGGATGGAAGATCCTAAGTGGGCTGCAATGTAGCAATCAGTCCTACTGCCAACATGTGCTAACAATGACCTCCGTTGTGCCAGGGTAGGCATTTTGTCATGGATGCCTTCCTAGGCCGAACATTACAGGGCCAGAATTTTGCCATTAATGCCATCTATATACAATGGGTGACCCTTATGTCAAAAGTTAGCTCAGTGTATCAGGGCAAGCATTCTGTCATAATTGCCACCCTCCCATATGCCACAGTCGACCTAATGCTTGAAAATAATTACCTTCAATATGCCAGTGCCAACATTTTGCCATGGGTGCTCGTGCCAAGAATTTCCTCAAGCATGCCAGTACCAGCATCTTTACTGGTGCCCTAACTGCCACAAATTACCTCTAGTATGTTACCATTATTCCAAGAACTGTCTCCAATACTAATTACCTCTAATATGCTAGTACAGGTATTTTGCCTTTATGCCAAGAATTACCTCCAGTCTCCCAGTACTTTGTCACAGGTGCCTGCCATGCTAACCGCTGCTGGCACCAGCATTTTGTCACGAGTACCTGCGTAAGACAATAATCACCTTCACTACGCCAAGGCAAGCAGCAGACTCACAAGCATAATACCACATTCCCACTCATGCTCACTTACATTCACTGACTCACCGCGATTCTCACACTCACACATACATTTTCACTAACTTGTGCACAGTTATTCAGTGTCACTCACTCTCTTGCACTTAGTCTTGCTCTCACTCCAAAATTCTCACTCATGGTCACTGACTCAAACATACTCACACTCACTTAAATTCACTCTTACTCTGAGTCAATCATAATTTGTCACTCACACTCACTTTCACTAACTATAACTCTTTTTCTCTCTCACTCCCTGTCACTCTCACTCATCCTCACTCAGTGATTCTCACTCTAACATTCCCTCAGTCATTCATTCTCACTCACTTGCAATCACTCTTACGCACATTCAGTCTCACTCACTGTGACTCATTCGTCCACACTGACTCTCAGTCTCTTACATTATTCACCTTAAGTGTAATAGAAATTGACAGAGAACTAGAAGAATGGAACCCCAACCGATACTCATTAGGGTGAGCTGCCCCTGTGTTCATGGCCCTTCCTTTGCACCCGCTGAGGCCAGACCACCCCTGGCAATCACCACACTGTCACTATGGCACGGCCATTCATCATCTGCCGTACCAGGTCCTGTAGCTTCATATTTTGGTCAAACTTCCAGAAGTATGACAAAACAGCATTGGGGCCAGTACAAAGATACATTGGGAGCACAGCATTGCTGCCATCTCCCGCATCTTTCTCATGCCGCACTAATTCATTCACTGTTTTTGGGTACCACACCTACTGGCTTTGACAGTGCATGTTGTGTGATTATGGTCTTTGCCCACAGCCGTGGCACTGTCAGGTTCCAGATGGTCATTGGCTGTGGGAAGTGGAAGCAGGCTGCTGTTGTGGAGTCCTGATTACCTGATAGGTGGACCCTACAGGGACGGTGGTCTTTCAGAAAATGCGAAAAGTGTTCTGCAAACACATTCTTCCAAGACACTTATCATAGTTTGGAAATTGATATTTTTGTGTTTCACAAACCATTACAAATAAACCATAAATTATATTATGAGACTCCATAGATATGAAGAACAAGTATTGGCAAAACAATACGTCTGGGTAAAATGTGCCTAAGCATGCCACTCAGAGAAGCCTGCAGGAGCAGACTCCAGTTTTAAAATAGTCCCTCACCCATGTCAATGCAGTCACTGGAGTGGAGGTGGAAGGATACAAACAACCAACGGATTATATTAGGTGAGAGATAAATACTCCACTGCGCTGAGTCCAGATGTGAATAATAAAGTCACGAGCCAGCGGCTGAAAGAGGATTGTCGAAGAAAGCCAGTGGTTGAAAGGACCTCCCCCCTCCCCCCAAGTATATTGTTAGCAGTAGGTCAGCTTGCAGCTGCGCTGTCAAACCCCTGACCCAAAAACCACAAAATGCGGGCGGCGAGGTGCAGGACAGTGTTCAAAACACAGCACATGGAAGTCTGAAGCGTTCGCTTGAGCCCCAGACGGACCACTTCCTGTGCAGCCATTTGAAAGTGGAGAGCCTGGGAAAGCTCGTGGAGAATCTCCCCGAGGCTGTTCTTGTAACAGCTTTGTGAGCGACGGCCAAATATTCCTGGAAATGGCAGACCTCTACTATGACATAAGTAGTTGTGGAGGAAGCAGAGGCAGGCAACAACAAAAAAACGCGTGGCTAACCGTAAATGTAATTTTATGTAAACACTGAAAGAGAAAAGACAGAACATGTTTCAGGCCTTGGGCCTCTACAAAAAATTTTCTCTTACCCTGAAAACAGTAGTGAACCAGGCTTGTTGGTCTGCATACCTCACGGGGAGCCTAAGATTCTGCCGCTTTGGCATTCCCTCGGTGGTCCCCTGGCAAGGGGGGGGGGGGGGGGGGCTGTCAGGACTCAAACACAGAATCCCTGTGGCCCCATTCTAGTCAGTCGTGCAAGACAAGGCGGGTTCATACGTGCTCGCCAGGGTGCTGCGGGGCTCTGGGCGACAGTGCCTGCAAGGGATGCTCTCCGATCAATGCTTTAGAAAGCGACAAGACATGTCAGAAACCCCACAGAAAACGGGGCTCACTCACTCTCGTAGAATTCAGTTTCAGACACATTTCTGCCATCATTTCGTCGGTGTATTTATGTAGTGCTTTATACCTCTAGCGAAACCATAAAGCGCTTTAGGTAGCTATGTATAGGGTGACCAGATTTTGAGGAGCAAAAACTGTGACAAGTTAGACATAAAAGAAGGACTAAATACATTACTCTCACTTTTATATATGGTATGTCCCTTTTTTTGCGTAGCTTTGTGAATGTGTGCCTATACATGTGTGTGTATATATAAATAAACACACACACATATGTACAAGACTACATATATAAAATTTGCTATGGCTTGACCTCCCACCCTGCATCCCCATATCGCCCCCACCCACCTCTCTCTGCTCCCTACTCATCTCGCTGCTGGGAGCAGACAGGGGACTGTGTTGCCTGACAGTAACAGATACATTCATTATTTCATACTTTGTAGGCCTCTTTAACTTATGCTTCCCTAGATGATCTGACCTTTGTCCCAAAAACCAGGACATTTATTTAACAATATGACCTGTGTCCCAAAAACCGGGACATTTATTTAAAATTAAGAGAAGCGACGGGACACTGGGACAGTTCTCTAAAAACAAGGACTGTCTGGGGAAATCCAGGATGTCTGGTCACCCTAGCCATGTAGTTACCCAATTGATAATACATAATGGGAAGAGAGTGGATTTACAGCCATCCTCAGCTGCCTTGTAGCAGCGCTTATGCCTGAAGACGATGTGAAACAAGAGTAAAATATACTACCCACCCTTAGGGCAGAAGCCGGGGGTACACGCAGGTACAAGGAGTCCACCCACTATTTTCACAGGGTGGACGCCGTCAACCCTGCAAGAAGCGGGCCCCATTAAAAAAAATGCAGAACATGTCCCGGTGTGATTTTCTGACACCGGGACATGTTCAGCTGCGCCTACAGCTTGTCTGCTATGTTTGGAGCAGCAACGTGCAGGCGGCGAGGGGGCTTTCTGTGTCAGACTCCTGCGGTGCCCACAACAAAGGCCGAATTTAAGGGCCGTCAGCCCCCCTATGGTTCCATTGTCGTGACTGCGAGGTGTCAGAGCCTTCCACCTTGATGCAAATGTAAGGGAGGTGATACAAAGACGCACAGCTTGTTATCACTTCACAAATATTTAAAAGAGGCATACTTTTTATTGTGTTCAGCCCCTATTTATAAGAGATGCATGCACTGTAAGGAGGTCAGATCGGTTGGTCTAGCCCATTATTTAGACAACAATTTAAATACCACTATTTAATTTCTTTTATAGAACTACTCATCACAATGAAGGGTGTCAGAGCCTTTTACGTCAGACGTACACATTATACATTGACAATAACTTCTATAAATGTGTAAATCAATGTCCAATATGATGTTACATAAGACAGTGAGGGTTACAAGGTGTAGCAGTCACATTTCCAGCGCTATATTAGAAGAATTACAATTTAGGAACTGCAAGCAACAAAAGAATGTGTTAACAGCAGTAACTCACTTTCTTAGAGACAAAATAAAAATCTGTCATCTGCAGGTGCTTTGCAGGAGTCACATTAACCCTCTTCACTACTTTGATTCAAAACTGAGACTACAGAAAATACAGGTCTCTCCGGCAAATGTGTTACTCTCCAAAGTTACCTTACCATTATTATTGTTCCCTGGGATTTATTGGGCACACAAAGATCTCTGTAGCAGTTGCCCTAACCCCATAAGATATGTTAAAATGCAGACTTTGGAACCAATTAAGCAGAATAGATTTACTGCTACGTTTCTCCATGTTGCGAATGTCTTTTTGGCAGAGTAAAACAAAATTTATAAATTGAGGACCATATATCATGTTTGGAACCATCATGATTTCGGCACAAACTAGACACAAAATCTAATTTGTTAAATTTCATAATGTGCTCAAATATACTCACAATAGACCTTAGAAATGTGTGAAGAGTTAAGATCTGATGTCACTTCTTGTGATGTCACTTCCTGTGAGGTCATGGGTTGTGATATCACCTACTGTGACGGCATGATGTTGCTCAGTGATGTCAAACACCATGATGTCATTTGCATGCTGCCTAACCTGGTTAGTCGCCCCAGTTCTTTGTTTAGGACTTGTGCCCTGTCCATCCTATTTATAGGGTGTCCGAAAGACCATGGTTTGGGAGAACCGAGGACTTTATTGCCCTTCTGACTTCTAGATGGCTGTCCTTATTCATGCTGGGAGAGAATGATAAAACTTGGCTAAAAGAGCTTCTCCTGATGCTCAGTTTCCCAAAAGAGGGGATATTGACCAAAGGGACTTTCATGGGACAGAGGTTCTGCCAGTGATGGTAGAACCACAGGTTTTCCTTTGTATGTCTAACACAAATTTGTTGTGGCATTATCACAACAGAACAAAATCATTATTAGAAATGGTGAGTTATTCCCTTTTTGAGAGAAAACTCTTGTTTCTGCCCAAATGAGGTTTAGACATGGAGAGCAAATTGAGCCTGACACAGGTGTTTGCCATCTCGATTTTTAAAAGTAAAATATATTAAAAACCAGGACAGTAGGTAGCACAAAATCCTGGTCTTCCCATCACAGGTGAATTTATGTGTAATTCTGAGAACGACCTAAACAATAATCAGTGGATACGCCATTGGACACATAGTGCATTTGTAAATGGGCAGTTAAAGGTAAACAATTGTATCTTTATTAGGTCGATAGATTGCATGGATCACTTTGACACCAGTAAGGCAGTATTATTTTCGCATGTTTATTTTCTGCATTACATTATTTCGTGTTGTGACTGTGATCTTAGAGTGTGTTTAAGGATTTTGGTTTATCTATAAATTGAAACAACACATCAAACAACCCTTAAAAGGTCTTCAATGATAAAAGCTTCCTCCACTCTCCGATCCACCCCTGAATTGGCTCGCAGCTCCGAGAGGTTCCCCGAGGCTCATTGTTTCAAAAAGAATCTGGATTAAATGGGCTCCACACTCTCTGTGCGTCTAGCGCCTGGAAGACACGTTAGAGCACATGGCAGAGCCAAGACCGAATGCTGCCTTTTCAAAGACACATTCAGATGAACCAGTGTTGGACTGAGACCAATCCATCTCCAACCATTTATTACAAGCCAGGCTGTTGTAAAGCCCTTACTGCCTCTGGGCCAAATATCGGGACACCAGGGGCGTAGCTTGGTCAGTAAGATTGGGGTGGGGGTGGGGGAGGGGGGGGGGTTGAGCTTCAGATTTTTCTGACAATAAAGCTGGGATATAATGTTTAAATATATTATATGATAAGTATGGTGCATGAGAGGAGCAGTGGAAAGGGAGAGGAATGCAAATTGGTACGAGTTCTAAGAGAGAAAACAAGATTTTGTAAAATATGCAATATTTATGAGGACTTTCAAAACAGTGTGAGCGTGTGTGTGAAAAGTCCTCCTGAAATCCGAGTGACATCTAATAATATGACTGAATACACCCGTGCCCAACCATTTGTCAGAAAATGTATTTATTAGGGGGATGTAACACCCCAAACACCCACCCCCGAAGCTTCCCCCCAGATGGACACCCCATCCTACTGTAAGAAGGGAGATAAATTATTGCAAAACCCTGCCCGTTGGGACTCCAAGCATTAGGCCTGATTCACAAAGGAAAACTTACACTTTTGTGTACATTTACTACTTTTAGGTATTCACAACTAAATGCAGAGTTTTGCGACTCTGCACTCCCTATACATATTTTGAGGAATTCTCTGCCCCGGTTTCGGAGTCCTCAGTTGCGGAAACCTCTGCATACCTAAGTATAAGCCAGTCATAAAACTTTGTATGAAGTTTGTGAGTACCTAAAATGAGTAACCTTACACAGAAGTGTAACTTTACCTTTGTGCATTAGGTCATACATTTCTTGAGTGAAAACTCAGTTGAAGGACAGCGGCTAACACAATGCCAATAACGCAGCCTGACAAAGTCACACTGGAAGTCAAAGTGCCCACAAGGCACAACGTTCCACACAGACAGCTCTCAACATGTTTTATTTTGTTATATTATTGCTTGCATGGAGACACAAACATGATGAAACATTGATGCTAGGAATCAAGATCCCGTCCTGCAAGAAACCCATATCCAAATCCACTAGCTTGAGGTCCATAATGATCCAAAAACATAGCAATGTCAGTAAAATACTACACAAACACACAGAAACAAAACATGACTTTCATTGGACATACAAAGACAAACATAGATACAGGGACAGGGAGACCCCAGCACAAGTAGAAACTGACACCCTGGAGCCAGAAGACACTTGGCCAATTACAACTCCATTTCAATTTGCAAAATGTGGAAGTGGTTACAGCTTTTTTAACATGAACAATGACACTAACCAAAGAAAAAAACTACCATACCCCTCAAACACAAGGGGAAGAGAATGAATCATGAAAGTGGCTTCTCGAAGTCAGCAACCTTCATAATGAAATGGGTATGAAAGGAGCTCTCGGGTGAGAACCGATAGGGAGCCATTAGGATGCTGACAGAAGCAGAAAATGGATACACAGTGTAAGAGAATAGAGGGGCAGAGAGCAAGAAATTTGGCAGGAGGGGAAGACACAGACTATGCTGAAGTAGAATACTGAAGTGAGAGAGCAGGGCAATTTGTGCATAGTAAAATGAGAACTCAAACTGAGAAGTCCTCACTCCTTTTGCCTCCACATGATATCGCACGAATATCCCGTCCACTGGAAGGCAAGAGGATGCACGGGCAGAGGCTGCGCACGGGACGGGTCATTGCCAACAGACATGGGAGACAGAATAGTTCCATAGGAAACATTAGTGTATGCACCCTTCCCCCCATTTTTGAATCACCTACTTCCTTTGTAGAAGAGGAAGAGTGAACAAAGTGCATGAGTAAGAAAAGCATGTGGAGACCACATTTAATAACAAGGAGGGCAAAGGCCATTGAGGTGAAACAGACGGTAGAGTCTGGGCTATTGAGGAAATTTACGGGCTCTGGCAATGGTGGACCCAAGACTCAACAGCATTGAAACGCACACCTCTGACACTGGCACACTTCACTCTCTAACACCAGCTTGAGGATGGAGATGAAGGTTGGTATAGAAACACAGCAGATTGACAAGTAGGGGCAAGAGGAGGCCTGCATACAAATTGATTTGTTCCCCAAATCCAGCACGCCTGCCCATTCAATAAGAGGGTAAAGCAAAGCGCAACACATCCGGAAGGCAAAAGTTCAACTAGCGTTGGAAAATGTGCAGTGTACAATACTGAGCTCTATGGCTTCCAGGCCTGCAAGAGCCGTGAACGTTTGCAAGTATATTCCATGTCATAAGAAATTTCAAGCAAATATAACATGACATGCATATTTGATTAAATTGTCAATACACCCACAATTACATACACGGCTGCTAACATTGCACTTCATCAGCATATGTGAAAATGATACAGAAAGATTTTACGTTTTTTTTCACAGCAATGTTTTTTTCAGAGAGCAAAATATTGTTTTAGAAGTGTCATCATTCATTTATTAATCATCTCATTGTGATCACTTTCCTCACCATCCTGAGACGCAGAAGGTGTAAAAGTATTAATAGTGCCTTTATTTTTACAAGCGCCCTGGATGCTGCACAAAAAAAGTCTAATAGCAATATGGATAACAACCACAATCACAATAAATTCAACAATGGATTTGAATATCTTCATAAAACAAGGGCAACAAAATTCCCGCAACCAGGCCAAGATGTCACTGTGAGTCAGGTCAGAGACACTTTTTATCTTGTGTAATTTCTTTACATTTTCTTTAATGTTATACGTTTGCACGTACATGCTAGTGGAAGTGTTGGGAAGGGGAGTGAACATTCAGGCCCTCATTCTGACCTTGGCGGGCGGCGGAGGCCGCCCGCCAAAGTCCCGCCGTCAGGTTACCGTTCCGCGGTCGAAAGACCGCGGCGGTAATTCTGACTTTCCCGCTGGGCTGCCGGGCGGTCGCCTTCAGACCGCCCGCCAGCCCAGCGGGAAAGAGGCTTCCACGATGAAGCCGGCTCGGAATCGAGCCGGCGGAGTGGAAGCTGTGCGACAGGTGCAGTTGCACCCGTCGCGTATTTCACTGTCTGCACAGCAGACAGTGAAATACATTTAGGGGCCCTCTTACGGGGGCCCCTGCAATGCCCATGCCAGTGGCATGGGCACTGCAGGGGCCCCCAGGGGCCCCGCGACCCCCCCTACCGCCATCCGGATCCCGGCGGTCGGACCGCCGGGATCTGGATGGCGGTAGGGGGGGTCGGAATCCCCTCGGCGGCGCAGCAAGCTGCGCCGCCTTGGAGGATTCAATGGGGCGGCGGTACACTGGCGGGAGCCCGCCCGTGGTGCCGGTCCGACCGTGGCTTTACCGCCGCGGTCGGAATCCCCATTGGAGCACCGCCGGCCTGTCGGCGGTGCTCCCGCGGTCTTTGACCGCCAGGGTCAGAATGACCGCCTCAGTCCCTATGGTTGAGGAGAGCCGCTCTGGCCACTATAAGGTAGTCTAACGCCATTCTATCTTGAATCAGCATCTTGGTGTGGGCAGAAATCTGTTATGTTACTAGCACCAAAGCTTCCAAAATCTCTGCATTCCTCCTTATCTCATCTAAAGCAACAGCCACTCCGTACATGGCAATCACAGCGGAAACTAATCTGGATGTAAGTGAAACAGCCCACCTATGCCTATTTAATTCTAAGGGATAATCATCAAAGTATCTTCTGGCTGTAACAATATACCCTGGAGAGCAAGCCCCAGTAGAGTCTACAGCAAGCAAGGGGTATGCTAGAGATACACAGATGACATATACGTAACTTCCCTGGGGGTGATGTTTGAGAAACAATAGTCCATGGGGAAGGCAGTACCCAAAGGGTAGTAACTCGAAAGGGATGTTCTCCACTGTTAATTTGTCCAACAAGGATACTGGAGACATTTGCTCCCTGATACTTGTAAACAAATCCTTGCTCAGATCTGTGATCACGTTTTAGCCATTCATGAGAACTTTCTCCTTTACCTCTGACGCCTGGAGCTGTCATGAATAACTCGTTCAATGCTGCCCTGCTTCTTCTTTCAGGGAGGCTTTTCCCACCCCCACATGCACTATCTGTTAAAAATCAAGCACAACTCATTGGGAAGCATCAAGTCCAACTAGCGTTTAATGGGAAATCGCAGGCAGTAAAGAAAAAGAAAAGATTAAAGCCAATTGTCTTTTCAACTGACCAGAGCTCACCATAGAAAACAGTCAGTTGGAACTAAGAGCTAAAATTCGTAGAAAACCAACCTAGTACACATGTATATTTTCTCTCAATACAAGTTAATGAAACGCAGTTATATGACAGAAAATTGTTACTGTCAATGAAAACGTATCTAATGTGTAGGTGTCAGGGTCTTCCCCTCACAGAGACACAAAGCGGCCTGGAGTCGCAGATGTTGTTCATGTACACAATACCGGCCCTATTATACCCACACAATCCCGCTTTCCTTGCCAGGTTTGAATACAAAGTTATGGTGTTGGAAAACATACAGGGCTCAACCCTGATCTGCATGGCTTCCTACTAGAGTCATGAAAGGTTCCAAGCATATTCAATGTCACGGGGAGCTTCAAGCTAATAGAAAACTACATACATATTTGATTAAATAGTTAATACATTCAGGACTACATATGTGATTGCTATCATTGCAGGTCATAGGAGTACATGATATAGACAGATTTTAAGTTTGTTTTACAGGATGTGACACAGAGGCAGTGAGGCTATCTGACCTCCCCCCAAGTAACACTAACAGGATCCGTAGAAACCACCAGGTTCAATGAAAGAAAAAGAAAGTCTCTACAGGCTGAGGTGGCACAAAGATACTGTAAGGAGAGATTACAGGAATTACTACAACATAACAAGAACACAGTTTCTTCTGGCAGCACATTATGGGGAATAGAGAAGACACATCTATGAGGGGGTATAACTGATGGAGGTAGGTAGGGCAAAAAGACGTGGCAAATCCCTACAGCTGAAAATAGCGAAACATATCACGGAACGTACACCCGAACATCAATGAATTTACATAGATTGGTCAAAGTGAAGCGCATAATAGCTATAGTATGCATCCTAAAAGGGGAAGCAGGCTCCTTAGAAACAGGGGAAGGTAGGAAGAAGGCTGCCAGCTACGACCTAAGGCAAGAGCTAGAAACTACTGCTGCGGCACTTGTAATGAACACAGTGCTAGTCCCATGTTTTACTAATAATTAACTTCTTCCTATTGATTCTCCTGACTGGGTTAGGCGGAGTAAGAAAACTCAGCAAATAAGTTCCGTAATTTCTGTATGTACCGTAGGTAGAAGTTCATGTGGTGTGCGTTGTTTCCTCTCTTTGTTTTTCCTTTTAGGTCGAGGCCTACCAGGCAGCACAGCTGTCTGCCTACTAAAGGCTTCCTGGGGACATGTTGATTAATGACTTAGTTCAAAGCCTACCAGACAGCACAGCTGTTTGGTTGCAAAACACTTCTTGGGGACCTGCTGAAAGGTGATCTAGGAATGTGTTACCCACAATGCTCACCATTGGCTTCGCCTTTTGTCATTCACTTTTCCTTGGTTTCTATGTGCTAGCTTTGTTAGGTCTATCCCATCCAGCTTGTGTTTGCCCCTCCTGTAAAGCATAGTCTCTCTACTATATCTATGACTGACTCCTTGTATTCGTTCCAGTGCTTGCTTTTCTGGGACCTACTTTTTTCTCCTTCATGAAGCACTCCATGAGAGTGGTGTGTTTTCGAACAGTCTCCCTTCTATATTTCTGACCCAACCTGGGTTCATGTTTTCTCTTCCACACTGTAGAGTGGCACCTCCACTCTCGATATTGCCGTTTCTCCTGTGTGCTTCTGTCCCTCTCTCCTGTGTGCTTCTGTCTGTGTGCCTCTCCGGCATTGCTTCCTCCCTTCCCCTGACCCGCTTTGTTCTTTGCTTTTAGAAAATAACTTTTGTGCTACTTTGTCAAATCTATCAGTCTTGTAAAAAACACACCGTAAAATGCAACCATGTCATGAGTCCAGGGAGAGGTTTCTGTGGACTGTAAGTTCAACACCTCTTCTCCCAGTTGCTTCCATAGTAAGATGATTCCAGCACCCACAATGATAAGTAGTTTGCCATCTGTCTCCTCACAGGTAAGTACCAGCGAGAGTCACCCACTCTGCAACAACACAAGCATATCACCTTCCATGCTCATCCATAGCAAGTAGCAAGAAAAGCACCAGACAACCCATAATTGCACGAGAAAAGCAGGAAAACAAAAGAATCTACAGCACCAGAGATTCACCATCAGCTCAGAGTCCGCACAGGACAGGCTGGAAACGGTAATTCAGGCGAGTGAGCAACCCTCCTGATGTGAAACTGAGGAGAACAGGCAGGAGTCAGGGACCTAGGCAAGAATGCCTTCCAATGATCAGCACTTCTCCCCTGTGATTGAGGCATGGATCTAATAAATGTGTGTACCTCCCCCCACGGCGGCCCAGGAACAGACTGGAGATGGTCACTAATATCAGTCTGCTTAAACCCTACTGTGACTGATCTCAGACAGGCCAAAGAACACCATTGAGATTAGTATTAGTCGATTTCCCTGTGAAATAGAACCAGAGGTGTAGGTATCAATAGTGCAGCAGGTGAAGGGGCACTGGAGCCAAGGAGCGCGGGAGGCCTACTGTACCTGACAATGTGTGTTTTTGCTATCTAACCAGGAGATGGGCGCCACATTTGTCTTGCTGGCATTACTGTAGAGAAGACCTTTCCTACATCTCTGACCACCGAGGCAGGTCAGGAAGACTCTAATAAAAACATAACACTTTTTACATAGAAGCTAAACTCACAAAGTATGTTGACAATCAACTTTTATGTCTCACCTGAGACAGTGCATGAGCTGTCGCTTGCAAGTTATTTTAATAACTAAGAAGGGCTTGGAACCTGCCTATTGCTTACCATTCATTGACTTCATTGTAACTCTTATTTTCTGGCTCCTGATTGGTCAGTGCATGCCAGTTTCACTTTACCTTCCTTCAATTCTCCATTCTGTGGAGCATGTATCAAGTACTGTTTGCTCCTTTTTGATTATGGTCCTTCCACTGCTCACACTGGGATTGAGGAACTTTATTTGTAATTGTCCCCCCCTTTTTCGTTGTTGTTGCTTTTTACAATTACCATTTTTTGCATTTCTACCCCGAGTGGGTGAAAATGTAGGTTTGATTCATCAATTCTTAATTATTTAACTGATGTTATCATAGATCTCACTGGAGGAACTTTCTATGATAATGATGCATACCACAATTTGAAAACAATTCAAGAGGATTATTGCGTATTGGAGAAGAACTGTGGCAGAAGGATAGCAATTTGGAAATGTGCATACTAAAAATACATAATATAACGTTATACAACAAAGTTATAACATAAAATACACAACGGAGGAGAAAAAAGTGATAACATGCCTAATCACAACATATAACATCATTTACATTATTTTAGAAATGTGGCATAACACAGTGCCACGCAATATAAGTTCAACAAAAACTTAAACTGATAACATAATACACAGAATATCAAGCACATAGCACAACACAATAAAGGGTAGATTAATGTTGTTAAAAAGCAACATAGTTCACAATATAAAACTACTCTCAACTTTTTTTCAGTTTACTAAACCCTAAAATTACCCTCACCCTAAAATCACCCTTATCTCCCTCTACCTTTACCCACCTCTAAATCCTAAACTCACCCTTACCTCCCTTTACCTTTGTCTACCCTAAACCCTAAAGTCACTTTTAAATATAACATAAAAAGTATGTTATTTAAAACAAATGCTTGCCTAAGAGATAAAGTACTGTGTGGTAAAAATACAAATTCTTACCTGTGTGGTACTTACATGCATTTCAAAGACTTTGTGGTGAAGGTTAAGTGGTAAAGGCTGTTTCCCCTCAGGCAGGATACATCCCTGCCCCTTCCTTCAACACTCTCCTGTCTTCACCCTAGCACCTCCCAATCTTTTGGGGGCAATGTAATGTTGGTTGTTTTATGCCCTTTGGTATGTTTGGCTGGCACCTTTGCCTCTTTGACAGCTTGCCCTCTGCCTCCACCCAACGTCCTATATTCTAAGTCTCGCCTCGGACAGCACATTCACTGTTACTTGTGAGACATTTTGTTTATTTACAAGGGCTGTAGAACACTCTCAGTGCTTACCACTGGTTGGCTTCATTGTCACTCTCATTTCCTTGCTTCTCTTTGGGCTTGTAAGTGGCAGCTTTATTTTCTCTTCGTATGTTTGCACCTACTCTGGACTATGGACCAAGTACTGCTTCCCTTGACTAGGGTCCTTGCACTGTTCGCCACTCTCAGAGTACTTTTTTTTCCTTTTACTTGCACCCCATTCCTCTCACCCCGCATTGTTGCTTTCCCCACCCGACACTCTTCCTGCATTGTTGCTTGCCCCTCCGCTGCCCACCCCTTCTCCCTTTGTTGCTTGCCCCCTCACTCCAGCTAGAAAAAAAGTTACAAAAAGTCCCACCAGTAGGTTTCAAGGTGCTACAAAGATGCAGACAGTGCTGCACTACCTGCTCTAAATGGCCTTTTTGGCAGTGTCTTCATGCGGGGTCTAATGCGGAAAAAAACTACAGCTAAGAGGTAAGTTAATTAAACAAGTGAGTTTTTTTTCCTGAAATGCCTTTTTACGTATTTGTGTTTTTGAGACATTGCAGCCATGCCATGATCCTTCTGGCTTTTGGCAACTTCAAACCACTTTAAGTAGATTGCAGCCTTCCCACCCATTTATGGATGGTGGTTATTATTTATGTCGTTATTGTTGTTTAATTTGAGTTTTGCCCAGCACCCTAAGCCTTTGGCTCATACTTCCTACCCCTACGAAAAAAGATTTAAGCATAAATGTGTATTTTCATTTCATGTTGATTTATGTTTAGTGACAAGGTGTTTTTGTCATTTATTCCTGAAAATGTGTTTTTTTGTGGGTGACGTGAGAGAAGAATCCCATTCCAAGAAAACCAATAGCTTACCTTTGTGGTCAGTTGTGGCAAGATTTCAACATGGTACACAACAGAAGTACAAAGCAAATAGCTCTTGTGTAGGCAAGACCTATTAGCTTTTCCATTGCATTATGCTTTTGTTGTGTATTCTTTCTTCTTGTGTGTGTGGAAGAAAGTTCAAGTCATTCAGAAGTATTTTAATTTGTTGTCTGCCCATCTTGATCCTGTCAAGTGAGATGTTCTGAGAGCTTGAGAGGGCAACCTGGACATGTCTAATGATTATTGTTTTTGCGTGCCTGGCTATGTAATTGTGAGTAACAGGCTGACATCTCCCCTGAAAGGTGGAATAGCCCTGTTAATCCACGGCTCCTCACTTGACAGGAAGGACAGGGTACGCAGAGGAAACTAAGAGCTCGATGGCCAGAAACTAGGCCTCATCAAGCTTCTGGCAGGAAATCTCCCCAAGGCCATGCTCGTCACAGATCATGTGATCACCAGGCGTGGGACCGTGAGGGATTCTGGACCAAGACACAGCGTTTCAGACTTCGAGATTGGATTTTCTTCCTATACAGACCTTTTCCCACAGCCTCACTGCGTGTTATAGATGGGGAACACTTTACAAATGTGTGAGCAGGGCACGCTAGAACAAAGATAGATAAAATATGATGGGCGCATCTTTCCCCTTTGCCTGGGGACTGGCATTCTGGCAAGCAGTGGGTAAGTTTGGGTAAGATTAGGTTATGTTTGACGGTTGTGAAGAACGCCAATGGTGACAGCGGCAGATTAAGGAGCTCCTGACCCACGGGCCCAACCCAATGACATCCTGATGGGCAACCGGCCCCAAAACACACCATTGGCGATGGGAGACTCCCAGGAATAAGGGGGGCCCCCGATTGAGCCGGGACGGGAAGCAGAGTGCACCAAGCAGAGTTGTTGGACCAGATGAAGCAGCACAAAATGGTGGCCGCTACGGCAGAGGCCAGAGTCGAATGAAAGGGCCTAGAGGTGCGGAGGCAGCAGTGAGGGACTCATGACGACTTGACTGCTGTGAGGGCAAGTGCGGGAGGTACGTGGACACTGTGTTGGTGCCAGAGAGTGGCCTCTTCAGAAGCGGTGAACGGCAGGAAGAGGTGAGCAGGCCACGATCAGTAGAGATGGGAGGATCGGGCCGTACTCTAGCAGTAAGGAGGCACTGCCCAGAATTCAACGGGATGGTCGGGCAGCTCTAGAGCCAAAAACTGATGCTGAGCTGACCCGAGGAGACAGAGAATGCCCGGGGAGGCGGAAGCGGTGACACCTTTGGGATCAATGGGGGGTGGGGCACAGGAGGGGCAGGGAGGTGCTCCCCTCCCCAAATTTAGTGACCTTCAGTCCTGGGGCGGCACAGGCAGGGGATCAGTTGGAGAAAGAACAAACTACAACTGAGAGAGGGATCTCCTCCTGCTCCTGGCCATGGCTGCCAGTTGATTGAGGGGCAATGGCAGAGAAGGGCAATATCTAGAGGCTGGTGATGGGGAATGAAACTTACAGGAGGCACCATTGGAGAGAACTAATGGTTGACCTGGGGCCTGAGACTCTGCAGCTTGGACCCTGCAAAGAAGACTTGTGTGAATTGCCTTGGTGTGATAACGAGAGGGTGAGACAAAGACAGAAGGCACGAATCGCATTTAGCCTGGTAAACCTCAGAGACGAAGAAGAACTGCTGAATCATTAGGAGTAAAATTGAAGGGTGAATCGTTCAAGCTCAAGAGCGGCAGCGAGAAAATAAGTCAGTACCCCGCCGGTGGATGAGGAACCAAGGATGGAAGGGACTGCACAGCAGAGTCCCACACTGCAAGAAGTAATTCAAGCCATAACGGCCACGAGGGAGGCGCTAGACACCAAAATAGACACACTGAGGGCAGACCTGAGCCTACTTAGAGATGACCATCGCCGACTGGCAGAGCGAGTTACCACCGCAGAACGAGAGGTAGCGGAATACCCCCAGTGGTGGTGGACCTAACCACTCGACTGAAAACCATGGAAGCAAAAGTGAAGACCTTAGAATAGTGGGCTTGAGGACACAGAAAATAGATCCTGATACAATAAAATCCGACTGGTGGGATTGCCGGAGCGAGTGAAAGGGGATAATTTAATAGATTATTTAGAAAACTTTATCTGAGCTAAGATCCCCTAGGAGAGTTTGTCCCCCTTCTTCGTTCTGGAGCGGGTGCACCAGTGCCAGGTAACCCACCCCAGCCGAGGCCAAACTCCTTTTCTACAAAGATCGAGATTATATCCTAGCTCAGACCCACAGGCAGGGAGACTTGATCACAGACAACAGCAAAGTGAGCATCTCCGATGATTTCTCTCAGGAAATTCGAAAGCAGCGATCGACTTTTAATGATGCTAAAAAGTGGCTGCGACAAATGGGGGTGCAATATGGTATGCTATTCTCGTCTCGTCTCCGAGTGGCAATTGATGGCAAGGTCCTATTCTTCAACTCCCCGCCAGAAGTCTGGTATTGACATCCAACCACAGACAGGACCAAGTGGAACACAGGAAATGCAGCACTCTTTGGGACCTCGGAGAAAGAGGGGGATTAAACTGCAGAGTATCATGACTCCTTCTGGAGAGGAATCCCACAATGAAAGGAGACGAGCAGTGGAGGCAGTGGTTCATATGCAGAGCTCTGACACTGGATCCCTGCTTTCGACATGAGAAACTCATACGGAAGATTCGGAGTTGGACTCAGCCTCAAATAAATCGAGCACTTCTAGTACCCTACTGCCTCATGTTACTCCTAGAACCGCAGCTGATATCATATAATGCCTGACCACACTGCCGACGAAACCTGTATCACACGCTGGGGGCTCCAAGGACACTACTCTGCAATTGCTTGGGGCAGAAATGAGCTGATGAACACAGCTGGGAGATGCATGCATTTGCCTGTCATGAGCTCCTGAGTGGGGCTCTAAACTGTTTGAACATGCATGCTAAGTGGAACAGTCCACGTTATATGGTCAGATATGGCCTGGTTTGGACAGGGGGCTTTGCTCGATTTGTCCTGGGGGGAAGATTTTTGAAAGTTGGGAGGTTGAATTATTGGGGGTTGAAAAGATTGCATCAACACCTGAAATTATACTACAAGCCAGGGTTCCGAAGGCACACAAAAAAAGAAAGAAGGCAGAGATTATGGGCACCTACACTGTCAGCACACCACATGGCCCCGCAAATGAGGTATAAGATAATTTCCTGGAATATAAGAGGTATGCATACTATGTCAAAGAGATATAAAGTATTCTCATATCTGAAAAGGAGAGGAATACATAGAGCGTTTCTCAAGGAGACTCATCTCACTGACCAGGAGGGGAATGCGCGATAACGCAGATGGCTAGGTATATTATACAACCTACTTTGCATTTGCGAGGGGGGGTCCTCATTTGGGTAAGAGCGGGGGTTCTCTTCCAGCACGTGGTGCACATGATAGACCCAGAGGGGAGATTTGCAGCAGTAAGTGGGCGGTTAGAGGACAGAGACCTGGCCCTCATTAACATATAACATATATGCTCCAAACATGGAACAGGGCCCCTTTATTACTAACCTATCAGGGACCTTGGCGTATTACATGACACAGTCCTTACTGTTCGGGGGGACCTTAATTGCGTGACGAACATAGGGATGGACAGATAAGAGAGTCTCTGGCACTGAGATTGGCCCAGACTTTCCTAAATTGGCAGCGGGAGTGGGGTCAAATAGACACTTGGCAAACTACACATCTCCACACAAGGGACTATTCCTATTTTTCCAGTGTGTATAACCTACAAGTGTGGCTGGATATGTTCTTATGTTCCCCGGATGTCCATAGTAGAGTAACAATCACAGAATATTTAGCCCGCATAATCTCAGACCACAATCGGATCCTTATGAATTGTGATTGGCACTGCGCTAGACCTAGGATACCCACGTGGAGACTTAAACCTGAGATGTTAGAAGACATGGGGGGTCAATACGACCTTGGCGGGCGCATCAGCCGCCCGCCAAGATCTGACCGCCATGCGGCCGCACCCCCGCCGCGGCCATTTGGAGATCCCCGCCGGCCCAGCGGGGATCACGGGCGCAACATAGGAGCCTGCTCCAAATGGAGCCGGCGGTGTTGCGGCCGTGCAACGGATGCAGTTGCACCCGTCGCGCTTTTCACTGTCACAGCAGACAGTGAAAAGCCGCATGGGGCCCTTTCAGGGGGGCCCCTGCACTGCCCATGCACTGCCCCACGACTCCCCGTACTGCCAGCCTTTTCCTGGCGGTTCAGACCGCCAGAAAAAGGCTGGCGGTCGGGGACTCGTACTCCCCTGGGCAGCGCTGCAAGCAGTGCTGCCCTGGCGGATTACATCCGCTGGGGCCATTGTGGCAGAAAACCGCCGGCCCCGGCGGTGCGGCCGCAATGGTACCGCCACGGTCAAAATACGCCAGGAGGCACCGCCAGCCTGTTGGCGGTGCTCCCGTCGTTTTGGCCCTGCGGTTGTAATACCGCCAGGGTCATAATAACCCCCTTGGTGTTTAGAGAAGAAATAGGACAGAACATAGCCCAATATTTCTAAACAAATGAAGGCGACGAGCAAACATGCAGAATGGGAAGCATTCAAGATAACGCTGAGGGGCCAATGCCTAGCGAAGGGTATGGGTATGAGTGGGCGCTGCTGAGGGAGGTGCCAACTGCTGAGGACGAGTTGCGCCAGCTTGAATGGCAGGGACAGGAGGGGCCCGATCAACAACAACCACTGTTGGATAAGAGAGAAGAGGTAGTGACTAAAGTAGAGAAACTTTGCTGCTTTGATTACAGGGGGTATATGGCATGCAGTCATGCAGAAAGAGACATGGCAGACACCTTGCTGGCTGGGCTGACAAACCCCACTAAGAGAGGGACTCCAATTCTGGAAGTAGAATCTGATGGGGGCGGGTGAGAATTTAGGCAGAAAGAGATTATTGAATGTTTCCTCCAATATTACACACAACTGAATTGAAGTGCCGGCACCCATGAGGCAACAGCGGTGAGGGAATATTTAGAACCTTAAGACCTACCATGCCTTTCTTGTGAAGAGGCAGAGGAACTTGGGGACGTTATCACACAACAAGAAATTAAAATGGCAATAAAGGACATGGCCAGGGGGAAGACACCAGGGACAGATGGATTCCCTGCAGAATGGTATCTGACCTATGCAGCCCAACTGGCGCCCCGGATGGAGGTCTTGTATATCAAGCCACAAGCAGTAGGATATCTATCAGATACAACCAGAGAAGCACTAGTGGAGCCATTTCTGAAAACGGGAAAATACCCCAGTGACTATGGGGCCTATCAGCCACTATTGATGCTAAATGTTGATTATAAGATTTGCAGTAAAATACTGGCCTCACGCTTGCTCCCTCACATGCCTTGGGTTATACACCCGGATCAGGCTGGGCTTATCCCAGGGTGTAACACGGTCCTCAATATTAGACACCTGCTCTAGATTCTAGAACTAGGAATGACTCACCATGAAGGGGCAGTGATAATGACGGTCGATATAGAAAAGGCGTTTGATAGTCTGGAGTGGGAATATCTATATGAAGTGATGATGCATATGCGCCTGGGGGCCGGCTTCCTGGGCCAAGTTATTATATACGAGTCCAACAGCGCGAGTCCGAACAAACAGAGTGATCTCACAGAGCTATAAGGTGGAGAGGGGGACACAACAGAGATGTCCTTTGTCACCTCTGCTCTTTGCTCTGGCGATGGAGAAACTGGTGGCACATGCTCGCCGGGGAGCTCATTGCAGGGGGCTACCAGTAAGCGAGCACTGACATAGGATAACCTTATATGCTGACGACCTTGTGTTATTTCTAAAAGATACTAGGTGTGAGCTCTGAGGAGCCAGGGACATGTTAAATATGTTCGGACAGATGTCTGGACTAAAGGTAAATTGGCAGAAATGATGGGTGTTCCTATGCGAAGCAAGCAACATCGGAAAATCTAGACCCTCTACAGTGGGCCCCTAGATGTATTTCTTACCTGGGGCTTAAGATTTTCCATGATCGCAAAGTCCTATTAGATGGGAATGCGCTACGAGCCCTAAAATCCAGTATAGACTTCTGGAAGACCCTTCCACTGTCAGTCATAGGCAGAATAGCGCTGCACCACCTTTTGTATTTGTTTAGGGCACTCCCATTATGGATACCTCGGGCGACCTTTAGAGAGCTAGACTCGACAATCATATTGTTTATTTGGGGATCAGCTCGTAGGCGGGTGGCACTGAGCACTTTGCAGGGGCCAGCAGGGGAGGGGAGATTGGCGCCACTGGACTTTGAAGGGTACTATCTGGCGGCCCAGCTCCAGTGGCTGGAGAGCAGGAGAAGGCTGGAAAGGGATGCAGGCCCATTTGTACCTGGGATGACTGAGCTGCGACGAACCCTGTTGAGAGTTAGGCGCATCCCCATATCAGATACTGCGGACTTCAGGTTGATTGGCAAATGTTCAGCGAGATGCCTAAGGAGGGTACATACCAGGACCCCATACTCCCCGGACCTACTGATTACCATGCTGAGCCCTCTCCCGCGTGCCTGAGATTGGAGGGGCCTAACGGATTGGGAGGAGGCGAGGGTTTCTGCACTGGGAGACCTTTTTAAGGACAGGGAGTTACTCTCCTATGAGGACTTCAGTGCAGACTTTGATGTGCCACAAGGGCATTTCCTTTTAAACAGGGCAGTTACAGCAATCATAAGACAACATTGGGGAAATGGCACTGTTGAGCCTCTGTCTGTACAGGACCCTTGGAGAGGACGACCGCCGCCCACTTGAAAAGCTGAAAAATAATTGGGAGGAAGATTTGAGGACTCTGATAACAGAGGAGTTCTGTGAAACCATATTATAGAGAGGGCCAGGGGTGTCTCGTAATGCCCGCTTCAAGACGATTAATTTTTATGCATTACAGAGAGCTTAGTTAACCCCTGAGTGTATTCAGAGATATTTCCAGGTTGTCCCAGATGTGGGGAGAGTGGGCAGGACTATTGTTTATGCTATGGAGCTGTCACCAGTTCTGGCAATACTGGAAGGGGATCACAGAGCTTCTGGCCAATATACTAGATAAAGTATTTCCCTGTAAACCGGGACACTGTCAACTGAGCAGGTTCCCACACACCATGAAAAATAAGGTTGCCAATAGATTCCAAGACTGCTGAGCGTCATGTTTGAGAAAGTTCTCAAGGGCTTGGAGTAGAACTTGCCTGCTATTGGAAGACTCAGGGATATCAAATACTTCAGTTTCCTCTTCCTACAGCACTGGGAACTGTGTTTTATGCTGGTCAAGAAGAAAAACCACTGTGATGCTGTCAACGACGCCGCTGGCCTGCACTGTGACCTGCTGACGCCACACGGAGCTGCACTACCCCACTTTGCACCGCCATCATTGGATGACTTCACCAAGCCACTGCTCGCACCACAACCTGTGGGCCCTGCACTGCGGCATTGCCTGTTCACACCGCAGCCTGGGTATTCCCAGCGACGAAACTCCTGCTGACTCCGGCGCAGCTGCCAGCACTGTGGCCTGTGGACAGCGCTCATGAGGTACACGAAGTACCGTCCCGTCCCACACCGCAGCCATCACCATCAACTCAAGTGTCATCACCAGGCATCCCTGCCTGCACTGTGGCCTGTGGACACCGCTTGTGAGGGTCACGAAGCACCGTCGGCTTGGGCCTACCGATAGCGCTTCAGCAATGACAACGACGCTGCCTGCACCGTGACCTGGTGACACCACAATTCGCACCGCCCTGCTTCACACCACAGGCCTGGTCTCACCGACGCCATGGAACAATGTCACCGAGCTGCTACCTGCACCATGACCTGTGGGCACCGCACCTCGCATTGTCCCGCTTCGCATCGCAGCCTCAATGCCATTCACGCAGCGCTCCTGACTTCATCATCCCGGAGTTCGATATGCAACAAGTGTAACTTCGAGGACCAGACGACTCACGCACCAACTCCGGAACCAACACTGAGACGCCAGTGACGCCGCTCTGTGGAGCTCACTGCGAGGATCACGACACCCTCCGGTCTCCCCGACACAATAGCTGGCCCGCGACCGGCCGGAACTGTTGGTTTTGTTGATCACGACACTGTGATAGCCCAGGTGGAGCTATCAACTTCAAAGAACTGTATCTTTAAGTAAATCTTGAAAAATTCATATCTTTAACACTGTATTTTGGATTTTTATTGTTTTGATGTTGTTTTACACAGATTAATATTGGCTATTTTTCTAAAACTGGTGTGGTGTCCTTTTGTATTGTTTTCACGTATTACTGTGTGTTATTTGCAAATGCTTTGCACATTGCTTCTGAGATAAGCCTGACTGCTTGTGCCAAGCTACTAAGAGGGTGAGCAGGGGTTATCTGAGCGGGTATCTCCCTTATCCTGACTAGAGTGTGGGTCCCTACTTTGACAGTGTTCAAACCGACTGCCAACTAGAGATCCCATTTCTAACATTGGTTGTCAGGGGTGAGGATAGGACTTGCATTTGCACTTGACCTACAGTGATTGGTGTACACTACTACCATTTCGCAGACCACTATGTACCACATACTGTGTTTTCCTTTTTGTTCTCTGGTGTCCTCCTAGAGATATTGAGATAGTTCTGGACTCTGTTTTTTGGTTGTGAGGCCTTTGCAGAATGGAAGTCAACTTCTGGCCCCAGGACTACTACAGGCTGAGAGAGCTAAAGATGTTCTGCAAGGAAAAGGGGCTGGCTGTGAAGAGAAGGTCCCAGAGGTGGGTCTTTGAGACAGCCCTGTTTTAGTATGAGATGAAATACTGGGAAGCAGCCATACCAGATCGTTCTGAGGAGGAGGACTACTCTGATGAGGAGGGCAGTGGCCCTGGAAGGGAACTAGAGAGAGAAGGATGGACCCCAGCTCAGGAGCAGTGGAGGAGAGAGCTGGATGAACAGCTTGAGAGAGCTGAATCTAAGAAAGCCTTAGCCAAGGAAAAAGAATTGTGTGCAGCTCATGAACTCAGCTGGGAAGAGCTGAAGCTGGAAGCCACGGGAGCTGAGTCCAGTTCAGATGGTGGCAGCAAAAATCTTATGTCCAGTGCTGATGAAGTAGTGCACATGCCCAGAGACTTGGTGCCCGACTTGAAGGAGGGGGTTAACACACACTAGGAGGTTCTGGAGTATGAGGTAGCTCCAGAGGTGCACAGGGTCCCTGAGGTGGATTAGAGAACTGGCATAGGGAGTCATATTCCTAATGGTGGGAGGGTCACTCTACTGGCTCTCGGTGAGAGTGACAGGGAGAGGGGTTGCCCTCCGGTAGAAGTCCTTGTTATGGAGTGTGGAGACATCCCAGAATAGTGTGGGTTGAGTGTCAGGGACAGTCAGGTACTGTCTCACCAGTCTCAAGAGGGTGATGTGGGGTACGTTTTCAAGGTTGAGTCACTGGATGTTTGGGTGACAGGTAGTTTGGGTAATTCATGTGAGGGGCTGTGTGATGTAATTGCTTGAGAGCATATGTCCCGTCCTTGTTTTCCAGAGCTACACCAACATCCAGTGGAGTGAGAGTTCTCTGACCCCAGGGAGCTTACACTAGAGGCAGACCTCTGGCTGAGTACCACAGAGTCTGAGGCATTTGGGGGTGCTCCTGAGGAGAGTGGTCTAGGTGTTTCCCAACAAGGTGAGGTGGGAAAGGATTGTAGTGTCCCAGGTAGATCCCAGTGTAGTGGGATGGGTTAGTGATCCCATGTCCAGTCTCAGAGGAGAGGAAATGGGGATGGCCTGAGGCCCAGGGTGCCCGCGATCCAGTCCTAGGTCCTGGAGGATTCCATGAGGGAATGCCAGAAGTGGAGCCTAGCCAATGCGTAGGGCCATCTGCTGAGGGAGACTTCATAGTGTCAGGAGAGCTTGGGGGGGGGGGGTGGCTGTAGACAGCATCCCACCAGTTCTGGTGTCTGGCAGTACCACTCTTAGTGAGGGGGTGCAGATGTCCAGACAGAGAGTTGACAGGGGATTGCGGGCCCAGTGGAGAACCTGGAGGGCCAGGGGTTAGCTCTGAGGTCAGAGCCCCCCAGGAATGACCTTGGTGATACCATTTCTGGGCTGGGGGGGAACCAGGCTCTGCCGGATGGGCATAGGTTAGGGGACCTGCGCCAGCCATACTCTCGTATGGCCCTTAGGGAAGATGGTTTCCTTGTGGGAGGTAGGTGTGCTCCCCTGGACGTCCTGGCTTGCCAGGCAGTGGTCCAGCCGGAGGGTGGTAACTCTGGGTTGGATGGTCAGGTTCAGGGTGTCCCCCCTTGACCTTGAGGGAAGGGCTACTGCTAACAGTGCCCCTACCATGTTGGTTTCTGGGAGCCACTCCTAGTGGAGGGGTGCAGGACCCCAGAAGGAAGGGTAGAGGGAGGGAAGCAGCACCTCTGACCTGGTCCAACCGGAGAGTACAGACCCCTGGTTGGAAGACCAGTTGCAGGTTAACACCCCTGCACTGGTGGGAGAATTGTGCAGGTATCTTATTGAAGCACCCTGACAATTCTGGACTCTGGTGGGGTCACTCATAGTGGGGGCGTTAGGGTGCAGGACCCCAGAAGGTGAGGTAAGGGGAGGGAAGCCTCATCCATGATCTTAGCCCAACCTGAAGGTACAGACCATAGGTTGGAAGACCAGTTGCAGGTTAGCATCCCTGCACTGGTGGAAGAATTGTGCAGGACTACTTCTACAAGCAACCTGACAATTCTGGACTCCGGGATGCAGCTTCTAGAGGGAGGGTACAGAGCCCCAGAGGGTAAGACCAGTGTCAGGCTGTCACCCCTGACCAGGTGGAAGGGAGAGTGCTAAAAGGGTGCCAGGCATCTGGGGATACTGGCCACCACTCCCCATCGTCACACTGGTTGGAGAGCCTTGAAAAGCCTTGGGCCTAGCTCTCATCACTGACAGCGGACACTGTGACTTGCTGTCCTGGTGGACAGAGTTGCCCCTGGGAGGGGGGGGGGACAGAAGTCACACCCCAGGGGTAGAGTGGGCCACTAGTAGGCCTCCTGCACTGATTGTGCCACCCACATAAGTAGCCCCGTAAACATGACTCAGACCTGCCACTGCAGTGTCTGTGTGTGCAGTTTTATATGCAATTTGACCTGGCAAGTAAACCCACTTGCCAGGTCCAAACCTTCCCTTTTGGTGCATGTAAGGCACCCCTAAGGTAGGCCCTAGGTAGTCCCATGGGCAGTGTGCAGCATATTTAAAAGGTAGGACATGTACTGGTGTGTTTTATATGTCCTAACAGTGAAATACTGCCAAATTCAGGTTTCACTGTTGCAAGGCCCATTTCCCTCGTAGGTTAACATGGGGAATGTCTTTAAATAACTTTAGTTTGGGGTCTCTGAGCTCTCAATTTAAAAATAAATCTTTTAGTAAATTTGTTTTTTAGATTGTGAGCTTGAAAATGCCACTATTAGAAAGTAGGCATTTTCCAGCTAAACCATTTTGTGACTTCCTGTTTGTGGATTCCCCGTCTGGGTCAGTTTGACAGTTGGGCTGTTCACATCACTCCTCTAGACAGTGATACAAAGGGAGCTGGGGTGTAGCCTGCATATCCTGGTGAGCCATCTGAGCTAGAGTGGAGGAGGAGTGGTCACTTACACCTGAAAAGACTGTGCTTGCCCTCACACAATGCAGTCTCCAACCCCCTGGTGTGCGTCTGGGGCCTGACCTGGACAAGGAAGGATCTTGCAAACACTTGAGACTTTGCTTTGAAGTTTGCCAACTTCAAAGGCAGCATGGGGTATAAAAAGAAGACCCCAAAACCCAAACTTTTAGAATCTTTCTGGAATCAAGAGAAACCTCTGCCCAGAAGAAGAGCTGGAGGCAGAGTACTGTCCCTTTGCTGTATTGCTTTGCTGGACTGGCCTGCAGTTTGCTGCTTCTGCCTGAAAAGAGTGAAAAGGGTGAACTTTGCTGAGTGTCCTGCTTGAGAAAATTCTCCAAGGGCTTGGGGTAGAGCTTGCCTCCTGTTGGAAGTCTCAGGGATATCAAAGACTTCAGTTTCCTCTTCCTACAGCACTGGGAACTATGTTTTTGTGCTGGTCAAGGAGAATAACCACTGTGACACTGTCAATGACGCCACTGACATGCACCGTGACCTGCTGACACTGCACGGAGCCTCACTGTACCGCTTTGCACCGCAACCCTGGTCTCACCGACGCCATCATCGTATCACTTCACCAAGCTGCTGCTCGCACCGTGACCTGTGGGCCCCGCACTCCGGCATCGCCTGCTCACACCGCAGCCTGGGCATCCCGGACGCCGACGCTCCTGCTGACAGTGGTGCTGCTGCCTGCACCGTGGCCTGTGGACACAGCTCATGAGGTACACAAAGTACCGTCCCGTCCCACACTGCAGCCCTGGTCCACCGACGCCAGCACCATTGACTCCAGTGCCGTCACCAGGCATCCCTGCCTGCACCATGGCCTGTGGACACCGCTCATGAGGGTCACAAAGCTCCGTCCCGTTCCTCACTGCCGGCTCGGGCCTACCGACAGGGCTTCAGCAACGACGACGATGCTGCCTGCACCGTGACCTGGTGACACCACACGTCGCACCGTCCTGCTTCACACCGCAGCCCTGGTCTCACTGACGTGCGGGACACCGTCACCGAGCCGCTACCTGCATTGTGACCTGTGGGCACCGCATGTCGCATCGTCCTCCTTTGCACGGCAGCCCCGATGCCATTCACGCCAGCGCTCATGACTTCATCAGCCCTGAGTTCGATCTGCAAAGAGTGATTTCAAGGGCCCGACGACTCCCGCACCGACTCCGGAACCAACACCGCAATGCTGCTTTCCGGACTTACCTGCGAGGATCACGACGCCATGCAATTCCAAAGGTATTGCTTGCGGGTTCCCCATTACCATAGCTGGCCGGCGGACGGCCTGAACTGTTGGTTTTGTTGATCACGATGCCGTGGTAGCCCCAGGTGGAGCTCTTGACTTCAAAGAACTGTGTTTTTGAGTAAATCTTGAATAATTCATATCTTTAACACTGTATGTTGGATTTTTATCATTTTGGTCTTGTTTTACACAGATAAATATTGGCTATTTCTCTAAAACTGGTGTGGTGTCCTTTTGTAGTGTTTTCTCTCCTTACTGTGTGTTATGTGCAAATGCTTTACACATTGCTTCCGCGATACACCCGGCTGCTCATGCCAAGCTACCAAGGGGGTGAGCAGGAATTATCTGAGCGGGTATCTTCCTTATCGTTACTAGAGAGAGGGTCCCTACTTTGACAGGGTTCAACCGACTGCCAACTAGAGACCCCATTTCTAACAAGGGGGAAGTCCTGCTTAGAGAGGCAAAGTGAGGGATTAGTACATTGGAGGTGGCACATGCCTGGGAGTCTCTATAGTGGCTGAAGTTGGGGTGACCACTACAGAGGAGGATGCATTGACATGAAGAATCAGTTGGGAGCAGTGAAAAGTCACACTGGTACTGTATTGATTGGGACCATGGTGGGCTGACTCCCCTTGCCTCAGGGAGCTTGCAACTGATCAGTCAATGAAAATTGGAAAATAATGTGTCTGCTGGAGACATACCTGGGAGAATATTGGTATTAAGGTCCATTGTAAATGGAATCAAAGGAGGGTGGGTGGTGGGGTTAGATGGGGTTGATTATTTATTGGTAATTGAGATTGAAGGTCGTCAATGGACGCTAGGAGTAACAAATGCTACAAAGTAAGTGGATGTAACAAAACTTAACAACATGTTTCTTGTACAGTTGCTCTTATCTATGTAATATGAAGATGATAATTGAATGAGTCCAGGTGGGCCTTCTGTATTGGTTAAACTTAATAAAACGTTTTGTTGGACTTTTGGCCATACGCATGGTCATCCCTAGTCTTTTTGCCTCCTTCCTCCTGGTTTTTCCGACCTCTCGCTGTTGGCTCTAGGACTCTGAGCACTTTATCACTGCTGACCAGTGCTAAAGTGCAGGTGCTCTCCCATCTAAAGTTGGTATGATTGGCTTATACCTAATTGGCATATTTAATTTACCTATAAGTCCCTTGTACAGTGGTATCTCTATACCCAGGGCCTGTAAATTAAATACTACTAGTGGGCCTGCAGCGCTGCTTGCGCCACCCACTGAAGTAGACTTTCAAACCTGTCTCAGGCCTGCTAGCGCAGGGCCTGTGTGCACAGTTTTCTGCCACAGGGACCTGGCATCTAAATTTACTTGCCAGGCCCAGAACTCCCCTTTTACTACATGTAAGTCACCCCTAAAGTACGCCCTAGCTAGCCCTATGGGCAGGGTGCCATGTATGTAGAAAGGCAGGACATGTGCCATATTGCATGGCCTGTCCTGGTAGTGACAAACAGCCTAACTTGGTGTCTCACTGCTGTGAGTGCTGCCTTCTCATAGGATTGCATTAGAAATGCCCTGCCTTATGTGTAAGGGGTATTGTCTGATTTATGAGGGGTAGCGTAGGCGTGTTTGGTATGGTTGTGATGGGGATAATAAATACTGCTTACTGGTGTGGGTGTATTTTTATTACTATCACAGAAATGCCACTTCTAGAAAGTGCGCATTTACCTGTGCTTATGACTCTGGTGTTTTGCAGCTTGACTCCAATCCACGTCTGGGCAGAGTGACAGTTGGAGCTTTGTGCATACTTTTCAGACAGCCTGTACACAGGGAGGGTGGAGGTGTCACAGAGGTGCATCTGCATACTGAATAGTCTTCCTGGGCTGAGAGAAGGGAGAGGTGGGGCACACCTGCATTTGTAAAGACTGTGCCCTGGCCTCACACAATAGGGTCGTTAACCCCCCACTGATGTTTGGAGCCTGTGCTGAAAGGAGAGAGTGGGCACTCCCAGAACCAGTTGTAACTGGCTGGAACCTCCTCTCCCTATCATTTTAAAACACTGTAAAAACAGGACTATAAGTACAGGGGAATTTTCCCCACAATTTGAACATTCTTGGAACTTGAAACTGGACACAGAACGCTGATGAATGGACTCACCAGGAAATCGCCATGGACTGCTGCTGCTGTGCTGACCTGTGACCTGCCTGGTCACTGGGAGGAACTGCCACCATCTGCAACCCTTGTGCTGGCCTGTAGCTGGGCCCACCAGCCCTGTGCTCCTTCTTGTTTGGTTGTTCCCAGGGGCAGGGTGCTGTGGCCCCTGACCCCTGCAACGATCCTTTAGACCTTTGCACAGAATGCTTCCACCAGGAACCAGGCATTCTTTTAATTGCTGAGGCTGTTGATGTGCCCTCGCGCTTTGAAAGCGCTTTTCTTTGACTAAAGGAAATCACCGCCGCAGCCCGGGCTTTTAATTGTGCCCTCGCGCTTCCTGGAGCGCGTTTCTACTACAGGAGATCACCGCCGCAACCCGGGCTCATAAATGTGCCCTCGCGCTCTCCACAGCGCCTTTTCTTTGCTGGAATCACCGCCGCAGCCCCGCAGAACATTTGCATTCAAGCGCGAGGTTCGCGCTGTCTCTAGTGCCCCCAGGGTGCTTCCAGAAGCTAAGGAAGGAGCTAGCACGCTCCTAGCGTGCTCCCGGGGGACGCGTGCTTTTCAGAGCGACCCCAGGGCACCAGCAGGCCCCACCTTGTGCCGCGACGTCATCCGGAGGTCGAGGGAGAGGAGGACGCCTCTCCCTCGCGCGCAGGAGTCCCGGAGGACTCTCCTGCTATCCCGGGCCGGGCGGCAGCCTCACCAGAGGCTCGCCCTGGCCCCCAGCTCTCTTGTTGGCCCCCTCGCCAGGAGTATTTAATTCAGGGGTCTCCCTTCGAGGAAGGGCCACGGAGGCCCAGCGAGACCCCAGAAGTTAGCGGGTCCCCCGGAGGGGCCCGTGTTTCAATTAGGAGGGGGTGCGAGGTGCCCCCCTCCCCATTAAAGGTTTCCCAGACCTGGGCCCCCCTCGAGAGGGCCGGTGGAGGCCTAGGGGGGCCCCTAGTGTTCACGGTCCCCGGAGGGGCCCATTTTTGTCACAGAGGAGGTGCGTGCCGCCCTCCCCTAACCCCAGGAGACCAGGGAGGCCCCCGTTTTGTGCAGAAGAGCGCCGGGGGCCCCATTATTCGTTTTAGGCACTGGAGAGACCAATATGTTCCTAATGTAAAGTTCTTTCTACAGACTTTGCTATTATGATATATTGCCTACCTGTTCTATGATGCTTTTACATATGTGTGCACATGTTCCTTTTATGGGCATGACTTGCTAATATGTTTCCCTAACTTGCCATAGGTTTTCTAATGTTCCTACTATGGGCGTTTTATGATATTCTTATGACAAGTGTGCTAATGTGATAACGTGTTTCCTGACTACTGCTTATGTTGCAGAATACTGAGTAACCTGTGTGTTATGTGTGACTACTGCTAGTTTGCAGAGTAACTAATGTGTAACGTTCTGACAACTACTAAGGTAACAGGATAGTACTGTTATGTGATGTTGGTCTAATAATTACGTTGTGTACAATACAGTATATTTTCATATAATCTGGTGTTGTGTTTCCTTTGTGGTGGGGATATTGCGTCACATGTGTGTGTGTGTTGTGCAAACGCTTTACACATTGCCTCCGGGTTAAGCCTGACTGCTCGTGCCAAGCTACCAAGGGGGTGAGCAGGGGTTATCTTGGACGTGTAACTCCCTTGCCCTGACTAGAGTGGGTAAGTTCTGCCTGGCTGAGGTGCATACCCTAGCCAACCAGAAACCCCATTTCTAACAAACGTGTTTAAAAAAAAAAAGGTTTGACGGTTGTGTGCCATCACTCTGTGTTTATAAGGGTAATAGTCTGACTCTGCTAGCACCAAAGACAGATCAGACCCATACATATAGGAATATCACACAAGAGAAGTGTTGTGCCCTTGATTTGGGAAAACAACTCACATTAACGTAACATCAAGAAAGGAATTTAATATTTCAGCCAAGAAGCCCAAGGATATTTTTGTCTGTGGAATGGCGTTGCGAAGCAATGTCTGGGCTTAAGGATCCACCACCCAGACCTGGCACGGTGGGGCAATGGGAGGTTGTGTAGAGGCGAGAGATCAGGACTCATGCCTGGAGGTAGCTGGGCCAAGGCCACCACAAATACCAAAGGAAGCTAAGCCAGCATCACAACAAAGACTAACCCCACCCCTCTGCATGCAGGTTCCTAGCAGCTTTCCACATCACATGGCCTGGTGGATTCTGAGCTCACCTGGAGGCATGTGAATGAAGTTTACAGTGCACACCCAATACACAGACTGGCACACAGTTCACAGACAGAATCACAGTTCCTAAGGCACATGGACTGCACCACACAGCGCAGACAATCTTGCTGTGCACATCACCAACTAATTCTAAATTAACAATATACATGGGTTCACATACATAATCACACAGACTCACAACAGAAAGAACTGAAAAACTCACACTATGGAACACATGTATGCGCATTAATGAACACAAATGGACTCGAAAACCAAGCACACAATACAGGGCAAAGACAAACAACAACGCATACTCCTGGTTAACTTTTATCATAATAATTTTTTGAGATCTAACGTTGAGATTTTATAAGCCCTAGAGAAAGCCATTGAGGAAATGGTATGTTGTATGGATATGGATTATATAATTGTGTGGGGTGGGGATTTTAATGTTTCTCTTTGTTCCATAGGAGATGATAAAATCTGTGAAATAATTTATGAAGATGATTGTAATTATCCTCATTTTACTCATAATCCCTGTTAAATAATCGCATGAGGATGCATGACTTAGTACTTACAAGCGGTTTCTCATAGAATTATACTCCCCCTGACATTACCGTCACTGGGAGGGGGCGTGTAGGAGGCTGGCCTGGCTTATAGTGGGTACCTTGTGGTACTTACACCTTGTGCCAGGTCCAGTTATCCCTTATTAGTAGAATAGAGGTGTTCTAGCAGTTTAGGCTGATAGAGGTAGCTATAGCAGAGCAGCTTAGGCTGAACTAGGAGACATGCAAAGCTCCTACTATACTACTTATATCACATAGCACTATATCATAAGAAAACACAATACTTAGAGTTACTAAAAATAAAAGTACTTTATTTTAGTGACAATATACCAAAAGTATCTCAGAGGATATACTCCCTTAGGAGGTAAGTAATATACACAAAATATACACACACAAACCAAAATCAGGTAAGTAACAGTTAGAAAGGTAGTGCAAACAATGTAGAATCACAACAGAATGCAATAGGGAGAATTAGGCCTAGGGGCAACACAAACCATATACTCCAAAAGTGGAATACGAACCACGAATGGACCCCAGGCCTAGTGTAGTGTGTAGAGGGTCACTGGGAGTGTAAGAAAACACTAAGGGTGTCCAAGATACCCCACCCCAAGACCCTGAAAAGTAGGAGTAAAGTTACCCTACTACCCCAGAAAGACAGTAAAGTCGAGATAGGGGATTCTGCAAAGACAACAACTGACTTCAAAACACTGAAGATGGATTCCTGGACCTGAAGATCTGGAAGGGGACCAAGTCCAAGAGTCACGCAAGTGTCCAGGGGGGGCAGGAGCCCACTAAACCCCGGATGAAGGTGCAAAAGGGCTGCCTTTGGGTGGAAGAAGCTGAAGATTCTGCAACAACGGAAGGTGCCAGGAACTTCTCCTTTGGTCAGAAGATGTCCCACGGTGTGCTGGAGGATGCAGAGTTGTTTCCACGCAGAAAGACTGCAAACAAGCCTTGCTAGCTGCAAGAGTCACGGTTGAAGGTTTTGGTTGCTGCCAGGGCCCAGGAAGGACCAGGAGGTCGCCCCTTGGAGGAGGATCCAGAGGGGTTGCTCAGCAACACGGAGTGCCCACGCAGAAGCAGGCAGCACACGCAGAAGCACCTGAACAGGCACTTAGAAGATCTGAGGACGACGGTCGACCCAGAACAACAAAAGAGGGTCTCACGACGTCGGAGTCCAACTCAGCGAGTTGGGCAATGCAGGACGGAGTGCTGGGGACCTGGGCTAGGCTGTGCACGAAGGAATCCTTGCAAGAGTGCACAGAAGCCCTAGCTGCTGCAGTTCACGCAGTACACAGGATTACTGTCTGGCGTGGGGAGGCAAGGACTTACCTCCACCCAGTGGCATAGCGTGGGTTGTCAGCACCCGGGGCAAGGCAAGTAATTTGCGCCCCCTAACCCGTGGATTTTAGCACTCGCAAGTGCGAGCGCGCCCCCCCCCCCCCAGATGTTGCGCCCGGTGCGGCCGGCCCCCCCTGCACCCCCCACGCTACGCCACTGCCTCCACAAAATTTGGACAGAAGGACCTGTGGGGGTCACTTGGATCCAGCTCCTGTGTTCCAGGCACCATGCTCGTCGAGATGAAAGGGGACCCAGAGGACCGGTGAAGCAGAAGTTTGGTGCCTGCGGTAGCAAGGGGAAGACTCCGTCAACCCACGGGACATTTCTTTGGGATTTCCAGTGCAGGGTGAAGGCAGACAGCCCTCAGAGCATGCACCACCAGGAAGCAGTCAAGAAAGCCGGCAGGATTAGGCGCTACAATGTTGCTGGTAGTCTTCTTGCTAATTTGTTGCGGTTATGCAGGCGTCCTGGAGCAGTCAGCGGTCGATCCTTGGCAGAAGTCGAAGAGGGAAGTGCAGAGGAACTCTGGTGAGCTCTTGCATTTGTTATCTAAAGAGAAAACCACAGGAGAGACCCTAAATAGCCCTCATTGGAGGATTGGCTACAGAGAGAGGTAAGCACTTATCAGGAGGGGTTTCTGACCTCAGCTGCTGGAATTGGCCACTCAGAGCTGTCCATTGTGCCCTCACACCTCTGCATCCAAGATAGCAGAGGTCTGGGACACACTAGAGGAGCTCTGGGCACCTCCCCTGGGGAGGTGCAGGTCAGGGGAGTGGTCACTCCTCTTTACTTTGTCCATTTTCGTGCCAGAGCAGGGCTGGGGGGATCCCTGAACTGGTGTAGACTGGCTTATGCAAGGAGGGCACCATCTGTGCCCTTCAAAGCATTTCCAGAGGCTGGGGGAGGCTACTCCTCCCCAGCCCTTCACACCTATTTCCAAAGGGAGAGGGTGTAAATGGACATGTTCGGAGTTACCATTGTGACGCTACATATAGGTATTGACCTATATGTAGTGCACGCGTGTAATGGTGTCCCGCACTCACAAAGTCCGGGGAATTTGCCCTGAACAATGTGGGGGCACCTTGGCTAGTGCCAGGGTGCGCACACACTTAATAACTTTGCACCTAACCTTCACCAGATCTCAGACCTCACAACACATCATACAGACTCCAGTTCATTAAAAACCATACAGTTGGCACAGGTAAAAGCACAATATACAGCTACCACTGACTCACAATAAGGCACAGCTAGACCCATATAACATAGCACAGGTATACTTGCAACACATCATACAGATCTCCAGTTCATTAAAAACAATACAGAGGGGGGCTCACTATACACAGCAAACTCTGAGTCACAATATGCAACTCACATGCGTTAAAACTATTTAGCATAGAGAGACCCAGAAAACACAGTGCAGTTGGACTCATAATACACAGCACAGACACTCTCATAAAATGGCACAGACTAATGATGTGCCGAAAAATTGCAATGCATAACACAGACCAAAAAAACAGACAAACAAACAATAACAGTAAAGGCTGGCCCAGCCACTCAGAATATGCACAGACGCTCAAGCACACAGCACAGGCACACCTTCGCTGTACAGTACAGAGTTAAACAGAGAAGACCCCTATTATACCCACTGCATAGGGACTCACAGCACTTCTATAACAGCACAGATAGGACAAGTGTCTGTCAAAGAAAATCTCAACCAGCATAGATGGGCTAACCACAAGACTGATAGATTCACACCTCATGCAGAACCACACTACAAAAAACAGATGCACTCAATACACAGAGTCGTGCAATATTGCAAAGACTCAACATATAGCAAAAGCAAGAACACAATACATAGCACAGAAAGACACAAATACACAACGACAGACATGCAATGCACAGCACAGATGGCATTATACTTCAGAGCACAAAAAGGCTCACAATACACAATGCTGATGAGCATAGCATGCACAAGCTCACATTACCTATCAGAGATGGACCAACTACACACATCATATCTGGGCTTAGTGCAGAGTCCAGATACTCACTCTACGACTCACACGTAACCCACAATGTGCAGCACAGACTGACAATACATATCAACAACAGACTGCTAATACACTGCAGAACCAGATTTTAATTCACAGTTCAGGTGGGCTAATGATAAAAGCACAGTCTCATTTAGAGTGCACAGACTCACTACATATCAAAAATAGATTTCTAATATCACAAACAATCCGACTTTCAATAAACAGTACAGGTGGGCTAGTGATACAAAGCACAGTCACAAACTTTTAATCCACAGCACCAGTTCCTAACCTGTGGTCCGCAGACCCTAGGGGTCTGTGACACATTCCCAGGGGGTCCAGAAGCCTGGGCCAGCTGGGGCCTCTGACAGAAACACTTGTGTGTTTTTGTATTGATTACTTCCTTTGTGCAGCAGTTTTAAAAGCGCTGCAAAGTTCCCTGTAGATCCAGCATCTTTCGGGCCAAAATATAAGCATCAAGATAACTCTGGCGATTAATGCACCTGCTGGAGAGAGATCAGAGTTTTGTCTAGTGGTAGTTTTGACTCATGTAAGGTAACATATATGGTTAATATGCCTGCTGCAAAGAATGTGTGTCATGCAACAGTATTTTATGCACATTTCACAGTGGGGTCCTGCTTTTATCACAGCCATTCTTTTGTTACTGTGCAGTTCATAATTTACAATCATAATCGAGCACAGTGAGCTATGAACTGCTCTCAAAGAGCTGCATGCAAACTAGAAAGTCATGTTTTTCCACCAGTCTTCCATCATCCTTCTGCTGCTAAAAAATGGTTTGCTTGTGTAGAAATACATTCTTATTATTAAAGTCAATGTTAACCACTGTGTATGTGCTTCTCCAGACAAAGCACGCTTAGAAAATGCCTACTAGTGTGGATGACGTGTGAATCCTACACCTTGTAGTCCCCTGTAGAGTGCTCCAACACCCTATACTGGTATGAGAGGTGCTATGAAACAAATTAATTACATGTGACAGAGAGGCTATGGGGAGATGAGAGGCCTTTATGGTTTTACTTCCTTTCTTCACTACATATTTATGTTAAAAAGCTTTCTCAGATCTTATGTGCCTAACAAATAAAAAGAGAAATCACTTGGGAAATGTAGAATCCGACCTGAGGATTCAGCTTTCCTAAATAATTCTAAACACTGAAAAGTTAGTTGCCAAGATGCAGCGCCAACCGTTCCGTTAAAGTTTTTCAATTTTTGCATATTTTTTCCAATATAAAATAATTAAGTCTTTAGTAATGTGAGTATTGTTTGGTGTGTGTTTGTAGATTTTTTGAATTACTGTTTCAATGTTTGAAATTTAAATTGTACAAATTGCTTAGGGGTCATCGGCTTACAGCAATGATTTAGCGGGAGGTCTTCAGGAGTCAAAAGGTTGGAAACCACTGATCTACAGTACTGGGGGGCAGCGATACAAAGTACAGTCGCAGACTTTCAATAAACAGTACAGGTGGGCTAGCGATACAAAGTACAGTCGCAGACTTTTAATGTATGGTACAGGTTGGCTAATGATAGAAACCACAGACTGATTACCAATGCACAGCACATACTGTAATTATATGACTCAGGCTTCGAAAAATCATAAAAATGTTGCTAGACCTGCAGGTCAAGTAACTTGAATAGTCTACTCGACCCAACTGTAATGTACTTGAGACGTAAACAGGTCTCAAATTGTGTGATCCTAGGCAAGTAGTTTACAGAGTCGCCTTTTTCTTCATTCTCACATATGATTGCACTTTCAAATATGTGAGCTCAGCATTTCTGCAGTCCAAAACTACATCTTTTGTTTGATTAAGTGGCCTAAAGTTTGCTGCAGGTTTCACAAGAATCTAGCCCACATATAGGGGACGCATGAACCATGACTTGCTTTTACTTTACTAATTGCATTGCCATCAGGGCAGGAGGGTTTCTTTAAAAAAATATATTACTAAACCATGATGTTAGCTTACTGTAAATTTCGGAGAAATGTCCAAAAACCTTTCCACTAACTTGCAGAGTTATTCATAAAACTATATAGTGTATTAGTCTGTGAAAATTGAGTTTCAGAGAACATATCCTTTGCACATCAACAATTAAAGTATGCTGATTTATTTACATCCTATTGAAATATATTTTTTTCATCACACAGAAATACAAAACATGGCCTTTCACAGCTACTGATATGTTTTTTGAAATGCGTGTACAGTTGGCTTAGTCATTTAAATGTTGTGTGTTAGGAAAAACCACACTCTAAGCAGCAGATCAGATAGTTCACTTTATAACATCCTGGAACTCTGCAGTCAGAAGGAAAATTACTTTTAAGACAAACTAACTTTTGACCTCTGTCTGTGAACACAGGGCAAACGTGACATACAAGAACAAGATTTAAAGGCATCTTTTATTGCTCCTCCACTTTCTGACTGAACAGAACACCTGTTGTTAGTCAATTTGCCAGCAGGGGCGAGTAAGTCATAAAAATAGCTCAACTTGGTCAAATATGACTTGCCATAGCGAGGGTTCAATTAGATTTTCTGAATCCTGTGACTCATGGTACAGATGTTAGAAGAGCTGACCATCATTGTGTGATTGTAGATCAATCACATACTCACTAGGCATATTACACGTGGCGCTCAAAATCTACTACTCATGGTCGAAGTGTTGCATTGAAAGTCAACTCTCTTGTTTAGACATACTGTGACCACGTCTGGGTGCGGCCTTGGTCTTCTGGGAATGTGATGAAACTAGGTACAACCACTGTTATTCAAGGCAAATGCTACAGTTTCCTTGTTCCAGAATGGAGTACTTAAGCACTCTTATAAATATAGATTGTATTGGATCAAGTACCAATGAATACATCAGAAGCAAGATTAAATAGCATATATCACATGAGAACGACTAGGAGTCACTGGTAAATCTACTGTACAACAATCAAGAAAAGATTCCCAGACAACAGATAATGTGAACAACAATAAAACAGGTGAGCCAAGCACATCAAGAGATGCTTTTTAGAGCTCAAAGAGATATAACGCATCCAGGAGGGGGACAGCAGAGTAAAATTCCAAAGCAATGAGATATTCTACTTACTTTTTGAACATCATTTAAACAACGTTGAGATGTACGTTCTACAAAAGGGAACTCAATTAGTAATCACCATTAAGACCACATATACAAATCAGAATTCAATATCTAAAGATCACTGCAGTACTTGAAACATAACTATTTTTTTTCAAACATGGAGTAACAACCAATTCTGAAAATGGAATATAATTTAGAGGTTGAATGACTGATGAACCACAAAAAAGCGGTAATATACTAGTTCTAAATTACTAGAACAATAAAAGCATTTGGTATTTATGTTAATAAAATGCTTGAAAATGTATGATAATCAAATGTCTTCCAATGTGACACAAAAATTAATACTGTGACCATAAAATCATACATGGAGGGAAATGTTTTGTTATCATGGGTATCAGCTTCCATCAGTAAACAATTTAGGAACATGTAGGAGATGTGCATGTGCAAGGTAATCCAACAAGGAAACATACAGAAATGTTGAGGAAAATATTGAACATGCCTAACAGTAATGCATCATGGAGGGGAGACTAATGTTTCTGACAGAGAAGCACACAAAAGTTCACGGTTTACATTACTGAGCAAAGATGCACAGAAGTGCAGAAAATCCTTCTTGTCATCCCATTACTTTAAGCAAGGAATCAATACCACAACCACTCTTTGTATACATGGATATAGTGTTGTAAGATACAGTGAAGGCTGTACCAACATATATTATGGATACTTCTTACTTTCAAATCATGGGCAGATTTCTGTACCAGACAAGGCAAAGGTTGTTACATATTTGATTACTCCCATACCTCACCAAGGTGTACAGGCCGGGGAGCATTGCTTAATGAAACAGGACATAACAGGTGCACATATTATGTTTCTGATGCAGCTACTTCACTGATTGTTTAATATAACTACCTCTGTGCATTGGGAATATTCATTTTACAAGTGTTGGTGACCTGCTTGAGGTACTTTGTACTTTCACCATATGAAAATACCCTTTTCAAGTATTTCGAAGAATAATATAATTTAAAATCAAGAAACGTAGGGAAGTCTCAAGATATTTCCACTTTATGGACAATTATTTCAACATTTGGGCTGAGAACAGAGAGACAATGAAACATGCTCTAACACAACCAGAAACTAAACCTGAAAGAATTAAATTCAGTGACACCATCTGCTAAAGTATGTCAATGAACTGATGTGAATGGCTCAGGAAAAAATAATCAGTTGGCAACCTCAGTGTATTTTAAACTGACAAACCACAACTTGCTTTTACATGTTGTCATCCTATCACTTTAAAGAAACACTGACCTTATACACAATTGCTGAAGGCAAAATTAAGGATATCGGACCCTGAAGAATCAGAGTAATGACAATAATTGATACGTAAGAGGTTCTCAGAACACAGCTATTCTGAGGCGGCCATTCATAAAGATAAACAGCAGGTGGAATGTGCAGTTCCAATGGCAACAACAGCCATCTAAGTGTAGATGAGGAAGCATCTACGGCCAATCAGTCGGAAACCAAGTAGGCAGATCCATATATACTTCCCCTCCAGCTGCACCACCCGATATGTGGCACACAATCAGTGGCCTCCTGACAGCTTCTCTGCCCCTTCACCAGTATCTATATTATGAAACAGGTCCTTCATTTGCACGGAGTCATGCCCCCATGCAAATCAGGGCACGCCTCCTTCAGATCACATCAGGGCACATTTAGCTTCAATGCAATCCACATTAAAGAAGTGACTGCTCAATCATCTGCAGCCCCTTCTGTAATACCAAAGTGCACAGTGGGAGCAAAAGCAGGCACAAATGCCCCTTGCCCCCCACAGATACCTTAAATAATAAGGGCCAAGGAAGTATTTTTCCTTGAGTAATGGATCTTATTGATTGCTAGCAGTAATCGTCAACAGACGACCCAAGGAGACTCCCACCTGCTTTCCCACCCAAGAAGCTAAGTCACATAAAGAAGAGATGAAGAAGGTTCTAGAACTATCTATTTATATATTTCGTGTATTTATGCACTTTTTTGGAAATGGAGGAATGTAAACTCCTTTTAAAAAATTGCAAAGCAGAGTGGTACAAAACAGGGAGTGGCACACAGAGGTGTTGAAAGTGAACTCCATCTTCTGGAGGCACTGCAGGAGAAGGCTTGCATTCATATAATGCTCCTCATTGGATGTAGGAGGCTCAAAGATGAGGGATTCTGCATTTTTCAACCCCTGGTGCCTGTCATAGTTTTTGAAGGAATGCAGAGCATCTTAAACTGTGCTCTTTCTTCAATGGTAAACCATGTAAGGACAGGAATAACGAGTCTGGGGAGAAGATGGGCTCTTCAGTAGTTTTCAGTTCTGGCACACTATATAACACATTGACCCGCCCCATCTGCATGGGACATGTTTGTGATGTGCCAAGGCAAAGACCGGGCCTATCTACACCCATCAGCTTTTGACAGAGGCTGGGCCAGGCCACCCCTCTTTCTCCTTTGTTGTTTATTATTCCATTGTGAGGGAAACACAAAACCACAGGTAACTGAGGTATCCTGTCTCGTGGGTCAACTATTGACAATTTATTTAGTACATGTTGTTGGAATAATTAGTAAGGAAAAAGAGTTCACTGAAAGGAGACTTTCATGAAGTTTACTGTTACACGTAAGAACAGTAGCCAAAGGGACCCAAACTTTTAAGGTAAAGCATGAATACTGTCAGTGAAATATTGTCTTCCTCTTCTTTTGGGCCTTTATTGCTGTAAGAAAAGTGTCATAGGTTTGACATTATGATAATGGAACACTTGATTCCTAGTAATAATCTGTGCAATGTAAAGTACACTGGGACAATTTAATAGATCAAGTGTGCCCAATTGCAACCTATAGGGCTGAAACACAGGACTGTGCCAATGTTTTGCCCCTGCAACACGAGGAGAATCATTTTTGTCACTGTCTCCTCTTTTCGCCCTCTAGTAACTCTTATTTTTGCTTGCCTTGAAGAATTGGACCAACTACATTTGAGACCTTGTTCATTTGCTAGTCCATTTTCCCAAATCCTCATCCTTCTTTTAATCTTCTTGTTATTAGGGACTTCCTAAACTGTGATAAGGGGCTAATTATTCCAAGGTTGATTTACGTTAAGCAATCCTTTGCGGCTTTAGGAAGGTCGGCTCTCTGGATAATGCAAGATCAATCTGTCCACCACACAAAATTAGGTTAAAGCATAGCTTTATTGATCACAGACAACATGATAGGGGAGATCTAACCAAACCAATGATACATCAATATGTTGCCCTGTAGACCACTTTTGGCAAAGAAATATAATGTACACCACCGGCCATTGGGCGAAGACATTGTTATTTCATTTTGCTGTGTTTTCCCCTGATATATCAGGAACAAAATAACATGGACAATTGTGTTTGTGATAATCTGTCCAAATAGACTTTCTAAGCATTACGAAAAACACACCAAGAGATTCTTAAGTCCTCTGTTTAACTGTAAGAACTTCAAACAATGTAGACCTACATTACACTTCTTGCAGTTGTTACAGGATGAAAAGGTCTGTTTTATTGTTGGGTCTTATCATAATCGATTGTACGTTGATGTAATGCCTTGCCCCTTTAATGATTTTCTGCTGAGTTATATTTTCATGGTTATTTCAATATAATCAAACAACATTTTCATTGATTTATTGGTTGGTTGGTTGACAGTGTAGAGCTACCTATTTTACCTGGTTAGTTTTGGTTTAAAAAATAGGGGGTGAACAAGCTAAGCAGTATCAATTTAATGCTCAATCATTCTTTCAAGATCTTCATCAGAGAGAAATGACTGAGTGTATCATAATCAGCTAATAGGTCTACAAGTAAGCAAGAGATTACCTCAGTCAAAAAAGCAGAGTACATGGTGTAGGAGGCTAGCCCAGTGTGTGGCGGACACCTATGGTGTTAACCCTTATACTGGATCCAGTTAACCCTTATTAGATAGTGTTACAATGTCTAGATAGCCAGAACTCTTTAGTGGCAGCTGTGGTGAGCAGTCAATACTTAGCTAGGAGGAGTGTGAAGCACTTGCAATACCACAGTAGGCATACAGTAACATATCACACATGAAAGGAACCACATAGTGTTGCAAAAATAAAGGTACTTTATTACAGGAACACCAAACTAGATTACTATAGGTAACCGCACACAAAATATGTACAGGCACGTATTGGGAAATAGTATAAAAAAGCAAGGACCCTATAGAGGGGCCAAGCCATATACTAAAAAAGTGGAATGCGAGAATGGGTCTCCCACTAGAGGATATGGAGTAGTTAGCCATGGGCTGGGAGAGAGTGGAACCCCAAGAGGTAAGTATCTAGAAGATTCCTAGCGACCATTAAAGGAAAGGTAAGTTACCTGGTCGTCCCATAGGTTAATAAGGGGACTCGTAAATAGAATACTGCAAAAGCAGGACAAGGTCAGTGGAACCCAACAGTGGATTCTGGATGAGGAAGATCTGAAAGCGAAGGGAATGGAGTCCAGTAGACGCAGGAGTGTCTAGGTGGGGCAGGAGGCAATGCCCACCCTTCTGTGGATGAAGATCTGGGTCGATGGTGATGGAGGAAGTCCAGCTGTGGGGCCCAGGAGCTGCAGAGGAGTCCCTGAAGTCACCCAGGAGCTGTCCCTCATTGGTCGCCAGATTGCAGCAGGGTCAGTGGTCAGGAGGACCACCAATAAGCACAAGCAAATGCAACTGGAGCTATTGGAGATTTGCAGAGCTGAAGAGAATCAGCAAGGTCCTGGGGACTCGACCCTTGGAGAGGAGCCTGGGCTGTCCCTGAGAAGACAGGAGAGCCAAGAGAAGCAGTTGGAGCCCCCACGAGCAACCCACTGGCAGCAGGCACAGTAAGTCGCAATGAAGCAGAGTCAGCACACCTGAAGAGGAGTCCCACGTTGCTGGAGAGGCAGAGGTAGAGTGCTGGGGCTACTTGGGACCTGAAGATTTCTCAGAGCAGGAGTCAACAAGCCTTAGTTGCTGCAACCGTCGAGGTGCACAGGGGTTCTCTCTTGGAGGAAGAAGCAAGGGCTCACTGTCTCTCAAGTTCGACAGAAGGCAGAGAGGACCCCTCATAACCATGACCTGTACTAGAGAATCTTCGCAAGTCTAGTGGACAGCAGATAACAGCAGCCGGATGTCGTTGCCTCAGGTGCCTGTGGATGTGCCTCACTTCACTCCAAGGGAGATCCTGTCTTTCTTCTTTGGTGCAGCCACGGAAATGTTGCAGTTTGCTGACAGGAGCTGCAGAAACAATGTTGCAAGGAGAGGTCATCTCAGGCATTGCAGTCTTGTTTGTTTCCCGTGAAGTCCAGCAGCGGTTCTGATGGCCAGCAGCAGAGGATGTACTTGCAGAGAGGTCCTTTTGGAGTCTTGCACTCCGAATCTGGGGACCCACCCTCAGTCGCGGCTCACACCCCACAAAAGGGGTGGGATAGCGGGGGGGCGCGGAGGGGAGGGTTTGGTGGCAATAAAAATTAAATTTAAAAAAACCAATAAATAAACACTTACCTCCTCCACCGCGTGCTCCTCCTCTTCTCTGTCGCTGCAGGCAGGCACAGAATCCCAGCATGCCCTGCAGCCAATCCTGATGCAGCTCAGAGCAGTGTAAGGATTGTCTGGGAGTGCTAGACTCCCTTCAACCCGGCAACTGATTTGATGGGCTGGAGAGAGCTTACTGCGCATGTGTGTTTGGCCAGCCCGAGACGGACAGCCAAACACACATGTGCTCTGAGGGGGAGTGCTGAGCACTCCCCCGCACTCCTCATCACCCCAATGGCCCTGCCCCTTTATAAGGAAACAATAATAAACACTGCTTGTGGGGCTGAGGGCGATGCTCCTCTGCCCTAATAGAGGAGCCACCCCTGCCCACCAGCAGGGGAATCTCTAAATAGCCCAAAAAGGGGCTTGGTCACTCTCTGTGGTGAACACCTATCAGAGGGGGTCACTGACGTTAGCTGCTTAATCTGACCAGTCAGATGCTTCCAAGGGCCTCTGCACATGCTGTTTCCAAGTTGGCAGAATCAAGTGGCTACCTGGGGGAGCTCTGGGCACCACCCCTGGGTGTTGATGGAAAGGAGAGTGGTCATTCCCCTTTCCTTTGTGCAGTTTTGGGCCAGAACGGGGACCGTGGGTCTCTGAACTAGTTCAAACCGGATTATACAAGAAGGGCACCAAATGTGCCCCTCCTGGCAGTCTGGTGGCGTGGGGAGGCTATCCCTTCCTAGCCCAGTAACACCTATTTTCTAAGGGCGAGGGTGTTGCATCCTCCCATAGGAAATCCCTTGTTCTACCTTCCACTGCTTGAGCTGGTCAAGAGGCAGGAGTGCAGAATCCTGTCTGAGGGGCTGTAGCAGTGTGGGCTGCCCACAGAACCTGGAAGACTTGTAGGAGCAGTACTAGGGGATGGTCTAAGGAGCCCCCAAAGTGCATGAAATAATGTCACCAATACTGGCATCAGTATTGGGGTATGATTGCAACATGTTTGATACCAAACATGCTTAGGTTCCGAGTTACCATTATGTTGCTGGGCCAGTACATAGCTAAAATGGGATGTATATTCCATCTGCCATATTACTATTTCCTTAGGATATAATGGAATCGCAGTACGGTGAATGGGATATCCATCAAGTTTGTGTCTGAGTAACCCCATCCACCAACCTCTAAATCAGGCCCTAAATAACTTTCAACGAGTGCTCAAACTTTCCCATCATCAAGTGAGGATTTCACTCTTGGGGGACAAGAGTAACGGTTGTCCCTAGTCAACCTAGCCCACTGATGACTGCCAAATGAACTGCCTGTCTGTGAAGGACAATCTGTGGGAGTCGAGTTTGTCATTGATAATCAACATTAGATTAGTTGCCTGTCTTAGGAAATCGATTTTCCTAATATGGCTTAATCAGAACATATTTGGATGGAAGGATGTTGGGTCCAGTAATTTAGAGCTGGTTAGGATTTTGGTGGTGACTTTCTTGGTGAGAGAAGGTATTTCTGTGAGATTCAAGTTTGATCTGTTCAGTAGCAGATGGGCCCTTCTATGCCTGGATCGACAAAAACTCACCAGAAGTGCCCCTTCCAGCAAACAAACAATGGCACCAACAATTCAGACACCCTAGCACCATGGCTACCAAAATGGTGCCAGCACAGGTGGAAAGGACAGGAGTGCACCACACTGCATAAATACAGTGCATTCCTAAACCATTCACTTTGGCATAGGGCAGCACAGCAGAGCTAAGTCCATAAAGAGGACTACGGGCCAGATTTACGAAAAAGCAGTGCAGTGTAGTGCAACAAGTCATTTTTCTGCGCTGCACTGCGTCACTTGGAAAGGGCAGGAATGTGTCATATTTAAGGTTGGTAAATCTAGGGATGCATCAAAATGTATGGGTGTTGCATGGGAACACCCACCGCAACAGACATGGAACGCCTCCCTTGCGCAGAGTAAGGGAACACAGCAATTTGCGCTGCCTTGCCTTACTCCATACCTATGAGGCCACTCAAAGCCATGCGATGTGACTTGCATGGCCTCATAGATATGGTTGCAAGGAATGCGCCGCCGTTGCATCACAAAAAAGTCTATGTTTTTTAGAACACTTGAATGACCCCAGCACCCACCACCCAGCTGTGTAGGTTATGGAGACCGGACAAATGGGACAGCGGCACCATTATTGTCATCCAAACACGTGTCAATGCAGGGCATTCCCAGAACATGTATTGCAGACCTGTACTTGTACACCTGCATCACGAGCCGGAGGCACCTGCTACCGGGAAGAATTCATTGATCTTTGCTGGGGTTAGGTATACTCTACGCAGGATGTAGAACCTAACAAGCTTGAACCTAAGGTTTCTAGTCTGTAGTGGGGAGAGCTAGAATGTGTTCCCATTTAGCAGCGTTAAATTCTCTACCCATTTATTGTGCAGTACCTTTAGAGGAAACCGCGTTTGTGTGTGGGGAGTGCTTCTATTGCTCATCTGTCTAGGTGACACCAGATGCACCTGGGATATGGGCTATATTCTTTGTAGTACCTCATGCAGTGTGGGTTCGCCCATGGTGATGCACCAGCTTTCAGTAATAATCCACGTTCCACAATGCAGTAGCAGGTGTTGTGCTTTACACAGTACGTGAGCAGCCGAGAGCATTGTTGTGATTTCCATTCCTTGTGGGCAGTATTTATAATAGTGTTGACTATGCAGTGTGCTTAATGTACGAGGTAATGTATTTACAGAAACAGGACATTTATCATTGGTAGCCAACAGACAGGGATGTTCTTACTGGCAGCAGCATTTTCTCATTCTGTAATGGGCTGTATTTAATTCTGGCAATATTCCTGCCACCCCATATATAGAGAAGCCTCTGGTGTCCAGAGACCTGATAAATACTCCCTCATGCACTAGAGTCATGTGTGTGTCTGTGCACAGGCAACGCAAGTTTTGGGGTGCAGATTTCAAGCAAGAGCCATTGTATCTGGTGAGTTCAGAGTGAGACAGCCAGATGCCACCTTATATCAGGGTTGCCAATTTCCTACCCTGGCCTTTCCTTCAGCATCTTATTTCTTTGACTCCCCGATGGGCATGGGGCAAGATGTTTCTCTGATCAACTGGGCAGAGACATTCGTAGCACCTCCTTTGTCCTAGGCCTGTGTTGCTCCCAAGGGTTTTCCTGAGGTACAAGTCACAATTCTCTCTATAATAAATAGTTCAACTTCCCTCTCCAGAGTAACTCCTAAGACCACTTCTCCTACAGAGGGCTGAGTGGATATCTCTGATGGTGGGCTAAAGCCATTTGATCAGGGAGGATGGTCAGTATCCTACATCTGTCCTACATATTTTTGGTTTGTGTGATTAGCAGAGGTATTACGGTCTGGTTTAGAAGCCCTCTAATTACTGAAGGAAGTGCTAAATCCAGATGAGAATCTGCTGATGGAATTCCACTATCTTCCCCTGGCACACTTGGGATGAACATTTGAAGCACTCAATTGAGTGCCTGCAGCATTTGCAAAGCCTTCACAAAATCTTCAGAGCGATCTCTATACAAAAACAGGTGTTAACGAGACCCTTGACAAGGCAGTACTCAAGCGCTCCATGTTGAAGAGGCCAAGAACACAGCAAACATCTTAAAGAGTGCAAATGGATACATGCACACGTACTTGTTGCAAATGGAGCACGCAGAAAAAGCAGGAGAAAACCAGGCCTAGCAAGCCCTCCCACTGGAATATGGCTTACGGAATTTTACATAAAGGAACATAGGTGGGGATTATTTTTGCAGGTGGGGATTTTAATACTTGTAGCTTCCCAACTGAGCTCAATCTTTATTATTCTATTGGTTCTCTATAAGCTTTAGACATAACCAAGAGTCAGCCATGGAGTATTTGTCTTTAGTGTTGCATCTGAAAGTATGCTTGTGGAATTACCTTCATGGGTGCTAAATGGATTAACTCCAATGGGACACTGAGTACTCTGTCAAAAGATGTCACATTGTCTCTTACTGCATGGGAACGGGAGTCCTCCACGGGAGGTAGTCTAGCAGCATTATCCGATCCAAGCATGTACAAGCACTTGCATGGGTGAAAGAGGATTTGAAAAGCCTGATTCACAGTGAAGGAATCCCAGTCTTTACAGAAAAACCTATCCAAGGAACACACAGCGTTAGGGTCTCATTCTGAGTTTGGCAGTCCGTGGACCGCCATGGTAGCGGTGGTGGTCTGACCGCTCAACTCTGGCAGTCGGACCGCCTGATTACGAGTTTGGCAGTTGGACCACCAGATGCCTGCCTGTGGACCAGTGGCACCACCATAGTCATTGCGGTGGGACCGCGGCAGCCAATGTTGGAGATCCCAGTATTGGGAGTGCAATGCACATTACGACCTGCAGGACCGCTATGCTTTCAATGGCTAATCCACTGCCATGGGAAGCTTGGCGGTCAGGCAGGTAAGGGGCCCAAAACAGGGGGCCCAAGGGGGTATGGCCCCATGGTGGGTAAGGAAGGGGCCCATGTGGTCCCCCAGAAACTTTTGGGTTCGGGGGTACACTGTGTCCCTTGCATGACATGGTGCATGGGCACAGTTGTGCTGACAGGTAGGGATGCATAACCTGCAGTAGCTCTATTATTGTGCCCCCTGCCTCCCCTGTCAGTCACATCAGCCCCGTGGGAAACTCGTAATCCGTCAGTCTGGGGACCGTCAGCCTGGTGCCGTACGAAAGGCTGCCACCATGAAAGTCCGGGTGTCCAACCACCAAACTCGTAATGAGGCCCTTCGTCTTTTTAAGGTAAAACTTAAAATCTCCAGAAAATGCAGAGTCCAGTCTGCATCTGATGAATAGTTCAGGAAACCATGAGGAAGCACAGCTCATCTGTGTGAAACTTCAATTGAACTTTAGAAAGAAACGAAGGGCAGGTATGTGGGCATGAAGGAACTATTCCTTTGAAAAACTGTAGAGGCTGGAACACAAAGATAATTTGCAACCAAATGCCACTTAGTAAAGAAGTGTCAGCCATCAGAAACTCTTTCATCGAAGTCACTATACACCAAGGTCCAAAACAGCATTTGTGCCAAAACTGTAAGAAAGACTACATGGTCCACTTTGATTTAAGGCCTCCCACCAGAAAAAACAGGTGAAGCAAACGCCAAAACTGATGCTTCAACACAGGAAGTGGCAGAGAAAAATAAAATAATTCAGAAACCCTACAGCTATGATTGCAGCTAAATAGGAGCTGTAGAATTTCATTTGTATTAAAGAGATAGCCAGGTCGTAAACATAAAAGAGCATTAACTACATTATAGAAAGAGGATCAACATTCTTGATCAACTCCTACAGGCATAACATCAGCCACTTGCACTTACACTTGGCCTGGTAGGCCTAGTTCAGGTGTCTTGCAGAATATCTAGATTGGCATTCAATATGTCCAGTTGGCCAAAGGTCATCAATAATGTCTCACCTGTATGGTAAAGGACAAGGGTGGAGAAATAAAACATTGTTTTTGGACAACAGAAAGTCCAATCTTGGTGCAGAAAAAGAGAGTGGACGGTCATATATAGTAGGTGTAAAATACAATTGATTTGGCCAGTAGGAAAAACTACCTACTAAGATGGCTGGTACTCACTAGGACAGTATGATCAATCCCATGTCAAACTAATGTGCCTCATTAATATGAATGTCAATGGTACGGAGCTTTACATCCCCCCGCCAGCAGCAGGGGCTGCAACATGAAAAATAAAATGATAACAGTGTTTATTATCGTTTTTATTTTTCAGGGGGCGGGGCAACGGGCGATAACAGGGACGGAGGGTGTGCACAGCACTCCCCTCAGTGTGCATGCATGTTTGGCCAGCTGTCTCGGGCCAGCCAAACACACATGTGCCCTGGCCTCTGTCTAACTCGGCACTGTGTTGCCGGGTTGGAGAGAGCAGGCAGATGCTCCCACTCTGCCTCGGAACACCAAGCCAGGGCGCTTCGGTCAAACCTAATGCTGCTCTCATGAGCAGCATTAGGGTTCGTTGCAGGGCAGGCTGGTAGCCTGTGCCAGCAGCGATTGGCACGGGAGCCAGAAAAGCAGCAAGGCAGCGACAGAGGTAAGTTTATTTCTTTTTTATCTATGTTGTTGTGCCCCCGCCCCACTGCTTTGCCCCTAAAAGATCCGCCCCTGCTTCTGACCAAGGATGCAGACAAACTGAAGCAAAATTGTTTAGGTATGGTGATTACTGGATGCCAAACAAGCACTAGTGCTATTGATTCAGTGATGGGCTCCATTTGATCTTGAAAATGTTGAGTGGTGATACTTGTAAGCAAAACTCTTCTACACATGTTACTCAATACATCGACTGATGCGTCAGGCAAGCACAGCTTTATGAAATTCAAGACTGCAGGTGGCCCTGATGTTCAGCTCTGTATATGCTCCCGATTCCAGCAAGAGCAGGTGTTTTGCAGAGATGCCCTTACTTCCCATTGAACTCAACAAGTCTATGACCATAATTAGAGTGACTGGAACTTGGCAATTGACCCAGTCCTGGATAGGTCTGAGGCATTGCATATATGTGAAATGGCATGCAAGGGCCTATTACAAGATATCATGATCACAATTTGGTAGGCATATGGAGTGTTATCAATCCATCAAATAACAAGCATTGGAAAAGCCAATAGGTCTCGCCTATGCGAGAGCTATTGGCTTTGCCAATGTGTTTTAGCCATGTTGTTCACTAGCATGGCTGCTGTTCAGAATGGCTAAACGTTAGTGCATAGAGGAGAGTGGTGCAGAGTGTCATAGAATGGAATGGCGGAGAGTGGAGTAGAGTGTTGTAGAGTAGAGTGGTAGAGAGTATTGTGTATTGGAGTGGCATAGCATGGAGTCACAGAGTTGATTACACTGGCGTGGCATAAAGTAGATTGGACTGGCGCAGAGTGCATTGGCATAGAGTGCTACAGAGTATAGTAGCGTAGAGTGCAGTGGCATTGAATTCAGAGGCGTACAATGCAATTGCGTACAATTCAGTGGCATAGATTAGAGTGGTGCATAGTAGAGTGGGGTGGCAGAGAGAGGAGTGGTGCAGAGTGCAGTGGCGTAGAGGGACATAGAGAGGTTCAGAGGGCAGTGGCTCAGACTAGAGTCAAGTAGCATAGAGTGCAGTTGCTAGAGTGGTGTAGAGTAGAATAGCATAGAGTGATGCAGAGTATAGTGTCATATAGTGAAGTGGTGTAGAGTGGAGTAGTGCAGAGTGTAGTGGCATGGAGTGGTGTAAAGTGCAGTGATGCAGAGAAGAGTGCAGTGTAGAGGTGGGTGGCGTAAAGTGGAGAGTTCATGGTGTGGTTTCACACTGCCATTACAGACAACACATTTTCAATTGAAATAACCATTACATTTGCACAGGCATACAGTTTTATAATAAAACTATACAGTCCACAGACAAAAATGTGTGTGAATTGCATCACTGTGTTTAACGATTCGTTTGGATCATATTAAAGTATTTGTTTCCAACACACTTCATAAATAACTAAAAATGTGCTTCATTTGTGCGTTCATAATTCTGATATTTTCTGAAATACTCACACAGTTTAAATACATATTGTTGTGCGCTAGAAAAAAACCTCTTTCCCACCCCCAGCATTCAGCAAGATTGCCACATAAATCCTCTCACGTTGAAGTCTGAGAAGGAAAAGTAAACAAGCGCACTTGGAAAAGGGCACCTGACATTTGGCCCCGGTCTTTGAAAGCACAGGAAATGTGACAAGAAAGGAACAAGATTTAAAGGCCTGTTTACAGATCACAAGTTCGTGGAAGGATAAAAAACATGGTTTGGGTAACAGGAGGGATGAATTGAACCTGGAGAGCCTAAAGCAAATAAAGTCAGCAAATAGAAAGCCAGAAAGTGTGAGTTCTTAACCACAAAGCCAGTGGTAATCAACGGGTGGAATGCATTCCTAGGTCTCCTAAGATGTCTTTAGCAGACCAGAGAGAAAAGCACACTTTACTATCAGTGGTCCATGGTACATCCTCCCAGTTAGGCTACTTCTTACTGCAGGGACATTCTTTCTTTGTGGGTCATTCACCAGTCCAATTGGACATTGTTCTGAGGCACGTGGCACCACCCTCAAAATAGTGGAGGATGTAGGTGTCTAAATATAGACTCCCTGAGGAGAAACAACTTCTGAATGCTCATGTTCGCACTCAGAGGGCTCAGAATGAGCATTTGGTTTCCGCAAACTAGGCATTCAGGGTAGTGAGCAAGGCAGCCAGAGGAGTCTTCTAATGCATGATTTGGCCCTGGCAAAGAGGAAATCCTTTGTGGAACACCTCGAGCTGAAACATATTATAGCTTCCCTGTCATTTGACTGTGAAGCCAGACCCACCCATTCCCTCATACGCTCCTTGGAGGCAGAGACGTTTGTTCTTAATGCCCCTTATACCACTGCAGCAGAGAAAGCCTTGAAAAGGCTCAAACAGAGATACTATGTGGCATATTCACAAACTGTATTTTGTAGTATGTTTATTAGTACTACAATAGTACTGTTCACATGCTATAAAGTGCTATTTTCTAACTCACATGCGTACATCTATCCCTCCCTCTAATCTTTTCTGTGCTGAGATTTCCACCCTGACTGCTGCAATTTCCTCACATGTATGCCGGTGTTTTAGTGGTAAATGTGTGAGGGTTGGGGGAGTGACTGGAAAATGAGAAATACTACTAAATGGGAAGGACTTAGGGAGCAGTAGGGAAGGAGGGGCTAGAGAGGGGTTTAAGGAGGGACATGCACTGATTCACAAAAGAGTAATCCTATTTCGTTTTCACAAATTGCAATTCTAAAGTTATTACTGTTAAAAGGGACCAAAAAGAATCGTAAAAGTATTCCAGCTCAGACCTGGAGTCAGCCCAGCACCAGATATGGCCACCCACAGGTACTGCAATATCCTCCCCTAGAAAATGATGGCGCAGTGGACTTAAAATGGCACTCAATAGGAAATAATGTTAAAATTAAATAATTATTTTGACTTTTTAAAAATATATTAATTCAATGATTTAAAATATATATGAATACAAATTTATATTTTTTATAAAAATGTTAATATTTTTCATTTAAAAATAAATGTATCTTGTTTCTAATAAATTCATATAAATTAACTCTAGGGGGCGTGGCCAGTGGGGAAGCATGGGGGACCCTATCTAAAGCAGCTCTGCTAAACCACCCCATTATCTGCCACATATACATGGTGCAAAGATGGACTGCTGCTGAAGAACAATCCCCTGTCGTTCTGAGATGGCGGGGGACCACCTGGTGGCTCCAGCGACCAAGAGAAACCACGGGGACCTAACTGGCTCTTACCTGCAGCCGTACAGATCTGAGCCCACAGGGGCGCCCTGCGATGCCTCCGTTAAGACCTGCACTGCGGGAGTGGCATCCCGAACTTCCAAATAGGAATCCAGCGGAAGAGGACAGTGCAGTGCTGCCACAGCTGAAGACGCCCCACCCGCCGGAGAGTTGAAGAAAATCGCTGCATAGGCCCGTAGTGAGGCATCGGAAACTTGGGGCCTAAGACCGAAGGACTGCCTAGCTCACGAGGTGTGTGGCGTAGCAGGAAGATAGGGGAGATAGCCGAGGTGTGAGCAGCGGCTGGTGGCACAAGGCAGATCGAGGAGGCACTGCGGCAAAGTGTAGGCCCTGACTACAGAGGGCAGGGTAGGCACTGAAAACCTGCCAGTTAACCCTCGTGTACAGAACACAGGCGATGGCTCCAGGAAGAGACCCAGGGTGTCAGGCATATGAGCAATTCAGACACTAAGGTCAAAGCGCTAGAAAGCTAGAAGCACATCGCTAAAGCCAAGGCAGACAGTGGAGGAAGTGCAGCCACAGTCACTGCAATATAAGCCGACTAGACACTGAACGACCTAAGTGACATGCTAGGATGTTGCCTCCCTGAACTGTAGGAGCAACCCCTGAGGTGGATTCCGTGCAGGTGAGAGAGGGGGTATTGGAGTGGACTGGATCCTGCTACCTCTCAGGGAGAGACGGCCCTCAGGCATTAATAATGAGAGGCGGAGGGACTAGGTCAGTTGGCTCAAGAGACTGAGCTGGAGACCCCTTCAGAGCGGTACAGCAACAACAGTGTTCAGGATGGGGAAAACCCAGACAGCCGACGCCCAGACGACTCCTCTTGGGCAAGCAATCTCCTTGACACTGATGAAACTACAGGACCCGCAAGACCAGGGAGTGTGACAAGCTTCTTTGGAGGCGAAGCTAGATGCAGTGCTATCTGCCATTGAAAGAAACAGATCCTTGCTAGAGTCTAAAATAGACACTGTGGCATCTGATCTTAGCCAGTTGCACGCAGACCATCGGAAACTTGCTAACAAGGTAAATGCAACAGAACTAGCACTTGACACACTGCAACCAAAAGTCCTCTATATGGACACCTCACTGCAAAAGCTTATTGACTGAGTGCAAGTTCTTGAATCGCGAAGCGAGGCTGCAGAAGGGAGGTCCCGCAGTAATAATATTTGGGTTTTGGGACTGTCGGAAGGTACTGAGGGCCGAAATGCAGTACAATATATAGAATCCTGGCTAGGTGAACTACTCCCAGCAGACTCTTTCAAGTTTCTTCTCCATTGAAAGAGCCCATAGTGTCCGGGCTCGTAGACCCCCAGCTGGAACGTACCCAGGAGCCATGGTGATTCGCTTTCTCCATTACCGAAATAGATACGCAGTGTTGAGAGAAACTAGAACACTTTCTGAAATAAAAGGTCGAAAATGCAAAAATTATGTTCTTTCCAGACTACACCTTAACGGTCTAACGCCAGAGGGGATCCTTTATGGCAGTTAAGCAAAGACTCAGAGAATTGAGTCTAAAATAATCATTACTGTTCCCAGCACGCTTGTGAGTGATAGCAAAAGGTACCACACACTTTTTTGATTTCCCCAAAGATGCACGGACACGGCTGGAAGACTCTGGCATGGATGGACAAAAACCGACCACTCCAAAACAACAGCGTGCACGTTAGAGACCCCGTAGGGAGGAGAGAGGCATGCTGAGACCTGCCCCAGACCTTGAACAAATAATAGCGGAGGGGCGTCAGGCGCTAAAGGAGGCCGCTGCACTGATGGCCACGCCTCGCTGCTCAAGCCGGAGATGGAAAAATTACAGACATCTGATGAGGAAAGTTCAGTTGCTACGTGGCCCTCTGGAAATGATTCCTTGCATCCACTGGATGTCACCCCGCAGAAAGCAGACACTATAATTCAGAAATCCGGAATGCGTCCACAATTGGGTCTGTAAGTAATAACCAACCAGGGAACTGCCGAAAGACTATCCATGATTCATAAGAGGTGGATACTTTCTCTCCCAACCCCCTACCTGGCATTCAAGGTCAGTTGTACTGGTCCCTTGCTACATCAACATCAACCCCGCTTCAAAGTAAACTTTGTTAGAGGTTTGGGTGGCCACTGGTTAAAATGTACATCTACTATGGTATCTAGATTGTTGATGTTCATAGGTTGTGTTTTATGCTTTCACTGTTTCCACCAGTTGATTTGTAGACATGCCAGAACTCACTGGTATAGGGTAATTAAGATAACCGATGCTCCATTATCTCTACATAAGACACTGGTTATGGGGAGGTGTTTACGTCTGCATGGTTTCACAGACTGTATGGCTCACACTAAAATTCTGACCTGGAATGAGCGGGGCATCCATATACCCAGTAGACGATACACCACCTTTTCATATCTCCGAAGACACGCAATACATATAGCGCTGTTGCAGGAGTCCCACCTGACAGCCCTAGAAGTTGACAGGTTACATCGACGGTGGCGTGGTCAGATGTATTCTACCAGTTACTCCTCCTGTGCTCTTGGGGCTCTGGTCTGGATCCAAGTCAGGGTCCCATTTGCAACTGAGGAAGTGGTAACAGACCCAGAGGGCAGATACGTGTTCGTAAAAGGCTGCTTAGATGGCAGATATGTCCTTATAGGCAGCATCTACACCCCTAACACTGATCTGGTTTAATGCCTAAGGTAATTATCAGGAGATCGTGGCTCACTGGGGGGCATGCCATGGTTGCTGGGTGGGACTTTAACAGCATCTTAGATGTAGCACTTGATCGCGCCTTTCCGCCACTCTCCGACACAGTAGCAACCTCTAATGCTCATTACGTAACAAAATGGCTACATAACTGGGGACTCCATGATAAATGGCATGCCCGCAACGCCTCTGCCAGAGCCTACTATTTCTATTCAGCTCCAAACATGTGCGAATTGATAGGTTGCTCTGCACTTCTAACCTAACACAACAAGTCCAAGACGTAGATTATATGGGCTGAACACATTCAAACCACAACCCCCAATACCTCCAGTTACACTGGGACCTAGATCCTACACCTGTGCCAACATGGCACCTACAAACAGTGGCTCTAGAAGGCCCAGCATTCTGTGAATCTATCAGTCACATGATAATGGGCTATGTTGATAGAAAGGAGGGTTCTGCCAACCACGGAATGGGAAGCCTTTAAAGTAACTCTGTGTGGTCACTGTATGGGGCTAACCTGGAACATGTGAAAGCAGTTAGATAAGGAGGTGACCCTACTATAACAGAGGTTGATACACCTTGAAAATGAGGCTACATATAATACTGAGAGCCTAGTACCACTTGTTGTTGCACAGAGAGAACATTTCTCTCTCTTAGAAAAATTGTGTTGCATAAACTATGCTGCACATGCAACTAGAACTCACACAGCAGCAGAAAGGGCTGGTTCCCTCCTGGCATGGCTAATAAGACAGTCCCCAGCACCCAATTGGAGCACTGCACAATTCCATGGGAGCATTACTGTACACTCAACGCGAAATTCCTACAGAGTTGACACATCATTTCACTGCACTATCTCGTGCTACTAACACGCCCATTACGAGGGACATCAACTCATTTCTGATGACCTCAGGCGACATTAGAACACCAAGTTTCATTGAATGAACCCATTTCGTTATCTGAAGTTCGGAACGCCATCAAAACCCTTTCTACCAATAAAACCCCTGGTCCGGACTGGCTACAATCGGAATTCTACAAGACATATGTCCCACAGCTGGCACCCCATCTACTTTTTCTTTACGAGGAAGCACTAGAATTAATGCACCTCCCCACCACGCTCCGAAACACCTTTTTAATTACCCTACCGAAACCACATAAAAGCCCAACACAAACTAGCTTACACAGGCCACTGGCACTCCTCAACTCTGACTATAAAATACTAGCTGAGATCATAGCTGACTGATTACCACCCCTGATACCAGACTTAGTCCACAGAGATCAGAATGCCTTGTACCAACCCGAGCTACATCGTTCAATAACCGTAGGTTCTTTAAGCTTTTAAGACATGCACCGATGAGCTCTGGTGGTCGAACCCTTAGCATTAGTGCTCAGGGAACGGGGATGAGAGTGGGGAATACCTCTAGGGGACGGCATACATGCAATATCGCTTTACGCGGATGACATCCTCATTTAGCTACGTGATGTCACACATTTGCGATCTCCATCACTACAACATTCACCACCTCCATGGAACTATCAAGGACTCCGAGTCAATTGGACTAATTCCTGTATATTCCCATTTTTGTCTACCTCACCAGATCCTGGCCCTCCCCCACCTGAGACCTCACTGGTATGGCAGCTGCAGACCTTTTGATATCTGGGGGTTCAGATATATCGCACAGATGATCACCTGCTAGATGGCAACATAATGTGAGCAGTGATCTCTTTATGTTGCAGGATAGCGCTTTCTAAACTCTACAGGGCTACTGACCAGGACGGTTTGGCGCTTCCTAACTTTGAACTTTATTACCACGCAGCCCAACTACAGTGGGTATTGCACTGGTTTGCCAGCTGGAGTCTGGCGGATACGGCAACCCTAGCACCGACATGGACACTTCCCGATTTGTTTCACTTATTCCACCCATGCACATAGCACCCTATACTAGAGGACCCTCTACTGCAGACAGCATATCGCTGCTATCGCCGGAGTTTATACCTTACTAAGGGAGTGATCCCCTATACACCAGAAATGCCACTAGTGGGAACACCACGAGGAACACACACCACGTCAACATCAGAACAAGCAGCTTGGACTGCAGCCGGGATCCATACACTTGGGAACCTATATGATAACCGCATTCTCCTCACATATGCCGCATTACGAAAATAAACTAATATACCCCTTGGCGGCTTGCTCCTACACCGCTCCCTCATTGGAGCACTGCGACAGGCCTGGGGGGGCATAACTCAAGAACCTCCCACACACCCAACATTACAATATTTGCATGTACTTGGTACAGGAAAACATCTGGTGCATTGGCTGGCGGAATCCCTGAGATACCACACCTCCCCTCTGCTCATGTGGATACAGGAGCATTCGGAAGCCCATAAAGGTGCACCATACACAAACAATGGTCTCAAATACTGGAGAGCCCACTGAAAGAACCGCGTAATGCTAGATTCCATCTCATCCAATACTATATCATTCACCGAGCTTACCTGACACCACAACAAATTAATCACTTCTTTCACAGAACTAATGAGAGCTGTCCCCGATGCAGGATGCAGACATTTTACGCATGCTAAGGTCCTGCTCCACCGTGCAGGGCTATTGGAAGGCAGTAGGGGATCGGCTGTGGCATTGTACGGGCCGCTCGAACACTAACACCTGGGAAACATGCATATTAGGACTTTTCCACCAAACTAAACATAACAGTGCAACCTCCAGGTTCCTAGACCTAGCACTTATCTTAGCCAAATGATTTATCACCCAATGGTGGAAGAAACCAGAAGCGCCATGTTAGGAGGCCTGGTGCCATTCCGTGACGGCTTGGGTACAGGCGGAAAGCGTGGCGCTCTCCAAATACCCTATATCAATTCAATGGGACACAATACTAGCAGTCCTACACACACCTCTCACTCACAACACACAGGAGGACCAGATGCCTCAATAATCAAAACATTGAGACTGAGAGAGCCTTCACCTAACCTCGCTTAGCCGAACACAAAACGCTAACGTAGGTGGTATTGGTTAGTATTTGATAACATTGCATCAATCTGCACACCAGATAACATACTAAACCACTGGAATGAGATTCCTAAGACCTCCCTCTACTCACACCACGGAGGTATCTGAAAATCTGTTACCTAGCGGTAAATGTGCTCGCACACCCTCATACCTGGTAGAAACTCGTTTAATCCAGAGCTGGCTCGCTACCTTTTTTCTTTGTTATTATGTTAAAATGTAAATGATTGATCTGTTAACTGAAGTCACACGCAACGAGCGATCGCTAAATAGAGAAATATGATGTGCACTTACCACTGTACCTGCCGAAGGTGATATAGTATATTTTATTTATGGTGATGTGCATAGAGTAAACCATTAAAAAACAGGTATCATATTGAAGCTGTCATTAACCAGAATGCAACATTATCCACATTCCTATATTGCTGTAATTTCAACCATAAACTTCAAAATTAATGAAACAGATTCAAACAAAAAAAATTACATTAACTCTATACCAACCTATTCATATGTTTAATACATAAAAAGTACACATTTTACTTTAGGTGGGATTTTGTTTTTTGTTTTTAATAAATCACTTTTCTCTCTAGTTTACCATAAGAAGAGCTCCGCCCCAGGGGTGGAGACCTCCACCAACATGTGAACTGTTACTAGTAGTAACTTTACACTCATAATTGTGGTTCCACCCACTGAACTCAGAGGGTAAAGAAATGTACGTCTACACTTTGTAGTAAACTTACGCTTGTAAATGGTGACTAACCAAAACTAGTACATTTACCACAAAGTATAAAAACAAAGTACCGGCGATCATAGTGGTGGTTGCTCCACGATAAAGTTAAGTCTTTGTGATGCTACTGCTTGTAGTATGGATACCTATTGCTGAATGCGTTTACACCAACATTAAGTCCACATTACATACCCAAACAGAGTTGGATGGCTGAGAATTGTCCCTTACATGATTTAATTATATCACCCCACATCTTTCACAGCTAGCCTACCTGAATTTGCCAATCCTTCACTCGCCCCTATAGGTGGCCATAGAATGTAATGCTGGGATGTGGGTACAATTTTACCGCTATGTAAAAATTTAAACCTCTGCCATTATCCATAGGAAACCCAATCATGACAATCAGGCTTCTGACCTGGAAATTGGCACAAAAACTCTTCAAAGCAGGACAGTGGCTGCACTCCATGTCCCCACTGTGGCACAACACAAGTCTGGTTGTGAAAGATTCCCCATGTCCTGGGATATGTGGAACTCAGACAGCATTATGCGTATGGAGCACCTTCTTGAATGATCTTATATCGGAAGAAGGTCTTGATCAGTCACAGCAGTGGTGGTATAACCAAATAGTACAATGTCTTCAGAGTTAGCTTAGAGGGGGTCCAATATCCACCACCCCCCTTTTGAGCAACTAGTTGATATAATTGGGTACAATAGGTTGGTGCTGGGTCTATAAGGGCTACTGATCAATTGCAAGTCCTCTGTCTCCGTTAAATCTGCCTCTAGAGTCTTCTGAAAGGACATGTTGCACCATGCATATAAGACTGATGGCTGGTCAACTTTGCTTGCATTCTATGATGGCTCCCTCAGGGGGAAACATTACTAACAACCTGGTCAATGCAACGCTATGCATTGACCACGCTGACATTACTGCGCATATGCGTTTACTACGCAGGCATTTGGCACGTATGTCTTTACCACACATATGCGTGGTAACGGCACAGAGTGCAGTCTGGGTGGAACAGGATGGAACAGCGACCAGAGGAGAGAGAGGTAAGTGGGGCCAGCATTGGTAGGGGGATGGGGTAGTTTTTAGGATCCAGGGTGGGGTAGTTTTTAGTACAGGGTAGGTTTAAGGGCAGTGGTAGGGGGGTGAGGGTAGTTTTTAGTACCGGGCGTGTAGGTTTTAGGACAGGGCAGGGTAGCTTTTAGGACGAGGTAGTCTTTTAGACAGGGCAGAGTAGGCTTTAGGGTTAAGGGTTTAGGGTGGGGGCAGGGACGGAGTAGTTTTTAGGACAGGTTGGGGTAGGTTTTAGGGTTTAGGGAGGGGGTTTGGGTAGTTTTTAGAACAGGGCTGGGTAGCTTTTAGGGCGAAGACAGGGGTTGGGGTCGTTTTTAGGACAGGGCGGGGTAGGTTTTAGTGTTCAGGGTGGGGGGTCGTGGTAGTTTTTAGGACAGGGTGGGGTAGTTTTTAGAACAGGGTATGTTTTAGGGTGGGGGTTGGGGTAGTTTTTAGGACAGGGTGGGGTAGTATTTAGGGCAGGGTAGATTTTAGGGAGGGGTAGGGGATCAGATAGTTTTTAGGACAGGGTGGAGTAGGTTTTAGAACAGGGCAGGGTAACTTTTAGGGTTTAGGTGGGGTAGTTTTTACGACAGGGGAGGGTAGGTTTTAGGGTTTAGGGCCGGGGGTCGGAGTCGGGATACTTTTTAGGACAGGATGGGATAGGTTTTTGGATAGGGTAGATTTTAGGGTGGGGAGTCATGGTTATTTTTAGGACAGGGCAGGCTTTAGGACATGGCAGGGTAGCTTTTAGGGTTTAGGGAGGTGGTTGGGGTAGTTTTTAGGACAGGGTGGGGTATTAATTAGGGCAGGGTAGATTTTAGGGAGGGGTAGGGGATCAGATAGTTTTTAGGACAGGGTGGAGTAGGTTTTAGAACAGGGCAGGGTAGCTTTTAGGGTTTAGGTGGGGTCGTTTTTACGACAGGGGAGGGTAGGTTTTAGGGTTTAGGGCCAGGGGTCGGAGTTGGGATACTTTTTAGGACAGGATGGGATAGGTTTTTGGATAGGATAGATTTTAGGGTGGGGAGTCATGGTTATTTTTAGGACAGGGCAGGCTTTAGGACATGGCAGGGTAGCTTTTAGGGTTTTGGGTGGGGGGTCAGGGTAGTTTTTAGAACAGGGTGGGGTAGGTTTTACTTTTCAGGGTGGGGGGTCGGGGTAGTTTTAAGGACAGTGAGGTGTAGTTTTTAGGACAAGGTAGGTTTTACAGTTTAGGGCAGAAGGGTTGGGGTAGTTTTTAGGACAGGGCAGGCTAGCTTTTAGGGTTTAGGGTGGGGGGTCAGGGTAGTTTTTAGAACAGGGCAGGGTAGGTTTTAGGGTTTACGGCGGGGTTGGGGTACTTTTAAGGACACAGTGGGGTAGTTTTTAGGACTGGGTAGGTTTTAGGGTTTAAGGCAGAGGTGGGGGTAGTTTTTAAGACAGGGCAGTGTAGGATTTTGGACATGGCAGGGAAGGACGGGCGAGTTAGGGCTGAGGGCAGGGGGTGGAAGGGGCAGTTTTAAGGGCTTGGGCGGGTGGAGTACAGTGTGAGGTACACAGGTGTAGTAAAGCCCGCGTTCTAAAGGCATGCGTGATATACACATGCGTTGTTCCATCATACATCCAGCAGGGAGTCCACAATGCAACCTTCCCATTTTAAGGTTTTTCACAGCTGGTACAGGTTGTGATGCCCGCTGAATAGAGCAGGGTTTTTACACCATTCTGAGTGGCGATGATGTAGACAATCAGGCAGCAGCCACTGCCCTGGTATTACACATTGACTGTCCGTTCGCATGTTCTTCAGCAAACAGTGCAACTCTGACCCCGATGGACCTACTTGCTTTTCCATACAGCATCACTAGTAGTATGGTTCCACTGAAACACAGGCACTGCTGAGCGACCTTGCATGACCCTGATTCACGATCAATGGTTGACTGAACTGGCCAGGCCTGCTGCAACTGGGCTGTAAATATTTGTTTTAGAAGATGAAGGAGCAGAGGGCTGTCATTGATATGTTTAGGAGTCCTTCTTGAGACCCTCAGCCACAACATACTGTCTGTCCACATACTCCTATCTCCTACCTATATGCGCATTATCACGCAATCTCCTTCTCTACCATCCTCAAGACTCCTCAATTGTGTGAAACACCCCCTCCCAACATATTGTTTCACATGCAGAAGAGAAGGCAACCCCTCTGTTTTCTCCTATCCTCCAACCCCAGCTCTGACACATTCTGACCATAGGGAAGCCCCTCACTGCTATTCCAGGTACGAGGGGAATATGTTGTATAGCTCAGCCACATATATGTGGATTTGTGCTCTACTTTATTTTCTCATATTGCCCAGCTCCCCTTTCCTTTGCATGTTACATTTGTAATGTACTGGGAAACCATGTACAAATGTATGCTTAAATTCTTCATAGTACAGGATGTTGCTCTGAACTGGACTGCATTGAATGGGGTTTGCTTTACCCTCCAGTTGAGATTGTTACCTCTGAATTCTTTGAGCCTGATGCCCCAGCTCTTTTCCTGAACGCTATTGACTGGTCATGTCTGTCTCACCTCAAGACGAAGCTTCCACAGCTGATACAGTCAACAGTGAAGCGCAACACACTGCACGCTACTGTTCCACCAACTTCCCAGACCACATTGAAATAGACGGCTTCCCCAGAGAGACCATCTCTGCCCGTCAAGGATGCAAACATTGTGCACCTCCACTTTCCTGAGGTCAAACATCACTATGGTGGGGAGAAACCAACAGGAAGGAGACCAGGCAGTCCTTGTGCTGCCAGTAGTTGGGGGCATATGTCAGCCTCTTGAGGAAGTCTCCCTGGTGAGCAGTCACCATATCCCATGAGGCAGCACTTAGTCACAATCCTAGGCCAGGAGACAAAGGTGGGGAAAATGAGAACCCCTTGTTTATGTAAACTCCGCACACTCCGGAAAATTTTCAAATGGATCCCAGCAGACTGCCGCAAGTCAGTCACCCACGTCTTAGACACAAGCAATCTCGACTACGGCAATGCTCTCTACGCCTGCACCACGACGAGAAACATCAAAAAGCTACAACTCATTCAGAACGCCTCCGCCAGACTTGTCCTTAACCTCCAACGCCAAGAACGTATCTCCCAGCACCTGAGGACCCTCCACTGGCTCCCAGTAGAGAAACTAATCACCTTCAAGTTATTCACCCACACATACAAAGCCATACACAACGCCAAACAGGCCTACCTCAACCATCGCGTCTCCTTCCACACCTCCACCAGATCCCTCCGCTCTGCTGAACTGGCTCTGGCCACTATCCCTCGCATTCGAAAAACCACTGCCGGAGGACGATCTTTCACCTACATCACAGCTAAGAGCTGGAACAACCTCCCCCTATACCTCAGAAAAGGCCCATCGCTCACCATCTTCAGGAAGAACCTGAAGACGTGGCTCTTCGGACGAGGCTCCACCCACTCCCTCCCTCCCCCAGTGCCTTGAGACCCTCATGGGTGATTAGCTGTGCTTTACAAAAAGTGATTGATTGACTGAACAGAACCATTGATTTATCCATGAGGCACAGTACACTCTCACCTTTCATAGATTCAACAGATAGAGCTAGGTGTTTGAGTGCGAGGAGTACCACACTCCCTTTCAAAATATTTTAAGAAGGCTGACATCCTGTATGGACCAACGATCAAGGATATCTGTGTGCAACAGAGGCTTCCCAACCAGAGTCACAGAATGTCCACAAGCAAGATGGCACCCTAAGTTCACCGAAAACATAGCCCTCCAGAACTTTGTGGGAGGTCGGGACCCTGTCAGATCATGGGACAGAACCCTGACCAGTAGGATGCAGTTGCCTATTGCCACATTTTAAGACATGTGAGGGGTCCACATGGACAGACACAGCAGTGAGATCCACAGCCTTTTCATACACACTGCAGAGGAGAAAGAGCATTCACAGAAGTGGGGTTAAGTCTGGTGATGGGCAACATCCTCTAAAGGTGGGCTGATACTGTTGAACACAAAGATTGTCCAGGTTGATGGAGAGATATCTCAATATTCGGCGGGGAGGGGGGCCTGCAGAAAGAGCCGACCACTGAGGTAGACTTAAAGTCTTATTAATACAGCAACACTGTCACTATAGGAGAAACAATATTTATTCAGTCACACACGGGTCACCAAAACTTTTCTGGCCTGGATATGCCCGAGAGCGGACTCCTGTTTCGTGATATGTTGCAAAGCCATCATACACTGAACCGTGGATGCTGTATTGTTTTCTTGGGCGGGTTTGTTGGTAGTCGACCTCGTGTGTTTCGACGGCTGGAACTGTCAATTGCAGTGTGAGGTTTATTGCCATTTGGTTTTTGTTCTGTTTTCTCACTATCTCTTCCTTCATTACATTGCTCCTCATAGGCTGTGGCATTTTTTTCTAAGCGCTAGGATTACTCCTACCCATGTTTACAAATGGGGCAATAATCCTTTGCTGCGCCATGTTGATTCTTGTTTCAATTATGCAGATTACGTTTGTCCCTCCTGCTGCACTTGCTCACCCAATAAACATATATTTTTTTAAATCAACAATGCAAAAATGCAGCTGATGTGAATATAAAAATTTACTAAAATGTTTATTTTTAAATACATTTGTTTTTATGTGAAAAATGCTGCGTAAAAACATTAAAAAATTATTTTATCTAAAGAATATACCGTACAATTATGGTATATTTATATATTTCATTCATCTAACGTTACGTGAGCATGTCTTTCTAATTGGTGCTGTTTTTATTGTTGAAAATCACGTTTCCGAGGCGCCGGCATCGTTCCAGTGAAAACATGCAGTGAGAATTACCAACTATTCCAGCAGGTCTAAACATGCATTTCATATCTCAGAGTAGTCTGTTACACGGCAAAAAAAATACATAAACACGACATTCTGGCAATAGCTAACGCCCAGGGAATGGAAGAAGAGCAAAACATGAAACATAAACATGAACTAAATGGCTGACACGATCACCTTAACGTTTTTCACATTCATTGTTCAGACATAGTTCAGTCTTTTTGCTATTAATGTTAAGGTCATGAATACAGGGCCCACTAAGGACCGGTTGCAATGCCTGAATTAAATTACTACCGGGACTGACACCGGAGGGACCCAGCCCACCGTGCTGGCTTTTGTTATATTCTTGCACATAGTAGGAGTAATTCACGATTTACCGCAGGCACGCTGGTCCATTGCTGATTTAAGATCAGGGGTGGTAATGATTACATTCTTTGCATATTTCATGCATTCTTGGCACAATGTTGCCCTGCCCTGGTGTAATTTGTGCAATAATATTTAATTCTAGCCATTTCATGGCATCTCTATTGCAGTTTAACAAATATGATCTCAGCCCCTAAAGATAGCAGTTGACAGGGGGGCCAAACCTCGAGAAGATGCCTACAAATGTATTTTGATAAGTCACGGTTACTCAACTAAAATAAAGAATATGCTGTGTATATAAATGAAGGTACTCAGAGAACGTAAACTCTATAAAAGAAACAGACAACCAACACTACAGAATATTAGTATGTGTCAACGCAATACAATAATCGAATGCACAATACTGAAGTGCTCTTCATTTTTTACCTTCTATAATGGATACCCCCGAACCCCCCTCACTAGCAGGTGGTCCATGAGGTAATGAAACTTGAGTGTCTGTGTCAGGAATTTTTAGAAGATGACCATATAGCCGCAAAGTTAATGGAATGCTCGAATTAAAATGATGACAGATAGTAGTTATGAGATCTGTAACACCAAATAGCCACAAGATGGCGCGCAAGGCTTAAAAAAAAACATTGGAAAATGCACATAGCGAAGCTCAACGAGAAATAATACGAAGAACTTGAGCAAAAAGAAAACATTCCGATCATAGAACTTATTAACAATATTGCAAACCATATTTTGACCACTATCTGTCAATCCATCACAGAAGTGACCCCGTGAAAGTCAGCTTTCACAATGTGTCTCAGTTAAACAAACAAAACTGCGAGTGAAAAAGTAATTCTGCAGCAGTGAGGCATAAGCCTCGGTCTTCAAGATCAGCACTGTCGGATTGAAGCTCATAGAGACGAAGGAGCATCTACTTGTGTCAAACTTTCAGATATCATTCTGGAATAACTGAAGTATGGTACATAAACTAACCCTATTCATCTGTTTTCGGTGCTTGCTCGAGGTGAAACGGATGTGATGTAAAAAACCGGATGTGCAGGGATGTGTCAAAGGTTCGGATTACTTTGACAGGTCGCATAAAAAATATCGCTATGACGATGAACTGCTTTTAACTACTTTCACGAGTTACTAATTGCTAAACATGTTTTACTCCTGGCATGGAAATCCCATCTTAAACAAGTATTGGCAAAACCCACATATCTCTCCTTGAAAAGGTGTCAATCAACCTTGTGCGTTTGAAGTGGTTGCTGCAGGTGCTGAAAAGCATCAAAAAAAGAAAAACAAGCATTTACAATCCAACGGGTCTCGCGTTTACTCGAGTTAAAGCTATTAGAGTTGTAAACTCCTAAACGGACTTTTCTTGCCACATAAACTGAAAATGAAAAGTAAAACAGTTTTACATAAGCGAACAGACGGCCGCCATAAGGGCAAAGCAAACACATAAAAGGAAACAGAAGTTCACTAGAAGTGAAACGTATCTGCCAAAGTGCAGCAATTATCCATGTACCTGGTAAAAGTGCACTTATCCATGTAACAGGGTCAATGTCACGCAAAGCGCTCTGCTACTGCCCAGCAAGATTGCGCTGCCTACGAAATAAAGAGAAAACATAGTGCAGAAACCATATGGAAAACATGGAGCCTCATATTCGGATGTATCAGTATTGGGAGTATAGCATCTTTTTTTAGGTCTCGCCTGTGATGATTTATTTAAAAAAAAAAAAACAGAAGAAAACTCTTAAAAGTGCCACCCATTACTTACCAGTGGTTGACTTCACAGTCACTCTTATCTTCTTCCTTTTCATTGGTAAGTGCGTGTTAAAGCCTATTGGCTTCACTTCAACTCTGTGTGTTTTTTTTCTTTCCTGGAGCCTGGACCCAGTACTGATTGATTTCTTGATTATAGTTCTTCTGCACTGCTTGCGTTCCCTTGCTCCCTCTCTTTGCTTTTGCCGGCAAGTAAACTTGAAACAATCAGAGTTGAAGGTCAAGCTTTCCAGCATTTCCAAAAGCTGAACGCATACAACTAGCAATAAAAAAAAAACTTCATGGCATGTGACCAATGTCTGAAAAATAAATGTTGACCACCTGTCGTTTTATTGATGACGAAGCTATAAACATACTCCCTTCAATTAAGACTGTTGCATACAATATGTGTTTCTGTGAATTAACATTTGACGCTGTCACATTTACTTATTTGTTGATTACCTCTTTTATACTTCAGAGGATGTTTTATTCATCAAACATGCACTATTTTCAAAACGTTTGTTTCACCTTTACGTCTACCCATTCCTAACCCCTAAAATCACCCTCACCTCCCTTTATCTCTAACACCTATCAACCCTAAACTCACCCTCACCTTCCTCTACTCACGCCAAACCCTGGTCACCCTTTTCTTCATTTACTTCTACCGACCCCTAAAGCCTGAAGTCACCCTTACCTCTCTTTACCTCTAGCATGCCTAAGCCCTCATCACCTTAAACAGTCACTCTCACCCCTCCTTACCTCTACGCATCCCATAACCCTCAAGTCAACTTTACCAGTCACCTTCACCTGCCTTTACTTCCACTCACCACAGAACCCTCAATTCACCCTCACCTCTCTTTACCTTTACCCACCCCTGAACCCTCAGGTCACCATCACCTCCCTTTACCTCTGCTCACCCCTGAACCGCCAAGTCATCCTCACTTTACCGCTACCCACCACTGAACCGTTAAGTCACCCTTACCTTCATTTACCTCTCCCCATCTCTAAACCCTTAAATCACTTTTTAAATAACATAAAAAGAATGCTGCTATTTAAAAAATATTTATTTGGGTGGTAAAGTACTGCCTGGTTAAAATAAAAATACTTATCCGGTTGGTACTCACCTGCTTGGTAAGGTCCTGTGTGGTAAAGGTTGCAAGATAAAGGCTGTTTCCCCTCAGGCAGGACACATGCCCACCCCTTTATCACTCTCCTGTATTCATCCTAGGGCCCCTCAATGTTTTGGGGGCACTGTTGGTTGTTTTATGCCCTTCAATTAGTTTGGTGAGCAGCTTCGACCCCGTCAAATACTTCCCCAACACCCAATGCTTGATGTCTCGCCTGAGACAGCCATAAACAGTTGCTTGAGACGTTGTTTATTTACAAAGAGCTTAGAGCCCACCCAATGCTTATCATCGGTTGGCTTCACCGTCACTCTCTTGTCCTTGCTTCTCTTTGGTCAGCGAGTGCAAGCTTCACTTCCTCTTTGTGTGGCTGTGCCTAGCCTGGAGCGTGGTCCAAGTAAAGAATCCCTTTCCCAGTGTCCTTCCAGTGCTCGCTGGTCTCAGGGGGACTTTTTTTTCTTTTGCTGGCACTGCAGGGCGAGGCGCGCAGGGGTGCACGGAGGAGCCGGACGGCCGGCGCCAGTTTGTTGGTTCAGTTTTGGTTTAGTTTGTCTTGTTCCTAGTTATATATTTTTTTTTTATTTACCGAAAGTTGTCGGCGTTCGGGTTGAGTTTCACCATGTCTACTGTAGGCTCTGAATCACCCAATGCCACTATCGCTCGAGAGGATGACACGCACTCCTCGCTGACAACCACAAGTCAAGGCTATGTTTTACCTGAAGGGAAGGTCATGCCCAACACCGTTTTCGTTGGTGGAATTGACATCCGGATGGACGAGATTTAAATCAGAGATTTCTTTGCAAGATTTGGTGCTGTGAAAGAAGTTAAAATAATCACTGACAGAACTGGCGTTTCTAAAGGGTGAGTATTGATCTTTTCCAAGTAAACTGAATATTTTTAGGTTAACACATGTTCATCCTTTGTGTGAATTAAAGTACTTGTTGCTAATGGCATAGGTTAGTGCCTTGTTCCCTTTACAAATCTTTTGAAATTGAGATTACCACTCTAGTTCTTATTTATAAGCAAGTGTGAACTAGTCATTAATGGCTCTACATCCTTCACAGGGCTGTAGTGTATATTTGTATGTTCAATAGAAAAATAATCTTGAATGGAATTTAAGGTTGCCGAGAGTCAATAGTGGTTGCAACACTCTAAAAAGACCTTACATGTACTAGTTAAGGCTCTACTTTCACATAATTACCCACCCTTGTTATTTCACCATCATCCTTTCTTAGAGGTGGAAATGAGGTGTGAATGTGAGACTAAGCATCAATGATTGAGGAAATGGCTATGTGATTTGGTAGATGGAGTTACTCTAAATAGACATGATAATTGCAGAGTACTTTTTTCTGGTGAGAATATATTGGTGTTTTGTTCTAGCATCCGATCTTGATCCTGATAACATCATTGGTTGTGGTATTATGGCCCTGAGGTGCTCTCGGTCATATGACCTTGGCTGATATTCATACATGAGATCCCGGGATTATTTTTACAAGAGAAATCCACAACAAGGGACCGGAATACCTCAACCGACGCCTCAGCTTCTACGTCCCCACCCGCCTCCTCCGTTCCTCTGGTCTCGCACTCGCTGCCGTCCCTCGCATCTGCTGCTCCACGGCGGGTGGGAGATCTTTTTCCTTCCTGGCGGCCAAGACCTAGAACTCCCTCCCCACCAGCCTCAGGACCACCCAGGACCACTCCACTTTCCGGAGACTCCTAAAAACCTGGCTATTCGAGCAGCAGTAACCCCCTCCCCTTTCCCCTAGCACCTTGAGACCCGCACGGGTGAGTAGCGCGCTTTATAAATGTTAATGATTTGATTTGATTTGCTTTCCTCCCTTTCCCATTGTTGCCTGCCCAGCACCCCCACTTTCCTCTTGCACTGTTTCTTGTCCAGTCCGCCCATCCCTGGTTGTTGCTTGCCCTCTCCTGCCCCAACAGAAGTAAAGTGTCCAAAAGTCACGCCAACGGGTTCCAAGATGCTGCAAAAATGCGATTGGAGCCTCCCTTATTGCTCTGCATGGCCTCTTTGGCATCATCTTCATGCGGGCCAAACAGCAAACTTCAACTTGGACGCAAGATAACTAAACGTTTTGTTTTCTAAAGGAAGAGTATAATACCATACTAAGAAAACAGATCTATGCCCTCGCAGTCAGCGCTGGCCACGTAGTAGCACTTTTTAAACTTGTACATACTTATGCTTGGAATCCTTGTGAATTGTAAACACTTTAATAAAGGGGTTCAGGTAAGCATCCTGAAAGCATAAACATCCCTTGGCTGGTGTTTCCCATCAAGTGGCAATCACCACCATAGAAAAGTCATCTCTCCCCCTTAATGACCCGTCAACAAACATCCCTTGTCTGGCTCTTCACCGGACTTCTAATCAGATCAGGTGCTAGCACCCGAATCCTGGCCATCGGAATTACTTTCCTGTCTATTGGACGCCACTGAGGACTTCTTCTGTGCAGGTAGCTGTTAGCAGTTGATAGGCTCTGTCCACAGCCAATACACTGGCCAGAAAGATCCCAGGCTGAGTTGATGTTCGCCTGTGCAGCCTGGGGAAACTGCATCCCTGAATGACTTACGCCAGGATTTAATAAGACCTGTGACTTTATTTCCCCTTGTTTGCTCAAATAATGCAGTTGTTTTACGTTCCGCCCTCTATCTTCTGTAGATAAGTGTTGAAGGTAGTTGGTGCTAAAATTACAAAATATGGATGTGAAATGTGCTCCTTTGCAAAGTCCGTTGACCTTTCAAGGTCAAGTCTCGCATGTTTGTTCCGCGACCGGCTAGGGAGGAGCTCTGCAGAATGACCACTGATGGGACTGGGTATGTGAACGCTCTGCCTTATTTGTACTAAGGGTTTTTATTAGATAATAATAAAATAGCAGCATAAAATACAACAGGCCACAAGGCAATGTGATATCTTCCAAATGAAGGGATCTACACGTTTCGTATCACTTAGTGCTCTGCGCACAATTCCTGAAGCGGGAAGCACTACAGTTCGACTTTGGGGCCACTTGTAAAAAGTGAGGAGGTGCTCCCAGTCTCCATGTTTCACAAATATTCATTGGTACCGGGCTGAATGAGGGCCCCTTGGAGGGGCCCGTGTTACACCACTGGCATGTAGGGAATGCAGGGGAGCTCAGCAGAATGAGGTGCTGAATGTTCCGTACAATCTTACTTGCTTTCACAGACATAAGGACCTGGTGCCACTTGTGGGTGTTAGCACAACCAAGGTGTGCCCGCTCAAGCCTTCAGTCTCCACATCAAATGTAGGGTGATGCACCCAGGAGCAGCTGAGTCAGTCCTCAGTACAGGTGCCAGCACAGGTCATTATGTCAGAAGCTATTCTTATGCTTACAATGGGAGCAAGAGGAGAGGTTAGCCTTCTTTGAACATACAGTCCAAGGGACTCCAGGTGCTGAGGCTACCTTGTGACCTCTGCATCTGGCATCTCAGGCTGGTCTTGCAGGCAAACATTGAGGGTCCTTTCAAGATGCATCATGGCATCAGCTATTGGGGTTGATGCAAATGATCCATGGAGGAAGAATACCTCAGACAACCTGCAACAAACGAAGCAATTTACCCGAGAGTCTTCGTAAGCGCCTGTGTCGATGGTCACCCCCTACGGGACTGATGGCCACATGAGGGGCCCTCTCAAAGAACACATGTTCATCAAGGCATAGAGCAACAACTTGTGAATCTGCAGCTCATCTTGGCTGAATGGGAAGTGGCAGGTCTTCCAAGCCGGCAGTTGGCAGCTGGGCCTGACAGTTCGCCATGGCCAGTTGGAGACAGTTCTCCTCATTTTGGTCGCCAACTTCAACCTCCTCACAGCAAAAGCATGTTTTTGCATTATGGAAGACTGACACACTGTCACACTCGGAAGATGTGCAGCAAATGTCATGACGCCCCTTGCTCAATGTTTCCCTAGTGCACTAGCACCAACCTTTTAAGGAGTTAGCATAGTGCTGCGTTGATGAGGTACACTGACACATTCGGAGGCATCAACCAAATTCAAGTGCATCTCTTATAGCGTGCCGCTCAGTCAATGATGTTGAGGCATCTTGTAATATTAGGAATGTCTTTTGGGGTCTTGGAATTCAAGGCAATGGGGGCACCCCATAACAGTGAAGGTGGATTGTCTAAAGTTAGAGTGGTGGATAGTGTGGCAGTAGCTTCTCTACCTTAACTGAGCACAGGGTCCAGGTGATGAGCACATGGAATATCTCTTCTTCAGGGAGAAGCAACAGACCTTATCCTCAGCCATCATTTTATGTCTCCCCTTCTCGCCTCACACTTCATCACTGGTCTTATGAATCTAACACAAAGCTACAATGGGCTCCGCGGGCAGACGGGGAGCATACGATGCCATCTGGGACATTCATGGGAGAGGGAAGAAGAGAACTACCATCAACAAATCTACAACTGTTCTCAACAGTAGCCCAAATATTAAAGATACAAACAGGACTACCCTTTCCCCCGAAGAGAAAATTCACATGCGTGCCCACCTACATTTGAAAAATGGAAGGCCAGATACCCTAAATACCCTGGGCAGAAAAAAGGACGCTTGTTATCCTGAACTGAATTAGATGGGCTAACCAGCCTCTCTATTATTTCAAGTGATTTGGAACCCGAATGCATATAGGTCATGCTGCATAGTTTTGCAATGGTTAGTCATTTAGACAGTCAAGACTGTCAGACAGTGTACATCTTAATTACTCTCAGTTACGAGCCAATGAACATCATGTCTAGTATTTCAAACAGGGAAACAACCATATCCCTAGGAACTTGAAAATAAAAAACAGAGATCTAGGGGCAGTGGCTCTTTTGGGGTTATTTAGGAATTACTTTTCGTTAGGAGACCTCGTGAATTTAGACCCAAATACACAGAATAAATCGATCTGAGACTTAAACCACACACAGTGATAATCCAATACTATATTGGAAGGCTCATTAAAAAAGTTATGATAATACTCGAAGATGCTACAAATACACGAAGAGTTGAGAGTGCCGTGCTCAAGGGATGTTGGTGCAAATGTGGTGATGTAACAAAGGGACAAGGTAACAGTCCAGCAGTTGCAGCATCTTTATGGGTGAGAAGTTAGTAAGAGTTAGCCTTATCTCATCTGACTCCTCACTGCAGGCTATTTCTTCTTTTTATTTTTTTTAACGGTGACGTTTCAACACTGGTAGGATACTTAGGGTGTCTTCATCAGGATGAACACATTACCGGTAGAAACCCTGAGTGGATAAAGATGTGAAGTCTAAACTGAAGACTGGCAGTGATAAAGAAGAATGCTGGATTGAAAGTTACATTCATTGGAAAATTGAGGGCGTGAAAGGCGGAAAATGATGCTTATTAGTCCATCATATAGTAAGAATTAAATACAGTGGGAAGAAAAGGTAAGAGGATAGGTATAACCCTATAGAAAAACAGGCAAGAAAAAGGAATTACTATATTAGTACTGGTGGGTGCTACATGAGATGCAATCGGCCCATAGAAGTTGTGCTAAAAACGACAGCAAGCCCTGAGAATGGCAGCCTGGAAAAAAGCAATACATAAATGTCGTGGTAGACAGTAAAAAAGAGAAATAGCTCAGCAGTCAAAACTTAAAGAGGACCCACAATATCAGAATTACTAAATATGTAAGGAAGGGGAGAGCAGCAAAGATGCTGTAGTAGAGCTTGCCAGTATTTGCTTGCCGTGTCCTGTATTTTGTGTTTAGTCAGGGCCTGCAAACTTTGCAGGAGGGTAGCCGGTGTCAAACGCACATTGAAAGGCAGAAGAAGGGCTCCTGTCCAGATCAGACCCCACAGAGGAGATCGCCAGTCTCCTTGGTAAAGAAGAGAGTGCACACTAGGATTTAATTATTCAGGTGATAGCAGGGAACCTGGAATTACAACAAACATGGAGAACAAGCACTTGCAAAGCCAACAGCTCACACCTATGCAAATTCTATTGGCTTTGTCAATGTTTTTTTTTTGCCTGCATACTGTCGAGCAGTTGAGCTGCTGTGCATCATGGCTTAAAGTATATATTAAAAAAAGTGATACGACACGATACTACTGGTCAAGTCATAGCGCTTCTTTTTTTTTTTTTTAAAGCCATGTTGCACAACCGCTCAACTGCTGCTTTACAACATGTAAAAAAAACACATTGACAAAGCCAATAGATTTTGCATAGGTGAAACCTATTGGCTTTGCCAATGGTTCTATAGCTAGCTTTTGAACCTTTCGAAAATGATGCCAGCGTTGGTGCATTATGTGGCACCAACGCTGGCATCATGGAAGGGAACTAAGCACACAAAGAAGGGGGGGGGGGGGGACATTTAGAAAAATGCACCAATAAAAATGAAGCATTTAAGACAAGCACAACAATGAACGAATGGCAATATTGGGTGTACTTAGAAGCCCATAGATTGAATACAGCAGGTCATGCAGACAGCGCATGAGCACTGCCTAGGCTCGACCTAATATGGAAAAAAGGCAGAAGAGTGGATGCTGGCAGCACAATAAAAGTGCTGGAACCTACAGAAAGCTCATATCAGATTACTGGAGGTGTAACTCATGTAGTGCAAGTATTTTTCTGTGACCTGGGTACAGGTTGGGTCATCTTGTGTGTATTGAGTAAAGAGGAATATAATATATTGACACTGCAGTTTTGTAAAGGGTATCACATTGAGAATGGAGAAGATTTCTTACAAATACGGATTCAAGGACTCTACAGGTACCTCACACATGAGATAGGTTAGGTTCATTACTAATCTGCTGGCAGTCACTGCCCTGTTTCACGATTACTTGAAAAGGTTACACGTTCCAGTCAAAAATTAAGTGATGTCACCCATCGCCACAGTCCACGATGCACAAAACCTGACACAAACCACTCATTTAAAGGGAATGAACTATATCTTTCAATGCCCAGTAAATGTTCTGGCTACATTACGACTAAAAACAGGATTTCACAAAAAGAGTCACTGAAAACAGCAGATATCACCAGATTTATTTCGATCCTGGATACCAGATCGATTTTAAAGGCTTTCTAATTTCAAGAAACCAGCAGAGTGACTGTATTGTTCCAGACCAGAGTCTCCAAGTTAGTATTTCTCCAGTGTAAACGCTGGAGAAATGCAATAGTGAGAATCTGCAGACGACAACTCATGATATGCAAGGCAAAGACTTTCCAATAGTCAACTGAAAAGAGGAGAAACAAGGTTGGGGGTGGGATTAAAGCCATTATAAAATATATTGAAAGGTCCCAGAGTGAATAACGTCCAAAAGGCACTGCAAAGGTTGCACATTCTCTGGACCTTTGTCCCCGTAGGCTGCAGTGCTTAGAGAGATCTTTAGGTTAATACTGCCAAAGTAGTGTCTGAAATTATCCTTCACAGTGAACTCATGGTGCGCTTCGTTTTCCATCACAGACAATGCATTGCTGTAACACATGTTGGTGTGTGCTCACTTAAGTCTGCACTGATTTACCATCTGTGCTACCTGTGCCATAATAATGCTCCCTCTGTTGCTACTAGGACGACACTGGCTTACTCCAGCACCTGCTGCTTCCGAGCGACATCTCCAAGGCGCTGCTCCATTCTTGCTGATTCTGTAGAATCTGTTGCAAAATCAAAAAGTGCTTCGAGTCCACAGCTGCATTAGGTCGGTAGGTCAATGAGAGCTCCTGCAGCTGAGTCTTGGCAGCTAAAACTAAGTGTCTTCCATTAGGGCTGCTCCAGGATCTGCTCGCAGGTCCTTGAAAGCTCCCCTAGCTTCACCCGTGCATAATCCACACGATTCAGTGCCATCTGGCAATCTTTTCTGGCCGAGTAGCTAGAGCCCTCATGAGGTTGTCCTGTGGCTACCTGCATTGGTGAGAAAAGGACAGATAAGAGAAAGGTGTTGGGTATCACCAGACCACTAACAGTACAGGAGAATAAAACACAGAGACTTGGAAAAAACATTTACTTACCTTTAATATTTTGCAGTTTCAGGTCATAATGCGCTATGCTTATACTCGCCATCTAGTGGTTAATCACAAAAGCGCAACATGACAATGGTTGTCTAATGAGACCATCAACAAACTCTTGCCCCTCCATCCCTTGTCCCCTGTGCTGACCAGTACCTTGAAAGATCAAAAGCTACAGTGAAAAGGAGGAAAAAACGAGAACCAGAATGAAACACGGATACCTAAAAATACAGGGCTGCCAGTCACAGCATTGGAAGTCATTACATTGTAGCCACTACACTAAGAGTGCCATTACATTGCATTGTACTGCATGAAAGGTTTAAAGAGTGTTTCTGTCCAACTTGTGGACTACTTTTTCTCTAATTTACGAGCGCGATTTCGCTTGGCAGAAGTCAAGCGGTTTACATAGTTATTTGCACTTTTTAGGGTTACGTACATAAATGCACTTTTGCCGATAGGTGAAAAGTCAGGTTAGGAGTTTACAACGCGATCAGCTCTAACATGAGCAAACGTGAGGCCCGTTGCATTGCAAATGCTTGTTGGTATTTGGGGGTAGTTCGCATTTAAGACTTCATAACATTTGGTCAAAATAAGCTATAAATGCTAAATTAGAGTATTTTATTCCAACATCCTGGGGATTCTAAAGGCATCCAGGGTTTGTGAATGCTCCTGGAGGAGATTGAGAAAATAGCCAAATTATAGCTACATTTTAAGGGGTTTTTAAAGGAAAAAAAAATAGGAAAATACCTCTGGATAAAAGTATGTTTTTTACTTCATTATAATGGCATCAATGAGAGGTTTAATGTGCTAAAGTCACCCTCTTCTCAGCTTTCATGAAAAGGCAGAGCAAAAAAAAAAAAACATCTAATTTTTACTACAGTTTTGGCATTCTTCAAAGAGGCAGCCCCCTTTTCATGATTCCAACCAGTGTGGAAACCCCTGGGTGATCCAGGAAACCTATATATTTCTAAAAAGTAGACAAAATTACGAATTCAGCAAGGTGTCGTGTGTGGATCCCTCAATTTATTCTGAAAGAAACTAACTGTTTGGAATAGAAAAATATAAAAAACCGAGTGGGGGAAAAACAGCTATTAGTGATAATGTTTTCATCTGTATCTTTGTCTCGATGGCCCATTTACAAAAGCAGTGAGCCATTACGTTCGCTAGATCCTCTTGGTTCTGGGGATATACGCAGTTTGTAGGTTCTCCAAGAACCCGAGGTACCCGAAGCCAACAACTGAGCTGCACCGTTCAATGGTTTTTCATTGTGGACTGAGTATATACCAATAATTATGGTGAAACATGTGGACTGAAAAATAGGTATCATGGTAACCTATGTATTTCTGAAATGGGCACAGGATATGGAGTTTAGGAGCAGTTGTTATTTGTACATCTCTGAATTTGTGGGTACCCAAACAAGCATATGAGTTAGCGGGTATTTTTCAAAATGACTTCTTTCTTGCAAACTGGTTTACATTTGAGGGCACAAATACAACGAAATCCAATTGCCAATAAATAAATATCCTTCTATTCTATGCTGCCACATGTCTTCTGATAAAAATGGTACCTCACTTGTGTGGATAGGCCTAATGCCTGCAACATGAAATGGCCCAAAACTCAATATGGAGATACATCTTTCCACTCAATAATGTTTTTTGCAAAGTGGGTAGCTGTAGATTTTGGACCCTAGCTCAGCCGGCACCTAAGGAAAACCTAGCAAACTTGTATATTTTACTAGACACTTCGGGGAATCCAGGACGGGGCGGCTTGTTAGGGGAATCCAGGACAGGCGACTTGTGTGGCTCTCACCAGGTTGTTTTACCCGGAATCCAAACTGACAAAAAAAAAAAAATCACATCTTTCTCACATTTCTGTGAAGGAAAGTTCTGGACCCTGAGGGAAGCCACATACTTTCCTCAAAGTCTTCTGACAAAAATGGTACCTCACTTGTGTGGGTAGGCCTAGTGCCCGCAACAGAAAAAGGCCCCAAAATACAATGTGGAGACATCAACATTTCTCATTTGGCAATGTAGTAGCAGCGTTTTTTTTCTTTGCCAGGGACCGACTGGTACCCAGGAAAATCTGTCAAACGCAGACATTTCTCAAAACTAGACATCCAGGGGTGTCCAGGCTGGTATGCCCCACATACATTCTACCAAGTTTACTTTCCCACAATGCACTGAAAACCTCAAACTTTGCTTAAAATTGCAACTTTTCCTTGCATTTGTGACATAAACTTGCGGAATCACCCAGCTACCACCCAGCATTATCCCACTTGTCCTGATGCAAATGCTACCTCACTACCTGTGACTGGTGTGACCTAGTGCATGTGACAGACAAACATCAAACCAAGGTCAATGGGAGTCTCATGGAGCGACTTTCATTGACCCTTGTTTGATTTGTGCCTGTCAAGGGCACTAGACCAAGTCGCACATATGGGATAGCATTTTTAGCGGTAACGTGGAGGAACAGTGCCCTTCGGCATCCCCCGTTTTGCTTTCACGTCCCTCAAAAGCATTTTTCTATTCTTTTTAATTACTGATGCACATTTAGTCAGTAACAAAAAATGTTTTTAAATGCAACCACGTCACTTTGTAGGCATATGCATGTGTGATTCAGGCACCTGTAGTATGTCACGGCCACCTGCCCCTTTTTTTTTCAAATCTTAACCATGTTGCACAACATAGCTAAAACCCACCGGCAAAGCTTATAGGTCACACAGATTTCAATGTCTGTTTTGCAGTCTCAACGAGAGGACTTGACATGTTTGTGAGGTTGTTCCATTGCATCATGCCTTGTCTGCTCTTCTTAGGTTGTGCACCAGCTTCTCCTTACCTTCCAAGTTGTGTATTCTGCCTATAATATCAGGAGATGTGTGTCATTAATTGCCCGTAAGTGCTACCGTATGAGCTCTTTGAGAGAGGGAATTCACCTGGTTGCTCTTGTGCCTAGCATGGGTCTTGAAAGTATTTATCAAGTTCTTCTTTCTCTTTAGCAGCTCCCTAATTTCCCTTCTTTTAGGCTTAAGTTTTGCTTTAACTTTTCCTTCACTCCGCTTAGCTCTTCTTTCAGATCTTCGAAGAATTGTTTCATAAATGTCTTTGTCACTGCTTCATCTTCAGTCTCTGAGGTGACAAGCAACTTTCTCTTTGTTTGCTCTGGCATTGGATCTTTGGGAGATGTCTTTGCCTTCTGTCTGGGGATGTCTGTAGCATTGCCTTGATGGTGTGTTCTATTTTTACTTATGTGTCTGGCATTCTGTAGATTTGGGGATCTTGGCTGAGGGGGATTGCTTTATTTGTTATGTCATTTCTTTAGTGCATTGAGTGATCACAGATGGACAATGTGGTTGCTCTTTAACCCACTGTATTTACTCCTTTCGCCACTCCGGGACTAGGAAGGGCTTAATATTCTCCTATCTTATGATTTGTCAAGTGTAACCTTCCAGCAGTTGCGGCTAGCAAATTACCTGGAATGTGCCCTCTGGCACATTAAACCTCTTTTTTGGGGTTGAGGTGGCTATTTCTCCTTGTTTCTGCTTCAAGGTGGAGAACTTCTGGACTGAGATAAACAGTACTCTTAATTAGTGTGATGTGGTAGTTTTTCTCTAGTGGGTTTCCAATGGCTCTCCCTCGCCAACCGCTGTTCTCCTTATATCTTCCTCTTCTGTGTCTGTTCATTGAGCTATCTTGGAAAGATACTGATCACTGTGCCCATCCCTCTGTTCTTTGCTTAGTGTCTTTCTCCCTATTCTCAGGCTTCTTCAGCCCGAACACTGCGTTACAGCACTCCTCGTGTATCGATCTCCTGTAGTTTTACTCATTTGGGGGATTGTGCTTCCCATCTCTTAGGATTTGCAGGCAGGACAGTGACCAGGTGCTTCTTCATACTCTGAGCATTTCTTTGCTATCTGCTTGCCCTGTTCCCTTGCATTCTGCCTCTTTTCTGCTTTTGTAACATTCACACCTGTGCTGATAGGTGTCCACCTCCTTGTATTTGACACTTGTATTTCCGGATCCCAAAGCACAGGCACGCCCCCTCAGCTTGCGATTACTTTCGGTTGTTATTTAGTCACACTTTATTTCAAAGCTGCTAAGTCGCCACCCCAGTATAACTAAGTATTTGGCATTCTCACGGAAGCAGACTCTGAGGAAAACTGACCAAGCTATTAAACACTTTGTTTGGGGCCAAGATAGATGTTGCCTGGCCACGCCCAAACTCTACCCGGATACCAATTCAGACGGCCTATACCTCCCCAAAACACGCCTTCCAAACACTGACCACTACTATGTGGCCCATCAACTATCGCAGTTGGCTTATCATTTTCACATAGCCCTGGAAATGTCGGACCAGGAAACTACAGCGTGCCGCCATCAGAATGAGGCAGTGGGCCTAAAGTCATTTATAAACAGCTCAGAGGGTCCCATGAGCCCATCAACCCAGCCTTACGTTGTTCCTTTCATATCTTTAACATCACTCACAGATACACGGGACAAAACGTATTTCTCCAATCAGCAGCCCCCTTGTGTCCCACAATGTGCCATACGGATCGAGGAGGCTCCTATCTCATGGGCTTTTTTAATCGCCCAGAGGTGTCCTTACCATCAGAAACCTTTTCCACAAAGCCATGTTGAAAAACTTCCCCTCCCTCCAGAAGGAATGTAATATTGCGAATTATCAGACCTGGAAGTACAGACAGCTGTCTGGGCCATGTGCTTGGAGGACAACAAAAGTAACTGCCCCACAGCTCCCTAACACATGACAAATTAAGTGGGGTGTCTATAGACGGCTGATATCCAGATTATATCAGATGATTATAGGCAAACTATTCTTCAAACCCACCCAGCGTCTACAGCTTAGAACCTGGTCTGTCCGCTGTCAAAAAGACTTTTCAGATGATATCTGGTCAGAACTGCTGCAGACCTATTGAGCTGCAGAGAAAGCCTTCGATAGAAAGGACTGGGCTCTTCTGGAAGACACTGAGGAAGGGCTCCAGAAAACGGTTTCTTAGATGGAAACTACTAGGCTAAAGTACCCGTCCCGAGTGTGATTTAGTGGGAGGTCACAGAGGATTCCAATTCAGAGGGGGACAAGAATGAGGTATCCTCCACTCTTCGTCCTTTCCCCATAGTCCTTTGCACAAAGTGTAGATGCACAAAGAAACATAAAAGGCATTATACTGTGGTCAAACTAATTCAAATTAACTACATTTCTCAAGGATATCTTGCCCTCGGTCTTGGACCTGAACAGTCTTTACCAGAATAACAGGCTTAGAACAAGGTGTCAGCTATAAAATCAACAGCTCAAAATATGAAGGACTTAATTTGTTGCAAAAGAGATGGAAAAGCTTAACCCCCCTCTCCCCTAGCCTCCACTACCACCAATTCCAATGCCTAGAAATTGTTCTAAATTATGTACGTATCAACTTGGCCGACACAATTCTTGAAACTAGAGACAGAAATATAACTGAGCTCTATACAGAAGTTAAAGCCGAAATAGTCAGCTGGAAACATGCAGCGCTTTTACTGACAGGATACAATGGCTACGATGCACTTCAAGTAAAGTAAGCAATAAACACGGATGAGACCTATGGAGTGGGCCGGGCATGGCTCACCTATGACAATGCTACCGGAACAGCCCAACTCCAATTCTTGGACGAACAGACAAGAAAAAAAAATGTATAGAACCGGGGGCATTACTGATTGCTCTCTATCCAGCAGAGCGCCTTGAGGGATACTCTAGCTACAAAAAAAACTGAGTTACTCAACTATACATTTTCCCATTCAAACAGGCAATAATGAGGGCATGCGATCAAGTAGGGATGAGAAAGGGACTGATGACATTCCCATCCCCATTCACCCTGATAAGGGATACTCTAGAAGGTTTCTAAAGAATAAATAGGAAACGTTATAGCTCCTGGAAAAAAAGCAGGAGCGAATGGTGCATGTTTAAAAAGGAGTATAAAAAATCATTTATTAAGCAGAGATAGACTTTGAGCCTGAAGAAAGGGAACACTTTAGGCTTTAGGTACCGGAAATAACAGCAAACTGTGCACCCTCAGATTAAATATGGAGCAACTAGACAGCCAACTCTGTGCAAAGATTATACTAGAGGGTGACGAGTCAATGCATCCCAACTACTCACCAGGCCAGAGACAAGAGGGGCAGATAACCTTTCAATGGGCCTCAGTGAACGGAATTGGGGACGCAACTAGACGAGAAGCAGGGGAAGGATATCATGATAAAAGCAATCAAGTTTGCTGCTCATGCAAATGGTAAGGAAACAATAACACCTATGGTGTTATACACAAGATAGACCTAATGAGATTAGGTAACTACTGGGGAGAGTGTTGCAAGGTTAGAACGCCGGCACCTACTCTATACTCCTGAAGTAAGACTCACATTACTGATGAGGGTTTAGCAGTGATCGAGGACTTCATGGGGTCTGCTATATGCAGATAACTAGAGGTCACCATTCTGGCCATTCCAGCAGGGTTAAGCCTCCCACTACACGTGAGGAATGGCCAAATAAGATCATGTTCTCACCCACAAAACACGTTTTTGAGATACTGGGGTTCTTGGGGGCCACCAACGGTAGACGCATGACTTAAGATAATGTGTCGTATACTAGCAATGGACAATCTATACCAGGTGACACTCGGAAAGGAGAGAACACCCCAGTAACAATGACAGCTATTAATCACCTACATGTTAAAGGACTTTTGAGGAATGAAGTGCCCCGACTGTTTGAGAGTGCTGAACATCCTAGAGAATAATCCGAACACAAGCTAAGTTATAATAACTGATCAGCAAACGGTGAGACAGATGGAAATAATGATCTTCTGGAAAGGAGAAACTGACATCCCAAGCACACATTAGGAACCTGCAAGACTAGAGGGGTGGCTTTTATGCCACAGACACTGGAATTGAGAGGGCTAAGGAGCGGAGGGGAGTGGGCAACTGGGGGTTTCATCTTAAGGATGCATTGTCCGCTAGCTTCTTAGAAGCAGAGAGGGTGGAAGAGGTCAAGGAGCAGTTGGGGTGCAAGTAAGCTTAGATAAGCTACTTTTACCCTTTTATGAAACTCAATAAAAATGGTTCAAAACTTAAAGATGACAAAAATAGCCTTTGTTACTAACCTGAGTGAGATAGCGGATCTGGCCCGACAATTCTGATTCCACCTTCTGGACAGAGGAAGTAAACTGAGAGGCATGGCGGTCCATGAGGCGCTCATTTGGTTTCTCCTTGGACAGCTCCAGAGTTACATTGCCTAAAAAGCAGAGACTGTAAATCGGAACCATTTTCAAACTTGATCTAAAGCTTAGTGTTTTACCCCTGCCCAAACTACTTCCAGAGGAACCCTCACTCATGCTCGACTGCCTTATGAAGCCTCCAGCACTAATATGTTTGGTCATAGGGCTCCTTCAACAGTCACAACATCCTTCCACCACCAAACGTTTACTAAGCAACATCCATTTGGATTGCATCACCTCAGAAGGCAAATCATGTACTAAGGGAGCATAGGCACACAGATACAACAGATGCTAACCGCTGTACTTTAATTCTGGCTTGGAAAGCCTTTCAATCAACCGAAGAACAGTCTAAACATTGTTGAATGTTACCTATTGTGAAGCACCTTGCTTCTCTGAATGCAGTGGTGCAAATTAGCTCTCTGTACAGAAAATGTTTTCCTTTGGTTAATCTGAATTGCAGAGGACAGAGATACTGTGACAAGTGATACAAGTGCACCAAGCATGAAAAGAGACCAGTCAAACATTCCAGTAAAGTCTTGGAAGTAGGGAAGCGTCTGACCCAGTTTACAAGCTGGAGTCTGCTTCACCATTGTATTCCTCGGGCTCGGACATTCACTCTCTCTTAGTCCTTCTCCCATTCGATGGTGTTTTATGCCACAGTGTCTATTTCACGTGGTAGGTAGCAGCGGAGGAGCCTGGCATTGTAATCTGCAGGTGGCGAGAAGTATTCCTCCTGAAGAATGGACCATACTTCCTGACTTTAGAAGGGGAGCCAAACGGGTAAGGGGCTGAGGAGGGGTGGGGGTTGAGTCCCAAGCAACAGGAGGTAGGCTGTAAGGGCTTATATAGTCCCTGTATGTAGCAGCAAAATGGAGGATTTTTGCCCTCGACCATGAGGGAAACCTTAAAAAGACATTGTGCCATTGTCTATGGTAAATTTAGTTTGCAAGAAAGTGGTTAAATCAGCTGACAAAACTGATGAATGTCTTACCACTCTAATGCATGAAGGAACAAAGTTGCTTTGCACCAGGCCACCACACATCCGTTTATCAGTGTAGGCTTTTCCATTTCACTGCCAGTGTTTCCAAAGATGGCACTCAATCAGCAGCCACATCATTCCTAAAGGAAATTGACTTTTTATAATCTGGTGGGTTTATCCATTTGGGGCACTTGAGAAAACGGGATAGCCTGGATGTGATTATTGGAAACGGTCCCCACAGCATGGTCAAGTTATCTCAGAACTTTGGGTGTTATCTAGAAGGATGAGACAAATATGCCTCCTTTCCCCCATGTTTTTTTGCAGAATTGATGGAGATGTCATGTGGGCCAATACATCAAAGTCTTGGTTAGCAAAGCTGAGATAGGTGTCCTTTTGGAAGCAGTTGCCACTGTCTGTTAAGGGAGAGTAGTGTTCCTGCATATGATCACACTATAGTAACACAAGCTTATTTGCCAACATCCTACTGACCCTACCCTAGATCATATATAAGTGAAAACATCTGCAACTAACAGAACTGATTTAAGGCAACAGAGGGAAGAGAATAGCACATGGTAAAATGCAGCAGGCACTCACATGAGGGAGCCTAGTGGTTCCTGATTTTTAAATCTTTCTTTTGCTGCCCAAATGTAGTGGACAGCTAAATAAGCTGACTAATGAACCACGGAGGAAACATACCCTCAAAATGGACTGCCGGGAGATAAGGCTGGTCATGTCCTTTCTCCCAAGCGGATTTAATTGGCACACTCCTGCTAGAAACAGAGCCTTGCAGAGACAGCAACACTGACAGCATACTCACCTGATATTACACTCTGGTGTCTCCTCAAATTCAGTACATTACTGAAACGACAGTCGAATTTTTTTCAAATGTGCTAATCTGTGTGACTATTTTTGTGAATCTTTCATTTTTTGGAGTATATGATGATAATTTTAACGACAAACAAAAGTAGTTCACAGGTGTTTTTAAAACATCATTTAATCCTGCTACATTGTTGAATGGGGCACCATTTTGTAAGAGATGGACCTAGTCTTCTGTTTTCACGTTTACTGTGCTTCTGCTCATCTGCCCCCTCCCCACACCACACCCCCAGGGGACCCTCTGCAAACTTTCTCTCCCTACATTGTCAGGGGACATAACAGAAATGACAAAAGATGTACCATTGGTTAGAAAGCGTTTGTGAACTACCTTCCCGTTCCTATGTATCATTTTCAAAGAGAGAACCTTCAAATATGCGAGTTCAGGATGTGTGCTGTAAACAATTAATTCTGTGTTTGATTTAATAGCCTATAATGTTGACCCATCTATAAATAACAATTTAGGCCATGCATAGTGTACACATGACAACTGCCTTGTCTCAGTTCAATTACAGCATTGTCTCAGTGCATTTTTAAAAAGTCACTCTTAATCAATACTTTGCAATGCGGAGATATAATCTGATGTACAAATGAGAAACGCTTCAATGTGTTAAATATACTTTTTTTCTTTTGGTTTATTCTGAAGACACTGTATCATATTCTAACATGAGAACTGTTGCATGAAATACATGCCAAATATTTTCATGACGCGATCCGTTCAACGACTCTTGAAGCCAGTCCTGAGCTGCCTTTGCTCTCTCTGTTCATTATTGTCTCGCACACTTCTAATACTGGCGATATCACTGTTCATAAAACTCCAGAGATTAGGCATGTCACAATTTTTTGTGATTAGTAATTAAGGATTGGACAACTTATTATTTTGACAACGTTCATGGGACGCCAAACAGAGGCCTGGCTGTCTTGTCTGTGGTCCATAAACGGGTGCCCTTTCTTAAATCCCACCTTCCAATAAAATCTCCCAGATAACGCCCAGCAAAATCCCACAGACTACCCCTTCCTGTCTTTGGTCAACTAGTTATGGCCTACCTGCACTCTGCAGAATTGACGCGATCTCTTTCTCAATCTCCTCTAGCACTCGAAGCCTCTCGTTGGCCAGGTTGTAAGTTGCCATGACACCTGTGTCACAGAAAAACGAGAACTAGCCAACAGTTTTCCAATCCTAACAAGAAAAAAAAATGAAACTGAGTTGGTGGGTTGGAGGAGTAGTTAGTAGCGCATAAGTGTAATCAATCTAACACACAAGTAAGTTTGACAACAGAAGCACTTGCAGTGAGTGTGGAACATCTCCATAAATATGTCGGTATTGTTTTTCCTGGGTCCATGCTTCAGTTGCTAATTTAGTCCAGGTTCTTTTTAGCATTTTGATAAGTGTAGTCTCATTTACACTATTATAAATGAAGGGAAACAATTACCGGAATGCAAAGAACACACTTGTAGTTGATGAGCTGCTCACATACGGGCAAGTGAACACAGCTCTGCAAATAAAGTGTAAAAGACAAACAAAGAAAACCAAGGGGAACTTCTCCAACTACTGGATTCCAGCCATTATCTCGTGCTGGACGACAAAACAGGAAAAACCCATTGCAATATATGAAATACTGTTCTAATGGACAGAGACTAAACTTTTTTGTCAAACAATAAGACGAATGCAATCCATTACCAGCTTTATCATATTTTTAGAAATACTCTAGTATATAATGTTCTCCATCCTACGGATCAGGAGCTCGTAAAAGACTAGGAGCTTGTAAATAATTAAAGCAGTCGATTTCCTACTTTCCCATCTCCAGTTCATTCCCCTTTTAATCCAATTCATCTCCAATGAATGTGCCCCTAACAGCCCTCACATACAGGGATGGTGAATGCATATCTCTGCTCACAGCTTCTAAGCACTGCAGGTTAGCACTCGTCCTATAGTACAGGGATCTATCTCCCTTAGTATGCCTTTGTGCCACAGAGGTCCAGTCTCTGTGTTTCAAATGCAATGCTGATAGAGAAAATGTAATGGTTACTCAAGTCTGTCATATTTAGGAGTAGCTCTTCAACTGGGTGCAGGCTGACTCGGGGGGTGAAGACCCCAGGCTTATGGAAGGATCAGCTAAGCTTCTGACCCGCTATGCATCCGGGGTTGTGGGGGCATGCGTCTGCCACAGTTTCCTTTCCTACTCAACAAAGGAACATAGGGAGCCCACTCACTAGATCATAGTGAGTTAAAGCGCAGGCTCCTCCAGTCCCACAGTGAAGTACAGATTCCACCAGTCCAAACCAGCTTCTTTCGGGATCAAAACCCACAGGTGGAAAACATAGATGACTAGACTACTTAGTGCATGAGGTAATCTAACCCCTCACCTATACCCAGCAGACAAATGACTGATCAGAAGAATGCTGAAAACAGCCAAACAAATACTCCTTTCCAAACAGACCTGGAGACAACACTCCTAGCACCCAGAAAGTTGTTGGTCTTATTTCAAAATCTGAGTGAGAAGCTTTATGTATCAGTGATTGCATCCAAGTGGCCAGAAGAAAGCATAAGAGGGCCTATTAACCACAATGTTATTGGCGCTTTGACGATAACGGAGGTTTGACAGCAATGCAAGGAATACTTAACCACAATCTCTGACCACTTTTATTTAAGTTTGGTGATTGTTTGGAAGTGTGTGTGAAACTAGGACACTTTGCATCAGGGATGCCCGTACGATTCCTAAACTAGGAGTCTATGAAACTGACATTAAATGTTGAACATAACTCGTAAACTACAAGTTATGTTCAACATTTAATGTCAGTTTCCTAGACCCCTAAACTACAAGTTATGTTCAACATTTAATGTCAGTTTCCTAGACTCCTAAACTACAAGTTATGTTCAACATTTAATGTCAGTTTCCTAGACCCCTAAACTACAAGTTATGTTCAACATTTAATGTCAGTTTCCTAGACTCCTAAACTACAAGTTATGTTCAACATTTAATGTCAGTTTCATTGGTTATTTTGTAGTGTACTTTTGGTTTTGAGGTATGAAAAAACAAGAAGTAGATAAGTTATAATACTCATAATAAAATCATGAACCAGCAAGACTGTAGGAGGGTTTGCAATCTCCATGTTGAAGAAGAGGTTCAAAAAGTAAGGGTAGATACCTACATGAGGAGAAAGGGAGTGGAATATGACTTTGAAATGTAGGGCATAAACACAATGGGTGCAGTAGTGGGCAGAGGCCGCATTTGCATCCCAACATGCACCCCCATGCCAAAAAATATTTAAAAATACTGAAACAGAAATATATGGTTTGAAAAATATTTTTGGTTGACTGTTAGGAGCTCCATTGAGGAGTTATTTAAAGATCACTTTGTGCACATTATGCATCCAATAGCTGGAGTTCAATTATCTGCCAAAATCTGGCATAGCTACACAGTATTGGTGTCTGTGTTCCAAACATCACTACATACCCCTCACATTTCTTTCTCTGCTCCACATGTATTGACAAAAAGAACAAATGATGGACGGAATGCTGAACAATGAGAATATTCACGTCCAGTCAGAAAGATCTGGGTTTAATTTATCGTTTTTCTGTCCACCATGCCACCACAGTTTAGACCCAGCCACATGCAAATCAGACTTGACCCATCTCCCCATGTACCAGTCCAGCCTGAAGTGCCAAGCCAGGTCCTACCTGGACTGGAAACAAGAATCCTGTGACCTGTTTTGGGGTATCACCTCTCATCAGCCAGGCTAGCTAGAATCCAGCGGTGCAGTGAGCACGGGACCAAAGTCTGGGCATATCCTTGTCATTTAGGGCAACTAAAGCAAAAAGAACAGATGATGGACTGAATGCTGAATAATGCAAACATTTACCCCCAACACAGAGATCTGGGTTTAATACATTTATTTTTTGACCACCCAAGTTTGGACCCAGCCATATGCAAAAAAATGTGAAAAAATAAGAATGGGTACAGTGCATTTCAAGACCACTTGTGTCGGACCAGCTAAACAAGAGCTACAAGTCAGTTTGTTAATGTACTGACGAATCGAGCCATACGTTCGTGGAATTAGTGGATTCATATAGCGCTAGTCTGCGGGCCGCTTCAGAGCGCATTGAAACAGCACATACCTGAACAGACGAGAAGGCATTCATGCATGGAGACAGAGGTATATTCAGGTCGCCCCCACTGGTGCCTTCTGCTGGAGTACAAGGCTGGCATGCGCCGTCGTCTTAAGAGTCCGTGGAAATGGACCAACAAAATGTCAGATATTCAAATGCTCGATTTCTCAGGTGCTTTGTGTAGGTGGAAATTACATATAGTCAAATACACACATAAATGGTACAGCTGGCTCGAACAGAAACCACGTGTGAGTTGTCAGTCGGAATTCCCTCCAGGGGTGCCTTTTTTATTGGATAAGCAACATAAAATCGACGGTGCAGTGGCCTGCAATCTTTTGAGAACACCAAAATGACCGAACAGACAAACGAGTCAGCAGAATGGGTTGTCGCACCAGCTGCCGAGCTGAAGGTCACAGATTCCACCTGTTTGAATGCTGTTTTATATGATGAAATACAATAGAGTTCAGTAGGCAGGCCTAGGCTCTGGGTCCTGGTGCCACAGCACCTGCTGTGCCAACGGAGGGCCTATGACCCTGATTCACCCTCTTTTTTTTTCCTCATCTAAACATGCAATTTCGAGTGATCTGACTTCAATAACAATTGTTTTTGTGATTAATTTTTATTGTTTTTACTGTTCTTGGCATGGTTCCACCCACAAGACAGTAAAACCTATTGTGCAGTGAATGTCTGTATGCCCTCACTCCTCCAAGTCCTCATCTTCTGCTCTCCTTACAATACCCATCTTCTCCTCACAGTGAGCGGCCTCTCAGCAGCAGCTTCCACCAAATCATGCTTTTCAGGTTTCATCGGCACAGTAAAGTCTGTTGACTTCACGCCGAAGTCAATGCCCTGCTAAAGAAACCCAAAACAGACCCCGGAGATCTCAAGAACATACTGGCCCATCTCCCTCCTTCCCTTCCCGGTAAAGGTCATCGAGAAGCTCGTCAACAGCCAACAGACCCGCTTCCTGGAGGACAATAACACGCTGGACATCTCCCAATACGGATTCCGCTGGAACCACAGCATTGAGATCGCTCTCATGCCGCAACAGACAACATCAGGACCATGCTCAACAAAGGCGAAACCGCTGCCCTCATCCTCCTGGACTTCTTGGCTGCCTTTGACACCGTCTGTCACCACACCCTCTGCATTCGCCTCTGCGACGCAGGGATCCGCCACAAGGCCCTGGACTGGATCACATCCTTCCTCTCCGGCAGAACCCAGAGAGTCCGCCTCCCTCCCTTCCTTTCTGAAGCCACCGAGACTATCTGCGGCGTTCCCCAAGGATACTCCCTCAGCCCAACCCTCTTTAACATCTACATGGCACCGCTCACCAACATCATCCGATCCCACAACCTCAACATCGTTTCCTATGCCGACGACACCCAGCTGATCCTCTCACTCACCAAGGACCCCGCCACCGCCAAAACCAACCTCCACGAAGGATTACATGCCATCACCAACTGGATGGAGAAGAGCCGCCTTAAACTGAACTCAGAGATCCTAATCCTCGGCTCCGACCGCCCTGTATAGGATGACTCCTGGTGGCCAGCCACCCTAGGAACCGCACCAACACCCACCAACCATGCGCGCAATCTAGGTTTCATCCTAGACTCATCGCTCACCATGACCCAGCAAGTCAACGCCGTCTCATCTTCCTGCTTCAACACCCTCTGCATGCTCCGCAAGATCTTCAGATGGATCCCCACCGAAACCAGAAGGACGGTCACCCACACCCTCGTCAGCAGCAGACTGGACTATGGCAACGCTCTCTACTCTGGAAACACAGCCAAGCTCAAGAAGAAACTGCAAAGTATACAGAATGTCTACGCACGCCTCATCCTCAACATGCCACACCTCAACCACATCTCAGCCCACCTCAGAGACCTACACTGTCTCCCTGTCAACAAGAGGATCACCTTCAAACTCCCCATCCACGCCCACAAAGCTCTCCCCAACGCTGGCCCTGCCTACCTCAACGAGCGACTCACCTTCCACACTCCCATCCACCACCCCCGCCAACCTCGCCACCGTCCCTCGCATCCACCGAACTACAGCAGCGGCAGATCCTTTTCCCACCTTGCCGCCAAGACCTGGAACTCCCTCCCTGTCCACCTACGACAGACCCAGGACCTTCTGACCTTCAGGAAACACCTCAAGACCTGGTTATTTGAGCAACAGCAATCCTTCCCTTCCCCCCATATCAGCACCTTGAGACCCTAGCGGGTGAGTAGCACGATCTACAAATGATTGATTGATTGTAAATAAAACAAACATTGGCACAGCTAATGGGTTCCACCTGTGCAAGGTCTATTGGCTTTGTCACTGTTTGCTCTTGCAATGCAGCATGTCTTAATGTTATAAAAAGCAGTACGACAGGGTCAGCGCTGTCTGCATAACAGCTTTTTAATTAAAAAAAATAAAAAACGTTAAGCTATGATGTGGCTCAGTTATATGCATTGAAAGCGTCATGCTGTTTTTTTTTTCAACTTTAAGACATGCAGCACAAGCTGATTTGTGTAACATATCTAAATGCATTGACAAAAACAAGAGTTCACAGGGGTGAAACCTACTGGCTTTGTAAATGCTTGTTTATTTTCTCCTCCAGCGGGGCTCGAAAGATTTAACGGAAACCAGCTCTCCTGGTTGCGCGAGTACAATCCTGTCTGGGAGCGATCTGCAGCCTCACACCTAGGTGCCAAGGCAGTGGAGGGGTGGGGGACAAGGGCACACAGCTTATCACTAAGAGAAACTACCATTTGCAAGCAGGCTTTTGACTTAGTTCGATCTCTATGTAAAAGAGCATACACTGTAAGAATGTTTGATAAAGAATATCAGCTTTATCAGACTGTAAGGGTATTTACGCGAATAGCCGTTTAAATAACATTCTTTATTTATTTTACAGTTGCCACTTCCCTTGTTGCCACATGCGATTTCACGTGCATTAATGTCGCACGCCGTGATGTCACGTACACACTGTCTAAATTACCTTTGTCCCCCATCCCCAACTTAATTTTTGAGGACTTGTGCCCCGGCGTCCCCATCCACCTTTATTTTCTTACACCGGAGGTAGTAAAGGCATATAACCAGAGCAGCAGACCTAATGTAGTGCAAACCGTGAAGTCAGGGTGACACGAGGAAGAGACAAACATCATCGCCCATCACGCCCCTTTTGTTGCACTAACACCTGCGAGCACAAGAGGCACAGCCAGAGCTAGGGTGCGAGCGGGACTGTACCTTCATGCAGCAGGTAACAGGAGATGTTGTGAAGGAAGTCCAATGAAAAAGCCCGCCCCGAGAGCTACTCACGTCTATTCTGTGTGACCCTTCCGGTTTGTTCAAGCGGAATGAAATAGTATGGCTGTCTACCTTGCACGGAGCAAACCGTGGAGCCAATGAACAACAACTAGCAAGTTTTCTGCAGCCAATCCTAGACCAGGGTATAGTCTCCGAAGCCTCACAGCCAATAACCATTTGATGACCACCCCAATGCCAATTTCACCACGCTTGTCTGTTTCCTCATATCCTATTGGTTGACCTTTTAAGCGCTATAAACTCACTCTTTTCCAGTACTCTTGTAACCGAAAATGATGTCAGGACCGAAGGCGAGGATTATGCTTTCTTTTCCTTATTTACAAAATCATTAGCAAAGTAAAAAAAAAAAAAAAAAAACACGAATTCCTAGGAGTATATAATAACAAAGGACTATCTGTCCCATGAGTCTCAAAACTACAAAATACCATCAAACGCTGCATTTAATCGCGAGGCTAGAAGGCCATAAAGCTGTCTTGTCCCAAACAAGCATCTTCTTTTCTTATAGGGATAGGTACACACTGTCCTCTTGTTTGTACTGTTAAGCTTACTAATATATTTTTATTAGATATTGTCCTCTGCTCTGGTCTAGGATTCAAGCTATGCTTGTCTTTTCAAATTGTTAACTATTGCTAGTAAGCTTGAATGCGAGTGCCTGCGCCCCCAAGTTTGCACCAGGGCTTTAACTTCCCGTATGAGGGCGATGTCCCGCACCCGAAGGGGGCTAGAAGCGTCAGAGCAAAACAAAAACCTCCAAGGCCAGCGAGAAGAGCGGCAGGACACTAGGGGCACGCAAAGAGAGGAATCAAGAAAGCATCCCCCTCCCCCGATCTTGCTATAAATCAATGTTAATAAACAATGGCCAATAGTTTTCCCTAAAGCAGATCACCCTTACAGTTTTTCTCCTACTTAGACAGGCATTGCAAGAGTTCCCCCTGTGCTCATCCTCGAAACCAGGGCAGCTTGCACTGCTTCCACTCAATTCCAGAGCATTTGATTCCTGTAGGCCTCTGCAAAATGGTAGGTTAGTAGCTCTAGTGTATGCTCCTTCCTTCATTGGTGACCTGCTTGCACACATAGGTTTAGCTTTTTTCTGGTTCGCAGAGCCTGCATTTCGTGATCAGATTTTGGCTTCTATTGGTTACGGAACTCATTCAGATTTACCCCTGATGAAAAGTTTTTCCACGAGAAAGGCATTGGGTAATGTTTTAAGATCCTCAGAAACCTTTAGGCTTTGATTGTCAGCTTCAAGTGACTTATTAGGGTGAAGAAACACTGATGCAACATGACTGATCTAAAATGACTCTAACCGGGCAGCGCAGGCATAGGGAAGAATGGGGGTTGTGCTTAAAAAAATGGTGCAAGTCAGGTTAGAGTAAAAAATCATGGCTCTAACCAGACCCAAGCCATTTTTTGACGCAAAACCCCCATTGAAATGACTCCTGTCTTAGAAAAGACAGGAGTCATGCCCCCCCTGCCCCATGGCCATGCCCATGCGAGCTCTGTCCCCTGGCATGGTCATTGGGCACAGTGGCATGTAGGGCGGGGGATGGCAAAGTTAGGCCCCCCTATGCCACTTAAAAAAAAAATATATATATACTTACCTCTACTTACCTGGGATGGGTGTCCATGGGGGCAGGGAAGGGCACCTGTGGTCAGAGACCATAGAAATGAGCCCACATGTCCCTTAACGCCTGCCCTCACCCTGGCGTTAAAAAACAGCGCAAATCAGGCTGTGCGCCATTTTTAAGGCCCGCCCCCCTCCTGTGCATCAAAATGACACAGGAGTATAAATTAGACACACATGCCTTAAAGTAATTTTTTGGACGGGAACGCCTACCTTGCATGTCATTAACGCAAGGCGGTTTCACACATCCAGAAAAGGACCCACACTGCTGAATTTTGACATTTGCGGGGTTGGGCATCAAAGCATAAATATGGTGTTAAGTTTGCGCCGAATTTACGTCAAAAATGTTGATGCAAATTCGGCACAGAGTATAAATATGCCCCTTAGTGTAATACACTCTTTTGTCCTGGCTCATTCACAGGTTAGTAGCCCTGCCACTGGGAAAAGTTTGTAGCCAGATGTGATATCTGCTTATTGCTGCCTGTATGTTAGTTAGCTTTGTGATGTCACTTAGAAGATAGAATGTAGGTTTGAATAATAGTGGTAATTTGCCACAAGATCCTTGTTGGGCGAGGTGCTAAATAAAGTACCTCTGAATTTACCCACAAAATGTGTATATAGTATATATATATATACACATGTTACACTGGCGATGAGTGCAGAAATAACGAGAAAAGCACCTCAACATTAAGGAGAATCGACCTTGCGGACATGCAGATCATACCTGAAAAGCTGATGCCTGAATAGGAGCATTTGCAGCAGTGTCGACGTGGTTTGATGAGCATCCTAAAGTGGCGGTAATATCCTCGAGCAACCTACCCACAAAATGTGTATATATACACGTCCCACCAGACCTCCCGTTCTCTGATAGTGTGCAGCACAAGGTGGCTCAGGCTGTGAAAAGTCTCCCTCCGTTGTTCCCTGAATGGTTTCTCTGAGCCACCACATGTTCCAGTGTTAGAAGCCTACTCAGGCTGGGTCAGTTTCAATTATCCGGTGGTGGCTGCTATTAGTGCGTATATCTGGTGCTTCCAGGGTCTCCCACATCTGTGGGCTTATCTTACTCAAGTCCAGGGCTGTGGGTTGTCGTTGGGAAGGAGAATACCTATTTAGGGGAAATGCATGTACCAGATCCCAATGATGCCGCTCACAGATATTGTACCCAATCCTGCTGGAGTTCTAATGTGACGGTCAAGTCTTTCTTCCCCCAACGTAGGATCTATTATTAGAAATGCAAGGGAGACTCCACCCATCTAAGAAGGTTAGCTTCAACTGGTGAACTGGAAGATTTTAGGGGTAGATGGCTGTCTCGGGGTTATGAGAGGGGGGCTATTTCTCGTGTATAAACCATGCATGCGCAGATAGAACTCACAACCAATGCAACTCAGCATGGAGATGCTGGTGTTTGGAACAAAACGGCATGCCTCTTCAAGCAAATGTTGTTCATGTTCCACACTTCTTGACGGAACTGGCAGAAAGCAGGGCAGCCTACAGGATGGTAACATATATACCGTCATTACTGTAGGTCACTTACCAAGGGTCCACCCTCCGACTGAAGAACATCCTTTACTGTACGGGGTGCTCAGAGGTGTTAGATTATTTTTTCCCCTTGAATTAAAGTAAAAAAAAGATTATGGGATGCCAATAAGGTACTGGGGTTTTTACAGCACAAGTCAGGAAATACAGTCTTTTTCAGGAAACAGTTGTGGCCAAACATGCTCTGCTACTTTGCCTGATCTCCTAAAGTAGAGAATGTTACACAAAAGCATTGGATGTTTTGCACCTGAGGGAGTAACTGACAATATTTACAGAAAAATAAAAACTTGAACTAGATCCATTTCGTCCTTGACATTTCAAGTACATAATAATCTTTGTGTTGGCCACTGTTTCAAAGAACATGAAGCACGTTTGGGTGAGTACAGGCTGAGGAATGCAAGGCAACTGTGGTTTCTCAGAATCCTTATGCTGTGGTTACAGCAACTACTTTGGCTTAGTGGACTGTATGCATCATGTTGGAGCCCAACTTCAATCCTACTGTTTATGGTGTACACTCAGTGAGTACAGTTATGGCTTCTGAAAGATATAATGGAGTGTGCTGATTAGTCTTCCAAGTCAGTGTATAAGTATTTCTATGTCAAGCTTGTTTCTAATGTGTATAGTATGGCAAGGTAAGTGTTAAACTAGTATAACCTTCTCCGGATGGGATACTGAGCGCTCATGTTTATATTTGTTATGATATGAACCTATGCTACTTAGGGCAGTACATGAATGCCACAAAAGGTGATGGGAGGAATGCTTGCAATTTTTCTAACCACTGGCAATCCTCAAGGTAGCATCCCAACCCACACATCACCTCAGTTTGGACCCATCCATATGCAAATCAGTATTGACCCTGCTCCTCATAGGAACAGTCCAGCCCAAACTGCCAGGCCAGGCCCTTCCTCAACTGGAACACAAGCAAACCAGAACCAATTTCACCCTAGTTATGGGCACATCAGCCAGCTTCAGCTTGGTTCCAGTGGCACAGTGAGCCTGCAACCCACATCTGGGTATACCTATGCCACTTACGGCGGTACATGAAACATACAAAGGTGATGGGAGGAATACTTGCAATTTGTCTAACCACTAGCAATTGCTTAGGTTGCATCCCAACCTATCGTTCTTTTGCTCACCATGCCACCTTAGTTTGAATCAAGCCATATGCAAATCAGTCTTGACCTAGCTCCTAATGGGAACAGTCCAGCCTGCACTGCCAGGGTAGGTCCTCCCTCAAATGGAATATAAGCAACCCAGAACTGGTTTCACCCTAGCTATGAGCTCATCAGCCAGGTACAACTTGGTTCCAGTGACACAGTGAGCAAGTGGTCCACATATGGGCATACCCATGTCACTTAGGGCGCTACATGTGTTATACGGTTTCTACTAAGATAATAGAACTGTGTATTTAGGGCGGCAGAGCTTCAGAATATGGGAGACCAAGGCTATCCAAACCATCGGAAACTGTCGGGCCAATTCCTGGCTAGCTAACAGTGCCCTACCTTAACCTACTGGGGTGGAAGGTGATTCCGACAACCTGATCATGACACTCAGACTCCCCAGGGAAGTCATAGAAACAGATCATACTTTCATTGTATTACTCATGCATGCCCAGGCTAAGACACAAAAGATATACAAACTGAGTTTTCAATATATTTATTGAAACAAGCGTAGTGTTGCATAGAGCGAATGAACTGCGATAATTCGGGAGATGAAACAGAACAAAGTAACCAGCATGATAAACATAGTAAAGACAGTGAATAATCCATCCATGGTAAATGTGTTCAAGAAGTGCTAAAGGTTCCTACATGACCCTAAAACTACGCTGAACATAACTGGTGTACTCTTCTGCAAGGCCTCATCTAAGGGATTTAGCTCCAGCCCCATTACTGAAGACAGTGTTAGGAGTGGGCCTACGATGTAAATGGCAATCCTCTTGGGAGCTGGCAGATTAGCGCCAGCAGAGCTGCATGTTGAACACAACATTTGTAACGGGACTACCATGGCTGGAGCGCTCTCTGCCACTTCCAGGTCAGTGCACTGTTTACATAATAAATCCATACTGTGTTGCAAGCAGAGTCCTAATGCAATGCTGTCTCTAGGAGGTAAGAAGCTATTTCCTGAACACGCAACAGAAGAACTAGGATAGCGTGTATAGTATTGCTAGCCTTATACAGAAAGTACTATTTACATGTTGTGCAAAGGCTAACTAAACAAGCAACTTGTACCAAATATTCCTACAAGAATATCATGTGGGAAACGTGTAAAATATCACTGCTAAAAGCTGTGCAACGAAAACACAAATTATGATATATGAAATGAAGCTAAAAACAGGGGGGAACCAACAAGAGTCCAAAAGGTCCTCACGACACACAAAAGGTGATGGGAGGAATGCCCGTGGGCATGGACTGGACCAGACCCTGCTACTGGCCTATGCCTGACACCCTGTGAGTCTCTAAGTGCCTCTCCTGAGGTGCTGAAGAACTTTAGAAGTGTACTTCTGTGGTGAATTAGGATTTAAGACTAAGTCAGAAGTCACAATCTTTTAAACAGGACAAACCTGATTACTGAATCCGACCCACACTTCATCCTAGTCAGCCTCAAATTGTGCCTAGCCCCTGGTCTACCATGACCGTTGAACAATTTAGGCGCTTTGTGCTTTTTGGCAGAATTTCTACTTAAAAACTTTAACAGTTGACATCTCCTTTACCTTTTACGGACTTTTGTCATTTTGTTTATTAACTTTTACTCTATTTTTCCAATTTGTTTGAGATTTTTGTTGTTTTGCATTTCACCTTTATTACTGTTTTGGTACTACATGAATACTATACACCTTGCCCCAAGTTAAACCTGTCTGCCCCATGCCATAGCTATCATGGGGTTGACAAAGTTTGATTTAGCGGCATGAAGGGTTCACACTCACAAGGGTTGAGATTATTCTTTGAAATGGGCAGTTGCCCACCCAAAATAATATTCCAATTCCTCAAACATTGTTTTGAAGATGCTTCAGACAAAATAAATGTTTTTCTTCTGTCTTCTGTGCTCTCTGTCTTTGTCCAGCTCCTCGTTTTTCTTCTGTCTTCTGTGCTCTCGGTCTTTGTCCAGCTCCTCGTTTTTCTTCTGTCTTCTGTGTTCTCGGTCTTTGTCCAGCTCCTCGTTTTTCTTCTGTCTTCTGTGCTCTCTCTCTCTTTCTCCAGCTCCACGTTTTTTATTTCTTCTGTCTTCCGTGAATTTCCCCTTTTCTTCCCACTTTCTCTCGTTTTTTCGGCCTCCTGCCCTCTGCTTTCCCGCCGCCACCACCCGTACGGCCACGCCCCCCCCTGCTCCCATTCGTCGCCCTCCCTCCCACCTCCCGCCCCCAGCTGACCCCTCCTCCCCCCCACCTCCCTCTTATGGCAGCCGATGCGCGGCCGTGCCGCTGGCACGCCAAAGGCAAGCCCGTCTGCGCCCGTCCACGCCTGGACCAAGCCCAGCGCCAGAACCCCTGGCCCCCAGCGCTCCCAAAACCCCCAGCACTGCTACGACACCGCCTCCCTCCACGCACTCAACCCGGGACGTACTACAACATGCTACCAAGCCAGCCCGAAACGCACTCATGGACCCTTCACCTGTCAAACCTGCAAGCATACCTTCCACCGCGACTGCACCCCCTCCACCAGCCCACGCGCCAACAACCAACTCAAGTGCATCCTCATCAACGCACGCTCCGTCCATAAGCACGCCATTGAACTATGGGACCTCCTGGACTCTACCGCACCGGACGTCGTCTTCATCACTGAGACCTGGATGAACGCTTCATCGGCCCCCAACATCGCCATAGCCATCCCCGACGGCTACAAGATCGCCAGGAAAGACCGCACCAACCAAGTCAGAGGAGGAATCGCCCTCATATACAAGAGCTCCATCAACGTCACTACCTCCACCGAAGACACCCCCCTTGCCGCCGAACACATGCACTTCCAGATCCACACCGACCTCAGGACCACCCTCAGAGGAACTCTCGTCTGCAGGCCCCCTGGACCACGTGCCCTATTCAGCGAATCCATCACAGACTTCATCTCCCCGCACGCCCTAGCATCGCCAGACTGCATCCTCCTCGGAGACCTGAACTTCCACCTGGAGCAGAACAACGACACAAACACCACCACCCTGCTCGACAACCTCGCCAACCTTGGCCTCAAGCAACTGGTGAACACCCCCACTCACATCGCTGGACACACGCTCGACCCCATCTTCTCCGCCAGCAACCACGTATCCTTCAGCCACTCCTCCGAAATACACTGGACCGACCACAGATGTGTCCACTTCACCTTCAGACGCAAGACTCTCCACCTTCGCACACAACCTATCTCACGCAGACCTTGGAACAAAATCTCCACAGAACAGCTACTCTCCACTCTCAACCACAACCAACCTACCATCACCTCCGACGCCAACAACGCAGCCCTCAGCCTCACACAGTGGATCACCAACTGCGCTGACAACATCGCCCCCCTCAGACGCCTCCCAAGACAGACCAACACCAGGAAACCTCAATGGTTCACAGACGCCCTCAAAGAATCCAAGAAAACCTGCCGTACCCTTGAGAAAACCTGGCGCAAAGATCACACCGCAGAAAACATGTCAGCCCTCAAAATCGCCACCCGCGAACACCACCAGCTGATCCACGCCACCAAAAGAGCATCCTTCAAAGAGAGACTGGACAAGAACACCCACAACAGCAAAGAACTCTTCAACATCGTCAAAGAGCTCTCCAATCCCAACGCCAGCTCCAACTCCATCACGCCCTCACAAGAACTCTGCAACTCCCTCGCTACCTTCTTCCATCGAAAGATCACTGACCTACGCGACAGCTTCGGTCCACAGATCCCGCCGACCACCACGGAACCCACAGCCCCAGCCGTCACCCTCAACGCCTGGACATCCATCAGCGCCGAAGAGACCAAAACTACCATGAACACCATCCACTCCGTTGCCCCCTCGGACCCTTGCCCACATTACATCTTCAAAAAAGCCGACGCCAGCATCGCCCTCTATCTCCAGACCATCATCAACAGCTCATTTGCATCTGCCACCTTCCCAGAGAGCTGGAAACACGCGGAAGTCAACGCTCTCCTGAAGAAACCCACAGCAGACCCCAGCGACTTGAAAAACTTCCGCCCCATCTCGCTCCTACCCTTCCCGGCCAAAGTCATCGAGAAGGCAGTCAACAAACAACTGACCAACTTCCTCGAAGACAACAACCTGCTCGACCCCTCCCAATCCAGATTTCGGGCCAACCACAGCACGGAAACCGCCCTCATCGCAGTCACCGATGACATCCGAACCCTGCTGGACATCGGAGAAACAGCCGCCCTCATCCTCCTCGACCTCTCGGCTGCCTTCGACACCGTCTGCCACCGCACCCTAATAATCCGCCTCAGCTCCACCGGTATCCAAGGACAGGCCCTGGACTGGATCTCCTCTTTTCTCTCTGACTGCTCCCAAAGAGTCTACCTCCCGCCTTTCCGCTCTGATCCCACCGAGATCACCTGGGGCGTCCCACAGGCCTCCTCGCTCAGCCCTACTCTCTTCAATGTCTACATGAGCCCCCTCGCCGACATCGCACGCAAACGCCGACGACACCCAGCTTATACTCTCCCTCACCAAAGACCCAGCTACCGCCAAAACCAACCTACAGGATGGAATGAAAGACGTCGCAGAATGGATGAAACTCAGCCGCCTGAAGCTGAACTCAGACAAGACAGAAGTCCTCATCCTCAGAAACTCCCCGTCCACCTGGGAAGATTCCTGGTGGCCCACGGCCCTGGGCACCGCACCGACCCCCTCAGACCACGCACGCAACCTCGGATTCATCCTAGACCCCCTTCTCACCATGACCAAGCAAGTCAATGCTGTCTCATCCTCTTGCTTCCTCACACTCCGCATGCTCCGAAAGATCTTCCGCTGGATCCCCGCCGACACCAGAAAAACTGTGACCCACGCCCTCGTCACAAGCCGCCTGGACTACGGAAACACCCTATATGCAGAAATCACCGAAAAACTTCAGAAACGTCTTCAGCGAATACAAAACGCCTCTGCACGCCTCATCCTCGACGTAACCCGCCACATCTCCGCCCACCTGAGACACCTGCACTGGCTACCCGTCAACAAAAGGATCACCTTCAGGCTCCTCACCCACGCACACAAAGCCCTCCACAACAAGGGCCCCGAATACCTCAACCGTCGCCTCACCTTCTACACGCCCACCCGTCAACTTCGATCCACCAGCCTCGCTCTCGCCGCCGTCCCTCGCATCCGCCGTACCACTGCAGGTGGGAAATCCTTCTCCTACCTGGCAGCCAAGACGTGGAATTCCCTCCCCGCCCACCTCAGGACCACCTCGCCTTCCGGAGGCGGCTCAAGACCTGGCTCTTCGAGCAGCAGTGACCCCCCCCAGCACCTTAAGACCCTCACGGGTGAGTAGCGCGCTGTATAAATACGATTTATTGATTGATATCCTCCTTTGTGTGTCAGATAGCTGTTCCGATGGATCTGACATGTTTATGGATTCCGTAAAAGGAGTTACTAAATGTAGATGATAAACCAGAGATTATCTGGAACCAAGGTTGACCAGCGTGGTGTGTGATTTACCTGGGGTTCTTTCTTAGCATGCAGTTTGTTTTTGAATGACATGCCTGTAGAATGATGTTCTGATACTGCTGGTTTAAAACAATCTTTGATTGAACTGATTTATCAGAGACCTACCAGCCTTCTTGGCATGGGGTGGGGAAGACTCGTCTCTGGGAGTCTCATTCTGATTACTACTAATTCAGTTCTAAGAACTACTAACAAATTTGTGTGGCCAGGCAGACCAAAGTGGAAGACTCACTGTAAGCGGCAAGTAACCCTCTAACTGGTACATTAGGCAACGCCATATTGACCTGGCATTCCTGGACTTTTTTTTGTAACAAACTGTCTGAGGTTGTCCCAATAAATCAATTGAATTGCCGCCCTGAAGAGCATAAGCAAGCTGCAATACAAAAGCCAAGGTTTCCTTTGCAGTTCATTATTCGGCATTGGCAGGAAACCAGTTCTCAGCAATCTCGGATTAATGTAATCCTGGAATGGGCAGGAACTTAAAGTTATGTTTCCAAGCACAAATGCAGGCCTTAAGTAGGTCAGCAGGAAAAAACTGTAGCCCACTCTAGACAGGTTATCTGGTTTGACTGGAGTGTGCCTGGGCTAAAAGTACAGTATCTGCTTTGTGACCATCCTCTCTGGATAGCTTTCCCCTCTCCCAAACCCCCGTGCCCCAGCCGTAAGGCATCCCAAGGGCCACTGTTATGGCAACTCTTTCCTTTCCAACAACCTACCAGCCACCCCTATGTGTTATTGATGCAGTTTAACTGTGCTGCCTCTTCTCTTTGCGACTATCCCTTTTGGCTTTCTCTGTTGCCACCCCACTGACCCAGCCATCAGGCTTCCCAAGGATCACGGTTATGGAAACTCCTCCCTTTTACCAGCCTACTGGCCACCCTTATATATTATTAACACCATTTTGTCATGCCAATTGTAGCGGGTCCCTTCCAACCAGTTGCGAGCAGTGGTTGTGATGCCTGCTGTCCCGGTAAGTGTGGGTGAGACAACATTCGCAATCAGCAACTGACCGCTGCCCCCAGTCACAGCCTTTTAGGCTTCTAGGTGGAAGGTCACACCATCCTCCCAGAATTGGTTTCTTAATAGATGTTTTCTGCATAATATTTAAAGCCGACATGAATGGCAGAGGAAGGTTTTTTTTTTTTTGGGGGGGGGGAAGAAAATGGAAAAAGCATGCCCAATCCAAAAAGTACTGTAGGAGTAAAGCACTCAGACTTGTCTGATAAGCTGGGGAAAAACAGGAACTGGAGGGAAAATATTTGTGACACAGGTTTAAGAGTAAAGGCACATGCACTATGAGAGCTCCAGAAAAGGAAAATGTTACTTACCCAGTAGACATCTGTTTATGGCATGCTGTGCTATAGATTCATATGCTTTGCATAGGTCCGCCATCTAGTGTTGGGCTCGGAGTGTTGCAAGTTGTTTTTGTGTGAAGAATCTTTTTGAGTCACAAGATCGAGTGACGCCTACTCTCAGTGATACTGTGCAAGGGCATCAAGTACTATGTTAGATTCTTTTTCCACTGGCGGGTGAGGCAAGGAGTATATATAGAGTAAAGAAAAGAGATGTCCATGCAGTGTATATACACATATACAATATTTACATAAGAATGCTACTACAACAACCACAGGCTTATAGGGAGGAGGGAGGGCGCAAATGAATCTACAGCACTACATGCTACAGACAGATGTCTACTGGGTAAGTAATATTTTCCGTTCAATACCATGTGGCTGTAGATACACATGCTTTTTGCATGGACTGTAAAGTGGTCCCCTCCAAATAAGCAGTGGCTAGCCTGTTGTGTTGTTGGAGTAGTTTGATAAAGTGTCCTGAGTACCGCTTGGCCAACATTAGCCTGTGTCATGTTAAAACGTCTTCACAATAGTGTGAAGACCAAGTAGCAGCCTTACTAATGTCTGCTTTTGGAACGTTACTTAAAAAGCCATAGAAGCACTCTGTTTTCTGGTAGAATGTGCTCTGGGAGCAATGGGTAACTGCCTTTTGGCTTTAAGATAGCAAGTTTGAATACATTTGACTAACCATCTGGCTATGCCAGTTTTGGAATTGCCTTTATGAAACATAGAAAATGCTACAAGCAGTTGTTTCGATTCCCTAAAGTTTTTAGTCCCATCAATGTAATACATTAGAGCCCTTTTAACATCTAGTGTATGAAGTGCTCTGCAACTGAGTCTGTCTGTGGGAAAAAGAGAGCTAACTCAATTGATTGATTATTGTGAAATGGTGATACTACTTCTGGAAGGTATTTTGATTTTGTCCTAAGAACTACCCAATCTGTGTATAACTGGGAGAATGGTTCTTCTAAAGTTAGAGCCTGAATTTCACTTACACGTTTTAGAGAAGCAAAAGCTACTAAAAAAGCTACCTTTCATGAAAGAAATTGCAAAGAACAGGAATGCAGAGTCGCAAAGGGTGGGCCCATGAGTTTAGTAATTACAGCATTAAAGTTCCATGATGGGGCTGAAGGAACCCTGGGTGGAAGCATTATGAGGCTTTCCATGAATGCTTTGATAACTGGAATTCTGAATAAAGAGATATGTTGTCTATTTTGGAGGCAAGCAACTATAGCTGCCAATTGAAGTCTAATGGATGAATATGCTAAATTAGCTTTTCGTAAATGTAGCAGATAACAGATAATGTCTTGAACTAAGGCTCTGATTGGATCAATGTGTTTAGGTTGACAAAGGCAGACAAAACATTTCCATTTTGCAGCATAACAATGTCTAGCTGTAGGTTTATGTGCCTCTTTAAGAATTTCCGTACATACTAAGGGGAGATTCAAATAACCAAACTCTAAGACTTCAGGAGCCATATCACAAGATTGAGTGTTTTGGGGTGTGGATGTCTGATTTGACCTTGCCTTTGAGTCAGAAGGTCTGGCCTGCTGGGAAGTTTCCCTTGAGGAACTACAGACAGATCCAATAGTATTGTGAACAAAGGTTGACCTGCCCATGTGGGAGCTACGAGGATCATAGTGAGTGATGTTTGTCTCATTTTGTGAACAACAGATGGAATGAGTGGGGTAAGCAAATATCCCTGAATAATTCATCCATAGAGCATTGCCCTTGGACTGAGGGTGTGGATATCTGGATGCGAAGTTTGGCAGTTTGAATTTTCCGCTGTGGTGAAGAGGTCTATTTGTGGTATTCCCCACCACTGAAAGTATTGAAGTACTTGTGGCTGAAGTTTCCATTCATGGGCTTGTTGCTGCATCCTGCTGAGGAGGTCTGCAAACTGGTTGTCTACTCCTGGGAGATATTCTGCCAGTAAGTGAATGTGGTGGCGAATTCCCCATTTCCAAATTGTCTGAGCAAGAAGAGACAATTGAGACAAATGTGACCACCCCTGTTTCTGTAGATAATATATGGCTGTCATGTTGTCTGTACGAACTTGAACTACTTTGTGGGACAGTTGTGGCAGAAATACTTTGCATGCTAAGAAGACTGCTTGTAACTCCAAATAGTTGATGTGAGAGGTTTGTTGAATCACATCCCATATACCTTGTATTGCAAGGTTGTTGAGATGAGCTCTCCAACCTGTTTGTGATGCATCGGTAGTCAGAGTGACTTGAGTCACAGGGTCTTGAAAGGGTTGCCCCTTGGAAAGGTTGGTGGGATTTCACCATTGCAGAGAGTGGTGAGTCTGGCAGTCCCACATCACTAGATCCTGGAGAAGATCCTGTGACTGAGACCATTGATGAGAAAGACACTGCTGTAAGGGACGCCTGTGTAGTCTGGCATGAGGAACAATGGCAAAGCAGGACGCCATCATCCCTAGTAGCTGCTTCTCTTTTCTCACTGGGTTAATGTGGTTTTCTTGTAACGAGAAAGAAGAGTTTGCAGCGCTTGCATTTGAACTAGGCTTGGATATGCCAACCCTGAGTCAGCATTGAGAATTGCTCCCAGATAGGGATGTATTTGTGAAGGCTGCAGGTGAGATTTGAGAAAGCTCTACTGCGTACTGAGTAGGACGCTGACATTGTTGGATGGTACTGGCTTTGATGAACCAGTCGTTTAGGTAAGGGAAGACATGGATGTGTTGTTTTCTGAGGAATACAGCAACTACCTCTAGACATTTTGTGCATACCCTGGGAGCAGTTGTTACCCCCAAATGGTAAAACCTTTAATTGATAGTGTTTTCCCGCAATTACAAATCTGAGGTATTTGCGATGTGCTGGATGAATGGGAATGTGAAATTATGTGTTTTCAGATCTAAAGCTGGCATGAAGTCGCCTTGCTGTAATAGGGGAATGGCCATATGGAAATGCTATAAGAGAATGTATAGATTGAGAATTCTGAGACCTAGAATTGGTCTTAGTGACCCATTTGCTTTTGGTATAAGGAAGTATAGCGAATATACTCCCAACTCTTGCTGTGGTAGGGGAACCAGCTGAGAACGGATTGTACCTCTTTTAAAAGAGTAAGATGGGCGTGTGAAAGTTTGTGAGTGCAAGGGGGAATATTTGGTGGAGTGGAGATGAGTTCTGGACAGTAACCATGTTGGATAATTGATCTGTGATGATGTAAACCATTGGGGATTGAAATGGAGTAATTTTTCCCATACAGGAGAGGTGTGGGCTGATGGAAGATGCAAGTAGTCACTAGCGTGTATCTGAGGCAGAACCTCTAGAAGTGGACGCCTTACCTCTACCTCTATTGTTTGCACCTCCGTAGGAGCCTCTAAAGGAACCTCTATTATAGAAGTGTGTGCCTTGTTGGTTTGGAGTTGGAAGGCTCAGTAGATGATGGTTTGAAGCCTCCCCTAAATTGTGGCTGGCGAAAATTACCCGTAAGTTGGGGTGGTAAGTAGGGCCCCCATAGCTTTTGCTGTATTGGAATCATTTTAAAGCTTTTCTATGGTGGTGTCAACCTCTGTGCCAAACAAGTGTTCTCTGTCAAAAAGCATATTGAGAACTGCCTGTTGCATTTCTGGCTAGATGCCTGAGCATCTGAGCCAAGCATGCCACCTTATAATAACACTGGTATTAATACTACATGCTGCATTATCAGCTGCATCAGTGGCACACCTAATCGAGTTATTAGAAATAAATTTGGCCTTCTGAAACTATTCCCTGTCGCCTTTTCTGATGTTCCGCTGGGAGGTACTGGAGAAGATCCTCCATCTCATCCCACTTGACCCTGTCCCACTGGGACTGTGAATTGGCAATATGCCAAATGATTCGCAGCTTGTGCAGCCACTCTTTTTCCTGCTGCATCAAGTTTTTTGCTGCCCTTATCAGGGGGAGGAGCATCTCCTGTTGACTGGCAATTAGGACGTTTCCGTGCTGTACTGACAACTATAGAGTCATGAGGTATTTGTGATCTTATAAATATAGGGTCAGAGGGTGCTGCCTTGTATTTTTTTGTCGACCCTTGGGGTAATAACTACATGAAAAGGTATCACCACTTTGGAAAGGAAGGAAACCCTGGTACAAAGCACCACTTTGTCAGGATGGACAGATAGAAATGGTGGCTTCGATGAGAGATCCTGAAGCTCACTCACTCTGCGAGCAGAGGTGATGGCAATCAAGAATGCAGTTTTGAGAGTCAAGAGCCAGAGGGGACAGTTGTAGAGCGGCTCGAAAGAAGCACACGTGATATGTGTGGACCAAGTTCAAATCCCACTGGGGCATTATGAGCGGGATAGGAGGGAACATGTGGGTGAGTCCTTTAAGAAACCTCCCAACAATTGGAGATTTGACCAGTGAAGGTTGGTCTGGGAGCCTTAAAAAGGAAGAGATGGCGGACAAATAAACCCTGAGGGTGCTCAGAGCAGAGCCTTGCTGGGCAAGAGAGAATGAAGAGGAGATCCTCCAAGAGAGGTGCAGAAAGGGGATCAGCAGATTTGTTGATACACCATGCCACAAATTTGTTCCAAGGACAGGTGTATACAGTTTTGGTGGAGGGACACCTGGCTGCCAAGATAACATCACAGACTTCGGGCGGAAGGTTGAAATTGTCAACTGCCTCCGCTCAGTCTCCACGCAAGGAGGTGGAGACTGGAAAGGTTTAGGTGAAGTACTATCCCCTGCTGTTGCGGCACAAGACCCTCCTGAAGGGGCAGTCTGATTGGAGGATCCATGGCCATGCTCAATAGCTCAGGATCTCTTCGTGCCCAGTCCAGCGCCACCAGGATTACTTGGGGCAAGTCATGCTTGATCTTCTTAAGAACTCTGGGCAGAAGTGGTATTTACGGGAAGGCTTAAAGGAGGCTCCACTCTTGAAAAAGCATCACAGAGTGAGTGCCGCCTTGGAAACTCCAATGCACAAAACAGCTGACATTGTGTGTTCTCTGCGGAGACAAACAGATCTAACCAAGGCTCTCCCCACTGCTGAAAGAGACCTTGCGCCACCTGATTGGGTGGAGACGCCATTTGTGATTGACTATGCATCAACGGCTGAATTTGTCTGCTCTGGCGTTCAGAGAGGCCGCCAGATGTTGAACTACCAGGGAAATACCCTAGCGTTCTAGCCATATGGCAGTGGTGTTGTCTGTGAACACCTGCACCACTTTCCCTCTGAGAGAGGGAAGGAATGCTTTCAATGCAAGTCAGATCACCCAGAGGTCCGAAAGGTTGATGTGGAGTCCAGACTCCACCAGAGACCAGAGGCCTTTGATCTCCCCCTCTCCTGTGTTGCTGACCCAGTCCAGGAGTGACGCATCTGTCACTATTGTGAGATCTGGTTGGGGAAGGGAGAGAGATCTGCCACTGACTCAAGGTGGATTCGACAGCCACTACTGCAGATCTAGTGCTGTCCCATCTGAGATCTGGACCATCAGAGATTGCCTTAATGCTGCGCCCACTGGAACATCAGGTACCACTGCAGAGCCCGCATATGCCATCCAGCATGTTGAACCAGAAGGATGCAGGAGGCCATGAGGCCCAGCAGCCACAGAGTCATTCTCACTGAAATCCAGGATAGAGGCTGAAACATCGGAATCATAGCCTGAATATCCTGGACTCGCATTTTGGGAGGATAATCCCGGAACTGTACTGTGTTCAGAACAGCTCTGATAAAAGGGAGCATCTGAGTGTAGGAGGCTGGCCTGGCTTATAGTCGGTACCTTGTGGAACTTACACCTTGTGCCAGGTCCAGTTATCCCTTATGAGTAGAATAGAGCTGTTCTAGCAGCTTAGGCTGATAGAGGTAGCTATAGCAGAGAAGCTTAGGCTGAACTAGGAGACATGCAAAGCTCCTACTATACCACTTATATCACTTAGCACTATAGCATAAGAAAACACAATACTCAGGAGTTACTAAAAATAAAGGTACTTTATTTTAGTGACAATATGCCAAAAGTATCTCAGAGGATATACTCGCTTAGGAGGTAAGTAAAATACACAAAATATACACACACAAACCAAATCAGGTAAGTAAACAGTTAGCAAAGTACTGCAAACACTGTAAAACACAATAGAATGTAATAGGAGAAAATAGGCCTAGGGGCAACATAACCCATATACTCCAAAAGTGGAATCCGAACCACAAAGGGACCCCAGGCCTAGTGTAGTCTGTAGAGGGTCGCTGGGAGTGTAAGAAAACACTAAGGGTGTCCAAGATACCCCACCCCAAGACCCTGAAAAGAAGGAGTAAAGTTACCCTACTATCCACAGAAAGACAGTAAAGTCGAGATAGGGGATTCTGCAAGAACAACTGACTGCAAAGCACTGAAGACGAATTCCTGGACCTGAGGACCTGTAAAGGAAGGGGACCAAGTCCCAGAGTCACGCAAGTGTCCGGGGGGCAGGAGCCCACTAAACCCCGGATGAAAGTGCAAAACGGCTGCCTTTGGGTGGAAGAAGCCAAAGATTCTGCAACAACGGAAGGTGCCAGGAACTTCTCCTTTGGTCAGAAGATGTCCTACTGCGTGCTGGAGGATGCAGAGTTGTTTCCACGCAGAAAGACCGCAAACAAGCCTTGCTAGCTGCAAGAGTCGCGGTTGAAGGTTTTGGGTGCTGCCAGGGCCCAAGAAGGACCAGGAGGTCGCCCCTTGGAGGAGAAAACAGAGAGGGCGCTCAGCAACACAGAGAGCCCACGCAGAAGCAGGCAGCACCCGCAGAAGCACCTGAACAGGCACTTGGAAATCGGAGGACGGCGGTCGACTCAGCACAACAAAAGGGGGTCCCACGAAGTTAGAGTCTAATTCAGCGAGTTGGGCAATGCAGGACGGAGTGCTGGGGACCTGGGCTAGGCTGTGCACTAAGGAAATCTTGCAAGAGTGCACAGAAGCCCTAGCAGCTGCAGTTCACGCAGTACACAGGATTACTCTCTGGCGTTGGGAGGCAAGGACTTACCTCCACCAAATTCGGACAGAAGGGCCACTGGACTGTCAGGGACACTTGGACCCAGCGCCTGTGTTCCAGGGACCACGCTCGTCAGGATGAGAGGGGACCCAGAGGACCGGTGATGCAGAAGTTTGTTGCCTGCGTTGGCAGGGGGAATATTCCATCGACCCACGGGAGATTTCTTCTTGGCTTGCAGTGCAGGGTGAAGGCAGACAGCCCTCAGGGCATGCGCCACCAGGAAACAGTCCAGAAAGCCGGCAGGATGAGGCGCTAAAATGTTGCTGGTAGTCTTCTTGCTACTTTGTTGCAGTTTTGCAGGTGTCCTGGAGCAGTCAGTGGTCGATCCTTGCCAGAAGTCGAAGAGGGAAGTCAGAGGAACTCTGGTGAGCTCTTGCATTCGTTATCTGGTGAGATACCCACAGGAGAGACCCTAAATAGCCTTCAGAGGAGGATTGGCTACAGAGAAAGGTAAGCATCTATCAGGAGGGGTCTCTGATGTCACCTGCTGGCACTGGCCATTCAGGGGTGTCCATTGTGCCCTCACACCTCTGCATCCAAGATGGCAGAGGACTGGGACACACTGGAAGAGCTCTGGGCACCTCCCGTGGGAGGTGCTGGACAGGGGAGTGGTCACTCCCCTTTCCTTTGTCCAGTTCAGCGCCAGAGCAGGGCTGGGGGGATCCCTGAACTGGTGTAGACTGGCTTATGCAAGGAGGGCGCCATCTGTGCCCTTCAAAGCATTTCCAGAGGCCAGGAAAGGCTCCTCCTCCGAGGACCTTCACATCTATTTCCAAAGGGAGAGGGTGTAACACCCTCTCTCTCAGAGGAAATCCTTTGTTCTGCCTTCCTGGGACTGGCCTGCCCAGGCCCCAGGGGGGCAGAAATCTGTCTGAGGGTTGGCAGCAGCGGTAGCTGCAGAGAAAGCCCTGGAAAGTTAGTTTGGCTGTACCTGGGCTCTATGCTGGAGACCCGGGGATGCATGGAATTGTCCATGATCCTAGACATGTTACATGGCCATGTTTGGAGTTACCATGGTGACGCTACATATAGGTATTGACGTATATGTAGTGCACGCATGTAATGGTGTCCCCGCACTCACAATGTCCGAGGAAATTACCCTGAACAATGTGGGGGCACCTTGGCTAGTGCCAGGGTGCCCTCACACTAAGTAACTTTGCACCTAACTTTCACTAAGTGAGGGTTAGACATATGGGTGACTTACAAGTTACTTAAGTGCAGTGTAAAATGGCTGTGAAATAACGTGGACGTTATTTCACTCAGGCTGCAGTGGCAGTCCTGTGTAAGAATTGTCTGAGCTTCCTATGGGTGGCAAAAGAAATGCTGCAGCCCATAGGGATCTCCTGGAACCCCAATACCCTAGGTACCATATACTAGGGAATTATAAGGGTGTTCCAGTGTGCCAATCAGAATTGGTAAAATTAGTCACTAGCCTGCAGTGACAATTTTAAAAGCAGAGAGAGCATAAACACTGAGGTTCTGGTTAGCAAAGCCTCAGTGATACAGTTAGGCACCACACAGGGAACACATATAGGCCACAAACTTATGAGTACTGGGGTCCTGGCTAGCAGGATCCCAGTGACGCATATCAAACATGCTGACAACATAGGGTTTTCACTATGAGCACTGGGCCCTGGCTAGCAGGATCCCAGTGAGACAGTAAAGACACCCTGACATATACTCCCAAACAGGCCAAACGTGGGGGTAACAAGGCTAGAAAGAGGCTACCTTCCTACAGAGAGGGAATCAGGTGTGACTTCAGCTTAGCGAATGCAGGAGGTTCGCCGTAGTCAGCAGGTGAGAGATGACAGCCTGGGGCGAATTCGCCTTCAACAGCCAGTCGTCGAGGTAGGGGAAGACTGAAACCCCTAACCTGCGCATCCCTTTCGTGAACACCCGAGGGGTACTGGTAAGGCCAAAGGGGAGCACGGTGAACTGAAAGTGCTTGTGACCTATCATGAATCATAAGTAACGTGTGTGGGCCGACAGGACCGGAATGTGGAAATAGGCGTCCTGCAAGCCCAACGCTATCATCCAGTCTCCCGGGTGCAGGGCAGACATGACCTGAGCTAGAGTTAGCCTTTTGAACTTCTCCTTGAGGAAGAGATTGAGGGTCTGGAGATCTAAGATAGGACAAAGGCTTTTCCTCTCTTTTGGGCACCAGAAAGGGAATAATAACCACAACCTACCTCTGGCACAGGGCCACTTTCTACGGCTCCCTTGGCCAAGAGAGCAATGGCTTCCTCGCAGAGAAGTGCCAAATAATCCTCCAACAGATGATTGTATGATGGTGGCAAGGGCGGAGGGGAAGGCTTGAAGGGAAGGAAGAGACAATTTGCAACACCCACCTCTCCGTGGTGATGGATTCCCAGTGGGGCAGGTGATGGCGGATCCTGCCAAGGATGTTCCACCGGACTAGGAAGGCTTGAAGGCAGTGGAGGGGGTGTGGTGGAGTGCAGGCTTCCTGATCCACGAGCATGTGGGATCCTGCAGCCACGAAGGGGCTGTGAAGCATGCGCGGGTCGGTGGCCGGATTGAATTGAATGCGGCTGGGTGCTCCTTCAGTAGCCACAAAGGGGACAAAAAGCAGACGGGGGAGAGATAGCGAGGAGCAGCCACAAGGCCAAGGGAATCCTTAAAGCGTTCGAGCGCTGAGTCTGCTTTGTCTCCGAAGAGATGGGTGCCATCAAAGGGCATGCCCATTAAAGATTGCTGGACATCCCCTGAAAAACCATAGGTCCTCAACCAGGTGTGGGATCTCAAGGCCACTGTTGATGCAACCAATCTACCAAATGAGTCAGTCGTATCCAGTTCACAACAAATCATAAACTTTGCTGCATCTCTCCCATCAGCTTGGAAGAGAACCACCAGGGCCTTCACCGGGATTCAAGGCAGCACCTGCGCGACTGTATCCCAGAAAGTATGGGAGTATTGGCTCAAAAGACATGCAGTGTTCACCGACCGGAGCGCTGGACTGGCAGTAGAAAATATCTTCTTCCCAAAGTTAGCCAGTCTTTTTAATTCCCTATCCGGGGGAGCAGAAGGGAGGGTGACTGGCAGAGGAGGAAGCCAGGATCACAAGACTCTCGGTCGTAGGATGTTGGGTCAGGAATTGTGGGTCAGTCAGCGCAGGCTGATGATGGTGGGCAACTGTCCTATTCACAGGAGCCCCTGTGCTGTGTTTGGCCCAGGTACCCAGTAGGATGTCCGTAAGGGCTTCATCAAAGGGTAGGAGGGGTTCCGAACTGGTACCTCCAGGCTGAAGCACCTCAGTCAGAAGGTTAGTCCTGACCTCCACAGAAGGAAGCTCGAGGTCAAAAACCTCAGCAGTCCTTCTTACCACCGTGTAGTATGAAGCCCCCTCCTTGATATCCACAGGAGGTTGGAGAAAGCATGCCAGCATCAGGAAAGGTACTGAGTCCCCTAGCGTCGCCCAAATCCTAAAACCAGTCCATGTCCGGGTGAAGCTGGTATTCTAAAGGGTCCAGCGACCCCTCTACACTATCCCCATAGCCATACCAATAGAAAGAAGGATCAGGATCCACCCTGAGCCCAGGAGAGTCCATTGAAAACGGTCCCGATGCCGGGAAAGGTTGCGTTGGCAGGATTGGTACAGATCAAATAGCGGATCTATCCCAAACCCCCCCCCCCCGAGCCAAGGCCGAAGCCACCAGCGTGGAACACGAGGGGGCCCTCACTGACTCTCCTGAGCCCAAAGGCACCAAGGACAGGTCAGTTTGCCCAAAGATGAGGGGCATGGCCTCATAGAACTCTTTCAACTAGGCAGGGGTGGCACTGGCTCCCAGAAAGTCGGGGAGGCGCGAAGCCTACCCAAACGCAGGCTCTGAAGTCGGAGACCCAGAGTTTCAATGCTCTTCCCGCGTCGTTTGAGTGACGGTGTGAAGTTCAAGAACGTTTGGCATTCTTTGACTACTTCTTGTGACCCGATCGTCCAGAGGACTTGGAATGGGACGAGGAGGACTGGTGATGTCTCCGCAAGCGGTCTCGTGACCTTCCACTCGAACAAGATCGAAGCAACAATGAGTCAAGCATCGGGCCGCCATGAGCTTTAGGGATCGCTCCCTTAAACCCTTCGGGTTCATGGCCCGACACTTGGAGCATGACTTCAGCTCATGGTTGAGCTCCAGACACTAAAGACAGATGAGATGCGGATCTGTCACAGCATCATTCAGTGACAGGAGTAGCAGGGTTTAAAACCGTTCTGAAACAGCCATGGACGCGCCCAAAACTCATAAAAAAATATTCAATAAAAGTGTTGAAGTTAGTCAAAAAATGACTAGGGGTAGATCTTCTCTGGATCTGTGCATAGGCTGGTGCGGAAAGAAAAGAACCGAAGTCAGCGCACCGGGGGGCCACCTATATACGACCACAACGTCATCACGGTGACCACGACACCAACAATGCTCGAGGAGTCGACCGACACCACCTGACAGCACGCAGGGGTACTGCTCGAAGAAAAGTCTCTGAATCCAGTCTGAAGTCTGGGGGAAAATCTAAGGTAAGGAATCTGCAACTAGAAGCCTCTATCAGATCTGTTGGTACAAAGTTGCATCTTCAGGAGGTGAAGGGTGTGCCGGGTACAAGTCAGGTACACTGGGTAGTATGGGATCTGGATCATATAGATCTCATGGGTCAAAATCATGTGGAATGTCACCTAAAACATCTCCCCGAGGTTGTGGTGAGCCCTGTGGAGAAAAATGCGGCTCAGCAATAGGTGGAAGAGATTGTGGAAGTGGTGAAGGTGTAGGAGGAAGTATAGGAGAGTGAGGTGGAGAAGGCCAAAATTGCACTGGGGCCTTGTCTTTGTCCTTGGAAACCTTTTTGGGAGGAGGAGCAGCGTCCAATGTCTCCTGAAAAGGAAATCTCCACTTGATTGAGACGGGGGTGGGGAGAAGCAATTATTTTCCTTGCTCCTTTTTGTATATGGAGCTGGCACTGACGAGCGTCCATAATTTCAAGAATTGACTCCACTGGTAAATCTGCCTCCAAGGAATGAGTGGAGTCTTTGGAAGACAGCATATTCAGTTCTGAAGTTTTCAGATTTGAAGCCTTATGTCGAGTGCAAGATGTCAGCTCTGAAGTGGATGTGGAAGATTTATTTTTCGGAGCCGAAACATTCAGTTTGAAGGGTCAACTCGATCCCGAACCTGTGTGGGATGCTGTTGAACTGAAAGTCGATGCCAGAGACAGCTTGGTCTTGGCACTTTTTGGTGCCGAGCCAGAAGGCTGGGCGTCGGATATAACTTTCCGATCCAACCATGGCTGGAAGACAGTGGTGGACTGCTGACCTGTTTGAATGTTTTTTGGAAAGTCTATGTATGGGAGGTTGGGTTGTCGTATAGCTATTTTAGCCACACTATTTTACCAAACTAGGCCTGCCGTTGTGCACTTTGGACCAGTTACATTTCATTCAGCATTTCTTTTAAATTTTTTTTTTTTAGCAACAGCCACATTTGCGGTGTTGTTTTATTTCTCTCTATAATCGTTCTTTCACCTAGGAAAGCATTACGTTCTCAGTAGGACAATCCCTTCACTTTGTGCTTTCTTAAAGCCTGCAGTCAGATAGGGTTGCCGGTAAAAGTGGTACGCTGTGTCTCCAACATTCACAGAAACCTACACATTTGTGGGGACCATTTCTTATAATGTCAACTGTTTTATTATAAAAACACTCCTTTGTCCCATACACGTTAGAGGGAGATTCCAGCCAAATGACCACGACTGCATGCTGATTGCCTCACTACAGCTGCTTGCTTAGATAGCCGAACCCCTGGCCTACATGGGACGGTGTCTTTCTAGACTACAGGCTTCCTTACTCAGGTATGAGGGATGATGCTTTCCCAGAGGGAAACCCAAAGGGCAGATTAGGCTTATTATGCTCTGCTCGAACATAGCATAGGTAGGAGAACTATATATCACTCCTAGTGACAGTGTGGTGGGACTGTTTTTGTGTTTCACTTTCCTTGTCACACTTGCTTTTATTGTGTTTTATCATCCTAGTTATTGCAATACATGACATTTTATATAAGATGTAGTTGCTTCAATAAACCCTTATTGAACTATATTCTGCCTCTGTTGTCTTTGCCTGCGTGACACTAGTGTAACTAAGAGAAAGGGACGAGATCTGATTGGCCATGATTCCCCTGAGGAATCTTTCTTGTCATGCGCCCGATTGCAACAATCATCCCTGCTCTTGGGTGGAGATGAGGCGCTGCTAGTGAACCGGAAAACCCGGATTGGGCCACAAGGCGTCACATGGTGTAATTATACTAAGTACCCCACAAATTCAACATTGGATTTTGATTCTTGGATGGAAAGGGCCACTGTAGGATACTGGCCTGGTGTGTGTTGAGCCCCTATGGTGTTATCATCTTATATCAATACCATGCCCAGGTATCCCCTATTATTGAAGTGTAGGCAGTGTCTAGGAAGCCGGGGGTCTCTAGAGGTAGCTGGGGATGAGCAGCCAAGACTTATCTACGAGACATGCAAAGCTTATGCAATACCACAATAGTCACACAGCGCTATCACACATGAAAGAACCACACAGTGTTACAAAAATAAAGGTACTTTATTATGGTAACACAAACACTAGAATAATATTAGGCGCCCCCCCAAACTGGAGGTAAGTAACACCCTATTATATACACATTAGCAACCAGCAAAGAGCAGAAAAAGCAATAGGCATTGGCAAAAGCAATATAAAATAGAGTAGGCCCCAGGGAAGGGCCAAACAATATACTAAGAAAGTGGAATGCGAGAAACAGTCCCCTAGCCAAGGATGTAGAATCAGAGGGGAGCTGGAGGAGCTAGGAACTCCAAGAGGGAAGTACCAGAGTGACCCCCCAGCGACAAGGAGAGCAACGGTAAGTACCTGGTTTTCCCCAAAACCAACAGGAAGACTTAGGATAAGGATTGTGCAAGACCCTGACAAGACTGAAAGAGCCTAAAGGTGGATCCTGGTAGAAGACGACCTGCAAAGGAAGGGGACCAAGTCCAGTTTGTGATGGAGTGTACAGTGGTGGCAGGAGCCACTATCCAGCCTTCTGAGGATGCAGGACCAGGTCAACTGTGGACCAGCGTGGTAGCACAGCAGCTGAAGAGGAGTCCCTAAAGTGATGCGGATGGTGTCCCACATCAGCTGTTGAGTTACAGTGGGTCAGTGATGCTGAAGAACTACCAACAAGCCTTGGCAAATGCAGGAGAGGGAGACAACGAGTTGCAAGGCCCAGGGGACTAGACCCAACGAGGGAAATCTGGGGTTACCCTCTGCAGTCGGGAGAGTCACAATAAGAGGAGGCAGCCCCCAAATGCAACCGTCTTGCAGCAGGCACAGCAGTCACGGTGAGGCCCACTCAGCACACCTGAAGAGGAGTCCCACGTCACTGGAGCAACAGGGAGCAGTCTGTGCCTGGCAGGAAGAAGTGCTCGGGCTGGGTCTACACAAAGCCTGAACATCTCTTGGAGCAGGAGCAAACAAGCCTTGATAGCTGCAGGAGTCATGGTGCACAGGGATTCTGTCCTGCAAGGAGAGGCAAGGGCTTACCATCTCCCAAGTTGGACAGCTGGCAGAGAGGGCCAGGGAGACCACTCCAGACCACCACCTATAATGCAGGATCCACGCAGCTCCAGAGGAGAGAATATCCACGCAGCCAGTCTTCATTGCAGTTGGTGCCTGCAGATGCGGGGGAGTGACTCCTTCACTCCAAAGGAGATTCCTTCTTACTTCTTGGTGCAGGCTGGAGTCTTGTCAATACAGAGGAAGCAGAGCTGGGGAAATGTTGCAGTTGCTAGAAGGAGCCGGAGAAACAATGTTGCAAAGTCAATGCAGATTGTTGGTTCCTGAAGAGTCCAGTTGCGGTTCCGGTGGCCAGAAGATGAAGCAAAAACTGCAGACAAATCCAGCTGGAATCTTGCACGTCGAATCTGAGGAACCTCCCAAGGGGGAGACCCTAAATGGCCCAGGAAGGAGGATTGGTCACTTAGCAGGGTGGGGGCTGTGACGTCACCTACCTGACCTGGCCACTCAGATGCTCCCAGGGGCCTCTGCCCACCTTGGATTCAAGATGGCAGAATCAAGTGGCCACCTGGAGGAGCTCTGGGCATCACCCCTGGGGTGGTGATAGACAGGGGAGTGGTCACTCCCCTGTCCTTTGACCAGTTTCGTGCTGGAGCAGGGACCGAGGGTCCCTGGACTGCTGCAAACTAGATTATGCAAGGAGGGCACCAAATGTGCCCTTCAAAGCATACTGGTGGCTTGGGGAGGCTATCCCTCCCAAGTCTGCTAACACCTATTTCCAAGGGAGAGGGTGTTAACTCCCTCTCCCACAGGAAATCATTTGTTCTGCCTCCTGCTGCATTCCCCTGCCTGAGCTGGTCAAGCAGCAGGAGGGCAGAAACCTGTCTGAGGGGTGGCAGCAGTGTGGACTGCTGGGAAAACCCCAGAAGACTGGTAGGAGCACTACTGGGGGTCCTCTAAGGAGCCCCCAGAGTGCATGGAATCCTACAACCAATACTGGCAACAGTATTGGGGTATGATTCCGACATGTTTGATACCAAACATGCCCAGGTTCGGAGTTACCATTATGTAGTTGGGCACAGGTAGTGGTGACCTGTGTCCAGTACACGGGTAAAATGGCTTCCCAGCACTTACGAAGTCCAGTGTAATGGAGCTGGAGTTCATAGGGGCACCTTTGCTCATGCATGGCTGCCATCACACACAGGGACCTGCACCCTGTCTTCTGGGCCTACCATAGGGGTGACGTAGTGGCCTAGTGCAGTGACTTGTGGTGAAAGGATGCATGCACCTTTTCATGCAGGCTGCAATGGCAGGCCTGCAGACACATTTTGCATGGGCTCCCATGGGTGGCATAATACATGCTGCAGCCCAATGTCCTGGGTACCCAAGTACCATATACTAGGGACTTATTTGTGGGCACCAGTATACTTATTGTGGGATATGCAAAGTCCTAGGCAACCAAATTTTAGAGAGAGAGAGAGAGAGCACATTCACTGAGGTCCTGGTTAGCAGGATCCCAGTGAAAACAGCCAAAGCATCCTGATAGCAGGCAAAAAGTGGGGGTAACCATGCCAAAAGAGAGTAATTTCCTACAGCTACCTCATGTTCTATCTCCTCCTGTGCTTCTTCTCTGAAAATATCTGGAGTGTCATCCGGTGTCTTTGACGCCATCTCCGACCGACTCACTCTTCGGTCCCGAAGGGTGTTTTTGGATCGAAAAGACCAACAGGCGTTGCAGCTCTCCTCTTTATGTTCTGGGGACAAGCACAAGTTACACACCAGGTGTTGGTTGGTGTGTGGGAATTTGGAAAGGCATCAAGGGCAAAACCAAAATGGAGTCCAGTCCATCAGCCCTGCATATTCTGACACCACACAGAGGAGTAGGCCAGAGAAGGGCTTTAACGCCCTGAAGGGAGGTAAACCAACCCAGATACGGAAATTCCGGCCGAGTGCATTAGATTGTGAAATGCGATTGAAATACAATACTGTCAATGAAAGAAAGGAGAGAAGAGTTTGGAATAGACCGAGCCAAGGAATACCTGAGTTAGAGAAAACACATTGGACCCAGACGGCGGAGACAAAACAATCTAACAAAGGACGCACATTCCATCTAACATACTGTTTAAGTTAAACACTCTTTTTGAGAAACTCTCCAGTGTTTTTTACTAACAATTGCCAACAGTAGAGAGGAACACCGTGCAAGGAGGGAAAATGTTCCAATTTTTCCTTTTAAATAAAAAATGGAAATAATACTTCAACAAACAAGAAGGAAAACCAATGGCATTGCAGAACAATTTACGCAAACTGTGCAAAATAAATATGAACCAGTAACTTCCCAAGCTAATATTATTGGTGTTGTGGCCATACTACACAAATTTATCAGTAGTGATCACCTCAGTACATCAGGTAGGGTTCCCAGCACTGATGGAAAAAAAAGCTTTATCAATTTGGAATGACTTTACATTGGTAATATATAGCTGCAATGTCCCAAGAACCAGGGTCATAGTAAGTGTCCCCAATGCTGCATAATTTATCACTCAAATATCAACTTTAAATATAACGTGATGTGTATTTGTAAACTGCAAGGTCACAGTGAAGAAGCGAGTAAATAACATATGTTTACTTTTACCCAACTCAATGGTTAGAATGCCTGAATTGGAAATTCAACCATTTGTCTCCAAGTTTTGAAAAAACACACTTTCATGTCTTAAATACTAACTTTTCATTTTGGTGTATACATATTCATTCAACTAAGCAAAAGAGTCTAATTTAGTAGGCTGACCTAGACACAGGACAGCTACTTAGAGGTAGCTGGAGAGCTAACAGTAGGTCACAAGCTACTCAAAATCCAGGTATAGAGCTTGGTGGGCTTTTGTGCACTAAGGGACATGAAATAAGCCCCCCCCATCCCCTGCAAATCTTGTACCAGTCAAAGCAGACTGCCAAAGGAACAAACAGTTTTCTATTTCCCTGATAATTCTGCAAAACCTACAAAACTACATTTTGCAGTTTTAGCATCACAATACATGGCAACCCAATCTGGCAAAGTCAAGATATTCACAACTCGTATTCTGTTTACGTGTAGTTGTTTCAACTGTTAGTTATGAAACACATGGCTAAAGAGTGGCCTATAAGATGTAGTGTTGGACTTGACATTCTGTAGTGAATGGTGACTGAAAATGCTATAAAATATTACATACATACTGAAGTACATACCCAGACCGAGAAAATGTGTTTTGAGATGCGTAGGAGAATATTTGTGTTTTTAGCAAAGGCAGGTCTGCCTTGGAGAGAAAAAGGAGCTGGTAGGTAATATTCCTGCAATTAAAACTGCTGGTTACAGATCACTCACCTAGAAGTTGCATAAAAAAATCTGTTTCTAAGGAGCAGTTTCAGGGTCTGTTCTCGCAATCAACTTAAGTTAAATCGATGACAGTCTTGATTTCCTTTAAATTCCAATTTTGAGTCTCAAACAAATGATTCAGCACAAAACACCAATAGCAGTTTGTTCATTTTTTTATTTACACATTTGCTATTATTTGTAGCAAAATCATTTTGTTATGTACCCGTTAAGCTGCTTTCACCACACATTAACTAGTTTACAATCACAAAACAGACTTACAAAATTGTACACCTCTGGGACACAGATACCAAAGGACTTGCTCTCATTGAGTCTTCTTATCTACAGCTAATCACAGGGTGGAATGAATAACAAAAAGAAGGATACGTGGGAGAGAGGAGAGAGCAGACATGACGGTAGCTGGTACTTTCTGCGGGCAGTTTATTAATTCCCCCCTCTGGCCTATAGCTTGTTTTTCATCAATCAAATCAATAGTTATCAGGCATGTATCCTTACATTTTCCAAGAAACCCGTTTCCAATGAGCATGCTGGAAAATGTGGCATCAGTAGCTCATCGCACATGGTAATAGCTTTGGGCTCTAACCCGGAACAGGCTGCTGCCCAGCTACAGTCAATGCTGCTGGAGCCTGGTGTCCGTGGACACCGTTCTATATACTAGACTCTTACCACATCTGTGCACAAATGGCCTTAGCTCGCCATCCTTTTGAAGCTTGGTGCATAATAATATAAAAGTTTAAAATGAAATGTACAATCAAGCGATTGCAAACCCTTGCTGACATCTAGACAACACAATTTTACAGAAATAAATTCTGGATATAAATCAGCAAATTGAACCTACAAACTGGTATATTAAAGAAAATCAAACATAAAACATGTGAAGTATTGTGTAAGCATGGACCAAATTACAAGCAGAAAACCCCAAGGAACAAACAAGCAACTGGTTAGGTTAAGCATAATGCTGAGGCACCTTCTTGTATTCCAGAGACTTGGGAAAGTAGGACACAGCCTTCCCATTAGATCCTAAGCAGAACCTAAAATTCAGACCCTCTTCCCAACACATTTTCTGTCAGCAGCTCAACATCAGGGGTTCGTCTCCCTGAAGTGGCATTTCTACTACCTCAACCACAGCCTGTTTATCCAGAGCCATCATCGGGAAGGAAGGGGGAGGGGGCCGAAGGCATTGATGGAGTTGAGGGTGGGTACAAGTATAGTATGGGGAGACATATTTGGACTGTGCCTTTCTGCTGCTCATTCAAAACAAGTATGAAACTATGGATATCCTGGGAAAGGCCAAACCAAGTAGCAATGTTTCTCCATTTACTTGTTTTAGCAAAGGAGCCAAGAAAAAGAACAGCCTTGCAAAATGAACCATCCAAGCATTTTTCAACAAGTAAGATTATGGTTCTGCAATCTTTATGTAAAGCTTTGCTTTGGAACGTTCTTCTCCTGTTCAGGTATCAAATAGACTAGTCACAGCATAATTTACAAAAACAGCTGGTCACAGCAGTAGCTATGGCTAAAACAGGCACAAAAGCAGACTAGAACACTAAAGAAAGGTGGGAGCTCCTTCAGAAAACAAAAAGAAGCTGAACATTATTGTAGAAAGGCAGCTTACTTGTTATACAAGTTCACATAAATAATGCCCAGTTTTGAGAATTCCAGTGTGTGACACTCAGTGCCAAACGTGAAAGACATTGGCAATTCAAGGGTAAGGGACACTACAAGTCGTGAAGGAGAGGCATGGCTTCAGGGGTTGGCATTGTGTGGGTAGATTGGACTCAACCCCTCTTAAAATGCCAGCATAAATGCTGTGATGCTGTGGCACTTGGACGAAGTAAACTCTGGTGTTTGTTGCACGACACAGTCACAGCACAGAAACGCATCCAATGGCACAATAAACATTATGCCAGCAGGACTGGAGAATGATCTGTACAGCTGAAGATTGAAAAGTGCAGGTGTACCCTATTCTGTGTAAATATTTTCCAAACAGGGTGACCCAGGAAGTTAATTCCATTCAACACATTTATGCAGATCTATCAGAACCACAAAACAGCAATCTGGGGACGTAAACGTATTTATCAACAACACAGGGGACAAATTAAAAACCAATTCACCAAACGTTAGAAAAACCAGAGAATCAGCTGAGTACCAGATCTGTGCTGCAGCAGTCAGTAATTTAGGGATACACCCTAATATTAGACCAGTGCAACAGAGGTCTGCCATTTAGCTGTAAAGTGTTTTGACCAAGCTATGATTTCTTATTGAGTATAAAACGAATCCCAATTCCCAGCAGGAGTGCTTTTAAGACCATAAAACAGACAATATTATTTACATTTTACATCACAGGTATTTGTGTGATCAATACCTGAAAATTCCTGTAAAGGGAAAGATACATATTTCAGTTTAGAGATCCCTCATGAGATTGGGCAGCAAACAGTAGCAGTGTATCTTCTTGAGGCAGGTCACTGCAGATACCACTGACCCTAACATACTACAAAGCACGCCGAGGTGAAGTCTGAGCAGAGGTCTCTGTACCACTTACTGTTCTTTTCTCTTCAGAGCATTTATCCGGCTGCACAGAGCGTAACAGCGCAGTACAGTGCCTACCTCCTATGGTGCAAACTGCCTTGTATCAGACTTGTGCCGCAGTGGTCAATCATTTAAAGGTAGGGCACAATGACAGACCTGTGCAGAATGCTAGTATTTCAGCAGAGGGATTCTACAGCAAAAGCTAGCAAGCGGATTTTAAAAGGCAAGCCCACAAACCAATGTAAGTGACTGACGTGACCTGGGCGTGGTTGGAAGCCCAAAGGGAGATTACAGAATGGGACACAGCACTTTGCGCTCGCCCATAAAAATGAATGGGGCAGGTATGCACCAGCCCTGTGAAGTACAGGTCAGACATTCAGAGTTAGGAGTCAATACCTGACACGTCAACCACAAATCAGTTTGTGGAGCAGAATGGTCTGTACAGCAGAGACTCCAGAGGGGAATAGCACAATACAGAAAACAGTAGTAACTTGGGAACAGTGTGCAATTTAAAAACCTTTAAGCGGATGTTAATTTTTGTGTTGTCATAACACCTTAAGTAATGTTGGAGGGCTATAGGTGAGCCAAAGCCATAGCGCAATGCATGTAGGGCAATGCCTGCCTCACTTGAGCATCTGCTGTAGCATAACAACCCACCTATTAACCCTTGCAAAAAACGTCAGGAATTTCTAAATCCGAGTTACTACAACTCAACAAACCTTAAGGGGTTACTCATAACGCTTTGCAGGTAGAGGAGATGCAATCATTTGCACCAGGTAAGGAAAGACCTCCACTTAGCAAAGAAAAGAAGGACAGGGGAAGAAGGCTCTCGGAAAAAGAATGTACAGTTCTTCCAAAAAATACACGTCTACAATTTCTCTCCTTTGGAGTGAAGGAGTCACTCCCCTGCATCTGCAGGCACCAACTGCAATGAAGGCTGACTGCGTGGATATTCTCTCTGGAGCTGCGTGGAACCTGCATAAAGTTCGAGCATTGCTAAGGGATACCAAATAAAGGAACACACAAGTTGAGTTTTGTAAGTGTTAAAAAGCTCATTCCTACTATATTGCCTATGTAGGTATTGCTGCATTGACTTCATATTAGATACATACAAAACACAGAAGCAATGAGACAGTCCAAACACAGGAACTCTTTGCCTGAAAAAACGTCCGCCTGGAGCTGGATAAGCGTTCAAACATAACAAAGGGCATAAATTCTCACCAAGGACACATGTATGCCGGATGTTATACAGAACTGACCCCCTACATATAAATATGGTGTAGAGTTGTGAAATATCGGATTTCATACAATATCAGCTTCCTCCACCAAGGTAACTTCTTGCATGATCTTCTTTGAGACCCACTACACAAAAATATCCCTCCAAAAACATGCCCCATTAGCAACACTTGCATCCAAACAAGTCCTCATAAATGATGGTGAAAGCCTTCTAAACTAAACTTCTTTATAGCTCTGGCTTCCATCCTTTAACAGTGTCTGTAAGCAACAATATAAAAAAGTTGTAATTGTCAGGAAACGTTGGCACTAAGAATCATTCTATCTCAACGTTGACACAGCAGGGTCGGACCGGCCTACATGGCACCACACAATGCCCAATGGGCTGATCTGACTGGTCCCTGTATGAGCCGGTCTTTTGGCTGTTTGCAAATCTGTTAATGGTCTGCTGGGCTGTTTTTACTGTTGATTTCCCTGGAATTAAAACAAACACTGCCTACAGCAAACCTAAACCCATGCAGTCTTCCACACCTTGCCAAACACCAATAGAATGTGTCTTTACAAGTTCAGAACTGTCCCGATTAGCAAACGTGGACCACTTTTTAGCTATCCGATTCCTAATGAGGGTCACTTATTTTGGTGCCCGGGTCCATTTTCTGTCCCTGTCTGACCCTGAAACGCAATTATGAAAGGAGAGCTTAAGCGTCACAAAGTCACCAGTAAGCCTTGTTCATGTAGTTGACAGAATTTTTTGGATTCACACGTCTCTTAATTTTATGGACAGGATCTACTCTTTTGTGATCCCCATCACATTGTTTCTTTGATAGAAGGATGCTCACCCTGATCCCTTACTCGTCCAATTTTTGTGGGTCCCCAGCGTTCTGTAATGGCAGCAGTTACAAACCACAGTTCCCTTTTTGGAATCGCTGAGCTAATGGTCGATAACTTTATCACATTTTGAGAGCAGGGTTTGCCTTTTTTGATCAGCACGTCTTCTCTTGCTGCCCCACTACGCCTATACACAATTTACCCCTAATTTAATTCTGCAACAAGGTATCCAGAAATTGTTGCCGATCCTTTGCATTGGGTATTGGTTACATCAATATTTTTCAGCCATGGCCGTATAATCATATCATTGGATCAATCCATGGACAAAAAATGAATGACTGACTGAAGCGAATGCTTCTACATCCAATCAGACTACAAAGTGTTTTTTTCCTTGCTATAAAAAAGTATATTTGTATCTAGATTTGTTATGAATTAATCAATGGTTAAAATATACAAAATATTAATCCTTCAAAGCCTGCTACATCTTTTAGTAAGAAAAAATATGGAAAGGGTTCAAAGGAGAACAAGAGTGATGAGAGTGGGAGAGACCAATGTAAAAAGACAGATGGAGCAGAAGAGCAAACGATGGAAGGAGAGTAGAGGAGGGGGTAGAGGAATAAAGGAAAATAAGATGAAGAAAAGAAAGAAGGAAAATGGAAAAAATCAACTGACTGATAGTGGCATTTGGCAAGATGGCTATAGAGAGCCACAGTCGGGAAGTAGGAAAAAGGGCACAAGAGACAGAATTAGAAGTAGAGCAAGATCGAGGATGAGAAGGTAACGATAGGTTGAAAGAAAGGGCACACATAGCCAAATGAATAAGACAGAAAGTAAGTAAAAGGATGAGTTAAGTTTAGCAGGCAGCTCTGTTCTTGTAACCCGTCACCCTACCGGTCCCTAAACCACAACTGTGAGTTGGGTGGCTTCCTCCACAAATAGTAATAACTAATCAAATGACAACTATTCTTAATACAGCATGACCATCTATACCGCAAGTTTATTGAGCACTGGAACGTAAATTTCTTTTATGAGCAACATAGTTGGGGCAGGTCAAGTATCCTCCAAATATTGATGGCAGCAGATGTGCAAGCTTCATTCACTCGGCTCATGATCAACATAAAGCAAGTACCCTCAAACACACACTCAGGCACACTACTCCAGCCTTCCACCCACCTACATACACTAAGTAGCAACTCATAAAGGCTATTTCACACAACATGAACAGTTGTAGAGGAGGCTTCCTCCATGTACAGGGCAAGCATAACAGTTACAGCATCACCGACATCTTACTTTCTATCAAGAGAATGCGCAGCATGGGTATGGCCCAGAAAAAAGCGCTGGGAAAACGGAGCCCATCATTTTCAAACATGTATCCCTAGCCAAGGAAAAAAATGCATGTTTAGTGTTGGGAGCTTTAAATGAGCACACGCACCCCGGCCTTAGTGCCGTAACTGTGTAAATTGTAAGCTGCAACAATGACGCAGGTTCATTGTTTATTGTACACTAAAATGCACTTTAAATATGTCCAGGAAGCTTGCAATTTTTTAAAAATGTTTACAGAGTCTACAAGAACAGCAAACCCTTAATCACGGAGGGCTGGAGATAGTGTTGTAATGCCATGACCTTCTGAATTAACTTGGATAATTAGGTGCAGTTAAACCGATGATAAATTGAACGATTACTGGCATATTTCAGCTTCTAATACTAAATGAATTCTGGAAAAAAACATATGGTCCAAAACTGCAAAAGAAGCGAAATATCTGCTCGCTACATAAAAAGGGCAGATGCTGTCACCAGCAGCATACAACTGCAGCAGAAATGCACTCTTATTATAAAGGTAAGTTAACCAGGCTTGGGTGGGGAGTAAGGGGAGGGAGCAAAGGAGGGGAGCTAGTAAGGGCGAACAAATGTTCACAGGTTCTACCACGCAAAGATCCAACAGGGGGACTATCTGTCGTGAGGTGTTCAAAGGTGTTGGGGAATGGGGTGAGGCAGACCAGTACTCCCTGAAGACGTAAACAAAGATGGAGAGCCGGTTAAACAATGCCCCAGAGTTATTAGAAAGCACAGACCAGGAACCGAAACTACACATCTCATTTCAAAATTCCAGAACACCCTCTACAGAGAACAAATTAGGCTCAAAGATAAAAAAAAAAGCATACATTGTCCAACACATACCCATGTCCCTAAACATTTACACTACCTTGCAACGAATATGATAGCACTGAAGGATCTTTAGAGAAATATGACCTGGCTGCCAAACGCCACAGCCTGCATATGCCCCTCAAAAACTAAATTAATTGGTGACCATCATGAATAGGTTCTCTAAAGATCTCGGAGGCACTAAAGGGAGCCCAGCATGAAAAATACAGCACTTTATTGTTAAGAACTATTTCAATTACTCAATAAGAGACTGCCTACTAGCAAAGAGCTTCAAAAAGATAAAGTATACAGAAATAAAAGATTAGCTGAAGCATCCAACAGCGTATGTCGGAGATGATTCAGTTGTGCAGGTAAGAGCCCAAATCCAAAGAAAGAGGGTGGGGCCTAGTCACTCCAAATAAATATGAGGAAAGCAACTTGGGAATCTGGTTAATAAACTCCAAGTTCCTCTTCACCCACCCAATCACCCACCCACAACGCAGTTCATGCTGTCAATGCTGAGCTGCAATTCTCCCCTTCCAAAGACTATTGTGGTGGTTTCCCTTCTGTGTAAAAGGATCATATTATACTTTCTTCTCGAAGAAAGATTTCATATCGTGCCCTCGACAAGTTGTGACAAGAAAGCTGTACAGACTGGCAAGTTCGTCAACCTATAGATAACAGTTATCAGCATACAAATAAAACACCATAGTGCAAATGGGAGTGGACTTCGAGTGTTCGGAGGGCAAGGCCATTACATGATAAGTCTTTCCTGTAGCTAAGGATGCTTGTAAAACAAGAACATCACCAGGCACTTCACTAACTTCAACTGTGCTTTAATGTTCCCTCAACATTGAAGTTTGTTTCAAAATCAAGGAGTGTTCCAACTTCAAGTGTTTAATGTCTATGATTAAGAGATCTATGATTGGAAACACTGAATCAATGATTTGAGCAAAAGAACAATCTAAGTTGGCAATGAAACAGACGGAATAGTCTTCAGGCTTAATGTTTAGATTTGACTGGCGAAGATTTTGAGGTCAATAATGTCACATAATACGTGAGACCAATTTTTTGGTACGAACCCTAGTGATAGATCACTCATACAGGCTTGAGCTTTTTGGAAAAAAAAAATTGTGAATAGTTTTCAGCATCTACTTTTAAAGCTGGAGACCAAATCATGGAGTTGAACTGGACCTTCTTACATCAGTGTTCTCCTTTTCAATTGACACTAGTGTCGGATAAGGTTTTTGGGTGCGCTCTATCCCTTTCCCTCAAGCCTTGGTGCAGATATTTAGACCTTTTTAGGGGTATCAAGAGAAAACAATGGAATGCCTGCAATCTACCTTCAATTTGGCGAATGGCGAAACATGGAGTAATTCTTCATTAAAATTACTGAATGGAAATTTCTCGCTACAGGTTGTTCCGTACTTGAACACAGTTCTGTGAAAGTAAACACATTGTCAATGTTTTCATGCCTTAAAAACATGATTCAAAGCCAAAAACAGGCACGATGTGTTGATCCTGGAGTGCAGATTCTTTAACTAGGATGTAGAGAAAATTAGCACTTCAGGAACAAATGGTGTGATAAACAGAGACATGAGGAACTTTTGCCAATACCCAGTGGCTGTTTTTAAAACCTTAACATTATTATGTACACAGCCATAGCATGACAGGAGTTTGCAAAGTTTGTGAATCAATTACTGATCCCTGCTTCGCAACCAATTAAGCAAACCAGTCACTGCCCACCCTCATCTTTCAACACAAATACACAGTACCAGTCTCAGCACAGCAATCTATTCACACACAACAGAAAATGCCAATCTGCCTGTACATTTGTAGACTGCACCCAAAACCATGCATAACAGGGATACTTATGAGCCCAAAAATCATGGGAAGGGTAATCAACCAGCACTGTCTAGCAGAGATCAGGCATTCAGAGTTAGGAGTCAATACCAGACACGTCAATCACAAATCAGTAACTGAAGAACAATGAGCTGTGTAGCAGAGACTACTGAAGGGTATAGCACAATACTGGACAGTACAGAAAACAGTAGTAACATCGGAACAGTGTGCAACTTAAAAACCTTGCAGCAGATTTCATTCATGTGTTTGCATAACGCCTCAATTGAGGGGGAGGACTGAGCCAAAGCCACAATGTAATGCATTTAGGGCACTGCCTGCCTTGCTTGAGCACTTGCTGTAGCATAACAACCCACATTATTAACCCTTGCAAAAAAATGCCCAGGACGTTTGTATATCCAAGTTACTGCAGCTTAATAAACCTTAAGGGGTTACTCATCAAACTGCACTGTGCCTCCAATGTGGACTTCATCTCTATACACCTGATCTAACCAAATATTGAATTAAAACTCAAATCTCAGTATACTCACATCGAAGAGAAAGTCTGTCACAAAAGCTATGGAGACTGCGTCACATACGTATAGGTGCTGAAGCTAACATCTTTCAAGGACATAGTATAAATATGAAGACGAAGAATGGGAATTTCCAGTGATGCTAGTAGATAGGTGGGAAGGAGAGGTCTAGGCATGGCTATATAGCACCAATGCTTGAAAAATGTTGAGATAAATGATATACTACTTCACCTGCTGGGGCAGTACAGGAATGACTGGGATAATCTAAACCAGCAAAAATGCTCTTACGAAAGATCACGGTCTTATGAATCAAAATTGAAGATGGTGCCTGCATTAAGGCCCTCAGTCTCTTTATAGGGCATAGTTTGGATTGGTTTCCAAAGAAAATTGCTTCTTATTTAGGGTTCACGACTGATGTGGTAGAGTAAGATTATGTTATAGACCCTGCATCCCTAAACTTGTCTTTTGCTATCCTAAGCTTGCATCTGATACCACTGGTTTCAAGGACAATGATAGCAGCAGCAGAAAGGGCAGTAAACAGGGCTCTGTTTACTTTGTGGTTTTCTCTTCTTGCCCTTTCCCAAACCTGACAGGAGGGTATTCACAAGTTAAGGGTGGGAACAATACACATTCCGGCAAACATCGTCAGGGGACAAAGGTCATGTGATATCACTTCTCCAACCCTTGGCATTTGGTGAAGCAACGTCCACGATTATAAGTACATGGAGCCAAAACAAAGGAAAATTTATCATTAAGAAATAAAAGTGATCTGTCTGAAAAAATAGTACATGTAAAAAAATTATATCCCTGATTTTATCCTTTGCACACACAAATTTCAATTCAGTCTCTACAACAAATTAGGAACCTGCAAGGACGCATAACAGACAGCTTGATTGTAATGCGACCTTCCATTATTTAAAATATAAGGTGCGGAGAATAGATCTTCTGAACTAAACAACTGTGATCTGTTTACCATCTAGGGAATGAAAAGGTATTCTCTGAAAGATGTGGACACTGGAAGTATAACCTGGGAGCAATGCATGCGCTGGGAATGTAACCTCTGAACTCATTGCCTGCAAGTAATGAAAATGCACCCTCAGCTGGTGGGGCACTAAGAAAGTATCCTACTGAGGAGCTACCATCTAAAAGAAGCATGTGGTGCAAATGTGTCCTTTGAACAATGCAGTTTATGAACATATTCTGTGGAAGCTAAAGCACAGAGAATTTATCTTTTGAACGAGGCAGGTAGAAAATGTACAGTTTAAATGAGGACTGTGTTGGAACTACATCCTTTGGACAATGCTGGCACCAATAACTGATCAATAGGGGCACAGAGATCTTCTGTGGGTTGGAGGCACAGAAGGTATGCTCTGGGAAACAAAGTGTTGAGAATTCATCCTCTGTAGGAGGGAAACAAAGAATTTAGCTTTTGAACAATGGACGTGCTGTGACTATATATTTTGAAGTGGGAAGAGGTATGTAGGCACTGAGAAATGATCCTCTGTAAATCTGCACACAATTCATAATCACAAGGATTGAGATGCTGTGAAGTTAACTTCTAAATGATACAGCTGCTGAGAGACTGTATCCTTCAAAGGAGATGCTGTGCTTTCATATTCCTCCATCACGATGAAGAATGGACAGTACCACGATGGAGTTATTCCTCAGCACAGCAGAAACGACGTTAGTTCACCAGGCTCAAGTGGTAAAAATGATGTTCTCTCTCGCTTCACATACAAGATTTAAAAGGCCAACTTTAAAATCCTGATGTATTTTCTTTAAAAAATTTTGTGTTAGTCTATAAATGATTTAAAAAGATACACCGGACACAAATGTAAAAACTTTTGCAGCGCGATTTGACAGATCGCGCACCACCACGCCTAGGGACAAGTAATGGCACAATGCCGCCAGCCCCAACGTATTCTTATTCTTCAGGCCTGCATCTAGCAGTCGCAGAATCGCAGCCACGATTAGCAGAAAGCTTCGTCGTCATCTTTTTCATCTTTCAATCCTTTCAGCCTCAAGCGGGCAAAGTCTTCAAACACAATGTCATCATCTCCAAAACTGTGTAAAGAACAAGGAGTACAATGAATAGTTGGCCAGAGAAGAAAGAGTTATAGCAGGAGAAAGAGTATAGCGATACAGTTGAAGAGAGAGATGGGCACAGACCAGGAGAAAGCAGGACAGAGAAAGCAAGAGGGAGAAGTGAGAAATAAAGACTGTAATGGGTGACCGGTTAGGCAGAGTCAGAGTGGCAAGTTTGATGGGGTAAGGGCAAGTTGGAGAAAAAGTGAGAAGGGAAAAAGTCAAAGGGGGAATGTCAAACGAGACAGCAAAGAGCAAAAGAAGCAAGAAACCCGAAGAAAAGAGAAGCCAGAAAGGGAGAGAGAGGGGAGGGTCACAGAAAAGAGAGTGCCAAAGAAAGAAGAGCGGAACAGAGGGACAATCAAACATCTTACTTTGTTTCAAACTCTATGAGATTGGTATCAATTGGGGTATCAGACTCTGGAACCACTGCAAGAGAAGAACATTACCTAATTTAATTTAGTACAGTCTATTTTGTCAGCGATCTTCCAGATGCAATTGCTCCACCAGATTTGCATTTGACAACAATCAATTTTTATCTATTATTACAACTGCTTTAATTTTTCAAAAGGAAAGTCTGGTCTCACACTCTTACCACGGCAGAAAAGCTGGGTGAGCAAGTTGCATATCTGCCAAGGATGGAATGGAATGCCTTTGTTATAATGTCATGAAACAGACAGCTTCTAGGAGCAGCAGACGTGCCAAATGGACAACATTGCAACAGTAACATAAGAAGTTGGTAAGAAAAATTAAATCATTAACAGAAGTAATTTAGCAAGACTGAAATTCAGGTAGACAGGATAGAAAAGAACAAGTCACTTACCTTTAGTAGCACTTTTCTGGTACAGACTTTATTTAGCCACAGATTGCTCATCTTTTGAATATTCCCCAAGTGTCAGACTGGAAGGAAACTTTTGAGCAGTACCATTGCGCACCATCAGGTGGCACCAAGCAGACCAGCACTGATGCAATTCCGCTCAGGAAAAGATGTGCTGAGCCCTTATAGGAACTACTGCCCATTGACATCAGTTGCTTTTAAGGCTGTATACACCCTAAGACGCAGAGCCCCAATAGCAAATTAGTTGTGAGCTGTGTCTAGATTCCTAGACATGGGATCTTATTACTGGGTCGAGCTCAAAGAACAGGGAGGATGAGTGGGTCGGTGAGGAATCAAATCAACAATGCCTAATGGGACTGTGGACAAAATTCCCCTCTCCAAGAACCCTACTGTTCAGACAATAGTGCGTCGTAAACATATGAAGGGACGCCCACGTAGCTGCCTGGCATGTGTCTTGGACAAGGATTCCCTGTGCTAAGACAGTGGTAGCAGCTTTGGCCTTAGTAGAGTGAGCACAAGAGGCTGCTTTTTAGCCAAAGTGTAGTAGATTTTAATGTTTGAGCACGACCCAGCCAGAGATGCTTCTTTTCTGCACAGTCCTGCCTTCTTCGCTCCACTGAACCCCCAGAAAGAGCTGATCATTCATCCAGTATTCTTTGGTACACTCTATGTAAAAGCTCAGAGATCTCTTGGGGTCTAAGCGATGGGGGTCTCTTCTCCTCCTTAGAGGAGTGAGACGAATGCTGGCAGGGTGATAGATTGACCCATGTACAACAGCGTGTGCAGAAACAGTTTGTCTGGTGCATTAACATAAAGAGCCTGAAACGCAATAATATGCCATGTGGGGTGATGGAGATGAGGAACACAGTCTTCATGGTAAGAAGCTGTAAGGGGCAGCTGTGAAGCAGCACTATGCAGTGCACATCAATGAAATAAGTGGGGACAATCCTAAGATCCCTCTGGGGCGTCACAAAAGGAGAAGATGTAAACATATGTTGTAGCCTTTTCATAAATCACATCACAGGAGGTGCCGTAAACAAGGAGGGCTGATCTGGCAACCATAAGAAGGCTAAAAGATCACCTTTAACCATGCCCAAAGCAAAGCTTTGGTAGGCAAGTGACAAAACAAACAGAACATTACATAACTTGGCCTGGATGGGGTCAATCTGGTGTGTGCTGCATCAAACCACAGATTTGGCCCAAGGACAGGAGTTGATAGTTTCCATGGAGGGGCGCCTGCCTATCAAGGTGACATCAACAAGCTCCAGAGGAAGGTTGACAGTGCTCTGCTGTCTCCCCTCAATCTTCAAGCATGATGGTGAAGATTGCAAAGGACTGGATGAAGAACCCTGTCCTGTTGCTGCAGCAGGTCCTCCAAGAGGGGCAGCCTGCTCTGAGGACATAAGCTCAAGCCTAGGAGCTCTGGATAACATACTCTCCGTGCCAAATCCAGAGCCTCTGGGATGACTTGGGCCTTGATCTTCTTGAGAACTCTGGGCAGGAGTAGTATCGCCAGAAAAGCATACAGGAGTGCATAGTTCCATTCAAGGCAGAACGTGTTTGGGAGTGAGAGACACTTTGGGAATTCCAACACCCAGAAGCACTGACTTCACATGTTCTGCAGTGTGGTGAATACATTGATCCAAGACTCTCTCCATGCCAGGAAGATGCAGTGCTCCACCTCTGGGTGAAAATGCCATTTATGATTCGCTAGGCACAGAGGCTGAGTTTGTCCACCCTTGTGTTGGAAGAGGCCACCAGGTGGTTGGACTCCAGAAGACTTCCCTGGTGGCTCAGCCATTTCTAGAGGTACAGCACCTCCTGGAACAGGGCTTGAGACCATACCCTTCACTCTTTGTTACAATACCACATGGCGGTGGTGTTATCCATGAGCACCTGAACTAGATCTTCTTGATAGATAGAAGGTAGGCTTTCAGAACCAAGCAGATGGCCTTCAGCTCCAGAAGGATAAGTGGAACCAGGATTCTGCAGGAGGCCAAACTCTCTGATCTATCTCTTGCAGATGGCCTCCCCAACCCAGTTGCGAGGCACTGGTCACCACTGTCAGCTCCGGGTGGAGTTGAGAATGGGGTTTCGGCTGACCCATTGCGGTCCAGCAACCACCTCTGCAGGTCTTTTGCAGTCCCCTCTGAAATTTGAAAGTGGCTAGAGAGGTCTCCTTGATGTTGGCCCCACTGTGACTTCAGATGCCACTACAAAACCTGCACATCCAACCTGGATGGTCGGGCAGCAAGATGAGGAAGCCATCAGGCCCACTAGCCTCAGAGTCAACCTCACTGAAATCCAGGACCGAGGCTGAAAGATCGGCATCATAGCCTGAATAGACCGGACTATGTTTCCCAGGGGAAAGGCATGAAACCAAACCGTGCCCAGAATAGCTCCGATGGAAGAAGCATCGGAGGAGACAGGTGTGACTTCAACAAGTTGTCATAGTCTGGAAGTGGCTGCTGATTGCCTAGGGAGAAAACACCTACAACAGCGAGTCTTTGAGGTAGGGGAAGGCCGTCACCCTGATCGGCTATGGTGAGCTGCCACCACTCCATCACTTTCGTGAACACCTGAGGGGCATTGGTAAGACCAAAGGGGAGCACTGCAAACTGAAAATGCTCCTATCCCACCACAAACTGCAGGCAGTATATTTGAGCTGGCAGTTCGGGTATATGAAAATAGGGATCCTGCAGGTCCAACACCAGTCTCCAGGGTCGAAGGCAGACAAAACCTGGGCTAAGGTGAGCAATTTGATTTGATCCTTAAGGAAAATGGGGCTGAGAGAGTGCAGTGAAAAACTGCAGGCCTCCATCTTTTTAGGGCACCAGAAAGTAAAGGGAATAACACCCACAGTCTACTTCTGGAGCAGGCTTCCTCTCGATAGCCCTAATGGCGAAAAGGGCTTGCACTTCCTGTCGTAAAATGGAGAGATGGCCTTCTGTCAGACCTTGGGGGGGCATGGTGGAAGATCTAGTGGGGAAGAAAGGAAAGGTAAGGCAGAGCCCCTTCAAGCTATCTGTAGAACTCACCTGTTCAAAGTTATTGCCTGCTGACCTGGGTAGAATCTGTGGCTTCTGCTTCTCAACCGGAGGATGTGCTCCTGTAAGGGCACGCTAAAGATTTTAGAGAAGAAGTGCTGCAGGGGGAGCAGCAGGCTGGACAGCCCGATGACCTTGACCACAAAACCGCTGCGTTCCATGAGGAGGATGACCAGGATGGCGGTACGTGGCACCTTGGCCAAAGCTCTCACAGGACCAGTGGAATGTTGGGGTTGGTGAGGTGACACAGAAAGGTCTCAAGAGCGAGTGGTAGTCTTGCTCTCTTTAAAATGCTCTAGATTGTATAGGGAGTCTCATCGAGGGGCATGTCCATCAGAAAGCACTGTACATCACCTGAGAACCTAGTCATACGCATGCAGAGCATGGTAGTGAATGGCAACACTGGTACCTATGGGCCGCCCAATCTAATTGGTGCTGTCCAAGCCACAATGAATTGTGAACTTGTGCCCATCGTGACAGTCTTACATCTCCTGAGCAAGAACAGATCGTAGGTTTTTGGGCACTCCAGGAAAGAAGGATTTACTACACCAAAGTCCCCGATAAGGTATCAATCAGTGTCTTGTTGAATGCAAGCTGGGGCTCAGAAGATGCTTGCTCTAGGTGGAGGACTTCTGCCAGGACATTAGTCTTAACCTCCAAGGATGGGAACCGGAAGTCAAGTATGCATCACCATGGCGACGGATGCAGATTCCACTGTGGCTGGTCGTCGGGGTGAGAGGAGACATGCTTCCAGGGAATTATCAAGACCACTAGCCTCCTTATGAGTCCTTCTACCAATTACAAAAACGGAAGGCAGTGTGCATATTTTCTCTCTTGTGGAGTTGATAAATCAAGTACTGGTGGAATCGGGAGCAAATTCAATCGAGATAGGACCCGCATCAACTTAGCTTTGAAAAGAACTATCGGGACCTTCTCCTCTGGTGTCGGTGGAGTCTGCATCGGCTTCGAAGTGCCCAGGGCCAGTGTGGGTCGTGGTGATGGAAGTGGGTCCAGACTGGAGCCGGAGACAAGATGGGCTTGGAGGGACCAGCTGGCACCGAAGGCAAACCTGATGGTGGTCTGCCAATGGCTGGCATCTTGTCTCCCTGAAGCCTGAAGGCGCACCAGCGTGAGTCAGTAACGATCTGAAAAGCCGAAGCATGATGTTTGTCTGTAGGCCACAGAAACTCAGGTTGTGTCAGAACCAGCTGCGGTACTGCCATCTATGTCAGCTGACTTCAGAAGCGAGATCAAGAAGTGTGACAGTGCCCTGCCCCTGCTCGGACGAATGCAAGTGTAGCAAGGCAGCGGAATTCCACTTTGAGCTGCGTTATTATTTAGAATTATCCGGCGATTTTGACCACAATGAAGACTAGCTTCATGAATGGGAATGGAAGGGTGTGGAAAGAAAGGAACTCACTTCAGCATGCAAGGGCGGCGCATATATGGGCTGGAGTGGAACGACATCAGTGAAGAGCCAGATGGCACTCCAGGGTACTGCTGAAAAGTTTCTGGATCCAGGCTGATGTCTGAGAAATATTCAAAAGGTGAGGTATATGTGGCTAAATGTACATTATCTCACATATCTCTAAGCATCTAAGGGGTTGTCATGAAGGGTTAAGTGAAACGTCACAAGTAATGGAAGGGTCTATCAACAAAAGCTGACTGATGCTGTGTTGCAAGAAGATTGTAGCCATTGTACAAGTGCCTATTAAAAAAAATCTATCAAGATTTTAGTAATCCAGTCAGCCATGTTCACAGAAGATGAAACGGTTTAAATATTCTGAGAATTCAGTTCAAAAAGTCCACTGAATAGAAAAGATTCTTGAGGCTGTCTAAGCCATTGAGTATACCACAGTTGGTCCAAAGAAGGCCAGAGCGATGCCAGATTTTCAGGGTCTCCAAATAGAGGTAAATCTACAAACTGTGAATCTAAATGGAAATCATGTTTAGAGGTGCATGTTATACTGAAAAGCCAGCACAGGCCCGGCCCTCTTAGATTAACAGTAGAAAACTATCTTCACAGCAGTCATCATCATCGTATTTATCCACGTATGCACCAGGATGAAACAAAAACTGCATGTCCCACACCACCATGTCTGTCATAAAAGCTTGTGTACAAAAAGCTTATGAATTCTCTCTATAGGATATTACTGCTTGTTAGTTGCAGTGTTTTAATGAAGGATGGCATTTATCAAGAATATGCTCTAAATGAATAAGTAACTTACCTATACTGCTGGTTTTCTAGCAGGGATAGCCTTCTCAAATACGCACTGGTTGCAATACTTACCAGTTGACTGGAATAAACGTCTAAACACTAATGTATTTTTACAGCCTTCAGACTAACTGTGCTCCACCCTTTGAAGAATTTCAAGCTCTGCAGACTCTAATAATGTAATGATGTAATTAAGCAGTTTCAGATACGCAATTAAAAGATTGTTTTATATACTATAACGAAGTTATGTTATGATCAATTTGGAGAGCTGGCATGCTAGAGGTAGAATTCACCTCACCATTCTGACTCTTCGAAGATAAATCAGGAAATAGAGGTGGGTAACTTTTCTTTGTTGGGACCAAAATCCTTTGCATGGCTTGGACATGTAGTACTGTCTAATGCTATATGGGTTTTGAATCCAGATTTTCCCTGTGCTCCCCCAGTGCACTACAAAATCCAGTCCAGTGGCAGTGCCCCATCTTTTGCCTTTTCAGTGAGTCATCTGAACCCAGCTCTTATGACTGGGGGAAAAAAAACTGTACCCAGAATATAAGCAAGAGAGCCTGCTGCACTCTCTTCTCAATCCATTTGATGATTGGTGGATTGATGGCATTTAACACACCTGGGATATATTTGCAGAAAGTAAAATATGTGTATATAGACTTTACATTTATTTGGTGAATGATGCACGGTACACTGAATTGCAACGTTCCTCTGGGAAAACTGGGTTTGTCCATTTTAGACATCATACAAACCTATACATACTGCTTCGCATGGTCTGTTCTCTGAAACATGTAGTACCTTGGTGGGTGAGCAGGAAGGTTGATAACACATTCTTTGTTTCTGAGCAAGTTTTCCCCTGCCAGTGAGGAACCCATCAACCCTCCCCTTTTCCAGCCTATGGCCCTCATTATGAACTTGGCGGTCCATGGACCACCAGGGCCGCTGTGGCGGTCTCACTGCTGCGGGACCGATGGTGCCAACCCCCATATTACAACGGCCACTGCCTAACCACAGCATCCCCGCCCGACCCGCCACTTTACTGCAGCCTGCCAGGGTGGAGATTTCAACCTGCAGCCCACCGGGAGTCGGAAAACGCTGAGGTTATTCCGACTTGGGACACCACCAGCATTTTCCTGGCGCTCTCATCACCACAAAATGCTGGCGTTAAGGTATCCCGATGACACGAACTTGCGTTCCTGTCGCCAGGATAACCCCCAAACACCTCCGCACACACGCATGGAACCACACACAAAGTCACACACAGACACCCCCCCACTCACACACGCATTCACATTCACCCCCACAGACACAGTCATATATACCCATACACATCACACACACATGCACTCAACATATACACATCCATACATACACGCACCTGCAAACACTCACTCACATCCATCCCTTACACATTCACCCATACACTCACCCCCAGCTCCCATCCACATGCATACACACACATGCATCACGATCACCACATTTACACACAGGGACACAGGCACTAAGAGACACTCCCCCTCCTGCCCCCTTCCTCACATTCATGACATGCATACACACACTCATTCATACCCACTCCCCTTGCGGATGACACATTCCTCGTCCAACGAGGTGCTCCCCCGTGAGGCGACGGGATCCGGTGTTCCCAACGCCAGCACCGCCATGCCACCAGAAGACCGCCACACAGAATTACTGGTTATAATTCAGTGGGTTGTCTTTTTCTGGCATGGCGGTGCCGGCAGTGGAACCGCCTAAGCAGTGCAGACAGCCGAGATGAATGCCGCCGGATATCCGACTGCCGGCAGTACAGATATCTGGTGGCAGTCATAATACGGCAGTCGCAAGAACGCCAGTACTGGCGGTCTTGCCAAGGCTGCAGCGGTCTTAGCAAAAGACCGCCGCAGTCATAATGAGGGCCTAAGTTCACAAGGCACCTGAATGGATGTAGAGAGCATTCTGATACCCAGTTTCCCAAAATGTCCGGTACCAGTCCAAACTGGTATGAACCATGACTCCTACTTCAGAGCCCAGAAAAAGCTGACAACAAAAGGATGATGCACGTCTCCAAGAACAGAGGAGCGTTTAAACTGTTACATTAAAAAGACATGTAGTGGCTCTAACTAAACTGAGAACCATCAACTGAGTATGAATAAGAAAACGTTACTTACCTGTGACTCCACTGGAGTATAAAGGAAGTGTTCAGTTCACTAATACTGAAAAGCCCCACCAATGTGTGGGATCCAAAAATGCTTTAATAAGAGACAGAATAGGACAAAAAAGAAAAAAAGATTAAATGCTTGGATGTGTAGCAAACGGATTTCCTATCCACCTCCTCTGTGTCATCTCATGAGGCCTAGCTCTCTAGAGCACTCACAGCAGTGTCTGGAGGTTACCCATCCTGGCTTTAGAAAAAACAATAAGGCCTGGCGGCCCTGGAGAGACCAATGGGATCAAAGTGACCGCACATTGATCAGATGCTGGAGCAGAGGTAGAGGGCTATCTTGACCCAGGACTACAATATAAAGCCAATTTAGAGTTTGGTGGAGGGGTTATTCCATCGCAATGGTGACAGATTTCCCACTCACGAAATACAAATCCTATGGAATTTGTTTTTCGGTAGACAGGATATCAGTCACCGCTGTGACAGAGTAACCCCTCTGCCAATAACTAAATCAGGCCCATAGTCAAGAGATAGGCCTGGATTTGCAATGGCCAACAATAAGTTAGGACACATCTCTAACCAAGCAATTCTCTATAAGTTTGCCAATGGTAAAGAGTCATGTGATTCTGCTTAAGGGATCTCTTCGCTTTTGCTTGTGCCCAGAGGAGGCTTACAGTGAAGCTCTGGAAATATTAATTGCCACAGTGGGCCTCAATGTGGCTCTTCTGCCATGACAAAACCTTAACAGTAACAGAGGCACAGGTTGAACCTCGGAGATAGAAGATACCGTTAAAGAGCTCCAAAGCTCATTCATAAATCTTGAAGTCCTTGTGGAAGATAGTGAAGGCTGTGCATAATGCAATAACCACTGGTTTATGGGAATTAGTGAGGGGTCGTAAAGTAACAGACCCAAGGAGTTCTTGGAGCATTGGCTCAGAAGCAACATTCCTGCTGAACTTATCCTGCTTTGAGACAGAGTACACCCACAACACCCTTATTCCAAAAAAGCTCCACCAGTTGAGCTTCTGAGAGGATAATTACCAGGGTTCTCAATTTCAATGGCAGGGTGAAATTCTGAGAGTAACAAAAAGATTAAAATTTATCCAATACAGTTCTCATCATGCGATACGTTTAGTTTACACCAGACTTGCGCAACTCCAGTGTAAATCCTCTGAGGAGACCACTAGCCCTTCTGTAAGTCATTTTACCAATTATAATCCTGGAAGGGTTGAGCAAACTTATCACTGGGTCACAGCCATTGTCAGAGTCCATTCCAAAAAGGGAAAGCATTGTGTGTATTTTCTCTCTTGTCGAGTTGGTAAATCAAGCAGGGGAAGTGGTGCCTCCAGTGGAATAGGGCACAAATTAAATCGAGGTTGGACCCACGTCGACTCAGCTTTGAAAATCTTGAATACATACTATGATTCCCAACCAAATTCTTGGTGCTCTTCTAGTCTAATTCCTTCTTCCTTGAGACACCTGAAACCACTTGTTAGTGAGTGCAGAAAAGAAGGGATTTCGAATCACAAGACTGTTCACTCATTATGTAACAATCCAAAGATAAAGATGACATCTATCAAACTCCTTAGAGGATTCACTAAAGATACAACATGGCGGGTCCTGCACATCGATCAGGAAGATCCAGGGATGGCTGTGTCATCCCGGGGGCATTACACAGTCCTAGCTGAGAAACTTAGATTAACCTTGGAATTGAGGTTGCCACACCCTGTTGAAGACCAGATGGAGGGGGGTGGCACTGAGCCTTTTTCCTATGGGTAGGGGCAAAGACGCTGCTCTACGTTTCGTTTGTATCACCAGTGGTCCACTGAGAGACCAATGAGACTGTGTCTATTGGCTAATGTGTGTGATGGTGTAGGTTTTGCGTTGAGCTGGCTTAATTGCAGCCTGTGCAACTGAAAAGCCACAATGTCATTGGGCCCCAAACACTACATCCAGTTAATGTTTTATTCATACAGCTTAACTGGTGGACGTTCTAGCATTATTCTGGTAATTTATTAGTTGTCTTTATCTTAAACAGTTGTGGTGTGTTCAATCTTTGGGCATTCTTCAACACCTTGAGGGGAGGCAACAAATGCTTCATGTTGCAAGTGTACAGGGATTGATTTCACCATTAGAAGTTAGATAGTATAGACATCAGATGCTTGCCCATCGAACTTCTGACCGCAAACTTGTCCCACACCTCTATTAATGGCTCTCACCCCTCCATAAATGGTCACCCAACTAACAAATATCAGTTTACCACAACTGCAAGTCTTGCCCTCGAATGTCAATTAACTGAATGAGAATGTGAATAGAAGGGCAGTGTTGAAGGCTTCGAAACATCATGCGCCTCATATATTTCTGTTACAAGAAATACATTTACTGGGCTGTCACTATGTAATCCTAAGGCAGGGAAACAAGGTGGGGCCTGCTGCAGAGACCACACACTAGAGGACCCAGCTGGAGGCAGCTACAGGAGCAGCAGGAATGGCCCAGCACTCTTGCCTCTCGCTTGTGCCTCATCCCTGGTGGCATAGTGGTTATCTGCATGCAAGTATCTTCTATCTCTCTTTACTTCTGCTTTTACTTCTGTTTATTTTTCTGTCTTATTTCATATTGCTTTTCTTCCCTTCTTGTTTCTTTCTCTCCCTTCACTCTCCCCCACGTTTTTCCGTGCCGCTGCTGCCCCGCCCCCACCTTCCTGCAAAGTGATGGTGCTGTCCTCCCGCCTCCCAGCTGACCGGCCCCTTCCCTCCCTCCCCTTCTTAATGGCTGCAGCTGGCAAGCCCATCTGTGCCTGGACCACACCTAGTGCCATGGACCCTGGTCCTCGCTCGATCTGCGGGTCCAACTCCAACACACTACACGCCCTAAACCCAGGAAGATCCTCAGCCTGCCACCTAGCCGACCCGAGGAACACTCATGGACCTTCTTCGTTCTGCACATGCTCCCACACCCTCCAAGGACCACAACACGAGCCAGTACCAAGCAAGGGTGACCACTTCAAGTGCATACTCCTCAACACAAGCTGCCTTGTCTAGCACGCAGTAGAAGTCTGGGACCTTCTTGACTCAACCCCCCTGGACGTCACCTTCCTCACAGAGATGTGGATCATCCCCACCCTCAGCCCCAGACATCACCACGGCCATCCCAGATGACAACAAAAAGATCCACAAGGACAGAGCCAACATGCCTGGTGGAGGCATTGCCATAGTCTACAAGAACACGCTTCACTTGACAATCGCCAATGAGTCACAGTCTCAGCCAACCCATAAACACCTACACTTCCAGATTCAGATCAACCCCAACTCTTCCCCCCGTGGCACACTCATCGCCAGGCCGTCCAGACCTCGACCTCAATTCTGCGAAGACATCGCTAATCTTGTTGCCCCCCCAAGTGTTCACCTCCTGCGACTACATCCTCCTCGGCAACCTCAACGTCCACCTTGATATCCACAATCACCCCAAACCCACAAACCTCTTGGACAACCTCGCAACACTCCCCACCCACAGAGCCAGACCCATCCTCGACCCAGTCTTCTCAGCAGGGAACAACATCACCATTTCTCACCTCTGAACACCACTGGACCGACCACAAGTGCGTCCACTTTACCTTCAACCACTACCCCCCACCCCCTTTACAGACACTAATGAAGCCGCACACAATGTACACTGCTGGTTATCGCCATGCACCAACAAAGTAGCCCCCCTCAGGAAGCCACAAACACCTAAATGGTTTACAACAGACCTACTAGAGTCCAAACACTCCTGCAGACTGGAACGAAATGAGAGGAACAGCAGATCAACCGAAGAACGCATAGTCTACAAAAACACAGTCACCACACACCACCAGAGCATTAGAGCTGCCAAAAAAGCCACCATTCAAGAACGTCTCAGCACCAGTGCTCACAACAGCAAAGAGCTCTTCGCAATCGTCAGAGTTCACAAACCTGGGACAGACCTCATCCATCCCCACTTTCCTTCATTCCAAGACCTCTGCAACGACCTCGTCACCTTTTTCCACCGACATTCCAAGACATTTACGAAGGCTTCAAGAACCAAAATCTACCCACACAGTTCACAAATACCACCACGGACCCAGCACCACACCAGATCCTGAGCTCCTTGACCCCCATCACCAAAGAGGACACCCAAAGACTCAAACCCTATCCACTCGGGAGCACCCTCAGACCCATGCCCTCATCACATCTTCCACCTGGCCAGCACCAACATAGCACCTGAGCTCTGCCGAACTACCAACCAATCCTTCGAGACCGCCGCCTTCCCATCAGATGCAAAGATCAACCCGCAACTCAAGAAACCCACTGCCGATCCAAGAGAGCTGAAAAACTACAGACCCATCTCTCGGCTCCTCCCTTTCCCAGCCAAAGTAACGGAAAAGGCCATCAACCAGCAACTCACCGAATTCCTCGAGACACACCAAATCCTAGATTCATCTCAATCCAGATTCAGGAGCAACCACAGCACCGAAACAGCACTCCTAGCAGCCATACTAGACAACAGAGGCATGGCCGCACTCATCCTCCTTGACCTCTCTGCTGAATTTGACACCATCTCCTACCCCACCGTCTGTGCCAGACTCCACAACGCCAGCATCCGAAATGAAGCTCTGGAATGGATCAGGTCCTTCCTCACTGGAAGAACACAGAGTGTAAGATTACCGCTGTTTATGTCAGAACCCAAAGATACAAGCTGCAGAGTGCCCCAAGGATCATCACTCAGCCCAACGCTTTTCATCATCTACATGGCACCGCTAGCCAAGATCATCAAACAACACAGGCTAAACAGTCTCCTACGCCGACGATACCCAACTGATCCTCTCCCTGTCCGACGACCTGTAAAGCCAAGAGAAATTTCTACAGTGAGATGAGAGCAGTCGCTGCCTGGATGGAAGCCAGCTGCCTCCAACTCAAATCGGACAACATGGAGATCTTCGTAATCAGCTCCACCCGTCCACCTAGAATGACTCCTGGTGGTCCACTACACTGGGAAATGCTCCCGCTCCCACAGACCATGCACATAATCTGGGCATCATCCTGGACTCCTCTCTATCCAGGACCCACCAAGCCAACGTTGTCTTATTTTCATGCTTCCACACCCTCAGGCTCCTTCGAAAGATCTTCATGTGGATTCCCTCCAGCACAAGCAATGCAGTCACCCACGCACTCATCACTAGCAATCTGGACTACGGCGACACACTCTATGCCGGCATCACCAAGAAACTACAATCAAGACTACAAAGAATCTAGAATGCAGCAGCTAGACACATCCTGGACATCCCCAGACATAGCCACATCTCCTCACACTGCAGAAACCTACCTACATTGGGTCCCAGTCAACAAGCGGATCACATACAAACTCCTGACCCACACCTACAAGGCACTACACAACATAGACCCGGCATACTTCAACTACCGCCTTGCCTTCTTTGTACCAAACGAACGAGTTACTTACCTTCGGTAACGACTTTTCTGGTGGATACATTAGCTACCTGTGGATTCCTCACCTGATGAATACTCCCATGGCGCCAGCATTTGACGGAAATCTTCTTACTAGTCTCTGCACGTCGACGAGGACGTCACTCTAGCCCACGCGACGCCGTCTGACGTCATACAGGCAATAAGAAGTCCTCGCCGACGTGCCGATGACAGTACCAACATTTTTTACGTGCATGAGAATAATAATAATAACCCAATGCAATGAAAGAGCAAAGCAACATCTCTTAATATTGTAAATCACACAACATTGCAATAAAATAGCTGTAGATTTAATATAACCTTTTTTTTTTTTTTTTTTAAACAAATAAATATATTTATACATACGAATCATGTATATACCCAATATATATATAGATTTATATATAAATATACACATATATACAAATATCATACATGCAAAATGTATTGCAACTTTGAAGACCAAAAGGAGCACACTCAAGGATTGCTTGGAGAGACCAAAAAGGCAACGGGGAGGCGGGTGGGACCGTGAGGAATCCACAGGTAGCTAATGTATCCACCAGAAAAGTCGTTACCGAAGGTAAGTAACTCGTTCTTCTGATGGATACAACTACCTGTGGATTCCTCACCTGATGAATAGAGTCCCAAAGCAGTACCACGCCCGGCGGTGGGTGCCTAAATGGTCAAACCAAGAAATCCTGCAGCACTGACCGTGCAAAATGACCGTCCCTTCTGACCTCAGAGTCCAAACAGTAATGTTTCACAAAAGTGTGAAGGGACGACCAAGTTGCGGCCTTGCAGATGTCAACCACAGGAACACCCCTGGCCAAGGCCGAAGAGGCCGACTTAGCTCTGGTGGAGTGAGCTCTAATGCCCTCAGGCGGATCCTTCTTTGCCAAAGAGTAACAGATTTTAATGCAAAGAACAACCCACCTGGAGAGTGTTCTCTTGTGGACTGCCTTTCCTCTCCTCTTGCCCACGTATCCGACAAACAGCTGATCCTCCAGCCTGATATCCTTCATTCTGTCGATATAGAAGCTCAACGCCCTTTTTGGGTCCAGGCGATGTAGTCTTTCTTCCTCCTTTGAAGGATGAGGCGGAGGATAAAACGTGGACAAAGTGATTGTCTGAGCCAAATGGAAGGGTGAAACAACCTTCGGAAGGAAAGCAGCCTTGGTCCTCAACACCACCTTATCCCCATAAAACGTTATATAAGGGGGTTTAACCGATAAGGCCTGCAACTCACTCACTCTCCTTGCAGATGTTATAGCTACCAGGAATACTGTTTTAATAACCAAATACCTTAAGGGGCAAGAATGCATAGGCTCAAAAGGGGACCCCATAAGGAAAGTCAGGACCAAGGACAAATCCCATTGAGGCATAACGAATGGTTTTGGAGGATATTGATTCAGAAGACCTTTCAAGAATCTGAGAACAATAGGGGATTTAAATAACGATGGTTGGTCTGGAAGACAAATGAAGGCTGACAAGGCCGACAAATAACCCTTAATGGTAGCTACTGCACAACCTTTCTGCGCTAGAGACAGTGCAAAAGACAAAACATGTGACAGATGAGCATGTAAGGGATCAATCTGTCTCTCTCCACACCACATAACAAATTTAGACCACCTATTAGCGTAGATAGATTTAGTGGAGTGTCGCCTGGCCGCTAAGATAACATCCACTACATCAGGCGGGAGAGAGAAGGAACTCAGGTTGCCCCGTTCAATCTCCAAGCATGTAGGTGCAGACTCTGGAGGTTGGGGTGTAAAACCTGCCCCTGCGACTGCGAGAGGAGGTCTGCCCTGAGAGGGAGACGGAGCGGAGGGCACAGTGAGAGTTGGAGAAGGTCGGAGTACCATACCCTCCTTGGCCAATCCGGAGCTATTAAGATGACTTGGGCCCGGTCTTGGCGAATTTTCCTCAACACTCGAGGAATCAAGGGTATGGGGGGAAACGCGTAAAGCAACTGGTCGCACCAGGTTATCTGAAACGCGTCCCCCAACGCTCCCTGCATCGGATACTGGAGGCTGCAGAATAACGGGCAATGCGCGTTCTCCCGAGTGGCAAACAGATCTATCCGAGGAAACCCCCACATCTGGAAGATTAAACAGACTTGATCTGGATGGAGACGCCACTCGTGGTCTGCCGAGAATTGGCGACTGAGACTGTCTGCACGTACATTCAAGACCCCGGCCAGATGATTTGCCACCAAGCAAATCTGATGGTCCTTTGCCCAGGACCATAGCCGAAGAGCTTCTCTTTAGAGAAGGTACGACCCTACTCCTCCCTGTTTGTTTATGTACCACATCGTGGTAGTATTGTCCGTCAGGACCTGTACCGACTGACCACGAAGGGATGGGAGGAAGGCCTTGAGAGCCAAACGTACAGCCCGTAACTCCAACAGATTGATATGAAACACCTGTTCCTCTGGAGACCAAAGCCCTTTGATCTCCATATCCCCCAGATGAGCTCCCCATCCTAGGGTGGAGGCATCCGTTATTACCGTGGCCACTGGTGGCGACTGTGCGAACGGCTTCCCCTGTGAAAGATTGTTGTCCGCAATCCACCACTTCAATTCCACAGCAGCATCTCTGGAGATCTTGACAGTACCTTCTAAATCTCCCTTGTGTTGAGACCACTGCCTTCGGAGGCACCACTGAAGAGCCCTCATGTGCCAGCGAGCATGCGTGACCAACAGAATGCAGGAGGCGAACAGACCGAGCAGACGAAGGACCTTGAGGACTGGAACTACCGCTCCATTTCGAAACATTGGAACCAATTCCTGAATATCTTGAATCCGCTGAGGCGGAGGAAAGGCTCGACTCAATGTTGTATCCAGTACTGCCCCTATGAACAGGAGGCGCTGAGAGGGCTCCAGGTGAGATTTGGGCACGTTCACCGAAAAGCCCAGGTCGAACAACAACTGGGTTGTTGACTGCAGATGATGCGACACAAGCTCCGGGGACTTGGCTTTGATCAACCAGTCGTCCAAGTAAGGGAATACTGCTATCCCCTTCCTTCTGAGCTCCGCCGCAACCACTGACATCACCTTTGTGAAGACTCGAGGTGCTGAAGTAAGACCAAACGGGAGGACCGCAAACTGATAGTGCTGCGACCCTACCACAAACCGGAGATACTTCCTGTGCGACTTGAGTATCGGGATATGAAAGTAAGCATCCTGCAAGTCGACAGACACCATCCAATCTTCCTTGTTCAACGCCAAAAGCACCTGTGCTAGGGTCAGCATCTTGAACTTTTCCTGTTTGAGGAACCAATTCAAGATCCTCAGATCCAGGATTGGTCTCAACTGACCATCCTTTTTGGGAATCAGGAAGTATCTTGAGTAACAACCTCGACCCTTTTCCTGCTCTGGGACCAACTCTACCGCGCCCTTTGAAAGGAGGACTTGAACCTCCTGTTCTAGCAACAGGAGGTGTTCTTCTGAACAATAAGATGGGCGGGGCGGGATGAGGGGCGGGAACTCCCGAAAGGGAAGGGCGTAGCCTTTTCCCACAATGCCGAGAACCCAAGTGTCCGTTGTGATAGACTTCCACTTGTGGAGAAAACGCTGTAATCTTCCCCCTACAGGAGAGGAGTGAGTGGGAAACGGTGGAAGCCTAAGGCTGCTTCCCCTGCTGCACCCCTCCAGAGGACGAGGAAGAGGCAGAGTGCTGTTGAGAGGCTCCTCTGGTACGGACCCCACCCCTCCCCCTCCCTCTAAATGACCTATAGGGGAGGGAAGAGGCGGGTTGCTGGAACCTCCCCCGAAAGGAAGAGGAATAAGAGCCACGCCCAATTCCCCGAAACCTCCTGAAAATTCTAGAAGAGGCAGAGGAAGAAGGAGCTTGCAGTCCTAACGATTTGGCTGTGGCTCTGCTCTCCTTAAATCGTTCCAAGGCTGAATCTGCCTTGGCTCCAAACAGTCTGTCCCCATCAAACGGGAGGTCCAGCAGGGTCGACTGCACATCCGCAGAGAACCCTGAGTTTCGGAGCCAGGCCTGTCTTCTTGCCACCACAGCCGTGCCCATCGCCCTGGCCACCGAGTCGGTCGTGTCCAGCCCAGACTGGATAATCTGGGTCGCGGCAGCCTGGGCGTCCGAGACCACATCCAAAAGACCCTGGGGAAGCTCAGTGAATGAAGACGAAATATCATCCATCAGCGCATGGATGTACCTCCCCAGAATGCACGTGGCGTTGGTGGCCTTCAACGCCAAACTGCATGACGAAAATATTTTCTTGGACTGCGCATCCAGTTTCTTGGAGTCTCTGTCTCCAGGCACCGTCGGGAAGGAACCAGGCGCTGACTTTGAGGAACAGGAGGCTTGCACCACCAAGCTCTCCGGCGTAGGGTGTCTAGAGAGAAAGCCAGGGTCAGATGATGCAGCTCGATACCTCCTGGCCACAGCCCTATGAACGGCCGAGGAAGACACCGGCTTCTTCCACACCTCCAACACCGGATCCAGCAAAGCCTCATTAAATGGCAAGAGAGGCTCAGCTGCAGCAGAGGCCGGATGCAATACCTCTGTCAGCAAATTCTGCTTTGCCTCTGCCACCGGCAAAGGCAGGTCCAAAAAGCTCGCTGCCTTCCTCACCACAGCATGAAAGGAAGCAGCCTCCTCCGTATATTCCCCTGGAGATGAAAGGTCCCACTCAGGGGAAGTGTCCAGCCCACTGGCTGTATCCAGACCATGCGGCCGTCTCCAGAGTCCTCAATCTCTCCCTCCTCTAGGACTCGCTGGTACTCTTGCTCTTCTAAAAGACGGAGAGCACGCCTCCTCGAATGAAGTCTCTCCTCGATACGCGGAGTCGACATGGCCTCCGCCGACGTCGAAGAACGGCGCCGATCTCCAGAAGCATCTGACGCCGCGTCCGGCGCCACAGGCAGCTTCGGCGCCGAGGCAGGAGCCGGAGGACGAGGTCTTGGAGCCGATGGACCAACCGGAGTCACAGGGCAAAATCCTGACTTCGACGGAGGGGCAACCTCCGGGGCCGAAACATCCGAAGCCACCGGAGCGGCCACCGACGCCGGCACCGGCGCCGAGCCCACATTCCCAAAAGGGAGAAAGGGCATAAAGGGTGCCGGCCGAAGAGGCGCAGGATCACCCAACGAAAAGGCCAAGGGCCCCGAAGGACCAGCCGGAGCAGCTCCTGGAGCCATCTGCTGAAAGATGGTATACATCGCATTAAGAAACGCGGTACTATCGGCTCCAGGAGTGGGAAAAGCCGGATACTGGGGTGCCTGGATCGAGGGCGACCCCGACGCCGGCCTCGACGTCTGCGACGCCGGAGAAAACACAAGAGGCTGCACCACCTCAATCACTGACGCCTGACCAGGTGAAGTCGGTGACGCCGGAGAGGGCAACGGCGTCGATGGATGCGGCGTGACCGTGGGGCTGACCTCCCAAGTCCTCCGACGCCGAGCCGAAGGTGACCTCGAACGAGACTCCTTGCTGGAGTGACGTCGTGAGTCTCTACGGCGCCGGGAGTCTCGATGACGCCGGTGAGACCTTGGCGAAGAAGACTTCTTATGATGTTTCTCCTTCTTCTTTGACTTTGCCATGAATAACTTGGCCTCGCGCTCTTTGAGGGCCTTCGGATTCATGTGTTGACATGAATCGCAAGTCGAGACGTCGTGGTCGGAGCTCAAACACCATAGACAGTCGGAGTGAGGATCTGTAACTGACATCTTGCCCCCACACTCTCGACAGGGCTTGAAACCCGACTTCCTCTGAGACATTGTTACCGCAGAGAAGACTACGCAGCAGACAATACACTGTAACCACGAAGGTAACAGTAACTCCCTCGAAGATAACCGTTTCGAATGCACGGAAAAAAGGGAACTGTCATCGGCACGTCGGCGAGGACTTCTTATTGCCTGTATGACGTCAGACGGCGTCGCGTGGGCTAGAGTGACGTCCTCGTCGACGTGCAGAGACTAGTAAGAAGATTTCCGTCAAATGCTGGCGCCATGGGAGTATTCATCAGGTGAGGAATCCACAGGTAGTTGTATCCATCAGAAAGACAACTCTGATCTTCCCAGCTGTTCCCAAGATCCGGAAAAGCACAGCAGGAGGAAGATCCTTCTCCTACCTTGCAGCCCGGACATGGACACGCTACCTCTCAAACTCAGACAGACCACATCGCTGAAGCAGTTCAGGAAGGACCTCAAGACCTGGCTGTTCGAATGAGCATTACACATGCAAACAGTGCCTTGAGACCCTATGGGTGATTAGCCATGCTTTAGAAATCACTGCTTGGTTGATTGCCTTGAGCGCCTTGGGCCCCTGCTATCCTGCCCTGGGGTTTGAGCCCCGCACTCACCTATGACAAAGTGGGGATCACTGCCGGCCTGGAGGGCGCCTTCACCACCCCCAAATGCAGACACTACCACTGCACTGAAACAATGTAGGTGATCAGCAACCCCACCTGCCATTGCCCAACTTGCAGGGTAGCAGACTGGCCCCTTGCCAGCAGAAGACTCCCAGTGAAGAAACATGACCCATGAAGCCCAGATCCCTAGAAGCATCCAAGCCAGTGCTGAGCAGCTATGCGGCCTGCAGCAAGGAGATAGGATGGCACCCTCCATGGAAACCAAGTGATTGAGAGCTTGTCTGGACACGACTGTAGGTGATCCTGCAGAGACACCTCTGCACACATGCCTTGGATTCCCGTCAATTCCCTGCAGCTTGTGCCCCGACCTTGAAGAGGACCACTTCAGATCCTCTGCTGACCCTGGGGGCACCTGCAATACCCAACAGTGTGGAGACTCCTGCCACACAATAACGTAAAGAGTGACTGGTGCCTCCCCTTTTGCTGCGCTACCCCGATTGCCATTGACTAGTCACGGGCGGAAGCTGCGTATGAGCCCCATGACTGAGGGGGCCCCTGTTGGTTGAGCTCAAAGCTGGACCTGAGGGATCGGGGCTGCCATATAATTTAAACTAGCCATGAGACACTTGAACCAGCACCAAGGGAGTTTGAGGCCATCAGCGCACTTGTGGGAGGCACACAGATGCAGCTCCGTTGTGCTGGGGCCTTGCTCGCCATCAGACAGTGATAGGTCCTCAATCTCCTGAACGGGGGCTAAGGAGGAGCCACTGAACAGACCACAGCTGGTGTGTTCAAATGCTTCTCTTCTGATGCTTGCTATCCCTCCATTCCATTTGGCTTCACAGTGTCTCTGCCGGCACGATCATGCCGGCACACTGGCCCAAAAAACAGACTCCATACTCCAGGTTATGCTTACTAAAGCCACCCCCAAGAAAATCTGAGTCGCTGCATGATGCTACACCCATGGACCAAACAGCTCCTGATTCGCTGACCCTGGGTATGACCAGGGGGAGACCGATACCCAGATCACTAGCTCTTTCACTGAAACTCTTTTCGGGAAAGGATACTGAAGCCCTCCGAGATGAGTTCGCAACAGATATCAAAGAGGTAAGTGAGACATGGCAAAGCTCGGCCAACAAGTGACCTTACTGAAGCAGAACCGCTCCGCAAAGGAAAAATAACTCAACAAGTGCAGACACAAGTTACTAGAACTGCAGGACAAAAACACTTAACTCCAAATCATCTGGAGAATAGATGTCTCCACTAGAATATCAGGAGAGCTAGGTCATCCACCTTTTCTGCCATATAATTACAGACCATACCCGGAAATAGAGTCCTTGATGGTGTACATAAAGCAGGCGCCCCGTCCACCAAACGGGGCAAACCACAAGACAGCTTCATCTGGATCCACCCCTTTTGACAGAAAACATATATAAGGTGGGCTGTGAGAGACCAGGGCCCAATTTGGTTCCAGGGTGCAAAAGTGTGGCTTTATTAGGACATCTCTCTGATCACTCTCCAATGGTGTCACTCACTTCAGGTGGCCATGACCTTATTGCATGAAAAAGGAGTCAAATTCAAATGGGGTCACCCCTTTCCGCTTGATTTTCGTGTATAATAAGGAAACACACACGATCCGCAGTATGGAAGAGACATGGTCTATTCTGAGATTAGAAGACCCAGACCATGAGACTGGCCAACTTACTCTGCCCCGCTAACCACCAACATGCCCGAGAACCAACAGAAGGGAACGTTGTACCTCGAGGAAGAAGTCCCATAACCTGACCTCTGATGAGTTACTGAGTCACTCCGCACTACTTTACCAACACCAGAATCATGAGCGGGCCCAAGACCACAAGCCCAGCTAACCTCCTGACAGTATAAGCCTGAGATCATATTTACAGCTGGCTCCCCTCTACGGAGCTTATACCTCCTGGCTCTGTCTGGGGCGCGTTCACTACTGGCAGCCCGATCTCGAACACAGTTCGGTTCACCACAGAGATGGGAGGCAGAAGCCAAATACCCCCTCCAGACACTACTCGTTTAGACTGTCAACACAATCCCCCTACAAATAGTTCTTAGGGCTGCCATGGAGGGAGTCGTTAAGTTATCACTCCCTTCCTCAGTTCGTTCAGTATCCACCCACGGCCAGACACCCCAACAAGCTCCAATCCTTAGGGATTGGAAGCAATGAACCCTCAATCACTCCTCACACCCTTTCTGGTAGTATTAGGCACTAAACCACCCACACACATGGTTTAGATACTGAGCTCAAATGTCTAAGGTCTCAATGGCCCTGCAAAACCACTATCACTCCTCTCAGTGCTCTGAGAATTGTACTGCAACATTTGTCCCCTTCAAGAGACCTACCTCCTAAAGAATGACTGTAAACAGTTGAAGTCATTTTGTTTTGATAGGGAATACTTCTCCTCTTGGCTTGGCAAGAGGTCGGTGTGGAGATCTTTCAGTGTTAAGTCCTCCAGCTACACGAGAAAGCAACCAGGAGACTTCTCCCCCTGCGAATCTCTGAATGCTTACACCTTCAGCCTGGCCACACCCTATGCTCCCAACGATCACTAACAGCTTATTCTTAATGCTCTAAGTTGAGTCACATCCTCCCCAAATGCTGATATGCTAGTGGATGAAGACTTCAACCTGGCCCCTAACACATTACTTGAGAGATCAGCTCAAAGAATGGGACAAATAGGGGCATCCACCACATGCGCTGGCTCCGAAATGTAGGCCTGACCATTTTTGGTGGTCTCGACATCCCATTTCTAGAGACTAAACATTCTTCTCCACCTCACACCAAACCTATGCCCGGTTGGACTACTTTTTAAGTGTTGCTACGATTCGTAGCAGCCACCACCCAGGCAAAGCTGAGTGACTTCATGCTTGGAGGTTGAAAGCCCAAATCCATATGGGTAGGATAACAGAGATTCAGTCACCAACAGGCCACAAATCGCAAAATGATATAGAAATTGTGCAGGCAACTGAGTGCTTTTACACCAACCACAACACTGGGAGGCAGCGCACCTGACAGAATCCACGGCTTATCTATCTGCAGCGCCCACAGTGTGCCTGCCGATGCCGGAGGCATTCACACTGGAGAAAGGCATCCAAGTGGACAAAGTCCTCTCTGCCATAACCTGGCTGCAAACTGGCAAAGCCCCAGGATATGACTAACAAAATATTTGCTGACCAACTTTTCCCCATTTTCACTCACCATCACAACTCATATGGAGACACAGGCACCCTTACCAAAGCAATGCAGAAAGCAGTGATTACAGTGATCCCTAAAGCTGGGAAAGATTCTACATTATGCTCCCACCTACCAGCCCATATCCCTGCTGAACGTTAACACCAAGCACTTCACAGTCATACTTCCCAAACTGAAATCCCATTGAGGCATAACAACATGTTTGGGTGTGAACACGTTCAGAAGACCTTTCAGAAAACGGGTAACAACGGGTGACTTAAATAGAGAGGGTTTGTCCTGCTACCACAAGGAAGAAGAGATGGTCGAAATATACGCGTTAACTGTGCCCAGAGCAAAGCCTTGTTAGGCTATGTACAAAACAAACACCACCACTTCAGACCAGAGTACCGAAAGTGGGTCAAATGTGTCTCTCAGTGCACCAAGTCACTAACTTGTTCCAAAGGCAGGTGTATACAGTTTTTGTTCATGGATACCAAGATGACCTCACAGACGTAAGGAGGAATGTTGTCAACTGTAGCCACTCAATCTCCACGCATGAAGATGGCATGAGTTCAGTCCTGGGTGCAGGACCCTGGACTACTGCTGCAACATGACCTTGGGGAGGAGAGTTATCAGCGGGAAGGTCTATAGAAGTCCCACATTCCAGTCTAGTTGGAATGCATCTCCGAGCGGGAGACACTTTGGAAACTCCATCATGCAGAAGTGCTGGCACTGCACCTTCTCTGCAGTGGTAAACAGATTTAGCAGAGGTTTCTTCAGAGTCCTTAAAGAGACCTTGAGCCACCTCCAGGTGCAGGTACCATTCGTACTCCGTGAGGCACTGACGGCTAAGTTTGGCTGCCCTGGCATTTAGAGATCCCACCAGGTGCTGCATGACAAGGAAAATGTCCCAACATTCTAGCCATATCCAAAGGCACGGAGCCTCCTTAAACAAGGTCCACTACCCCAACTCTGCCCCGCTTGCTGCAGTACCAGATGGCCGTAGTGTTGTCTATGAATACCTGGACCAGCTTCTATTTTTGATAGAGGGCAAAAAGCTATCAATCCCACGCAAATTGCCCTTAGCTACAGGAACTGATGTAGAGCAGACTCTCTGCCTAAGACCAGAGTTCTCTAATCTCCACCTCTCCCAGATGGCCGCCTCAGCCCAGAAGGGATGTCACCACTGTCAGCTCAGGGTGGGGAATGGAGAAGGGTCTGCTTTGACCCAATCCCAGTTCAAACACCAGAACTGCAGATCTATTGCAGTATCGTCCGATATACGGACCTGATCGGAAACATTCCCTTGGTGTTGTGCCCACTGGGACTTCAGATCCCACTGTGGTGGCCACATGTGCTACCTGGCATGTTTCACCAGCAGGATGCAGGAGTCCATCAGATCCAGTGGCCTCAGAGTTAGTCTCACTGAAATCCAGGACCAAGGCTGTAATATTGGGATCATAGGCAGAGTGTCCTGGACTCTCTGCTCTTGTGGGCAGGTGCAGAAATGCACGGTGTCCTGAATACCTTCTATAAAGGGGGCGTCTGAGAAGGAAGCAGGTGCGACTTTGGCACACTGATAGTGAAACCCAGCGAATGGAGGAGATCTGCCATAGTCTGGAGGTGGATAAAGGCTGTCTGTAATGAGCCTGTCTTCAGCGGCCAGTCATCGAGGTAGGGGAAGACTGGTACTGCTGCCCTCCACAGATCTGATGCAACCACTGCCATCACCTTTGTGAATACATGAGGGGCAGGGATATGAAAATAGGTTTCCTACAGATCCAACACTGCCATTCAGCCTCCAGGGTCTAGCGAAGACAGGTCCTGAGCAAATGTTAGAATTTCTCCTTTATCAGGAAGGCACTGAGAGGACGCAGATTGAGGCCTCTGTCCTCCTACGGCACCAGAAAATAGCAGAAATAGCAACCACAACCTGTTTCTGATGCCAGCACCCTCTCAATGGCTCATTTGGCTAAAAAAGCCTGCACTGCCTTGCACAGCATCGAGAGATAGTCCTCTGACAACAGATCTGAGGACGGTGGCATAAGCAGTGGAATTTCTAGGAGTGGAAGGGTCTAACTCCACTGGCCAATTTGGAGTACCCACTTGTCAGATTTTATGGCTTGCCAGTGGGGTTGGTGGTGCCTGATTTTGCCTCCAACAGAGTGCCTGTGTTGTTGCGAGGGCATACTAAATACGTTTTGAGACTACAACTAACAGGAGACGGGCGTTGGCAGTGCAGATCTCTGGCCTTGGTTACCATGAGACTTGATCCGTGGCCACAAAAAGCCTGGAAAGCCTGTTGGCTGTGGTGGCTTTGCTGTAAAGAACGTGGCTAGTAGTCCCTACTGCAGCTACAGAAGGAGCCAAAGGCAGAGGGCAACTGGGGTGGGGCCACGGTGAGCCCCAACGACTGGGCGTTTGCCCTACTTCTCCTTGAAGCGCTTAAGTGCTGTATTGGCTTTGTCGCAGAACAGGCGAGCGTCATCGAAGGGTATGTCTACAAGGGATGCCTGAACATCCCTCAAAAAGCTTGTTGATCTCAGCTAGGTGTGGCAGCAGAGTGCTAGTGACGAAGCCCTGCCCACGCATCTGAATGCGAACTTTTGTGTCCCTGCCCTTTACGCTAGACTGGATCAAGGTGGCTCGGACTTTCTCCGAGACCATAGGCAACAATGGTGCAACAAAGCCAGACACAGTGTGGCTATATCAACCCGAGATGCAGACGGTGTTCACTGACCACAGTGCAATGCTGGCGAAAAAGAAAGTCCTCTACCAATATGTATCCAGCCTCTCAGATTCCTTATCTGTGGGAGTGGTAGGGAACACAGCAGAATTCATCTTGGAGGATGAGGCCTGCAACACCAGACTCTCAGGGGTAGGATAGCTGTGTTCCCAGGAGCGGCACAGTGGCAACATGCAACCTTCCTGTGCACGGGTGTGCCCTTGCAAGGCTTGGCCCAGGCCCGAGGACATAAAAGAGGGCTTCACTTAAGGGCAGTGGGGGTTCTGTGTGTGATGTTCTTGGATGAAGCTCCTCTATCAAGACATTGGTCTTTACTTCCATGGAGGGTAGCTGGAGGTCGAGGACCTCAGCCGCCCTCACCACCACCACAGCAACGGATGCCTCAGCCGCCCTCCTCACCACCACAGCAATGGATGCCCCCTCTTCCATAGCCACACTAGGAGGAGAAACCAGGCCAGTGCTTGTTAAGGTGTCCAGGCCATTGGTGTCAGCCAGCTCCTCATACCAGTTGTCATCATCCACTTTGGCCAAGGGGTCTTCAGGGGGATTAGAGTAGCCACACCGATCCCCAGAACCCCAGTCAAAATTCTAACTTCTGTCAAAGAAAGAAGGCATAGTCTCCAGCCCAGATGCCACCGGTGTCAACATTGAGCGCCACTAGTCCCACTCCGTATCAGTCTGGAATGGCTAAATGTTCTGGCAAAGTGCCACACTGGGCAGAGCCCATGTGAGGATCTTGGATTTGTGACTGAGGTCAGCCAGACCTAGGAACAGATCCAGGGGGCCTGATTGCTGACTAGGGTGAACCCCTCAGCAGAAATCCAGTCAGGACAACTCCCAGACCCATGGGGCCTGCAGGCACTTCACAGGGGCCAGGCCATCCAAAAAGGAGTGTCACAGTCTCAAAACCCCTTGAATTGGGTGAGGGCTGCTTCAGCTCCAGTAAATTCAGCTAGAAGAAGAGCAGGCTAAAGCTTTACAGGCGGAGTGGGCCTCGACTTATGGTGTGGTATCCACAGCTCACTCGGTGATTTGGACCGGTGTTGCAAAGCCGAGGAGTGCTTCGACTTCTTATATTTTTTTTACACCTGTGGGAATGTTTTCTATGACCGGCCCCACAGGGTTTAAAACACACTGCTTTCTTAGGGGACATCCCTATAAGCACACTTGGAGCAAACAATGTTCAAAATAGTCAACAAAATGTTGAAAAAAATCGTTCAGAAAAGGGACAGAGGTAGATTTTCCAGATCTGTGCTGATGGCACAGAAAGGAAAAAATAGAGGTCTGTGTACTCGGGTGGTGTCTATATCAGTACAAGGTACATAGCATATGACAGGGATGCGCCGACAGAGCCGTTCAACAGCATATGCTGGCGCACAGAGGTGCTGCTTAAGATTTTCTGGATCCAATTTGACGCCTGGGGAATATTCTCAAGTAACCAATCTGTAGCTAGAAGTCTATCAGATACATGTTACTGGTGATGGTTCAGAGGGACACTCTCCAGCCCTGCAGAGCAAGTGATCCTCCCATTTTAAATGGTTGTTAACAGAGCATAAACAGAAGCTGTTTTCTGGAAAGGCCCATTATACCCCCTAGAAGCACCATAACATGTTGAAGATTGGCAGGAATACTATCATCAGTGTCAAGTCTGTTGGACTGGAATGCTATGAGGTCCTAAGTGACAAGTCTAGTCCATTTTATCATGCCCCTCTCAAATGATCATATATTTGATTATGTGAGTTCCAGGAGTGCACGTGGTGCCTTCTGTTTTTATTTTAATAGATACGTCAGCTGCAGAGTGGTTCTTACTTGTCAATCTGCTTAGTAAATGGCAATAACAAAATGATTAAAAAAATTCTTGAAACTGCAACATTTGGTTCCCATTTCTCAACTTTTAAACCAAGGAAATCCACGAGAAAGACAAACTCATTCTAAAATGGGTCTAAACATCATAGCAGCCTGAAAGATAAGGAATATATGGTATTAGGTGTGCATTATTGCATGGAGAAAAACTGCACTGTCACCTTACTAAAAGAAATACACAGATGGCACTCCTTTCTCAGTACGAGCTGCCAAAATGTGGAACTCACTAACAGCGAGCACTAGAAGCACACCCATGAGCACATACGCTTCTGCAGACAGCTGAACACTCTGTATTTTCCTAGGATCTAGCCTTCTTTGTTCTGGAGTTGCTGTTGATGATGGATTGTCTTCAGGAGTAGACATCGGTGTGTAGAATATTTAGATTGGTTTGTTAGCCAGAACACTCTGGACAATATATATAGTGATGTTAACAGGGAGATCCGTAATTTTGCATTTCTTGCCTTAGAAGTCAGTGTTTTCATTGTCAACAAAGCATTTTTTCTTTCTTTACTTTACATTCAGGTGAAGAAAATGTGCCATTTTATGATTTTTTAGTAATGTCTTATGGTTCTTGGATTGCAGATCACATGAGTGAGAGGCTAATTCATCCACTGAGGATGAGTTTTGGGCACTTTAGAAAGGCTTGGGTGACTCTTGTAAACTTACTTTTCTTTAATCTTCTGCAGGACAAGTGCTTAGACCAGACTCATCCCCCAAAGAAGTGCCCTCAACAGCCTTAGATTTCTTAAACTTTCCCTCTTTTGAGGGTGTGAATGAAAATTTCCAGCACTTTGCAGTTTTTACACTGTAACATATACACAAGCAGTAAATGCCCTTACATATGAGGATTATCACTGCAAATTCATTGTGCAACATGCCTCACAAGTTTTATTTTGAAGATTCGATAGAGGTAGAAGCTTATATTTATATGTGAAATCCAGAGATAGTGGGCAGAAGAAGCACTCTCACATAACCTAAGGAAACTGATGTCATGAAAAACCACAAAGGAGTAAATCCCTAGGATAACTAAGCAAAGTTTGGTGTCAGAGCTATACATTTTGAGGGATATCAATATCCCAAGAAACCAGGCTAACAACCTATGGGAATGGCAAGAGTCCTTCAGTTATAACTTACCTGACTGAGGTCGTGACAATGTCTGCTCTGGAGGTTTGGGGTGCATCAAAACAAACGGCAATTCTACTGACACATCCCTGTGGAAAGGAAGTAATAATAAGGAAATAAGTCATTTTCTGGGTAGAAAAGGAAAAAGGAGGGTAGAGTGGAAATAAGAAAGATTAACGAAAGACTAACAAACGGCAGAGGATGGGAACACAGAGAGGAAAGAGGCAGTGTTGCCAAAACTCAATGGGTTTACCAAAAATGAGTAGGACGACAAAATGACAGAAAGGAGAAAAGGAGAAAGCATTGGAAAGGATAAGAATATAAGGAGAAGCAGAAAGACAAAGAGTGATGTTAAGGAGGTGTGTACTGTACTCACCCTCCACGAGACACCACCAGCTTCACTTTCACTCTGTAGGACACTAAGATTCCCAACACCTCCTTATTTGCTCCTTCTTTAACTCTGCAACAAAATAGCCAATCAGTCAGCACAGACCGTTCAGACCTGTTGCATAGAGATCACATGAACCCTCCTATTGTCACCAGTCTGCTGCTCATTAACCTATGTAGTGGTGGATACCACATTTAATAACCCTCAAATACCTTTTCTGGTGCTGTATTCCACGTTTATCAACTTCCTATTGTTACCATGGTGGCTTAACATAATTAAAGTCTCTTTTTCGTGTCTTCCTATTTGTCCTGCGCACCCAATGATCTCCTTCTTAATTTCCTCTTTTCTGACCCCTGGTACACAAGCTCCGTTTTATTGCCTCCTCTTTTCATGTATTCCACTAATGTTCCCTCTTCCCTTAGCCGTTCCTCCCGTAGTTGTCTCTTAAATTACAGTGCCCACATACCACCACCTCCTTAATACCCTTTATTCCTGGTAATGCTCTGTGCACCAGTAGATACTATTGCTTGTTCCACTACTGTCCATCCCCAATTTCCCTTGCCGCTTCCCAAAACTGTTCATTTATCCCAGATGTGTTGTGTGAGTCCCTCAGCAGTGCTTCTCCCTTTAGCCCTGTGCTGAAATCTCCAGTACACCTCCTCTACTACCCCTTTAGGCAATGCCTTTTGCTGCCTCCTCTAGCTCATATGGTTTCCTTCTTTCAAATCAAATAGCTGTCTCTCCAAATAGCTATTCCTCCGGGTGTCTAATTCAGACTCTCTTCATTCACATTAATGCATTTCAATATTGCCTTGTTGGCTCCCCATGGTTGTCCTTTTCCCCACACATCCCTATCTACCATAGCCCAATGCCGGCTGCCTATAGTGCCCCTTCTTCCACAAGCCTGGTTCTGAAACCGACCCCTCTCTACAACCTTCTAGATGGATTCCTTTATTTCTTACATGGTGCTGGATGCCAGGTTTGTGTCCTCGTGCTTCAGTTTTCCATCCAGAGCTAGGCCCCGTTTCTCACGGTTGTTGGTCAGAAGGGGCGTCAGGGTGTAGACTTTGCAAAAGGTGGAGCTGGCAGAGACCTGGTCACTAGTGGGAAAAGAGACCAGAGAATTACTATGATTTAGAAACAAGAGCTGCATATTTCTTAAATCACTGATAAAACTGTACTGATATGAGGATGGGATGGAATCAGACCCTCATCGATCCTCCATCACAAACACAGGGATACATTAAAAAGTTTTACCGTAACATGGCCAGTCAACAATCAACAGTTACAAATAATCACTGCTGATATCCAACAAAACTAGTGGACATGCTGTGAACAAGACAATTAACGTATCCCATCAGTAATACTAGATTTGTTCAAAGAAGCACTAGTGGGGCCTGAGATACTTGTGAGTCACCTGCTGCATTATTTTATTATTTGGACACTTTTACAGTTTCAAAGCCACCACTATTGGTTTTGGCAACACTCATATAAAGACTGCATTTACAGAAAAGGTGCCCATTGTCAAATGAGTCTAATGCATTACTTACCCACCCAGATAAAATGCACAAGACCATCATATGGAAATTTAGACTGGAAAGTCTCTCTCATGGTGGGGCCTACCATGGCTGAAATGTTCATATGAATGAAACAGTACACTCCAAGCAAAGAGCATTGTGAATATTGAAATCAAGAACAGACCTTTCGACCTCAGATCTTGGATTAAAACAACATCACTATACAGAGGCCTCATCAGGCTTCAGGTGAGAAGAGGTGTCCATTGAACCACCATTTATTTGTGAAATAACCTATAAGATCAATTTGCTCATAAAGCAGGCAAATCTCACTGTGGACAGCTGCAAATGCCACAAGAAAGGTGTTTTTTTATGTCATCAGTTTCCTTTTACTGGAGGTCAGGATTGGGAAAGCATTAAGAAGTAAAGTAGATAAACCACATTGAAATTTATTAGCTCATTGGTCTTCCAACTTTGGACCTCAGTGGAGTGAAATTAAATGATTCAAGGTCTGTGAAAAAAAATCAAATAGTTTTTAATATCCCCTTGCATATTTCATCTAAGGGACAATCCAGACTGCAGTTTATCTACCAGAAATGGCAAAGTGAGACAAAAAAGAAAGGACAATGGCATGGAAGCTACCAATTGGATTGATCTTTATCCCACAGCCAATTAGAACTATATTCCCTTTTAATTACTTAGTGGGCAATTTGCTCTCTGCCTAGAATATTCAAAAGATATCTTCTTGCACATTCACATGAACATAGAACCCAAGAAGCAAACATCAATGACAAATTATGAGGAGAAAGGACCATATTCAGATAGCAAGAGTTAATATTTAGCTAGATGGAGAGCAGAAAAGACTTTCTCAGACAATTCCTGATTATCTGTGAACCAGTTGATTTTCTTGGGACACAGCACCAATAATGATTTATAACGAAGAGCTGAGCATATACTTTGTACTGAAAAGCATAATGGATTAGGTATAAGGCTCAGGGAATCCACATAAATACAAATTTGTTGCCCAGAGAAGCCTACTCATTGTTTAGCTATAAAGTACAATTATAGAACTTCTTGTTCCCATGCCACACAATGAAATCAAATGAGGGATGACCTACATTACATATCAAATTAAATAGTTCTAACTTATCCCCACGCAGATGGCATTTAAGAGGAGCGTTCAAAAGCTTGCCCACCATGTGTGCAGGGTAGCTCTAAAGTCTTGACAGAAAAGTTCTAAAATGGAACAATGCTTGACCAAGGGCCATATTGCCATTACTAACTACCCTGTACACCAGGCCAGAGTAGGTCTACTTTCTTCTTCAGAACATGGCAGTGACACTGTTAAGATTTCCGTTTGTACTGCTTCCAGAAGATAAATCCTTTGTACAAAACAAGACAATCTTGAGATTTAGGTTGTTTATAGGGAGCATCCTGCCCACTGCAAAACGCTGCTCATGCTTTATACATGACGAAGCTGCCCTAGCTATGTGCAAATGAGTAGATTATCATGGACAAGTTTAGAGGGACTGCATACTCTGTTGATATTTTACATCAACCACTACAAAAGGTTACTTGGGTCTAAAGGAAAATTAGGATTGTCTGGGTTAAAGGTCTTGCGTACGATTTACATGACCAAATAAAATTGTAAAATTTGGTTCCATGACAGAAAACTGCCTTCATATTCTTCCCCCACCCATAACTCCTTAAGGAACTTCCAGGCAAGAACATTAACAAGTCCTACGTCACTTAAGAGATCAATAAGTACCTAATCATATTAGAACAATGAAAAGTAGAAGCCTTTATTTCTTAAGACTTTCTTTTTTTTAAAAGAAACCTTTGTCAGGGATTAGATTCATTGGATAGATACATTGTAGCCATCATGGAGAGAATAGCCACAGCAATAGAAAATTAAAAGTGACAAGAAAGGCTAAGAAAGGCTCATAAATTAAACCAATCTGAAGCAATTCTAACCACAAATGTGATTGCATGCTACATTTGAGTGATGAAACATTACCTGACTTCCATCAGCCACACCTTCAACTAAAAATGCATATTAGGGTTATAAAAAATGATATGGAATTACAAAAGCATGCCTGCCTCAATCTAGTTTGGGGACAATAAACAACACAGAAGCTGATAGCTCAGGGTTACCTACTACTAAAAGTATTCTAGTAATGCATGTTGTTTTTGAAATCTTCGAATCTTCAACCTTCTGCTGCAGTCTTGCAGTTGCTTATCAACTGATGGAATAGGCTAGAAAAATCCAATCAGAAATTAGGAAAGAGGAAGAGGACCTGAAAACAGAATTTCCAGATAGATGCCTTCAAACTGATGCCCACCCACAGAAAAATCCAGGTTTTCCATTCCCTCATAGGTAGAGAATGTAGATATCAATGAGCAGGACATGGTCTAGATTATACCGATGTTCAAACCCTCAACTTGAAGGAAAGCAAAGCAGTCCTAAGGTTACAAAATCTGAGTAAAGCTACAGGCTGCTTACATTCAAACGTGCCAAAACTAATGTAAGAAAAATACAGCTGTCAAGGGTGCCTGCAAAGAAATTAACACTTAGGACAAGGGAATTTGTCTCAAAGTAATAGTGAGCAAGACCCACCCCCAAACACTTTCTCACACGATGATAAGCGCGGAGACTCTGGAGTACTCGGATGCATGTGGGTTGAAAAGAATTATAGGTTTCCAGGTTGGATCCCTATAATACCTTTCACCTCAAATGTATCTCTGAGTACCAACATCATAAGAAACAATTTTAAGTAATTCATCCTAGTGTAATTGTGACCTTCGAAGAGCTGGAAAACATTTTTGGAAATGCTCAGGGATACCGCCTGGTGTCTGGGTGCAAATTTGTGATATTTCATGATCAAGAATATGCAATTCTCTTACCTGGGTGGGCAAAAGATAGTTAACAATGCTGAAGACAGCGTATGTCAAATACTCTAAATATGAGTATTACATTAGGCGCCTTGCATAACCTTCCATTATAAGAAGCATTTAAAACACAAGTGCATTCAAGGTAATGCTCATTTGTTTAATTTACAATATTCGCATGGATTGCTAAGAAAGCTCCAAGCGGTGGGTGCAGGTTCCTTCTAAACTTATATTGAATGCAGTGTTTTACAAATATCTGGAAGACATTTAGGAATGCAGGAATTCTAATGTCGGTACTTTAGAACAGATAGCCTCTACTGTCTACACCAAGGGTTTTTAGATTAACTACCAACTTTAAGGTGTTCTTAGCCACTTACCGTTCAACGTACGTACACACAAGCTTTCTGAAGGTCTTGCTGACATACAGGACTACTTCTGTGACCTGGAGTGCTATTTAAATAAGAAAATACCCTAGTCAAAAAATTCATGAAGCCTGGGAAGTTATTAGGGACAGTTCCAAATTATGGCTTTATTTATACAGATTTGAACTGTGTGCATGTAGTAGCAAAGGCAGGGTCACGAAATCTAGGGTGGGTTTGGGATGTCAAAGAAACTGAAAGAGATACTGAGACTATCAGAAGGCTTCGGGGGACGAAGTAATGGGAGTGATAGGCATATTCTCTCTTTTGTTTTTGAAGATTTTGTATAACCAGTTAGCCTCCAGAAGTGCTGAAAACCACAAGATTATCCTCATGCAACTTTCTTTGGCATTTTAGTGCTCCCTTTCACATATCTTACACTACTCAAAATTAGGCAGTATCTGATTTGATTTTCTTTCCTAAACATAAAAGGCTGTCAAAACCATATTTTTGGTGAAATTAAATCAAAAAGCTCTGTCCTTCAACATTGCTCAGGCCAGTAGCTAAAGCTGTGTATCACACAACTATAGTGGCAGGAGTGGGGTTAGAAGACAGGGGACCTTGCTGGGGAACAAAGTCTCATGTCTACAAGTAATTTCTATTGGTCTTCCCTAACAGGCGTACCTACAAACACTCTCTGATAATTGATAACATTAAGAGAACAGACATTACACAGCCTGAAGTGTTGCAGAAGAGGGAGAAGTAATGCATGCAGAAACGGGCTGCAAGGAGATATACCTGCGGGTATGAGTTGTTGCGCTAAATCAAGTGAAATAACCACACTGTATCTTTATGCTAATGAATCAGATCAGTATTGAAACGGAAGATGCCCGGAGCCATTTTAGCCCTCACCTTCACTTATTTCTGTTAGCAGCTGTCTAGGTCTCATATCTGGCCTTAAGATATTGAGCTTGATTAATCAGGCACCTTTGTGTTCATACATAAAATAATATGGAGGTGCTACACAACCTTTGAACTACAACTATTATATTTCAACAACCATGCTCAAATCTGTGTCTTACGGGGTACCCATGGGCTCAGTAGCCATTTGAAGTTTATTATATTTCTATTTGTGAAATCTCTAAATGTTTCTTTTGCCCTCAAATTGCTCTTGCCACGCAATTTCAAACTAAATGGTTCACTTTCTTTCTGTACTTTATTCACAATGTTCTCCTTCAACAGAGCAACAGCTTCCAACATGGGAAGGTATAGAGGGGTCATTGAGGAATCAACAATAGCCACTACCAGAAAGTGTGTACCGAAGATAAGTAACTTGCTCATATGAAACTTCTGATCGCAGATTCTTCACCTTTTGAATAGATACCCAAGCAATACCTTCCAGTTGGTGGGTCAATGAAATGAGAAACTAAAGTCCTGAAGGCCTGAGCAGGAAAGGGGCCTTCCTGGCGGACCGAATTGTCTAGATAGTAGCTTGTGAATGTATGCCCAGATGCCCACATAATCTGACAAAAGTCGAGACCTGATACCCTATGTGCCAAAGCAGTGTCAGGAGCCATGGCCCTGGTAGAATGAGCTAGCAAGCCCTCAGAAGGCTACTTTTTGGCCAGCATGCAACAGATTGTAATGCAGAGTACAATCCAGCGCAAGGTGGTAATTTCCAGCACAGCCTTGTCTTTATTTGCTCCAGTGAATCCGATAAAGATCTGATCGTCCACCCGGTGTTCTTTGGTACAATCAATGTAGAAGCTGAAGGCCCTTTTTAGATCCAACCAGTGAAGTCTCTCTTCCTCCTTAAAGGGGTGAGGTGGAGCAAAAAGCACCAGAAGAGTGGTTCTGACCAACATGAAAGGGAGTCACTACTTTCGAGGCTTGAGTCTGAAGAACTAGCTTGTCTAAGTAGAATATTGTTTAGGGAACGTTAATAGAAATGGCCTAGAACTCACTGACCGGTCGCGCTGATGTTATAGTGACAAGAAAGACAGTCTTTAGGGTAAAGAGCCTGAGAAGACAACAGTGGAGGGGCTCAAAAGGCACGCACACAAGGAATGTAAGGACCAAATTTAAGTCCCATTGGGGAATAACAAATGGGGGCAGGTCATATGTTGTAACCCTTTGAGCAAACTCATCGCAATGGTTGATTTAAATAATGATGGCTGGTCCAGAAACCGTAAGAAGGCCGAAAGAGCCCACAGGTACCCTTTAACCTTTGAGAGGGACAACACAAACAGAACTTTGCATAGTTTGGCATGGAGTGGGTCAATGTATTTAGCAGCACACCAAGACACAAAAGTATCTTAACAGGAGGCGTATACAGGGATGCCTAGCTGCAAGATGACATTCACAACTTCTGGAGGAAGGTTGACGTTTTCAACTGTCACTGCTCAATCTCCAAGCATGAAGGTGTCCAAAAATCCAATATGTCTTAAAAAGACTGGTGAGGAGCGGGGGTGTATACATAATTTTAAGACAGGACAGAATATCAGAATTTGAGGTGAAAAGATAACCCAGAAAAGCAATAAAGCCAAGAATAACAGACCGGGTTCTGAGATGACAGATAATAGGCCACATGGGAGGCCTCTGATTATGCCAGCAGGAGAGCTGCTGATAGCTAGATGGCAGTGAGTAACTCGACCAATTCCACTTCCACTGGAGCATGGTGCCTAGCAATCTAGGAGCTTACCACCACACTTCCATGGTAAACAGAAGCAAAGAGAAAGCCGAGGACTCCCACATTTTTCTTTGCTGCACCCAAAATATGAAACACATGGCAGCATCTGTAGGAAGAGATGACAGATAGCCATGAGTATTGACCTAAATAGGGGCGATAAGCCCATCTAACAAAGCAAGATCGAAAATTAAGCATTTCTGCACAACAAGGTAGGGATACACACCCAATACAGAAAGAAAATGAGGTAATGAACCAAATATCAGAGGCAAATGATGACTCAGAATTAACATTAAAGGATTTATTACTGGCAGTGAGATGCTGATATTAAACTGTAATCCAATATCAGTACGGTAACTACAGGGGGGTCCTCCGTTAGGGCGGAGGAGTGTCACCCCTCCCTTGCCAGAAGCAACAGCTACAAAACCTTTACAAGAAAGCAATAATAAACTGTGTTTATTACTGTTTTCTTGTAAAGGGGCGGGGCCACAGGGGTGACAAGCAGTGAGGGGAGTGCACAGCAGTCCCCAGTGTCCATGTATGCTTGGCCGGCCGTCTCGGACCGGTCAAACCCACATGCAAAGTAGGCTCTCTCCAGCCCAGCAACACAGTTGCATGGCTGGATAGAGCATGTACAGGCTCCCAGTCAGGATTGGCCGCAGCTGGGAGCCCGTGCCTGCAGCAGAGGAGCGGATGCCGGCGATCAAGGTAAGTGTTTATTTATTTTTATTATTATTTTAATGTTAATTCCCCTCCCCCAAGCGCCGCCCCGACCATGTGCTGCGAGCCGCGACTGGGTAACTATCGAGGTCAACCTACTGAGAATTGATTTCAAGAAGATGAGCGAGAAATTCTTGCAAAATGAACAGATTCTCAAAAGGATGGTAACAGAAATCAAAACTCTATATACCACAGTACACTGGCTGCAAACTGGGAATGTAACAATGCGTGCAAAGGTGAAAGATGCCTAGGGTAGGTCTAGAGGAATAATACTGATATTGTAGGAGTAGTAGAACAAGCATAAGGGGAGGCAAGAACTATTTGTTGAGGACCGATTGGTCAAAAGTCTTGACCATAAGGGCTTATGAATCCTCTTTTCAGTTAAAGCAGGGCACCAATCCCACCTCCAAAGCCTGGAACTTTCCATGTTAGAAACTGAATTTAGCAGGAGTGCATGGGCTCAAATGGTGGTCCCATAAGACGCATAAGCACTATATTTAAATTCCAAGAAGGGACTGGTGGTGTCCTGGGTGGAATGATGCGTTTTAAACCTTCCATGAAAGCTTTAATGACAGGAACTCTAAATAAAGAGCTATGTTGTATATTTTGTAAATATGCTGACATTGCAGGAAACATTAATTTTTATTGAAGAAAAAGCCAAGTATGATTTTTGTAAATTAAGTAAATAACGTACAATATCTTGTATTGATGCTGTAAGTGGGTCTATATTTTTGGATTGACAGTAATATACAATCCTTTTACTTTTTGTGCATAGCACTGTCTAGTAGTGGGGTTTCTTGCCTGCTTAGTAACTTCCATACATTCTGATGTGAGTTGTAAATATCCAAACTATGACCTCAGGAGCCAAATTGGTCTATTGAGTGTTTTGGGATTTGGATGCCTGATTTGTCCTCTGTTTTGTGTCAACAGGTCTGGTCTGAATGGGAGTTTGGAGTGTGGTAGTGCTGAGAGATCTAATAATGTTGTGTACCACTGTTGACGTGCCCATGTTGGTGCTATGAGTATCATTGTGAGTGAAGTTTTGAGGCAAATTTGTTGACTAGAAACTGAAGGAGTGGGAGAGGGGGGAAAAGCGTAAGCAATTATCCCTGACCAATGGATCCATAGAGCATTCCCCTTGGATAGGGGATGTGGGTGCCTGGATGCAAAGTTTTGGCATTTTGTGTTTTCGCTTGTTGCGAACAGGTCTATGTTTGGAGTTCTCCACTTTTGAAAGTATTTTTGAAGTACGTGAGGATGAAGTTCTCATTCGTTGGTTTGTTGGTGATTTCTGCTGAGAATACCTGCCAACTGATTGTCTATTCCTGGAATGTATTGAGCCAACAGATGAATTTGATTGTGGATTGCCCATTTCAAAATTTTTTGGGCTAGAAGGGACAGTTGGGATGAATGTGTCTCTCCCTGTTTGTGGAGATAATACATGGTTGTCATGTTGTCTGTTTTGATAAGAACATTCTTCTGTGTGAGGAGAGGTTGAAAAGCTTTGAGTGCTAGAAAGACAGATAATAACTCCAAGTTGTTTATGTGTAGCAGTTTGTGTTTGACATACCATTGTCCTTGAATGTTGTGATTGTTTAGGTGAGCTCCCCAACCAATCATTGATGCATCTGTTGTAATTATGGTCTGAGGCACAGGGTCTTGAAATGGCCATGGCCGACCTTTGCTTAGATTTGTGGAATTCCACCACAGAATGGACATGTATGTTTAGCGGTCTATCAACACTAGATCTTGAAGTTGTCCGTGTGCCTGTGACCATTGTTGTGCAAGGCACTGTTGTAAGGGCCGCATGTTTAGTCTTGAGTGTGGTGCAGTTGCAATACATGATGCCATCATTCCTACAATTTTCATGACAAATCTGACAGTGTATTGTTGATTTGTTTGTATTTGTGTGATTATATTTTAGAAAGCTTTTATCCTTTGTGTATTTGGATATGCTAGAGCTAGCTGAGTGTTTAGTATTGCACCCAAATACTGTTGTATTTGTACTGGTTGAAGGTGTGATTTTTGGTAATTTATTGAGAAGCATAGGGTGTGCAAGGTTTGTATTACATAATGCGTATGATGTTGGCATGGTGTCATAAGAATGAGTGGGTGATTGCACTGGTGTAGGACTGGTAGGAGGAGAAGTAAGTAGGTGTGGAGAATGAGGAGGAGAGTGAAGAGGAGTAGATTGAGGAGGTGGTGATTTCTCCTTCTGCTTTGGCACTTTAGTTGGAGGCTGCATAGCATCCAATTCCTCCTGAAAAGCTGGCTTCCTCTTTGTTTTCAAAGGAGGTGCTGTCAGAAGTCTCCTTGTTTCCTTATGGATCTGGATCCTAGATTGCCTTTCAACCATAACTTCTAGAATTGGTTGTAGCTCTAACTCCTCTTCAGAGGTTTTGTGGCTTTCTTTAAGTCTCTTTGAAAGTCCATGCTCCTCTGTGTAAGCTGGCCTTTTTGGCTCCGAAGCCTGCTTTGTCGGGATCGGAAAAGATGATGAGAATGAAGATTTCTGCTCTGAAACTGATTTTCTAATTTTCGACTCCGAAGTTGGTATTTAGTGGAGTCGGAAACAGAGCTCTTTGTTGTCTCTGATGTTTTCGGAGGAGTGGCCTTTTTCGGTGCCGAACTGTGAAGTTGGTCACCGACAGTCTTTTTTCGGGCCAAACTTTGGCCTTCCAGACAGTGGTGTACACAAGGCCTTGTGCTTTTTTCTTTTGTGAGGGTGCAGGGGCAGACGTACTCACATGTTGCCCTGCTGTGACTGGTCTGTCTTCGTCTGATTCATGCTCTGACTCAGAATCTCGGACTGAGCCTGCGGTCTGCATCAATTCTTCCTCTTCTACGTCGAGATGCTCACCGCTCCTCGACGACAATTTGAGTCTTCTCGCTCTTCGATCCCTAAGAGTCTTTTTCAATTGGCAGGATCGACAGGCTTCACAGTTCTCTTCCCGATGCTCTGGGGAAAGGCAGAGGTTGCAAACCACATGTTGGTCTGTGTACGGGTACTTCGCGTGGCACCGAGGACAGAATCGGAATGGAGTCCAATCCATGAGGCTTCCATGCGGTCGGCACGAATAGGCCAGAGTTGGGCATGCGTGCCCCGAAGGGCAAACAAAGTTGTTTTCCCGACTGTAGTGATGTGGCAATGGAAGCCTACAAACCCAATCGATACAATACCGACGAAAAAGAGTTTTACAATGTTTTCCAAATCGAAATCTCAGAGCGAGAGGAAACACATCCGAACCTGACGGCGGAAAGAAAACACTCTAACACTGAAGTTGATGTCCATGCGCAATGGAACCGAAGAGGAGGAGTCACTCGATCCAGTGACTTGAAAACACTTCTTCAAAGGAAAAACAACTTGTAACACTCCGAGCCCAACACTAGATGGCAGGATAATGCACAACATGTGTATCTGCAGCTACACATGCCATCGAACACACACACACACATATATATATATATATATATATATATATATATATATATATATATATATATATATATATATATATATATATATATATATATATATATGGAAAATGTCACTTACCCAGTGTACATCTGTTCGTGGCATGATACGCTGCAGATTCACATGCTTTGCACATCCCGCCATCTAGTGTTGGGCTCGGAGTGTTACAAGTTGTTTTTCTTTGAAGAAGTCTCTTCGAGTCACGAGATCGAGGGACTCCTCCTTCCAGCTCCATTGCGCATGGGCGTCGACTCCATCTTAGATTGTTTTCCCCGCAGAGGGTGAGGTAGGAGTTGTGCATTATAGTAATAGTGCCCATGCAATGGAGTAAAAATGTATGTACATAATGTGGTTTAAAGCGATATATTTACAAGTTTACAAATGTTTAAGATCAACTTCAAACTGCTACAGGCTCCCGGGGAGGCGGGTGGGCGCATGTGAATCTGCAGCGTATCATGCCACGAACAGATGTACACTGGGTAAGTGACATTTTCCGTTCAATGGCATGTGTAGCTGCAGATACACATGCTTTGCATAGACTAGTAAGCAGTTATCTCCCCAAAAGCGGTGGCTCAGCCTGTAGGAGTTGGAGTTGTTTGAAATAAAGTTCGTAGTACTGCTTGTCCTACTGTGGCTTGTTGTGTTGTTAACACATCCACACAGTAATGCTTGGTGAACGTATGAGGCGTAGACCATGTGGCAGCCTTACATATTTCTGTCATTGGAATATTTCCTAGAAAGGCCATGGTAGCACCTTTCTTTCTAGTTGAGTGTGCCTTTGGTGTGATAGGCAGTTCTCTTTTTGCTTTGAGATAACAGGTTTGAATGCATTTAACTATCCATCTGGCAATGCCTTGTTTGGATATTGGATTTCCTGTATGAGGTTTTTGGAAAGCAACGAATAGTTGTTTTGTTTTTCGAATATGTTTTGTTCTGTCAATGTAGTACATTAATGCTCTTTTGATGTCTAATGTATGTAGTGCTCTTTCAGCTACAGAATCTGGTTCTGGAAAGAACACTGGTAGTTCTACTGTTTGATTTAAGTGGAACGGTGATATGACTTTTGGTAAGAACTTAGGATTTGTTCGTAAGACTACTTTATGCTTGTGTATCTGAATAAAGGGTTCTTGTATGGTAAATGCCTGTGTTTCACTTACTCTTCTTAGAGATGTGATGGCAATTAGAAATGCTACTTTCCATGTTAAATATTGTATCTCACATGAGTGCATGGGTTCAAACGGTGGATCCATGAGCCGTGTTAAGACAATGTTAAGGTTCCACGAAGGAACTGGTGGTGTTCTTGGTGGGATAATTCTTTTTAAGCCCTCCATAAAAGCCTTTATGACTGGGATCCTAAATAGTGAAGTTGAGTGCGTAATTTGCAGATAAGCTGAAATTGCGGTGAGATGTATTTTAATGGATGAAAAAGCTAGCTTTGACTTTTGTAAGTGTAGTAGGAAGCTGACGATGTGTTTAGCAGATGCGTGTAAGGGTTGAATTTGTTTATTATGGCAGTAACAAACAAATCGTTTCCACTTATTTGCATAGCAATGTCTTGTGGTTGGTTTTTCTAGCTTGTTTTATGACCTCCATGCATTTCTGTGTAAGGTCTAGATGTCCGAATTCTAAGACTTCGGGAGCCAAATTGCTAGATTCAGCGATGCTGGATTTGGGTGTCTGATCTGTTGTTTGTGTTGAGTTAACAGATCTGGTCTGTTTGGTAGTTTGACATGAGGCACTACTGAGAGGTCTAGTAGTGTTGTGTACCAAGGTTGCCTTGCCCAAGTTGGTGCTATTAGTATGAGTTTGAGTTTGTTTTGACTCAATTTGTTTACTAGATATGGAAGGAGTGGGAGAGGGGGAAAAGCGTATGCAAATATCCCTGACCAACTCATCCATAACGCATTGCCCTGAGACTGATCTTGTGGGTACCTGGATGCGAAGTTTGGCATTTTGCGTTTTCTTTTGTTGCAAATAGGTCTATTTGTGGTGTTCCCCATCTGTGGAAGTAAGTGTTTAGTATTTGGGGTTGAATCTCCCATTCGTGGATCTGTTGGTGATCCCGAGAGAGATTGTCTGCTAGCTGGTTCTGAATTCCTGGAATGAATTGCGCTATTAGGCGAATGTGGTTGTGAATCGCCCAATGCCATATTTTCTGTGCTAGGAGACACAACTGTGTTGAGTGTGTTCCTCCCTGTTTGTTCAGATAATACATCGTTGTCATGTTGTCTGTTTTGACAAGAATGTGTTTGTGGATTATTATAGGTTGAAATGCTTTCAGCGCTAGAAATACTGCCAGTAATTCTAAGTAATTTATGTGAAACTGTCTTTGTTGAGTGTCCCATTGTCCTTGGATGCTGTGTTGGTTGAGGTGTGCTCCCCACCCTATCATGGAGGCATCCGTTGTTATTACGTATTGAGGCACTGGGCCTTGAAAAGGCCGCCCTTTGTTTAAATTTATAATGTTCCACCATTGAAGCGAGGTGTATGTTTGGCGGTCTATCAACACTAAATCTTGAAGTTGACCCTGTGTCTGTGACCATTGTGATGCTAGGCACTGTTGTAAGGGCCGCATGTGCAATCTTGCGTTTGGGACAATGGCTATGCATGAGGACATCATGCCTAGTAGTTTCATCACTATCTTGACTTGTATCTTTTGTTTTGGGTGCATGGCCTGTATTACATTGTGAAATGCCTGTACCCTTTGTGGACTTGGAGTGGCAATCCCTTCTGTTGTGTTGATTGTCGCTCCTAAGTATTGTTGTATTTGACACGGCTGAAGGTGTGACTTGTTGTAGTTGAGTGAGAATCCTAGTTTGTGAAGGGTTTCTATGACATACTTTGTGTGTTGTGAGCACCGTTCCTGCGTGTTGGTTTTTATTAACCAATCGTCTAGGTACGGGAACACATGTATTTGCTGTCTTCTGATATGAGCAGCCACTACTGCCAGGCATTTTGTAAAAACTCTTGGCGCAGTTGTTATCCCGAATGGCAACACTTTGAATTGGTAATGTACTCCTTGGAATACAAACCTTAAGTACTTTCTGTGTGAAGGATGTATCGGTATATGGAAGTACGCATCGTTTAGGTCTAGTGTTGTCATGTAGTCTTGTTGTTTGAGCAATGGGATTACGTCCTGCAGTGTCACCATGTGAAAGTGATCTGATTTGATATAGATATTTAATGTTCTGAGATCTAATATAGGTCTTAGAGTTTTGTCTTTTTTGGGTATGAGAAAGTACAGTGAGTAGACTCCTTTACCTCTCTGATGAATTGGTACCAACTCTATTGCATCTTTTTGCAACAACGCTTGGACTTCTAGTTGTAGAAGATCTATGTGTTGTTTTGACATGGTGTGTGTTTTCGGTGGGACATTTGGAGGGAATTCTAGAAATTCTATGCAATAACCATGCTGGATAATGGCTAGGACTCACGTGTCTGTTGTTATTTCCTCCCAGTTTTTGTAGAACTTGGTTAGTCTCCCCCCCACTGGTGTTATGTGTTGGGGATTTGTGACATCGAAGTCACTGTTTATTTTGTGGAGTTTTGGGACTTTGGAACTTCCCTCTACTCTTTGGGAACTGTCCCCCTCTATATTGTCCCCGAAAAGTTCCCCGCTGGTATTGGCTCTGATACGTGGGCCTTGTTTGTGAGGTTGTGGGTTCAGTGCTTTGTGCTCGAAACTGTGATTTTCAAAATGTGCCTCTGCTCTGTGGGGAGTAGAGTGCGCCCATGGCTTTGGCCGTATCAGTGTCTTTTTTAAGTTTTTCAATAGCAGTGTCCACCTCCGGCCCAAACAACTGCTGTCCGTTAAATGGCATATTCAGCACAGCTTGTTGTATTTCCGGCTTGAATCCAGATGTACGCAGCCATGCATGTCTCCGTATTGTTACTGCTGTATTTACAGTCCTAGCAGCTGTGTCTGCTGCATCCATTGCTGACCGTATCTGATTGTTCGAGATACTTTGTCCTTCCTCCACCACTTGTTGTGCTCTTTTTTGGAACTCCTTGGGTAAATGTTCTATAAAATGTTGCATTTCGTCCCAATGAGCCCTATCATATCTCGCCAACAAGGCCTGCGAGTTGGCAATGCGCCATTGGTTGGCTGCTTGTGCCGCCACTCTTTTCCCAGCCACGTCGAACTTACGACTCTCTTTGTCTGGAGGTGGTGCATCTCCTGAGGTATGTGAGTTTGCCCTCTTGGGTGCTGCACCTACTTCCACTGAGTCTGGTGTTAACTGTTGTGTGATGTACACAGGGTCTGTTGGTGGCGGCTTATATTTTTTATCCACCCTTGGAGTTATGGCCCTCCCTTTGACAGGCTCCTCAAACACTTGTTTGGAGTGTTTTAGCATTCCAGGTAGCATGGGGAGGCTCTGGTACTGGCTATGTGTGGACGACAGTGTGTTAAATAGAAAGTCGTCTTCAATTGGCTCTGCATGCAGGCTGACATTATGAAACGCTGCTGCTCTTGACACCACCTGTGTGTAGGGGGTAGAGTCCTCACGTGGTGACGGTCTAGCTGGATAACAGTCGGGACTGTTATCTGACACTGGTGTATCATAAAGATCCCACGCGTCTGGATCATCCTGACTCATCCCTGTATGAGTTGGGGACTGCATCATTGGTGGAGTGGCTACCGGTGATGGTTGTGGTGAGCGTTGTGGAGATGGTGGTGGGGTTACTTGTCTTGCCACCTTTGCCTGTGGCTGCTTGTCTTTCTCTTGGAAGGCAAGTTTCCGTTTCATTCGTATTGGAGGGAGAGTACTGATCTTCCCTGTCTCCTTTTGAATGTGGAGCCTTCTTTGTGTGTAATCTGGCTCCATTGTCTCTAGCTCCTGTCCAAATCTATGTGTTTGCATTTGTGAGAACAGGCCTTGTTCCTCTGTGTATGAACTTGTTTTCGGTTCCGAGGCCGGATGTTTCGGTAACAAAACCTTTTCGGCTGCTTTTTTCGGTTCCGACGACACTTTTTTGCTCTTCGGCGTAGTGATCTCTCGGTGCCGACTTGTTTCGGTGCCGCTCTCTCGGTGCTGAGGTTGCTCTGACCCGGTGTCTCGGGTCGAGTCTGCTCTGTGCCGGTATCTCGACCGGAGTCGGATGACTTCGACACATGCATGCCCTTTTTCAGTGCCGATGCTTGGTCACCTATTTTTCGGGTTAAGCCATGGCCTGCCGGCGGTGGCGTCCCCTGGGCTTTTGTGGTCTTTACGTGAGTTTTGTGTATCGACGTCTTACTCACGGTTTTCGGCATCTGTGCAGGATCGACTTCTTCCGAGTCGGAATCCTCGATGGAGAAGGCTTCCTCTTCTTCCTCCATGTGTTTTTGTCCTGTCAGCACCGACGCCATCTGTAGTCTTCTGCTCTTCGGTCCCTTAAGGTCTTCCTGGACCGAAACGCTTGACAGGCCTCACAAGTATCCTCCTTGTGTTCTGGAGACAGACACAAATTACAGACCAGATGCTGATCTGTGTAAGGATACTTGTTGTGACATTCGGGGCAGAAGCGGAATGGGGTCCGTTCCATTAGCCTTGAAGACGTACGTGGTCTGGCCGACCAGGCCCCACTGGGGAATCGAAAACCCCAAAGGGCCGCCGGAGCTCTTCAGAATTCGGTCTCGATCTGTTGTAACTAACCCAATACCGAACGTAAACAGTACCGTCAAATATTCCGAGTTTTTCACTAACTTTCCGAACCGAAACGCATAGCGAAAAGGAACACGTCCGAACCCGATGGCAGAAAGAAAACAATCTAAGATGGAGTCGACGCCCATGTGCAATGGATCCGAAAGGGGAGGAGTCCCTCGATCTCATGACTCGAAGAGTCTTCTTCGAAGAAAAACAACTTGTAACACTCCGAGCCCAACACTAGATGGCGGGATGTGCAAAGCATGTGTATCTGCAGCTACACATGCCATCAAACATATATATATATATGGAAAATGTCACTTACCCAGTGTACATCTGATCGTGGCATTTTCCGCTGCAGACTTACATGCTGTGCATTATTCTGCCATCTAGTGTTGGGCTCGGAGTGTTACAAGTTGTTTTTCTTCGAAGAAGTGTTTGAATCACGCGATCGAGTGACTCCTCCTCTTCGGTTCCATTGTGCATGGGCATCGGCTCCATTGTTAGATTGTTTTCCCGCAGAGGGTAAGGAAGGAGTGATAGAGTATATAGGTAAAAGATGAGAGATGTCCAGTATAGGAAGTTGGCTCTTTATATACTATTTCAAAGTAAGAAATAGTGTGCACAGAATCCAAGGGTTCCCCTTAGAGGTAAGATAGTGGCACAAGTAGATAATTCTAATGCTCTATTTTGTGGTAGTGTGGTCGAGCTTTAGGCTTATCAGAGGGTAGTATTTGTTGTACACACACAGGCAATAAATGAGGAACACTTACTCAAAGACTTCCTCCAGGCCAATAGATTTTTATATTGAAAAATATATTTTCTTAGTTTATTTTAAGAACCACAGGTTCAAGATTTACAGTTAATACTTTAAATGTAAGGTACTTCACTTAGATACTTTAGGAACTTTAAATGAAAACAATATCATGTACTGTCTTTTTTAAAAATGGCAATAAGCTATTTTCGAAGTGGACACAGTACAAAAATCAACAGTTCCTGGTGGAGTTAAGTAAAGGTTAGATTAGGAGGTATGTAAAACACTTACAAGTCTCATTCCTGGATCATAGGCAGCCCACCGTTGGGGGTTCAAGGCAAACCCAAAGTTACCACACCAGCAGCTCAGGGCCGGTCAGGTGCAGAGGTCAAAGAGGTGCCCATACCACATAGGCGCCTATGGAGAACAGGGGTGCTCCGGTTCCAGTCTGCCAGCAGGTAAGTACCTGCGTCCTCAGGGGCAGACCAGGGGGGTTTTGTAGAGCACTGGGGGGGACACAAGTAGGCACACAAAACATACCCTCAGTGGCACAGGGGCGGCCGGGTGCAGTGTGCGAAGCAGGCATCGGGTTTCAGGTAGGAAACAATGGAGGGACCCGGGGGTCACTCTAGCGGTGCAGGCAGGCACAGGGGGGGATTCTCGGGACAGCCACCACCTTGGCTAGGCAGAGGGTCGCCTGGGGGTCACTCCTGCGTCGAAGTTCAGTTCCTTCAAGTCCTGGGGGCTGTGGGTGCAGTGTTGGTTCCAGGCGTCGGGTTCCCTTGTTACAGGCAGTCGCGGTCAGGGGGAGCCTCTGGAGTCTCTCTGCAGGCGTCGCTGTGGGGGCTCAGGGAGGTCGTCTCTGGTTACTCATGGGCTCGCAGTCATCGGGGAGTCCTCCCTGAGGTGTTGGTTTTCTGCAGGTCGAGCCGTGGGTGTCGGGTGTAGAGTGTAGAGTCTCATGTTTCCGGAGGGAAACGTGAAGTCTTTAAAAGTTTCTTCTTTGTTGTAAAGAAGTAGCTGGTTTTGAACAGGGTCGCTGTTCAAGGGAGTTTCTTGGTCCTGTAGTCCAGGGCAGTCCTCTGAGGCTTCAGAGGTCACTGGTCCCTGTCGAATGCGTCGCTGGAGCAGGTTTTCGAAGTTGGAGACAGGCTGGTAGGGCTGGGGCCCAAGCAGTTGTCTTCCTACTTCTCTGCAGGCTTGTAGGTCAGCAGTCCTTCTTTCTTCAGGTTGCAGGAATCTCATTTCCTGGGATCTGGGGAGCCCTTAAATACTGAATTTAGGGGTGTGTTTAGGTCTGGGAGGGCAGTAGCCAAGGGCTACTCTCCTTGAGGGTGGCAACACCCTCTTTGAGCCTCCTCCCTGAGGGGAGGAGGGCACATCCTTAATCCTATTGGGGGAATCCTCCAAACTCAAGATGGAGGATTTCTCAAGGCAGGGGTCACCTCAGCTCAGGACACCTTAGGGGCAGTCCTGACTGGTGAGTGACTCCTCCTTGTTTTTCTCATTATCTCCTCCAGCCTTGCCGTCAAAAGTGGGGCCAGTGGCCGGAGGGGCGGGCATCTCCACTAGCTGGGATGTCCTGGGGCGCTGTAACAAAAGGGGTGAGCCTTTGAGGCTCACTGCCAGGTGTTACAGTTCCTGCAGGGGGAGGTGAGAAGCACCTCCACCCAATACAGGCTTTGTTCCTGGCCACAGAGTGACAAAGGCACTCTCCTCATGTGGCCAGCAACATGTCTGGTGTGTGGCAGGCTGGCAGAAACTGGTCAACCTACACTAGAAGTCGGGTAGGTATTCAGGGGGCATCTCTAAGATGCCCTCTGGGTGTATATTACAATAGATTGCACCCTGGCATCAGTGTGCATTTATTGTGCTGAGAAGTTTGATACCAAACTTCCCAGTTTTCAGTGTAGCCATTATGGAACTGTGGAGTTTGTATGTGACAAACTCCCAGACCTTATACTCTTATGGCTACCCTGCACTTACAATGTCTAAGGTTTTGCTTAGACACTGTAGGGGCATAGTGCTCATGCACATATGCCCTCACCTGTGGTATAGTGCACCCTGCCTTAGGGCTGTAAGGCCTGTTAGAGGGGTGACTTACCTATGCCACAGGCAGTGTGAGGTTGGCATGGCACTCTGAGGGGAATGCCATATCGACTTAGTCATTTTCGCCCCACCAGCACACACAAGCTGTGAGGCAGTGCGCATGTGCTGAGTGAGGGGTCCCCAGGGTGGCATAAGACATGCTGCAGCCCTTAGAGACCTTCCCTGGCATCAGGGCCCTTGGTACCAAGGGTACCAGTTACAAGGGACTTACTTGAGTGCCAGGGTTGTGCCAATTGGGGAGACAAAGGTACAGTTTAGGGAAAGAACACTGGTGCTGGGGCCTGGTTAGCAGGGTCCCAGCACACTTTCAAATCATAACTTAGCATCAGCAAAGGCAAAAAGTTAGGGGGTAACCATGCCAAGGAGGGATTTCCTTACATCCATGCTAATGCAAATATATATATACATATGTACAAATGTTTGTAACTCAAACGACTACAGGCTTCCGGGGAGGTGGGAGGGTGCATGTGAATCTGCAGCGGAACATGCCACAAACAGATGTACACTGAGTAAGTGACATTTTCCATTCAATGGCATATGTAGCTGCAGATACACATGCTGTGCATAGACAACCAAGCAGTGTGTCCTCCCATAAAATAGCAGTGGTTAGCCTGTAGGAGTTAAAGTTATTTGAAATAATGTTCTGAGTACAGCTTGGCCTACTGTGGCTTGTTGTCATGATAAAACGTCTACACAGTAGTGTTTAGTGAATAAATGTGGTGTTGACCAAGTGGCTGCTTTACATATTTCAGCCATTAGTATATTCCCTAAAAAAGCCATTGTAGCACCTTTTTTCCTTGTCGAATGTGCTTTAGGAGTACCTAAGAGTTATATTTTGGCTTTAATGTAGCATGTTTGGATGCATCTTACAATCCATCTTGCTAAACCTTGTTTTGATATGGGATTGCCTGTATGAGGTTTTTAGAAGGCTACAAAGAGTTGTTTAGTCTTCCTAAATGGCTTAGTTCTGTCTATATAGTACATTAAAACTATTTTGATGTCTAATGTATGTAGAGCTCTTTCTGCCACAGAATCTGGCTGTGGAAGAAGACTGGCAGTTCCACTGTTTGATTTATATGACATGGTGATACAACCTTTGGAAGAAATTGTGGGTTTGTTCTTAGTACAACTTTATGCTTGTGTACTTGGAAAAACAGTTCTTCAAGAATAATGGCTTGGATTTAACTTACTCTTCTTAAAGAAGTAACTGCCACTAGGAAGGCAACCTTCCATGTTAAGAATTGCATTTGGCAGGAGTGCATGGGCTCAAATGGTGGTCCCCTAAGAACTATATTTGAATTCCAAGAAAGGACTGGTGGTTTTCCTGAGTGGAATGATGCGTTTTAAACCTTCCATGAAAGCTTTAATGGCAGGAACTCTAAATAAGGAGCTGTGCTGTATATTTTGTAAGTATCCTGGAATTGCAGTAAGATTAATTTTTATTGAAGAGAATGCTAAATTTTATTTTTGTAAATGAAGTAAATAGCATATAATGTCTTGTATTGATGCTGTAAGAGGGACAATATGTTCAGATTGACAGTAATATACAAATCGTTTCCATTTGTTTGCATAGCACTGTCTAGTAGTGGGTTTTCTTGCTTGTTTAATCACTTCCATACATTCTGATGGGAGTTTTAAGTATCCAAACTATGACCTCAGAAGCCAAATTGCTAGACTGAGTGATTTGGGAGCCTAATTTGGCCTCTGTTTTGTGTCAACAGATCTTGTCTTGCTGGGAGTTTGGAGTGTGGTACTACTGATAGGTCTGGTAATGTTGTGTACCACAGTTGACATGCCCATGTTGGTGCTATGAGTATCATGTTGAGTGAAGTTTGTTGCAACTTGTTGACTAGAAATGGAAGGCGTGGGAGAGGGGGAAAAGCGTAAGCAAATATCACTGACCAATTGATCCATAGAGCATTGCCCTTGGCTAGGGGATGTGGGTGTCTGGATGCGAAGTTTTGGTATTTTGTGTTTTCGCGTGTGGCAAACAGAGTTTGGCGTTCCCCATTGTTGAATGTATTTTTGAAGTACTTGAGGATGAATCTCCCATTCGTGTGTTTGTTGGTGATTTCTGCTGAGGATATGCGCTAATTGATTGTCTATCCCTGGAATGTATTGTGCTAACAGGTGACTTTGGTTGTGGATTGCCCATTTCCTAATTTTCTGGGCTAGAAGGGAGAGTTGAGATGAATGTGTCCCTCCCTGTTTGTTTAGGTAATACATGGTTGTCATGTTGTCTGTTTTGATAAGGACATTCGTCTGTGTGAGAAGAGGTTGAAAAGCTTTGAGTGCTAGAAAGACAGCTAATAACTCCAAGTGATTTATATGTAGCTGTTTGTGTTTGGCATCCAATTGCCCTTGAATGTTGTGATTGTTTAGGTGAGCTCCCCAACCAATCACTGATGCATCTGTTGTAATTATGGTCTGAGGCACAGGGTCTTGAAATGGCCGCCCTTTGCTTAGATTTGGGGAATTCCACCACTGAAGGGACACGCATGTTTGGCGGTCTATCAACACTAGATCTTGAAGTTGACTGTGTGCCTGTGACCATTGGTGTGCAAGGCACTGTTGTAAGGGCAGCATGTTTAGTCTTGCATGTGGAACAATTGCAATACATGATGCCATCATCCCTAAAATCTTCATGACAAATCTGACAGTGGATCGTTGATTTGTTTGTGTTTGTGTAATTACATTTTGGAATGCTTGTATCCTTTGTGTATTTGGACATGCTAGCGCTTGCTGAGTATTTAGTATTGCACCCAAATACTGTTGTATTTGTGCCGGTTGCAGATGTGATTTTTGGTAGTTTATTGAGAACCCTAGTGTGTGCAAGGTTTGTATTACATAATGCGTATGATTTTGGCATTGCGTATGACTGATTTTATTAGCCAATCGTCTAGATATGGAAAGACATGTACATGTTGTCTTCTTAGATAGGTTGTAGCTACTGCTAGGCACTTTGTGAATACCCTTGGAGCTGTTGTTATTCCGAAGGGCAACACTTTGAACTGATAGTGCTTTCCTTGAATGACAAACCTGAGATATTTTCTGTGTGCAGGATGGATGGGTATATGAAAATACGCATCTTTGCGGTCTAATGCTGTCATGAAATTGTGTTTTTGGAGTAGTGGGATAACATCCTGTAGAGTTACCATGTGAAAATGTTCTGACAGGATGTAAAGACTGAGGTTCCTGAGATCTAATATTGGCCTGAGGGTGCCATCTTTTTTGGGAATTAGGAAATATAGTGATTTAACTCCTGTCCCTATTTGAGATTGTGGTACCAATTTTATTGCTTGTTTGAGTAGTAAAGATTGGACTTCTTGTAACAGACTGATGTGTTCTGTGGATAGTTTGTGTGACCTTGGTGGTATATTTGAAGGAGTGTGTATCAATTCTAGAGAACAGCCATTGCAGATAATTGATAGTACCCAATTGTCTGTGGTAATGTTTTGCCAATTTGGGTGGAACTGTTGTAGTCTCCCCCCCCCCACAGGAGAGGTGTGGAGTGGAAGGGAATGAGAAAAGTCACTGTTTAGGGTGCTGTGGAGGTTGCTTAGCTGTGTCAACTTCTGGCCCAAAAAGATGCTTTTTATTGAATGGCATATTAAACACAGCCTGCTTTATTTCTGGTTTAAAACTAGAAGATCTGAGCCACACATGCCTGCGTATTGTGACTGCAGTATTGACACTTCTAGCAGCGGTGTCTGCTGCATCTAGGGCAGATCAAATTTGATTGTTAGTAATGGCTTACCCTTCTTCCACTACTTGTTGTGCCCTCTTTTGGTGGTCTTTGGGGAGATGTTGGAGTATGTCTTGCATCTCGTCCCAAGGGGCTCTGTCATAGCGACCTAACAGTGCTTGCGAGTTGGCTATCCTCCACCGATTTGCTGCCTGGGATGCAACTCGTTTCCCTGCAGCATCAAATATCCTGCTCTCCTTATCAGGTGGGGGTGCATCTCCTGATGACTGACTGCTCTTTTTCTGACAGCACTAACAACCACTGAATCTGGAGGTACCTGATGGGTGATGTAATCAGGATCAGAGGGTTTATATTTTTCCCTCTATCCTGGGTGTTATTATAGGTGTCTTAACAGGTTCACTAAATATCTGATCTGCGTGTTTTAACATGCCTGGGAGCATGGGAAGGCATTGATATTCAGAGTGTGTTGAGGATAGGGTGTTAAACAATAAATCCTCTTCTAGGGGTTCTGTATGCATTGTGACCCCATGGTATGCTGCAGCCCTAGCTATAACTTGATTGTAGACAGTGCTATCCTCAGGTGGTGAAGGTTTAGAGGGCTAGCTATGTGGGTCATTACTAGGAATGGGATCTGGATCATAAAGGTCCCATGGATCCACATTGTCCTGTTGTGAGTCAAAAGAGTGAGTGGGTGACTGCACTGGTGTAGGACTAGTAGGAGGAGAGGTGGGTAGGTGTGGAGAGTGAGGAGGAGAATGAGGAGGAGAAGATTGAGGAGATGGTGGTGGTTTCTCCTTCTGCTTTGTCACTTTTGCTGGAGGCTGCATAGTGTCCAATTCCTCCTGAAAGGCTAGCTTTCTTTTTGGTTTTAGAGGAGGTGATGTCTGAATTCTGCCTGTTTCCTTATGGATGTGGATCCTGGATTGCCTTTCATCCATAACCTCAAGTATTGGTTGTACTTGGTACTCCTCTCCAGAGGTGTTGTGGCTTTCTTTAAGTCTTTTTGAAAGTCCATGTTCCTCTGTGTATGCTGGCTGCAAAGCAGGCTTTTTCGGGATCGAAAAAGATGATGTTGTTGATGCTCTCTGCTCCGAAAGTTATTTTCTAACTTTTGACTCTGAAAAATGATGCTTGCTGGAGTCGGACACGTAGCTCTTTGTTGCCTCCGATGTTTTGGGAGGAGTGGCCTTTTTTGGTGCTGAACTGGTAAGTTGGTCACCGGTAGTCTTTTTTCGGGCCGGGCCATGGCCTTCCGGCAGTGGCATACCCAAGGCCTTATGTTTTTGCTTTTGTGAGGGTACAGGGAAAGGCGTACTCACATGTTGTCCTGCTGTGACCGGTCTTTCTTCTTCGGATTCCTGTTGGATTCGGAATCTCGATCCAAGACCGCTGTTTGCATCATTTCTTCCTCCTCCACGTCGAGATGTTCGCTGCTTCTCAACACCATTTCGAGTCTTCATGTCCTCCTGTCTCGAAGAGTCTTTTTCGATCGGAAGGATCGACAGGCCTCACAATTTTCTTCCCCATGATCCGGAGAAAGGCAACGATTGCAAACCAGATGCTGGTCTGTATATGGGTATTTCTCATGGCACAGAGGACAGAACCAGAATGGAGTCCAACCCAGGAGGCTTCCACGCGGTCAGCCCGAATAGGCCCGAGTTGGGGCGCACGCATCCCAAAGGGCGAGTGAAGTTGTTTTCTCCGACGGTACCGCTGTGTCGATGGAAGATATAAACCCAACCAATATAATACCAACAAAAAGAGGTTTTTTTCAAAGTTTTCCAAATTGAAATCTTGGAGCGAAAGGAAACACATCCAAACCTGACGGCAGAAAGAAAACAATCTAACAATGGAGCCGATGCCCATGCGCAATGGAACCAAAGAGGAGGAGTCACTCGATCTTGTGACTCGAAAACACTTCTTCGAAGAAAAACAACTTGTAACACTCCGAGCTCAACACTAGATGGCAGAATAATGCACAGCATGTGTATCTGCAGCTACACATGCCATTGAACATATATATATATGCCTTGACCAGCGCACCTGTCCTTCCTCTATGCGTTAGTCATCGAGCCAATCACACAATGGGTGAAGCACGGGGTATTAGGTGAAAGAATGGATTGGAAGACTGCATTTCACTTTATGCAGATAACATCCTGCTTTTTGTTCAAACCTGAGCAGTCCATCCGATGACTTATGCTATGCACATAACTTGGTCACACTTGTTCCACTGATGGAAAGGAGCAGATGTAGTTATCAGGTTACTTGACACTCAAACAGTTACATGCTCACTTCAATGCTTAAGTATACACATTTCATGTGACCTTCAAGAATGTTGGATCCTCAATTTAGACCAGCTCTTTAAAAACTTTAAGGTGAGCATGGATGATCGGAGTGGACTGCTTATATCAATTATTAAAACTGACTGGTTTGCCCCAATTATTGCATGTACTACCTTACATACTCATCAGTAATCCTCTCTCAAATAAACTGTGGTAAGGTATGCCCCCAAGGGTCTCCTTTAATAAATATGTGCAATTGCTGCACAACAGTGGGCTGGGATACTATACTTTAGTGCTGGGTGACTCAACTCATCCCCATAAATGATTGCCTATTCAAAAACTTTATTGGAAAATAATTCATACAATGATTACAGTGTCTACCAAAATAGCACTAGACTGCTAGCATCAGGCACATAAGAGAACAGTGGCCGAGGAGGCTAACCAAGCAGATGCCTCAATGGTGTGGAACTTTGATCTCTAGAGTGGCCAAGCTGGAGGGATTTTAGGTATAGGACGCAATAAGGATTTCATCTGGAGATGTATGAGAGAATAATACTCTCAATAAGCAACATAATTTGAACTTCATAACTCAAAACAATACCTTGTCTACAATTAAGGCCTGCTTTAGTGGAATATAAAAATGGACCGGACCCTATCCCCAAATTGAACCCTTTTGAGTTTAAACTAGTTAATAAGAAGTTGGAAGGGAAAGGTATTTCAAAGCTCCACGAAGTGCTGGCACTTGATATGCTAGATCCCAGATGCTCAGAGAGAGATGGGAGCAATATTTAAGCATCACAGACAATGAGGAGTGGATGGATGCTAAGATGCCGGAAAGGCCATCGGATATCAGCATGGTTACGTCTCATACAAATTTAAATATTTTCATTGGGTACATTATTCCCCTGAAAGGTTATGGAAGATAGAAAAAGGAAGAGATTCACTCTGTTTGATGCAAAATAGTCTGAGGAATTTTGTAAGGCAATGTTTGACATTCAAACTTACTGGTCTTGAATATACAATAAGCTAGAGGCTGTGACTGAAATACTGCAAAGACCAAACCCCGAGGAAACCATACTATAAATAGCACCAGAATAAGATGGACATTAAGGCGCTAAAGAACTTTCAAGAGGTTAAGAATCTATAGAAATGAACATCTAAAACAATTGGTTGGTCACATAACAGATAATGTGTCTGCTATAGACAAAGTTCAAGGGCCCCAACTTGAACTACTGCATAGAAGGAATCACACATTATTATGGAGAATGCAGGGTAACAATACCCAAAATGCAAGTGTGGTGACATGACTAAACCAATTTGAAGAAGCTTCTGGCCTGGTGGATGCTGGCACACAAATACCCACCGGAAGGCAATACTTATTTAATGCTAGGGCCCAAAATTATTTTTCACATATAGATTACATAATGATGAATAAGAACTACATATGCAGGGTAGTGGACACAAGAATTTTAGACCTGGAAATCTTAGCAGCACGATGGGCAGAGATATCCAAGGGAAAGCGGGCAAAACCTCTTAATAAATAGAAATTGAAACCATGGCTACTACGAAACAGAGAGGCAATGGATGAGATGCCAAAAGGTAACCAAGCACTATTATAAGGAAAATTGTGAGCACACAGCTCTCTTAATATGAAAGGCCTACAAAACAGCAATCAGAGGAATATCAGAGCAATATCGCCAAGTGGTAGCCAAAAGACAAAGAGATGGACAGAAACCAAAGAAGACAAGAATATTATGCCAAAGTAACTAATGAAGAATGCAATCACTTCCTGACTTCCCAAAAATACTTTTCAAATTACCTAATACAGCAGACAAGTGTTAGCCTGGCTTCCGAAGAAGAATAAAAGCAGCAAAAGTATTGGAGAACTTAAAAATTAGATTACAATGAGAATCCAAGATAACAATCATTTAAAAAATGCTTGCCAATTACCATCATTCGCTCCGTGCCTCACAAAACTGTTCACAAGAAAACTAGATAGCCGCATTCTTAAAAGATCTGAGGTTGCACAGTCTATTCCTGGAAGATAGAAATAAGTAAGTGTGCTTAACAGAGGAGGAAAATGCAGAGGCTATTCAAGCCATGTAGGTGGGCCAAACTCCAGGCCTAAATGGCCTGCAATAGAGCTAAAACAAGGATTACCAAGTAGGTTAGCTACTAATCTCCATAAGATATTAAAAAAGCTAGAAATAACTGTAGTCTACCACCTAACATGCGTATGGCAATGATTGGTCCTATAAACAACACTGGGGTAACCGGAAATTAATGTTCTTCATTTAGGCCCACATCATTTGTGAATGTTGAAATGAAATTATTATCCAAAATAAGCTGGATGTCGGTGTGCAGTTGTTGGTACTCTTATGCACCCTGATAAACTTGGGTTTATGCCCAACATATGAACTATACATAACCTCCAACTGCATGGCACATACTGAGAGAGTGCAAGAACCAACAGTGGTGCTATCATTAGATGAAAATAAATTATTTGACTCCTGAAAGAGGCACTATCTAGTTCAAGTCTTGGGTAAAACATATCCTGGCTCAAATTACAGTACTGGAAACGGATCGCCAATGTCTAAGTAAATAGTGCCTTGTCAGAACCCCTACGTTTACAGAGGGATATAAGGCAGATTTGCAGCCTATCTCTTATGTGCAGGTGCTGAAACCCCTAGCCTGCTGGATCTGTGGGGATGATATAGTAAGAGGCTTGAGGTGGTATAACATACAGGAGTAGAAAATCTCAATGAATGGGAACAAACTACTTGTATCTATAACAGTAGCAGAAATAACGATAGGCAGGCTTTTACAGATTTAACATTCTGAAAATATTAAGGTTTTTGAGACTAAATGTACTATGTATTACTTGCAAACCAGTGAAATTTCCTCAAATGTAATCTACGTAACTTACTAAACAAATTGAAAGAGGGTGTAGGGCATTACAGAAAATCGTGGCTATGAAGAGTGGCAGTACTTAGGATTATTGTACAACCCAAATTCTCACACATCCTTCAAAATACCTTATAGTGGGTCCCAAATACATTTTTGTTTAAAAGATAGAAGCAAAACTGCAACTGCATTTATGGGATGAAAGACCACTGGGAATAGCATCATGGAAGCTAACAAGAGAACTATAAAATGGAGGACCACCTGGCCAGATGTACAAGTTACTTACCTTCGGTAACGAAATACCTGGTAGAGACATATTCTAGTTGCAGATTCCTTACCTTAGAATTTTGCCCCCGGCGTCCGACTGGATCCAGAGATTTTTTCTTCGAGCAATACCCTTGCGCGTCAGTAGGTGGCGTCGGTCAACTCCGCAGGCGTCGTGATGATGTCGGGAGTAGTACATAGATGCCACCCTCACGCAGTGACATCAGTTTCTTTTAACAACTTTCCAAGCCAGAGCGCAGAGTCACTAAGAACACTGATATTGGTGCACCAGAGCTAAGGACCTGAAAGGGGGGAATCCCTGTCCCTAGAAATCAGTTTGCAAGCGGGGAGGATGGGTGGGCAGTAAGGAATCTGCAACTAGAATATGTCTCTACCAGATATTTTGTTACTGAAGGTAAGTAACTTGTACATCCGATAGAGACTTCTAGTTGCAGATTCCTTACCTTAGAACAGATACCCAAGCAATGCCATCCTCAGTGGTGGGCTGCGAACTAAGATCATACTAGAAAGTCCTGCAGAACCGAACAACCAAAGTAGCCATCCCGACGGACCTGACTGTCCAGGCAGTAATGCTTAGCAAAGTGTGCAGAGACGCCCACATAGCTGCCTGGCAGATATCCAGGACAGTTACTCTGCGTGCTAACGCAGTGGCTGCAGCAGTGGCCCTGGTAGAATGAGCCTGCAAGCAGTCAGGAGGTTGCTTTTTCACCAAAGCGTAGCACATTTTGATGCAGAAATGGCACGTTTCTGCACCGCCTTCCCTTTCTTCGCACCCACATAGCCAACAAAGAGTTGATCGTCCACCCAGAACTCTTACGTACGATTGAGATAGAACGCCAATGCTCTTTTTAGGTCCAGACGGTGGAGTCTCTCCTCCTCATGGGAAGGATGTGGGGTTGCGTAGAAGGTAGGCAAAGTGATGGACTAGCCTACATGAAACGGTGTAACCACCTTAGGAAGGAATGAAGCCCTAGTGCATAACACCACTTTGTTGGGGTGTACGGACAAGTATGGAGGCTTAGAAGAAAGGGCCTGAAGCTCACTCACCCTGCGAGCAGAGGTGATGGCGATGAGAAAGACAGTTTTGAATGTGAGGAGCCGTAAGGGACAATTATGCATAGGCTCAAAGGGAGTACACATCAAGAAAGTAAGCACAAGATTAAGATCCCACTGAGGCATGATGAAGGGAGTGGGAGGAAATAAGTGGGTGAACCCCTTTAAGAACCTACTCACAAGAGGAGATTTAAAGAGTGACGGCTGATCAGGAAGCCTAAGAAAGGCGGAAATGGCAGACAGATACCCCTTAAGGGTGCCCAATGCAGAGCCCTGCTGGGCTAAGGAAAGAATGAATAGAAGAACCTCTGAAAGAGGGGCAGATAGGAGGTCAACAGATTTGTTGGTGCACCATGCCACAAATTTATTCCAATGACAGGCGTACACAGTTTTAGTCAAGGGACGCCTGGCTGCCAAGATAACATGGCAGACTTCGGGTGGAAGGGCGAATGCCGTCAACAGTTGCCGCTCAATCTCCACGCATGAAGGCGGAGGTTCGACAGGTTCGGGTGGCGGACAGTCCCCTGTGGCTGCGACAGAAGATCCGCCGGAAGAGGCAGTCTGAGTGGAGGATCAATGGACATGCTCACTAGCTCTGGATACCACACTCTTCGAGCCCAGTCTGGAGCCACCAAGGTAACTTGGGCCCGGTCGCTCTCGATTTTCTTGAGAACTCTGGGCAGACGAGGGTTAGGCGGGAAGGTGTAAAGGAGGCCAGAGTTCCACTCGAGACGAAAAGCGCCGCCAAGCGAGTGCCGCCTTGGAAACTCCAACGCGCAAAATAGCTGACATTGCGTGTTCTCTGCGGAGGCAAACAGATCTAACCAAGGCTCTCCCCACTTGAGAAAGAGACCTTGCGCCACCTCCGGATGGAGACGCCATTCATGATCGACAGTGCGTCCGCGGCTGAGTTTGTGAGAGCCCGCCAGATGTTGAACCATCAGGGTAATGTTCTGATGTTCCAGCCATGTCCAGAGGTCCTGGTATTCATAAGGGTCCAGGGACCCCTCCAATTCCTCCCCGTATTCGTACCCATAGGAAAATGGGTCAGAATCCGACCTTGGGCTCATGGGGCCCACCGAAGCCGATGGCGGCGGCGGCCGGCACCGCTCCGACTCGTAGGGAATGAGAATCGGGTTGACATCGGGAGCGGCGCTAAATGACCCGGCGCCGGGGAAGGTTTCGACTGTGCGATCGGTGTCGGTGCGGATCCGCACACGGATCCGGAGGCGACCTCGGTGGCCGGGGCCAAAGCCGCCGGCAGGGAACCCAGATGCCCCTCAGCCAAGCCCCTTGGGCCTGAAGGTGACGTATCTGGGTCGGCACGCCCAAAGATGAGGCGCAAGGCCTCGTAGAACTCCTTGAGTTGGACGGGGGTCGCTCTGGCTCCGGGAAACTTGGGGAAGCGCTGAGTCGACCCAGACATAGGCTCTGAAGACGCAGGCCTAGTTCGTGGCCGCTCGTCCAGCGTTGTGTCTGCCGAGCGACGGGGTGAAGTCGGAGAGCGATGGGACTTCTTCGACTTCTTCTTACCTTGACCCGAAGATTTAGAAGAAGACGAGTGGTGGTGGCTTCGCAACCTATCTCAAGACCTTCCTCTTGAGCAAGATCCGTATCTACGCGGAGTCGAGTGCCGGACCGCCATCAGCTTTAGGGACTGCTCCCTCAAAGCCTTCAGATGTACTGCCCGGCACTCGGAGCACGACTTCGGGTCGTGGTCGCACTCGAGGCACCACAGACAGACATGATGAGGGTCTGTCACCAACATCATGCGGTGGCAGTCCTCGCACGGCTTGAACCCGGTCTTCGAGGACATCCTCGACGCACCAAAGGTAGCACCGAAAAATATCGACAAAACGGTCGAATTTGGCCAAAAAATAGCCAAGGGTAGCTCTCTAACGGATCAGCGCATGGCGCGGAAAGAAAAGAACTGACGTCACTGCACGAGGGTGGCTTCTATGTACTACTCCCAACGTCATCACAGCGACCACGATGCCTACGGAGGATATTGCTCGAAGAAAAAATATCGGGATCCAGTCTGACGCCTGGGGGGAAAATTCTAAGTTAAGGAATCTGCAACTAGAAGTCTCTATCAGATAAGCAAAAATACTACTGGCCATCTCAATTACAGGTAGTTGATGACTTGGCCATTTTTATTCTACAGATCTCCTCCACTTAGAATTGACAGGCAAGCAATGGTTCATAGGGGTTATCTTTCCACATTGTATAAGAAGGATGAGGCTGGGATAAGACACTAACTAACACACCATTACAGGACAGTGACATTCTGACAGAGGTTGGTGACCTATCAGGCACCCAAAAATGGGACCCAATACGAATCAGTAAGCAGGGAGACATCTGGGACAAATATAAACCACTAACACTGAAGTAACTACAAAGAGAGTATTAGTTATAGGACACAAAACCAACTTAGACACACCCCCTTTGATTCATATCACAAAAACACATCCATTTAAGACAGATCACAATTAGAGGACCGAATCCCATCTGAGCCCCTTCCAACAATGCAAAATCATTGATATGTGAAAGGAATTAAACTCATCCATTGGACGAACTTGGGGAGAGAGACAGCAGACGTAGACTGAGTGACAAAGATGGGAAAGAAACAGTCCAAGCACTAAGAGAAATTCTTATTAGAGCAGGTTTTTAGGCTTGTACAATGTGATAATTTTAATAAACCTTTTGGTTAGACCTGGCATCCTTGGTGTGGTTTCATCTTAACTTTTTGCATTCAGACCGCCTGTTTTTGCCGACTTAGTTGTTGCTGGCTTCAGGAATCTGCACACTTTACCACTGATAAACAGTGTTGAAGTTTGTGTTGTAACTCCTCGAAACATGGTAACATTGGCTTATACCCGAATAGCATTTTTAATTACTTATACGTACCTAGTAAGTGCACTATGTGTACCTAGGACCTGTAAATTAAATGCTACTAGATGGCCTGCAGCACTGATTGTGCCACCCACCCAACTAGCCCTTTAAATATGTCACAGACCTGTCACTGCAGAACGTGTGTGCAGTTTCAACCTAGCAAAGTAAACTTTTTGCCAGGCCCAAACCTTTCTTTTTAATACATATGTGTCACCTTTAAGGCCAAGGTGCAACTCACTGGAGTTGCTTTATTACACTTTATAAGTGTAATTTCCAAATAGAAAGAGATATTTGGTTCATGTTTGGTGTCTCTGGAATTCTAATTTAAAATCCCACATTATGGTGAAGTCTAGTTTTAAATTAAAATTCTGAAAATGACACTTTTTAGAAAGTTGGCATTTTTTTGCCTTAGCCATTTGGTGCCTGTCACCTGTCTCTGATCACTTGACTGGGTGTAGTTGGCAGTTGGGCTTTGTGTATTCCTCTTAGACAGTGAACACACACTAGGTGCTTAGGGTCTGACTGCATTGCCCAGAATCGGGCGAAGGAGCTTGGCCCTGCCTCAGTTACACCTGAAAAGGCTGTGTCTTGTCTCCACACAAAGGGCTGCATAGCTCCTGTAGTTAGTTTGGATCCAGGGCAGGGAAGGAAGGGCATCTGTGCCCTTCAAAGGCATGCCTCTAGAAGCTTCTCCCCACTTCAAAAGCACAACTGTGTATAAAAGGAGGACCTCAGATGAATAAGTTACTCACCTTCGGTAACAAACTATCTGGTAGACATATATTCTAGTTGCAGATTCCTTACCTCAGAATTTCCCCGAGGCATCATACTGGATCTGGTCCCTTGCATGCCGTCAGGTGGCGTTGGTTGGCTCTGCATCCGTTTGTTGTTGGTGTCGTGGGCACTGTGATGGCATTGCAGTTGTATATAGACGCCACCCGGGCGCGCTGGCGTCAAGTTTCTTTTTACGACTTTCCATGGCAGGAGCGTGGAGCCATGAGGAACACTGACTGGTAGGCCAGAACTAGGGCCCTGAAAGGAAGTCCCTGTCCCTAGAAATCAGCTTGCACAGTGGGGAGGATGTGTGGGTCGGTAAGAACTCTGCAACTAGAATTTGTCTCTACCAGATAATTTTTTACCTAAGGTAAGTAACTTGTTCATCTGATAGAGACTTACTAGTTGCAGATTCCTCACATTATAATAGATACCCAAGCAATGCTATCCCTGGAGGTGCGACTGCGAACCAAGATCATGCTAGGAAGTCCTGTAGGACCGAACTGCCAAAGTAGCAGTCTCTGCGGACCGACCGGACTGTGCAGGCAGTAGTGTTTAGTGAATGTGTGCAGAGACACCCAAGTTGCTGCCCGACAGATGTCCAGGACTGGAACTCCACGTGCTAACACAGTGGTTGCAGCAGTTTCTCTGGTGAGGTGAGCACGCAAACGCTCAGGGGGTTGCTTCTCAGCCAAAGCGTGGCACATTTGATTCAGAGTACGACCCATCTGGAGATGGTCCTTTTTTGCACCGCCTGACCCTTCTTTGCACTCTCATAATCAACAAAAAGTTGACTGTCCACCTGGAAGTCTTTGGTACGATTGAGGTAGAACGCCAACACTCTTTTTGGATACAGACGGTGGAGTCTCATCTGCATGAGAAGGGTGCGTATAAAGTAGGCAAGGTGATAGACTGGCCTACATGAAAGGGTGTCACCACCTTAGGGAGGAAAGAGGCCTTGATACGAAGCACCACTTTGTCAGAATGGACAGAGAGAAAGAGTGGCTTTGAAGAAAGCTTTCAGCTCACTCACTCTGCATGCAGAGGCCAAGGCAATAAAAAAAGGCTGCCTTTAAGGCAAGAATCCGCATAGGACAATTATGAATGGGCTCAAAGGCAGCACACAAAAGGTAAATGAGTACCAAGTTTAAATCCCACAGGGACATTACGAATGGGGTAGGTGGAAACATGTGGGTAAGTCCCTTGAGAAACCTCCAAACAATGGGAGATTTAAACGAGGAGGGTTGATCTGGTAGTCTGAGGAAAGCAGAGATGGCAGACAGATAACCTTTAAGGGTGCCCAAAGCAGAGCCCTGCTGGGCAAGGGAGAGGACAAACAAAAAGAAACTCAGACAGAGGTGCTGAAAGAGGAGCAACAGAATTGTTGATACACCATGCCACAAATTTGTGTCAACTACAGGCGTAAACCACTTTTGGTTGAGGGACGCCTGGCTTCTAAGAACACATTGCAGACTTCAGGCAGAAGGTCAAAAGCTGTCAACTGCTGACGCTTAATCTCCACACAAGAAGGCAGAGACTGGACAGGTTTGGGTGGAGAACCGTCCCCTGCTGCTGCGACAGAAGATCCTCTAGAAGAAGCAGTCTGAGTGGAGGATCAATAGCCTTGTTCAGAAGCTCGGGATACCATACTTTTCGAGGCCAGTCCGGAGCCACAAGGATTACTTGGGCCTAGTCATTCTTGATCTTCTTGAGAACTCTGGGCAGAAGTGGTATTGGCAGGAAGGCATACAGGAGGCTTGAGTTCCACTTGAGGTGAAAAGCGTTGCAGAGCGAGTGCCACTAGGAAACACCAGTGCACAAAACAGCTGACATTGAGCATTCTCTGCAGAGGTGAACAGATCTAACCAAGGCTCTCCCCACTGCTATAAGAGACCTTGCGCCACCTCCGGATGGAGATGCCATTCGTGATCAAACATGCACAGGCGGCTGAGTTTGTTGCTCTGGCGCTCAGAGAGCCCATCAGAGGCTGAACCACCAGGGATATGCCCTGATGTTCCAGCCATGTCCAGAGGCGTAGAGCCTCCTGACAAAGGGTCCACAACCCCCCCCTTCCCCCACCTTGCTTGTTGCAGCACCACATGGTGGTGGTGTTGTCTGAACACCTGGACCACTTTCCTTTTGAAAGAGGGAAGGAATGCATGCCTGATCGCTCTTAGCTCCAGACGATTGATGTGGAGCCTGGACTCCGCCGGAGACCAGACACCTCTGATTTTCGCCTCCCCCATGTGGACGCCCCATCCCAGGAGTGACGCATCTGATTGGGAAAGGGAGACGGAGCTGCCTCAGACTCAATCATGATTAAAAAGCCACCACAGTTCTCTCGGAGATCTGGACCATGTCGGAGAGATTCCCCTGATGCAGCGCCTACTAAAACTTTAGGTCCCACTGCAGAGCCTGCATATTGGATCTGCATTTGTGACCAGCAGGATGCAGGAGGTCATGAGGCCTAGTAGACTCCGAGTCATTCTCATCGAATCCCAGGACAGACGCTGAAACATCTGTATCATAGCCTGAATATCCTGGACTCGCTTCTCAGGAGGATACGCCTAAAATTGCACTGTGTCCAGAATGGAGCATCTGAGAGGGAGTCAGGTGTGACTTTGGCACGTTTATAGTGAACCCCAGAGAATGCAAGAGGTTTGCCGTAATCTTGGGGTGTGGGATGACAGCATGGAGCGAGCCTGCCTTCAACAGTTAGTCGTCTCGATAGAGGAAGACTGAAATCCCTAACCAGCGTAGATGGCTGCGACCACTGCTATCACTTTTGTGAACACCCGAGGGGCACTGGTAAGGACAAAGGGAAGCACGGAAACTGAAAGTGCTTGTAACCTACCACGAGCTGCAAGTAAGGCCTGTGGTTTGGTGGGATGGGAATGTGGAACTAAATGTCCTGCAAGTCTAAAGCTACCATCCCGTTTCCAGGGTCATTGGCTGATGGGACCTGAGCCAGAGTGAGCATTTTGAACTTCTCCTTTCTGAGGAAAAGATTAAGGGACTGTAGGTCTAGGATAAGGTCAAAGCCCTTGTCCTTTTTGGACAGCAGAGAGTAGTGGGAATAATAACCGCAACCTACTTCTGGCACAAGGGACCTCTCTACGGCTCCCTTGGCCAAGAGAGACATAACTTCCTTGTGGAGAGGTGCCAAGTGATCCTCCATCATCCAGTCGTAGGATGGTGACATAGCCAGAAGGGTAGCCCTGAAGGGGAAGGTGTAACCCCTTTGGACTATTTGCAAAACCCACCTGTCCGTTGCGATGCCTTCCCAGTGAGGCAGGTGATAGCGAATCTTGGTTCCAACTGGTCTGGAATGGAGCGACAAACTAGGAAGGTTTGGAGGCTGCAGCAGAGGCGGTTGTAAACTGGGCTGACCGCTGGCTCCCTGGTCCACGAGCACATTGGATCCCGCATCCACGCAGAGGCTGAGCAGCATGCTTGGCACGGTGGCTGGAAGGAAATGGACGGGGTTTGGAACAACCTACGTAGCTCCAAAAGAGGTGAAAAGCATACAGATGGGGGTGAGAAGCTGCTGCAGGGCCAAGGGACCAAGCCGTAGCTCAAGACTCCTTAAAGCGCTTGAGCGCTGAGTTCACTTTGTCTCCAAAGAGACTGGTGCCATCAAAGGGCATGTCCTTAAGCGACTGCTGCACATCCCCCAAAAAGCCAAACGTCCTCAACCAAATGTTGCGCCTCAAGGCCACTGTCAACACAACCCATCTGCCTAGTCAGTCGGTCGTGTCCAGCCCACAATCTATTGTGAACTTGCCTGCACCTCTCCTGTCTGCAACTGCTTGTGAAAGAATGGCATGGGCCTCCTTCAAGACCTGTAGCAGCACCTGCACAACCGTATCCCATAAAGTATGGGAATAGCGGCCCAAAAGGCAATGCCAGACTGGAGGAAAAGAACAATACCCAAGTTGGTTCAGTCTTTTAGATTCTCTATTCGGGGTGTGGGAATGGGAATGCACCAGAAAAGGAAGAAGCTTGAATGACTAAGCTCTCAGGCGTAGGATGCTCAGTGAGTAATTTAGAGTCGTTAAGCGCAGGCATATGGCGAAGGGCGATCATCCAGAGCTATGTTTGGACCATGTCCCCAGCAGGACATCAGTGAGTTCCTCATTAAAGGGCAAAAGGGCTTCTGACATAGAAGCCGCAGACGGAAGCATCTAGGTCCAGGACCTCGGCTGCTCTTCCCACCACAATGGAATAAGAGGCTCCCTCACCTGTAGCCACAGTAGGGGGAGAAAGCATGCCACCACCAGGAGAGGGTGTCCAAACCACTGGCTTCACCCAGTTCCTGAGCCCAGTCCATTTCTGGATCATCTAGATGGTATTCCATAGGGTCCAGCTACTCCTCCACACTCTCACCGTACCCTTAAGTATGATCCATCCTACAAAACAAAGTCCCTGTCAAAAACTGAATAGGTGTCAAGTGACGCTGGTCCGGCTCTAGGTTGGAGCAAGGAATGAGAATGGGGTCGATGTTGATCGTGGGCCCGATCGACGTTGGGAGTGTCAGTGTCTTTGCTGGCACCAGGGAAGGTCACAATGGCACGACAGGCATCAGCACGGATCCAATAAAGGGTCCTGAAGCGCCCTCCAGATCCAAGGCCGAGTCCGCCGGCACAGAACCCGAGAGGGCCCCTCCAACCCTCCTGGGCCCGAAGGCATCACAGGAGGGTCGCTCTGCCCAAAAATGAGGTGCATGGCCTCGTAAAACTGCTTGACTTGGGCAAGGGTGGCCCTGGCTACCGGAAACTCGGGGAGATGCAGAGCTGACTCAGAAGCAGGCTCTGAGGACTGAGGACTGAGGCCTGGCGTGTTGGTTTTTCTCCATGTCACGTTTTCTGAGCGACGGGGTGAAGTAGAACGTTTGGTCTTCTTCAATGACTTCTTCTTGTGACCCGAATGTCCAGAGGACTTGGAGTGGGATGAAGACAAGTGGGGATGGCTCCATGAGCAGTCTTGTGACCTTCCTCTCAAATGAGAGCAATGTGGAGTGGAGCACCGGGCCGCCATAAGCTTTAGGGACCACTCTCTCATAGCCTTCAGGTTCATGGCCTAGCCTCAGAGCATGGTGTAAAGTTGTGGTTGTGCTCCAGACACAACAAACACACAAGTTGCGGATCAGTCACTGACATCATGCGGTGACAGGAGTCGCACAGCTTAAATCCAGTCTTGCGGGAAGACATCGACACACCAAGCAGTCAAAAAGTTAGACGGAAAGGTCGAAACTCAGTCAAAAAACAACTGAGGGCAGCTTTTCTCCAGATCTGCGCATAGGTTGGTGTGGAAAGTGAAAAACTGTTGTCAGCGCACCAGAGTAGCGCCTGTATACGACCACGTCATCACGGTGACCACAATGCCAACAACAGACGGGGAGTCGACCGATGCCACCTGACGGCACGCAAGGGTACTGCTCAAACAAAAATCTCCAGATCCAGTCTGAAGCCTGGGGGAAATTGTAAGGTAAGGATTCTACAACTAGAAATCTCTATCAGATACCACCAATTTAGTACACTTATGGACATGCGGATACTCTGCCAGGAAAAAGGACTGCTGTGCTGCTACGAGGACATCCACTCTGCTGGACTGCTGCCTTCGCTGTACTGACCTGCTTTACTCTTGCCTGGGAGAGAAGGGCCAGACTTGCATCACTTGAACCCAGAACACAGAGTAACTCCAAGTACTGGCTGGCTAGTATCCTGATCTGAAGCCTCCGGGACGTAAGAGGCTTTCAACAACCTTGCTAAAGCAGATCTTTGGCCTGACACTCTCCGACCTGCCTTACAATAACCTTATTTTTGTGTCTTGTGGGAAATTATACAGTCTTGAGGATTAGGGCAACCCCACCTCTTTGAACAAAGTTATTAATAAAAATCTCTAACGTAGGTTTCCCAGAGATTCATATCCAATAATTAAATACCAGTTAAGCACAATCTAAAGTAGCACAGTTACGAAGCATTACACATTTTGCAGAATTACTGGACACATACATTTGATATGTTGTGCCTTTTATTATAATTTTTTTATATTGTTACTGGTTATTTCTCATAGTTAATCCTGAGTTGCATCATTCACATTTTACATTTGATATTCTTCTTCTAGTAAATCTCAAATAATGTGTTTTGATATTATTTTTATTTGGACTCTGTCATCTGTGATTATTCCCTGTCAGGTGGTGCCACCCCAGTCCTGGACCCTTGGAAATGAGCCTGTGATGCTCTGGCAGCCTCTGTGGATCCAGCGTAATCAATGAATTGCCTCTACTGCTCAATGCATCCGCAAAGAAGCCCCTTGCATTGATTGACGACGACCAACTTTGCATCACAGCTCTTCAGAACAGACGCACCCCCCCAGACTATGCACCACATTCCCAACGCCAGACTTCACATCGCATGCCCGATTACTTGATCCCCGTTGGCGCGAGAGGACCTCAAACCACAGCCTTGTTTCATCTCAGAACCAAAGCATCGTCTCAGTTACACAATGCATTTTCAACTTGGGTCCTCTATTCAGCTGGCCTAACTTGGTGCCTGTAGTTGGGCCTTCACTCCATCGTGGTTTGCCTGAACTTGTGACTTTGTCCCGGTCTGGCATGACCACATAGCCACTGAGTGATTAGTTTGCTTAAGCATAGAATGACCTCACAGCTCATGGCACATAAACTTGCATTGCTGTACCCACAGAACAAAAAGTGATTCATTTCTGTAAGCACTGACTGGGTTCACTATTTTTGTGACACCGGTGGCTATATACATTGAACCTTATTCCTTATTGTTCCAGGACACATTCAGTTGTTTACTAGCTTCAATTATCACCTGATCAGAGTGTTGTTACAGCATGAGACCCTGCATGAGAAATCTTTCCCGCATGTGATGCATGGTGTGGCAGCACATTTGTAGTATATTTTTGACATGTAGCAACAGCTAATCTATTCCTTTTTTACCTTTTCTCTTCTCTTCTCTCTCAATCCTTTTTCTTTTTTTCTTTTCTCCTTTTTTTCTTTCCTTGCTGTTAACAAGTCTTGGTAAATATAGTCAGTGACTACTTATATGCAGCTCAGGCATAATTTTATGTCCTGATGATGATCCCAACAATCAAATAAGGGATCGAAATGTCGTCAACATTTAGTACTTTGACTCTGTACAATAATATATGTTTTGACATCAGCAAGAGTATTGTAAAATTGTGACTAACTGTGCTTTCTGTCACATGGGGTATGCCTGAGCAATTATGATTTATGGTTTCCAAGACGGTTTTGTTTTCCCACTGCAATGCTTTCATACTTTGGTTTGGAATAAATATACTGGCATATTGCATGTTTTCCATATACTCAATTGTGATTCTATGTGGTATTTAAATCTATAGTCCTTTTATTTGAGGGACCCTTGTTCCTTTATAAAAACACATAGCCACAGTTGGCACCTTCCACCTTTTGGCATATTTTCTTAAAAAAACATACCAAATTCAATATCTCCAGCTATACTAGATTTTTGTTATTTTGGTTGTGTTTTATTTATCAAATTAACTTTTATTTTTCTAACCTGGGCGGAGTTTTTTTGGGTGGTATTTTCACCGTCTGAAGTGTTGCACAAATACTTTACACATTACCTCCAAGTCTGGCTGCTCTGTGTCAAGCTACCAGGTGGGTTGAGCACAGCTTAATTTGGGTTTTGCTTGTGCCTTACCCTGACTAGGATCGTGAAAGCTACTTGACCAGAGCTCTCACCCCAATTAACCAACAACACAATTTTTAACAATTTCCATCTATGTTATTTTCTGCACAGATTAGCAGTATTTCTCCACATGAATATGTAATTAGTAGATTTTTTCTACCTGGATTTAGGTGGCACTAGCACCACATATGAATAATGGATGGCTAATGTGCATCCCTGAGAAAGAAGAAACTCTCCTGTCAACTGCATTAGCTGGTCTCACAGTCTCGGTCTTCAACTTTACAAAACTATCACCTGTGCAATAATACACATCAACAGAATTACTCAATGATTTACATCATCGCTGCCCCCATCTACTCTGACTAGCACATCACAAGTTTGAAGACCAAATAAGCCTTCAAACATTCAGCATTCAGTTAGCTGAAATCGTTTATAGTGACGCCTACTATTCATATTCCTTAGAAACCACAGAAGTGTGGTATGAAGTTGTTATCTAAAACCAAGCAGTTTACATAGGATGGGTAGAGAAGGTAGGGGTTTCCGTGAGTCTTTAAAGATTCTGAGATGAATATCAGCTGAAATTGGATACTGGGTGGCATAATTTACTGATTGGATTAACAATGGAATGAATTACTCTGCATTACACTAAAGTGAAGAAAATGAGAACAAAAAATAAAATACATATATGGACACCATGTTTTATGCACATAGAAATATGAAGAAAGAGCACAAGAGATAAGCACGTGGAAAGCAGAGGTATGTTTTCTAACTGAAATGAAGCGGGAAGATCAAATGCTTGGGTACCTCTGCAGAAATGAGCCTGAACCAGGCATGAAATAACTAGGATATAGTAAAAAAGTGAATATTTAAGGACAGACAGTGCCCAGTGGTTAATTACAGAATCAACATAGACAGGAGCAGAATCCTGATGCAAGAGGATAAGGCAAGGCAGTACTAGTAACGAGCCTATAGAGGTCAAAGTATGTAGAAACTAGGGATCACATAACATGGGGCAAAGTAGGACAGGATGAGGGGCAGATTATAGGTTAAAATATAGGACATAACAGAGGTTAATGTAGGATGGGACTAGAGATAAGAGAGGAGTGAAACAAATGGAACATTATTCGGATAAGGGATTGTAAAGTAAGAAAGGAATAGGAACTAGAATAGTGTGGAAAATTAGAAGTAAAGTAAGGCAGGCATTAGAAAACAGTTTCAGATTGTAAATTGCAAAAAAAGACTGAATAAAAGAGCAGAGACTGACAGGATTTTGTGCAGATTGAAGATGGCGACATACAACCAGATCTGGTGATCTCTTTCGATCTAATCTGTCAAATGTATGCTGATGAAACTCAGATATCTGTAAACCTTTATTAAGGCAGCTCAGAGCCCCACCTATTGGCCCATACTTAGTGACCACCAAATATTGGGTGAATAATGTCTTCTGGCTGAACATGAATAAAACAAATGGTAGCATTTGGGGTTAAAAAATAAATAAATCTATCTATACTTCCATTTAATTGGCCATCAGAGCTGGAACGTCCTAATGCTCCCATCAAAACTGCAGAATAAAGCTGGAGTTACATTTGACTCAGACCCCTGATGCTGCACCCATGGAGATATTATAACCAAAGAGGTTCATGTCCTAGCATATAATGTATCCAAAATCAACTCCATATTGTGCCGAGCACAAAGAATCCCTCTTATTCAAGTCCTAGTCAAGATTATGTAATTGGCTTATCCAGCCGCCACAATGTTACACTAAACTACAAATTGTTCACAACGCAGAATTATTTCTAGCTTGGAAAGACACAAGCACATCTCACCTTAGTAATAAGTTACACTGGCTTTGGATAAGCGATCACGGCAAAATCTGTTTGGGTATACAGTCCATGATCTCAACATGGACAAATGGGGGGGGGGGGGGGGGGGGCGGCTTTGGAGGTAAACTACTCTCACCAGCAGGCATTTAACTATAGATCTTCCTCAGCACGGACTGCAAAATTCCTTGAGGTATTAAAGACATATCCATATAGCCTTTCATGTTCAGCTCTTATCAGGTCCCATAACTTTTTTATTTAATCTTTAACTCTGGTAATTGCAGATCCTGTAATGCATAGATCGTATTTTTAGGGGTGGGCGCAAAGCGCCCCATCCCTCTTCTAATCTCTCTTTAGGGGGATTTTAACCATGCCCATGTCACGTCAGTCACTTTAATTTGTTGGTGGGCTTGGCTTCTAAAATCTGCTTCTTTTCATTCGAAGAAGGCATGCATACTTCATGCCTTTTCCGGTGTTTAGCCCTCCTCAAGAGCACCGGTAAACTACTGTAAACATACGAGGCTCCATGTTTTCTGTATGGTTTCTGGACTACTTTTTCTCTTTATTTCGCAGAGCGATCGCACTGTTTTACACAGTGCGATCGTGATCTTTTTTTTCCTTTTTCATTTAATGTGGCAAGAAAAGTCCAGTTAGGAGTTTACAACGCTAATAGCTCTAGCTCGACGTAATGTGAGACCCGTTATATTTTGTATCCTATATTTTGCTTCTTCAGTAGCAAGGTCCCTTCAAACCATCATCAAACTTTCTTTTCTACCTACATTCTTTCTTCACTAACTGCACTTAGAAGTAGTCCTATCTGGTGAAAACTGCTCATAATACATAAATACAAAAGAAACAAATACAGCAGTTACAGGAACTGGATTAAAAAAGTAAAAAGGAGGGAAAGGTACTTACTCTTGGTCTAACTGGGCGACAGGGCACTTATACTGGGCTGTGCTAAACAAGCAGATATCTGCATACTGCCGTACTATAGGAAGCAGAGATACACAAGACATTAAAAAGGACAATGTACCAGAGGCTACACAAGGCAGTATAAAATTCATTAGAACAGGAAGCGAAAGCAAAGGTTATTTACCTGTCAACCTAGTTCTTCATCATGGATATTTTCTTTTACTTCATGAATATTAGAAAAAGTCTGCCTAAGTGTAAGATACCGATACATGTCAATTAAAGGTTAATTTTTTTTTTTTTTTTAAGTACGCTAAAATGGCTTGGTTCCTTAAATGAGGAACATTATAGTTACACTTAAACTCAATAGAACACATGGGGCTTGAAAATCACACTTAATGACCCTCAAAAAATATTAATAAAGCAGGGAATTCATACTATGAGCATAACCCATCAAATGCAAAAATCTAACGCTGCTTCTTCCACATGATCCACTGAACCATAATGGATAGCAGTATTAATAAGCAAGTTTATGATTTTGCTGGGAAGGTCTAATCAAGGATCTAATCAGCTAATTACAAGCCTGTTCTATACACAAATTATTATATATATATATATATATATATATATATATATATATATATATATATATATAAATAAAACACTCCGTTCGGCGTTTCCTTTCCGCACCTAATCGTCAACGGTGTCGTTCCCCTGACGCGCGCCACTGCGTCTAAAATCCAACACTTTCCTTTGGTTTATTAAGGATAGACAGCACTCCACGAGTATTTGGGCTTGCAGTTTATTTCACAAACAGGGACGCGTTTCGGCGTTACCGCCTTCGTCAACCTGTAGGGCGCCATCCTGGCTGCCTTTAAATACCATGTGATCGTAACAAGTAACACCACAGTGCAAAAAATAACAAATCAGTTTCCCATTTTTAAAAATCTTACTTTCACAAAATACTTCCCCCAATTTTGCATATTTGATCACATATCCTTTTACACTTGTTGCCTTTCATATCTAACTCATCCTAAAGATGACAGTGGGTTATACAATTCCCACGACAACCGTGGATCGGCATAGCGTAAACTCTCTAATCTGACCGTTGTGAACCGTATTCCAAATATTTATGGTTCTCCAACATTTTCACTAACAACCACCTTGGGTTTTAAAAAAACGATCGTTTTGAACAAGATGAAATTTGATGTCCAGTTCTCCCGGTTATTTTCGCACTAAACTTTTTTTGTCATTTACATTTTGTTTTTGACCCTGTTTTTTCACAGCACCATACTCTTTTCAAAAACCAATTAATACACTCATAGTGTCCTTGCTCGCCTGTTATCCCGTTATTACTTCTTGTATCAAACATGATTGTACATGCTCTAATCGCATTCTATTTACATTCAATGACATATCATTTCAGCTATTGATACATTACAATTGTTATTCATAGAAATACATTTTATATTCTATATTATAGAAATCCAATATTTGTAAAATACATCTTTTTCTATGCATTGACACTTGGACCATCCTCATTTAACCCTTTACAATATCAATATGGAGTTACCAACGTACATGTGCTCACGGGACCATCATTGAAGGTGAATATATAATTCCTCACTACTGTTTAGCCCATGTGGTTCTTTGGTATCTAATGCCAATATATACTTGGACTCTAATTTTCTTAAATTCTTCTCCCTATCACCTCTGCGGATGTCTTTCTTTATCCCATCTATTACGCTATACTTCACATCTTCCACTCGCCCTCCATGAAACTCATGTATATGTCGGGCAACCAGGTAGAAATCATCTTTGTTAAGAATCGCTCTTAAGTGTTGTAAAATCCTTTTATGTACTTGGAGTTTAGTACTCCCTACGTAAATTTTGGAACAACTACATTTCAAGATGTAAACTACAAAATCACTCTTGCAATCATATCTTCTTTTAATGGTGTGTAATGTTCTATCACCTCTGATAATGGTTTTGTTATTTTCTCCATTCCTACATGCCTTACTTTTCAAACATTTGTAAAACCCTTCCTGAGAATTAAGCCAACTTTTTTTGGGAGTCGTTTGTTGTCTCACATCACTCTTTACTAATATCTCTTTCATGGATGTCCCTTTTCTATGAATTATCAATGGCCTGCTCTTTAATTCATCGCCTATGACAGGATCACTTTTTAACATATGCCAATGTTTCTGTAAAGGTTTTCTCATTTGTATATGGGCAGTACTGAAAGTCGTTATGAATCTCATATTTCCTGTATCTTTCCGATTTCCTTTCCTCTTTTTTCCCAACAGTATTATCTCTCATATCTGTGGAAAACAGTAAAGTATCTCTGGTTCTGGATTTTACTTTTCTGATAGTTCTCAAAAGTGTTTCACTTGGATAACCTCTCATCCGTAATCTCTCAATCATTTCCCCTTGGACATCATTATAAGTCTTTTCCATACTGCAAAATCTTTTTGCTCTTAATAACTCAACAAATGGGATATTATCTTTCAAAGTTTGGGGATGATGACTGGTCACATGTAATATGCTGTTCCCTGCAGTGGGTTTTCTAAATACTGTTTCAATTTTATTCTTTTCTATAATTACTTTGACATCCAGGATTTCAATTGCTTGTGTATTAAATTTCCCAGTGAATTTTAAATTGCAATCATTGATGTTAATCTCATCAATAAAATTGCTAGCAGTGGTTACGTCCCCTTTCCAAATTACAAAGATATCATCTATATATCTAAGCCCCATAATAATGTGTTCATTCTATTTGTCTAAGGGTGAATTGTTTAATATCTGTTCTTCCCACCAACCCATAAATAAGTTGGCGTAACTTGGAGCGAAAAATGTACTCATTGCTGTCCGGCATTTCTGCTCAAATATCGAATTGTTGAAGAAAAACATATTATGTTGTAGACATATATATAAATAAAACATATGGAAAATGTTACTTACCCAGTGTACATCTGTTCGTGGCATGTAGTGCTGCAGATTCACATGCTATGCATTATTCCGCCATCTAGTGTTGGGCTCGGAGTGTTACAAGTTGTTTTTCTTCGAAGAAGTCTTTTCGGAGTCACAGGATTGAGTGACTCCTCCTCTCAGTCATACTGCACATGGGAATCGACTCCGTTGTTAGATTGTTTTCCCGCAAAAGGGTGTAGGAAGGAGTGATAGAGTGTAGTAATATAAATGTTGTATATAAATAGTAAGTAAAAATAGATGTCCGTGCAAATGTAAATGTATATACATATGTACAAAAATATATAAACTGCAACGACTACATGCTTCCGTGGCAGAGGGAGGATGCATGCAAATCTGCAGCACTACATGCCACGGACAGATGTACGCTGGGTAAGTGACATTTTCCGTTTGATGGCATGTGTAGATGAAGATACACATGCTATGCATAGACTACAAAGCAGTTACTCTCCCCATGAGGTGGCTAGCCTGTAGGAGTTGGAGTGGTTTGAAATAATGTTTTTAAGACAGCTTGACCAATATTGGCCTGTTGCTTTGAAAATACATCTACACAGTAATGCTTTGTAAATGTATGGAGCGTATACCAGGTGGCAGCTTTACACATGTCTGCCAGTGGTATATTTCCTAAAAATGCCATAGATGCACCATTTTTCCTAGTGGAATGTGTTTTAGATGTGAATAAAAGTTGTATTTTTGCCTTGATGTAACATGTTTGGATACATCTAACAATCCATCTTGCTAATCCTTGTTTAGAGATAGGATTCCCTTTATGTGGTTGTTGAAAAGCAACATAAAGCTGTTTTGTTTTTCTGAATTCTTTTGTTCTATCCACATAGTACATAAGAGCTATTTTAAGGTCAAGAGTGTGAAGGGCTCTTTCTGCAATTGAATCTGGCTGTGGGAAGAGGACTGGCAAGTCCACTGTTTGGTTTATGTGAAAAGTTGATACCACCCTTAGGTGAAATTTTGGATTGGTTCTAAGTACAACTTTATGTTTGTGCACTTGGAAAAAAGGTTCTTCAAGAGTGAATGCTTGTATTTCACTAACTCTTCATAATGAAGTAATGGCTACTAAGAAAGCAACTTTCCAGGTTAAGAATTGAATCTCACAGGAATGCATTGGTACAGAAGGTCGGCCCATTAATCTGATGAGTACAATATAGAGATTCCAAGCAAGAACAGGTGGTCCCCGTACACAGCATATACCCCCACCGCCCTCTCACACCACCCTAATGTGCACAAACCCACCATAGACCCAATACCCACCCTTGCAAGCCAAAGCACCCTACTGACACCATTCCCTCACAGGCCCACCTAGTGCATAGATACCTCACACTGCAGCAAGTACCACATCTACCACAATGCAACACTCCCTACCCTTGCATGACTGCTCCATCCACATCACATCTCTGCAATTGCACGTTAAACCATGTCACTCCCCATCACCAATAAGTATAAGGAATGCACATCAGTACATGGCAATGACAGTGGCAAGGCAAATATTAACTATCCTCCAAAATAGTCACATTGTAACATTCCACTAATGGTAACACAAGCAGTGGACTGGTAACTGTCAATGCCATTACTGCCCTGCAAATCTAGTTAAAGATGGTATACAACCATGTGTGTCACTGCTACAATACCATCATCGGACAATACCTCTTTTTCCACAGGTCTCCCAAGTACTGCCACACAGCAGGAGCCCAGTGATAGAAAGCCCAGGCCTGGAAGCAGGTCCAATAGGTGAAGATTCTCCTTGAAGTCTGGATATGGACGACAAACCTGACCCATCAGGCATGAGTGGCCAGTCCACCACCAACAGCCTCACCCTGCCCACAACTGAAATCACCTCTCTTGTGACAGCCAATACACAGCAGAGCCCACCTTCCCATACCTGAGTCCCAAGGTCACATCAAACAACAGTGTGCTGCATAGGACAGAGGCAGGAGTCAATGGTGCAAACCGAAGACAATGACGGTCCTGGTGTCAGTGGGAGGAGGCACACGGCACCAAGGGCACAGGCACAAGGGGGGCAAGGGCCAGTGAGAGGGCAATCGTGGACCAAGGGACGAGGCTTGTACAGGACACGACTGGCCAGGAGGCCGTCTCCAGAGCCCTGGGAGCCTACCAGCAAATCCAGAACAAGATGGGCCAGATACTCACCACCTTGCAGGACACGCAAAGGCTGCAGGGGGAATAACACCAGGAGGCCATGTAGCAGTGGCAGGCACTCAATGCCACCATGGTCTCCATATTGGGGGAGTTCAAGGAATTGAACAAAATCCCGCGGACATCCTCAACCCAACAGCAGACCCCATCCAGTAGTCAGGCGACACCACTGCCAACATCAGCACCTGCTACTGGAATTGAGGCACAGCAGGAGGACCCCCAGTGATCCTTCTTCTGAACTGTCACCCTTGTGTACCACTGCTACACCCTGCTGGCTGTCCAATACCAAGTACACAGCATACCGGGCAGATGGATACAGGACTTGAGACAAACAGCTGTACCACCCACTCTGATCAGCACCCACACCATTACCCCACTCCTCTGGACTGTGATGTTATACACTTAATAAACACAAATTCACACAAGTCATGGTGCACGGTTAATCACTGTATGTAGTGGCAATCCTGTTTCCAAGCAGCAAATATATACACATGTCAACAGCACAACAATGCTGAAGTGACAGATATAGTGGGACACCCAGGCAGGTGTGTAAGTACATCCAAATTGTAATGATAGCCAGTGTCAACGATGGAAACAGACAATACAGAAATCAGCTTGCAGACAGATATGTGACCTGAAGAGAGAAAATGAAATGGAATCAGGCACAAAGTTGTAAGGCATGTGAACCAAGACATACATCCACAGCATTTGAACACACAGACATAATGACTGGCCCAGCAGCTATACCATATATGTAAAGGCCTGCATAGGCACTCACACACATGTGGAACAGGAAAGTTGTAACATAGGTAACATCCTCTATTGTTCACCTCCCTGAGTAGTCAGGAACAGGTACTTGCCACACAGCAGCTGACAATGCAGCATGACATGCCTACACAGCAGGACAAGACTGATAAGTCCCCCTAATATATCCCCAAACAGGCAGACTGAGGACCCTAAACCTTTGGTACAGCCATAAGGCTGTACCGCAATGGCACCAGCATTCCACACATGTACTTAGCAGCAGTGCATTACCACTACCTGTCATGGTAAGTCAACTACCCTTCAAGTTCGGAAACCACAATGGAAGGCTGTAGTCCTCCCCCCCCCCCCACACACACACACATTGATACATGCAAATACTACCTGCAGACTGGCTTCAGCAATACATCTTCCATGTGCAGACAACATACAATTCACACATATCTGTACATCATTGAAAGTAGTGACGAATCAGGTCAGTCCTGTTGTCAAGTGCCTCCTCCTCGTCTGCCTCCCCCTCAGCATCAGAGTCACCGGCCCCAAAAACTGCTCCAGCATCAATGTCCCCCTCCTCAAACAGTGGGATGTGCCTTCTGAGGGCCAGATTATGGAGCATGCCGCTTGCAACAATGATCTTGCAGACTTTCCCTGGTCAGTACCGTAGGGCACCACCAGACACATTAAGGCAACAAAATCTAGCTTTCAAAAGACCGAAAGTCTGCTCAATCACTCGCCTTGTCCGGCCATGTGCCTCATTGTACCCATTCGCCCCTCCAGTAGTTGGATGTCTCAAAGGTGTCAGGAGCCAGGGCAGGTTGGGGTATCCGGAGTCACCTGTGTGGAAAGGGGAACATGACCATAGGTAACAATGCTAGGCAGAGTGCTGATGTGTTATGAGGGGTACAAACAATTGACATGAAGGGCAGTACACATACCTATGAGCTAGGCCCTTTCTCCCTGTAGCTGACACATCATTGCAGGGACACTGCTGTTCCTCAGGACGTAGGAATCATGTACTGCTTTGGGGAATTTTGCGTTCACATGTGTTACGTACTCGTCTGCAAGACACACCACTTGTACATTGAGTGACTATGTACTCTTCCTGTTTCTGTAGACCTGTTAATTGGTCCTCGGAGGTACCAAGGCAATGCGAGTCCCATCAATGGCCCCAATTACATGAGGGACATTTGATATGTTGTAGAAGACTGCTTTTACAGAGGGCAATTCTGGAGGCAGTGGGAACTTAATGTACCTGTGCACATGCTTGAGTAGGGCATCCAGCACATCCTGCAGGACTTTACTGAACTGGGGCTGTGAAAACCCTGCAGCCAGTCCCATTGTAAACTGAAAAGAGCCACTCGCCAGAAAATGCAGGACTGACAACACCTGGACTGTTGGAGGAATGGCAGGGGGATTTCTCAAACCCGGCAGGCGGTCTGGCTTCAACTGGGTGACCAATTCCCTGATACACAAACGGTTCAGTCGATAACTCAGGATGATGTGGCGCTCTTCCATAGAATCAAGATCCACAAGCGGCCGGTAAACTGGTGCATTTCTCATCACTCCATTGTGGCGATATCTGCGGTGACACAAACAGCAATCTGGAAACCTCTCACAATGTAGGGCACCAAGTATGACATACGACAGTCATGAAGTGTTATTCATGCAAGTTGGCTGTCATGTTGTGGGAAGACACATTACGCCACACTCCATTCCTTACCAGACGATGTCACATGGTCTCTATGGCAATGGACGTATACAGGATATGTACACGTACACCTTCCATGTGTTCCACTATACTGATCATATATGCGGACAACTGTAGTGACAAGTGTGAGGATGTCACCAGACATTCACTACATGTGTCACTCTCCACAATGTATGAACTGATGTATTTGTGAGGACATGCAGATAATTATGCAGTGTGCACCCAGGACAGTGACGTTACCGACTAATATGGCATCCGCCTGTCTGGCATGCACTGTACAGCTGAAAGTGACCTCATTCCGCCGGGGGAATTCGTCATGGCGGAAGGCGGTCTGAATCGCCGTTCAACTCCCCATTGGTTAACACAGACGTCTATAGGGGACTGGGACCAATGACGATCACTGCCGGCGGTGACAGTCATGACCGCTTCGGTCGCAACCACCATTTTGTATGGGCCAGATCACTTGGTTCCTGGCTTTTGGGCAAGACAGACCTCCACTTCATGTGCTGCTGTGTCCTGTCTCTCGGACCAACGATGGCACGCACTGCAGGGGATAGGGCTCCAGCCTCCAATACTGAGGAACTGGAGAAACTGGTGTAAGGGGTCCAACCATTGTATGGGCAGTTGTATGGTGCTCCAGGGCAACAGGCCAGTACAACATCCTTTGTCCCACGTCAGGTGGTGTTTGACGATGTATGTGTGTGCATACTGACATGTCATGACTGATCAGGTGTTTAGCATGCACAGGATAAGTGTGGGACATTGGCATTGTGTACGGTCCGTGTTTGTTGTGTGCCACAAAGGTTACTGCTGTATTGTTGTAATTAACATCATGTCCCCATTTTCGGAATGTTTCCCATGCAGGTCAGCGCACACCAGAAAAAAGGATTAGGAGAGCCATCGCCCAGGAAGTGCGGACCCTGGGGGTCCATAGCCGGTGGAGCACCCACTGTGGGAAGCGGTGGGAGGACCTGAGGCGCTGGGCCCGGAAGACTGCAGAGGCCCAGCTGGGGGTGGCCTTCCAACGTGGGAGGGGTGCCCGTCGGACCCTGACTCCCCTAATGGCCCACATGCTGGCAGTGACCTACCCAGAGTTGGATGGGCGCTTGAATGCAGCACAGCAGCCACAAGGTGGTAAGTGTTAACTGTCAGGTGACCTCTGCATGGTTGTGTACTGTGACCCTCACTGGACTTGGAATTTAAGAAGTTCGATGTGATTTAGGGAATGTACAGTCCTGGTTGTCACAAACCATCATGTAGGAGTGTGTGACATTAGCTATGTTGAGCCATGCAGGAAAAGAAGTGATGGTACTGTGACACACGTTCACCTGTAGGTATGGGTTGCTCAAGTATGCAATCATGTCACTGACAGCATCATCCATCTCTGCCTGTACTGTTTTAGTACACGGTGGTCATTTTGGAACTGTATAAGGGTAACGACAGACAAGATACATGAACATTGCAATTGCTTCACTTGCTACATTAATGGGCCACTGTACGATATGTACTCCACACATTCCTGTCAGTGTTCTCAGTCCCCCTGTGCTCAGATTTGTATCATCCCATAATGGATGACATGTGGATGGGCATGTTCCTGGGCTGATTTGTTAGATAAGCCATTTAGGCAGTTGATAGCCATGTAGTGGTCTTCATTCAGGTGTTTAGGCTGCAGGGGATGAGGTGAGTTTGGGTACTGCTTGCATGACTCAATAGTAAACGACTGCTAAATGGTCTCTTGTTTACCCGGAAGGGGCTGTAATCTGTATTGTTTGTATGTGAAGGGGATGTGTGGGTTAACATAATTTCCTCCCTTTTGGTTTCTCCCACCTCCTTCTCTCTCTCCACCTCTATCTATGTATACATTAGCATGATCTGGCGAAGGAGGAAGGGCTTCAGCGAGTGGGGATGCAGCAGTCCACAGGAGCCAGGGGGCGGACACCGGTAAAGCCAAGGGGACCAGCGGGACGGAAGGCGAGGGGAACATCATGGGGGAGACTGGAGCTACCAACACATCTGATACAGATTCCTCCTCCGATGGCAGCTCCATGGTGGTGGAAGAGCCATCTGGGATCATGGCAGCACCATCCTTGTCCGCCACCCCCTTACAAGCACCACCCTCCCCGTAGCACCCCACCCAGTTGCCCAGGCCCACTCACCCAGGAGGGTGGGTGTCTCCTTCGCCGCAGGCACCTCTGCCCCTGCCCCAGTCAGCCCTGCTGCCCTCAATGAGGATGCTATTGACCTCCTGAGGTCCATCTATGTGGGACAGACAACGACTGTGAATGCCAAGGCATTCACGGTGCCTTGTCTGGCCTACAGAGATCATTTCAGGCTCTGGCCTCCACGTTGACAGCAGCCACTGTCCCTTTATCTTCTGTCCCCCCTCCAGCTACCTGTTCCCAATCCACAACCCCTCTCCCTACACCTGTCCAAAGCATACCTACATACAAGCATACACCCACTACAACAGAAAAAGGTGCGCAAAGACAGTCATAGGCATCACAAACGTACACACAGGCATGCACACACACAACACACATCTGCAGACACAACAGACACTTCCCCCACCACCTCCTCCCTTGCAGTCACATCTGCACTCACACCTGCCAGCACTGCATCATCACACACTGGTCCTGCTAGCATTCCTGTCATACCCTCAATCACCACAACAGTGGACTCACAGACACACACCCCACACACCACATTCGCACTCACCACAACTGTCGTCTCTACCATCTCAAGCACATCCACGTCACTTGCACGCACCACCGCAACATTCACGCACATATGTCCCATTCCCTCTCCATGAATCTCTGCACCCCTCCTCCCAATGAGTGCACACGCACCCACCCAACACTCAGCCACCACATACATCCACGTACAGCACACACCAGCATCCACGTACAGCACACCAAAACGTCAGACGAGCACCCCCTCTACCTCCGCTCCCAACCCTCAACCAGGTGACCGCCGCCGTGTACCCAAGAAAGTTTTCCTTGCTGACCTTGACCTCTTCCCTACTCCTCTCCCAACCCATGTTCCCTGTAAACGCAGTGTCCCCGGGCCCCTCTCAGGCCCTTCCACCTCCCATTCCTCGGGTGCCCCCCTCTGGTGTTTCCCCTGCTCTTCCACCCAACAAGAAATCCACCCCTCCCAATGCCAAGGTCACACCTCCGAAGCCCAAACTGAAACGTGCCCCTTCCACATCCAAGCCTCCCACACCCCTGAGGTGCCTGCCTGTCCCACTGATGCCCCTATGACATGGAGGCCTATTTGCTGTCTATGGACTTGATGCGTTTCTGCATTAATGCAGGTTGGACTTGCCATTTGGCAGATTATGTATATATTTATTTTGAAATTTTAATGGTTCCAGTTACATCTGCCCACATTGCTGTGGTTGGCAAGATGAGTTGCTTGTCCTGGCTGCACAAGAATCTGCCTGGATGTGTTAGTGTACGCGTCCGTGTGTGCCTGGGTGTGTCATTGTATGCATCATTGTGTGCATGAGCATGTGCCTGGGTGTGTCAGTGTATGCATCAGTGTGTGGGTGGGTGTGTCAAAGTAGGCATCAGTATGTGCATGCATATGTGTCTAGGTGCATCAGTGTGTGCCTGGGTGTGTGCCTGGGTGTGTCAGTGTATACATCACTATGTGCCTGAGTTTGTGAGGGTTTGCATCAGTATGTGTTTGGGTATGTTAATGTATGAGTGTGCATTGTCAGTGTATGCATCAGTCTGCCTCTCTGTGTGTCAGGATATGTATGAGTGTGTGACTGGATGTATCAGTGTCTGCCCTTGTGTCAGGGTGTGCATCACTCTAGGCCTGGGTGTCTCTGTGTATGCATCACTGTCTGTCTGATAGTCTGAGTGTACACATTAGTGTGTGCCTGGGTAGGCTAGTGTATACATTGAGTGTGTGTCTGGGTACGGTAGTGTATATGTCAGTGTGTCCATGGGTGTGCAACTGTACATTTTAGGTAGTTAGGTGTGTGTGGGTAGCTTAGAGTATGCATGCTAGTATGCTTGGGTAGATTAGAGTATACATGAGTGTGTTCGTGACCATGTTAGTGTATGTGGCACTGTGTTTCTGGGTGTGTTAATGAATACAGGAGTATGTGCCCGCGCACACACACACACACAAAGTTACTTACCTTCGGTAATGATTTATCTGATAGAGACATATTCTAGTTGCAGATTTGTTACCTTAGAATTTCCCCCAGGTGTCAAGACTAGATCCAGAGTTTTTTTCTTCAAGCTGTACCCTTGAGTCAGTTGGCGCTGGTAGAATCAGCATCTGTTGTTGGCGTCGTGGTCATCATGATGACGTCATGGTCATATTTAGGAGCAACCCTGGCGCACTGGCGGCAGTTTCTTTTCACGACTTTCCACACCAGTAGCGTGGAGCTATGAAGAACACTGAGAATCGTGTGCCAGAGCTAAGACCCTGACAAGGGAAATCCCTGTCCCTAGTAATTAGTTTTCAGTGCGGGGAGGATGAGCGGGTCAGTAAGGAATCTGCAACTAGAATATGTCTCTAACAGATAAATCGTTACCGAAGGTAAGAAACTTGTTCATCTGATAGAGGCTTCTAGTTACAGATTCATTTCCTTAGATAGCCAAGCAAAACCATCCTCGGTGGTGGGCTGCGTACCAACATCATACTATAAAGTCCTGCAGAAACGAACAACCAAAGTAGCTGTCTCTGCGGACCTGACTGTCCAAAAAGTAATGTTTTGTGAATGTCTACAGGAATGCCCACATTGCTGCCTGGCTGACGATGAGGATAGGAACTCCGCATGCTAACGCTTTGGTGGTATCAGGTGCTCTGGTGGAGTGAGAACGCATGCCCTCAGGGGGTTGCTTCTTTGCCAAAGCATAGCACATTTTGATGCAGAGCACCACCCATCGCGAGATGGTTCGCTTCTGCACCGGCTCCCTTTCTTCGCACCCACATATCCTATAAAGATTTGATCATCCCGGAAATCTTTAGTACGATTGAGGTAGAACAACAACGCTCTTTTTGGATCCAGATGGTGGAGTCTCTTCTCTTCATGAGACGGATGAGGGGTACGTAAAAAGTAGGCAAAGTGATGGATTGGCCTATGTGAAAAAGCATAACAACCTTAGGAAGAAAGCAGGCCCTGGTACAAAGTACCACTTCTGGTACAAAGTACCACTTTGTCAGGATTGACAAATAAAAATGATGCATTTGAAGAAAGAGCTTGAAGCTCACTCACTCTGCGAGCAGAGGTGATGGGAATCAGGAAAGTCGTTTTTAATGTGAGGCCACAAGGGAAAATTGAGAAGTGGCTCAAAAGGGGGACAACATAAGGTAGGTAAAGACCAGGTTCAAATCCCATTGGGGCATAATAAACGGGTCAGAGGAAACAAATAGGTGAATCCTTTAAGGAACCTCCCAACAATGGGAGACTTGAATAAGGAATGTCGAATTGGCAGATAAGTAGCCTTTAAGAGTGCCCAAAGCAGAGACCTGCTGGGCAAGAGAAAGGATGAACAGGAGAACCTCAGACCGGGGTGCGGAAAGGGGATCAATAGACTTGTTGCTACACCATGCCACAAATTTGTGCCAACGACAGGCGTATACCATTTTGGTGGAGGGACGCCTGGCTGCCAAGTAGGATTACAGACTTTCGGCCAAAGGTCGAAAGCTGTCAACTGCATCTGCTCAATCTCCACGCAAGAAGGTGAAGTTTAAACGGATTCGGGTGGGAACCACCCCCTGCTGCAACAGAAGATCCTCCCAAAGGGGCAGCCTGAATGCAGGATCCGTAGCCATGCTCTGGAGTTCTAGATACCATACTCTTTGTGCCCAGTCCGGAGTCACAAGGATTACTTGGGCCTGGTCGCTTTTGATCTTCTTCAGGACTCTGGGCAGAAGTAATATTGGCGGGCAGATGTAAAAAATGCCGGTGTTCCACTCGAGACGAAAAGCGTCACTGAGCGAGTGCCGTCTTGGAAACGCCAATGCGCAAAGCAGCTGGCACTGTGCGTTCTCTGCGGAGGCGAACAGATCTAACCAAGGCTTTCTCCACTGTTGAAAGAGGCCATGTGCCACCTCTGGATGGAGATGCCATTCGTGAACAACTATGCATCTATGGCTGAGTTTGTCGGCTCTGCCGTTCAGATAGCCCGCCAGATGTTGAACCACCAGGGTTATGCCGTGGTGTTCCAGCCATGTCCAGAGGCGTAGAGCCTCTTGACAAAGGGTCCACGATCCTGCTCCATCCAGCTTGTTGCAGTACCACACAGCAGTGGTGTTGTCCATGAACATCTGTACCACTTTCCCTTTTAAAGGGGGAAGGAATGCCTTCAATGCAAGCCTGATTGCCCGGAGCTCCAAAAGACTGATGTGTAGTCCTGACTCTGCCGGAAACCAGAGACCTAATCTCCGTGACACATCCCTCACTACTGTAAGATCTGGTTGGGAAAAAAAGAGGGTTCTGCCATTGGCCCAATCGCAATTCGAAGGCCACCATTGCAGATCTTGCGCAGTTCCCTCCGAGATCTGGACCATGTCAGAGAGTTTTTCCTGATGCTGCGCCCACTTGAACTTCAGGTCCCACTGCTAAGCCAGCATTTTCCATCTGGCATGTGTCACCAGCAGGATGCAGGAGGCTGTGAGGCCCAGCAGCCTCAGAGTCATTCTCTCCGAAATCCAGGATAGAGGCTTAAAAATAGGAATCATAGCCTGAATATCTTGGACTGACTTTTCGGGAGGATAAGCCCAAAACCATACTGCTTCCATGTAGGAAAGTACCCTCTTTTTGCCATGTTACTTCCACTTTTTTGCCTGATAGCAGTGTGTTTTGACTGTGTTTACTGGATCCTGTAAACCAGGACCCCAGTAACTGTGCTCTCTCTCTTTGGATTCGGTTGTCCCCAACTTTTTACAACCCAATATTGGCATACTGGTGCCCCCCAATATAAGTCTCTAATATATGGTATCTTGGTACCCAGGGCATTTGGGCACCAGGGGTTCCCCATAGGCTGCATGTATTATGCCGCCCATTAGAGCCCATGCTACGTGTGTCTGTAGGCCTGCTAATGCAGCCTGCGTGAAAGGGTGCATGCACCCTTTTCACTACAGGTCACTGTAAATTATCCCTATGCCAGGTCCTCCTAGCCCAGAAGGCAGGCTGCAAGTACTGGTGTGTGTGAGAGCACCCCTGCATGAGCAGAGATGCCCCCACAAACTCCAGCTCCATTTTCCTGGACTTCGAGTGCGGGGAAGCCATTGTACTGGACATAGGTCACTAGCTATGCCCAGCTACATAATGGTAACTCCCAACCTGGGCATGTTTGGTATCAAACATGTCAGAATCATACTGCAATACTGTTGCCAGTATTGGCTGTATGATTCCATGGACTCTGGGAGCTCCTTAGAGGACCTCCAGCTTTGCTCCTACCAGTTTGCGCTGCTGACATCCTACAGATGGGTTTCTGGCCTCCTTCTGCTTGAACAGCTTAAGGGCAGGAAGGCAGAACAAAGGATTTCCTTTGGGAGAGGGATGCAACACCCTCTCCCTTTGGAAATAGGTGTTACATGGCCTGGGAGAAGTAGCCTCAAACCCAAACCACTGGTACCCTCTTTGCATAAACCAGTCTGTACCGGTCCAGGGACCTCCAGTCCCTGCTCTGGCACGAAACTGGACAATGGAAAGGGGAGTAACCACTCACCTGTCCATCACCCCCCCAGGGGTAGTGCCCAGAGCACATCCAGGTGCCCACTTGGTTCTGTCATCTTGAATCCAAGGTGGGCAGAGGTCTCTTGGAGCATCTGAGTGGCCAGGTCAGGCAAGTGATGTCACAGCCCCCTCCTGATAGGTGTTCACCTTGCTAGGTGACCAATCCCCCTTTCTGGGCTATTTAGGGTCTCCCTCTTGGGTGATTAATCCGATTTGACGTGCTAGATTCCAGCAGGACTCCTCTGCAACTTTTACTTCGACTTCTGGCCACTTGAACTGCAACTGGACTTTACAGGAACATACAAACTGCAGCTCCAGCAACTTCACTCTGCAACATTGTTTCTCCGGCTCCTTCCTGCAACATTTACCTGGCTGTGCATCCTCTGAGGGCAGCAAGACTTCAGTCTGCACTAAGAGGCAAGAAGGAATCCCCCTTGGAGTGGAGGAGTCACCCCCCTGCATCCCTAGGCACAAAACTGCAACGATGACCGTCCGCGTGGATCCTCTCTCCTGCACCTCTGCTTGATTCCTGCAACAGAGGTCGTGGTCTTGAGTGGTCCCCTTGGCCCCCTCTACCAGCTGTCTAACTTTGGAGGTGGCGAGTCTTTTTCTCTCCTTGCAGATCAGTACCCATGTGCACCGCAACTCTTGCAGCTACCAAGGCTTGTTGGCTCTTCTTCCGAGGGATCTTCAGGCTCCGTGTAGCCCCGGCCTCCAGCACTCTTCCCTGCAACGCATTGTTTCCTGGCCTGCTGCTCACTGAGACTCCTGTGCCTGCTGCCTGTAGGGCTGCATCTACAACTTGTTGCTCTCCTGACTGCTGGGGGTCACCTGGGGTCCATCATTGGCATTCAATTTATTCAGTATATGGTTTGGGCTCTCCCTAGGGTCACTACTGTCTATTGTTATTACACTGTTTTCTATTACTTTCTATGCTCATTCCTTACAACTAAGGTGTATATAATAGTGTGTTTACTCACCTGCTAATAGAGTACTGCCTATATAGTATTTTAGTATTTGTGTCACTAAAATAAAAGTCCCTTTATTTTTGTAAAACTTTGCGCTTCTTTTTTATGTGTGTAAGTGCTGTGTGACTAAGTGGTATTGCATGGGCTTTGCATGTCTCCTAGATAAGCCTTGACTGCTCCACAGCTACTTCTAGGGAACCTGGCTTCCTAGACAGTGACACCTCACTAATAAGGGATACCTGGATCTGGTATAGGGTGATAATACCATAGGTACTCACCACACACCAGGCCAGCTTCCTACAGTCCAGAACAGCTCTGATGAAGGGGAGCATCTGAGAAGGAGTCAGGTATGACTTTGGAATGTTTATAGTGAACCCCAGCAGGGGTAGACGGTTCGCCATAGTCTGAATGTGGGAGACGACCGTGTGGGGCATGCTGGCCTTCAACAGACAGTTGTTGTGGGTAGGGGAAGACCCCTAACCTACACAGATGAGCTGCAACCACCTTCATCACTTTTGTGAACATCTGAGGGGCGCTGGTAAGGCCAAAAGGGAGCACGGTAAAATAAGAAGTACTTCTGACCTACCATGAATCGCAAGTAACGTCTGTGGGCAGGAAGAACGGGTATATGGAAGTAAGTCTCTCGCAGGTCAAACACTACCATCCAGTCTCCAAGGTAGACAGGACCTGTGCCAGGGTGAGCATTTTTTACTTCTCCTTCCTGAGAAAGAGATTGAAGGCCTGGAGGTCTAGAATAAGCCGACGCACCTTGTCCTTCTTGGGCTCCAGAAAGAAGTGGTAATAAAAACCACAACCTACTTCTGGCACTGGGCCCGCTGTTTGGCTTCCTTTACCAAGAGAGCTGCAACTTACTCGCGGAAAAGTGCCAAATAATTCTCCGATAAATGGTTGAAAGATGGTGGCATGGTCAGAGGTGTAATCTCAGAGGGGAGGGAGTAGCTCCTTCGAACTATTTGCAAAACCAACCTGCCCGTCATGATGGATTCCCAGTGGGTCAGGTGATGGTGGATCCTGCCTCCAACTGGTGCGGGATGGTGCGACTGACTAGGAGGGTTTCAAGGCTGCAGAAGGGGCAGGGGTGGACTAGACCGACTTCCGGCTCCCTGACCCATGAGCCAGTGGGATTCTGTGTTCCACAGCCACTCAGTGGCTAAGTAGCATGCACGTCTCGGTGGCAGGTAGAGAAAGGACGCAGGAGTGAGCCTCTTCCGTGGCCACAAAACGGGCAAGAAGTGGACTGTGCTGGGCGAGGGCCAGCTGCGAGGCCTACGGCCCGAGCAGTAGGCTGGGGCTCCTTGAAACGCTCGAGTGCTGAGTCCACTTTGTCTCCAAAGAGACTGGTGCCATCGATGGGTATGTCCACGAGAGACTGTTGGATATCCCCAAAAAGCCAGACGTCCTGAACCAGGCATAGCGCCCTAAGGCCACTGTCAACTCAAACGTTCTACCCATTGAGTCAGTCGTGTCCAGCCCACAACGGATTGTGAACTTGGCTGCATCCCTCCCATCAGCAACGGCTTGGGAGATGATGGCCTGGGCCTCCTTCGGGTCCTGTGGAAGCTGCAGCGCGACCTTATCCCATAAGGAATAGTTGAAGCGGCCCAAGAGGTATGCGGTGTTCCCGGACCGCAGTGCCAGACGGGAGAAGAAAACAACATCTTCCCAAGCTGATCCAGTCTTTTTGGTTCCTTATCTGGGGGAGGTACAGGAATTTGGGGTTGTTCGGCACAGGCTGATGGCGGCGGGCGATTCTCCAATTCCCAGGAGACCCTGTGCTGGGTCTGGACCAGGTACACAGAAGGACATCTGTGAAGGCTTCATTGAAAGGTAAAAGGGGTTCCAAAGTGGAAGGCCCAGGCTTTAGTCATGGCCGCCATAGAAGGAAGCTCAAGAACCTCACTCGCCCTGCTGATCAACATGGAATATGATGCCACGGAAAGGGGAGAAAGCATGCCAGTGTCTGGAGAAGTATCCGGTCCACAAGCCTTGCCCAGTTAGATTCATGGAGGTCTACCTGGTATTCTAAAGAGTCCAGCGACCCCTCCAAACATTCCCCATGTCCGAACCCGTAGTAAAAAGGGTCGGAATTCAACCTGAGGTGAGAAGACCCCATCAAAGACGGGTCTGGCGTTGAACTACGCCATTCCGGCTCTGGGTTGTCGGGGATCAGGACTGGGTTGACGTGGATTGTAGGCCCAACCGGCATCGGGAGCATCCATTTCTTTGCTGGCGCTAAGGAAGTTTGCATTGGCACGACCCGTGTCAGCACAGATCCATTAACGGTTACAGAGAGTGGCCTTCAGTGGCTGGTCCAAAGATGTCGGCATGGAAACCATACCCTGACCCCATCATATGCATTGCAGCCTGCATTTCAGCCCCAGGGACCATTTCCTGATACAACAAAATGGCATCTGTTACTTCCCTGTCAGGTTGTCACCACTTGACAAATCACCCCAAAACTTACAATGCATAAGAAGACACAGTAGGACACTTTTTTGGAAAACTTTGTGAAGATTTCTCAAACAGTACAAAAATGATATCCAAATCAAAAAAAGCTTTTCCTATGCAAACTAGGCCCTAACTATAACAACCTACTGCTGATCGCCAGTAGGTAATAAATAAATATACTTCAGATTTAAATAAAATGCCCCTCGGGATCAAGATGAGGGGAGTTCATTCCCCTGACATTCAGGGCAGTTATGTAATATAAGTCAGCAAATTAAAAAAGTAGAGGGGCTGTGGTCAGTGTTAGGCCCAAACCAGTGTATTTGGGAGAAAACGTGTGAACTGGATATAGCTGGGAGCACCAGAGCAGGTGCGCACACTATGGTTACTCAGACAGAAACAAAAGACTAAAGGAATACAAAAAGCATCCCCAGACAGTGCAAAAACCAATTGCCCAAAAAAAGCATGTAACATAACACAAACATGCCTAACAGGGCAAAGGAAAGGGAGGGGGGACGTGGTGTTGGACAAAGACCATATTGTTCCCTAGACATATGGGCCAAGAGAAGAAAATTAGTTACGTACCTGTAACTGTAGTTCTCCAGTATTGGAATCTTTCATAGATTCACATGCTTGAATCATTCCACGTCGTTGAGATGGGAGTCCCCGGTACAATATAATTGCAAAGTAGTAGCAACTATAATGGAAAAAGACCCAAAGGCTTCCACCTTAGTAGCCTATCCTTGTCTCTTTGGCTGAAACTTCGGTTTGGTCCTCTTTTCTCAATCAGGCTTTCCCTCCCTCTAGAACCCTCTGGTGAGAAGCTCCAGTCCGTCAGATTTTCCAAAGTATCTGAAGAGAACAGATAACAGTGAGCTTCCCAGGGGAGGAGGGAGGGTGGCATGTGAATCTATGAAAGATTCCAATACTGGAGAACTACAGTAAGTAACTAATTTTCTTACTCCAGTATTGGAACTTTCACAGATTCACATGCTTGAATCAGAATTGCAAGCAGTAATGAAGCACATTGTATGATAAGTATTACCACAGTCACTGAAATAAACATCACCATGAATGAGAGAAGATAAAACATTAAATAAGCAATTAATGTGTGAAGAGAAAATCACTGTAGCATGATAAATGATAAATAGTGCATTATCAAGGGAAGAAATACAATGTTATACAATGTGCGCAAAACACACCCGGCTGGCGGGAAAAAGAAATGAAGAAAATACAAGAGCTCACCGTTACCGGAATAAATGTCGCAAAACTGCTTGTCCTACCGCTACATCACCCGGAGGTGTTTCTTCCAAACAATAATGCTTTGCAAACGTATGTGTTGATTTCCAGGTGGCCGCCCTGCAAATATCTTGAATGGGCACGCCTGCGAAGAGCGCCATGGATGCAGCCACTGCCCTTGTTGAATGTGCATGAGTTGGTCTGTGCAGAGGTTTTCCTGCCACTGTATGACAATAATCAATAGCAGAGGCTATCTATCTTGCAATCCCCTGCTTGGACAACGACTGGTCTTTTCTAGGAGCACTGAATGCCACGAGAAGTTGATTTGATTTTCTAAAATGACTAGTTCTATCCAGATAAAATTTAAGACACCTTTTAACGTCCAAAGAATGAAGAGCCTGTTCCGACGGTGATGAAGGATTTGGGAAATAAGACTTTAGCACCACTGGTTGATTAATGTGGAAATCCGAAGGAACTTTAGGTATAAACTTTGGATTTGTTTGTAAGACTACCCTGTCTCTCCTGAACTGTAAAAAAGGTTCTTGCATATTAAAATGCTTGGATCTCGCTCACACTCCTGGCTGAGGTAGGAGCGAGAAGGAGAGCAACTTTCCAGGATAAAAATGTTAAGTCGGCTTTGTGAATCGGTTTGAACGGAGCTTTCATTAATTTGGACAAAACCAGGTTAAGCTGCCACAATGGTGGAGGTGGCCTTACTGGTAGGAAAGATCGAAAAAGTCCTTTAAGAAATAGTTTTATGACCCTTGCGGACCACAAAGCAGGTGCGTTGTCCTTACGCCTAGAGCTTGAATTTGCTGCTAAGTGGACTCTATTCGAAGAGTTCGCCAAACCTGATCTGGCCAGATAGAGAAGATAAGGTAGTATCTGCTCCAGCGATGAAGAGAAAGGATGTACCTGAGCCTGTTTACACCATGTGCAAAACCTTCTCCACTTCAGGCGATAACATTTGTTGGTACTGTCAGCTGCAGCTCTGGCGAGGATGACTCTACAGTCTGAAGGAATATTTAGGTGTGCAAATTCATTGTGTGAAGTGAAGCTGGATCAGGGTGGAGAATTTGATCCTCGCTCATTGTTAGGAGGGACAGCAGCACTGGAAGAGGTATGCTGTGGCTCTCTGAGAGGAGAAGAAGCTCTGTGTACCAATACTGCCAAGGCCATGCAGGAGCGATCAGGGGAAGTTTGCAGCGTTCATTCGTGATCTTTGCCAGTACTCTCGGTATGAGGGGAATGGGAGGAAAAGCATAAGCATAAATTCCTGACCATGCGATCAGAAACGCATTCCCCCAAGAGCCCCGATGGGGATCACGACTTGCAAAGAACTGGCATTTTGCATTCTGCAGGGTGGCAAAGAGATCCAGGTTTGGTTTTCCCCATAGGGAGTAAACTCGATTTAACACCCCCTGATCCAGTTCCCATTCATGGTTGGATGACACCGACCTGCTCAGAGAGTTCGCTATGGTGTTCTGAGCACCCAGGATGTGTTCTGCTCACAGACTTACTCTGTGACTAATGGACCAGTTCCAAATGCGCTGAGATTCTCTCGATAAGAGATCTTGTTCCTCCCTGCTTGTTGACATAATGCATAGTTGTAGTGTTGTCTGTCCGAATGAGTACTGATCAGCCCCTTATCTTTGGAAGGAAAGTGCGAAGCGTTAGGCGGACTGCCTTCAATTCGAGGTAACTGATGTGAAAAGACCTCTGATGTGGCTTCCATTTGCCCCTGACTTGTAAGGGGGGAAGGAAGGCTCCCCAACCTTCGAGAGATGCATCAGTAGTGATCACCCACAGAGCTGGTTGGAGGAGAAAAGATAGTCCCACAACAAGTGAGAATCTTGAGTTCACCAAGCCAGAGATGTTATGGGTTTCGTTATCCTGATTATATAGTCGATTGACCCCTTGGACTGCATCCACTGAAGGACCAGCTGTTCCTGGAGGGGTCGCATTCTGAGACAACAGAATGGCACCAGTGGAATGCAGGAGGACATCATTCCCAAAAGGGACTTGAAGAGGAACTGAAACAGACTTTCTGTTTTGCACCAGCCTGACCAGGGATACAAGCTTTTTCAGCCTCTCTCCTGTAGGAGTTGTCTTGTTGTTGGATGTGTCCAAAACTACCCTCAGAAATCATGTTCTTCTCAAGGGTTGGAAAGCTGATTTGTCGCGGTTGACGGTTAGGCCCAGATTTGCGAATAGCTCCACGCAGGCGCATGTCGACTTCAGCGCCTCACATCTGGACTTGGCCATGATGAGCCAATCATCCAAATACGGAAATACCTGATGGTTGTGTCCTGCGAGGTAGGCTGCGACTGGAGCCAGGCATTTGGTGTAAATTCTCAGGCCGATTTCAGTCTGAAAGTAAGTACTTTGAACTGGAAATGCTCTTCAGCTATCACAAATCTGAGATATTTCCTGTGGGAAGGAAGTATAGGTATATGGAAGTATGCATCCTGCAAATCGAGGGTGGTCATAAAATCTCCTGGATTGAGAAGGGAAAGGATATCTGTTAAAGTAATCATACGGAATGACTGCTTCTTGAGGTAAGTATTGAGATCCCTGAGATCTAAGATTGGACGCCAATTTTTCCACTTCTTTTGAATCAGGACGAACCGAGAATAAAACCCCCTCCTTTTGTCGTGATGTGGCACTCTCAATATAGCTCCCTTGAGGAGTATTAACTCGACTTCCTGTTTGAGCAGCTATAAGTGTTTCACCATTCGTGACGGGGGGGGGTCTTGCAGGTGGGATCTGCAGGAATTCCAAAGAATGGCCAAATTGGACCAGGTTTAAGACCCATTGGTCTGATGTAATTTTTTGCCAATTCTGAAAATGGTGGGAAATTCTTCCCCTTATTTTTGTATCCGAGGAAATGTACGTAGCCGGAGTAATTAGAAAGTCATTGCCTGCGTCCTATGTCCTTTGCTTGTCTTCCTGCTCTTCCCCTTTGCACTGTTCTCGTATATGCCGCTTGAAGGAGGCTATGTCTGTTGGTACTGAGGACAAAAGGACTGAGACATAGTAGAGACAGAAGGGTATTTATATTGTTGGAATCCTCCCCGGCAAGATGAATCCCCCTGACCTCTAGCACCCCAAAAGAGCGGCCTTCTAAATTGTTGGGTGCCAAGTGACTTGGCTGTGTCCGTATTGGTCTTTATGGACTGAAGGGCGTCATCAATATGTTTTCTGAACAGGGCTTTTCGTCAAACGGCAAGTCTAGAATCTTGTTTTGAACTTCCGGTCTAAAAGAAGTTGCACGGACCCAACCTTGCCTTCTTAAAACAAGGCCTGCTGCCGAAATGCTGTGGTAGCGATATCCATAGCACAGTCTATAACTTCGGTGGAAGACCTTTCCCCTTCTTGCAAGATTTTTCTCGCTTCCTTCTTTGATTCCTCTGGGAGTCGATCTAAGTAGGGAGCAATGTCTGCTCATAACTGTCTGTCGTACCTGTCAATTATAGCCAAAGAGTTTAAGGCCCTTATCATAAGAGAAGACATCAAGCAGAAACGTGTCATTGTATGATCCAGTCTTCTTCCCTCCTTGCCTGGCAAAGCCGATATTGGTGCTGAAGGGTTCCTGGCCCTGCTTGGGTGATGACTGATTCCGGTTTGGGGTGTCCCGTGAGGCAGGCCGGGGAGTCGTCTGGTGCCTTATATTTCTTATCTAGACGAGAAAGGACAGGAGTGACGGTAGCCGGATTTTTCATTACTTTGATGCCTTCATCCCATATGTAGTCCACTACTAGCATTGATTTTATGCTCTTTTGAAAAGGTTCTTTAAAATCATAAAGGAAACAATCCATTTGTTTTGTTGGCATGGGTAGCGCAAACCTCTTCGCAGCTCTTTCGAGCAAACTGTGAAAACCTCCCATGTCACCCAGAGGGGAATCTATCAGGACAGAGGAGGGTGAAGATGGAGTAGTAACTTGGTAATCATCCCACTCTGGTATTGCATCCAGTAACTCTCCCTCTTCTCTGTCATCGTCTGATGTCGACAGATCCTGCGTCAGAACTGATATGGGCATATGTGGTGGTACATCCAACGGCGGTACCCCCGGTTGAATAGATGTGGAAGGAAGAGGTACAGAAGGAGGCGAAGATGGCTGCTGTACTTCCGAGGCAGCCGGCGGAAATCGCCTTCTGTAGTCGTCAATCATCAATTGCAAGTCAGCTATAAGGGACCCCGGTAAAGGGACCATTCGCTCCTGGTAAGGATATTGCTGTGCATGTGAATAAAAGGATTGGGGATCATGCTGGTTATACTCATCCAAGTCCTGGCACTTCACATGCAGTTCTGAAGGGCTATGTGCAATCCCAAACGGGCCCTCATCCTCTGAATCCTCCTCTTCTAAAAGATATGTAGGTACCAACGATGATACCTTACTTGGTGATGTGAGCAATGGAGAAAACAATTCAGATTTATTATAATTTTTTACTGTCGTCGGTGGTATCGTGGATGTCGTCAATGGTGGAGTTAGCTGCGACAGTGAAAATCTCGTTGATGACGGTAACAGTGCCGCTATCGACGACGGTCTCGCAGATGGTTTAGTCGACAGAGATGAAGTGATGATTACCTCGATCATCAACAACGTGACTGAAAATCCCATCGACAAGGACATCATCGAGGTAACCATCGTTGGGGAACTACATGCTGTAGGCATAGTAGACGTTGCAGCAGTCAACGATGAGGCCGTATACACAACTTTTGATGCTGCCGTCAACTACGCGGTCGACAACTATGGTGCCGTCGTCGTACTTTTCCCAGATGGTTTCTTAAAAGTATGCTTAACCACAGGAGGTGGTGTGTGGGATTCAGAAAAGGCTTTTTAGTACATTCTTAGGAAGCAGAATGCTCTTTAGTTTCTTTTGTGGGGATACAGACCTCCTGTGAGGAGAACTGGAAGGGCTGTAAGCTTTGAAAGACACTTGCTTTGTCATTTTTAAAACTTTTTGGGGTGGATCCTCAGAATGATGAGTTTGAGGAGATCTGCCCCTTTTGTGGAGCTTTCTTGATGATGATGACTCCTCACTATCGGAACCAGAAACAGGGTTTGTTCTGGATTTCAATTTTTGTAGCCAAATCAGTAGCCTGCCCTCCCTGTCCTTGAGGGTTTTGTTAGACAGTCCTTGGCCACATGATCAGGATAAAGGCAATAAATGCAGTCCTTGTGTGAATCTTCAAAATTAAGTCTCTTCCTTCCACAGGTTTTGTGGGCCCTAAAGAGGCTTTTCTTTTCTTTGTCTGCCATGTTTATAGTTTGAGAAAATAGAATTTCCCCAGACCAGGGAATAAGTTTGAAGCCTTGTTTGTCGAATAAATCTTCTTTCTCTGGTAGAAAAGCACTGGAAATAGATCCTTGAAGATTTAACAGAGTAGAGCTCAGTGGAGACTCCCTAGCACGACATGCGGTAGAAAATATGAGGGACTGGAGCTTCTCACTGGAGGGTTCTAGAGGGAGGGGAAGCCCGATTGGCTGACACTTGGGTTTGGTCCTTTTTTCTCAAAGAGACAAGGCTAGGCTACTAAGGTGGAAGCCTTTGAGCCTTTTTACATTATAGTTGCTACTACATTGCTATTATATGGTACCGGGGACTCCCATCTCGACGATGGGGAATTATTCTAGCATGTGAATCTATGAAAGTTCCAATACTGGAGTAACAAATAGGGTGTAGTGGCTATTGCTTAATGGGATGTCCAAACCTGCCAGTGTTACAGAACAAATGAAGGGAGCTAGTCATGTAATAGGGACCAAAGTACTGGGAAAGGCCAGTTCGCTTGTGTGGCCCCCAGGCAGGAAAAGAGTCACAAATACCAAAATATCAGAAAGCAATAGGTTTATTATAGGGGCATTCACACAGTATGTGATGCAGATTGGTCACAGTTAACGAGGGTCAACCCAAACGAGCTATACACTGTGCAGTAAATGGCAGCAATAACGGAGTGTAGGAGCAGGTTCCTCTGATGAGGGATCATCTCCGGAGATGGTGGACTCTGATGAAAGTAAATGTAGCGTTGTCAAAAGTCTCTTTAAGGAGGACACCGCCGCAACCGCACTCTGCTGCTCCCTCTGGCTCTACACAAGTGTTGAAATGCTGTGCTGCGAGCCGCACCCACATAGTTTCCGGACCATAGTTGTTATATGATACCTTTTGGGAGCGGTGGTGGAGGGAGAAGGGGGAGGGGCGACCAAGTGTCTGCTTATCAGGGTCGCTCCTCTTCGCTCAGTCTGGCACATCTATGATCTGAACATAACTGCGGCGGAAGCAGACTTCCGCATCATGCAGTTTATTTTCCGCAACGCACAGCAGTTTTAAAATCAATTGCGTTTGTTCTGCTTTATGTTGGGTTTTCTCTGAGGATAATCATGTCACTGGTGAAAGTTGAATTTGGCCTCAAAGGCTTCCCTTGAGTATGAAATGCAAAGCAATATTTTGTCCAGCTTATCAGCAGGGGAAGAAGCCCACGTGGGGCAGGAAGCCATCTCCCCAAGAGCGTCTGCAGTAGTGGTAATGTTCGCTCTCTGCTATGAACCAAGGGACATAAAAATGTGCAATATCAGAGGTTGGGAGTGAGGTAGTGAGGCTCTCTCTCAATTACACCCCCTACCTGGTTTACCCTTGTTAGGTTAGAAAAGAAGGCATGGAGGAGTATCTCTGTCAGGCAGAAGACTCAATGGATGTATCCACGTAGTTCCAGGTTCAAGGAACTGCCTCACCCACATAAATCCTAAGCACATATGTGCATGGGCACAAGCTATCCCAATCAAAGCAGCAATGTGGTGCCTGCTGTCTTTCACCTGGAGCCACCATGTTCAATTCCAGTAGAGGGCCCCATCAACCAGCATCGCTCTATCACCTGGAGGGGAGGGGGTTACTGGGGTGCCCACCGCTGCCAAGCGATCAAGCTGTCTGGCCCAAACTGAGCAGCCCCGGAGGATTCCATTCCCAACTTCAGCAAAGGGGCAGCTCCTGTAGTCTCTGCAACCCAAAACAGGTCTGAGGTGCCTGGCGGGTTGTAGAACAGCCAACCTAGGGCCCCACCGACCATCCCCTACCCACCCTTCCCCCCCAGTCGATAAGTGTGCCAAGTTACACCCTCTGAGTGCCAGACTCGATCCCAGGAAGGCTGCCACTGTTGCCATGTCGTTTGGCGCAGAAGCGCAAAGCATCTAGCCTATGGCTCCCAAGCTAAGAGAGGTGTGCCTGCATATAGTGCCTCAGTGTAATGCACACCCTGGCAAAATATCTGGGCACTACTTACACTACCAGGGAGAGGCATTTATGATCCCAGCCACTGCAGTGGTTGAAAGTAGGTGATTTGGGGCCTCCACACCACCAGGATTCAGGTGCCTGGTGGCATGGTAGAGGAGCTCCCGTAGCTCACATCCGCCAGGTTTGGGGGTCCATCACGCCCCCTACTAAGGTTCTTGATATGGGTCCTGAGTCAATAAAACTGTGCCTGGGCCACCCTCAGGGTGCATATTTGCAAGATGGGGCGTCTTGCATAAACTCGAACACAAAGGGAGAAAAACAGAGGCTGAATGCAGTCCCATGTCTGCCTCTAGAAACACATACCAACCACAAACAGACGTGGTGATCTCTTGTGGTGCACTTCAATGGTTGTTGAGAATGCTCCACTAGAGGAATTTCCTCTTTTTCTGCCACTTCCCTGTTCTAGTTCCCGGAAAATCCAAGATTTGGACAAGTTGGGCTCACTCATGTAATGTGTCCTGCTTCATTCATGGGCCACCTCGCCCCACCCTGGTAAGATAGTACTACCAGGGTGGACTTAACCTCAAGTAAATATATCTTGAGGGAGTTCTTAGAAAATGTTTTTTCTGGATAATTATCTGGGATCCAGTTAGTGATACAAAAAAATCTCTCGGTGTCTTCCAAAAACACAGCCATTGCTGTTTTGCTTCTTGCGACCTGGCCCTTGAATTTACCTAAAAACATACTGTGAGCTTTTTGATAACATGCTGTAACACAGGATACTATCCATCAAGCCATGGTTTGCTTTGAAGACAGCAGATAATATCTCAGACCCCATTCAATGTCCAAGGTATGAAGAGTCATCTCTGCTAGTGAAGTCAGGGTTTTAAACTAAGAAATAGGCAGTGGGGACGACTTTGAATGACAATGTGTAAAATGTGTCCCTCTGCCCCACGTCTGCAACAACTATGTAATTGCTTTTTACTGTCCTTATTCCTTCTTCTCCTTATGCCGTTCCTGTGTAGAATCATGAAGACGCTGAGATTGCATTATTTGCTTCTTGTGTTTTGTATTTATTTCCTTCTAGGTCGTTTGATGATACATGCTAAGCGACCCCTGCGGAGTTATTGCTTAAGTGTTCTGTCTTAATGCATGAAAATGTATTATACAACCTGTATAGTTCAGAAAGCATGAATCAATCAAGTTTTGCATTAAAAAAAAAAGGCAGTGGACTATTTGTCATGAAATACACTGCGGTCCCATTTAAGTATGGATTCACAGAGAGGACACGACTGTACTCAAATCCCACTGCATTCTTCGTGACAGAAGGGGTAGTTAAGAGACCTGTCTGAGAAGGGCATTTGTGATGAGCTGTAGCAGAAGTTAAGTGCACAATTATAGAAAGTGGGCTCCAGATGTAATCAAATAAAAAAAAAAAAGCAGTACCATCTCTCGTAGACATGTTCTTGGGTCACCATGCTCATCCAGACACCAGCATTTAATTCCCTTTAAGACCACAGAAGGAAGCCTCACCTCGGTCTGTCTGTTCATTCAGTCAAAAACAGATTCAGAGGTCTTTACTACACTTACTCAGGAGGCAAGCAGTCAAAAACAGAGTTGGAAAGCAGTGGGGCAGAATCTTGTGGGCCTTCCTAGATACAAGTCATGGAGAACACTCTTTGGAAAGGACAAATAGCTGGGCACTACTTACACATCCAGTCAGAGGCATTAATTGTCCTCAATCTGTAATGTTTCAATAGAACAATTACTTTGTTACTTAGAGGAACCATAAAGGGATGTTCTTGATTACTCTACATAACAGGCACTGGCAAAGTCAATAGGTCTCGCCTATACAAGAGCTATTGGCTTTGGCAATGTGTTTTGCCATGTCGTACACCAGTGCGGCTGCTGTTCAGCATGGCTAAAAGTTAGTACTGAGGCGTTTCAGAGTGGAGTTGGGGAGAAGAGTGTTGTAGACTGGATTTGTTGGAGTATGAGTGGAGTGAGGGGAGCAGAGTGGAGTTCAGTGGCAGAGTGTCGTAGAGTGGAATGGGGTGGAATGGGGTGGAATAGGGTTGAGTGTGTTGGAGTGGATTGAGGTAGTAGGGTGGATTGGACTGGGGTAGTGTGGGGTGGATTGCTATGGGGCGGATTGGATTGGAGTCGGGTGGATTTAAAAGGGTGAGGTGGGTTGGATTAGGATGGATTCCAGTGGGATGGACTAGACCGGGGTGGGTGGTTTTGATTGGAGTGATAGGAGTGGGGTGGAATGGATTAGATTCGACTGGAGTGGAATGAAATGGAGTGGGATGGATTTACTGGATTGGAGTGGAGAGGGGTGAACTGGATGGGAGATGGGTGGATTGGAGTGTGGTGGATTGGATTGAGTTGGATTGGAGTGGTGTGGATCGGAGTGGGGTGGGTGGGGTGGATTTAAGTGGGGTAGGCTGGATGGATTGGATTGGAGTGCAGTGGACTGAACTAGGATGGGGTGGGGTGGAATGGGGTAGACTGGAGTAGAGTGGACTGGATTGAAATGGGTTAGGTGGATTGGGGTGGCAAAAGGGGTTGGATCGGAGTAGGGTGGATCTCATTGAGGTGGATTGGATTGGGGTAAATTGTATTAGCATGGAAGACTGGATTGGGGTGAGGGATTGGATTGAGTGGGTTGGATTGGACTGTGTGGGGAGGATTAGGGTGGGGTGGACTAGGGTGGATGGGATGTATTGGATTCAGTGGTAGATTGTGGAGATGAGTGAGGCAGGGTGGATTGAATTGGGGTAGGGTGGAGTGGACTGAGTGTGGATTGTGGTGGTTTGGGCTGAGTAGGGTGGATTTGAGTGGAATGGAGTGGGTTAGATTAGATTGGAGTTGATTGGAGTGGGTGGATTAATGTGGATTGTATTGGAGTGGGATGGATGGGGTGGTGTGGGTGGATTGGGTAGCTAGCAGTGGATTTGAATGAGTGGGTGTACTGGGTTGGAATAGAGTGAGGTGGGTTGGATTGGGGTGGGGTGGGTTAGATTGATGCGGGGGTGGATCGGACTGGGGTAAATCAGAGCAGGGAAGATCTGACTGAAGTGGGGTGGATCTGACTGAAGTGGGGTGGATCTGACTGAAGTAGGGTGGATCTGACTGAAGTAGGGTGGATCTGACTGAAGTAGGGTGGATCTGACTGAAGTGGGTGGACTGGACTGAACTGGGCTGGACTGAACTGGTGTGAGGTGATTGCATTGGTGTAGGGTGGGGTGGACTGGATTCCCGTGGGGTGAATTGGGATGGAGTGGGGTGAATTCGGATTGGGTTGAGGTGGACTGGATTGGGGGGAGGTGGATTGGAGTGGGGTGAGATGGAGTGGGGCTGAATGTTTTACATGAGTTGGTTGTTTGGGATTTGAGTGGGGCATGGTGGAGTAGGGCAGGTTGTTTTGGATTAAAATGGGGCAGGTTGGAGTGAGCATATTATTTTGGATTGGAGATGGGCAGATCACAGTGGGGCAGATTGTTTTGGATTGGAGTGGGGCAGATTTTGTTTGTATTAGAGTGAGGCAACCTGGAGTGAGTCAGATTATTTTGGATAGGAGTGAAGCAGATTGTTTTGGATTGTAGTGCAGCAGGTTGCAGTGGGGTAGACTGTTTTGGACTGGGTAAGGTTGGAGTGGGGCAGATTGTTTTGGATGGGAATGGGGCAGATTGGAGTGGGGTAGATGGGAGCGGGCATATTTTGGATTGGAGCGGTGCATATTCTTTTGGATTGCAGAGGGGCAGATTGCAGGGAGCAGGTTGTTTTGAACTGGAGTGCTGCAGACTGCAGTGGGGCAGACTGTTTTGGATTGGAGCTGGGCAGATTGTAGTGGGGTACACTGGAGTGGGGCAGATTATTTTGGATTAAACTGAGGCAGGTTGGAGTGTGGCCGACTGTTTTGGATTGCAGTGGGACAGATTGTTTTGGATTGGAGTGCAGCAGACTGCAGCCAGCAGACTGTTTTGGATTGGAGCAGACAGGGAATGGGGGAGATTGCTTTGGATTGGAGTGGGGCAGGTTGCTTTGGACTGGAGGGGACGAACTGGAGTGGGACAAATTAGATGGATTGGGAGAACTGGAGTGGGGTATGTTGAAGTGTTGTGTACCACGGTTGACAAGCCCCCGTTGGAGCTATGAGTATCATATTGAGTGTGTTTTGACGCAATTTGTTGACTACAAATGGAATGAGTGGGAGAGGGGGAAAAGCATAAGCAAATATCCCTAACTAATTGATCCATAGAGCATTGCCCTTGGATAGGGGATGTGGGTGTCTGGATGCAAAGTTTTGGCATTTTGCGTTTTCGCTTGTGGCGAACAGATCTATGTTTGGTGTTCCCCATTGTTTAAAGTATTTTTGAAGTACTTGAGGGTGAATCTCCCACTCGTGTGTGTGTTGATGATTTCTGCTGAGAACATCTGCCAATTGGTTTTGTATCCCTGGAAGTATTGTGCTACTAGGTGGATTTGGTTGTGAATTGCCCATTTCCAAATCTTAAGGGCTAGGAGGGAGAGTTGGGACAAATGTGTCCCTCCTTGTTTGTTTAGGTAATACATGGTTGTCATGTTGTCAGTTTTGATAAGGACATTCTTCTGAGTAAGAGGCTGAAAAGCTTTAAGTACTAGGAAGACAGCTAACAACTCCAAGTGATTCATGTGTAGCTGTTTGTATTCGGTATTCCATTGTCCTTGAATGTTGTGATTGTTGAGGTGAGGTCCCCAACCAATCATTGATGCATCTGTCATAATTATGTTCTGAGGCACAGGGTCTTGAAATGGCCACCCTTTGTTTAGATTTGTGGAATTCCACCACTGAAGGGACATGCATGTTTGGCGTTCTATCAACACTAGATCTTGAAGTTGACCATGTGCCTGGGACCATTGTTGTGCAAGGCACTGTTGTAAGGGCCACATGTTTAGTTTTGCGTGTGGAACAATTGCAATACATGATGCCATCATCCCTAAAATCTTCATGACAAATCTGACAGTATACTGTTGGTTTGTGTGTATCTGTGTAATTATGTTTTGGAATGCTTGTATTCTTTGCGTATTTGGACATGCTATCGTCTTTTGAGTATTTAGTATTGCACCCAGCTATAGTTGTATTTGTGCAGGTTGAAGGTGCGACGTTTGGTAATTTATTGAGAACCCTAGCGTGTGCATGGTTTGTATTACGTAATGTGTATGGTTTTGACACTGTGTATGACTGTTTGATTTTATTAGCCAATCGTCTAGATATGGAAAGACATGTAAGACATGTATATGTTGTCTTCTTAGGTAGGCTGCGACTACTGCTAGGCACTCTGTAAATACCACAGGTTCAAGATTTGAAGTAAACACATAAAATGCAAGGTACTCCACACAGGTAAGTTGGGAACTTTGAATTAAAGCAATATCATATACAGTTTTTGTTAAAATGGCAATAAGCTATTTTAAAAGTGGACACTGCAAAAATCAACAGTTCCTGGGTGAGGTAAGTAATGGTTAGATTGTGAGGTAAGTAAGACACTTACAACTCTCAGTTCCTGGGCATAGGCAGCCCATCGTTAGGGGTTCAGGGAACCCCAAAGTTACCACACCAGCAGCTCAGGGACGGTCAGGTGCAGAGGTCAAAGAGGTGCCCAAAACACATAGGCGCCTATGGAGAACAGGGTGCTCCGGTTCCAGTCTGCCAGCAGGTAAGTACAAGCGTCCTCGAGGGGGCAGACCAGGGGGGGTTTTGTAGAGCACGGGGGGAAACACAAGTAGGCACACAAAACACACCCTCAGCGGCACAGGGGTGGCCGGGTGCAGTGTGCAAAGCAGGCGCCAGGTTCTAGATAGGTTTCAATGGAGGGACCCGGTGGTCACTCTAGTGGTGCAGGCAGGCAGAGGGGGCTTCTCGGGACAACCACCACCTGGGCTAGGCAGAGGGTCGCCTGGGGGTCACTTCTACACTGAGGTTCGGGTCCTTCAGGTTCTGGGGGCTGCGGGTACAGTGTTGGTTCCGGGCGTCGGGTCCCTTGTTACAGGCAGACGCAGTCAGGGGGAGCCTCTGGATTCTCTCTGCAGGTGTCACTGTTGGGGTCCAGTGGGGTCGTCTCGGGCTACTCACGGGGTGCAGTCGACCGAGAGTCCTCCCTGTGGTGTTGTTTCTCTGGATCTCGAGCCGGGGGCGTCGGGTGCAGTGTGTGAAAGCTTACGCTTCCGGCGGGAAGAGTGCGTTCCTTGGAAGTTGCTTCTTTGTTGAAAAGATATTGCTATTTTTGAGCAGAACCGCTGCTCACTGGAGTTTCTTGGTCCTGGGGTTCAGGGTAGTTCTCTGAGGCTTTAGAGGTCAATGGTCCCTGTCGGATGCGTTGCTGGTTGCAGGTTTTTGACTCTGGAGACAGGCCGGTAGGGATGGGGCCAAAGCAGTTGTCGTCATCTGTCGTCTCTTGCAGGCTTGTAGGTCAGCAGTCCTTCTTCTTTAGTTAAGGTTGGAGGAATCTGATTTCCTGGGTTCTGGGGCACCCCTAAATACTAGATTTAGGGGTGTGTTTAGGTCTGGGAGGGCAGTAGTCAATGGCTACTGTCCTGGAGGGTGGCTACACCCTCTTTGTGCCTTCTCCCTGTGGGGAGGGGAGCACATCCCTAATCCTATTGGGGGAATCCTTTAAAACTAGGATGGAGGAATTCTAAAGGCAGGGGTCACCTCACCTCAGGGCACCTTAGGGGCTGTCCTGACTGGTGGGTGACTCCTCCTTCTTTTACTAATTATCTCCTCCAGCCTTGCCGCCAAAAGTAGGGACAGTGGCCGGAGGGGCAGGCATCTCCACTAGCTGGGATGCCCTGGGGCATTGTAACAAAGGGGGTGAGCCTTTGAGACCCAGCGCCAGCTGTTACAGTTCCTGCAGGGGGAAGTGTGAAGCACCTCCACCCAGTACAGGCTTTGTTCCTGGCCACAGAGTGACAAAGGGACTATCCCCATGTGGCCAGCAACTTGTCTGGTTGTGGCAGGCTGGCAGAAACTGGTCAGCCCCACACTAGAAGTCAGATTGGTATTCAGGGGGCATCTCAAAGATGCCCTCTGGGTGCATGTTACAATAAATTGCACACTGGCATCAGTGTGCATTTATTGTGCTGAGAAGTTTGATACCAAACTTCCCAGATTTCAGTGTAGCCATTATTGAACAGTGGAGTTCGTTTTTGACAAACTCCCAGACCATATACTCTTATGGTTACCCTGCACTTACAATGTCTAAGGTTTTGTTTAGACACTGTAGGGGCATAGGGCTCATGCACATGTGCCCTCACCTGTGGTATAGTGCACCCTGCCTTAGGGCTGTAAGGCCTGCTAGAGGGGGGACTTACCAATGCCACAGGCAGTGTGAGGTAGGCATGGCACTCTGAGGGGAATGCCATGTCGACTTAGTCATTTTCGCCCCACCAGCACACACAAGCTGTGAAGCAGTGTGCATGTGCTGAGTGAGGGTTCCCCAGGGTGGCATAAGACATGCTGCAGCCCTTAGAGACCTTCCCTGGCATCAGGGCCCTTGGTACCAGTTACAAGGGACTTACCTGAGTGCCAGGGCTGTGCCAATTGTGGAAGCAAAGGTACAGTTTAGGGAAAGAACCATGGTGCTGGGGCCTGGTTAGCAGGGTCCCAGCACACTTTCAATCAAAACTTAGCATCAGAAAAGGCAAACAGTTAGGGGGTAACCATGCCAAGGAGGCATTTCCTTACAGGTACCATCTTTTTTGGGAATCAGGAAATATAGTGAAGAAACACCCGTCCCTACTTGATCTTGTGGCACGGGTTCTATTGCTTGTTTGAGTAATAGAGATTTGGCCTCTTCCTCTAACAGATTGAGGTGTTCTGTGGATAGTTTGTGTGGTTTTGGTGGAATGATTGGGGGAGTTTGTATCAATTCTAGGCATTAACCATTGCGGATAATTGATAGTACCCAATTGTCTGTGGTAATGTTTTGCCAATTTGTGTGGAACTGTTGTAGTCTTCCCCCCACAGGAGAGGTGTGGGGATGAAGGGAGTCACTGCTTAGGGGAGTGCTGTGGAGTTTGCTTAGATGTTTGAAATGTCCCTCTATTTCTGGGATACTGCCCCCTATATGTGCCTCTAAAACCACCTTGTTGGTATTGTGGTTGGTAGGTTGGTTTTGCCTGCAATGTGGATGCCTCTGCTGTTTGTGTTCTAAATCCACCTCTGAACTGAGTTTTCCGAAAGAATCCCCTGTATGTGTGGAGTAAAGTGCACCCATTGCTTTTGCGGTATGAGAATCTTTAAGCAATTTCTCAATGCCTGTATTAAGTTCTGGGCCGAAAAGTAGTTTTTTAATTGAACAGCACATTTAACACCGCTTGTTGTATTTTGGGTTAAAAGCCCGAAGACCTGAGCCATGCATGCCTCCTTATGGTTACTGCAGTGTTGACACTTCTTGCAGCGGTGTCTGCTGCGTCTAGGGCAGACCTATTTGATTATTGGTGATGGCTTGCCTTTCCTCCACTATTTGCTGTGCCCTTTTCTTTGGGGAGATGCTGAATTATGTCCTGCATCTCATCCCAATGGGCCTGTCGTATCTAGCTAACAATGCCTGTGAGTTAGCTATCCTCCACTGTTTCGCTGCTTGGGTGCAACTCTCTTTCCTGCAGCGTCAAACTTCCTGCTTTCTTTGTCTGGTGGAGGTGCATCACCTGATGACTGAGTTTGCCCTTTTTCTGGCAGCGCTTACTACTACGGAATCAGGAGGAACTTGTTGAGTTACGTCATCAAGATCAGAGGGAGGTGGTTTGTTATTTTTTCTCTTTCCTGGGCGTAATTATTCTTGCTTTAACTGGCTCATTAAATATTTGATCAGCATGTTTTAGCATGCCTGGTAACATAGCGAGTGGCTGATATTTTGAATGTGTGGAGGAGAGTGTATTAAATACTAAATCCTCCTCTAACTGTTCAGTGTGCATGGTGACACCATGGTATGCTGCATCCCTAGCTAAAACCTGATTGTACACAGTGCTATACTCAGGTGGTGAAGGCTTAGAGGAATAGCTGCCAGGGTCATTGTTGGGAATGGGATCTGGATCATAAAGATCCCATGGATCTACATTGTCTTTTTGTGAGTCAAAAGAATGTGAAGGTGACTGCACTGGTGTAGGACTGATAGGAGGAGAGGTATGCAGGTGTGGAGAGTGAGGAGGAGAATGAGGAGGAGAAGATTGAGGAGGTGGTGGTTTCTCCTTCGGCTTTGGCACTTTAGCTGGAGTCTGCATAGTGTCCAATTCCTCCTGAAAGGCTAGCTTCCTCTTAGGTTTTAGAGGAGGTGCTGTTAGGATTCTGCTGGTTTCCTTGTGGATATGAATTCTAGCTTGCCTCTCATCTATTACTTCAAGTATTGGCAGTACTTGAGTTTCCTCTTCAGAGGTTTCCTGGCTTTCTTTTAGTCTTTTTGAAAGTCCATGTTACTCTGTGTATCCTGCCCTTTTCGGTTCCGAAACCGGCTTTTTCGGTATCGAAAAAGATTGTGTAGTAGATGTTCTCGGCTTCGAAAGGGATTTCCGAATCTTTGACTCTAAAAAATGGTGTTTGGTAGAGTCGTACACGGAGCCTTTTATCGACTCCGATGGTTTCGGAGGAGTGCCCTTTTTTTGTGCCGAACTGGCAGTTTGGTCACCGGATGTCTTTTTCGGGTCGAGCCATGGACTTCTGGCCTTATGTTTCGGTCTCTGTGATGTTACAGGGGCAGGCGTACTCACATGTTGTCCTGCAATGACCGGTCTGTCTTCCTCGGATTCCTGGTCGGAGTCGGAACCTTGGACAGAGACTACTGTCTGCATGATCTCTTCCTCTTTGACGTCGAGATGTTCGGAGCTTCTGGACGCCATCTCGAGTCTTCGTACCCTCCTGTTTTGAAGTGTCTTTTTGGACCAGAAGGATCGGCAGGCCTCACAACTTTCTTCCCGATGATCTGGGGAAAGGCACAGATTGCAGACGAGATGTTGGTCTGTATTAGGGAATTTTGCGTGGAACCAAGGACAGAACCGGAATGGAGTCCGATCCATAAGTCTTCCACACAGTCAGCCCGAGTAGGCCCGAGTTGGGCGCGTGCCCCGAAGGGCGAGTAAATTGTTTCTTCTCCGACTGTACCGATGTGTCGATGGAAGATGTAAACCCGATCGATACAATACCGACAAAAATAAGGCGTTTTCTAAGTTTTCCAAATCGAACTTTCGGAGTGAAAGAAAACACCTCCGAACCCGACGGCGGAAAGAAAACATTCTAACATGGAGTCGATGCCCATGCGCAATGGAACCAAAGAGGAGGAGTCACTTGATCCCGTGACTCGAAAACACTTCTGCGAAAAAAAAAAACTTGTAACACTCCGAGCCCAACACTAGATGGCAGAAGTATAATGCATAGCATGTGTATCTACAGCTACACATGCCACCGCACATATATATATATATATATAAAATTTTATGCTTAAGATGTATATAGATCACTGCATAGTTTTAACAAGTTACTTGATTAGATGCTTATGGGTCTCTTTTATTTTATTTATCACAATATGTAAATATGATCATAACTATCTACAAGTGCTTCACTACTGAAAGAGTAAAATATAAAAAATAAACAAAACATCTTTTAAAAATACATAAATGAGCTTCAAGTACAGCAACACTTGAAAGTCTGAGTTTCTAACTATGTAAACAAACATGCATGTATGGGACTTTATACAACTTTATATCTTGAAATATAATCTTCATTATATAGTTATATCCTTTCTATGTAGATATGTATCTATATATTTATTACTTTAGTCTTACTGTAGATTAGAGAAGAAAAAAAATACTTTTACCTTCTCAAGTGCAATACTCTATGTCTCATCCTACACTTCTCTCAATAATATATCCCCTACCTCCACTCATCGCAAACCTCATTCTAACACTATAATTTCCCAAACAAAAACCCTGGACTCTTCCCCCCTCTATCCCTCGTTGGCTCATCCCAAACCTCATTTTAATACTAGGATCTCTCAAATAACCTTTTCTAGATTCTTCCCTCATGTATCCCTCCTTTCACTCATTTCAAACCTCTTCCCTTTTCTATCCATCCATAATCCTATTCAATCAAGCGAACAGATTCATATGCCCACTCCTCAAACTACCAACTTATATTTCTCTATACTAATCCACCACTAATCCTTTTGGGTTCTGAAGTAACGCGCTACTTGTCTAAAAGTGCTTCAATGCCTCATCAATGTTAATATAATTACATTCTCACCCTCTCTTACATAGTACGCAGCAAAGCGAATGAGATGTAAGAAGGTCAAAATTGGCAGGTTCCTCAACTCTGGTAGATCCTATATACTTTGGTAATATATTTATATGGTCAATGTAGGTACATAATCAAAACACTTGGAAATCAATTAAAAAAATCCAAACCTCCCAATTTTGACCTTATGTCTCATTCCAGATTTTGTGAGCTTCTCTGTCTGGAGCTTACTTTGAGATGAGTTTGGACCAGTCAAGTTGTGATGTGTACTCCATTTAGCCTGGAGGTACCCATCTGCTCTCTTTGTTGAGTGAGATTGTACTACATAGGAAAAGAGCATTTAGACAGGGGAACCTACACTGAGACAAAGGGAATGGCTTCTATACTCCCGAGTCAACCATGTACACAGGTTTTAAGCAGTACTGCACACCACGGGCATATGTAGGACTAGATGTCAGAGACAGACTTCCTATGTTCACACAAACAAGACAACTGTGTGCATCATACAACCAACGTCCACTATTCATCAGCCCAGTTATGAATCAAATACGCCACATACACAAGTAAATCCTGCTGCATGCTCCAGGCATAATAAAGGTAAACCACCCCCAATGTGTGGTCTGGACAGAACCTTACTGTAGAGAGCAGTGAATTTAAAAACCCTGTACCTCAGATCTATAATTATTACTTTTAATCAACAGACGGAAGAAGAAAACACAGTCTTAGCAAAGAGGTGAAGACAACATTACTGGTTAAAGACAGCAGGTGGTTTTAGGAGCTGGCATCCTCGTTATGTAAAAGCTGTATAAAAGCTGCAGGGGTTTGAGCAAAGGAATGACTTGGGCATTTTGGCACCCTATATCAGGACAGCATGGGTGCAGGAGCATATCTCTCTTCACGATACAAGCCAGAATGGAATTTGATTACAATTATTTAGGGACAAATCGACACAAGAACTTATGAACCAGGACATGAAAGTAGAAATTTCATATTTATAGAGTAGGTCACTAGAGCCACATTCAATCCACATTAAATCAAAAACCCAATAAAGTCCCAAGCCCAAACAAAGTCCCAGTTGACATCTACACTTTTTTAGAGAGACCTGGGCCCTCATTTTGTCAACTGTCTTTAATCTGTACAAGGTAAGGTTCCTTGCTCATGGCAAATTAGCAATTATAGTGCCAATATATAAAACAAAACCCTGCAAATTATCACTCTATTTCATCATTAGATGGAGCAGGAAAAATGTATGTTAAGATGCTACTAAAAAAAGCTCCAATAATGGATCAAGCAAGAAAAGATTTTGTCTGGAACCCAGGAGAGGATTCAAAGCTTGATTTAGCACCACTGAGCAAGCCATGAGGGTATACCTCATTTACACAAAGCACAGTCTAATATTGTCAACCACTGCAATCTAACATTTAGCAACTTAAAGACTGCCTTGTACCCTCTGGTTAGAAGTATTCTGTGGTCAATTTTGAAAGAGAAAGATGTTCTAAAACACCAGCTTGCAGCTCTGATACAATTGCAATGTATATATTAAATTAAATAAAAGTAAGATACAGAAAGAATCGAAAGAAAACTCACAAGCCATTCTGGCACCTGGGGGTAATTCATAAGGTGAGAAATCTGCAGAAAGATTGAGTTTCCACCAGAAAGAGCATTACTGAAGGTAAGTAAGGAAAATGTTACTTACCCAGTAGACATCTGTTTGTGGCATGTAGTGCTGTAGATTCACGAGCTCCGTATATCTCCTGCCACTCAGTGTTGGGTTTGGAGTGTTACAAGTTGTTTTTCTTCACAGAAGCATTTGTGTGTCACAGGATTAAGTGACTCCTTCTCAGTGATACTGCACATGGGCATCAAGTCCTTTGTTATATTGATTTCTCGCAGGTGGGTGAGAGAGTATAGAGAAAGTATAGAAAAAGATGTCCATGCAAATGTATGTACATATGTACAAATATAAGGTATCTGGAACAGCCACAGGCATCCGGGGAGGAGGGAGGGAGATTATGAATCTACAGCACTACATGCCACGACAGATGTCTACTGGGTAAGTAGCATTTTCTGTTCAATGGCATGTGTGGCTGTAGATATCATGCTCTGCATAGACTGTAAAGCAGCTCCCCTACATGAATGCGGTGGCTAGCCTGTGGGAGTTACAATTGTTTGAAAATGTGTTCCTAGTACAGCCTGCCCTACATTGGCTTACTAACATGCTTGAATATCTACAAAATAATGCTTTGTGAATGTATGTGGGTGGACCAAGTAGCTGCTTTGCAAATGTCAGCTGAAGGAATGTTCCCTAAGATAGCCATAGTGGCTCCTTTTTTTAACTAGTAGAATGCGCTCTAGGAGTTACTGGTAAGTGTCTTTTTGCTTTAGCATAACAGGTTTGTATGTATTAAACTATCCATCTGGCTATTCCATTTTTAGATACTGGGTTACACTTATGAGGAACAGACAAAAGCTACAAAGAGCTGTTTAGATTTACTGAAGTCTTTAGTCCTGTCAATGTAGTACATGAGCGCCCGTTTGACATTTAAAGTGGGGAGGGCTTTTTCTGCAGCTGAATCAGGCTGTGGGAAGAAAACCGATATGGAACTGAGAAACCACATTGGGTAAGAACCTTGGGTTTGTACCAAGAACCACTTTGCCTCTGTGTATCTGAAAGAAAGGTTCTTCTTATGTTAAGGCCTGGCGCTCAATAACATGTCTGAGTGATGTAATTGCAACTAAGAATGACACTTTCCAGGAAAAGAACTGAACAGGGCATGGATGAAGTGGCTCAAAAGGAGGCCCCATGGGCCTACTGAGCAGGATATTAAGATTCTAGGATGATGCTGGAGGTTTTCTGGGTGGAATGACTCATTTAAGGCCTTCCATGAAGACTTTAATGACTGGGATTCTGAACAGAAAAGTATGTTCTCTGTTTTGTAAATATACAGCTATGACTGCACGATGTAGATGAGTAGAAGTGTAAGCCAAGTTTGCTTTTTGCAAGTGAAGCAAATAGCAAACAATGTCTTGGACTGAAACCTTAATGGGGTTAATGTGTTTGGTCAGACAGTAGCAAACAAAATGTGTTCATTTTGCAGCATAACATGCTCTAGTAGTGGGTCTATGAACTTCCTTAAGAATGTTCATACATTTGGAAGGGAACAGTAGATAACCAAACTCTATGACTTCAGGAGCCATATTGCAAGGTTGAGTGGCTTGGGGTCTGAATGTCTGATCTGAGTTTGTTCCTGTGTGAGAAGATTTGGCCTGTTGGGGATCTTCTCGTGGGGGACCATCGAGAGGGACACAATCATTATGAACCATAGTTATTGTGCCCAGGTGGGAATTACAAGGATCATGGTGAGGGAAGTTTGTCTCATCTTCTGAACCAGGAATCGAATGAGAGGGAGAGGTGGAAAAGTGTCAGCAAATATCCCTGACCAGTTCATCCCTAGAGCTTTGCCCTTGGAGAGAGGGATTGGGTATCTGGATGCGAAGCTTGGGCATTTTGTGGTTTCTGATGTGACGAAAAGGTCTAATTAGGGAGTCCACCAATTTTTGAAGTATTTTTGAAGGACTTGTGGGTGGAGCTCTCATTAGTTGACTTGTTGATGCATCTTGCTGAGCAGGTCTGGAAAGTTGTCCGCTCCTGGGAGATACTCTGCCATAAGTGAATGTGGTGGTGAAGAGCCCACATCCATATTGTCTGAGCGAGTTTTGACAACTAGGATGTCTGTGTCCCCCACCACCACAGTTTTTGTAGATAATACATAGCTGTCACGTTTTCCGTCCTGACTAATACAACTTTGTGTGGCAGGTGAGGAAGGAAAGCTTTCAGGGCTAGAAATACTGCCTGAAGAACAAGTTACTTACTTTCGATAACAAATTATCTGGTAGAGACTATCTAGCTGCAGATTCCTTACCTTAAAACTCCCTGGCATCAGCTTCGAATCCGGAAATTTTCTGCTGAGCAGTACCCTGAGTGCGCCGTCGGGAGGCGTTGTTCAGATCCGCGTGCATCGTCCGGCTCCGTGTGGTGTGGTCAGCGTCGTTGGAGCAGTCTATGACGTCACGGTTGTCTATATAGACGCCACCTTGACTTGCGTACGTCAGTTCTTTTCCCACAACTTTCCATGCCAGAAGCGCAGAGTCATGGAAGAACTAACAGTATGTAGTTAAGCTTATTCACTTGACTGTTTGAAGATTTTTTTTTACATGCCTTTAAGAAAGGCAAAAATGCCAAAAACATATATACATAAATATATATACAAAAAATATAAATATATCCACAGAGCGGGGAGGCTTGGGTGGGTGTAAGGAATCTGCAGCTAGATAGAATCTCTACCAGATAATTTGTTACCGAAGGTAAGTAACTTGTTCATCTGATAGACTTTTAGCTGCAGATTCCTTACCTTAGAATAGATACCCAAGCCATAATCCCAGGTGGTGGGTCTGAATGATATATTTTATACTAGGAAGTCCTGCAGGACTGAGCGGGCAAAATACCCCTCCCTTCTAAGTTGGCTACCCAGGCAGTAGTGTCTCGCAAAACACGTGCAAGGAAGCCCACGTTGCCGCTTGGCAGATGTCAAGTACTGGCACACCACGAGCTAACGCAGTGGTAGCAGCTTTCTCTCTAGTAGAGTGTGCCCTCAAGCCCTCTGGAGGCTGCTTCTTGGCCAAAGCGTAGCAGATCTTTATACAGAGAATGACCCAGCTTGAAATGGACCGGTTCTGTACTGCCCAACCCTTCTTTGCACCAACGTACCCCACAAAGAGTTGGTCATCCACCCGGGATGCGGTCAAGGTAGAACAATAACGCTCTTTTTGGGTCCAGCCGATGGAGACGCTCCTCTTCCTTAGAGGGATGCGGTGGTGCACAGAAAGTGGGCAGGGTGATATTTTGACCCAAATGGAAAGGGGTCACCACATTGGGGAGGAAAGAGGCACAAGCTCTTAATACTACCTTGTCAGGATATATTGTGAGATACGGTGGTTTTAAAGATAAAGCCTGCAGCTAGCTCACTCTCCTGGCAGATGTAATTGCCACCAAAAAGGCTGTATTAATAGCGAGCAGCCGGAGAGGACAGTTATGTAAGGGCTCAAAAGGAGCACACATTAGAAAAGTGAGTACTAGATTAAGGTCCCACTGGTGCATCACAAAAGGCACAGGTGGAAACATATGTACAAGCCCTTTTAAGAATCTCTGTGCAATGGGTGACTTAAACAAAGATGGTTGATCAGGCAAATGTAGAAAAGCTGATAAGGCAGCAAGATAGACCTTAAGGGTCTCTAAAGAGGAACCCTGTTGGGCAAGAGATCAAATAAACAAAAGGATATTAGAAGGAGAAGAAAGAGGATCAATAGATCCCTCTGTACAATATGAAACAAAACGTTTCCATCCGAAGGCGTAAATCGACTTAGCAGAGGCACGCCTGGCTGCCAGAATGACATCACAGACTTCGGAAGGGAGATTATAAACCATCAACTGTCGCCGCTCAACCTCCACGCATGAAGCCGCAAAGTTGACCGGTTCGGGTGAAGAACCTTCCCCTGCTGCTGCGACAGAAGATCCTCCCGAAGAGGCAACCTGATTGGAGGACTGATGCTCATTTTGAGAAGCTATGGATACCAGACTCTCCGTGCCCAATCCGGAGCCACTAGGATTACTTGGGCCCGATCGTTCTAGATTTTCTTGAGAAGTCTGGGCAGAAGTGGTATGGGCGGAAAGGCATACAGGAGGCCTTCACTCCACTTGCGACAAAAAGCGTCGCCTAGCGATAGCCCCCTTGGAAACTCCAACACGCAAAACTGCTGACATTGCGCGTTCTCTATGGAGGCAAACAGATCTAACAAATAATCTCCCCACTGCTGAAAGAGTCCTTGCACCACCTCCGGATAGAGATACCATTCGTGATCCGCTAAGCATTTTCTGCTGAGCTCGTCCACCGTGGCGTTTAGAGAGCCTGCCAGGTATTGAACCACCAGGGTTATGCCCTCCTGTTTCAGCCATGTCCAGAGATGCAGCCAAAAGGTCCACAACCCCATCCCGCCCGCTTGTTGCAGTACCACATTGCAGTGGTGTTGTCCGTGAACACCTTCACAACCTTCCCTTTCACAATAGGAAGAAATGCTTTTAATGCTAGCCGGATCGCCCGAAGCTCCAACAAGTTGACATGGAGCCCGGATTCCGCCGGAGACCAGTGACCTCTGATTTCCGCCTCTCCCAGATGGCCGCCCCATCCCAGAAGTGTTGCATCTGTCACTACTGTGAGATCTGTCTGAGGAAGGGAGAGGAGCCTGCCTTTGACCCTACCGCAGTTCACTAATCACCACTGCAGATCCTTTGAAATTCCCTCCAAGATCTGAACCACGTCGGTAAGATTACCCTGATAGTGTGCCCATTGGAACTCCAGGCCCCACTGCAGAGCCCTCATATGCCATCTGGCGTGCTTGACCAATAGGATGCAGGAGGCCATGAGTCCCAGCAGCCTCAGAGTCTGTCTCACCGAAATCCAGGCTAGAGGCCAAAACATTGGTATCATAACATGAATATCCTGGACTCGCTGTGTGGAGGATAGGCCCGATACTCCACTGTGTCCAGAACAGCTCCGATAAAAGTGAGCTTCTGAGAGGGAGTCAGGTGTGACTTCGGCACATTGATAGTGAACCCCAAGAGGTTTGCAGTCATCTGCAGATGGGTGGCGAGAGCCTGGGGCGTGGCAGCCTTCAACAGCCAATCGTCGAGGTAGGGGAAGACTGAAATCCCTGACCTGCGCAAATGCGCTGCCCCCACCGCCATCACCTTCGTGAACACCCAAGGGGCACTGGTGAGACCAAAAGGGAGCACAGTAAACTGAAAGTGCTCAAGGCCCACCTTGAACCTCAGGTAACTCCTATGGGCTGGTAGGATGGGGATATAAAAATACGCATCCTGCAAGCCCAACGCTACCATCCAGTCTCCTTGGTCTACAGCAGACAAGACCTGAGCAAGAGTGAGCATTTTGAATTTCTCCTTCTTGAGGAAGAGATTGTCGCCCCTTAAATCCAGGAAAGGACGAAGGCCCTTGTTCTTTTTGGGAATCAGAAAGTAGCGGGAGTAACTGACATCGGGACCCTTTCTATGGTTCCTTTGGCCAAGAGAGCTGTGTAACTTCCTCACGGAGCAAAACCCAATGATCCTCCATCAGCCGTTATTTTTTTGGAGGGATAAAGGGAGGGAAAGACTGGAAGGAGAGGGAATAGCCCTTCTATATGATCTGCAGAACCCACTTGTCCGTTGTGATTTAAAGTCAGTGAGGGAGATGAAACTGAATCCTCCTTTCAACTAGAGGGACGTGGTCCTGCAGAACCACACTAGGAGGGCTTGGGCGCAGTGGAGGGGGGCTGTTTGGTGGCCGACCTCTGGCCAGACTCTCTGGGTCTGATGGTACCACGACCACATCCTCTTCTGGGATGTTGTGAAGCCTGAGGACAGTGGCTAAATTGTGGCTAGCGTGGTACCATGCCCATTCCGAAGCCTCAAAAGGGGCGAAAGATAGACTGCTGTCGTACTGGAGCTGAAAGGCCCAAGGATCTGACAGTAGCTCAAAAATCCTTGAACCTCTCAAGCGCGGAGTCTGCCTTCTCACCAAAAAGGAGAGAGCCATCAAAAGGCATGTCCATCCAACTTGACTGGACATCCCCCGAAAAGCCAGTGACCGTAGCATGGTGACGTAGGGCCACCGACGATGCAATCGGTCTGCCTAGCGAAACGGTCCTGTCCAATCCACACCTGATCGTAAACGTGGCTGCATCTCTCCCATCCTTGACAGCCTGGGTGTGAGTGTCCCGTACACCCTCCGGGACCTGTTGCAGCACCTGTGCCACCATATCCCATAAAGTATGGGAAAAACGGCCAAATAGGCGAGAGGGGTTTACTGACCTCAATGCCAGGCTAGTGGAAGAAAACATTTTCTTTCCAAGCTGATCCAGCCTCTTGGATTTCCTATCCAGGGGAACGGAAGGGAAGGCACCATGGGAAGAGGAGGCTTGGACCACTAAGCTCTCCGGGGTGGGGTGTTGGGTCAGGAAACTAGGGTCGCTAGGAGCGGGTCTATGGCGGCGGCCGACTGTCCTATTCACAGGAGCCCCTGTGCTGGATTTGGACCATGTACCCTGAAGGACCTCTTTTAGGGCCTTATTGAAGAGGCAACATTGGCTCTGATGTTGTCACCCCCGGCTGAAGCACTTCTGTCAGGCGATTCATCCTGACTGGCACCATAGGCAAGTCTAGGTCCAAGAGCTCAGCTGCCCATGTGCACCACCATAGCATAAGAAGCTCCCTCCTCTGTAGCCACATTAGGAGGAGAGAGCATACCAGTATCTGGTGGTGTGTCCAGCCCACTAGCCTCCACTAGATCCTTGTACCTGTCCTGTTCTAGGTCATATTCTAAAAGGTCCTCAGACTCCTCCCATTCCTCTCCTGTGCCTGGCTGTTCTGAATAATGCTCAGACAATGATCTGGGCCGAATCGTCACCATCGAAGTCTGAGTCTGCGCCGTACGATGTTGTTCCGGCTCCGGATCATCCGGAATGAGGATGGGGCTACCACCGGTGGTGGAGGAAGCGTCGACATCGGACCCAGCGCCGGAGGAGGTTGACTGCGAGCCCGAAGCTACAGATGTCAAACCCGAAGGGGCCCCTGCTGACCCCGCGAGGCCCGAAGACGCACCCAAGGGTGCAGCCTGCTCAAAAAACGAGACTCATGGCCTCGTAAAACTCTTATTTGAGCAGGGGTTGCTCCGGTCCCCGGAAAAGGGGGAAGACACGGAGTCGACCGGGGTGACGGCTCGGCGGAACAGAGCTCGGAACATCGACGTTCCCTTGATGCTTCGTTGGCCGACAGGCATGACAAAGTCCGCTTAGACTACTTCTTCTTCTTGTGCCTCTTACCTGAATGATCAGACGACCTCAAAAGCAAGAAAGTGGACTTGGGGATCTGGGAGCGGTGCTGTGACCTCCTCCTACTGCGGGACCGTGACCACCTCGGAGTCGTGCCGACCGAAGACGGCTGTCGCACCGCAAGAAGCTTGAGGGAGCTCTCCCTCAAGGCCTTCGGAGCCATTGCCCGACAGTCTGAGCACGAGGTGAAGTTGTGATCCTTCTTGAGGCAACAAAGGCAAACACGGTGCGGTCCCATGACCGACATGGTGAGATGGCATGCACCACACGGTTTGAACCCCTTCTTTCTTGAAGACATGACTTCAAACAGTCAAAAAGGTGAAAAAGCCTTGATGTTTGTCAAAGAAAGGGTAGCTCTAATCCGGATCTGCGCTTTACCAGTGCGGAAGGAAAAGAACTGACGTACGCGCGCCGAGGTGGCGTCTATATAGACAACCGTGACGTCATAGACAGCTCCAACGACGCTGACAACGCCACGTGGAGCTAGATGATGCACGTGGATCTGAACGATGCCTCCCGACGGAACGCGCAGGGTACTGCTCAGCAGAAAAATTCCAGATTCAAAGCTGATGCCATGGAATTCTAAGGTAAGGAATCTGCAGCTAGAAGTCTATCAGATACTCCAGATAATTGATGTGCATAGTTTGGTGATTGAGATCCCAGAGGCCTTGCACTGTGAGATCCTGAAGATACACACCCCCAACCCGTCAGGGAACGCGTCCATGGTCAGAATGAGCCAAGGTACACGATATCAAATAAAACGCCCTTTTTGGTTCCACCATTGCAGAGAGTGGTGAGTATGGCGGTCTAATAACACTAGATCCTGAAGGTGACCTTGTGACTGAGACCACTGACCAGACAAACTGTTGTACGCGACACATGTGGAGTCTGGCGTGAGGAATGATGGCAATGCAAGATGCTATCATCCCTAAGAGACACATGACAGTCTTGACTGTGTAGATGTTCCCGTCCTAAAATTGGTGAATCATTAGCTGAAAATTGTGAATGCGTGCTGGGTTGGGATAGGCTAACCCTAACTGTGTATTGAGAATGGCTTCCAGATATGGTTGAATCTGAATAGATTGTAGATGGGATATGAGAAAGTTGCTTGTGAACCCTTACTTGTGAAGTAGGTATACTGTGGTTTGAGTGTCAGATTGACACTGCTGTAGTTTGCTGGCTTTGATGAGCTAGTCGTCAAGGGAAGGAAACACATGAATCCTTTGCCTTCTGAGATGTGCCTCTACTACAGCTAGGTACTAAATACTCCGGCAGCAGTCGTGACTCCAGAAGGTAGAACTTTGAATTGATAATGTTTTCCTGTCACCACAAACCTTATGTATTTCCGGTGTGCAGGGTGGATAGGTATGTGGAAGTAGGCGTCCTTCAAGTCTAGAGCTGTCATGAAATCGCCCCGTTGAAGGAGTGGAATACCATCTTGAAGAGTAAGCATGTGAAGGTGTTCTGAGAAAATGTAACGGTTTAAAGATCTGAGATCCAGAATAGGTCTGAGCGTTCCACCCTTTTTGGAGGTGAGAAATATAGGGAGTATACTGCTGTTCCCTGGTATTGGAATGGGACAGGCTTTGAGGACCCTTGAGGAGCAGAGATTGTAATTCTCCCTTTAAAAGAGTGAGATGTTTGTGAAATAACCTGTGGGAGCACAGGGGAATGTTTGGAGGTGTAGAAGTGTGCTCCAGAAAATAACCATGTTGAATAATGGAGGACTTATAGGTCCGATGTTGTGTGCCCAATGTGTGAGGTAATCCTGAAGTGGTCCCCCTACCGGTGTGATATTGGGTTTGGGGCGATATATGTAGTAAGTGTTTAGCTTATGAGGCAGATCCACGGGTGGTAATGCTCTTGCCTCAGCTGCTGTTACTGTTGCCCTTGTAGGCTCCTCTGAAAAAATTCTAGAGTAAGAGGTGGAAGGTTGCCTTGGTTGGGAGGTAAACAGTTCAGAAGGTGCTGCTTTATAAGCGCCTCCAAATACGCGGTGACATAAAGTGCCTCTATGCGCCTGAGACTGCAAAGCACCCAGGGCCTTCGGTGTGTCAGTGTCCTTTTTTAGCTTCTCAAGTGTGTAGTCCACTTGAGGGCCAAAAAGATGCTCCTTGTCAAAGGGCATGTTGAGCACCGCTTGTTGTACTTCTGGCTTGGAGCCAAAGCATCTAAGCCATGCATGTCTCTTTGGGAGAATGCTGGTGTTTACCTCCCCGTGTAACTGTGTCTGCAGTATTTAATGCACAGCGTGTTGAATTATTCGAGATTGTCCTTCGGAGACAATCTGTAGATCAAGTTTTATGGTGCTCATCTTGAAGATGGAGGAGAGTCCCCTGTAGCCTGGCTGTTAGCACGCTTCCTTGCAGTGGTAGCCACTATCGAATCTGGTGGGACCTGAGACATGATATACAATGGGTATGAAGGAGCAGGCTTAAACTTTTTGGCCACCGTAGGAGTTACAATCCTAGAGCTGACTGGCTCTTTAAAGATGATTACATGCATGACGAATCATGCCCAGGAGCATTGAAAGGAACTGAATATTTTTTTTATCGGTAGTGATCAAAGTGTCAAATAGAAAATCCTGTTCTATTGGGTTTTTGTGCAGTTGAACATTTTTAAAAGGCAGCTGCCCTTGCTATGACCTGTTGGTAAGTGGTAGTTTCTTCTTGGGGGCTTGGTGGAATATGTTCGGACTGAGGTAGAAGGGTCGATGCTGAAAACAAAGGTACAATCTTAGGGTAGTTTTGGTGCCGAGGCAGTGGGGCGGGGCAGCCAAAGTGGATCTCCAAGACCAACCATGGCCCGGTGGCAGTGACAGTCTGGTGACCTCTGTAATGGGTCTTTTTTAAGTCTTGGTATGGACAGGAGGGGTCACAGTACTCACTGGCTGTCCAGTGTGATGTCTTGACTCTCTATGTCAGACTGAACGTCAGAGTCAGTGTCCTGAATGGAGAAGGTTTCCTCCTTTTCTGGTTCCTCCTGTGCATGTTCTTCCCCAAAGATGTCAGGGTGTCTTCTGGGAATTTGTGTGCCATCTCCAGCCTAAGCGCTCTTTGATCTCGAAGGGTCTCCTTTGATCTGAAGGTGCTGCAAGCGCTGCAGGTGGCCTCCTGGTGATCGGAAGAAAGACACATATTACATATCTGATGATGATTGGTGTGGAATTTGGAGTAGCATTGAGGGCAGAAATAAAACTGTGTCCGTTCCATCAGATCAACATGCTCTACAGTGCTGCATGAAGGAAGGCCCGAAACCGGACAAAGCCTGCCCCAAAGGGCCCGTGGTCAGAACTGGATCCGAACAAATGGAAAGTATTAACGCAGAAGATGGAAACTTGTGATCACTAGAGCAATACTGCTGAATATAAGATAGATGGAAGGAACGTTTCGGACTGGAGTAAGTCGAAAACGGAGCAAACAAATACACGTCCGAATCCGACAACAGAGAGAAAACAATCTAACAAAGGACTTGAAGCCCATGCGCAGTATCACCGAGGAGTCATTCAATCCTATGACTCTGAAATGCTTCCTTGAAGAAAAACTACTTGTAACACTCTGAACCAAACACTAGATGGCAGGACATATGCAGAGCATGTGTATCTACAGCCACGCATGCCATCAAACCTTAGTCTTCTGATGGATACTGCTAACCACGCATTTCTCGCCATGTTAAAATGTACCAGTGCAGTACCCACCCCCAGATGGTGGGCCTATAGAATGGCATAGATCAGGAAATCCTGCAGAACAGAAAGAGCAAAATGAACTTCTCACCAGACCTGATTTGAGGCTATAGTGCTTTGTGAATGTGTGGAGTTATTCCACGTAGCAGCCTGGCTGATATCAAATTCTAGTACTCAATGTGCCAATGCTGTTTTTTTACATACTTGGGTATGTCACTAAGTGGGATGGGTTTATACAGATGTGGGTCCCATGCACACTATGTCACTAGTACCTAGCTACACCTGGCTGAGGAGCCGAAAAACAAGTACAAAACCGTTCCTGAGTTGCTTGTGTTCCGGTTTAGGGATGACCTGGCTTGGCAGTTCGGGCTGGAAAGTTCCCATTGGAGCATGATCAAGAATGATTTGCATAACTTGGGTGCAAACTGAGGGGGGATGGTGGGTTAAAGATAATAGATTGGGATGCGGCCCCCCAAAATTACCAGGCTAATTCAAGAATTCCATCCAATACTTTTTGTATACTTTAGAACATTGCTCTAGTACAAAGAGAACAGGCCTTCTGGAGGCTCTTTCTTGGCTAGTGCATAGCAGGTTTTGATTCACAGTACAAACCACCTGGAGATGGTTAGCTTCTGTAAAGTTTTTCCTTCTTCGCCCCAGAGAAACCTACAAAAAGCTAATTGTCCACCCAATGTGCCTTGGTATGATCGATTTAAAAGCTCTGAGCTCTTTTTTGGGTCTAGGCGAAGGGTCCTTCTTTCTCACTGGATGGATAAGGTGGAAGAAGAAAGCTGGCAGGCTGATAGACCACCCTACGTTGAAAGGTGTGACAACTTTTTGTGAGGAACGTCGCTTTAGTAAACAGTACAAGTTTGTCTGGAAAGAAGGTGGGATAAGGTTGCTGAACAGATAGTGCTTGCCTATCACTTGTGTAAAAACCAACATTTTCACTGAGGAATGCAATCTTCGAAGTGTGAAGTTGAAGAGAACAGCTGCACTTTATTTAAACGGGAGTGAACAGGAGGAAAGTCGGAACCAGACTAATTTCCCACTGGGGCATCACAAATGGTGTTTGTGGAAACATATGGGTCATTCCCATGAGAAAACCCAGCACAACAGTTGATTTAAATAAAGATGGCTGATCAAGTGAACATACGAAGGCTGAAAGAGCTGACAAGTAACCTTTAACTGTTGCCACAGCAAGGCCTTGCTGGGCTAAATATATGCATATATGCATACAGTGCCTGCAAAGGCTGGATACTTTGTGAAGAAGGCCATACAACAAATCCCTGCTGCCCGGGATATATTGTCTAAGTCGAAGGCCCCTGGCTGGCAGGATGACAGAATCCTACCAGATGCTCTACAATGAGGGAAGAGCCAGAAAGGCGAAGAGTCTCTGGGCACAAGATACACAATCCAATCCTGTCTGGTGAAGTACCACATTGTGGTGATGTTGTCTGTGAGAACGTGTGCCCGTTCCTCTAGATGGGCAGGAGGAAGGCTTTCAATGCCAAGCAAATTTCCTGCAGCTCCAGCAAATTGCGGTGGAGGTGGGTTTCAGCTGGAGACCATAGGGAGAAAAGGTGTGCTAGTCTACCACCTGCCCAATGGCGGTCCAGCAGCCACCACTGCAGATATTTTGCAGTCTCCTCCAATACCTGGATGGAATCTGAAAGGCTCACTTGGTGCTGAGCCCACTGAAACTTCATATCTCACTGCAGAACCCACATGAACCACCTGGCCTGGTCCACAAGCAGGGTATATGAGACTAAGTAGCCATAAGGCCTCAGTCGCTTTCACTGAGACCAAGGCCAAAGTTTGAAACATTGGGCTCATAGCATGAATGTCTGACTAGGTGAGAAAGAGGGAAGGCTCAGAAAAGCATCATGTTCAGGAATGGCTCCAATGAATAGAAGCCTCCGTGAAGGAGTCAGGAATAGGTGTCAGCCACAGAGTCAAGGTTGACTCTACAACAGTATTCAGTGGCGCAGTCAGGGTCAAAGTGCACAATCTGTGTCAGGGACGAATCCACCCGAAGTAGCCCAACTGGAGGCCCTCTCAGATTCTTACGCCTTTAAGGCACTTCCAGAAAGATCCGGTAGGGTGTTGAAAATCTGTAGCTCGGGCTCTTTGGATTCCTGGATCTAGTGCAGCATTGTTGATGGACTCAGGCACTCGGGTTGGATAGGGACTAAAGCTGGAAGCAGCTTCACTGAGCCAGACCGAACCTGCAGCTGAGAGGTACCTTGGATTCCTCATGTTAGGATTGTCGAGATGAGGGGAGATCCATGCTTCATTTTTGTATACTTCTTCAACTTACCTGATGACTTCAAACGAGAGGACGTTCGCTTGTGGGATAGGCTTTCAGAACAAGAATGCGTATATGCTCTTGACTTCAAGTGGGGCCAGGCTATACGTGCTTTTCAGCGAGGCCAAACGTGGAGATTGGCTTTGCAGTATCTGATGGCCTTTTGATTCATATGAGGACATTTGTCTCTTGTGAGGATCCAAAAAACTAAAGACAAACCTTGTGAGGGTCAGTCACTGACATTTGTTGTGGCAATCCTTACATGGCTTGAACCCTGTCGTTTTAGGCAGGAGATATCCCTTCCACACCAGTAAACATTTAAAAATTAAGTCTTGAGGCTTGATAGAACTTGAGGGAACACACTCCAGATCTGCACGGAAACAGAGGAACTGACAGCGCAGCTATATAGGGGCCCAACATCACATCTGGGAAGGGATGAACCGGATGTGGAGCTGCACAGCATCACTTACTGACAAATGAGAAATTGCTGAAGAAACTTCTCCAGATCCAGGTTGGAGGTGTTCACAAAAGTGAGGAATCAGTGGATAAAAGTATCTATCAGAATGGCTAATGCATTAGGAGGTTAGTACTAGGTTTAAGTCTGAATGAGGGCAAGATCCTTGAAGTATAGCAACAAAAACCCAAATAGCATCTCAGACTAAAATTAAAAAGAGAATACTTCAGATGGTGTATTAAGGACTGTCATAAAAGCAGACAAGTAATCTTACAGGAATCTACTTTGATAACTGAATAGGTCAAGTGTGACATACAAGTGAAGTCATCGCCCTAGGATGATTTCAGGGAATTTTAATCCTTAAGGCAAAGTTTTGTAAAGTAACCACCAGGGCATTCTTAGATGTTCACTGCCATGCATGCACCCTCATAGTCTCTCAGTCCTCTTCATTATGAGGGAGCGACCCCACTTTTCCTCTCTCAAGATTTCCCCCTTGCTTCTAAAACCCACTCCATTGCTATCCCCCAATTCCATTAATCCCCACTATGAACAGCTTTTCTTAGTTTTTGCAGATAAGTTTGTTCTCTATAAGCCTCATTCATAAATGCATTCATTAAATCCTGGTTGAGTCCTTCTTAAGGTCCACACGTGAGGCTTCCAACAAACACAAATGTGTGAAGCCTAGCTTAGCTTTGCAGGCACCACAAGTTCAGCAGTTGAAAGGAGTGGTAAAGAATTAACCCAGTCACATGAACTCAAAGATCTAAAACCTAGGGAAACAGCAAAATTGTTGTTGCAGGAATAAAAAAAAACCTGTCTTTGAATCACATCTGGCAGTTCTAAAACCGGGCAATCAGCAGTAACCTAAAATTGCAGGATCTCTTAAACTTCAAAAAAGACGAACTGTGCAAAGTAATTCCCCCTATCAGTCCAGGAAATCAACCTTTTATTAGTCCCCTGTTCCACTCCATACCTCCACTCTAGAAGGTATGCAAAACTTGAACACAAATTTGTTTTCCATGTCTTGAAGGTCAACTCTAGCTAAACACCATACTTGTATTGTGCATGCTGCATTATTGTGAGTAATCCTGCCGCCACATTTCCCTTTCCTTAGAGGTGGGACACCAACAAGACAACTTACTGGTCTAAAATGTGTCTCATATTTGAACCACTGGGTCACAGTTATGTTTCTGCTCAATGATTTAGACAACTGTGATTGATCTTCTCAGACTACCACCTGGGATGCAACAGAACCACTTTTAACAGCAGGAGGTATTGTACGCAATATCAGGATGCAGGGGCTGTATATACAGTGTATAATGTAAATTAACTACCACCACACCTGGCAGTTTTCTTAACACTGTGAAGAAATATGAGACATACTCAAAAAACGTGAACGGGTGAGTCATCAAATTGCTTGTTAAAGATGGCCATCACGTCAAAATTATTGTGCATGGCGTTTCACCTTTCCTAAACAGTGCAGGAAGCCCCCAGAACAAGAGAGATGACCCTCTTACTGATACAAAAAGACATTGGCATCATTCTAACCCCATGTGGTAGCGAATCCCAGTTAGCTAGATGTGGCAGCTTATGCCAAATAACAAAAAATAAAGTCTCCTTCAGTGCAGACTCTTTCTTACATCAATAGCAGATGGTTCTTCAGTGACTTTAGATGGACTTCTAAGTGTAAACGCAGAGAGCTTGCTTCATTTCAGGAAGCAGGCCTTGAAAGAGTCATTACTCAAATTAGCTTGCCACAGACAAACGACTGTTTGAAGACTGTAGTAAACAGCCTGTGCATTGTAATACGTCAAGTACCTCCAATGGAAGCAGAGACATTGGGGGAAAAAATTTCCTAAAACTGGGGAAGCACGAGACAAACTTTTCCCTGCGTCCTGTCTGATGAATGAGAAAAAACACAAGAACTAGACAAGTGAGGAGGGGGGCGTAGGCAATGTACAGGGAGTGCAGAATTATTAGGCAAATGAGTATTTTGACCACATCATCCTCTTTATGCATGTTGTCTTACTCCAAGCTGTATAGGCTCGAAAGCCTACTACCAATTAAGCATATTAGGTGATGTGCATCTCTGTAATGAGAAGGGGTGTGGTCTAATGACATCAACACCCTATATCAGGTGTGCATAATTATTAGGCAACTTCCTTTCCTTTGGCAAAATGGGTCAAAAGAAGGACTTGACAGGCTCAGAAAAGTCAAAAATAGTGAGATATCTTGCAGAGGGATGCAGCACTCTTAAAATTGCAAAGCTTCTGAAGCGTGATCATCGAACAATCAAGCGTTTCATTCAAAATAGTCAACAGGGTAGCAAGAAGCGTGTGGAAAAACCAAGGCGCAAAATAACTGCCCATGAACTGAGAAAAGTCAAGTGTGCAGCTGCCACGATGCCACTTGCCACCAGTTTGGCCATATTTCAGAGCTGCAACATCACTGGAGTGCCCAAAAGCACAAGGTGTGCAATACTCAGAGACATGGCCAAGGTAAGAAAGGCTGAAAGACGACCACCACTGAACAAGACACACAAGCTGAAACGTCAAGACTGGGCCAAGAAATATCTCAAGACTGATTTTTCTAAGGTTTTATGGACTGATGAAATGAGAGTGAGTCTTGATGGGCCAGATGGATGGGCCCGTGGCTGGATTGGTAAAGGGCAGAGAGCTCCAGTCCGACTCAGACGCCAGCAAGGTGGAGGTGGAGTACTGGTTTGGGCTGGTATCATCAAAGATGAGCTTGTGGGGCCTTTTCGGGTTGAGGATGGAGTCAAGCTCAACTCCCAGTCCTACTGCCAGTTCCTGGAAGACACCTTCTTCAAGCAGTGGTACAGGAAGAAGTCTGCATCCTTCAAGAAAAACATGATTTTCATGCAGGACAATGCTCCATGACACGCGTCCAAGTACTCCACAGCGTGGCTGGCAAGAAAGGGTATAAAAGAAGGAAATCTAATGACATGGCCTCCTTGTTCACCTGATCTGAACCCCATTGAGAACCTGTGGTCCATCATCAAATGTGAGATTTACAAGGAGGGAAAACAGTACACCTCTCTGAACAGTGTCTGGGAGGCTGTGGTTGCTGCTGCACGCAATGTTGATGGTGAACAGATCAAAACACTGACAGAATCCATGGATGGCAGGCTTTTGAGTGTCCTTGCAAAGAAAGGTGGCTATATTGGTCACTGATTTGTTTTTGTTTTGTTTTTGAATGTCAGAAATGTATATTTGTGAATGTTGAGATGTTATATTGGTTTCACTGGTAATAATAAATAATTGAAATGGGTATATATTTTTTTTTGTTAAGTTGCCTAATAATTATGCACAGTAATAGTCACCTGCACACACAGATATCCCCCTAACATAGCTAAAACTAAAAACAAACTAAAAACTACTTCCAAAAATATTCAGCTTTGATATTAATGAGTTTTTTGGGTTCATTGAGAACAGGGTTGTTGTTCAATAATAAAATTAATCCTCAAAAATACAACTTGCCTAATAATTCTGCACTCCCTGTATATTTAGGGTATTGGGTCTCATGCACAGGGATATGCTCGAGAATGGAGGGCTCAAAATTATATATATTCCAGGATCAGGACTGCTGGTAAAGAAACATTTCAAGATTATGAATCTGGTGTGGACCCTAGACTGAGGGACAGGGACACGTCAGCAGACCAGAATTACTGCCTTTGGGCTAAAAGATCTTAAAGCCATGGACTATGGAGGAGACAGTCTCCTAAAATGCCTGAAGTAAACTGCTATGACTGGAAGGCATGGAAGAATAGATTCACAATGAAATGGGAACATTTACAGGAATAGGAAATTAAGGAAGAAGTCTGAGACTTGACTGGAAACAGGAACCACATACCTAGAGTAACAGTGAAAGGAGGATGATGCATTAGCTTACGAGTGATAAAAGTTGGGTAGCAACTTCAAAATCACATGAAAGACACTAACCTGAGATTTTTATCTTCTTGACAGTTTTCGTGGAGTTGTTGGTAACATGAACGTTGACATTGATCGCTTCACCATGGTAATAAAGCTGCAAAATGAAAAAGAAGATTAAAATCCTCTAATTACACACATTCTGTCACTTATGTCTGTCACTACTTACAATTATCTCTTACCGGAGCCACACAACCGTCATCTTACGAACTGTGCAGTGATGTTCCTATAAACTGATCTTTTGATGCACAGACAAAGTAAACATCCTGCTTAAACACTTCTCATCCTCTTAAAAGCAATCCTTTGTGCAGCTGTCCTCGTCAACACAACATTGGCCAACACATGAATGACTGGGTCAGCCCCACCATGAAAAATCTTTCCCAACCCAACCCTCTTGTACTCTGTCCAGCACGTATCAAGTTCAAATGAGTTTGTATAACTGAAAAGTCATATAAGCAAATAAACGATGTAGCTGGATAGGTGCCACTTTTGCCACAACCACACCACAGGCAGCACAAACATAATAAAATTGAAAATGTTCAAGTCAAAATTTAAAAAAAGACAAAACAAAACAGTCTACGTTCTCTTGCTACGTCGCCAACATCTGGAATGACCAGCATATTCAACTGAAATTAACCACCTACATCTGATCTTCAGAAAAGATGTTACAAGAATTCAAAAACCCTCAACTTTTTCACAATATCCATCTAAACACACTTCTACCCACAGTCCACTTGTCCAGCCTCCCCTTATTGTCCACTCTTTCCCCAATCTTTTTGACTAAATTTGTACACATCTCCTAAATGCTTTAATCTAATCTGTAACTTTTATGCTATGAACCCCCCTCAAGATAAACGTCCATTTAAAAATTAAACATACTGCTGTCTCTTGTTCATTCAAGTGCTTATCGATTATTGCCATATAATGATATGCCAAAGTATTATAAAATGTACCCACAACCCTAGGCCCAAGTCACAAGCGATTGCCATAAAAGAGTAGAGAGTAACAACTCTTAATGCATAGCAGATAAGGACAATAAGGCTACTGCAGCCCCACCAATTATTCGGGCAAAAAATGTTGAATGTGGCAAAGGTTTTTTCAGTGGTTCCCTGTACTTGTTAGCATATTTCAGACCATGTATGCAATTGCAGAGTTTTCTCTCCAACACCCACGCCACTGAAAAGGGATCCTTTTGACTAAGAGGAACAGCCTGGTTGAAAGCTGAAAAGACCTCTGGCCTGGCGACCCAGTAAGAAATTAAACAATATGAACGGAAAACTAGTATAGCTGCAGAAGCTAGCTGCTCTGCAGTTCTTCCTTCCTTCCTTCCTGCCACCTCCTTCCCAGAAACGTTTTGGAAAAAACAGTCATTGTTGAGGTGGATCAATAACTCGCAGAGGTAAAAAAAACAAAATTTATACTATGGTTAGAGATCACAAAAAGAGAAGAACAAGCATAGGCATAGTCAATAGGCCTCGCCTTTGGGACCTTATAAGTATTTAGCCATACAGTACATAAACCTATCAGTAATAAACAGTGTTACTGCATTTCTTCATACCTTTGGCATTAGCCTGCAATGGTCAGAACATCCCCCAGAGAACACCACAATAAAAATAGCATGTGGAAGAAACATGGTCATATAACCATATAATCAGCCCCTAGAAGACATAACCACCATGAAAAGAGAAGGGCAGAGATTCATTGCAGGGTAACCATATATTGAGCCCCTGGAGGGGATAGTGTATTACACATTTGCAGGCCAAGCAGGCCTGCTAAAATGTTACTACAAACAAGGCCCTTATATCACAAACTACTCCCAGCTATATAGCAAAAACTCCAGCCCTGAGAGAGCTTAAAAAGACATTGAATGGTGGGAGATGATATAATTTTGGGGCTACCCCCAACCTAGTGTGGGGACCCAGAAGATGAGCTGGACAGAGAGCATGTCATGCTCAACGTTTTTGCAGTGGTCCCATTGTCCTAGGGCCACCACAGGATGAGTTATGTGCAAAAATGTGTTTTAAAAGGAATGCCCAGCAAAGCATTATGGGGTGAGTTTCCGGAGTGCAGTGATTATTTTAGTATCGGCTCTCCCGCTGTGCCCGGGAGAGCTGCTTTGAGGGTTTACCGTTGTGTTTTTTCTGTCTAAAAGGCACCAGTTTATATATTTTCCAACTGCTAAACCTGGGAAGAATTTAGGAATGGGGCTGCAAATTTAAACCATGCTCATGTAAAGAGTTCCAATCTTCCGGTGGAGTTCACGCTATATAAATAAATAAAAAAGAATCTCCCTCCAGCTTTCAGGCTTTGTTGGGTGTAACCATCACAAAGAAACAGAGGAAGAAACAACATACAACCACGAGCAAGAAGCAGAGACAAAAAAAAAAAAAGTGCTGCGCATACACTAAGGTATATGGCCGATCGTGCAATAATCCATGTAACAGGGTCAGTCTCCAGGGTGGAAACAAAACAGCCTCAAGGGGGGACAAACCTAAAGCATTTTCCAAACAAACCAAAGAAAGTTTGAAAGGCAGGCAAGGAACAAATGAAACTGATGGGCATGCTGAAAGGCCACAGAATTAGATTACAGCATATCGAGAGACAGCGCATGCAAGCTGCCTAGGCTCAACCTAAAAATAAAAAAAAATAAAAAAAGAGGACAAGGAGAGGAGATAGACAGATCTAAACAAAGATTCCAATGCAGAACACATTGGAAAGCCACAGAGACAAGAGATTAGCTTCTTCAGAATGTTAAACAAGTGGGCCCATAATGGAAACATTTAGACTTGATATCCATTCCTGAACATTCCAATCCAGGTACTAATGACAAAAATTTTCACATCACAGCTTTTTTGTTTTTTAAATGTATATATTTCACAGTGGCGGGGTGCCACTGTGTAGTTCTAGTCCGGTCTGAATTTCAATAGAAAGAGATTTTTTTTGTTTTGCTAATCACTTTGCCACTTTTTGATGAATCTCCACAAAATCCCCCCCCCCAAAAACAAATGAACATATGGGGGGTAATACAGAGATACCCGGACAAGGCCTCATGGGGGCCCCAGGAGTGGGAGGTATAGGCGTATTCATTTTTTTCTATTTAATATGGGAGGGGCATATGTGTAAACTGTCTTCCCATAAACCAGGTTTGGACCTAGGGACTCCATCCCCTGGAGCCTGATTAATTTATTTTGCGGCGAGGCTGTGTATGTGAGCCACCCCTACAAAAGCCGGGTACTGGTCCAAAGTACCACATGCTCCAGGGCCAAGAAACATGATTGTTCCCACCTCAGGGGAAGCAGAAATCTATTTACCTTCCCATAAGAGCGAAGGCAGGGAACACTGAATGTGCTTCCACAGCAGAGCAGCAAGTAAGACTGCTCCTTCAGGGCCAAAGCACATTCACTGTTACTGGTTCCCACCAGCTCCCACCTTGTCCTCAAAGATGAAAGAAAGCTCAGCAAGCTCCCACCGGCACCTAGGACTGTGGGAGCCTTGAAGCCATGGAACTGCCCAACATTAACAGCTTTGGAAGTGCAGCAGTCTACCCAGAAATCATTTTTAATAGTAATCTTATGGTTCCTGGCTGTATACATTGTGACCCAGGCAAACCTTTACAGTGTTTTTAAGCATTTCCAAAGGTGGAACTTTTGCTCTTAAGCGGAGAATTTCAGGGAGGGTAAAACAAAGATTGTAATGTGTTTAATACTCCTGTCAAAGCCTGATAAGCTTGTCTTCATATACTTATGTGATCACCCCTTGACAAAGTCAATAGGTTTCAAATATTGATGTGGGCACCCCTTGACAAAGCTAATAAGCTTGCCTTTTAGATTGCTTTCGTCACCTCCCTTATTTAAAATGACAATCCTTTTATATTGTGATTAACATACTCGTTGGTTGGTTGTGTGTGTTTTGGGTAGAGGGTTTGGCCATCTCCAGTAGAGTTGCATGCAGGGTCTGTTCACTACAGACCATGAGTGGCGGTATAGTTAGGTATGGTAGTTAAGATCATACTTTGTAGTAAAAAACCCTAGATATTACACAAAAAAAAGTTTAAACTGACGTTATAATTAGGTCTGGAAATATTATCTCACTTTCTGTTAAGCAAAACCCTAGACATTCACAGGGGAAAAAAAAATCAAAGATAATGTCACTGAACATGCCATGAGTAATGTAATATTTGAAGTCATAAGCATTGAATGGCGAGGGTACAAACTAGTTAGCTCAGCAAAATACAGCTGGTGAATTTCAGGTTTTTTTTAAGTTAAAAATTGTATTTTTAACTAACATTTTCACCTAACTATAACATATGTTTCAGTAAACATATATAGATATATATACATGCAAGCACATATATATACACACACATACACACAGTAAAGTGTATTGCAATGCTCCTCAATGTAGGAATACTGTGTCTCATTTGAGAATGGACAGTAGAATGCAGAAAAGAGCTACCAGCAATGCTAGTACCAAGAATGCTCTCCTTAATAATTTAATTAAATTGAAACCAAGCTGGAGAACATCGTTTCAAGTAAGAAACCTTTACTTTTCCAGCATGGGAGCATCCTTTGATTAACAGAAGAAACTTGCATTGAGTGTCAGGACTAGTGAAAATAAAAATGTTATTTACCGTAAAGTAACATTTAAAGCAGCAAGATATCAGTTAAGGATCAAACATACTCTGAAGGTGTGCATCCCCATCAGGCTTCTGCTGGATTAAGCGCAAATGACTGATGAAAGAACTCCCAATTTCCTGGGCTTAGTAAGTGAAAATCATCCCTGCAAAACTCTGGGTAAAAGTTACCTTCTTGATGTTTACTTGAGGGTAAGGATTCCCCTTGATCCATTTTCTAGATCTGGGGTTCATAACCTGTCCACTTCTGTAGATGCCCACTTAATTATTACTGAAACCAAGGGACCCTCACTGAATCACTACTGGAATCCAGGGATTCTCACTACGCGAAGATGGGAACACCGGCTAAGTATTTTTGATGACTTGAACCACAGAACAATACACACAAGATACAAGAACACACATTCATCAAGAAAAGACATAAATTATGAAATATTTACTAACAAATATAAAGAAAAGAGTAACATTTTTAGTGGAAAGCTCGATCTTTTCTAAATTCAATTGAGGCCACTCATCATCCATACTATTTTCTGTTTAAGGTATTTGCACTGGTCCCCCAAACCAATCAGTGGATACTAACAATTTTTACTCTCCAATATCAGATTCCTTTACAGTTGCAGAAGTTTAAAAAAGTTACATCTTACTACTTTATTTATATACTATTTAATAATCTGTTAATCTTAGTTAGCAGTCACAGACTGCCCGGGGTCCCAGGATCAAAGATAAGAACCACTGCTTTAGATCAACCTGATAGTCCCCACGCACTACATTTGCACTGTGTCACACACCAGTGCTAAATAATTTAGACAGTGGGTGGAAATCAGCATCAATCCTCTGCAAACACCTAAGAATAGATTGCTTTATACTATCCGGTCATATAGCTGTGGAATTTCATTAAATTCAAGATTTTTTTTTCAAAGAGAAAAAGGCATAGGTTAATGGGTGTAGACTTATGGGTATGTCCTTAATTGGAACAAATGCAGTAAAAGTACCAGAACCGCAAAGGGCTTATTAGATGGCATCCTTAAAATACTTGTCTCTTAGCTATTGCATACCGAACACCTAAGCTTTTACATCTGTGGAGGTCGGAAGTATTATCTTTAACAGACAATAATATGCAGAAGTCAACTTTAACCAGACACCTGCACTTAACCCATGAGCTCTCTGCTACTTCCAGCCTGGATGCTCAATGGCACCCACCATCTCCAATTGCAGACATGCACAGGGGGTGAGATAGGAAACAGTAAAGAGCCTACAAGCCAGAAGTAAAAGAGGTAGTTTTATCCTGTGTCTGATATTGTGGGTCTTATTACATCTTCTTAAGTTTATAGAAGAAAGAGTCAACTGATGAAATACTTAGACTTGAACAAATATACATTTGCATGACAGAATGTAAACCCTTCTTGAGAATCAACCACAATTGTTAGCTACTGGATTTCCTTTACTTGATAAGGAACTACAATTGACAGCCTACAATCATACAGAAAAAAAGGGTACGTATAGCTGAAATACTCAGGAGGTCTTTGCAAAAGTGCTCAATTGTAAAAGTGTAAGCCTCAAAGTGGCTAGGCATAAATCCAATGTCCTTTTTGAGACTAATTAAACTCTTTATCCTAACCAAGAGTTTGTATTCTGTAGTACAGGCTGTGTTCTCTAAACAGTGGAATGAGGAAGGCAGTTCTTTCTAGGATATACAAATGTGTCATGCTACCTTTAAAGAGGTTTCAACTCTGATGAAAGTTACTTACCTTTATTAATGCTCTTTCTGATGGATACTTTAGACTATCCCTTACACACCGGGCTGGATCCAGAAGTTTTCACAGCACTGCTCCTGCATGCTGCTAGGTGGGGCTGTGCAGCTCCTCACTGGCCTAGTTCTGCCTCAGAAGTGATGGGGGAATGTAAGTACCATCCCTGTGAGGCAAAGTCAGTTTCTTCCTGGACTCTTCCCACACCTTCAGACGCGGAGCAAAACACAATCATCAGTACTACTGCAGAGGGGAACACAGCAACTGAAAATGCTCCTGGCTCACCTGGAACAGGTAAAGTCTGAGGGACTAGAGAACAGACACATTAACGTACATGTTGTGCAGGTCCATGGCTCCTATTCAGGTTCTTTGACCCAGGGCAGACAGAATTTTGGGCCAGTGTGAGTGTTTTTAATTTATTCTTCCGTAGGAAAACATTCAGAGACTGATGATCAAAAATAGGACAAAGGCCTCCATCCTTCGGCGCAAGGAAATAATAGGTGTAACAACTCGTCCTGACTTCCAAGTCAGGCACCCTTTCAATAGCTTGTACCTCTTGCATCAAGATGGATAGATGAGCCTTTAAAAACTCCTCTGATGTAAGACAGAGTTGTGGTGAGTCAGAACAAATGGGAGAACATACCCCCACTGGACAATCTGGAGGACCCACTTGTCAAGATGTGACTGTGGGTCACCTTGGGAGGAAATGCCTGGTCCTGATGCTTAAGGCACACTAATGTTGCTTGGGGCTGATGCTGCAGGTTGGGGGGTGTTGAGGACAACGTTACCCCTGGTGAGCTGGGCAAAGTCTGCTTGAACCCGGACCATGAAAGGAATGGGGTGACCACTCCCTCCACTGGACAAACTACACACTCCACTGCTGTCAGAGATCCATCTACCTTCATTATTTGTGTCATCCAGGACAGTCCTGGAGGTTGCCCTTACTACTGAGGAAGTAAATTAAGCTACCCTGGCACTGAATACTAGGAAGAACCATGCCACGTTTACTCTACATCTTCTAGCTGTATACCAGGAGGCTTGCAAAACCAGCCCCCCCCTCCCCCCAGAGATGGACACAGCCAACAATGTGGTCATCCCAAAGTCAAATAGCCATAACTCCCAATATGAGGCATTTCACCCTATCTCTCTTATAAATACATAACTTAAAATCTTCTCAAATCTCCTAGCCCTCAGGCTCACCCAAGACAGATACAATGCGGTTTCATGCAGGTCTGTGGCACTGTATTAGACAGGCACATAGTGCTGGCCTGTGCCTGGGAGCTCTGGGACCCTCGCGCCCTACTACGTTTGGATTCTGAGAAGGCATTTGACTCCCCAGACATGCCTTTTCTAAGAGGGATTCCTGGGCTACATGGGGTTTAGACTGAGGTTTTGCTCTCAAGTGAGGCTTCTCTAGGCTTGCCCAACAGCAAAGGTCCAGGTAAAAGGCGTCCTGTCCGAACTCTTCCCTATCCGAAGAGGTGCCCATCAGGGGTGTTCATTCTCCCATACTCTTTTCTTTTGCCCTCGCCATTGAACCATTGGCTAGGGTGGTACACTGCAACACCCAACTTTCTGGCTGGACCTTGGGAGACAGCTTTGAGGAAAAATGTGCACTCTATGCCAGCAACGTCCTGCTGTTCCTACAGAATCCCTATTTTTCAGGACCCCAGTACCTAAGGCTAAGGATACCGAAGACCTCTATGAAGAGGAGTTAGGTCTCCGATTAAATAAAGCGAAATCTCTTCCAGTTCCGATCCAGGCAGAATGCCATAACGATCCAATGCTTTTGTTTTAAATACCTGGGTGTCATGATAGCCCTCAAACCCGAGCTCATGTGGAGCCTTAATTTCAGCCTACTCCTTACCAGGATGGAAAAAGACCCCAGGTAGTAGGCTTCTCTGCCGCTCACCATCATGGGACGAGTTTCCCTTTTAAAAATGATGGTCCTTCCCAAATTCTTGAATCCCTCCTTAACTTCCCAGTGATGATCCCCCAACTTCTGGTACACAGCTCTAACTGCGGATAGCTACTCTTTCCTGTGGAATTATAAACCCCCAACTCCCACATCACCATGACCAGAAGCAGACTAGACTTTGATTGAAAGACAAGAATTGCTGACATAGTATTATACTTTCAAGCTGCCCAAGTCCTGGTGTGGAAGGAAAGGATGTGTGGAGGCTTGAATGATCTGGCATACTGTGTGGAACTCTCCCTACGGGGGCTGGACAAGGTACTGTAACTGCTGTAGGGAGACCAAGGTCCACAAGACCTCCTTGAAATTACAAGAATGGTGTTCTTAACTTGGTGGGCAACATTGAGCTCCACGGGTTGGGCAGGTAGACTGACCAACCAAGACTCCCCTTTGACACTGAAAATTATAACCACAACACAACTGGATGGGTTTGCCAAATGGGAGAAGATTGGAATTTTATCTCTGGGGGACGTATGGCATGGGAATCCCCTGTGCACCTTTCAGGAGCTGTAGGTGCAGTTCCACTACTCCAAAACCCAGTTCCATGAATAACTACAACTGACACACCTCGACATAACACAAAACGGATCTAGTGGACCTACCAGAGTATAACTCTCCCCACCTCCACGATTAGTGCTTAATGACATCGACCCATCGGGCCCCCTCAAAAAGCTGGGTGGGACCGCATGAAGACACTGACTGATATGAGGCCTGCACCCCCCCAACCTCAAACTGGCACTTTCCTTCACCCTCCGACTGATACAGATCCACACCTCCTGCCTTACGCCCAACACCTCTGGCATGCTGGGCGAATAGCAACCTCTGCTTGTCTGATTACTCTGAAGCTGATTTTTATCTAATGACCTGGCAGTGCCCCCACATTAAAGAGTTTGGATCTGAATTGGCAAAACCCTCTCCCGAGTACTAGGATACAAAATCACTGACACCAAAGATTGCCCTACTACAAATCCTGGGTTCCCGGTAGGAGAAGGGGTGGAGGGTGGTGTTGAAGGACATTGGTGGGCATAGCACAACAGGATGGTGAAAAGAGACATAGCCAGGACGTAGAACAGCCCGCAGTCACCTACCCTGGCTGCATGACGCAAAGGAGTGGACTGGATTTGGCAGCATTGGATAAAAATGCTTAGGCCTGAACTATGTATACGTGGACACTGCACTGCCTAAAGCTGCTGGCAATCTAAGTTGCTTATTTTGTATGTAACAAAGTCTAAAAAATCCAATAAAGGTTGGTTATCAAACCCAAAAAATTCTCAAGGGTTGTGTTGATGTGGATGACCCACATGCAAATCTCAGGTAAAGTCCTGCTGAGGGCATCTGAGTACACATTCTCCACATCTCGAAAGTAAACTACGGAGTCAGAACCACATAATGCGTAAACCTATTTTGAGGGGCCTGAGATCAGTTTTCAATTGCTTGGTGATATAAAACATCTGTTTTGCCCATTTTAAATAGCACACAACATGGAAATGATCTGGATATTTTGAGGCAGACCTTTTCCATATGACATAAAAAGGCCCAACAATATTGGGGAAAAGCATTTAGTGATTTGTCGCTTATGACAGATTTGCGGTTAATCCAGACCCCACGATGGGTCTCTTAGGATATGTCAAAGGCCTTCCCAAACCTGCCTTGAGAGTACTCAGCCCAGGTGCTACTGGCCAAGAGACACCTGGCCTTTGGATGGGGTTGAGTCCTCCTCAGGCGGTTGATATCCGGAACAAGCACATGTGTTATACTGTAATGATAATTGCAAGGTATACCCAATTGCAGGCCTTTAGACAAGGCCCCGGACGTTTGGCAACCCCTTCGTAAACTTTATAGCGAATGTATCCAGAAGATTGATGATGTGTGAGTATACAGCTATGAGTGTAACCGCATGCGTGTGTGTAAGGCAGCTATATATGCACAGCTTAATTCATTAGGATATTCAACCGTTGTTGGGTACTATCCAGATGGCGTTATTTTGTATCCATGTATTGTAATTCATATTAAGTTCCTTTCTTCTCTTTTCATTTGTTTTATAAATATACATCTAAAGTTTTAATTGAATTGAAATAGCACACAGATTGATCCTTCCCTCTAAGATGAGGAACTAAGGGCCAGAAGGGCTTCCCTCAGTAGTTTCATGTTGATGGAGTTAGGTCTTTTCCACAGCCCAAGATGCTTTGATTATTACATGACCTATGCATGCCTGAGGCTAGCCACAGCGAAAGTGCCTAAACTTGCAATTGTTTCCTTAATAGCTGTACTTGAACAAAGCATCCTTCGGCCATCTCCACAAAAATAATGAAGAATGAAAGGCGACCTTTGTTGAAATCAGGCTGAACACACATTGCAGCTAAGGTTTTTTTTTTTAGACTTTAAAAGCCATTCATAGTCAAAGGTCGCCCCCTTTGTGCGCGCTTCCAGGCATGCCATTTAATTCAGCCATCTTGATCAATCAGCAGCCTAGTTCTAGTGACGAGTGTCATGTGCTGGCAGCCAATAGTTATTTATTGTTTGCACAACCTCATAAGGCACGCCTAATGCAAGTCTTTCCGCTCCTAGCCACTAGCCATTCTGCCCAAATACCTTCAGAAGAACAAACTAAATAAAAATACATTGATACATGCCAAAAGCTATTAAGCTCACATTATCTGTGAAAGACCGATAAAATTGTTTCATTTCAATCAGAAAATCTGTATCACAAGACACCCCTCCCCCGTTAGGAAAGCTAATTCCTTCATTAACACGAAGGAATGAAGGAGACTAAGAAAGCAAATGCTTTGTAAAATTAGGCCTAAAATTAAAGATATTCCTTTGATAGCTAAGGTATTGATCTGTTGTTCTTTTCTGAAAGTGTCTCAGTTGATGCAGTGGACTGTCCATGTGTCAAGATTAAAGGCGCAATCTGAGAGAACTGGAGGTGGCTTTGCAAACAAAGCACACCCATCCTTTATCACTGTCATAAACAAAATCAACATCTGTCACGCACACACAAAGTCAGCATGTCCAAGTTTTCTCCTCCCTTGCTATACCAGTAATGTGGCCCTATCCAGTCTACAGGTTCGCACTGAAGAGGTGGGGTTATTTTCATTTGTAGCAAATGCAATCCCTCTTTTAGTGCATCTGAATTTGATTTGCAATTATAATTCCCTGCAGGGGCAGCATGGAACTGTGTAGACTGATTGGTAATTTACAAATTAAAACTGCTGAGTAAAACTCAAGCATGGCTGGACAGGCTTTAGAAGTAGAGTCCCCCACAATTACCTAATTAACATCTGAAAGTTTATTTATTTATTTAAATCAAGACCAACCACTTCAGGGATCCCTTTTACCATCCAGGCCCTGAAAGGTAGTCAGTCAAGGGGCCACATGGTTTTAAGTTCAAGGCAAAAATGACGAGACAGTCATCTATTTACAAGAGGAGTAATTTAGTAGGATCACAGCCATCTCATTAAGCTCCAATATTACATTTGGATCTTTTTTAATGTGGGTCTGACCAAGGTCCATACGTACCAAGACCTCGAGAAATGCATGCTTTTTGAATGAACTTGTCAAACTCATGTAAGAGGCTCATCAGAAGGAAGGAAAATGTAAGTAGCAAGGTGCCATAGAGGCAAGGAACTTTAACGTTGTACATGCCTCCTTTCTCTTAAAAATACTCTCACTACAAAACCAATGTTTCCTTCCTAGGTTCCACCCACCCACCACTTTGATCACCTTTTTACCTCTTTATCCAGGGAGGCCTCAAGGTGCAACGATCGGTCAGACATCAGGAAATGCCTTGTTGTCTCTGCCATCGGCTGGGGGCCAGGTTTCTCTGGGGCGTACTGTACCTTCCTTATTACCAGGCGCACAGAGTTCCTAAATGTGAAGAAAGCACAGTAGCTTTTCAACCACTAACAAATCACTTCAAAGGATGAATTTTACAGCTATGATCCATCAACTCAAAGTACAGACTTTACAAAAAGCTTCTTGTTCAGTAGAACAGCCATTTCATTTAGCTCCACATGAAGGAAATGTGTCACCCAGTTGTAACAGTCAATTTGATACGTTTAAGTTGATATGATGTGAAAATAATGAGCTCCTTTACAATGTGTTAACTTTGGAACAAAATAATTTACGAAACTGCAGACAAATAGAGTGTATTAAACACAACACTTCCCTCAAGTTGGCTCAGGTTGTTTATGGTATGTCGCACTGCGTACAAGACAGGGGTCCACATCCGCAGCAGCAGTCTGAGTCAGACAGAGAGCCTGGACCCAGGAGGAAAGCAAGGTGGCACAGAAAGGACTGAACACAAAGATATCTGCGAAGGTGTGGGGTAAATGTGGAGCATGCGCATATAAGAAAAAGTGAGTGGAAGGAGTAGTAGCAGCACAGAAAAGCAGAGAAGGAAATAAGAGGCGCATTCTGCAGAAGAGAGGCCAGTCCATGAGACAAGAACTTAGAACAGGATATTTACTACAACTAGCTCATTTTAATTCATCCTGAAATAATAAGAAACAAATGCTGCATTAACATACATGTTAATCACATTATTTATGTATTTTACTGGAAATACATTACACATTTAAACATGAACCAAGAGTTTTCTAGGGTATAGACTTTGTATGTATATATGAATCAATACATTTATTGGCTGGTAATGTCCCCCAGGCTCAGGCGATGCATGCTGAACCACCAACATGTTTCCGCAATATTAGAGACAACGTTTTTGCTACACTCCGATGTAACAGGATAGGCCGATTCTATCCCAAACACGGACTGTGGTAGGTATGGAGAATTGCCTAACACTCAATAAAAGATGGATGTACTTCTTTCATTGGGATCACATTTAGATTCAGAGTAGCCAGTACTAAACATCTGGCAGGTGTAAGAAAAATGAGGATTCTTTGAAGAGGTTTTTAAAGCCCCACTGACCAATTTAATCCAAAAAGGAGTTGGTATTCAAGCTCGGATACAGGACTTGTGTGAAAAGCCTTGTATGTAGCTGAGAGCCAAAGAACTTGAAAAAAGACAAATTGAGAAGGCTTCCCTTGGAACATCTTCAGAGTCAAAGCTCTGAAACAGAATGGATTTGTCTCCCCCACTTAACTCTTCAGTTTGATTTGCATCAATTGTTCAGCAGGTGCAAGAGAAACACTTGGACAGTAATTAAGAAATGTAGGTCCTCCCACTCAGTTTAGATATTTTCAATCCTACTGTTACAAAACAGCTTAACCTGGAAACAAAACCAGCTGAGACTGTGGAATGTAAAACAGAAAAAGCATTAGCTCTTGAACATGGATATCGTTTAAAGATTACTTCCTTAGAATAATTCCCAGGAGCCAGGGTGAATTTCTAAACATATGATTTCTACTTTTAACTTCATGGGGTTTAGACCTGAGAGATATGTTTCGCCCAGGGACCTCAATGGTATGAGCATGTTATTGCTACACAGGAGATGTGTAGCCCCATCCACCAACAAACTCTGAGCTTAAACTGAGAAGAATTTGTACTTTAACAGTCATTAAGGCGATGTAGTACACGCAACACATCTTACGCAATCGGTTCTGAGAAGGTGTGAAGCTTTCTCTTGTATTCCTTGGGCAAGGAAGAAAATAAGTTACTTACCTTTAACTATAGTTCTCCAGTATTGGAATCTTTCATATACTTGCATGCTTGAATCATTCCCCGTCATCAAGATGGGAGTCCCCAGTACATTAGAAAAGATAATTTCTCCATAGACATAATAATAATGGCCAAAGGCCTTACTCTTAAGTAATTTATCCAAGTCATTATTTAAAAAGGGACTAAAAGTTTGAGTCCACCAATCACATGTCCACACCCTCTAGAACCCTCCAGAGAGAAGTTCCAGTTCCTCAGAGTTTCTAAGTATTAGTGCATATTATTAAAAAAGTATTGAGAATAGTAAGGTGAGCTTCTCCAGGAGGCGGGTGGGTCGCATGTGAATCTATGAAAGATTCCAATACTGGAGAACTATAGTTATAAATAAGTAACTTATTTTCTTATTCCAGTATTGGAACTTTCATAAATTCACATGCTTGAATCACAATGCAAAGCAGTATTCATGGGACATTGCACTGTCAGTAAATTATGAGAATAGTTGAATGATACCTATTTCAAATGATAGAGTACTTAACTATTCCAACCTGTAAAACACTCACCTATTAATACATCTGTACAATTATTTATCTCTGTATACAATTATAAATGTATTTACAAACATGAAAGAAAAGCAATCAATCAAAATTTGCAATGTGAAGTACCAGAAAACAAGAATGGTGGGAAGTTAGAGTTAGCTCACCTTTACTGGAAAAGATGCCGCAGGGATGCTTGGCCTACAGCCCAATCAACTTGAGGTACTGCCTCCAGACAATAGTGTCTTGTAAACGTGTGTGTACTCTTCCAGGAGGCCGCTCTGCAAATGTATTGTAGAGGTACACCTGCGAATACTGCCATCAATTTTGAGACGGATCTTGTCGAATGGGCACATACTGAAGTTTGTAAAGGTCTGCCAGCTGCCTTGTGACACAATTTTACAGCAGCTATGATCCATCTTGCTATGCCCTGTTTCGAAAGGGGTTGGCCTTTTCAAAGTGCACTATAAAGGAAAAATAATTGTTTCAACTTGCGAAAAGTGTTTGGTTTTTTCCAAATAAAACTTAATACATCTTTTTATGTCCAGCTAGTGAAGAGCCCTCTCTGCTTGAGGCGAGGGATTCGGGAAGAAAGTCTGTAAGATCAAAGGCTCATTACTGTGGAAGTCCGTAGGTACTTTGGTAATAAACTTCGGGTTTGTGCGAAGGATTACTCTGGTGTCTTTAAATTGAAGGAAAGGCTCTTGAATCGTAAGGGCCTGGATCTTGTTGATGCGTCTAGCAGAAGTAAGAGTCACCAGTAGAGTAACATTCCACCATAAGTGTTTCAATTTCGTTATGTGAATGGGTTCAAATAGATATCTCATGAGCTGAGATAGTGCAATGTTGAGTTGCCAGGAAGGCGGGGGAGGTCTTACTGGCGGGAAAACTCTAAACAATCCTTTCAGAATTTTTTTTTATTAACCTGGAGTACCATAAAGAAGGAGATGTTGGGAACGTCTGAAATGAGACATGGCCGCCAGGTGCACTCTAATGGATGCACAAGCTAATCCTGAGGATGCCAGATGTAGGAAATAGGGCAATATCTCTTATGATGCTGACAATAGAGGGTTTATCTGGTCTTTCTGGCACCACAAACAAAACCTCTTCGACTCCGAAGAGGAAGTCTTGTTTGTGCTATCAGCCCTGGCGTTTGAGAGTATTTTTCTACATTCTGGGTGAAAATGTAAGTGGGCAAACTCACTGAGTTCAGGAGTCAAGCTGATAATTTTAGTGACTCGGGGTCCGGGTGTAGAACTTAACCCTCATTCATCGTTAACAGATTAGGTGAGATTTTCAGCGGAACGCGGTATCTTTCCGAGAGTAGGAGCAGTTCCGAGAACCAATGCTCGTGAGGCCAATATGGGGCTATCAGGATTAGTCTGTAACGTTCTCTCTTGATTTTCGTGAGCACTCTTGAAATCAGGGGAATGGGTGGAAAAGCGTAGGCAAATATTCCGCACCATCCCATCAAAAAGGCATTCCCCCCATGACCCCGGATGGTGATCCCAGCTATCGTAGAAGCGGCATTTGGTGTTCTTCGGGGTCACAAAGAGATCTAGGTTGGGTTTGTCCTATTTTTCGAAGACTTGATCGAGAGCTTCTTGATTCAATTCCCACTTGTGGCAGGATGATGTTAGTCTGCCGAGGGTGTCTGCTATCTCGTTTTATATCCCTGTAGGTGTTCAGCTCTTAAACTGATCCCATTTTGAATAGCCCAATTCCAAATATTTTGTGATTCTCAAAATAAGAGAAGAGACCTTGTTCCTCCCTGCTTGTTCAAGTAATACATTGTGGTTGTATTGTATGTCCTTATGAGAACAGCAGATTGTTTTATTCTTGGGAGGAAAGCTTGTAGAGCCAGATATACTGCTTTGAGCGTTAAGAAACTGATGTGACATTTTTGAAGATAGCTTTTCCACCTTCTGCTGACCTGTGGGTCTTGTAGATATGCCCCACACCTTTTCAGAGAGACGTACGTGGTAACGACCAGCTGGGATCGTTGAAGTAGAAAAGGAAGGCCTATCGCAAAGTCCGATTGTTTTGTCCACCAGTGGAGTGTTTTGATCATGTGTGGAGCGAGTGCGATAATGTTGTTGAGTCCCACTTTGGCACCCACTGAAGGCCTAATTCCTCCTGTAGGAGCAAAATTGAATTAGCTGAATGTAAGATGACATCATCCCCCAAAAGATTTGTAACTGCGTACTGAAATAAACTTTTCTTTGAACCTGGGTTGCTAAGGACATAAGTTTGGTTTGTCTTTCCAATGTGAAAAAGGGCTTGAAAGTGGTTACTCTTGTTGGCAAAATATTTGATTTGTTTCAATTTAGAGTGAGACCCAGTTCACTGAATAATTCCATGCAAGCTTTTGTCTTGTTGTGAGGAGTCCGACTCGATTTTGTTTTTTTTAAGCCAATCGTCTAAATGCGGAAATATTTGGTGCTTTTGCTTCCTCAACCAAGCTGCTACTAGAGCCAGACACCTTGTGAATATTCTGGGGGCTGATTTCAGGTCGAAAGGAGGAACACAGAACTCAAAATGGCTGCCATTACTGTAAATCAAAGGAAGTTTCTGTGGGCAGCTGAGATTGGGATATGAAAGTAGGTGTCTTGTAGATCCAGGGCTGCCATAAGGTCTCTGTGGTTCATACGAAGGAGAATATCCTGCAACGTGACCATGCGGAAGGTTTGAAGCTTGAGGTATTTCTTGAGATCTCTGAGGTAGAGGATGAGACGACATTCTTTCCAGTTCTTGCGTATTAGAAAGTAACTGGAGTAGAATCCTCTCCCTTTTTCTGAAGAAGGGACTCTTTCTATTGCTCCATTCCTTAGCATGGTCTTGACCTTCAACTTGAACTGCTTTAGATGTTTTTGAATGGAGGTATGTGGACGGTGTGATCGTGGAATTTGGGTTAACTCTAAGGTGTGGCTAAATTGAACTATTTTAATATCCATTCATCTGATGCTACTTATTGCCATTTTAGAAAGAAGTGGAATATTCTTCCCTTATTTTTAGAATTGGTGGTGAGGAGGTAGACGGAGCGTGAAACTGGTCATTGGCGACGGCCTGTCTCTTTTCTTTCACGTGCTCTACCTTTAGAAGGATATTGTGTGTAGGTCGCTTGGGGTAGTTGCTTTTGTGAATATTGTGTATGAAACTGCTGAGTTGCGTAGGAGGGGTAAGGAAGGTGTTGAAAGCCTCCTCTACAAGGTGATACTCCTCGTCCTCTGTATCCACGTAAAGGCAGCTTTTTAAACTGAAGGGTATCCAGTGATCTGGCCATGTCCGTGTCAGTTTTAATCGCTTGTAGGGATTCATCTATGTGTTTGTCAAAGAGAACCTCACCATCAAGCAGAAGATTCAATATCCTATTCTGCACTTCTGATCTAAAAGTAGTAGCTTTAAGCCAGCCTTGCCTACGGAGGACCACCACACCTGCTAGTTGTCTAAAAGCAGTGGTAGCAATATTCATCGCGCTGTGGATGATCTCCGCCAAGGTGCGCTCTCCTCTAACAAGATCTTTTTTGCTTCCGACTGAGTCTTCCTGAAGCTGGCCCACATATGTCTGTCATGTCTACCCAAGACAGCTAAGGTGTTTGCTGCCCTAACCGTCAGCCTAGACATGGAGGAAAATCTTTTTCCAATATTGTCTAATTTTCTTCCTTCCTTGTCTGGAAGTGCTGTAATTGGTGCTGATGGATTCTTTGAATGCCTCTGCGCCGCTGTGTTATTACTGAATCCAGTTTCAGATGGCCAATTAGACATGCTGGAACCCCTCCTGGGGCTTTATACTTCTTGTCTAGTCTTGGTAAGACGGCAGGTACTGTGGCCGGGTTCTTCATCACCTTTAAACCTTCTTCCCAGATGTAACTTACAACAGGTATGGATCGTACACTCTTTTGAAGGGGGTCCTTAAAATCATAGAGGAAACAATCCATTTGTTTAGTTGGCATGGGTAGCACGAATCTCATTGCTGTCCTTTCAAGCAAATTATGGAAACTCCCAATGTCTCCTGGGGGTGAATCCACAGGAGTAGGCAATGGAGATGATGGAGTTGAGATTAGGTAGTTATCCCATTCAGATTGTGAGTCCTAAAGTTCTCCTTCCTTCCTCTCCTCCTCAGAGCAATCTGTGTCCTGTTGAAATGTTCTCTGCGGGGTACTTCTCACTGACCTGGGTGAAGAAGTAGGTCTCGGTACTGGAGAGGAAGGATGAGGAAAGGAAGATGGAGGTTCTGTTGAATGTTTCCCGACTGTGCTGTTGATGGAAAACTCTTCTTGTAGTCAGACAACATACGTTGGAGGTCAGTAATGAGAGAGCTTGGAAGACACTCCATCTCCTCTTGAACATATTGTTTGTATAGCTGAGGAGCATAATATTGTCGATCATACTCTTGGTCATATTCCTCTTCTTCCTGATATGTGACCAGGAGCCGAGAAGGACAATGAGCCACCCCAAATGGTCCCTCTTCATCCACATCTTCTTCCAAAAGATGCGATGGGACTAAGGGTGTGATCTTACTTGGAGACGTGCTGCGTGGTGCTAACTCATCACTTTTGTTTGAAGTCTGATTTTTTTCTTCTCTTTGACGGTGTCGTTGACAGTGCCGTTGGCGAAGTCATTGACGAAGTTGTTACTGTGTGTAAACCTGACATTGGTTGTAGTAGGCTGTGTCGTGGACGATGGCATCACTCAGATGATAGTCGACGATGGTGTTGTCATTATCGACAATTTTATCTTCAACGCCGACGAGCGAGAGGAAATAGCTGATAAGCAGGAGACAGTGGATGTCATCGTCGCTGATAAAGCCACCATATATGTCTTTGTCAACAACGGTGTCGACGACGATGAGCACATGGACGGTGGAATTGTCGTTGACTGTCTGTCAGCTGGAGGTTTTTTAAATGTATGAATTACCTTAGGTGGCAGTGTTGATGGTTCTGAAGAAGGCTTAGAAACCTTCTTTGAAGTAGAAGGTCAGTCTTTTCTTTCTGTTTTTGAAGAGAAAGATTTCTCTTTGTGGAGTTATGATGAAAGGCTGCTGCCATTACCAGAGCCGAGTGGTCTTTTTGTAAGTTTTAGAGGTCTGTTCTGAACCCTTATCAGAATGAGGTGATCTTTCCCTCTTTTGTGACCTTTTGGAAGACCAAGAAGACTCCTCACTGTCTGAAGCTGAGACAGTGTTTTTCATGGTTTTAAGCTTCAGTAGCCATATTAGTAATCTTCCATCTCTATCCTTCAGTGTTTTGGAAGAAACAGTATTACATACCTTACATTCTTTAGCAGATTGATCAGGATAGAGGCAGTATATGCACTCTCTATGTGGGTCTTCAGAGTGAAGTATTTTCTTTCCACAAGTACTGGAAGCTCTAAAAAAGACCTTTCCTCTTCTTGTCAGACATTATGAAGATAAGGTGAGTCCAGAGGTGTTCTAAGTGTGAAAACACTAAGACAATTGAGTATATATGATGTAGTGGAAAAATCTATTCCAAACATGAAAAAAGTGAGCAGAACTCAATGGAGACTCCCTAGCACAATGTGCGATAGAAAATCTGAGGGACTGGAGCTTCTCTCAGGAGGGTTCTAGAGGGTGGGGTCATCTGTTTAGTAGACTCTACAGTTTAGGCATCTTTTACATAATGACTTGGATAGATTACTTAAGAGTAAGGCCATGGGCCTTTATTATTATGTCTATTGAGATATTATGTTTTCTAAGGTACCAGGGACTCCCATCTCGACGACGGGGAATGATTGAAGCATGTGAATGTATGAAAGTTCCAATACTGGAGTAAAAATAGGTTACTTGTAATCCTTCTTTGAAATTGTAGGAATCTTGAGTCAGAAGTCCCAACTGAGGCACACACAAAGTCATCCTTCCGCTCTTAGGAGTACCATGGGGTGATGGTGGGAGAATTGTAGCGGATACTCTTATTAGTGCCATTTGAATGATCGGACCCTTAACAGAACTGATACTGTCAGTAGAATGGGAGAAAGGCATACAGAAAAGCATATGGGGGCATATTTATATTCCATTTGCACCGCATTTGCGTCATTTTTGTTACGCAAATTTGGCGCAAAAAGAACTCCATATTTATATTTTGACGTTAGACCTGTCTAACGCCAAAATATTGGAGTTCGCAACATTTTTTAGATGTGTGAACCTACCTTGCGTCAATGAGATGCAAGGTAGGAGTTCCCATCTAAAAAATGGTGCTAACCCCATAGCCCCAAATTTAGCCTGTCATTTTTTTTTTTGCACTAGCCCACACTCTGCGCCAGCTTCGGCCATTCCATAAATTCGGTGCCCGGCTGGCACTCTGGAATTACGCAAGCCAGCCCTATACTTTGACGGAAAACTGCAGTTTTGCATCACAAAAAGTATAAATATGGGCCCTAGTTTCTTTCCTGTAGGTGAAGTTTTGCAGCTTGAAGTATTTTCTGGATTCACATGCTGTGCGTTATTCTGCTATCTAGTGGTTGGCTCTGGAATTCTCCACTATTTTGTGATCCTTATTTTCTTTTAGATTTTTGTTTGTTGGTGGGCGTTGACGGCAGCTCCATTTGGTGTCTCCTATGACATCGTCCTGCTTACTTCTTTGTTCAGCATCTTCAGATTCTTTTTTTTTTTTTTGCTTCTTCTCTCCATCTTCTTGGAGGAGTTGGGAGGGTCGCTATTGAATCCAGAAAATTCTTCAGGCTGCAACACCACACCTGCAGATAATAAACCTACATTTGCAGCATGAATCTTTCAGGAGTCACATGCTGTGCATTGCTTTTGTAGTGGTTTCTAACCTGGTGGTGGTTGGGTTGGAGATGGGCATTGACTTGTATACAGATGTCATAAAACCCTTTGTCCTATGTGAGCTTCCTTGTTCATCTGTATGTCGACACAGTAATGTTTTGTAAATGTGTGTGTACTGATGACCATGCTGTTGCCAAGCAGATTTCTTTCAATGGTATATTTGCCAGGAAGGCAATGATTGCTCCTTTCTTTTGTGTTGAATGCGCTTTTGGTGCCACAGTTAAAGTTTCTCATGCGTAAGTGTGGCACAACTGAACTGGTTGTGCAAACCATCTTCCAATTGTGTTTTTAGTTACTGATCTTCCAAAGAAACTATCTGCAAATGATACGAATAGTTGAGTTTTTCTGCTTGCCTTTGTTGTATGTAGTACATTACGGCATGCCATGCATCTACTGTATGTAGAGCTCTTTCAGCATGAGTTTTTGGCTCTTGAAAAAAAAAACTTGGAATTTGTATACTTTGATTCATGTGAAATTTCGAAATGACATTTGGCAAAAATTCAGGGTCTGTTCTCATGACAATCCCATCTTTGTGAATTTGAACATAGGGTTCTTGTAAGTGCCTGTAACTCATTTCCTCTGACTAGTGAAGTGGTAGCCAATAAGAAAGCAGTCTTTAAGGTTAGCATTTGTAAATTAGCTTGGTGCAAACGTTTGAAGGTTTTCTTCATTAGTTGAGTATCACATTTAGATTCCATTGTGGGTTGGCACCTTTCTCGGTAGTGCTATTCTCTTTTCTTGCTAGATATTCCTAGCTCCTAGTTGCATGTGACAATTGTTCTTGAAGCAATTCCTGTATTGGTCTCATGTGAAATGTTGCATATGGAATTAAAGGGAAGCACAAAGCCATCTTCCCTAGCAGCTTCCCAACTGTACTCGCTGTCAAAGCTTGCCCCTTGCAGTAGTGGTGAATTTCTGTCAGTGGGGATTGTGTTGTCTTCTCGTTGGGTACAACTTCCCTTGAATGGTGTTGATTCTTGCTCACAAGAAAACTTTTGCTTGTTCCGGTTCTGAAGAGAATTTCTCTATATTCCATGAGAAACCTTGTGTGTAAAGGGTCTCCATTACTTGCTGACCGTCCTGTCTGCACTTGTTATATGAGTTTGCTATTACTACCAATCGTTGAGGTATGGGTATACATGTAATCCCTTCCTTGAGTGTTCTGTTACTACCGGCAAACACTTTGTAAACACTCTTGGTGCCGATTGTATCGCAAATGCCAGTACTGTGAACTGATGATAAGTTTTGCTCACCCAAAACCTTACATATGTCTTATGCTTTGTGTTCACTGGAATGTGCAAGTAAGCATATTTTAAGTCTATTGCTGCCATGCAATCTCCTTGCTGTAACTGTGGAGTGACCTCCTGTAAGGCTGTCAGCTTGACTTTTTATAAATCTGTTTAAGAGCCTGAGAACCAGGGTAGGTTGAGTAATTTCCCTTGTTCATTTCTTGTTTCAGGACCCGTTCGATTGCCTCCTTGTCCAGAAAATCTTTTACCTCCTTGATTTTCTTCTCTGGAATGCACTTTTGTCCTTGGTCCTCTTGCTGGTGTAAATTTTGTTAGATCTATGTAATATCCAAATTGAACTGTGTTTAGTATCTATTTGTCTTAAATTATCTTTTTCCACTGCTGGAGAAAGTTGTTTTATCCTTCCATCTACAGGAGTTTTGTGAAGAAATTTGGATTGCTCGTCTCAGACTTTCACAGATGAAATTTGTGAAAGTAAACTTGTTGAAGAGTCACTGGTTTGTGGGAATTGAGCTCTGTGTAGTTGCTCTCGTCACTTGCCTCTTTCCCGAAAGGGCTGGCATCCCTGTTGTGGATAGTGCCAGTTTTGTTGTGAAGTTGCAGATTTCTTGCTGCCATGGAATGTTTGATGGGAGTCTTCTGCCTAGACACTTCCTCTGGGGCAGGTTTTCTTGTTGCAAAGGTACCCCTTCGTATGCCACCCAGAAATTGCAGTGCACCCATAGACTTTGCTGTTTCATTGTCTTTTTTCCTCTGATTAAGGCTTTCATCCACGGTGCTCAGTAATGTCTTATTCCTTCAGGATGCCATTTTAATTTTTGCGTCAACTATTGAGGAACATAATCAAATTTTAAGGAACGTATTAAGGAAACTTTTGACGGTGGGACTAACACTAAGAAAAGAGAAGTGTGTTTTCTTGACTAAAGAGATTGAATATTTAGGACACACCATTTCGGGCGAAGAAGTTAAACCGAAAAAAGATTTATTGGAGGCCATCAAACTCTATCTCCAAACAAAGATGAGTTGAGGACCTTTATGGGTCTCATAGAATACTACTCTAAATTTGTTGAGAATTTTGCTGACAAAACAGAGGGGTTGAGAATGTTACTGCGCAAAGGTTGCAATTTTGTGTAGCCAGAAGTGCAACAGGAGTGTTTTGATAATATAAAGCAAGAGGTGTGTGCTGCAAAGATTTTAGTACCCTTTGAAACTTCTTCTCCCACTATACCGACGGTGGATGCTAGTGTGTCTGGTGTAGGTGCTGTCTTGTCTCAAATTCACCACGGGGCAGAGAGGACGGTAGCTTTTGCTTCGCGCTCTCTCACTGAGAGTGAGAGGAACTACTTGGTGATTGAGTGGGAGGCTTTAGCGGCTGCGTGGGCAGTAGACTATTTTAGAACATTTTTGGTGGGCATTTCTTTCAAGTTGAGAACTGACCACAAACCTTTAGTTAAAGTGTTATCAGCAGGTGGTGCTGGTAAGGCTTCTGCGAGGTTGGCCAGATTGGCAGCTCGCTTGCAGGAGTATGTATACAATGTTGAATACATTCAGGGATGGAGGAACGTACAGGCTGATTCTCTCTCACGAATGGCTGTGGATTAGAAATTGGTTGATGGCGAGGCACTACTGATGAAGGAAGAAGGAGCGGTGCAATTAGTGGAGGACTTGGTGCAACATGGAGTGGTGGCCTTCTCTAAAGAAGAGTGGTTGCGAGGGTTGAGCGATGACTTGGTACTGCAGTACATGAGCAAAATGATTGTTGAGGGAGGAAGGAGAGAGAGTGCTGTGGCAGTGTCGGTAAGGCCCTACATCAAGGTTTTGGATGAGCTGTCTTTGGGGGACAGAGGTGTAATAATGAGGGGTGACAGATTTGTACCTCCGGAAAAGCTACGAAGGAAAATTATACAATTGGCTCATGAAGGGCATTTGGGACAAACATTGACTCAATGAAGAGTTAAGGAAAACTTTTGGTGGCCGGGGTCGATTTGCAAACTGCTCAATGGGTGGAAGAGTGTGTTCAGTGTAAGGAGAGTGGAAAAAAAGGCTAAAGCTGGGAAAAAAATCTTGGTTGGGGCATACTGAAGATCCAGGTGAATCATGGCATACTGTTTAAATGGACTTTATTGGACCTCTGCCTGGGGTGGGTCATGATAAAAAAATTGCTTTAGTCCTGGTGGATGTGTCTTCTAAGTGGGTGGAGGTTGAATTTATGAGGGAAGTGTAAACAAAAAGTACTATTTCTGTATTAAAGGTCCTGTTTCGGAGGGAAGGTTGTCCCCATACACTCTTTACCGACAATGGGACACAGTTGACCTCCTTGGAGATGAAGGAGTTTCTGTTAACCCATGGTATCACTCATAGGCGTACTGCACTTTATAATCCTCAAGCCAACGGTATTGTGGAGCGTATGAATTGTATGGTCAAGGGTACAATTCAGTTGGCTGTGCAGGGAAACCAAAATGTTGGTTCTGTTGTACAGGAGGCGATCTGGGCTCATCGTACCACGCAGTTGAGAGATAAGGGAAAAACGCCATTTGAGTTTATGAGAGGGCGTAAGGCCAGATCGAAGTTAGTGCCTGGTTGGTTGGAGGGTGATCGGACCAAACTAAGGAATCAGGTGGAGATGCCACAGACAGGCGGTTGCTCCGATATACAAGTTGGCGATTGGGTGAAAGTCAAGGATGGACGTGTGGAGGCAGGTTGGACAAAGTTTCGCTGCCCTTTTGAGGTTAAACATGTAGGGAATTTTTATGTGGTTTTGGCCAATGGCACTAAATGGAACAAAAGGAGGGTGGCTTTATATGAGAAAGGTGGATGAGGTGCAGGAAACTTAAATGTTACTGATAAAGATGAAGAATGTAGTGGGTTTATGCTATCTGAGGAAGGTGCTGAGAGACCGGGTGCTGACGCTTCGAATGAGAATGGGATGGAGGATCTGGAGGAACAAACATGTGTGGAGAAAGAAGGAAATAAGATAGAGTTCAGGAGTGGAAGAGTGAGAAGACCACCTGCTTATTTGAATGACTATGTGAGAGACGAAAAAAAAAAAAAAAAAAAAAAAAAACATCTGTGAAATCTTATGACTATGTGAGGAAAAGAAAAAAATTATGAAATGGAAATGAAATTTCCCTTGAAGTGTATCTTCCTTAGTTTATTTTGAGTTATGGTTAATTGTTATATTTTCTATTTATTTGAACGGTTTATTATCCTTTTTGTAATATTTGATTAATATTGTTGTAACCTTGTGGTAAAAAAAAAAAAAAAAGTGTGGTGACGGAGGGGGATGTGATATATTAGATTGTGCACGAGCAGGTTAAGGGAGCTCGAGCGTTTATTTGAGTCCTGAACGCGCTCGTGCGATGAGAAAACAAATGTCGTGTTTTGAAGGTGACGAGCGGTTAATGAGGGTGGCGGCACCGCTCGAGTTATTCGATTAAACTGGATGTTAAACAAACAAACAAGGACCTCCGTGGACACGGTTGAACCTCTCTACCAAACCATTCGTTTGGGGTTGATAAAGGGAACATCTCAAATGTTTAACTGCACCTTGCTTCAAAAATGCTTTGAACTCCTCAGACACAAATTGAACACCATTATCCGAAATGACTTCCTCCGGAAACCCCTCATTCATAAACACTTCCCTTAAGAAAGTCACAAGAACCTTTGCATTTGGCTCCTGTACAAATTTGACATAAGGCCATTTCGAGAAATAGTCAACCACAACGTACGCATACCATAGCTTGCAATTGAGCGAGTGAAAAGGTCCCACCATATCAACACCCAATTTGCGACAGGGACCTCCAGGGCAACCAATAGGCATAAGGGGTGGTGTCACAGGTTTCAAACTCTTGTCGGAGTTTGAACACACGGCACAATTCCTTACTAATTGTTCGATTTCACTGTCCAATGCGAGGCCACCAAAAGCTGTCTCTAACTCGTCTTTTGGTCAAAGTGGCCCCCAAATAACCTTCATGCGCCTTCTTCAGTAATGAACTCAACACCTCCGGAGGAATGAGTTTGTCGTTCCTCAAGAGAATGCCCTCCTTAATTGTTAGCTCATCAGAAACTTTCCAAAATGGCTTAACCGCCATCGTCAAACCCCTCTCATAAGGCCAGCCCTCAACTATAAACCTCATTTCTGCGCACAGGTCATTGTCCTCAGCCAACTTCTCCTTCCACTCTGACTCAGAACACACACACACACACACCTGATCAACCTCAACATCTGCAATCATACAACATTCATCGTCCACAATTTCATCGGACGTCAGGCTAATCAGACTGGGAAATCTCGACAGATAATCAGCTCTTACATTCCTTCCCCCGGGTATATGCATGGCTTCGAAATCATACTGCATCAACCTCGCTACTAATCTAGCAATCCTGGGTGTACCTGTTTTGTTGTTGGTCCCCTTCAAGATCGAAACTAGAGGTTTATGATCTGGTTTCAATACAAAATGCCTCCCCCACACGTAACTCATGAATTTTTCAATGGCCCAAACACAGGCCAGCAGCTCTTTTTCGATGGCAGAATAATGCACTTCTGGTGTTCTTAATACTCTAGACGCAAAACTAATGGTGTTTTCAACACTATCAATCATTTGAGTCAACACCACCCCAGTCCAACATTGCTAGCATCAACCGTTAGATAACATTGGAATCGTTTATCATACGGTTTCAGCACTTTGGCTTGCGTCAACTGGATTTTAATATTCTCAAACGCTTTTTCACATTCTGAACCCCACTCAAAACTGGTCTTCTCTTTCAATAAATTGGACAAGACTCTCACCCGACTAGCATACTCCGGTATAAACTGAGAGTAAAACTCACACATACCTAAAAACACTTTCACACCAGTCTGTGTGGGGGAGCTGCTTTGATAGCATCAATCAAACCGGGTTTTGGGCTAACACCCTCCTGACTTATCACATGACCCAAGTACTCAACCGACGCCTTCATGAAGTGGCACTTTTCTCTCCTAAGAACAATTCCATGAGCCATGAATTTCTGCAACACTTCTCTTAGAATCTTGTTATGCACCTGCTGATCAGGTGCGTGAATTAGTACGTCATCCTGAAAAACCACCACGCTGGAAATCCCCTTTAACAGTGTACACATAATTCTTTGAAACACCGAGGCTGCAGATGCCAGCCCAAACGGCATACGGCAGAATTGGAAAACACCAAAGTGTGACACAAATGCTGTTAAGTACCTGAACTCCGAATCAAGTTCCACCTGATGATATGCACTAGCCAAATCTAACTTCGTAAAGATTTTTGCACCTTTATTGGTGGACAACATTTCATTGATATTAGGTAGGGGATGTGAGTCCACCCATATTTCTCTGTTGAGTGCTCTCAAGTCCACGCAAATTCTCAATTCCCCATTCTTTTTCCTAACTACTACTAACGGAGAAAGCCACAAAGAGGATTCAATTTGTTCTACAATCCCTTTGTTCTGTAAACTTTCCAGTTCCTTTTCCAAATCTTCTCTCATGCTAAAGGGCACAGACCTAATTTTATGTTTGACTGGAGCAGCATTCACTTTGACTTTTATTTTATGTTTAAAACCTTTCAACTTCCCCAATTCACCTGAAAACACTTTAGGGAATTAATTGAGAAGGTCTTCAATCTCCTCCGTTTCTCTAAGCACTGCAAACTGTTCAGACGTACCTGGGCGCAACACCATTCCAAACAGGCCCTGATGGAACCAGACAAAAATGTTCAACCCTCTTGCTGCTACATAGATCTTCTCATGTATGTGTCTCCCCTTAAACTCAAAAATGTCCTAAAAAAAAACCTTGAAGTTCAATCTTCCTCCCTTCATAGGGCACTGGAGCCCTGTCTGCCGGCTCAAGGGCACGCTCTCCCCAATTCTGCTTGAACAAGTCCAGGGTAATCATGGTAATCCTAGCCCCTGAGTCTACCAGCCAATGCAATGACTTGTCTCCTACTCTTATGCATACATACATAGGGATCCACACAATTATCCAGATCACCAGACTTAACTGCTCCATCAGCAACTAAAACCATATCCTGAACCTCTCCCATGAGGTGCTCCACCGCTTCTTCATTCTCTTCCATCACCATCATGACAGACTCTCGTTTTCTACCTTGACAGACTTTGGCAAAATGCCCCACCCTGCCACTGCTCCTGCATTGGACATTCAATGCTGGGCAACTCCTAAATCCCTTTTGATGCATCATATTACCACATCTAAAACAAACATTTCTTTGTTTGAAAAAAATGTTGGAATTGGCGAGCTTATTGTTTTTCCTGTCCACTTGATTTTACCACAGTCCTTTTGTCATCTTTGTTGATGACAACGTTAACTCTGCTAGTCGTCACCAATTCTATTTCCTTGGAGGACTTGATAGAAGATTCGATGCTCTTTGCAATTCTTATCATCTCCACCAATGTTGGATTGTCCAGCGATAACAACTTCTGTCTGATAGATTTATCTGTCCCTTGACAAATAAATTGGTCTCTGATGAGTTGATCACCCAGCGCTCCAAACTGACATTCCGCAGCCAGAAGGCGCAACGCCGAAATATAAGTGTCTACATCTTCACTGGAGCGTTGTTCTCTTTTAAAAAACTTGTGCCTAGCCACCACCGAGCTGGGAGGTGCATCACACCTGTTGCTCATTTTCTTCACCGCAATTTCATACTCATCCATTTCACCATCATCCAGTTGTAAGTCTGGTATGTGCTTGAAAATAGCTCTCCCTTCGAAGCCAATGAAATGGAGAAGAAGACATTTTTTCCATTCTGGCCTGTACCGTGATGCTCCAATCGCCCCTAAATAGGTTTCAAAAGCATCATACCATTGCCTCCAAACTATTGGTGGTTCACCAGGGCTCTCTAGAAATGGTGGTGGGGGCAGAACAGATTGCATGATGCAACCCCCACAAAAAGAAAAAAAAAAGAAGAAAGTTTTTTAAGGTAGTTAGAATAAAAAACCCAAAAATCTCTAAGCAGAAAAAAAAAAGTAGCGTTCTTTCTCTCTATAACTTTTGTTTGTTCTCCAAAACTATCTGTAGACCAATGAGTCTTAAATGCTTCCCAACAAGTTGCACCGTTATGAGTAGTGCCTTAAATCTGTTCATCCTTGTCTGTCCGCATACACTGTGAAATCGAGAGTAGTGCCCGTAAAGTGGCTGAAATACTAGAGAATTGAACACCTGCAGAGCAGTTCCATACCTCTGTTTTTGTGTAGCTTTTCGATCTCCTTTGCTTGCGTCGAGGTGATTTTTACATCTGGTGGGAGTAACACCGGAGATCAAAACCACTCCCCTGAGGTGCTGTGATAGGCTTTTCCAAATGTGACTGGAAACGTCTGTTGTGATTTGAGCAGGACGAGGTAAACGTCGATCCTGCTTCCAACGAAGAGGACGCTGCAGGGGATGTCGTTTGCAGCCGCTCCTGTGCTGCTGACTGGGCCCGCTGCGCTTGGAAACCACAATCCTCGTCGCCAATATGAAGTAGGCGAGGAGAGTGTGGTAAGATCAAATATATTTATTGTAGATAAAAAGGGTTGAAAAGCCACGGTCTCCAAATGCGACCGGGCGCGGCTGCTCGACATGCAACCGTTGAAACCTCTTTCAAACGCGCCCCCATCTGCCGCCTAGCAACAGCACGGAAGCCTGGGCAGCTGCCTCGCGAGTACCAGGTACAATAGAGTGTTTAAAATATTGGCTTGAACTTCCAGCTTAAACCCTGAAACTCTCAACCAGTGCTGCATCCATCATCATCTGGCAGATAGATGTATCTGCTGCATCCATAACGATTTTAAGCAGGTGTTGGCGATGTTCTTGCCACTTTCAGCTAAATGTACTGCCCTCTTCCGGTACTGCTCAGGAAGGTGCTTCATGGGTTCGCCCACCCCCTCCAATGCTGGTGTGAAGATTTGTTTAATAACACATTTGAATTTGCAATGCTCCACTGGTTGGCAGCACTGTTCAACTTTGCGACCTATGAGGTTCATTCTTTTGCTTCCCTTATGTGGCAGTGTGCCAGAAATTGTGGGAATGTTCATCCTTTTCCTGGCTGCAGATTATCGAATCCGCAGGGACAGAACCCCTGATGTATGCCAGATCCTTTGAGGAGTACTTATATTTCTTTTCAGCCCTTTGAGTAACAGCTCTGCAAGCAGCTGACTCCCTGAATCCCTCCTTATCCTTGTCAAGGATACTAGTGAGTATAGGTAGAAACTGACTCCTTGCCTGGCTGGGCAGTAATGTTTCCAGCAGGAAACAGGGCTGTGGCTTGTCCTCTACCAGTTGTGCTCCAAACTTGTCAGCTGCATGCTTGATGGCCTAATTATACATTCCAATATCATCTGGAGGCGAAGGTCTTGATGAATAACTCTCGACTCCCACCTCAAGTGAATCTGTCTTGAGGTCTTGCCATTGTGACTCGATTTATTTAGATTCCTCTGTACCCTGATACATTTCTGCTTGTTCAATAATATTCTTCATAGAAGAGCTTTTACTCATTATTTTGAGGCTCAGGAGTGAGCAAGGGTTGTAAATCTTCGATCTCCTTCTCTAAAGTCTCCTTCAGTTTTTTGTGGGATCCTGAATCCCTTTGGACTCTTGCCAAACTCCTCCTTTTGGAGAAGAGCGTACATCTCTGCCTCTAGTTACTTCAGCTTCGTCTCAATTTTGGCAATCTTTTCTTCAAAGTTAAGACTCAGAGTCTTCCTTTTGTACTTTGAAGATTCTTTCAATTACATAGCGATCGAGCTTTAGTGTTCTGCTCTTGACCCATCTTTTTTTTTTTTTACATTGAAGCATCTTTTTCCCCGTACGTTCTGCTATGCCTTGGGTTTTTCTGGAGTGCTTCCTCCACTGGACTCCCCCTTGAGGGATCTGTGGGGCTTCTTGTCTCAGGGTGTGCCTGCAGTCAGTGAGTGTGTCAACACAGAGGCCTCCTTTGACATCCTAGAGTCAGATCTTTTTGACTCAGACAATTTTTTCAGGACCGATGATCTCTTACCTTGTCTCTCTTCTTTTTCGATGCCTGTTACTGAATGCTTTTTTACTTCTGTATCCAAAGTCTCTCCCCCTGCTCCCTCAGTGACACTATATTCCTCCTCACTGGAGAAATTCAACTTTCTTCTCCTAGTCTTACTCCTGATGTTCTCGGTCGGTGATGGTAACGATTCCAGTGAACATTTCATCGAATTCTGGGATTTTTTTTCCCAAACTTCTGTGTTGGAGATCCTTCGGTAGGCTTTCACAACCAATGGCAGAAAAAACAAAACTGAAGATGGCGAACAAATGTGGGAGCTTCTGGAGTAAGCAAGACAACGCCACAGGGGACACCAAATGGAGCTGTTGTCGACATACACCAACAAAAATCTGAAAGAGAAGAAGGACTGCAAGATAGTGAAGAACACAGGAAGTAACCACTAGAGGAAGGAATAATGCACAGCATGTGAAGCCAGAAAAGATTCATGCTGCAAAATTCCAAGACCAGTTCATCAAGAGCATTCACCAATGACCTTGGATACAGGCAATTGGATGCAAAGCCTCATTTTTTTGTGTACATAGCTGTGAAAATAGGTCTATTTGAGGAAAACCCCCATTTCAAAAAGACCGGTTTGGGACTTTGTTCATAGAGTTCGCTTAGAGTGTTATCTTTGATTTTCTGCATGAGATAATGCCTCCTTCTCCAACCTTCCTTGTTAAAAGCATTTGATTTCCTGAATGTGCTCACAAATCCAGCAGAGACATGTGTGACAATGGGTTGAGTCAGAGCTTGATAAAACAGAATCACATGCAAAAGACAGGCACTTTTCCACCATCATTGATGAGATTTTATAACTTTGTGAGGCGGTTGTTCACCCATTGTTGTGATCTGGTTTCACCGATGCATGAGGCACTTTGCAGATGCCTCATTTAAAAACCTTGCTTTTGAGGTGAAACTTCATAAAGCTACTGTAGCCAAAAGAGAAGAACCCTTTCTACCAGTGAATATCTGAATCATGAAGAAGACATTTCAGAATTAATGAGGACACTCTTTCCTTAGGGGGAAATAATTTTCCAAACGTCATGTCCAGTGACACTCCCAGACATTTCAATCCTTAAACTGGAAAGCACAGCGACTTGCAAAATTGAATCAAAGACACATCTTGTTCAGACAAGGCAAAGCTATTTACAAATTGTGTGTCACTTTATGAGGACTGTCAGCTTTGATCAACTAATCATTTTAGACTGGACAGATAAAAATGTTCTTCCTCCAGTGAGTCTCCACCGATCCTATGCATTTTCAAGGTGTTCTAGGGGTGGACGTAATCTCTGCTGATAATTGGAGTACCCTATTACAGTCACCAAAAACTTCCATTCTTACTATTGGAATGCTGTAATCCAGCTGAATACTCCGGGACCTGATATACATCTTGGGGGACCAGTTGCTCCATCACAACAGTGATGGATTTCCAGTCCGCCAAAATATAAATCCAATTATAACTGATGAGATTTATATTTCAGCAGACGGGATATCCGTCATCGTCGTGAAGGAGTAACTTGTCTGCCAAAATCTATATCAGGCCCTTAGTCCCCTACTCTTGGTTGAAAAAAGAAAATAAATAAATAAATCGGATGGACCATTAACGTCCAAAAGCTCTCTTTCCATTTGGCTGTTGGCTTTTTTCAAGTCTAAGAGTGGCCTGAAATCTGTCTTTATGCTCTTTGTGAAATCAATTGGAAAAAAAAAAAAGGCCTTTTCTTTTTCTACTGTTGCTAAAGATATAAAGCAAAGTGTGGAACAGACAGAAGCAAATGACATGGTCTTGAGGTTCTCCTCTAGTGCTGCAGAAAAATATGTACCCAAGGTGATGCAGAACATTTTGCACATAACAATCAACTTTTCTTAATCGCTCCAAACATGTACTCTTAAAATAACATACTACAGATTACAGTCATTGTTCTGGATTATCTAGAATGATATAATTCTGTTTATCCATGGAAAAAGTGCTGAAACAATCTAGGATGAAGCGGTTTGGAATCTACAGAGAGCACTACAGCTTATTTATGCAATAGAGGTAAACTAAAAGTGGTCAATGCGGATAAGGCTTACATGTTCCTGTCCCTCTAAGGAGAAAGGCCATTTGCTGAAAGCACAGCAAGTTACTCCTGAACAGGTTCAGTGTGCATCCTTCAACAGCTGTAGTAATTTGCTGCTTCTGTGGAAATATATAGCTTGAATCTGTTCCAAATGCACTGACTAGTGAAAAGGAATTTGGAGGTACAAGTGAATGATATGTTGCATGGGTCTCCAATACCCCTGAAGAAGCTCTCCAAAGTGCAGATCAGCCCAGTGCTCCATTCAGAGGGTTTATTCACTTTAAAGAAGACAGCACTGCTCATCTCAACACTCTTAGAGAAAATGCCAGGCAAGCCATATGGAAGGTCCTCATGATATACTGTGTTGGCCTACAGGACCACCAGTGGAACCATGTGTATCTATAAGACGTTTAAACATATTGTAGTCTCGACTTTCAGTCACACAATGTGTGTGGCCAATAGTACAGGAAAGAAGAGTGCCAGCAGTAATACAAGCTGGACTCACTGCAGTCACTTTAGAGTTGGTCAGCAGGAGGCAGAGACAAAGTGTATGAGTTAGGTGCATGATTAGTCAGGAGCTTAGGAGAGCAGGGACTGGATCCCGAATTAAGATCCACTTCAGAGCCTCACTTATATGCATTCTTGTGTGTGCATGCATGTATGCGTGTGTGTATATATATATATATATATATATATATATATATATATATATATATATATATATGTGTGCCTGCATGTGTGTTTGGCATTATTCTTCTCCCTGATAACATGCTGCTCCATTAGAAGCTCTACCTGATACAGAGGATCACCAAAAGTATGTGTTGCTCCTATTGGGATCAATTCTTGCACAATTGTGTCCATTCTGGCAGAGTAGTGGCACTGCAATAATTGTTGTCTTCACTGACATACTTTGGTCACTCTTGCTATAGTTGTGTGTACTGGCAGAAATCAGTGACATTTTGTGAGTATGATTTACAGAACTGCGTCGTCCCTCCTTCCCCCGACTTAATGGTGGCTGACTCTGGCATAATAATGGCCATGACTGATGTTCTGTGAGCATTCTGCAGTTGTAGGGTCCAGTCCTGGCACAGTGGAGTATCTGATACAACAGTGAGCATTTTAGCATATTATGCTAACAAAGACAAAATGGTTGCATTTCCAAAACGTATTGAAGGCGGATAGTTGAATCGTAATTTAAGGGATGATTTGGGGAGAAACACTGCTGTTTTGTCCTTTGTGCCAAAGTAATTATTTCATTTGTCATATGAAGGCACTAAATATTGATGACGCTTCTCCAGACATTTCTGCTGGTAATGCCGCCTGAGATCTTTGGGTCCTTACTAGTCTATTGTTACCTTGATACAGTCATTACGGTACAGTTATAAAATTTGTTAGTAGCTCGGAATGATTTTTCTTATGCAGAAGTAGCCTTGTTCTAGAAAACTTTGGCGATCCCTGGTATGGAGTATTTCACACTAGTAGCTTGCTGATTAGCACAGCTTGTACTTACTACACACTTCCCTTAGCACTCTCTCCCACCGTGAAATACCATATAACAGTCACACAAATTATGAGAGTGAATAATGAAAGAGGTGATAAGCCAACATCCAAGATATGCTCATAGGACATTTTGGGCAATTAAGCCGATCTGTTTCTGTGGTCTTATTAAATGGTAAGCTCTGTTACTTACATTGTTAATGACTCAAAATGAATTGAAAAGAAAATACCTCCTATGGATCATCTCTTCCCCAGGACCTCAAGCCTCATTATTTGGTGCTTTTACTAAGAGGTTCTTGTAAAGCGTGAATCTCTGCAGGTCAGCTTTCCTAAACTTCTAGTAACAAGTGCCTAGACACAAGTGGACTCTGTACCAGCCCTTTCTTGACCATCAACAATTTCTCAAGGAAAATGAATGAATACCAGCTTAGACAACAAAAGAACCTACAGTATTAGCTTGTTAGATGGTCAAGAGATCCCTTCCTCATTGAGGCAAAAGTGGCATGTGTGGTTCAAAGGGCCGATTTTTCAAAATCAATTTGAAATTTAAAACCAAAAAAGTATGCAAAACACACTTTCCAAGAGGCATGTAGAGCTGAAGAAAGAAAGTACAGCTCCAAAAAGGCAACAAAAAAAAAAAATCAGAGAAGCAAATGATGCCTAATGGGTTATTTACCTTCGGTAAATCTTTCTGGTAAATACTCTACTAGCAGATTTGTCACTAGTAAGTGGTGCCATGCAACTTCTTGTCGACTACACTCCACCCCTGAAGTCACAGTCAGAGTGGCATAAAGCACCACTCAAGTGCATTGATGTCAGTTTCTCTCTGGGCACCTTCCACTCTCTCAGATGCAAAGCCTAAAAACAATTGTTTTATGCCAATATTCAGATTTAAATTTGAGACTTTTAGATGAAAAAAGAGATCATTCCACAGAACAGGCAGGTGGGAGAGGACGAAGAGGAATCTGCGGTTAGACTGTCCACCAGAAAGACCATTACCGAAGCAACTTGCACTTTTCTTAGATACTTCAAACCACAGATTCCTCACCTGTAGAGTAAATACCAAAACAGTGCCACCCCTGGTGGTGGATCTCTGTGATGAGTCAAGCCAAAACAAAAGTCCTGTGCGACTGAGCAGGCAAAAAGTCCTTCCCATTAGATCTGGCTCTCAGGAAATTGACGTTTCATGAGCATGTTTAATGATGACCACGTAGCACCCTGACAAATATCTAGCATTCTAGCACAGTAGTAGCAGCCTGGACCCTGGTGAAGTGATCCCCGTTTCTTGACCAATGTGTAGCAGATCTTGTTGCAAAGGTCTATCCACCTGGAAAAAGTCCTCTTCTCCTATGTCTTGCCTTTGTTTGCCACAGAGAAACCCCACAAAGCTGAGTGTTCGGGGGGGGGAGGGAGGGGGGGGGGGGGAGGTTTCCAAGTAATGGAGTCTCTACTTCTCTTTTGAGGGGTAATGTTAGGGAAAGAACGTTAGAAGAGTGACCACTGTCTAACATAACAGTCACAACTTTCAATAGTAAGGCCGCTCTAGCCCCGAGCACAAATTAGTACACAAGGATGGTGTAGAGTGGCTGGACTGACAAAGTTTAAAGCTCACTCATCCAACGAACTGAGTTGATCACAATGAGAAAGACAGTCAGTATTAGAAGACAGAGGAAAGCTGTGCAATGACTCAAAAGGGGAACATGTAAACTAAGGACCAAATTAAGAACCCACTGTGGCATTGTGAAGAGTTAGGGCGAAGCATGTCCAAATCTTTGAGGAAATGCACCAACAACATGAGATTTGAACAAGAAAAGTTGGTCCAGTAAACACAAAAAGGCTGACAGATAATCTACAGCACTGCACAAGTACATGAAGATGTGACCACTTTTGGCAGAAAAGAGGCCCTAGTGCAAAGCACCACTTTGTCAGGATAGATAGGGCGTCTTAGATAAGGCCTGTGGGGCTCATTTGCTCTGCAGGCAGATGTCATTGCCACAAAAACTGTTTTTAATGTGAGAAGCCTGAGGGAACAGTTGTGAAGAGGCTCGAAGGGCGTGCACATCAAAAAGGTCAGAACCAAATTAAGATCAACTGGGGCATAATGAATGGGGAAAGACGGAAGAGATGATTAAGACCTTTGAAGAATCTATGTACAATAGGTGACAAACAAAAGTGGTGGATCAGGCAACCGCAAGAAGGTAGAAATGGCAGATAAATAGCCCTTAAGAGTGCCCAAAGCAGAAACCGGTCGGGTAAGTGAAAGAATGAACAGTAGAACCTCGGGAAATAGGGGCAAAAAGAGGGTCAGAATTGTCTGTTCACTTGCCACAAATGTTTTCCAATGACAGGTGTAAACTGTTTTGGTGGAGTGAGCCTGGCTGCCAAGATGATGTTACAACCATAGGAGGAGTCTGGTCGGAGGATAAATGGACATGCTCAGCAGCTTGGGATACCATACCCGCCGTGCCCAGTCCAGACCCACACAAATTACTTGGGCCTGGTCGTTACTAATCTTCTTGAGAACTCTGGGCAAGAGTAGTAAAGGCAGAAAGCTGTACAGGAGGCCTGAGTTTTACTTGAGATGAAAAGCATTTCCAAGCGAGTGCCACCTTGGAAACTCCAGGGAGCAAAACTGCTGACATTGCCTGTTCTCTGCGGAGGCAAACAGATCTAACCAAGGCTCTCCCCGCTGTTGAAAGAGACCTTGAGCCACCTTCGCATAGAGACGCTATTTGTGATATGCTAGGCATTTTCAGTTGAGTTTGTCCGCTCTGGCATTCAGAGAGCCCGCCAGATGTTCAACCACCAAGGATATGCCCTGCTGTTCCAGCCATGTCCAGAGGCAAAGAGCCACTTGACAAAGGGTCCACAACCCAACCCCACCATGCTTGTTGCAGTACTGATGCTGTACCCACTGGAACTTCAGGTCCCACTACAGAGCCAGCATGTGCCACCGGCAGGATGCAGGAGGCCATGAGGCCCCATGGCCTCACAATCAGTCTCAATGAAACCCAGAATAAAGGCTGAAAGATCGGTATCATAGCTTGAATATTCTGGACTCGCTGCTCAGGAGTATAAGCCTGAAACTGTACTGTGTCTAGAACAGCTCAGATGAATGGAAGCCTCTGAGAGGGAGTTGGTGTGAGTTCGGCATGTTTATAGTGATCCCCAGCAAATACAGGAGATTCACCACAGTCTGGGAGAAGATAGCCCATGGCAAGCAGCAGCATGCACGGTGTTTGCACAGGAATTGGCGCGGTTGGTAGCCCCTTTTGTAGCCACGAAAGGAGCGAAAAGCAGATTGTGGGGGGATGAGTGGCCACTACGAGGGCCAAGAACCTGACTGTAATCTGAAAAACCTTGAAGCACTCTAGCTCCGACTCTGCCTCTGTCTCCGAAGACACGGGTGCCATCAAAGGACATGTCCATCAGGGAAGCTTGGACATCCCCAGAAAAGTCAGATGTCCTCAGCCATGTGTCGCACCTCAGGGCCACTGACGTGGAAAACGCTCTACCTTTGTGAACTTAGCTGCATCTCTCCCATCAGCAACAGCTTGAGAGTAGAGCTAAGACCTCCTCCAGGACCTGTGGCAGCACTTGCGCAAACTTATTCCATAGCGTGTGGGAATACCAGCCCAAAAGACTCGCGGTGCAAGTTAGGCTGAAGAAAACACCTTCTTCCCAAATGAATCCAACCTCTTGGCATCCCTATCCGGGGAAGCGGTAGGGAACGCGCCATGGAAAGTAGAGGCTAGTCCACAAAGCTCTCCGGAGTGGGGTATTGCGTCAGGAAACTTGGGTCCCCATGTGAGGGGCAATGGGGGGCAATCGTCCTATTCACAGAAGCCTCTGAGCTGGGTTTGGACCAGGTACCGAGAAGGACATCTGCCAGCTATCATTGAATGGGAGGAGGGGTTCGGAGGAGGAAGCTACCGGGTGCAGCATCTCTGTCAAGAGATTAGTCTGGATGGCCACTGAGGGTAGATGTAAAGTAGGGGGAGAAAGCTTATCAGTATCTGGAGATGTGTTCAGTCCACTGGCTTCACCCAAGTCCTCACGCTAGTCCATTTCTACTTGGTATAGCTGGTATTCTAAAGGGTTCAGAGATTTCCTTCCACTCTTACTCAAGGCCTAGCCCAACAGAATAGGGCTCAGGATCCGAACGAGGAGGCACAGCTCCTGCAAGTGCCAGAGTCAGCACCAGGCGACGCCCACTCGGCTTTGTGTACAAGTCAGTGATAATAGGGATGGTGTCGCCAGTGGGCACTGGTGCGGCCAAGAGCATCAGCATGAAAACTGAGTCCAGGGAAGGTCGAGGTCATACGATCGGCGCCAGTTCGGATCCAGGACATGATCCCTCTGAGCCCATAGGCGTCAAAGCCCCCAGCATGGAACCTGATTGGGCCCCCTTTGGCCTCGCAGGGCTCGAAGGTGCTCCAGCAGCGTCAGATTGCCCAAAAATTAGGCGCACGGCCTCATAAAATTATTTTATTGGGGTAGGGGGTCACTCTGGCTCCCAGAAATCTGGGGAGGCAGTGAGTCATGCCAGGTTCCCAAGAATGAGGCCTAGAAAGCCTTCGGATGCATGGCCCGGCACTCGGAGCAGAACTTCAGGTTGGTGTCACGCTCCAGACACAAGGTGCAAATCCGTCTCGGACATCGCTGGATGACAGTTACTGCAGGGCTTGAAACCAGTCTTCCTAGACAACATCCCTCAACACACCAGGAGTAACCTCAAAAAAAGAATTCAACAAAAAGTCGGAAAAGGCCCACAGAAAATGGACTAGGAAGGAGTGGATATAGACTCTGAATGAGAGAGCTGTAGCCCAAAGCAGTGAGGAATATTGACTGTTAGCTGAAACAGCTGCTGTACAATAATCAACTCCTGTTTAAATGTGCTGCCACAACTGCCATTCTTTGAAGAAAAATAAACTTTGAAGCTGTTGTAAGACAAATGGCAGGTTCTTCTGGTGGGACGCATTGTGTCCTACCTGGAACTTGAAAAGCTTGTAATGTTTCAGTGCTATTGGAATAAGAAATATTCATCCTAAAGATTAACAGCACCTATCCTATTTCCTAGATTAAATTGCGGATATATTTCATGGAGAGCTAACATACTGAATTGTTCTTTATTTATTGACCTGTCTGCCATTATGTAGTACATATCAAGCCTCAGATTGCACTTCGATCCTTCTTTTGAGCCAGAAAGGAATGGAAATGCTTTCAATTTCCTCTAAGTATGGCTACAGAGAAGCTTTGGCTGTCTGAAACACCTCATGTCATTAATTCAAGGACATGTACATACTGACAAAAGTGAGCCTTGGATTAGCCTTCTTCAGCCATTAACCTTTTTGTTTATTTCTTAGTTTGTCATTACTTGGATAGGCTGGCCATCAAGGTGATGGGATTTTGCAGATGCGTATATTATCCCATTTCAGTTCTCACTAGGATTTAGTAGTACAGCATCTAGTAATACTTCTGTTAGATAGCAGACTAGACATGTTGTGAAGACTGTAGCTGAGTCATTGTGTCTTGTTTGATGCATTTACTTTGTTGACATTATGACATTTTAATTGTCCATTTGTGGCTTATTTGTTTAGAAGTGCTTGCTGTCTAAATGTTGTAGTCTAATATTAAGGCACAGTGCTATTCACTTACCCATTCCTTAGTTTTACTTTGTCATCATGATCATGTTTGATTTACCGCTTTTTTGTTCCTGAAGTAATGCCGTGCAAACAGACATCTTTTTTAAAGATGCAACGGAAATACCAACCAGTTATCTAAAGTATCTACGATGCAGTTGTCTGCTGTGTTTGACATTTAGCTAACTGCTTGCAAAGCAAACTATATTTTTTTTTACTCCTTTTCATAACGCTCTTCTTTGAGGGAAAAGGTACAAAGTATTGTTTTTTTTCCTAGGATGGCTGAAGGACAACACAAAGAAAGTAGCCCAACTTGATGTTTCAACATTAGGGTGTCATTCGTTGAGTGCCTGGATCTCAAGAGAAGCATGTAACAAATGGGCTGGTCGTCAATGTCACAGATCTCTACTGGGTGCAGCGTCATGACTTTTTGGATCTCCCCCTTGTCGGGTCTGCAAAGAAAGAACAAAAATGCAAGCTAGGAAGAGCACCCTCTCCATGCTCGTTGGCTCTACAAAAGACTGATTTCTGGCACCTCAGATCTTCTCATTTGCATGAAGTCTGCTCTTCTGTCCTCAAGAGTTGATCTTCACACCCTGACACAGAACTCCCATTACTAAATAACAGAAACGTGTTTTTTCCACAGGTTGGACATTTAACAATAAAAGATAGCTTTATGTTGATAATAGAAAATGACTTCAATCGAAAAATGACCCAAAACACTCAGTCACTCTAACCTACAAGACATCAAGTTGAGTGAAACTGTAAAGGCTTTGACAGATTCTGCTGTAGCAAGAGCAAGGAAAGGCTGGGGTCAGTGCTACTAGGATCCTGGCTTCAGGAGCCAGAAAAATAGAAATGAACAACTGTCACTATCAGGACATGGTGGTATACTGGTGGAATGTGTCTTTTAGACAGTGCAGTATCTGTTTTTAAAAATGGCGTGTCAGAGTTTTACTTGTCAGTTTTCTAATTCAAGTGACCAATTAGGCGCCAACAATCTCAGATAGGAAGTACAGGCTGTCATTGGCAAACATCTGCGTAGACTCCCACAAACAACTGGTGTGCTTGCCAAGGAAAATGTATGCACCAGCAGCCTTTATGGCTCTGGTCAACATGCCACAAATGTTCCAGTCTACTCTCTGGGCTCTTCTTTTATCCGAAAGATCAGACTAAAGTGCACAGATGGATACTGCTTCTATTCCGGTGTGACAATCACAGAGTACAGCTTTGCTTTATAAATCATGAAAAGCAGTTATTTTTCAGGCAAAATAATCTTCAGTAGGCATGGTGTTGCTGTCTTTATCACAGCTGGTGTTTAGGAGGATGTTTTAAACTGGTTCCAATGATTTGGATACAGCACACTAAAAGTTTCTCCGAAATCACAGCTGACATCTCTGTGGCATACGCATGTGGATCCTCTGGTTAACTGCACCCCTGGTGAACAGATCAAATCTTCAAAAGGAAGGCTTCTTTAAGGAGAGTGATGGACAGCTGGGCAGAAATATGTGAAACATAATGTCCTCCTGAAGTGAAAAATGGCTGAAAAAAATCTAAGATGTGGAGAGATGGCAAAAATATTCTCACGAATAATCCTGTGAGAAAAGTAGAAAATAAAAGTCTACTGTATTGGCAAGTTTATTCGGTTGGCATTGCTGAATTCAATGACTGCTGGTAATTTCTCCGATGTGGCATATTAAAGTTTAGCTCGTACAGCGCTCATCTAAATTTTTGAGAGGCATGATATAGAAACCTTAACAATAAAATAATACATTTAATATACTACATCAGGATCCCGAATACTGGTACGCTGCACATCATTTGTCTTGTCACCCTAGGTGTAAAATCAAACGACATGCCTTTCCTCCGTGGAGGGACAGACTTCACAAGAGTGCCACAATAAAGAAAGAGGGCCTCTATGAATTTTTCCCAAATGGAGAGCTGCTGGGTTGTCTCATAAAAAATTAAATGGTATTACCTTTTGTGTATTTTCTCCTCAAGGGTTTTAGCACAAAAGGCTCTGATCTCGAAGTCCACACCACATGCCTGGAGGAGAAGACAGCAGTTTAATAAGGCAGGAACACTTTATTTCTGTTCTTGTACTTTACTTTCATGAAGAAGAAGGAGTAAGCTCCCATGAGTACTGTAAAACATCATAGTCTTGTACGTGTTTAAAAAAAAAGATTTTATGGTAGTGTCTGCAGTTACGAGTTTCAAATTAGGATGATCAACAGAGGTCACACTGTGACCAGACTACCTAATACAACACAACATTTTACTGTTTCCCTTTTTGACACCATTGATTACCCACAAACATTTTTCAATTGCTTGTCCCATCTTTGATGTGGTGTTCTCTTCCCATCGTATTCTACAAATTTTACAACCTTGATGTTCCTACCTTTCCCGTGTCCTCCGGTCCGGGCTGCAAAGTGACTGAACATGGCAAGTTCTGGGGAATCTAGAAAAAAACAATACAAGTCATTGCATTGTGGTGAGCTGAAAAATCCAGCATGAGCAGACTGCTCACTTGTAACAACAAACGTTTTGTAGCCTGATAACTGCTAAAGGTACACATGATGTGCAAAGTGCTGACATTGTGTCTGGGGCCCTTGTACACGGTTTAATGATTTAAAAAAAAAAAAAAAAAAAGTGCACCTTACCCTCGCTTTGAGTAGAATTAATTTTCCTATGAAATCAACACACAAGTCAAGCCTTACCACCATCTTCAAATTAATTATGAAGAGACTCACAAAGGTTGTTGTCATCAAGGCTCTTTTGAGGCAAAACACGTAGGTACCCCTTTTCCACCAACAAATTGGCCAGCCATAGTGCACAGGGTGCATTTCTTTCAAAAACCGGCATGCATGTGTTTATATATGCCATGACATAATACGTCACTTGCGTCTTCTGTAGTATAGATCAAATTGATTAGCAGTCTGAGTATAGAGTATACAGAGCATTACCCTCAGGGGAAGATGAGCTAAGGTAGAAATTAATTAAAATACATTCATAAACAAGGCTATGGTCACCCTAGCTTACTGTCTACAACCAGCATCTAGACAATGTTTTTAATTGTTTGTAATGTACTCTTTAGAAAGTCCCTTGAGTAGCTGGATTAAGCTGTGCCGCAGTTGTAAGGTTTCTTGCCAGGTCTATTTGTTTACCCACAGTAAGCACAACACGTATGCAAACTGTACAGGATGCGTTCCCTGTTGGACCATTCAGAGCTGGGCTTCTATGTCAAGGTGATACACAAAGTGTATTTCTTTTTTGAGGAGTAGCGAGTTGCCATTTCTATCCTTCCATAGCTAACCATTCTAATCAGAATGTGGGGGGTCTGATTGTGCTGGCAATGCGTTTTCTTGACAGAGGCCAGGATTTTTGTTTCCTGTATACCCGTGAGGGGGGACCCCGTAAAAAAGTCTGATATGTGCCAAAGAATCAGGATATATGGCCAGCATCATTTCTAGGCCATGTATGAAGAATGCCTCTAACTTGTTTAGTGAGGGTTTACCTGGGTGTGTGGTTGCTGAAGGGCTGCAACTTGTCTTTCTCATGTGTGTGCTATTCAAGATGGCAGTTCCCTTTGTGCAAGGCTACTGTTTGACTTTCAGAACATGCTAGCCCGCAGGTACACATTCTGTCCTCCCTACTTGAAACTAGATGCACCTGGTGGACAAAAAAGGTTTCCCCTAGTACAGTGAACCCCAACTCCTACTTAATTTCCTGTGGCACATTAATCTTCCAAGGTAACAGGAGTCCCAGACAAGGAAATACACATCCCCAGTTGGACCAGCCCGATTGGTCCATGGGAGGCCGACAGGACAGGCAGCCTCCACTACAGAGTGAAGATGCTTCTTGAAAACTGGTGTGGCTTCAGCACATTTTAAAACTACAGGTGAATTAACTGGCTGTAGGCATGTCACCTTCACCAGCAGAGAAGAGGATTTTTGGCCCTTAAGTCAGTAATTTAAAATTTGTTCAACACTTTACTTGACACCGATGCACCAGCATCAGAAGGGACGAACAGTCAGGATTGTATTGTGTTCCCATCTGTTCCCAGACCTTGCGTAAGTATACAAATGTATATTGCACAGGCCAGGCCCTGCGGCCAACCGCGGATTGGAGTTGCGCCCTCGTCATGTACTACTAATTACCTCACAAATTACAGCACTCATGACATCTATGATAACAACATTGACAATATCAATGTAATAATTGCAGTAAAATGTTTGACAAAAAAAAGCTGTGCATGTTGGGGGCGCGAGTTATAGTTACTTGAGATAACTAACTATAAAAGGTGAATTTCTATGGTTTGATACGTTTAAAATGTGAGCCTAACTATAATGTCCCTTGGCTTTTTAAGTGAATGAATATATTTGGTTATAGTTTTTTGTAAACCACAGAGTGAGAGGTTTTTTTGTTTTGCCAATAACTTTGACGCCGCTTGACGAATCTTTACCAAATTTTTAAAACTTTTACTTTGGTCAGTTAAGCTGCTTTCTGGAAAGTTTCAGGGTGATCTGTCAAGCAGGGGCCAAGAAAAAGGGGGTGGAGGGGCTTTTTTTTCTTTTTTTTAAAAACAACTACAGTCAGAACCCCTGGACGGCATTACACCAAATTTGGCAGAAAGCTAGATCTTGGTCCTGGAAGCAGGCGTTTTGTGATTTGGTGTAAATCCCTTCAGTAGCGTTGGAGTTAGTTAAGGCCACAAAATATAAATATATAGAGACAAGGAACCTCTGCGGGTCGATCTGTGGGTCCACGAGCCATAGCAAGCTTCTGATAGACTTGCTGCAACCTTAGAGGGAAGTTGAGGCCGACATTTTGTTTAATCAGAGAACAGTCCTAGGGGCTGAAATGTGGATTACAATTCATAGGAAGAAGTCAGGGTAGGAGTTCCTTGACCTCAGATGATTAATGTAAATGCACTGGATGAGTAAATAATTTGGAAAAAATTGGTAACACTTTTTTTTTCCACCCAGTTTCAGAGATCTGTGGATCCACCCACAGATTCACACAGAGGGCCTCTCTGAGCCCCGCAGATCTCGAAAACTGTAAAAAAAAAAAAAAAAAAAAAACCCCATCAACAACAACAACAAAAAAAGTGCACACTCAGGCATTCATACAGACACTCACACCCACTCTGACACCAAGACATACCCTTTTACACCCAATCTCACACCCAGATAGGCGCTCTTACACCAAGAGAGACACTCTCACATCCAGACATACACTCACACCTAATCTCACATCAACAGAGACACTGTCACGCCCACTTTCTTACCAAGACATACCTTCTCATATTCACTCACACCTCGACACTTTCACACTTATTCTACTACACTCGCACCAAGACAGAGGCTTTTACACCCACTCTCACATCCAGACACTCACACCCACTTGCACATCAGAGATACTTTTACACCCATTTTCAAAGCAAGCCATATCCTCACACACCCACTGTCACACCCAGGCAGACACTCTTACACCCACTCACACTAAGACAGACTCACACCCACTGTCATAGAAGACACACCCTCTCACATCCAGACACTCACACCAGGACAGACACACTCACACCCACTGACGTATCCAGACAGAAACTGTCACACCAACAGAGATACTCTCACACCCATTCTCACAGCAAAGATGTACCCCTTCACATACACTCTCACACAGAAACTCTTACACCCACTCACACCCAAAGAGACACACTCACACCCACCTCACATCCAGACACTCACACCCACTTGAACATCAACAGATACTCTCACACCCAGACAATCTCACATCTGTCACACCAACAGATACATTCTCACACCCACTGTCACAGAAGACATACCCTCTCACTTCCACCATCACACACAGACACACACACACACACACACACACACCAGGACACACTCTCACCCACTGCCATATCCAGACAGACCCTCTCACATCCACTTGCACACCAGAGATACTCTCACACCCATTCTCACAGCAGGACATACCGTTTCACAGCCACTCTCACACCCAGACGCTCTTACACTGAGAGAAACACTCACACCCACCTCACATGCAGATACTCTTACACCCATTCTCATACCCAGAGAAACGCTCACACCCACTCTCCCACTCCGAACTCACACCCAGAGACACCCTCATACCCAGAAACATTCACACCCACTTACACCCAGACACACTCTTACACTAAACACCCTCTCACACTCAGACACTCTTTCACACACACTGCCACACCCAGACACTAGCATCCACTCTCACACCCAGACACTAGCATCCACTCTCACACCCCGACAAACACTTACACCCATTCTCACAGCCAGACACCCTTGCACCCACTCTCACACCTAGAGACACACTCAACCAGACACACTCCCACACCCACTCTCACACCCAGGCAGAGACTCTCACACCAACTTCAGACCCACTCTCACACCCAGCCACTTTCACAACCAGAGTGAGACTCTCACACCTAGTCACACACCCATGGAGACACTTTCACACCCACTCTCACATTTAGAGCAACACGCTTCCACCGTCTCACATGCCCAGATACTCTTACAGCCACTCTCATATCCACACACTTGCATTCACACAGATACACATACAGTCCTAGGATGCTGTGACCTGAGAGGCAGAGCTGTGGCTGCCATTTTGTTCTAACCGGAAAGGTTCCCAGGGGAAACGTGTGCAGTAATACATATGAAGGGGTCAGGGTAGGACTTCCCTGACAAGAGAGGTTCAGATAAATGCGGCACATTAGGAATTATTGGGAAGACTATGCAACTTTTTCCCCCGACATCCGCAGATCGTGAGGAGATTTCTATTTTTAATGAAGTATTTAAACATACATTAATATGTGTATGCTAAAAGGATTGGCCCTGAAAAGAGCCTTTGTGTTTATAATGTGTAGGTGATCACTACACATGAAACAGAATGCAGTCTCTAAAGTTCTGTAGGAACACCCTGTTGCCTTTCTCTGTCAAGTGAATGTCATCATTTCTATATATACCATCCACATTAAACCGTAAATTAATGGGGTATATAGAGCCCATGTTATGGTCTCGGAGGAATGCAGTAACAGTTTTATTAACATGTTTACTGGATTTGTCCATTTGTGGACAGAATTCACTTGACCACTTCTGCCTTTGGAAAATGTTAGAAAAAACCAAGGCAGTGTGTGGGAAATGTGGCATTAATTTTCCAAAGGTATTCTTAATTAAGATTTCCAATCTTACCGCTGTAACTGTGCCTAGGTTATTGCCACCACAGTGCACAATCATAAGCTCTGGATGTTGACAATCATTAATGATTTCAAGCAAAGGGAGCAACTGATGCCACTTTAACCCTCTCTCTGGCCAATCCAAGTAATGTCCACATTCGATAAAGCCAGGTCCCTGTCAGTATTACTCCTTCTTGCACTCTCTCTAGCCCAAAACACATAGCTGTGTCCCACAATCCAAACTCTGAGCATTCTGGAGGGGAGCTGGAGCACTACAGAAGACAAGCTACAGCTGAATGAGGCTGTGTTGGAATGAAATGCAGAAATGTAGTTGAAAATAGAGTGTACTAGTTAAAACAACTGTTTTTATTGGTTGTTCTAAATATGTTGGTACATAAGGGATAGGTAGTAATATTGTGAGAAAAGAAAATCGATTTGGGATTGGCTTTTGAGAAAGCCAAAAAAGTGTTGCTGTTTGTGATGTGTGTAATATGTGAAAAGGTCAACCACACCTGTGATTTTTCATTTAAAAGTAAGCATGGTGCTTGCAGAAACTGTAATGAAATTTTGACCTACTCCTGCGAGAGAATGTTAGAAACAACATTACTATGGTAGCACAGTTAGACTGACTTGGTAGTTACAGTTCCACTAGGGGAAAACAAGTGTTTCAAAGTATGTTTCGATGACAATACATTTGTTTGGTCAAAGAGGAATATATTAGCATTATTTTGAGACTATATACTAAAACTAAATTTCGTCCTCCTGTATGGATATGCGGATCCAACCGTGGAGTTACACAGGCACGCTGAGCGCCACGGTGAGTCAGTGAATCTGGTGAAAACTGGTATGGAACAGGGCTATCTTTTGAGTAGTGCGGGAAAGGGTTAACTAGGATATCTAGTGATAAGATGTACAGCATAACTTATATGTGAAAGAAGGATTCTGATTGGATTTGTGAATGAGTAAACTTGAAAGCAAAGTTGAAAAGGTTGCCATTAATGGTTCACTTATGGGAGTGGTGTGCCATTCGTCTGCTTGGCTTTTGCGTATTTTAAGTTAGAAGAAATTCAAACTAATTCGAAGTAACAAATACACAAAGCAAGGAACATTGCATAGTAGTATATCATCTTTTAAATTAAAATGTGTTACTACAGGAATAATTGTATATTAGATGTATGAGAATAAATAGTATGTTCATAGGCACTAAAAATGAATATAAATAATATCTATATGGGAACACTAAAAAATGGTGCAGTAAACAGAAAAGAAAGATTACAGGTCCTTTTTATCACACACCTCATAGAGCACGGTATTTTGTTATTAAGAGATGAGCCATGTGGTTTTAAGTTTAACTGAGTTATATGTGGCCTTGCAGATCATTATGCTCACGTATGTATTAACTCTGACATAGAAACTACAACTCATATTGCTATAAACAGAAAGATAGACCCACCAACATTACACTTACATACTTAGAGGGCTGCATATACATTCATGCGTACAGCCAGACAGTAGTTATGTTTCCAGCAGTATTGGAGCCAGTTGCACAGATCGTTAGATACCCCTGCACTAAGAATATTTATTTAAACATCTGGTGGCATATTCATTGACATACTGATACAGTCAGAGAGATATGTACCTAAACAGTGACACCACCTACTCAACTACCCCCACAAGTGCTAGTTTAAACATACTGGAGGCCTACTGCCGGAGACTCTAATTGTGCACTTTTATTGTCAGGTTGAGTAGCCGTTACAAAGGCTGCTTGAGAATTCTCAAACTGTGGTTTTACTACTGTAAATAGAGCACTCAGCTAGTTTGTAGGTAGGTGGTAGAGGACGGTGCTTTGTGGTTAAAACATTAAACATGTACTTTTAAGTTTTACCTAGTTAAACATGCACTTCCACACTCCTAATCTCACGTATATAAGCAGTGTACCACGCATACTTCAACTCATGCATCTATCAAGAAAAGGATATAATCACTGAGACAACTATGCAGACCATGAGAAGGCTGCTTTTCGATTCATACACGCATGGAAGCAGCAGTTATGCTTCCAGTAGACATGAGTCAGTTGTACATACAAATATATATGTCTTTACTTACTATATTTATTTAGAGATTTGATGCGACACTCCTAGAGGTACTGATACACTCACTCAGATATGTACCAAATACTGACATAATCAGCTCATCAATCCACAGAAGTACTACTTTAAACACGCCTCAGGCCCACTACTGTAGGCCCAGAGTATGTAGTATGTAGTTTTACTGTCAAGGGAACTTGCTATTACAGAGGGTGCTACTTAATTCTTAAAATATCATTCATGTATACAGCAAGATAGCAGTTATGTATCCAACATTATTGGCAGCAGTTGCACACACATTTATATACCCCTTTACTCACCATATATACTTGAATATGTAGTGGGATAGTTATAGAGGTACTGATACACTCAGTCAGATATGTACCAACTACTAACACATCCTACTCAGCTATCCACATTTACTATTTAAAATGTGACTCAGGCCTAGCACTGTAGACACCAAGTATGCAGTTTTACTGTCATCTGGACTACCCATTAGAAAGGCTGCTTGTCAGTCCTTAAATTGTCATTTTAGTGGTCGAGGTTCACTTCTCAGGTAGGCTGTAGGTATGGCATAGACCAGGGAGCTTTATATTTAAAAGATGAAAGATGTCCTAAGTTTTACTGAGTTAGATATACAGTTACAGAGTCTTATCCTCAAATATATGTAGTGTCTAAGCATACTGTAATAGTATTGGAGCCAGTTGCACATACAGTTACATATCACTGTGAGCAGCATATATACTTAAACACCTGGTGGAGCACCCATAAAGGGACTCATACACTCACTGAGATATGTACAAAAATACTGACTGATCCTACTCACCAATCTAAGGAAGTACACCTTAAAAATGGATTAGGCCTACTCATGCAGAATGTAAATGTGCACTTTTACTGTGAGGTAGACCTTCTATTAAAACGGCTGTTTGACAGTCCTCAAAGTATCCTTTTACTACACAAAACTGAGCATTCAGCTCATGTGTAGGTTGATACAGTTTCTGTTTAAATAATTATACATATTCTTCTAAGTCTCCCGGACTTTCAGAGTCCTGTGCTCACTTATAAATGCAGTGTGCATGCTACTGCAGTAATGATATAGCTATTAACAAAAGGGCAGATCAACTGACACACCCGCTGTCACACCTAGTGACACACTCCAACATCGCCTCTCACACCCAGAAATACCACCTCACAAGCACTCACACCCAGAGACACTCTCACAGAGACATACTCACAAAAGCAGTGTCACACCCAGACAGGCACTGTTTCACCCACTCTCTCTCACACACACATATATATATACACACACACACACACACACACACACACATATATATATATATAACATCTCCTTCTCACAGTCACACCTAGATACACACACACACTCACTTTCACACAAACACTCAAACACCCACTGGAACACCTAATGAAAGACTGTTACACACTACACACAGTCTCACACTTGGACAGATGCTCTTACACCAAGTTTGACATCCAGCCAGAGAATCTCAGCTGCACTGTCACTGTGGCAAACTGTCCACTCTGAAAACCACATAGACACAGACACACAGACACACACACACACTCGTAGCAAAACAGACACTCTCATAACAATGCCCACACCCAGTGTCACACCAGGTAGACACGGTCACACCCAGTTCACACCTAGAGAGGGTCTGTCACAACCAGCATCACACCGACAGATTCTGACACCCAATCTTGCATCCAGACAGTCTCTTTTCCAGTGTTCTAGCAACACACATAGTTTTACAGTGATTTTAGACAGATAGTGAAATGGTTACTTATAAATTCAAGCACATACCTACATAGTAGCTAGGTACCTAGCAGTATCAGAGTGAATTCCACACAGTACTATATACTATTGTACTTACCAACACAGCAAGTAACTAATTTATAGAGTTACTTAGAGATACGTATAGAAATTCATAGAATTAGTAAAAGAGTCAGTGATATGCTATCATTTACTTTAACATCCGATAGCACACTAGTGAGGGACTCATACACTCACTCAGATACGTAGCCAGGTACTGACAAAAACTAGTCAGCTATATAGACAACTACTCCATAAAACATGACTTCACCCTGCTACTGCACTTTTAGTCCTTCCTTGAGTTGACATTAAAATATATTTGTAAAGTGTTAAAGAGTACTTTTAGTGCAAATAAGTTATTACTCCATTAGATAATCACTACGACACATGTATTTAATAGTGAGCTCATTGGCAGAGCCATTTGGTTTTTGGATATATAAGTTTATACTGTTTTCTATAGAGGTGCGAATATTTTCATTTCATTTGCAGATATTCAGTTGTGCTGGAAAAAGAAAAATCAGAATGCCTAAGAAGAGAGAAGGAAAAGGGAAATAGAAGAAACAATACTACCTAATTGAAACTGACAGTCAACAGCCAGGTAAGGTGGACAATGTGAAACAAACAAAAAAAAAAAAAAAAAAAACAGCTGGTAAGAGCACTAAGGACTTTCTAAAAAACAGTATGTCAAAAATTGCACACTGAAACAAAATGTCAAATGAAAAGAGGAGTTGTAAATCAAATGATGAAGAATTCCATGCTGGCAAAGTTAGAAAATGTAATCAGTAAAAGAAGGAGTTGACTTGGAGACAACAAAAGTTTATGGGGATAAGAGTAAAAATGTTTCGAACTAGTAATACAAATTTTGCTGAAAAAGATGAAGAGGTATAGAAATACAAGTGCTTTAATTCTGGAGAACTTATTGAGAGCACAGTGGACAAACTATTTGTTTTGAAAATGAAACTGTTTTTAGCCTAATGTTGAACAGAATGAACACACTAGACAAAACAAAAGTATGCATGGGGAAAAGAACATAGAGGAAAAGGCTTACTAACAAAAGTATTTTTCTAAAGTTTTTAAAGGTAAATGGAGCACAGACCCATTTTTTTTTAATGAAGAGACCTACTTGCAAGAGAACACATTAGTGCATGCAAGTGGCTGTTGCTATGAAGTGAAGGATGACAATCCCATAGAAAAAGAACAGATAATTCCTAAAAATGTAGAACAAGTGATAGCTGAAGAAGTAAACCATAGGTGTAAACAGGGTCCTAAGTGAAAATGTTGCAGTATTTGTACTTTCCATCAGGAATCAACTGATAAATTGAAAAAAATAAGATATTTTTCATGGAGTCTCAAACTGAAAATTAAGATGCGTCAAGAATTAGATCTGTGCAAAGTTAGAAAATGCACTAACTTACAAGGTCGATCATTGGCATGTCTTTCAAAGAAAGTGGCAAGAGCACTTTCCACCACTTTAGAATGTTAAGTGTTTTATCATTCAAAAATGTGTAATCTAGTTAGGACACTTTATTATGTAAAAAGTTCAGCTTTATGTTCAGGAGATTTGAATATAGCTCGGTTACGTGGTAGCGTGGCAAAGGTTGAGAAAGTTTCTGAAGGTATTCGGTTCCATTTCTTTGGGCCTAAAGAAGATAATAAAGAAAATGAGGAGGACGTGTCGAGAGCTGCAAGAGAAGTGGATACACAGATAAATATCGAAAATTTTACACAGGAAATAGAAAAGGTCAATACACTGTTCTGAGCAACCTGAGTATGCATGTATTTGTTGACACCGTACTCATTACAAAAAAACAACTTGTATTGTAGTTCTGTTTTCTAAAACTGAAGAAAACAGCAATGATGAGTGGAATGAATTTGGTGCATATCTATTTGTAGAACAGTTTAATTTAAACACAAAAGAAACAACATGTAAGTACTGTCATAACAAATTAGAGAACAATATGAAGCCAACTAGAGCAATTCCTAGTAGATTAGAATGAATGCCTTTTCCAGAAGAACTTAATTAAATGTGTATGAATCAATTATAATACAAACTGTGCACCCATTTCAAGCAATTATTCGAATGGAGCCAAAAACAGGAAAGCTGCAACCAACAGAAGTACAGAAAGGACTTAAAGGAAAAGTTGTGTATGTACCTCTAGATTTTAAAAAATGCTGATACTGTTGATGTTAAAAATGATGTAGATGAACCACTCATTATTTTATCAAATGCAGAACCCACCAAAAGTTTTAAAAAAAATAACCTGGCTAGAGTTAGTGGATGTAAATAAAGTAAAAAATAAAATAAAGAGCTACAATAAGTGGACAAATAGAAAAAGTGGATAAGCAGAATTCAGAAGAAATACATGAGCACTGCAGCATCCATCCACTACATTCAAAAGGATTTCTTGGGGATGCTACTGATCCGTTTCAAATTAAACAAGCTAAAGGAGCTCCCATGAGTATGTGGGAAAAATGTTTAGAGGCTCGCTGTTTTCCACAGCTATTTCCCACAGGAGTAGGTGGGTGCTACGATGAGAGACCGATACAAATACCAGCAGCTGAATATAGGTGAACAAGACTAGATTCAGAGGACCCTAGGTTTAAACAATGTATTCCTTATATATTCCATCTGTTATTGAGAGTGATTTGTCAGGACTCTCTTATGCTGTGAACTATATTCTTAAAACAAGTGTCAATCTGCAAGATCTTTCTACAAGGGACTTTGTGGAGTAGTGTGGCTCAATGGTTAGAGCGGCAGACCCTGAAGCAGAGATCTGGCTCAAGACCAGGGTTCAAGTCCCGCTTCGGCAGGTCTTGGGCTCAATTCCCCTTGACCAGATAATTCTCGCCTCGGTGCCTAATCTAATTCATGGGTCCCACTCTGCAACTCTGGGCAATAGCTTGCTTAATCTCCACAACGGCCCCAACAGCGCTTGGATGCCTGGCTTCACCCTGGGGGTGCTCAGGAGTGGGTGCCTCACAGGGAAAAGCCAGGAGGGGTTCCATAGCGGTATGAGTACAGCGCCTTGAGACCCTAACGGGTGAGTAGTGCGCTATACAAGTGCTAATTTACATTTTCTTTACATTTTTACTTTGATCATAAAATACAAGGTAAAGATGAAAATCTGGAGTACAACTTAATAATTTGATGGCATGTCTACGCAGGACTAATGAATACCGGTACCTTCATCATGGAGAACTTAAATGTATGCTTTGCAACTTAGGTCCACCTACTTGGTTTGTAACGCTTAGCTGCGCAGAGTATGCATGAGATGATTTACTACAATTTCTAGGAGAAGCAAACTCTAATATTAAGGATATCCACGTGAAGACAGCAGGAGAACTTTGCTCTTTGGATCCTGTTAATGTATGTAGGAATTTCAATCACAAGTTTCAAATGAGTTTCATATGCAATAAAACAAATTCTCCTCTTCGAGAAGTCACAGAATTTCTTTTGAGAAAATAATTCAGGGCAAGAGGTGCTCCACATATACGCATGCTGGTATGGATAAAGGATGCACCAAAATTTGGAACTGATAATGATGAGCCTGTACTGTCTTTCATAGAACAGTATGTTACATGTAGAATTCCAGATGAGAAGAATAACAAAACACTGCAGCAGCAAGTTGTATGCTTCCAAACACACAGATGCTGCAAGTATTGCCCCAGAAGATACAGATGTAAAGGAAAGTGTTATACAAGGTGTCACTTTAGATTCCCAGGGCCTATCATTTCAAAAGAAAGCTTTTTATCTGCAGTGAGGCTCACACTGACATGAAAATCATCAAAAATACATATAATCTGAAAAGATCAGAGGCCTTCAAATATATTATTGTTTATAATCCTCTCACGCTGACATTATGCATGCAAATGTGAACATACAGTTCGTTGCTGACAATTTCATTGCTGATGCTCGCAATGTCACTTCATACATCCCAAAATCAGAGAAAACAGATGAAGGAAACGTGGGAGGCGGTTTCTGCAGAAAAATCTCTATCAAAGAAATGATACAATTTCAGCTTGAAAATGCTCTCACATAGAGATAAGCTCATTTAAGTGCTATGATAGGTTGAGTTCAGCTAGTTTGTTCTCAAATTCTAGAGGAATTATTTGGGTTAGTCTAGGCCTTGCCAACATGTGAAACAGTCTTGGAATCTTATCCAGAAATTGAGTGCTTAGAGTTTGATCCAGAGTGTACAGATATTGTAAAAACAAATATGCTGGATACTTACTATCCAAGAATATTTCCACATCTAAAAAAATATGTGTATTTACGAAATTCTGCAGTACTATATGTACAAAAATAATGTTTCAGAAAACACTGATGAAGGGAAGTATAGTGTAGCTGATTTTAACAGTGGTATGGTTTGGCATGCAAAAGGTAATGTAATAAACCACAGACAAATTACTTGTCAAACTGCTAAGAAAACTAATTATTTTTTCTATTTAGCACTTTACCAACTATTCAAACCTTGGTGTTCTGAAACAGAGTTACTTGGACAGTATGACTGCTGTGAAGATTCTTTCAATGCAATAAAAAAAATACCATTGAGTGGCCAATGTTTCTAAAATACCTGAAAATGTTAAATGGAGAAATCGAACAAGAGGAAACAATTGCTATTGAGATAACAAAGGATAGTTCTCAAAGTAGCCAGAGTTATGGACCTCTCTGTGAAGATCCCCTGGACAGCCAATAATTGAAAATGAAGCTTTCACAACGATGAATGAAGTTGAAAGAGCAATGCAACAAGCAAGAAAAGAAAATGTTGACTTGGTACAGTTAGTAGAACAACTCAATGAAGAGCAGAAAGAAATATACATGAAACTTGAAGAAAAATTATACCATGGATTCCTCCACAAAAAGAATCAATGTAAATGTTCACGTTTTAAGCCAATTTATTTTGTATGTAAGAGGATAAGATGGCACTGTCAAAAGTTTAATACAAGTTCTACCCCCTCTTCTGCAAAAAACTATAGACTCCATTTTATCATGTGTAGTAACAGCCCCTACTAGATTGGCTGCACACAATGTAAAACAAATTACCTTACATCATGTACTTTTCACAAAGTTTCAAGAGTCTTGAAGAAATTGAACCTTTTATTAATCGATGAGGTGAGCATGGTCTCAAACTTAATGCTTGTCTTTGTACATTTAAGAATGCAACAGATATTGAAAACAGAATCTGATGTACTTTTTGGAGGAAAGCATCTAATTGTTTTTGGTGATTTATTACAACTCACCCCTGTGAAAGGACAGCCTGTCTTTAACACTTTCTTACATGAAGAAACTCGTAATTATTTAGGAAGCATTGGAAATGTTAATATTTGGTTGAAATTCCAATACAAAGAACTAATTAGAAACATGTGTCAAACATCTGATATGCAATATGGAAATACGCCAAAGAATATTAGAGTAGGAATACTGTCAAAACAATCAAAACATTGCTTGGGAAAACCTGACTTATAAATAACATGTTTCTTTTAAAAACAGCTGCAGCTCAGCTGTCTGAATTAATTCACAAAGAAAATCCATTGTGTCTAATGCCTACTCTCAAAGAATGAACCTTTTTCAATGAAGAATTGCTACAATTGGAGAAAGAACAAATATTCAACGTAATATCAATTGATAAAATTGAACACCAAGAAGTGACAATACTGTTGAGTGAAAAACTACAATCAAAACTCAACTCTTTGGAAAACTCTGTTTCCTAAACCACGGGATTAGAAAAGTGTTTACATGTTGTAAGAATTGTAGGGTAAATTTGCACTGCAATTTAAATGTAGCAGACGACTTGGTTAATGATGCCATGGGAAAAATAATAGATTTCACTTTGTATCCAAATAGAAATGAGGTTCAATACCTAGCAATTACATTTGAAGTTACTGAAGGTGTAAAACAGATAGCAAGGTCGGTTGCACGTTTCTTGCTTGTGAGAGACTTGTATGTTAACAGAAAGCAATTTCCAATACCTCTAGCACAGTGGTTCCCAACCTTTTCACTTCTGTGGACCCCCATTTTATCAATACTGGAGCCCGGGGACCCCCACTGAATCATTATTGGAACCGGGGGACCCCCACTGAGTCAATACTGATAGCTGGGACCTAATATTTTTACATTTTTTAAGCTGCTGCAGACCCCCTGACGAGGCTTCGCGGACCCCCATGGGTCCCGGGCCCACAGGTTGGGAACCACTGCTCTAGCATATGCTGTAACAAAATGTAGGTCTGAAGGTCTAAGTGTAGAGGCAGCATTTAGTACTGTATTCAAAGAAGGTATGTCTTATGTAGCTTTGTCACAGGTTAGAACTTTGTCAAGTTTATATCTGAGAGAGTTTGGGGACACTAGAGTAAATGCTGATTCCATCTAGGGCAGTACCCAGTTTACAAAAAGGCTATCATCTTACCAAAACAAAATATTTTAAAGGATCATAGTGACATTCCTGAGAAAAAGAAGAAAAAAGACAAGACAGAAGTATTGCAGAAAAACAAAACAGAAAATTATGGTGAAATTGTAGGCTACCAGTTCTCAAACATCTCTGGAGTCAACTGCTATGCCAATGTAGCGTTCAATGCACTCTTCTCTTTAGCAACTCTGGTTCATGAAATTAAACAACAACAAAAAAGGATAAAAGATTTTGTTCTGCACTCCTTACCTTGTTAGTACAATTGTGCAGTGATTTAACAAAAACATATTCTGCATCTTCTATTCGAAAGCTTGCAGATTGCTGCACTGGAACAGTACATTTCACTGAAAACAGTCAAGAAGATGCACAAGAATTCCTTATGGTCGTACTTGGTACTTTAGAAGAAGGGGTGGTACCTATTGATGACCTATCTGGACTAAGCTATTTGTGGAAGCATAATTGTGGTAGTTGTTCCTTTTCTTCAAAAAAAAGAAATACATCGGGAAAGATTTATCCACATTACCTAACCAGCTTGTAAAACTGTCAGTTTTCACAAACTGCTTAAAGATGAGTAACAGAACAATACGTGCACGAAATGCAAGTCAGATCTGTCAACTTTGACAGTAAAAAAAAAAACTAGCAAATTTATAATCTTAATACTACAACAAAATAAAGCAAATAGAACTAAATTGGAAACCCAAATTACAAATTTTAAAGCTGGTCAAATCTCAATTTCTGGTAAAACATATACCTGTACAGCCATTATTTTCCATGAAGGAGTAAATGTTACATATGGACATTACACTTTCTACATAAAATATACAACTGGGTGGACAGAATGTAATGAGAGCAAACTTACATTTAAGCAGAGATTACCGTAAAAACTGTCAAAGTTATACCTTATCTTTCTTGATCCAAAATTATAAGGCGGATTATTACTGAAAAAATGGAATACTTCACTTCTTGGACTTCTAAAACAATAAATTCAGACATCATACAGCCTACCAGGGGTGATATCTTTATAATGGATTACAAATCTCCAAATCTACTTACTCTTGAAAAAAATACAACAGACATAACACTAAATTGGAAAGAAAGATTACAAAGTATAAACAAGGACAAAGTTTTACTGAAGAGAAAAAAAAGAATACTGCTAAAGTTCTGTTTGAAGAACAGCTGGAAAACTATAAAAAATATCACCAGTGATATATTCCAGTCCTGTTGAATCGATTATCAGATTTGATGATCTCATGCAGCATATCAAGAGTGATGCTTTTAAATTTGTTTTCACCTACCACTATGAATCATACACATTAATTATACTGAAAACTATAAAATGAAATATATTATTGAACAAATGCAGTTAACAAAGTTTGCTAAATGTGTAGTGAATGTCATACATAGTAATGTTAACTTTAAATAACATGCTAGGTAGTTATATATATATATTTTTATACAGTCCATATGTCCCACCCCCTACTGTTCATCGATGATACACTATACACAATTCCTTTATAGTGCAAAGGTACAGAAACTGAGAACAGTGGAAAATGGAACATGAGATGCTTAAATACATATCATTGCTATACAGTGGTTTGTTGTGTTATTAACAATAACTTTTAATACAGATTGTGAAGCTTTAATGCTTAACACAGTAATATGAAACTAACTTTTATGTATCTTTTCTATCTTTTAACACAGATTAAAGGATGTATTTTTTGCAGTAAATAAGTACAACCCCAATACAGTCCAATTAATACACAGCCTAGCATACACATATGCATAGACTCACACCCAGGCAAACACTGATGCATACTATAAAACATAGGCACACAGTGATTCATACACTGACAAACCCATATGCACACACTAATGCATATACACTGACAAACCCATGCAAACAGAGACACACCCAGGGACACACTGATGCCTACACTGACACACTGATGCATACAGTTACACGTCTAGCCATACACTTAAATATATATTAGCACGTAGGCACACACTGATGCATACACCCATGCACACACTGAACAATACACAGAGACTCATTGATCCATACACTAATACAACCAGGCAAACACTGATGCACACACCAACACACTTAGTCACACACTCATGCACACAGTGACACACCTAGCAAGCCAATTATACATACACTAACACACCTTTGCACACACTGAGGCATACACCCATAGACTCACTAAGGCATACACTGACTAGGGACACACTGATGCATACATCGACACAAAAAGGCACACGCTGATGCACCCAATGACACACCCAGGCACACACTGATGCAGCCATTAAAACACCAGTGCACACAGTTACACAACCATGCACAGACTGACACACATAGGGACACAATGATGTATACATTTACACACCTAGTCACACACTAATATATACATTGACACACTCAGGCACTCACTGAAGCACACACTTGCACTAATGCATACACTGATACATCTAGGGACACAATGATGCATACATTGGCTAACCTAGACACTCACTGATGCACGCACTTAAACACCCATGGACACACTGATGCGTACACCAACATACCCAGGCACACATTGATACATTCACTAAAACACCCAGGTACTCACGGATATATATACTACCAACACCAGGCAAACATTCATATATACACTGACACACCCAGGCACACACTGCTACATATAATAACACACCCAAGCACACACTGATGCATACACGGACACATCTAGGGACACATTGATGCATACAATGAAACATCTGGGGATACACTGATGCGTACACTGACACAGCCAGGCACTCACTGATACACACATTGACACACCCAGACAGGCACTGATGGCTGAACTAACACAACCAGGCACACACTAATGCACACGCTAACACAACCAGGCACACACTAATACACACACTGACTCACTAAGTCACACAAAGATATTCGATTTATGAAGCAATATATATATATATATATATATATATATATATATTAATATTAGACTTTTCATCCTTTGCGTGGTCCCCCTTAACTTTTTGCCTCCATTTCCCAGGTTGTTGATGTGTTCTGGACTCTGTTTTTGGTGTTTTTGTTACTCAGGGCACCTTACCACTGCTAACCAGTGCTAAAGTGCAAGTGCTCCTATACAAAAAGTCAATGTAATTGGTTTATCCATGATTGACATATTTGATTAACTAATAAGTCCCTAGTAAAGTGCCCTAGAGGTGCCCACGGCCTGTAAATCAAATGCTACTTAGTGGGCCTGCAGCATTGGTTGTGCCACCCACCTAAGTAGCTCTGTAATCATGTCTCAGATCTGCCACTGCAGTGTCTGTGTGTGCAGTTTTAAACTGTAAATTCGACCTGGGAAGTGTACCCACTTGCCAAGCCTAAAACCTTCCCTTTTCTTACATATAAGACACCTCTAAGGTAGGCCCTTGGTAGCCCCAAGGGCAGGGTGCAGTCTATGGTTAAGGTAGGACATATAGAAATGTGTTTTATATGTCCTGACAGTGAAATACTGCTAAATTCATTTTTTTTCATAGTCTGGTGCCCGGCCTGGGCAAAACAGGATTTCACAAACAAGAGAGACTTTGCTTTGAACTAAGCCTACTTCAAAGGGCAAAATGGGCACCCAAAACCACAGACTTTAGAAAACTTCGGGAAACCAAGCCTCTGCCTGGAGAAGAGCTGAGGAGCTGAGGAAGAAGAGCTGCCCTGCATGTGCTTTGTGGAGATATCCTGCAGTTGCTGCTTCTGCCTGTGCTAGAGGACAAAGATTGGACTTTGTGTTGCCTTCCTTCTTGTGAAGAACTCTTCATTGGTTTGATTTAGAGCTTGCCTCCTGTTGTTTGAAGTCTCAGGGACAGCAAAGACTTCTCTCTGCCAGCACCTGGAAAATGTGCTGAGACTCCTACTCTGCCAAGTGGTGTCCATCCAGTTCCTGGGACCCTGAAAGGAGAAGCTGGCAGCCCAAGAGTGAGAAATCCACGCACCGACCGCCGTGCGGGGAAAAGATCAACGCGACTCCGATCTGAGGCTGAAAAATCAACACGCCGCCGGTTTTGCGGCTGAAACTCAACGCTCACCTGCAACGTTACCGGAAGATCGACGCCCACGACTGCAGAAAAGACGCGCAGCATCGCTGACGGAGACTGGTGAGATCGCAACCCGCATTGTGTGGTTTTCGGATGATCGTGCGGCCAGATTTCTGACGCAAACACCGCTGGGTGTGTACAAACTACGCAAGGCCAGTCTGGATCTCAAAGTGCTGACCGGATCAACGCATTGTTTTCCTGCAAACAGAAGGAACGGTGCACGCAGACCTGACTGAAGGAGAAACGATGCAAGGTCTCGCTCGTGAGTGATACTGAGGCATTGCAAGCCCTTTTTGATGCACTCGCCCGTGTAGAGTTATTTTTGATGCGCCCAGGGTACATTTTCACGCTAACACGAAGACTCTTTTTACATTTTTGTATTGATAACTTGACTTGTGTATTGTGGCTTTTTGTCGTTTTGGTCTTGTTTTGTTTAGATAAATATTTTATATTTTTCTAAAACTGTGTTGTGTCAATTTGTAGTGTTTTCATTAAGTTACTGTGTGTGTTGGTACAAATACTTTACACCTAGCACTCTGAACTTAAGCCTACTGCTCGTGCCAAGCTACCAAGGGGGTAAGCGGGGGTTAGCTGAGGGTGATTCTTTTTTACCCTGACTAGAGTGAGGGTCCTTGCTTGGACAGGGGCTAACCTGACTACCAACCAAAGACTCCATTTCTAACAGTATATTATATATAATATATATATTGCAGCATAAATCGAATAAACATTTATGTGCTTTGTTGTCCTCCATCTAGCTATAGAATTTTGTCTAAAGCTGTATACATTTTGAAACCAACATATACATATATATATATATATATATATATATATATATATATATATATATATACACACACACACACACACTCAAAGATTTTAGATGTGACAGGACAAATGGAAAAATCACAGAAAACAGAAGAAGATACCAAATAGCGCAAAAAAAAAGTGAGTCAGAGGAAGAAAACAAGGATCAAAGAAGAGGAAGGAGAGAAAAGGGAAAAAGAAGGAAAGTGAGAAAGTGAGCACAAGGATGTTTAGGGAAAATGTTAAACAAAGATGGCACGCTACTCCAACCTGCCACTCTTTTCCCTTCAATTTTCAATGTTCTGTGACCCTCACCGTGAAGAAGAATGGATAGGCATGTTCACCCAATTTCTTGATGAGCCTCTCCTGTAGTCGAGTCAGAGGCTTCTTCTCTTCAGGAAGAGGGGGAAAGGCTTGAAATGTTGCAATGAAAAGATCTTTCCGGAATGAAAGTCCCAATACATCCAGATCTTCCCGTCCGTACCGAAAAGCACAGGTTAAGGTCACATAAACTGTTTGGGGAAAAAGTTAAGAGACAGCTGAAGTTATTACCAAGGCCCAGTATGGCCAGACAAAATTCCAAACAGCGAACACAGATAAGGGAAGAAAAACAAATAAAAGTCCCTGATAGACAAAGTACCCACATAGCAAGCGTGGCCGAGAAGTCTTCTCTATCCACAGCCAAGGAGGTCACTTTTTAAGAGAAGAGGACGAGATAAGTCATCCCCAAATCATCTTAGAAGTGAACACCAAAGAGCCATTTGTCTGCATGCACAATAAATGAGGACATCAAGCAACGTGACGGAGCTTCAGTCTTTGGACCTGCTAAACATCTTTCACTTACATGATTGTATCTCAAAACTTTGGAGATTTGCAAAACATAAAAACTGTTGAATACATTATAGTGAGGTTTTCTTTTATACAGCCATTCAACAGGTTTAAGGCACCTACGAAGAGGCTTCTACCTTGCTTTTTTTTGGCCTCATTATAGAGGATCACAATGTGTTAATCTAAACCAATAAGCCTAAAAGAAATGTGCACAGTAATTTTTCAAACAACAAACAAGTTCCTGAATTCATTTAAACTTAAACACAGTTCTGAGTTTCACCTTAAACACAGTTCTGTTCCTTTCGATTTTAGAGTCAAAGTCCCGAAACCGGATTCCTGCCTATGTGCAAATGTTTATATTGTGACATCTTAGTTCAGACTACTCTTTCTGGTGTCTGCCACTGGGCTGAATTTCCACATATCTTTAAGCTAGACCATATAGTGTGAATTGGCTTAATTTTGAAAGAATAACTGCGATTGGAATTTTAAACTTCTGTCCTAGTATCCAATGCCAATTAGTACTACCGAGGGATGATGAGCAAACCACCAGAAGTTAAAACCATATAGTGATCTGCTTCCATTAGGAGAGTAGCTCAAAGATACACACTCATTTATCTACTAACAATTTAAATGCTTCTCATGATATTATGAAAAAGTATCCAGGTTCAAGGACACTTTGACCAATCAAGTCACCTATGGAATATAGGCAGAACAAAATTGCTTCAAGGAATTTGTATATAGAGAAACACAGCACTTATAGGTAGTGCCTAACTCATAGGAAAATAAGTGGCAGGACCAATGGTATTATACAGGAGGCCACTGCAGATTGCACCACCCATTGCCACAGCTGAATGTCATCACACCCCTACAAACGTGATCTTTTGGAATACTCCAGGTCACCTAAACTTGCAAAAATATTTAATTTAAGGTGAAATGATGCTCAAGTTCTTAGTTCAAAAACAGACAACACTACCCTATGGTGAACTGTCATAAACAAAGGCAAATGTTAAAAATAACTGCTGGTGCCAAGCACCAGTAAATAGTAGCACAAATTAAATACAGCTTAGAAGCCATATGATTAGGGAACCTCAATTACCAAAATTATTAGAAAGGACTTCCCAAAGAATATGTTATCTAAGTCACACTCACTTTGACGTCACCACAAAAGATAATGCTGAAGATAAAGTACCCTCAAAAGCAAATACTTATTTAAAAAGCCAACCATGAAAAGGCTTATGAAGTTAGAATGGTCCTGAAGTCTTAAAGCAAACCAACAACAGGGATGTGGAATTCCTATTGCCCCACGTTTGGGGTCAGGGGCAACAAGGTTTCATGTTTATTTTGTCCTTGGGACAAGTAGGCCCAACTCCCTCCAGCACAAACCCTTTGGCTGCCAGTTTACTGAGACGGAAACAGTCTGCAGTTGAGGTAATGTGTGTCCATGCGCAAATGCTGTTCGAACTTGTATTTATGGTTCATTAATGAAGAGCCTTCATTATTAGTGTGAGTGCTGTAAATAAACGTTTTAAGTTTTACCAATATGAGTCTAAGTATAATACTCCCAGAATGCTCTCTGATAAGATGCAAATGTTTGCAGAAGCTTGCAAGAGTGATAATTCGTTGCTTTCAAAATAAAATGTTCAGGAAAAATGCAAGTAGGGGGAAAAAGCGTTTTGCTACTATGAACGTTTAGGTGCTATTTTTTTCATGCATCATTTAGTAAAATGTGCTGATGCATGCTAATATTTCCAACACATATTCCTAATAGAAAATCAATGTAACCATTTTCAACACGATTATGAGAAACATGAAAATAAACAAGCACTGGGAAAGCCAACCAATCAAACCTTTTTTGAGAGTCTTAATTTCGTCAATGCATGTCTTGTTTTAACATGGCTTTTGTAACACGTTATTGTTGTAGGAGCTGCCACGCCCTCACCATTGTAACAAACACTGGCAAAAATAAAACAAGGTTTTTGGTCTTAAAAAGCACACATTGCCACCAGTGGCGTCACAAAGGCCCTGTATTCCCTCTTCAGCCCCCCCCCCCCTCGCACAGCACCTGCCCTGAGTGAGTCGGGAGGGTGGCGCCCCCACGTTCTGTGCAAGGGAGGGGCCTCCAGTTTCGTTACACAACTGCTTGCCACAGTAGTTCCTGGCACTGAACAAAACTACTTTGTGTGCCAATATGCTCCTTGTGGAAGAGCAGAATGAGATCACTCACAGTAAAGCCAGCCAATAGAGAGAGAAATAGAAGTTTAATAAAAACAAAATGTCTTCGTTAACGCCAGACCTAAATAGGGACCCAATTCTTAAAGAAAGTCACAAAAGTGCACCCATGTGTTCATGAATTCACAAGAACTTACAGAAGTAGACCAGGAAATTGTACTCCTAGAAAACATTTGTGAACTGTGTTTCAGCACGAGCAAATACGCATGTGTAGATTTGCTCATGTGAAAATCTATTGAGCGTTTACAAGTTCACTTTCCCTTCAACCACTTTTCTCAACCCTGGAAGAATTTCTACTCTTGCCACTGTCAGGAGTACATTTCTAACCTTTTTCATTATGGGAAAAGATTATAGGAGAGCTGGTGAAAACACTTAAAACATGCAAGTTAGTAGGTTTGCAAACTCAAAGGCATTCCAGCCCCGGAACTATTGCTTACTGCTTCCTCCAGCCCCGGTAGATAGATCTGCGGAATGGTGGCAAAATAAAGAAATTGCTATGTAGGGTTTGAAATTGCAAGTATTCATGCCCTACTATAGTAGTAGCTCTGGCATAATCAGAGAGGCTATTATCAGAACTCTTACATGATGAGATTGCAGCTATAATTTATCGCCTCACTACACGGCACCAAAAGGACAAGTAGATTTTGTATACAGGACAAACACATTTAAGAAGCAACCTTTCCGATCGCCAAGTAGATATTTTATTAAATTCCACACCCCTAACCCCAGGAGAAAAAACTGAGACTGGGTCAAGTCATGAGAAAAACAAATCACTTCAACAGCAGATAGATCTCATCGGATGTCAAACCAAGAATACGCATAATCAGAACAAACACTCACAAATAGTCATAATCAAGAGCCAACACGGCTGTGTGAAGATTTCCCAAAGAATCACTTGGCTGTGTTATGTCAACCTCTGGAGCAGATGGGATAACATAATTTTATCAACTGAAGTAAAAGCGCTGGTGGAAGTTCCCACTTCCAAACAAACCCCCTCCAACCTTCCCATGTTACCCATATTTCACAGGTTTATGAACCCTCAAAAAACGAGCTTCCTTCCTTCTTACTAATGTGTTATTTCTCAAAGACTGACCTTCAGCATAGATATTTGTAGGGATCTTTGAATCGTTTGAAATTGCTACATCTTTAATTTTCCAACTTCACATTTCACTAATAGATTTAACCAACAAACATGATACCTGTTTCAGTATGTGCAGTGTGTGAGAGCTCACTCCAGAGAGAATACCCACAAGGTTAATGAACAGAATAAATATCTTACCTTTCCTGTCCTTTAAGTAGTCAGGGTCCACCAGGACAATGCCATCTGAAAGAATTTAAAAAAAAAAAAAAAAGAGTATTTACTTAAAGCTACTCTAACAGTCACTCGAAGTGCTCAAACAAGACTTGATACAAGGAGACTGCTCTCAGCCATCACAAACAATATTATACTTTTTGTACATGTAACCTAGCACCAGTGCTTAATTTGTGCTTGTTGTTTCCGGTGCTGAGCACCGGCACTTTTTGTTGAGGGCCGGCGCTTATTCTTCACCCTCAAGCATTTGCTGCGGGCAAAAGGCACATATGGGAAAGACGAGGAAGAGAAAAACGAAAAAGCGTCACAATCGGAGAAAGCAGAAAGCTGCTAGAGTGAGCTGAAGTGGTAGGGAGCGGCTTTAAGTGAAATGACGTGGCCCGAGATGGGTTCAGGATTATGCTACCTCAGTATTCTGTGTTCCCACATTTAATTGCAGCAGCCGCGTGTTTAAGACGAGGGCTTTCACCACCGACACCTTGTTAATTACAAATTAAGCACTGCCTAGCACTGAAGACCCAAAAGCTACAAACTAATACAAACATCAATCCTGCAAATGATTTTGACAAGCCCAAAGGCGCCTGAATAAAAATCCACCCAACAATGCCCAAATAAAACCAAAATCACTGTGGCCAAACAGACCCAGCCACAGCAAAAGGACAAACCTGTACAAGCAGGTCCTAAACCAGTCCAGCATGTAGAGAAACATGTAAGCTATACAAGAACCCGTGATGCTCAAATACGGGCCCATCTACCAAGAATCAAACAAAGACATGTTTCAAAAGGACCAAAACGGCCCAAAGAAACTCGAGCTCATGAGCACCCAACCCAGCAGCACCGAAATTGGCCCAAGAGGCAGGAAAGAAATAATCAACTGCCATCCAAACAATGTTCCATACAGCTAGGATCAGTGTGTTCAACATTAAATTAATCATGATCAACACAGGCATGGCAAGAGACTGAACTAATTTTTCAAATGAAGCACGCATCTCAAACCTAGCCTGCGTTCAACAACAGCCTATCTACCATAAGGATAACTGAACCTAAATGTGACTCGGCGTAACTCTCACGGTCTAAAAAACTCCAAGTCGTTTTTCTTTATATTATTTATTAACATAGCTACTTGTTTGTGAAAGCCTGCAATGACCCATTGGACACAAATGCACAACCCTGACACAAAATGTATTTTCTTTTTAAAAGAAAGCCAAACTACCCCGTTGCACTGAATGGGACGACTTTTAACAGAATGGACAGCCTTTCATCAGAGTTGAATTTATTTTAATTTCAAAAACAGTAATCTGAAAAAATGTAAGATGTAGCATAACATCAAAAGAGTATTTCCCTGAACATCTGCATAGATTTTTTATTTGTTAAATTAATTTGGACAAAAAATAAAATCTTGAAAATATGAACTATAAGCAAACAAACTCTGTATTTTTACTTTTTCCATACAATTTTGTTAGATAATCATAAAACGACAGTGCTCACATGAGGAGCTGTGAACATTAAAGATAAACATCGATAAATGTTAAAAGATTGCTTTCTCACCAATCTCAAAAAGGAAACAAGTTCTTTGTATTAGCTTTTTTTCCATATACAACCCTTCAATGATGTAGGGTGTCCACTCTTAGTCAATAAAGATTGAAACATCAATTGTTTCAAACAGTCCGAGGGTCATCTTAAGGAGAGCACTATTGAGAGACTGCCTTGGAGTACATGGATGGCTTCATGAGGAACATTTTAGAATCACCAATAGCTGGAAGGTCCACAACCGTTTACCTTGTACATTAGGAATCAGAAAAAGCATTCTCCAATTAAAGTGTTACTTTGACTATCCTGTACCCCCGGGAAGATCTCTTTGAGCAAAGCACCACTGCTTCTGTTTCACTGAAAGAAACAAAGGTGAAACACCTACAGAATTCATAAAAAAGCAAGAGCTTGACGATCTTGGACAGCCCCTGCAACACCCTGTGGCATAGAGTGAATATTTGTGGTCCCTGGTGCTATCTATTGTGCAGGATGATGTGTTGGGTGAGGCCCAGCTCAAACCACCAAATTGAAGTGCTGAAGCTCATTTATGGGGCTTGATGAGTCACTGACACTTTTTTTTGCTGTTAAACTGTAAAATGAGAAACACAGGGAGGTTCTCATAAAAAAGGTGGCCATGAACCCTAGTCTCAAGCTGTTAACAAAAAAGGGATTCATCCATTTTCAGACTTGAGTTGCACCCACTTGACTCAGGAGCTGCATGCTATTAAGAAAGAGTTAATGGACAAGGGCTGTGAAGTCGTATTGTGTTTCGTGGATCAGCTAACAGTGAAACTTGGGGGACTAGCCTAAAGCTTTCCCCAGCCGGTGGTAGCCGGTGACTTTTTTGATTCATAGCAAAGAACAGATAGGTGATGCCTGAGGTGTTTCATATTGACTTGTTTCCCTACTGCCCACTAATGTGGGCAATGGTCCACAGTCGTACCTGATGTTTCTTTCCTTACGAGGTAGAGTTTTTTGCAAACAATTACGCTTGTAGATACAACGATTTTGAGACAAGGCTAACTGATAAACAGAGTTCTTGGGGTACTGTTTCTTCATCGCCTTACTTCCTATTTGCTGAGTGTTCATTCAAAGAGTGGAGTACCAACAAAGTTTTTTTCTTTTCAGGCGTGATGTACTTTATTTATGGAACCAAGTCAACTTTGAAGAATGTCAGGTTCTATTTTTGAGTAGTTTGTTGTTGATATTTACCAGTCAAGCCTGCAACTGAACACTGTAGAGTGATATTTCAATGGCAATACGTGATGCATACATCTTTTCCAATGCGAAGTGCTGTACCTTTTATCTGTACTAATAACAATAATTGAAAATTACATGATTCAGGGCTTTCCATTTCCAATTTTATGCTTTTACTTGAAATAAACAGTGTTCATAGAAAAATACCAGCCATTCTATTAATGTACTCGTTTTGCTGTGGCTGCTAATGGCTGTGCAGGCTTGGGCTTTGCACAGACAGCTGTAGCTGCTGAAGCAGATGTAAACTGCATGAATTGCTATAGGCTGCAGAGCCCTTAGTCCTCATGCACTTCAGCTAAAATCAGGAAGGTTCCAAAACATTTAGGGCTACCCAAAGCTCCTTACATCATACAGAATATAGAAAAGTGTTTTCTTCTGAAAGCATGAGCAAAACATTTGCATGTCAGTATATTCAAAGAAAAATAACATTTTGCCACACTTTCCTTTCTGCTGCTTCTTTAGTGTTGAACGTCTATAGCTCATGATGCCTTAATAACATGCATGTTTTTATGACAAATTTCTGGGAACAAGTTCTCTAACTTTTTGGGGGTAAATTATGGGCACAATGGTAATTGGGCCATATGTTCCTGAGAGTGTGCACGATTACTTGAGGGACAATGTTTTGCAATTTGTTTAAAAGAATCATGTGAAGTCCAGGGAAAAAAACTGTCTTATATAAAACAATTATGTTTTCATACATAAGAAGCCACCACAGAGAGTACAAGCTTCGCCATCCCTGTCCACAACCAACAGCAGTCCTACCTAACCTGTTCAACTGCTAATTACCGACTCAGAAAAAGTAAGCACCACCACAATCATCCTCCTCTTCCTCCTACTCACCAACGGGGTCCACTCGGTCAAGGTGATCCACAAAGTCACGTTTTCCCAAATACACAGTCAGCTGAAAAAAAGGGTACAAAAGAGATCATAGGCCAATGTTCAGGGAATGAGAGAGAGAGATCAATAAAAAGACAGCCAGAAATAAAAACACAGAAAAATGAGAAAATCCGTGGTAGGTGTTAAGAAACGTGGCCATGATATGCAGTGACAGAGGTGAACAAGTCGCTGTGACTATGCACCATGCAAAAGACAACGCTGCCCCAAGAGCAACTCCACACATCCACCACAGCAAAAAAGGGGCCATGTCGATAGAAGTTTATATACAAAATCACAAATCCATCTCTAACATTCAGCATTCAAAGGGGCTTCATGTCAAAATAGCCACCCAACCCATAATTACCACATTTTCAAGTTGCTTGCGGAAGACAGCCACTCCCCGTGGAACCACACAGCTGATCCGGTCTAGGTCCAGAAAGTCCATTCTTAGCTGTCTGAGTCAGGGTGTTTGCCACCTCCCACTGTCTCACCCTGTACAGGACCTGCAGCTCTCTGCAAAGTATGCTTGGCACAGTAAGTCTGACCACGGTCTTCTTTTCAAAACGCGTTGCTCACTGCCTGAAGATGAGGTGTGCGGGTCAGTCCTGCTGCCACAAGTTGGAA